>NC_091452.1:5472052-6672052 GCF_964237555.1 Oryctolagus cuniculus | reverse complement strand
GTGAAGTAACTGGGCTGCTAGAAGGCATTGTTGAAGCATTTTGGTGAGACACTGCTGGAATAGTAGATTTGAGGCCTGTTCTGGGCCAGACCAAGGCCAGGAGCCACTTCTTGGTCTCTGACAAGGGTAGCAGGGGCCATTTTCTACAGGACCAGCCACATGCCTGGACTGTCATCAGTCGTCATCTCCCCTGATGCTGCGCAGGCAATCAGCTTTGGTGGTAGACAACTTTGGATACCGCCCACCTTACTTCCTTAGGCCGCCATTTTTGAATTGCCTCTTGTGTTTAATTTCCCCACAGCATACCTCCATGGCATCTTTTTTTTTTTAAAGATTTCATTTATTCTGCTGGTTAACTCTCCAGATGGCTGCAACAGCTGGAGCTGCACAAACCCAAAGCCAGGAGACAGGAGCAGCATCTGGGTTTCCTACACGGGTGAAGGGGCCCAAGGACTGGTGCCATCTTCCACTGCTGTCCCAGGCCACAGCAGAGAGCCGGATCAGAAGTGGAAGAGCCAGGACTAGAACCAGTGCCCATATGGGATGCTGGTGCTTCAGGTCCGGGCTTTAACCCACTGTGCTATAGGGCCGGCCCCTCAATGGCATCTTAGAAATGGCTCTTAGAAAACTACACCTTTCCTAAAGCACATTAAAAAAATCTTAATTACTTGAGTTTCATGTGTAACAAAAAAACATACCTAACAGTAATTTTTGTTAAAAGAGTAGGGTGTTGTATCTTTTTTGAAAAAATTTATTTGAAAAGCAGAGTTACAGAGGAAGAGAAATCTTCAATCTGCTATACACTCCCCAAAAGGCCTAACAGCCAGGGCTGGGCAAGGCTGAAGCCTGGAGCTTCATCCAGGTCTCCCACGTGGGCAGCAGAGGGCCCAAGCACTTGAGTCACCTTCTGATGCCTTCCCAGGCTCATTAGCAGAGAGCTGGATGGTAGTGCAGCAGCTGGGACTCACATCAGTGCCCATACGGGATGCCGGAGCTGCAGTCAGTGGCTTAACTGCTGTGCCACAGCGCAAGCCCCTAAATGTTATCCTCATTCCCAGATTTAAGCTGCTCTCATTTTCGTGACAATGTTATCTTCTAATGTTTTAGGTCATGCTAGAGAACACTTCAAAGGGATAACGAGAAAAGGGAATACAAAGGACTTGTTATAAGGCACTTTATTAAAATAAAAGTGCTTACATCCCTTTAATGCATTAAGCTATTTCCTGAATAACATATGGAATATTTGACAAATACTGTACACCAATTCTGCCCTTATAGTAGGAAAACAGTATTATTTTAATAAACTTATTTGCTCCTCCCACCTTCCTCTTACATTGTTGCTCACCATGGTGTTACCTACAGCATAGTTGACTGTTCTTAAAGAAAAGTTTCTAACCAGTGTTTTCTAATAGCAATTGCAAAATGCTACAGAAACCATAAAACAAACAAGAATTCCAGGTGACTTAAATTAAACACCAGTTTTGAGAAAACCATTTTTATTATCATCACCACCCAGCTTACTTGTGCTGGATTTTATACCAAATGGCCAGATCTTCTAAAGCACACCTACATAACATTTCTTTCATGTTTCAAGAGATGAAAATAACTGTACAAGGTTAAGTACAAAAGTACACAAGACAGTGGACACGAAAAATCTATGTATGAGATTTTACCCCACCTGAAGCTCTTATATATTTGAAAAGTAGAATTCATGAACTAAAAAATATTGTCCTTCTATAGTCCTGTCAAGTTTAATGGAAGTGGGTTTAACCTGATTACAACACTAACACCAGTATCACTGATCTGATATTTACAAAAAAATTGTATTTTTCAATAAATTAAAGTCAATGCAACACCCATGCAAGCTAGAATGCTAGCTGTTTGGTGAACAAGGACCCGACATCAGAACAAGAAGTCTACGAAGTCCCAAACTTTACAAGTGTGATCTTCTCAGACTGCATCCATTCCGCGCATTGAGGATGTGAAACCCAAGCCCATTCCTCTCTGTGTGTGGGTCTGTGACCTTGCCATTTCATACTGAGCATCTAGATTTCGGAATACTTCTTCTTGCTGCTTCAAAGTCTTGTAACTTTCTTCATCAACTGAGCTACATCCAGCTTCATCTTCACTCTAAGTATTAGACATAAAATATTAAGTGAGTACAGAGGGTAACAAAATGTAATTCTCTCCCTTCATAATATCCCTAAGTCTCCCTTGATAGGTATTTGCCCTCAAGGACTGTCTCCATTCTTCAGGCACCTACAAAGTACAAGACAGTGTTCTTCCAGGTCTGCAATAGAGGATGTAACAGCAACAGGCTGCATTTTAGTGGGGTGGTGAAGAGTATGTTGGACAGTATATAAACCCCACAGAGAAAAATAACACACAAATTGCCAACAGGAATGCTCGCTGTTTTTTCAAGTGACATCTGAGCAGAAACCAGCACTGGAAATAGGCAGGTTTCTGAGGGAGGAATAGTGCCAGGAGGGCTGACAGCAAGTCCAAACTCCAGTGCACGCTCCAGATTCGCAGCCAGCTTAGTGCAGCTTGACTTAAGCCAAATACTGCCTCAGCGAACAACTAATCCTCTGCCCAGCACTTGTGGACCTCTCCATGTTAACACTGTGCCTGCATTCAAAACCCAGTTCTCTACAACTTAAAACAAAAGCTCTTCCCCCATTAAGCACTGAAAATAAGAGTATATTTTCCCTAACAAACTCTTACCTAAAATGTCAGTAATAACAAACAAATGTGCTAATTTAATGGATAAATAGTGACAACTAAGGGTTTAAGTTATGAATTTGGAGAATATAAAGCACGACAAAGTATCCACGCAGACTTACCACTAGAATGTTTTGACACTGAAAACGGTTACTGTGAAAACAGTATAAATTTTAATACAAAGTGTAACTCACCTTAATACCCATTAATTTCCTAAATTTGACATTTTGGTCCTTGTTTCCAAAATTCAATTTTTCCCATATTTCAGCAGACTGGGATCTATCCTGTGAAGAAATACTAAATTTTACAACTTATAAAATTTAAGTATTTTTTGTCCAAATACCAATTTTCTCAATATTTCAAATAAAAGAAACAATACCACTTATGGCAGTCTAGCAACAGAGTTTACTAAGATTATGTATTATGGATTAATGAAGCAAACAAGCATCTCACTTTTTTTTGGTAAAAATGCCTCATCTAAGCAGCCTCTTTTCCCATCATGGCGATACTAGTTTTCATGGAAAGCCTCACTGAGATCATGCATGCCTTATTCCAGTATGGAATAACTACGGCATATTACACTACTCCAGGAGGTTTTCAGAGAAAATCCAAACTAATCTTTTTCAATTCACACTTGTCTTTCTATGCAATTGCTAATCAGAATGATAAAACATGGAATAAAAGAACTTACCCCTTCTTTCTTGCCTTGCCAAAGCATTTTCCTTTTTTTCTCTTGTTCGGCAAATTTCATGGGATTCACAGCAGCTGGGTTATAGTAGCTGGGAACAGCTATTCCGGTCTCGGCCAGCGCTTTAGCCTGCAGGGCTGCCATCTGAGCTGCCATAGCTATCTGAGGAGTTACCTGCGTTCCTGATGCCAACAGGGCGGCAACATTCAGAACAGAACCTCCAGTAGCGGCAGCGGCTGAGGAGGACAAAAGCATGGACTTGAAAACAGACCTTCTAATGTACATTAACATGTTATTCACATATAGAAACCCTCTAATCTGCAAATAGGCAGAATTATTTTCCCCAAATGAAGGTACTTCAAAAAGTTCCTTTAACAATTAAAAGGCTAAATTTTATTTTGGCGTTTTGGCTGTTTCATTTACAGTTTATTCATGACACATTTTCCATGAATTTTTGAGATCTTCTGGTACAAGAAAATAATCAAATATTAGTTTTTGTAAAGTATTAGCACTTTAGCAAACACTAAATGCGTTCACCACCAGACATATGTCTGCACATGAATACTAATATATTCTCAAACCTCATCTACTTCTCCAAGGATGAAGAGAAGGTATGATCACAGAACCAATAAACTATGGTGCTCACAGCTGTAATACAACAATGGTCTCATCTCCCTAGGGTTCTTTATAAACTATGAAATGTATCTCATCTACATACTATGAAATCCTAATATGTCATGTTAATGCGCATATAAAAGAGAGTAAGGCCAAGTAGTTATTCCACTGTAGTGGAGTTGGTTACCTCTACATAGAATGACTGATTACATGTTTTTGTCCATTCAGAACATGACCATAAAAAACTTAGAAGTTACAGATATTATAAGGAATCAAATTCTCAAAGTACTTTTATAATTATGTGCTCTTACTAAAAACAGAATTGCAGTTTTGTTAAATTTTGGAATATTCAAATGGGTACCACTAGGGTGGAGGGAGTCTGACCCAGCAGTTTTTAAGAGTAAACCAGCAGATGGAAGACCTTTCTCTCTCTGCCTCTTTTTCTGTGCAACTTTCAAGTAAACAAACAAATCCTTAAAAAAAAAAAAAAAAAAAAAAAGGCCGGCATCTCATACTCGAGTGTCAAGTTTGAATCTCAGCTTCCCTGCTTCAGAGGGCTCAAGTGCTTGGGCTCTGGCCAGGCACAGCACTGGATGTTGTGCGAATTTAGGAAGTAAACCAGAGTATAGAACATAACTCTCTTCTTCCTTTCTGTCATTCTGCTTTGCAGATGAATAAATAGATAAATCAGGAAAGACAATGCATATTTCTGATCAACTTCTTCTTTAAAAACCTGCATAAGCAGAAGACATTTGCAGAGACAACCAAGTTATTACTCAATATCTGCATGGATGTAATGAACAATACCACCGCATAAAGAATGAGGTAGAAAACACTGAAATTACTTAGTGTATTGACTGTCAGTAGCTACCACAAGTGACTTTCTTCCTGTTACCTTTGTGTACTTTCAAAAATTTCCACAAACATAACTACAATTCTATAAAAAAGAAAAAAATACCTGCAGCCATTTCCTGTTGTTTTTGTTTTTCAACCATTTCCTTTTCTCGCTGTTCTTGTAATTTCTTTGCCCTTTCCAACCTGTCAAAGACAAATTAAATAAATTTAAAATAAAAAAATTTAAAATAAAATACATATATCTTTAACTAGAGACAAAATACATTATGATTTAAAGTTAGCTTAACACCCCTTCCTCCAACTGATAGAGAAAAAAAGTTAATTACTAGACTTAAGCATTTTTGAATGAATTAAAAAAAAATTTTTATATATAGTAGTCAAAGAAAGTGGTTAACAGTTTAAAACTCCACCATTCTCCATAATCTATTGAATAGGGGAAGATAGGAATGTACTTTTTAGCCACTGAAGAAATTTATCACCAGCAAAGGAACTGGTAACCAAACACAGTATTTAATCCCCAAACAAATAAATCCTATTTCACATTAAATTTAATAACAAATATGTGTGTAGAAATACTCATCACCATCGCTTCCTATAGAATAAGTAATACTATGTTTATAATCAGTTCCTGAAATTAAATACCTTTTCTTTCATAACTTGATTTACCAATCTTAAGTTAAAATGCCACCATTCCCCTTCTAATGTGGTATAAAGTGGCAAGAACTGGGTCACTGTGAATAAAAAAATACAGTGACAAATAACTGGCATGTTTTAAAAACTGCTGTAATTTACATCAAAGGAATTTTAAAATCTAGAATTTTATTCCTTACTGAGCTCATGTGTAGGGAGGACCATATAGCTTCATCTGATTTCAGCCTTGAGAATCAAAGTTTTAAGGGTAACAATAAAATGGAGGCCACAGATCAGAAAAACATAGCGGGTTAAGTCACTGCCTGTACCCCCAGATTCCCACATGAACATGAGTTCAAGCTCCCTGCTAATGAGCCTGGGAAAGCAGTAGCAGATAGCCTGAATGCTTGGGCCCTGCCACCCAAGTGGGAAACTCAGATGCACTCTTGGCTCTTGCCCTTGGTCTGGCCCAGGCCTAGCTGTGGCAGCCGTTTGGGAAAGTGATACAGTGGATGGATAAAAGATCTTTCTGTCTCTCTGCCTTTTAAATCAATGTTAAAA
The DNA here is from genome assembly GCF_964237555.1 of Oryctolagus cuniculus. Taxonomy (NCBI): domain Eukaryota; kingdom Metazoa; phylum Chordata; class Mammalia; order Lagomorpha; family Leporidae; genus Oryctolagus; species Oryctolagus cuniculus. Next base: position 6,665,982 of record NC_091452.1, on the reverse strand, counting down.
ACAAACAAACAAAAAACCCCAACAAGTCTATATGCTATAATACGTAGTAGGCAAAATATTTCCCTCATCAAAATACCCAAAAAACTAACCTGATGTTCTGAAATCACAGGATTTCACAGAAACTTTTCACACGGGAGATCACTAAGTCAAAGATGTTTTACATTGGGCTGGCGCTGTGGCACAGTGGGTTACAGCCCTGGTCTGCAGCACTGGCATACCATATGGGTGCTGGTTCAAGTCTGGCTAATATGCCTGGGAGAAGCAGGGGAGGATGGGCCCCTGCACCCACATGGGAGACCAGAAGAAGCTCCTGGCTTCAGATGGATGGGCTCAGCTCCAGCTGTTGAGGCCATTTGGGGAGTGAAACAGTAGATGGAAGACTCTACCTGTCTCTGTTAACTCTCTTTCAAATAAATAACAATAAATCTTAAAAAAAGTTTTACATGCTAGTAATTTCACTCATAAAATTTCAACAAAAACTTAAGACATATAAAAGTGAAAACAAACATTCTGGCTTAGGAAACACTTGTCAGAACTTAATGGACCTTTCATTATACACTACATCAGAGTTTGAAGTAAATCATTTCAGAATTCTGTTGCTTTTAGTTTCAGAAAGAAACTATGAGTGCCTACTATTGGTTGCATTAAAACAGCCACTGCAGATTTGGAATTAACACCATTCACTGAGGTGAATGGCGTGAAGAACGCGTGAGCTCACACCTTTGCTGCTGCTGTTCAGCTGGAGTTTCTTCCAGGCTGGGTTCACAGGGCAGCAGCACATCAGGTGACATTGTGATAACTGCATTATTGTAATGAAAAAAAAATACAAACTCAATTTTGTGAAGAGGAAAAAAACACCCAAGATTGAAAGACCATAATTTTCAGAATTCGTACGAGAAAACCTGCCAAAACACGTGAGGTCTGTTCTTGCCTCCTGTGAGGCAGTTCTCAGAATCATGTTGCAGGTTTCCCTCAAAAAGTCCTGCTGTGAAGTACCACAACCACTTGTCCTTGAAACAACAGAAAATTAAAAAAAAAAAAAAAAAAATTTTTTTTGTTTGCTATGTTTTCAGTAGTAATACATGCAAGATCAAGTACACTGGGTTATAATGCATAACCATTATTTGCCATCTTCAAAATAAAAACTGACAGAATTCTTAATATTTCAGGTATTTGGTCTTAAGAAAAAAAGTAGAGGCAAAGCCATTTTGAAGGCAAAATTAACAGCTTCTGTACCAGTTTAAGGTTCAAAAAAGTTCTCAGATGTAGGAATCTAAATTTCTTGAGAAAAATGAATCAGTTAATTATGAAGAAAGAAAAACAAAAAACAGGAACTATTCTTAGACATCTCAGCCCTCCTAGTTGTACGTAAATGAACGTATGAGAATTCAAAAACCACTGAAGCAGTTTGCTAGCAGAAAAGCGCCACAGCACTAACAGATTTAATTATTTAAATTACCCTGACTGAAAACATTCATTTCCATCCACATAACTCAGCATCTATTTAAAGTTAAAAAGGAATAATGAATTAAATAAAGACACACCTCCTAGCTAAAGCTTCTTGCGCATCCATTGCTGTGTTTCTGCCTCTGAAGGGAGGTGGACTAGGAGTTCGGCTTAAACTTCTGCTAAATCTTCTCGGCTTTTCAAGTCTCTTCTTTCTGTCTCTGCAAAAAACCGTATTACGCATGTTTCACTGTAACAAGGGGCAATTATTTCGAGTAGAAATTAAGTATATCATGGTTGCGCTTATGTACTATTTAATAAAAACCAAAATGACATAAACATGTAGCACCACTTCCTTCTTTACCTGTTGCACGTCTTCCACAGTTATACTAAGTTTCTTGCTTGCACTGCCAATTTATTTAATCATCTATGCTATAGCTGGACAGAACAACAGTGGTTGTTTCCAGTCTTTGGCATAGTACACACAATGTTGCAAAATCAGCACAAGACAGTTATTTTGTTCGGAAGTCAATTTGTTCGGAAGTCAATATGCATGCAACAGGGATTGACCAGTCAACTGTTTCTAGTATTTACAATGAAATCTGTGTTTCTAAAACACAAAATTAGTAACTAAAACAAAAGAATTAGCAGAATTAAACACAAAAATATTCACTGATCAGAATCAAAGTTAACAGCGAGAACTACGAATGTCATTGTGACTAACTGTCCAAAAGGTGACTGAAAAGCTTAACGCCTCATTTATATTTGATTCACTTAATTTCTTATTTGAGAATGTTCCGTTACTCAACTACAGATCAGAACCAAAGGGGCAGGCAGTTGGTTTCTCTCTCATTGGAGTCCCTGGCTGTGAGTTTTGGTTCTGTTATATATATATAATTTTTTTCCCAAAATAAACAAATGGAAATGTAGCCTACCAGCGAGATGCTGGTTCAGACCCCCATCCGACACTGAAGCAACACACTTTAATTCACGCCACTCCTGACTTCCAGTTACAGTAGACTCTGGGAGGCAGAGGTGATTGCTCAAGTGCTTGGGTTTCTGCCAGCCCTGCAGAAGACCTGGATTGATTTCCTGGCTCCTAGCCTTAGCCGCAGCCCTTTCGCAGCACTGGTATGGGAACTAGTGGATGAGAGCTCTCTCTCACAGAAAAACAAAATCAAGCTATATGACCAAACACGGACTTAATATTTATAGCTAATTTTTTTTTTTTTTTGACAGGCAGAGTGGACAGTGAGAGAGAGAGAGAGAGAGAGAAAGGTCTTCCTTTGCCGTTGGTTCACCCTCCAATGGCCGCTGCGCTGCAGCCGGCGCACCGCGCTGATCCGATGGCAGGAGCCAGGAGCCAGGTGCTTCTCCTGGTCTCCCATGGGGTGCAGGGCCCAAGCACCTGGGCCATCCTCCACTGCACTCCCTGGCCACAGCAGAGAGCTGTCCTGGAAGAGGGGCAACCGGGACAGAATCCGGCGCCCCGACCGGGACTAGAACCCGGTGTGCCGGCGCCGCTAGGCGGAGGATTAGCCTAGTGAGCCGCGGCGCCGGCCAATATTTATAGCTAATTTATCCTCTTTTTTTTTTTTTTTTGACAGGCAGAGTGGATAGTGAGAGAGAGAGACAGAGAGAAAGGTCTTCCTTTGCCGTTGGTTCACCCTCCAATGGCCGCCGCAGCCGGCGCACCGCACTGATCCGATGGCAGGAGCCAGGAGCCGGGTGCTTTTCCTGGTCTCCCATGGGGTGCAGGGCCCAAGCACCTGGGCCATCCTCCACTGCACTCCCTGGCCACAGCAGAGAGCTGTCCTGGAAGAGGGGCAACTGGGACAGAATCCGGTGCCCCGACTGGGACTAGAACCCGGTGTGCCGGCGCCGCTAGGCGGAGGATTAGCCTAGTGAGCCGCGGCGCCGGCCAATATTTATAGCTAATTTATCCTCTGATGCTCTTTATTGTACTTCTCTTCCACAAGAGTTTGAATTAAGTTCGTTCATCTTGAAAATGTGATATGGGATATGCACTAAAGTGGACTAAGCATATCCCATGGACTTTGTATCCAGATTTGTTTGGAAACTGGACCTGACTCTTGCACTTAGGATTTTTGGCTTCTTCGTCAAGTCATCTAACCTCACTAAAACTTACAACATGGTTGTTTTGAGGGTTTGATGTGCTAAAACAGGCAAAAGCTTGGGAGCACGTGGAGTCACACAATCCATGTTTGCTCTTTTCACATATAAAATGAATCCAGTGTTGGGAAAAAAAAGATGAATTTAATAGGTTTATTCAGGTTGTTTCTTTACAGATTACCCGAAAACATATGAATTCACTTGCTCTGTATTAGGTTATGATTAAAGCAGTTTTACTGACGTCTGCAAATAAAATTATGATGCGCAGTTTTAACATTCTGACTGAAGATGAACAGAGCCTCTAAGGGGACTTCACAGATTCCACTCAGGGTGACGAGCACCTACCGACTTCTACTCCTTGTCCGACTCCTGCTTCTAGTCCTATGCCTGTGTCTTGATCTTGAGCGTGAGCGAGATCTGATCCGCCGTTTTCTTTCCCTGCTTCTGGATCGTGACTTCTTCCTGTCTCTGCTTCGAGATCTTGATTTCTTCCTCTCCCTACTCCTGGACCGAGACTTCTTTCGTTCCCTGCTTCTACTACGATGGCGCCTGAAATTCAAGTACACAAATTTGTAGTTACTCATAGTTGTGTTTTTCTAATTATCCACACCACATAAGTTACTTAAGTACTGCAACCAAGACAAGCAACAAAACTACTCTGAACTGCTTACAGTTTTCAAAGGATTTATAATTTACAAAATGACCTCCATTCTTTCTTGATGCTTACTAAAGAACACAGTGAAGATTTCACATGTGGAAAATGTTCAATGCTTCTTATTCCAATTAAAGATTGCTGGGGAGTGGGTGATTGGCTTGGTGGTTAAGACCCTGGCCTCCTATTTTTGAATCCGTGGGTTTGGTTCTTGGTTCCACTCCTTCCTTCAACTTTCTGCTAATGAAGATCCTGGGAGGCACAGGTGATAGCTTAAGTGACTGGGTCCCTAACACTCATGCAGGAGACCTGAACTGAGATCCTGGCTCCTGGCTTTGACCTCCACATGAAGGTCGTATCAGGTATTTAGAGGAGTCAGAGGATGGGAGCTCTTTGTCTCTAAAAAAATATTAAAAAAAAAAAAAAAAAAAAAAAAAAAAAAAAAAAAGGGTGGGTGGGTGGGGACACATTGTATAGTTAAGTCTGTATCTTACCAAAACATTTTTTAAAGCTTAAGTTAGTACCTGTTAGAGAATCTACCGAAAAATTTTTGACTGCATGTGATACCACATGTATATATCCCTCACAGAATTCTTCAAATAAAAATGATTTAACACTGCCTTCTTAAAGTAAAAATACCCACATACCTGAACCATGATTTAGTTCCTCAAAATTAAAAAAAAAAAAGCCTACACATTAGCAATATGCATTCTAAAACATGACATGAAAGTACTATTTACTGACAGCAATACATTTTAAAACCTGACTTTTTTACACTGTAAAACCAATAAATCAAAAGGTTAAAGGAAATCCATTCATTAACTGAACATGTTAACCATCCTTTTCCCCAGTCTTGTAAATCATCTTTGGATTAAACAGAAAGCAAAATGCTCCAGCTATTTGCAGGAAAAGGAATAGATGAAATTAGCCAAGAAGTATTCATTTCCTAATTAACATTTATGGGGTAATGCTGAATCACTGAGCTCCTTTATGTAACTTAGCTTGCTGGACGGCATTAAGCCACAGCACCAACACTGTTTACCTTTCACGGGACCTGGATCTTGAGTGACTTCTTCCTCTGGATGACTTCCTTTCTTTCCTTTTGTGTCTGTCCTCACCATTTTCAGATGAATTTAGTCGCTCTCTTCCTTTATCAGAAGAATGTTCTTTGTCATTGTGTTCCTCAGACTTGTGTTTCTTAGAGGATTTATCTTTGGATTCATGTCTTCTTGCCTGTTTTAAGAAGAAGTTGGTTCTTTCAGGAAAATAGTGCAACAAAAAGAGTTAGTATGGGTATCAGTAGACAAAAATGCTGTGATGCAACATTAGTAACCTTAGGAGTGTGTGGCAAATAAAAAAAAGATCTAGGTTCACATCACCCAAATGTTGCAGAATACAATTACTAATTTTTCTTTATAAACACCCGAAAGATTCCTCCCGAAAATATTTTCAAATACCACAATAAAAATATTTTCAAAGTTGAAATATTGAAAGACCATTAAACAGACTCCCTGATGTTTACCTTGCCTAAAAGAATATAGACCACATATATATATATATATATCAATTTCTAGATACAGAGTATATAATTTAGGTTTAAAAAGTAAATAAAACAGAGATAATAAAGAAATGAAGAAATGCATCAGAAAAAAACATTTCAAATTAGGTAGCTAGTATAATTTTACTAAACATTTTCTGCAACTTCAAATTATGCAGAAATGCAGTGTCCCTTTTATAGCTGTACTGCCTGCTATATCCTCTCTAAAAAGACGGTCTACAGTTTCTGTCCTATTGTCTAAACTACAAAGAAATTACTCATCATCTTGTAATTTCCTAAACAGGCTTGGAGTTCCACTACACTTCATGTACTTAGGGTAGGAAATGGGAACCGTCTCTTAATTTTTAAGAAATCAAACCAGGGATAACATAGTCAATCCCTGGGCCAACACACAATACACACTTTCCACATTTTGAAAGATTAAACCAAGGCTGTCACAACGTACGCATTTAGAGACTCAGCTACAATTAACAGTATGATCAAGTCTCCATCCTCATAATCATGGAAAGTAGGAATCGCTGAGCATCATCTTTCCCCACATTAAGATTTGTCTAAAGTTGCAACGTCCTGGACATCTGAGGATTACTAACATTTAATCTGGAAGAAACTCATCTTCTCTAATAATTCCTTTATGTGTCATTAGCTAAGATCTAAAGTCACAAAGCTATAGAGCAGCTGAGCTGGACCTAGACCCCATGTTCTTCTGATGCCCAAGTCACCACCTTGCCACCACAATTGGATACTTGTTTCCCCAAATAGGCCACGGTATATTTCTTCTTATTCAAGATTAACTTTTCTTAAAAACAAACAAACAAAAAAATCCTTAGCCAATCATTTTTAGAACATGCATGATGATATATTTGAAAATGATCACAGTATGTAATTTATTGTTTTATAGAAAAACAAGAGACCTGGAGACACAGCTAAATCTTAGTTTCATTGCCAGTTCTCTGAGCTTAGAAAATTTCTTTGATTTTGCCATATAGTGGCAGACTGAAAAACTTTAAGTGGTTAAACTTCCAAAGGTTTTAGAGTTTTATTTCAAACCAGTTTTCCAAACATAACATTACTAGTAATTAAAAAAAAATAAAACATTAAACCCTTAACTGATTTAAGATATATTTAAGGGAAATAGGAGTTTGAATGACTAATAGTTACCTTATCATGAAGTAGGCTTATTATTTTGCTATCTGAGTCTGCAGCGTCTTCAGTTCAGTCTCTTCGCGCATTAGCACGCTGAGTATGATTTATTATAGAAATGTTATCATGTGAGCTAAACAAAATAGTCATTTTCACAAAAACTCTCCTAAATTAAAAATTTAACAGAGCTTCCATTAGGGGAGGAGGTGAAGTCCCTGGCCACATCGTCTTAGGAGTCCCCTGCCCAGCCCCGTTAGACTCTTCTTGTCCCTTCTGTCTTTACTTCTGCTCTTCCAGGGCTCACTGCTTGTCTTCTCGGGAGGGTGAGCTGCAATACAGCTGCTGCCTTTCTCTTTCCTCACGTCTTGCAGTCAAGGCCACCTTTTCAGCTGTCCCTCACACCTTTACTTCAAAGTTCAGTGTTACTATTAAGGAAATCACACTAGTGCACTACAGAAAAGAGAACTCTTGTTATCTTTCATAAAGAAAAAGTAGCCTGCGGGTATCTAGGGTATTGCTACTTAGAGATGACTGCTATTTAAAAGTCCTGAGCAGCTGTCAGGCATAAGGAGACTCGGGACCTCAGGTTAATGGAAGCTCTGTGCGACAGGCCTAAAAAAACCAATTATATTCTTCATATGAAATTTTTGTGAATATTTTCACAATATCATAAAGTTAATAGTTTTTGAAGGTACTTTTCATACAAACAACTATCTTCTTGAAAAATGATGAAGCCAAATCATGCTTATTTTATAACCCAATTAACCTTTTAAATTTTAAGTTTTGGTACTTACCTTGACAAAGTCCTATATTCACACAAATATTTCTACCAGATATTTTACAAGTATTTTAAAGTACCTATTCACTACAAAGTGTTAATTACCTCTTTGCTTCTGCTCCGGCTCCTATGTTTTCTTCCTTCATTATCTGTAAATGCACACAAAAATTCACCATAAACAAGGACACAGAGACATCTCATTTAAACATATATCCCAGATGCTCTATAACAAATTTCCAGTCCATGTGGCTAACTAGATTCTATTTGCTACTTATCTTTCAATGACTATATTTTTACAGCAGGGGTGGGATTCTTCCTCTGTTAATACTATACCTATGTTAATCAAATGAAGTGATTCAAACAAGTCGGAGTATAACCAAGAACAAACATTTTCTTTTCAAGAGTTACAGGTTCTTAGTGGTTTATAAAATAAAAATATTCCAACTAGCCCATCTTGTTTCCTAGTCCACAGCAAACTTACAAGGATGTTGTTACAGGTAAATAAACTAATTAATGTGAAAAAAATAAAAATAAAATAGGCTGAATGACATCTGATCTGTTATATGAGAGGAATTTAGGGGCCGGCGCAGCGGCTCACTAGGCTAATCCTCCGCCTTGCGGCGCCGGCACACCGGGTTCTAGTCCCAGTTGAGGCGCCGGATTCTGTCCCGGTTGCCCCTCTTCCAGGCCAGCTCTCTGCTGTGGCCAGGGAGTGCAGTGGAGGATGGCCCAAGTGCTTGGGCCCTGCACCCACATGGGAGACCAGGAGAAGCACCTGGCTCCTGCCTTTGGATCAGCGCAGCGCACCGGCCATGGCGGCCATTGGAGGATGAACCAACGGCAAAGGAAGACCTTTCTCTCTGTCTCTCTCTCTCTCTCACAGTCCACTCTGCCTGTCAAAAAAGAGAGAGAGAGAGAGGAATTTAGGAAGTTTGTGGGAAAGGGAATTAAAACTAAATTTACTGTTATGCAAAGATATTGAAATTGATGCCTACTTTTGTCATAATATGCATTTCCAAGAACTTTGTGAAGAGCCCTCATTTATGCAGTCAGAATAATGTTATTAGTTTAGAAAATCTCTACTCAAAATTGTTCTTGAGAATTCTAAACAATTTCAAATATATAGGTAAAAGCTACTTTTGTCAATAACTATTTGTAGGCACAAAGGATTAAATGACTAAGTCCAGGTCCACTTTTATACCTAGCATTATTCTACTTCCCATTCAACCTCTTTAAACTGCCCCTTTCCCCAACCCAGCAAGTCCTTGGGCCCCTGCACCTGCACTGGAGACCTGGAAGAAACTCCTGGCTGCGGGATCAGCACAGCTCCAGCCATTGCGGCCAACTAGGCAGTGAACCAGCAGATGAAGACCTCCCTCTACCTCTCTTTGTAATCCTGACTTTCAAATAAATAAATCAATCTTAAAAAGAAAAAAAAAAGTGAAAACAATCTAAGATATCCATTAAAAAAAAAAAAAAAAAGTTCAGAATGTGTTTTTGTCCAGACTATATATAGTTTGGACAGCTATAGTCTGAAAATACTAACTTTCCATATTTTTGCCTTTGGACAATTATACATTTTTGCATTAGTTAACACCTGTATTCCTCACAATTGAAAACAACTTCATTATCATTATACTTTCACTACCCACTGGGACTGGGAAGAACATTAACTTCACCAACAAAATAAATAAATTTTTTGCAATATATGTCTGTATGGAGAACAAAGTCTGATAATTTTAATCACCTCTAAGAATTCATACCTGATTTTCGTTTCCTTTCTCTTGACCTTGACCGTGACCTTGAATAATGGTGTTTTGAGGCTCTAGGAGATGCAGATACATCTGACTGCTCTTTTTTCTTATCTCTATCTGGGGATGTCTTTTCTGGGGCTAGTCCATCTCGTTCTGTATCACTAGCCTGTAAATTTAAAGAAAAATAATTTAGAGTTTTTCATTATATTTAAAATGCTTCCCATCTCTTAGAGATAATGTCATCTATGAGCTCCATGTATTTCCAATAAACATTTAAGCTGACTCTACAAGTTCTTAAACTAGCATACTTTTGGGAAAAAAAAAAAGAAATATTTTGAACTAGTGATCAAGGGTTGAAAAGACTTAATACTACAAGATCTTAAAAGAATCGAGTACTTCTAGATTATAAAGAGAAAATATGGGAGAACTCAATCTTGCTTCTCCTCACATATGCTGTGCTATAGAAACATTGTTTATGCTTTAAAGCTTTTTTTTTTTTTTTTTGACAGATAGTTACACCCTGAGAGAGACAGAGAGAAAGATCGAATCCAGGAGCCAGATGCTTCCTCCTGGTCTCCCACAAGGGTGCAGGCGCCCAAGCACTTGGACCATCCTCCACTACCCTCCCTAGCCACAGCAGAGAGCTGGAATGGAAGAGGAACAACTGGGACTAGAACCTGGCGCCCATATGGGATGCCAGCGCCACAGGTGGAGGATTAACCAAGTGAGCCGCGGCGCTGGCCCCTAAAGTATTTTCAAGTATTATGATCTTCATCTCAGTATCAGCTGTTTTCCAGTTGACAGTAGGACAGATGCGAAAGGAAATGTATCTGCCCTTCTCATAACAAAGCACCCAATACAAAAATCCATAAACAATGGTTTCAGAGGGCTGGGTATTATGGCAGTGGGTCATGTTGCCACTTGGAGGCCCATATCCTAGAGCAGTGTTTGTTCAAATTCCTACTCCTCTACTTCCAATCCAGCTTCCTGCTAATACAACAGAGAAGGCAGGGGAGAAAGGCCCAACTACTTGCCACCAGGGGAAACTGGGATGGAGTTCTAGGCTGTTGGCTTTGGCTTGGTTTCAACCCCAGCTGCTCTAGGCATTCAGGGAATGAACCAGCAAATGGAAAATCTATTTCTTCCTGATCTGCCTTTCAAAAAAAAACAAGCCTTCAAAAATAGATGTTTTACGAAGAAATGAATTTTACTTATCAGTTTTTCAATAAAACGATTTCTGTGACCCTGTCAAACTATGTGGTCCAAACTACAAATGACAACAGCACTATACTGGAGGCTACGACGTGCCACAGTGGGTTGGGCCACTGACTGCACCGCCAACATCCCACATGCGTATTAGGTTAAAGTCTTAGGTGATCCACCTCCTACTAATGAGCCTGGGAAACCAGTGGAAGATGGCCCAAACGCTTGGCCCCTGCCATCCACATGGGAGACCCAGAAGGCTGGCTCCTTGATTCAGTCCCAGCTGTTGCAGCCATTTGGGGAATTAACCATCAGATGAAAGATCAATCAATCTCTCTCTTCCTCTGTACCTCTGCCTTTCAAATAAATAAATAAATCTTGGGGCAGCAAGGAAAAAAATAAATTGATTTAAGCTGGAGTCACAGAAAAAGCTACAAGGCTAAACTAGAATCTGCAAACTCTTCATTCAGATTTTGATAAAAGGGAGCCAAAACTGTTTCAAATGTGGAAGGTGGACACTGATGAGGTAATATGAAAATACAAGTCATCTGGGAATGTGATGACTTAAGACAGGGATTGGCAAACTATGATCCCGTTTTTGTAGGGCCTTTGAGTCACGAACAGTTCTCCCATTCTTAAGGCAAGCATATAAAGAACGTGAAGGAGAGAGCATGTGGTCTACAAAGCCAAAAATATTTACCCTTTGGCCCTTTAGAAGAAGAGATCACTAACTTCTATCTTAGGACATCAGAAAAAAAAAATCTGGATTCGATAAACAGGGAGCACCCCATATTCTTCAGAAAGAATCACACAATGATCTTTTTCCCACTGAAAGATTAGCCCAAAAAATGATCAAGCAATGTATATGGAAAATTTTTAATAAATGACACAAAATGCTGAACTATTTCAATCAGTATCTGAGTTAAAATGTGTCAAACTGCTAGTAGATTCCAGGAATAAAATGATACATTAAAAAGGAATGAGTTATAGTTTAGTTGGGGTGAAAGACTAAGTGTTAAGCCTCTAAGAAAGGTACAAAAAGAACACTGAGAAACAGAAGGAAGCAACTACAACCGGGAAGTACTCATTCCAGTCTCCATGGGTGACTTCTGGAATCATAACATTTTGTGCTGAAAGGCTTTCATTCCTTAGAATAGAGCCCAACTTTCTCATTTTACAGCTAAGACTTAGCAACACTGGTTGAGTTGGCCAAAATCTTTTGTTGTGTCTCCTACTGTATGCTGTACCAGGCAGGTAAACAACTCTGATCTGCAAAATTCATTCTTGTTTCCATCGTTACCCCTAAGGTGTATTTCAGACAAGTCCATTACACGCTAAGTGTTTGTACAGCTTATACTGCAGAAACACATGCTTGAATTGACTTCTTCTCTGTAGGTAAAATAAAAGCATTTTAAAAAACTTTAAGCACTGCATCACTCTCTCAGCACATGACACTTTTCTGCAGAACAAACAGCATAACAGAATTACTGGTCTTTCTAATTTATTTGTGCAGAGAACAATCAAATCAAAACTAGAAGTGACAATAAGTTCTTAATCAAACAGCCATTTTCAACTGTGAAGCAATTAAAAAAAAAAAAAACCACCCCATTACCAAACAGGTATGGAATGACAGGTGGCCAGTTAGCCCTGGCAAATTTTTTTTAACTTCCCTGAGGATATTTTACAGTAGCACAATGGCGATATCTTGAAACTGTATAATTAGCTGAATATTGATATTGCTCTGAAAAAAAAAATCTTTTTTACTTTAGTAGAAACCTACATATAAATGCTAACTTGAAAACCATCTTCTACTCCAGCGTCAGCTCTGTCAGAAAGCTCCCCTGGTTTCCTCCAAGTTACATCTTGTTGAAAACCCCTTCACGCTTGAAACACAGTATACAAATCTATCACCAGCGCAAGGCAGGCGAGCACTGGTACTAGGCCACTTCTCAAGGGAAACGTCTCTTTACTGCACCAGACTCTTTACTGCATTCACCTCACTTTTAAAACCTTGGAACCCAAGTAACACACAGTACTCTTGTAAAGTATTCTAAGAGGTCCCAAACACTATGAAATCAATTAGCTCCACAAACAGCTTACCTACTGTTAAGAAATCTTATCAAAAACTGTTCTTGTCTGTGTGGGGGAGGGGGAAGTTGGGCAGAAAACCATCAGATTCTTCATAATTCCAGATATTCCGATTGTAAGGAAGCATAAACTTTTTTAGTAGTTCTACTTAAAAAAAAAAAAAAAAGATTTATTTACATGAAAGGCAGAGTTACACAGAGAGGCAGCGGGAGAAGTCTTCTATCCGCTGGTTCACTCCTCAAATGGCCGCATCTGCCGGATCTGGGCCATTTTGGAAGCCAGGAGTCAGGAGCTTCACCCAGGTCTCCCACGTGGCTGCAGGGGCACATTAGCAGGGAGCTGGATCGGAAGTGGAGTAGCCGGACTAGAACCAGCGAGGCCACAAGCAACAGCCTTACTCTCTAAGCCACAGCGGTGGGCCCAGCAGTCCTATTTATTCTCGAAAATGAGAAAGCATCTTTTTGGTCTGCAAACAGGAATGCAAAGACGCTTACGTTTTTCTTTTACGAGAACTACAAACGTGGCCACCACAGCGTCCCGTCGGAATCGGGCAGCTTCCACGCCAGGCGGCTAGTTACTGCGCACAATGGGTTATTTATGAACTGCAGTTCTTGTGCAGGTCAACGAGGGGTTTCGAAATTTAAAGGAAAAAGGCCAGTGAAGGGACTTGATTACGATGCTGCTCAAACACTTAAAAGTGGCTCCGTCAGCGGTCGCTTCGGAAACCAACAATGTCAGAACTGGTGGTTCCGAAACGTTCTAAGTCGGTTTCCTCGCCCCTTTCGGCAACGCCACCCCAAGGGCCCTAGCTGGGAAACACACTAAGGTTTGGAGAGGCGAGCGCCAATCCAAATTATGCAACCCTGAGCACACGCGAAAACAAAACAAAACGCAGCGACAAGACTGCCCTCCTCTCTCTCAGACACATCCTTCCCGACCCAACGCTTGGCAGAGCCGCTCCTCGGCTCGTCTCTGCCCCATCGCTTCTCCACCTCGATCCCAAATGCCCGAGCCCCAGGGAAACTTCGAATCAGTCACCGGTCGGCGTAACCAAACCGGAGGCAGTACAAGGGGCCGAAAGGACACCGTGCCAGAGAAGCGATGAGGAAAGTTCTGGAAAAAACGGCACTCCCTGCGGCTCCCCACCCCCACCGACACCGCCTTACTTCCCCCTCCCTACAGCAAACAGCCATGATGGCGGGTGCAGAAGGCGGCAGCGGCGCCATTTTGTCCACACACACACACAGGCGGACAACAGCTCCGGGAGCCGTCCACCCCTGCAAAAGTGCAGAAAGAAATCCCCGGCTTCAAATTCGGATTCGGCACCTACCGCCATAGCCTAGAGTCCTGGCCGCTAGAGCGGCGCCTCCGCTTTCCGCTTTTCAACACTACCGGCCGCTCCGAAGCTTCGCCACAGACTAAATCGTTCGTGCGAGAGACCCGGATGGCACAAAGGCTATGAGGCCCGGTGCGCCGCGCAGCTTGCTGGGAGGAAAAAGGGGTGGCGATAGGAGTTTCTATGGCAACTCGGTTCGAGGCGGTGATTGGGTGAACTTCTGAAAGGGGCAAGTGAGGCCAGTGAAAAGGGCGTGGCCAGGGATACACCCTAGAGAGCGCAGGCGCGAGATGAGACTCAAGGCTGCTTAGGGTGGGGCGACTTCCTGTTTCGATTCTGAAGCAAGCTTGGCCTCCTGCAGCCACCGTAGCGGGGGTTGGGTTTCCTCTTCTCCCGCCAATTTAAACTGGCGGGATGGAGCCTGAGGAGGTTAGGGGCTGTTGTATGAGTGAGGAAGGGCACTGAAATAGTTGCGCGCTCCTCTTTAGTTCCGTCAGCTTCAGGTGAGGATGGGGAGCGTCCTTCTCGGCGGAGGTGTGGGTGGGCTCCGGCCGAAGCGGCAGCGGCGTCAGCCCGTGTGGAGGCACTTTCTCTGGGCGCTGGCGAGAGAGGCCGGAGTCGGGGGTGGGTGGCTGCCGCGGTGTCCAGCTGAGAGCCTTTGCGTGTGCGGGCCTCGCCGACCTGTCCGACTCGCCCGCCGCCCCGGCGTGGTCGCAACGCGTCCACCGAACCATGGCTTCGTCTAGTTGAGTGTCCTCCCTCCCCGCGCCGAGAACGGAACCGGGCGCGAAGCCGAGATTTCGTGAGGCCCCGCCTCGCCTGTCCCGCACAGCTTTCGGCCCCTGGCCCGGGGCCTGCGTGGCGGTGCCCCTGCACTGCCTGTCACCCTCTTCCCTTGCCAGACACGGCCCGAAGCGACCCCTCCCGCCCTCCGTCTGCGCATTAAAAACCATTACTACTGTAATTATTTGTGCACTTAATTTTTTTGTAACTTTAAAACATTTTAAAGAGATCTCTCATCCGCTAGTGCACCCCCAAATGCCGGCAATTTCTTCTCCTTTTTTTTGGTAGGGAGGCAGCGTACGGTTAAGTCAGGCATGGATTCGAGTCTCCGTTCGCGTTAGTGTTTTCGGCCGGTTATTTCATCCCTGAGCCGTGTTCCTCGTTTTAAAACGGGTTGTGCAGGTGAAGGGAATAAAGCGTGTGGGCTCTCGCGCTCGCCCTTCTTCCCGTCCTGTCCACCAGAATTCTTAGTGCCGAGACGTTTCTGTCCTGGTCACAGCCGGGTTCCCAGGCCTGGAAGAGAGCACAGCACGCGGTCAGCTAGACACTGGTGACCAGTGAGTGACGCGTGTGGCAAAAGGCGACCCCTAAGCGTTCACTACAGCTTACTCCTCTGTTGTTGTTTTGTTTTTTTTTTTTTCCCTTCTGTCTTCATTTTGTCCCGTTCCTGTCCAAAGAGCCGCTGAACCTGTTCTGACTTGTTTAATGTCTGGACCTTGGCTTATGCTCTCAGCTAAGAACACTTCTCTTGTGTTTAAATATTTTTTTTTTATTTTTATTTATTTGACAGGCAGAGTGGACAGTGAGAGAGAGAGAAAGGTCTTTCTTTGCCGTTGGTTCACCCTCCAATGGCCGCCGCGGCCGGCACACTGCAGCCGGTGCACCGCGCTGATCCGATGGCAGGAGCCAGGTGCTCCTCCTGGTCTCCCATGGGGTGCAGGGCCCAAGCACCTGGGCCATCCTCCACTGCACTCCCTGGCCCCAGCAGAGAGCTGGCCTGGAAGAGGGGCAACCGGGACAGAATCCGGCGCCCCGACCGGGACTAGAACCCGGTGTGCCGGCGCCGCAAGGCAGAGGATTAGCCTAGTGAGCCGCGGCGCCGGCCTTCTCTTGTGTTTAAAAAGCCTCTGTTGCCTCAGATTCCCAGCCCGGATGCTACCTGCTTCCACCCGCAATGAATTAAACTTTTGAGTCTTTGCCATGGACTAAGTGTTGTCCTGTGAGCATATAAAATGGCCACAGTCTTGCTGTTTCATAGATGAGAATTGATGAACAGGAAGATGTTTCTTGCCCGAGGGCAGACACTGTAAAAGACACCCAATCAAAAGTGGCTCCTTCCGTCTGTGGTGTTTTCCATAGATTTAGAACATAATTCTGTTCTAAACCTTCTCAACACTTGTAATCATTTGGAGGCTGTTCCCCAGCAGTCTTGACCCAGCGGTGGTTTTTCATCCTAGTCTCTGCCCCCCCCCCCCCCCCACCTCAGATAATAGGAACTGGGGAAATCTTTGCTAGCGGAATGGTTCAGTGACTCTGCTGAGGTTTTACGTGTAGTTTTTGGTCCATTCAAAAGCCTGATCCACTTTTTTTTTTTTTTTTTTAATAAGAATTGCTTATTTATTTGAGGCAGAGGTCTTCCATCTGCTGGTTCACTCGCCAATTGGCTGCAATGGCCAGAGCTGTGCCCATCTGAAGCCAGGAGCCAGAAGCTTCTTCCAGGTCTCCCACATGGGTACAGGGGCCCAAGGACTTGGGCCATCTTGTACTGCTTTCCCAGGCCATCAGCAGTGAGCTGGATTGGAAGTGGAGCAGTCAGGATTTGATCCGGCGCCCATATGGGATGCCTGCACTGCAGGCGGTGGGCTTTACCCACCATGCCACAGTGTCGGCCCCAGCCTGATCTACTTTTTTTCCTTCTCCCCTCATCATTTTTATCCCCTCATTCATTATTGTGTAATGATGCTATCAAAACATTAGTGAACATTGTTCTTAGTTCATCTAGAATCTCAAAGATACCAAAAACTGTTGAACTGGAGGCCAGTGTTGTGCAGTGGGCTGGCATCCCATATGGGTGCTGGTTCGAGTCCCAGTGGCTCCAGTTCCAGTCCAGCTCCCTGATAACGTGCCTGGGAAAACATCAGAAGGTGGCCCAAGTTCTTGGACTCCTGCACCCGTGTAGGAGACCCAATTGGAGTGCTAGCTTGCTTTCAGCCTGGCCCAGCGCTGGCTGTTGTAGCCATTCGGGGTTTTTAACCCGGCACATGGAAGATCTCTCACTGTCTCTTCCTGACTCTAACTCTGTCTTTCAAGTGAATAAATAAATTGTAGAAAACAAGCAAACACTCTCTATGTATGAAATACATAAAATTTGTTCCCTTTATGTACATACAGAAAAGTTGAACTTTAGAGCATATGCTTTTTTTTCCCCAAAGATTGCTTGATTGATTGATTTGAAAGTCAGAGTTACACAGAGAGAGGAGAGGCAGAGAGGGAGAGGTCTTCTGTCTTCCTTCTTCCATCTGCTGATTGACTCCCCAGGTGGCTGCAACGGCTGTAGCTGGGCCGATCTGCAGCCAGGAGCTTCCTCTGGGTCTCCCACATGGTTGCAGGGGCCCAAGGACCTGAGCTGCCATCTACTGCTTTCTCAGGCCATAGCAGAGAGCTGGATTGGAAGTGGAGCAGTTGGGACTTGAACTGCCACCCACATGGAATGCTGGCATTGCAGGTGGTGGCTTTACCTGCTATAGCACAGCACAGGCCCCAGAGCCTATGCTTTTTATTGTTACTCTAGTTAAAGTTTCATTTCAAATGAAAATTTGGTATAATTTCAAGCTATTGAGCAAACAGAGTACATTGGTAAAATAGGAATTGTTGGTTTGTGTGTTGTATGTAATTCAATATGTTTTTATCTCTCTATAATCATAATTTAATTCCATTTGTTTTATTGGCTCAAGGGGTCTACTGACCACAGAAGTAATATGAAGACAACTCCTTATGTGTTGATATTAGTTTTTGTGATTTTGTTTTTTGAGTAACCCTTTTTATTTTCCAAGGAATTGAGTTCTATGCGACAAGATAATTTGGTCTCTAATTTTACATGTTGTCCAGGAGAGACAGTGCTTCCCGACCAAGGAAGACAATCTCAGAAACATGTGGAATGATATTGAACTGCTGACAAGTGATGATACAGGAAATGGGTACCTAACTGTGGGTTCAAGAAAAGAACATGGAACTGCTTTATATCAAGTAGATTTGCTAGTCAAGATCTCCTCTGAAAAGGTAATAATTATGACACTGTTTCAGCCACACGGTTTTTACTGAGTGCTAGTTGTCTTTGTAGCCTCTGGTTAGTGCTTTGTAAATGAATCAAAGTTCAGTCAGATTGCTGGAAATTTCCATGTAAATTGGCATCCTTTGAGGATCAGTTTTTTGTTTGTTTTTTTAAAGGTTTATTTGTTTATATCAAAGGCAGAGTTAGAAGGACAGAGAGAGGGAGAGATTGTCCATCTGCTGATTAACTCCTCAAATGGCCACAACTGCTGAAGCCAGGAACCTGGAGCTTCTTCCGGGTCTCCTACATGAATGCAGAGGCTGAAGCACTTGGGCCATCTTCTGCTGCTTTTGCAGGCGCATTAGCAGGGAGCTGGATAGGAAGTGGAGCATCCAGGACTCAAACTGGTGCCTATATGGGGTGCTGGCACTGCATGCTGCAACTTAACCCGCTGTGCCACAGTGGGAACCTCAGGATCAGTCTGTCTGTCTTATTTAAAAGATTTATTTATTTATTTGAAAGTCAGAGTTACAAAGAGAGAGGAGAGGCAGAGAGAGAGAGAGAGAGAGGTCTTCCATCCGATGGTTCACTCCCCAAACGGCTGCAACGGCCGGAGCTGCGCCGATCAGGAGCCAAGAGCTTCTTCCGGGTCTCCCACACTGTGCAGGGGCCCAAGCACTTGGGCCATCTTCTACTGCTTTCCCAGTAGAGAGCTGGATTGGAAGTAGAACAGCCAGGACTTGAACCTGCACCCATATGGGAGGCCGGCATCACAGGCAGTGGCGGCTTTACCTGCTAAGCCACAGTGCCAGACCCCTGATAGGGTTTTAAAAATAGAAATTGGGCCTGTGCTGTGGCGTAGTTTGAAAGGCCGCCACCTGCAGTGCTGGCATCCCATGTGGGCGCCAGTTAAAGTACCAGCTGCTCCTTTTCTGACCCAGCTCTGTGCTATGGCCTGGGAAAGCAATAGAAGATCGCCTAAGTCCTTGGGCTCTACACCTGTGTGGGAAGACCTGAAGGAAGCTCCTGGCTCCTGGCTTCAGATCAGCTCAGCTCTGGCCGTTGTGTCATTGGGGGAGTGAACCAGGGGAACGGAAGACCTCTCTCTCTCTCTCTCTCTCTGTCTGTAACTCTTTCAAATAAATTTTAAAAAGTAAAATAATTCTTTAAAAAAAAGAAATTATTCCTTTATGGAGTGTTAAACTTGCATCCATTGAACTATATGACTTTAGCCTACCATACATAAATCACATGACATATAAATACTATTTTATTAGTAGTATGGATATTTGACATTGAATTGCTTATGTTAAAGACAAAAATGTAAAGTATGCCACAAGTACTTTAATGAGAAAATGGCTTTTCGTTATTTTTTAATACTACCAGGAGCCTTAATATGTGGACCCCACCTGACCTCTAAGGGCTCCTGTGGGAAAATATTAGTGCATGTCTTGACTTCGAATTAAGTTAAGAACTAAAATTCTGTGTTATTAGCTTGGGGAACATACCCATCAACTTATTTTTGAACGTCTATGTTTGAAGCCCTGTGCTAGGCATACATTTAGAACATCTTTTAGGATCTTAAAATTAGGCAGAGCAATAAGATATTTTTTTAAAATGTATTTATTTGGAAGGTAGAGTAACAGAGATTTTCCATCCTCTGTATCACTGTGGTCTTGACAACTGGGGCTGGGTCAGGCTAAAGCTGGGAGCCCAGAACTCCATCGAGGCTCCCATGTGCATAATAGAGACTCAAATATTTGAGCCATCATCCACTCCTTTCCAAGTGTGTTAGCAGGAAGCTGGATCAGAAACAGAGCAGCTGGGACACAAACTGGCAAGTCTCTATGGGATGTAGGTGTCCAAACTGGCAGCTTAGCTGCTGTACTGCATGCCACGGTAAGAGATATGGAGCTGTGCAAGTCAGTGTATGCCAATTGAATGGTACAGCTACTGACTGCTGTAGCAACTCGGAGGTTGGAGATCTCGCATGGGCAGTGGGACTACCCTTGTCTCGGGCTTTCATCAAAGGAGAAGAAAGTCTAAGTGCAGGGAACAGCATGAGCAGATCCCTAGGGGATAGAGTGCAGTTACTTTACAGTGCTTTGGTCTAACTTTTCACTTCTTGAAGAAGCAGGTGAAAAGAGTAGAACAATGATCAGAATGCGGTAGAGTATTCAGGAATTACACGTGGATTAATGAAATAGGCATAAGATGTAGCAGCAGGGACCTGAACCAGCACCCAGATGGGATGCTGGCATCGCAGGTGGTAGTTTTATCCACTACGCCACAATGCAGGCCTGTTTTGTAACTTTTTATTTAGTTGATTCATCTAGTTGATGGGCAGAGAGAGCTCTTTTGCATCTGCTAGTTCATTCCAGAAGTGCATTTGATGACTAGGGCTGAGCCAAGGCTGAAGCCAGGGGCTGGGAACCTCATCCATGTCTTTCACATGGGTGTCAGGGACCCAGCTGCTTGAGCCATCACCTGTTATCTCCCAGGGTGCGCATGAGCAGGAAGGTGGAGTAGGCACACAGAGGCAGGTATCGAACCTAGGCAGTGTGGTATGGAATGTGGGTGTCTTCACCACTAAGCCAAATGCCCACCCCCCCCCCCATTATGTTTTTTAAAACGTTGACTTAGTTGCTAATATTGAAAAATGAGAAGTGGGAGGGCCACTGTTATGGAGAAAGGGTTAGGCCACTGTTTGTAACGCTAGCATCCCACATCAGAACGCCAGTTTGAGTCCTACCTACTCCACTTCCTATCCAGCTTCCTGCTAATGCACTTGGGAAGGCAGCAGAAGATGGTACAAGTACCTAGGCCCCTGCTACCCATGGATGGAGTTCCTGGTCCAGACCTGACTGTTGGGACAGACAATCTCTCTATCCCTGTCTTTCCCTCTCGTTCTGCCTTGCAAATAAATCTTCAAAAAAAAAAAAAAAAAAAAAAATCAAGGGTGGGTATTGTGACACAGCAGGTTAAGTCCATGCGTGGATACCTGCATTCCATATCAGAATACCTGGTTTGAGTTCTGACTACTGTGTGCTTCTGATCCAGCTTCCTGCTAATGCACCTGAGAGGCTGCAGATGATGGCCAAGTTGCTGGGTCCCTGCCAACCATGTGGGAGACCCAGATGGATTTGCTGACTCCCATCTTTGGCCCCTGGCTATTACGGTCATTTGGGGAGTGAACCAGTAGGTCAGAGATTTCTGTCTTTCCCTCTGCCTTCCAAATAAATAAATACATCTATCTTAAAAAATAAGATAAAACTCACACATTTTACATAAAGATTCAGCTTTTCCTGACAAATTAGAAGGGTGGTCGTGTCAGTGTGTTTCCTTGGGCTGGTGTTACAGATCCTGCTCTCTTTGATTTCTCTGGGGACATTTCTCCTCCACCTCATAGTTCACCAGGGTGCTGCTTGCTAGCACGTCCGTGACACTGAGACTTTAGGCTGGTCTTGTTCATTTACATATTATTATTATTATTTTATTTATTTGACAGATAGAGTTATAGACAGAGAAAGAGACAGAGAGAAAGGTCTTCCTTCCATTGGTTCAACCCCTAAATGGCCGCTATGGCCGGCCCTGCTCCCATCCGAAGCCAGGAGCCAGGTGCTCCTTCCTGGTCTCCCATGCTGGTGCAGGCGCTCAAGCACTTGGGCCATCCTCCACTGCCCTCCCGGGCCACAGCAGAGAGCTGGACTGGAAGAGGAGCAACCAGGACTAGAACCCAGCACCCATATGGGATGCCGGCACCGCAGGCGGAGGATTAGCCAAGTGAGCCACAGCGCTGGCCCCTCATTTACTTATTAACATCTGGTTCCTATAGCTCAAATATGGCCCTTAGGAAGCAAGGATATGTGCATGGAAGTCTTTTGCCCTTTCCAATCCATCCCAGACTCTTTCCCGGCTTAGGATCCTGGAGAGATTTAAGATATGTCATGTAAAGAAAAACTTGATAATTACACTGAAAGGAAAAAGGTCTGTCAAGTCAAGTTTTAAAATTTGGTGTTTGGGACTGTGATACTATTGATAACAGTTGGTAAACTTGTATAAAATGCTTTAATTTCAGTTATGTTCCCCCCTCTCTCCCCAGGCTTCATTGAATCCAAAGATACAAGCGTGCAGCTTAAGTGATGGGTTTATTATTGTGGCAGACCAATCAGTGATACTGCTTGACAATATCTGTCGATCCCTTCAATTGCATCTTATATTTGGTGAGTCTGGTGTCATGAAATGAAATAAATTAGAAATCAACTATATCTTACTACCAAATTATGCTGTATTACCTTTTCTTTTCTCTGTTGTTCCTAAGAATCAAAATTAGACTAATTTCAAGAAAAAAGTTCTTTTTTTATGTTGGGCTCTAGACTCAAAGGATACTAAGATGAACGATCCTTTCTTTCAGTATGTCCAAGGAGAAACCTGTAAGTAGAGCAATAATACAGTTACTTGCAAGGTTTTTGAGTTAGAATTCTGAACATTTGAGCCCACTTGTCTTCAGGTTCCTCAATCTTGTATATAAATTAAATATCGATACATATTGAATACTTGTAGAATGTATAGCACTGTAAAAATCTTTTGAAATACTTAGTAACTATTTCTTCAGTGATTAAAGGGTTTGCTTTAAGTCCATATAGACCTGGACTTAAGTGTGAATTAAGAAAATCAGTGATTGTGCTGAAATTAGCTTTCTCATAATGTGTTGTGTGTGTTTTTTGTTTGTTTTTTTTTTTTTTTTTTTTTTTTTTTAAGATTTACTTTATTGGGGCTGGCACTGTGGCGTGATGGGTAAAGCCACCACCAGCAGTGTCAGCATCCCATATGGATGCTGATTTGAGTTCTGGCTGCTCTACTTCCGATACAGCTCTCTGCTGTGGCCTGGGAGAGCAGTAGAACGTGGCCTAAGTCCTTAAGTCCCTGCACCCAGTCTGAAGAAGCTCCTGGCTTCATATCTGCCCAGCTCCAGCTGTGGCATCCAATTGGAGAGTGAAGCAGCAGATGGAAGCTCGCTCTCACTCTCTCTCTCTCTCTTTCTCTCTCTCTCTCTGCCTGCCTCTGCCTCTCTGTAACTCTGCTTTCAAATAGTAAATCTTTTTTTTTTTTTTTTTTTTTTTTTTTTTTGACATGCAGAGTGGACAGTGAGAGAGAGAGAGACAGAGAGAAAGGTCTTCCTTTGCCGTTGGTTCACCCTCCAATGGCCGCCATGGCCGGCGCGCTGCGGCCGGCGCACCACGCTGATCCGACGGCAGGAGCCGGGTACTTATCCTGGTCTCCCTTGGGGTGCAGGGCCCAAGTACTTGGGCCATCCTCCACTGCACTCCCTGGCCACAGCAGAGAGCTGGCCTGGAAGAGGGGCAACCGGGACAGAATCCGGCGCCCCCACTGGGACTAGAACCCGGTGTGCCGGCGCTGCAAGGCGGAGGATTAGCCTAGTGAGCCACGGCGCTGGCCGTCAAATAGTAAATCTTTAAAGTAAATCTTCATTTAAAAAATTAAAAAAATTTTTTTAAAATTTATTTGAAAGGCAGAGTTACAGAGAGAGGGAGGGAGACAGAAAACGAGGTCTTCCATCCGCTGATTCACTCACCAATGGCTTCATCGGCTAGGGATAGGCTGATCAGGAGCTAGGAGTTCCATTTGAGTCTCCCACATGGGTTGCAGGGGCCCAAGCACTTGGGCCATTCTCCACTGTTTCCTAGGCATGTTAGAAGTAAGCTGGATTGGAAGTGGAGCAGCCAGGACAACTGGTGCCCATATGGGATACTGTTAGCGCTGATGGGGGTTAACCCGTTATGCCACCACACTGGCCCCATTTCAACATATTTTTTTTAAGATTCCTCAAGTGCATGGATTTCAATATTTTTCACCAAAATAAGTACCTTTTAGTTACATTTTCCACAAACTTTTTGAAGTGTACTTTTGTTAGTGTAAGAACAGCTAGAAAGGAATCAGGTGTACATTTGAGAACTTGGTCTTGAGCACAGTATGGAAGCAAGAAATGCACATTTTGTGGAATTTTAATGTATCCACACTGATCGATCTGCAAGATTCAGTTTTCATCTATGAAGTAGTGGACAGTTGTAACCTATAGTGGTTCTGTGTCACGGTGGTTGTTTAATGATTTCAGCTCACGAGCTGGTTATATGTGATTGCTTTTGTCTCAGTCTTTCCCCTCTCTGCGTCCATTTCAGTCACTGGTTTTCTGGCCAGTGCATAAATGCAGATGTTACCCTGCTTGAGCTGTGTGTACTTCAGGGAACGTTCTTCCTCTTGATCCCCGCAGTTAACTTCCTCAATCCTTCAAGTCGTCTCTGAGCACCTTAATCAATATTGCAAAATATGTGGTACTTTGGTGTTTTCTGGCCCTGTTCTCCTTTTTTTTTTTTTTTTGCAGAATATTTATCACCTACTTGCACATTTTATATTGGTTTATTATGCTAAGTGCTTATCATCTGTTTTTGGAGCTTGAGCTCCATGATGATGAGAATTTTTGTTACCACGCTCAGCTACACCTAAAAGGCCTTTCTCAGAGCTTATTGTGTAAATGCCTGGTGAAATATTTGCTGACTTGAATACAAGTCAGTAGACTTCTTCTTCTTTTTTTTTTTTTTTAAGATTTATTTATTTGAAAGAGTTTCAGAGAGAGCTTGCTCTCATCTTCTGGTTCATTCCCTAAATGGCTGCAATGGGTAGGGCTGGGCGGATCAGGAGCCAAGAGCTTCACCCAGGTCTCCTACATGGGTGCAGGGGCCCAAGTACCTGGGCCATCATCTTCCACTGCCTTCCCAGGCATATTAGCACGAGCTGGATCAGAAGTGGAGTAGCTGAGATTTGAACTGGTGCTCATTGTAAGCAGCAGCTCTAACTGTTGTGCCACAGTGCTGCCTCAGTAGCATTCTTTTTCACTTTTATCATGATTTTTTTGAGATACTTAGAAGCAGCTTAAATCATTGGCTTTCTAAAGCCAAAGGTTGTTTTGTTTTTGTATTGGAAATAAATGTTTTCAAAGGAAGTTTGTAATTTTATTTGAAATTTTCAGATACTGAAGTGGATGTAGTTGGTCTATGTCAAGAAGGTAAATTTCTTTTGGTTGGGGAGAGAAGTGGCAACTTACATCTTATTCATGTGACATCAAAGCAAACATTACTCACCAATGTAAGTACTTGGTATATTTTTCATTTTCATTATCTAAATCCTAAATAATCTGATAGACAACTACAACACTAGCAAATCATTGTGTTTTAAATTAAAGAATAATGTTTCTTTATGCTGTTTAGAAATCATGCTTTAAAAACATGGAATAAATGCAGAAATGAAAAATGAAGCTTTGGAAGTATTTGGATTGCTTGTCCAAAACAGGTTTCCATTTTAAATCTCAAATATTGGGATAGAGGCAGAATTATTGCTAATGATATTTGATAACTCTAGGCTTTAAAGTATATATTTTTTTAAAGATTTATTTTATTTATTTGGAAGGTAGAGTTACAGAGAGAGGTAGAGACAGAGAGAGAACTCTTCCATCTGCTGGTTCACTTCCCAAATGGCCTCAACAGCCAGTGCTGGGCCTATCCAAAGCCAGGAGCCAGGAGCTTCAACGACTTGGGCCACTGCTTTATCAGGCACATGAGCAGGGAGCTGGATTGGAAGTGGACCTGTCAGGACTGAAACCGGCAGCAATATGGGATGCTGGTGCTGCAGGCTGGGGCTTTAACCTGGTGTGCCACAGCGCCGGCCTCTAGAATATACTTCTTGTTTGTATCTTTTCTGAGTTTAATCTTCTCATCTGAAATTAATTTACAACTAGGCTTTTGTTCAGAAAGCTAATGATGAAAACCAGCGTACTTACCGGAACCTTATTATTGAGAAAGATGGTTCAAATGAAGGTAAGTTTTCTTGAATGTTTTTTGAATGGCATCTGACAAAAAGTCAGAAATTCAAATTTGTGCTAATAAGTATCACTTCACTGCTCTGCTGCCTATCTTCTTTTGGTTTTCAATTGATGCAGTTAATATTATGTGAAAAGTTTTTGGTTTTAGCTTTTTTTAGAAGTTTAAATGTATACATTTCCTAAATATAATATTCTAGATTAAAATTTACAGCCTTATTTTTTTATTTTTTATTTATTTATTTTTTGACAGGCAGAGTGGACAGTGAGAGAGAGAGACAGAGAGAAAGGTCTTCTTTTGTCGTTGGTTCACCTTTCAATGTCCGCTGCGGCCGGTGCGCTGCGGCTATTTTTAATTTTTTAAATTTATTTGAAAGGCGGTTACACAGAGAGAGAAGGAGAGGCAGAGAGAGAGAGGTCTTCCATCTACTGGGTTACCCCCCAATTGGCTACAATACCTGGAGCTGTGCTGATCTGAAGCCAGGAGCTTCTTCCGGGTCACCCACATGGGTGCAGGGGCCCAAGCACTTGGGCCATCTTCTACTGCTTTCCCAGGCCATAGCAGAGAGCTGGATTGGAAGTGGAGCAGTGGGGACTCGAACCGGCACCCATGGAATGCTGCACTGCAGGCTGTGGCTTTACCTGCTATGCCACAGCACCAACCCCATTATTTTATTTTTTTAAAGATTTATTTATTTATTTGAAAGTGAAAGAGAGACAGAAAAATTTCTGTATGCTGGTTTGTGCCCCAGAAGGTGGCAGTAGCCAGCATTGGGTTAGACCAAAGCCAGGAGCTTCATCCAAGTCCTCCATGTGGATGTAGCAGCCCAAACACCAAGGCCATCTTTCTCTGCTTTTCCCAAGCCATCAGCAAGGAGCTGGATAGGAAGTGGAGCAGCCAGGACTCTTAACTGGTGCCCATATGGCATGCCAGCTCTGCAGGTGGCAGCTTTATTTGCTGTGACACAATGCCGGCCCCAAAACTTGTATGTTTGATGTCACAAAAGAGACACTATATTCTTTTAAAAGTTTTTGTGGCTTTTAATATATTTATATTTTTGTAGGTTTCAGCATATTTATATTTTGGTTGAAACAAATGTTAGCTGAAGTAATTTATTTTGGCATATCTGAGAGCTTTTTTCTGGAAAGTGATTTTTATTTTTAAAAAATTTTATTTATTTATTTGAGAATAGAGTTACAGACAGTGAGATGGAGAGACAGAAAGGTCTTCCTTCCGTTGGTTCACTCCCTAAATGGCTGCAATGGCTGGAGCTGTGCCAATCAGGAGCCAGGAACCAGGAGCTTCTTCCTGGTCTCCCCTGTGGGTGCAGGGGCCCAAGGAGTTGGGCCATCTTCTTTTGCTTTCCCAGGCCACAGCGGAGAGCTGAATTGGAAGAGGAGCAGCTGGGACTAGAACTGGCAACCATATAGGATGCCAGGGCCACAGGGGGAGGATTAACCTACTGCGCCATGGCGCCGGCCTCTTTTTTTTTTTAAATTTTATTTATTTGAGAGAGTGCATGCTCCCCCCATCCACTGGCTTACTCCCCAGATGTCCCCAACAGTCTGGAGCCAGGAACTCAATCCAGGTCTCCCACATGTGTGGCAGCAGCCCAGCCTCTGAGCCGTTGCTGCTGCTTCCTGGAATCTGCTTCAGCAGAAGGATTGAACCTGGAGCCAGAGTTGAGTATCAACTGCAGTATTCAGCGTTGGGGTGGGGTTGTCTTAACTACCAGGCTAAGTACCTACCCTAAGCTTTTTTAAAAAAAAAAAAGTTCCAAAGAGGTTAACATTGTTTTTGCAAATAACGTACTAGTCCTTTATAATCTAAGGTTTTATTTATTTATTTATTTATTTGACAAGGCAGAGTGACGTTGGAGGTTCAGGGATGAGGTAGGGGGAAGTGATCATCCATCTGCTGGTTCACTCTGCAAATGTCCTGTGGCCAGGGTGAAGCCAGGAGCCAGGGACTCCATCCCTGTCTCTCACATGGGTGCAGGGGCCTAAGTACTTGGATCATCAAGTGCTGCTTTCCCAGGCACATAAGCAGGGAGCTGGATTGGAAGCAGAGCAGCTGGGTCTTGAACCCTAGCACTCTGATGGGATTTCAGCAATTTCACCCACTGTGCCACACACTGACCCCATTAATTCTTTATAGATAAGCTTTGTATCATCACTATATTATTTGATTAGAATTTAAAAGAGCCGATTGATATATTTTTTAAGCTACTTCCAGATACCGGTTTAAATTTAAAAACGTGCCTTTTAAAGAAACTGATTTTGATTTTATTTTAATAGGTACCTATTATATGCTGCTTCTTACACACAATGGATTTTTTTGTATTACAAACCTTCAGCTTGTAAAAATTCAACAAGGTAAGTAATGCATTATTATTTTATTTATTTATTTATTTATTTATTTTGACAGGCAGAGTGGACAGTGAGAGAGAGAGACAGAGAGAAAGGTCTTTCTTTTGCCGTTGGTTCACCCTCCAATGGCTGCCACATCCGGCGCGCTGCGGCCGGCGCACTGCACTGATCTGATGGCAGGAGCCAGGAGCCAGGTGCTTTTCCTGGTCTCCCATGGGGTGCAGGGCCCAAGCACCTGGGCCGTCCTCCACTGCACTCCCTGGCCACAGCAGAGGGCTGGCCTGGAAGAGGGGCAACCGGGACAGAATCCGGCGCCCCGACCGGGACTAGAACCCGGTGTGCCGGCGCCACTAGGCAGAGGATTAGCCTAGTGAGCCGCAGCGCCGGCCCTATTTTCTTTTTTTTAATAAAGATTTACTTATTTGAAAGAGTGACACAGAGGAAGAGATAAAATTCTTACATCCACTGATTCATTCCTCAAATGCATGGAGCAGCCAGGGCTAGATTATGTGAAAGCCAGAAGCCAGGAACTCTGTCAGGGTCTTCCAGGTGGGTGCAGGAGCTCAAGGACTTGAGCCATCTTCCACTGCTTTCCCAGGCACATGACCAGGGAGCTGAATTGGAGCAGCTGGGACTTGAACGGGTGTTGTACCATAGTGCTGACCCCAATAATAAATACCTTTTTGGAATGAATTGATCTAGGAGTGGAAATGATTGTGTAAGAGTTAATAAAGGGGATGGTACTATGGTGTAGCACGTAAAGCCACTGCCTGCAGTGCTGACATCCCATATGGTGCTGGTTCGAGTCCCGGCTGCTCCACTTCCTATCCAGCTCTCTGCTATGGCCTGGGAAAGCAATAGAAGACGACCCAAGTCCTTGTGCCCCTACCCCCACTTGGGAGACCCAAAAGAAGCTCCTGGCTCCTGGCTTCTGACCAGCGCAGCTCCGGCCACTTGGGGAGTGACCCGGCAGATGGAAGACCTTTCTCTGCCTCTCCTCCTCTCTCTGTAATTCTGACTTTGAAATAAATAAGTAAGTATGTAAGTAAATGAATGAACGAACGAACGAACGAACTCTTTCAAATAAATGAATGAATGAATGAATAAATAAATAAATAAAATTTAAAAATAGAATTAATAAAGCCAAGCAACCTTGATCTGTATATTTGTGAAATGTGTGTTGTTGACCCTGTGTTCCTCTGAGCTAGGTGACATTGAAGAATTGATTTAGGGCATGTATTCAGCAAACTGCTAGGTCCTAGGTATAACAATATTTGAAATGCATGCTTTCCCATGGTTATGAAGAAAGCTAGAGAAGTAAAATCTATTCCTAATAAAGTGAGAAGAGATGGAGACTTCAGAGTTTGAATACAAGTAGGGGTGTTGAAGCAGGGAGAAGAGTCTTTAGGTAGGGAGAAACATGGAAGGGGAAGTCCAGTGAGGCATGGTGGGGTCTGCAGGGCAGCCTGGCTGGTGTCCTATTAAATATGACATGTTGACCGCGTGTATCACTGGTCGAGGACAATTTATTATGACCAGTGTCCTTTGGACTAGTCTGCGTGTGATTTTACCTTGACACGAAAGGGGTGACATTGATGCTGTAGATTTAGTCTGCTTTCTTTTTTCATGTAGCGATCGAGGACGTAGACTTTGATACAGCAAAAAAGGTAAGAAAACCAACCACATTGTCATATTTGTTCATATTTGCTATAAAGGTAGGAGAGTATTTCTGTTTATAATTGGTCCACTGGTTGATATTTTAGAATTTACCATGGTTCAACATTTTAATAATGTTTCTGTTTAAAAATGCATTTGTAACTGGATGATGTAAACTGATTTTTATGAAGCATAAGTATGTGTATGTATTTTTACATACCCCCAAAGCATTCTCATTTTTTTAATTTTGCAGTTACAAGGACAAATCAAATCCAGTTTCATTTCTACTGAAAATTATCACACTCTGGGTTGTCTCAGTCTCGTGGCTGGAGATTTAGCGAGTGAAATTCCTGTGATAATTGGGGTAATTATTCTTATAAAATCTTATTTTTTGTTGTTTGAATTGTTTATTCCCCAAAACATTGTGATTTCGGTTAAATTAAAAATTAATTTGTAGCATGTAACAGAAATTAAAAATTTTGGTCATAAAATTAATTCAATAAGTAAACCTAGATTTGTACCTTTATTTTCCATCAGCTCTCCCTGAAATTTCTTTAAATTCTGAGTATAGACAAAAAAAGCAAAACCAAAAAATTCCACATGCAGCAGTACCTGTTACTGTGCCATTAAGTAGAAATGCAGCTACCTTGAGACACTTGAAAATTATGGTGGTCATACCAGCCAGAGGTGTGTTTGCCATTGGTGGAGAGTAGCAGTCACTACTCACTGTGCTGCTTTTTTTTGCCTTCATTTGTAAGTGACAGAAATGCTAAGTTTCAGATGAGATTAATGAAAATAAAAATGTACTTTTTTCCCCATCCAGGATCACAGATTCCTCAAATCTTGAAATAATTCTAGTTAAAAACTTTAATTGTGTTAGAAAATGGTCCAAAAGTGTAAAAAATCTTTTAATTTAATCGCTCCCTCATTGATTTTACATTATTCTTAGTTTTGGCCAGCTAAGCTGTTTGTAAGAGTATATTATTAGTAAAATGGAAAGCCAGACAATATATATGGAAGAGCATAGTTCAGTTCTCACCATTGAAAAGATAGCTCAAAATGTATATCTTACTGTATGATGTCTCATGTTCTATGTGGACACTTCAACAAATTCTTGGAAAAATAGAATTCAAATATGTTTATTTTAATGCAAAAAATTTGAAATCTGGCATAATTTTTTCATAATATACATTTACATGAACCTTTTTATTTTTTTAATTTTTTAAAATTTATTTATTTATTTATTTATTTTTTGACAGGCAGAGTGGACAGTGAGAGAGAGAGAGACAGAGAGAAAGGTCTTCCTTTTGCCGTTGGTTCACCCTCCAATGGCCGGCGCACTGCGGCCGGCGCACCGCGCTGATCCGATGGCAGGAGCCAGGAGCCAGGTGCTTTTCCTGGTCTCCCATGGGGTGCAGGGCCCAAGCACCTGGGCCATCCTCCACTGCACTCCCGGGCCACAGCAGAGGGCTGGCCTGGAAGAGGGGCAACCGGGACAGAATCCGGTGCCCCCACTGGGACTAGAACCCGGTGTGCCGGCGCCGCAAGGCGGAGGATTAGCCTAGTGAGCCGCGGCGCTGGCCCTTTTGTTTTTTTTTTTAAAGATTTATTTATGGGGGCCGGCGCTGCAGCTCAATAGGTTAATCCTCCACCTGTGGCGCCAGCACATGGGGTTCTAGTCCCAGTCGGGCGCCGGATTCTGTCCCGGTTGCTCCTCTTCCAGTCCAGCCGTCTGCTGTGGTCCGGGAGTGCAGTGGAGGATGGCCCAGGTGCTTGGGCCCTGCACCTGCATGGGAGACCAGGAGAAGCACCTGGCTCTTGGTTTCGGATCAGCGCGGTGCGCTGGCCATGGCAGCCACTGGGGAGTGAACCAACAGTACAGGAAGACCTTTCTCTCTGTCTCTCTCTCTCTCTCACTGTCCCCTTTGCCTGTCAAAAAAAAAAAAAAAAAAAAAAAGATTTATTTATAGGGTCTGACATTGTGGCTTAGTGGGTAAAGCCATCTCCTAGGACTCTGGAATCCCATGTGGGCATTGGTTCTAGTCCCAGCTACTCCATTTCGAATCCATCTCCTTGCTCATGGCCTAGAAAATCATCAGAAGATGGCCCACATACTTGGTCCCATTCTACCTACAGGTAGATCTGAATGAAGCTTCTGGCTCCTATTTTTGACCTGACCCAGTCCCAGCTCTTGTGACCATCGGGGGAGTGAATCAGTAGATGGAAGATCTCTTTCTCTGTCTCTGCCTCTCTTTCACTGCCTTTCAAATAAAAATAAATCTTTATTTATTCAAAAGGAGGCTGAGTGACAGAGAGAGAGAGATCTTCCATCCACTGGTTCTTTCCTCAAATGGCCAAAACAGCCAGGGCTGGGCCAAGTTGAAGCCAGGAACCTTATCTGGGTCTCTACATGTGTGACAGGGGCCCAAGTACTTGAGCTATTGTCTGTTGCCATCCCAGGCACATCAGCAGTGACTTAGTAGGAAGTGGGTGAGTTGGGACTGAAACTGGCACTCACAAGCAGTGGCTTAACTCACTGTGTCACAAGGCCTGTGCTTTCCATGAGCCCTTTGAAGTCTCCTCATATTCAGGGATTTCAAAATTTCTCATACTTAAATAAACTTGTCTTTAGATTCCATTTTTCTACTAACTTTTTGAAGTATCCTTATAAATCAAAAATAACATTTTATTTTTTACATATTACTTCTAATAACTCTGGTCATAATTTCCTTTAAGTTGAGGGGAAAACATCAAATATTATATTCAATAGGTAGGCAGAAATTCAATATAATTACAGCATTTACAACATTTTTACTTACCAAAATTATTTTATACATCAAAGAAACTTATTTTTCCACATTGTGCATATCTAGTTTAATATTTCACTAGGGTTTTTTTTTTTTAAGATTTATTTATTTATTTGAAAAAGTGACACAGAGAGAGGAGAGGCAGAGAGAGAGAGAGAGGTCTTCTATCCACTGGTATACTCCTCAATTGGCTGCAACAGATGGAGCTGCACCGATCCAAATCCAGGAGCCAGGAGCTTCTATTAGGCTTCCCATGTGAGTGCCAGGTCCCAAGCGCTTGGGCCTTCTTCTACTGCTTTCCCAGGCCATGGATCTGAAGAGGAGAAGCCAAAACTGGAACCAGCACCCATATGGGATGCCGGCGCCGCAAGTGGAAGATTAACCCAGTACACCACAGCGCTGGCCCCAGTGGGTTTCAAATTTAGTGAATATTTATAGATTTTGCTTCTAAAGATTTATGGTTGTTTTAATGAAAATATTTAATAGTCAAAGAGTAAATTCATATCATAATGCTGGGAGAGATCTTAAAGTTCCCTCTTTGTCTTTAGGGGAGTTGCCTGAATGTGACTATTTCATATGAAATATTCAAATGGGAACAGTGAATATCAACAGTTTTTCTTTTCATTCTCTTCTGAAACTAGGAGAGGAATTGGTTGATAAAAGCTGGTTGGGCTCAAATGTGTAAGAATATTTCCAAATTAGTGATGTGTAATTTAACATGTTTCTGCTTTGGAGAAGATTCAGGTCTAAACCAAACTGTTTTGATGTTGTTATCACTCTTGTAGGGGACTGGTAATTGTGCATTATCAAAATGGGAACTAGATTCTTCCAAGAAAGGAATGACCATTAAGAACCTTACAGATGCAGAGATTATTAAAGGTAAAATAAAACTAAACTAATTATGGTAATTATTAGTTATCATTTCCATGTCAGTGTGTTTAGGCTGGTATATGGGCCATTTTACCCTACCACTCTTTATTGTTGTCATTATTTGTTTAGTTAGTTAGTTTATTTGAGAGGTGGAGAGAGGTAGACAGAGGTCTCCCATCTGCTGGTTCACTGTGCAAATGCCCGCAACAGCTGGGGCTGGGCCAGGCTGAAGCCAAGAGTCAGAGATCGAATCACTTAAGCTGTCACCTGCCACCTCCCAGGATCTGCATTGGCAGGAAGCTGGAATTGAGAGCTGGATTGAGCCCAGCCATATTAGCAGGCCAAATACCCTGGCCTCTGAACTTTTCAAAATACCCTTGAATTTGTTCTGGAGATGTTGGAAGCTGTTACTCCTCATTTTGGGGAGTTTTACATTTTATTGGTCACTTTAAAGTTGAGGCAGGAATAAATGAAAATGGGAACTTTTTATTTAAATGTAGTCCTGCCGTTGTACAAATATGTTAGTTTACTTTTTAAATATGACCCTATGTAACACTGAAATAAAATCCTTACACATCTTCATTTCTCTTTTGTAGGTGCCGAGAAATTCCAGCTGATAGACAATCTACTCTTTGTCCTTGATACTGATGTATGTTTCTGATTTTTCTGCTTCTGTGTTTCCACTTGATACTGTGTTTAACAAACTTATTAGCAAACTTAGAAAGATTACCACTGTCTTGGGTACTGTGCTTTATTTCAGTATAAATATGAAAAATGCATCCTGCAATATAAACTTGTAATAGACCAGTAAAGGAGATATCTCTGTTGCAGCACGTGCTGAGTTTATGGGATAGTTTCACCCTTACTCCCGTTTGGAACTGGCCCTCTCTTCACATAGAGGATTTTCTTCTTACCACTGAAGCAGACACTCCTTCCTCAGTAACATGGTGCGTTCCACCTTCTGCTGGTCGTCATTTGCCTTCTAGCACTGGGCTTCTTGTCTGGTTTTGTTTGGGTCATCATTTGTTATGTTTTACGTTCTAAACTACATCGTGGAACAGTGTGACAGAGCAAAGACCTATTTGTCAGTTGCCAAATTCACTGGAGACAAATTGACAGCAGTACTCTCTCCAAGTGATTGTATTGTAAAGAGAGTGTCAGTCTGGGCCATGAACTTGCAGAAATAGAGTCCATTATCTTCTATGTAAACGCTATTCAAATTCTGTGCAAGAATATCACCTTAAACTCAGCTTGTATCACGGTGGGCAAAATTCGTTTGATTAACTTAAGTCCTTTTTTCTCTTTTAGGCAAGGCATCACAAACCTCAAGTTAGTAGCTCTGACAAGTACAACTAATAAGGAGGTATTGGAGAACACTTTGCATGCTTGTCCACATTGTGTGTTAGAAAGTGTTTTAATACAGAAGTAGATGCTTAGTGCTCGTAGCATATTCTCAGTTCACAAGATTCTAGACAAATCAGAAATAACTCTATAGTACTCTTTTTTACCATTTTTTATAGCAGAAATAAGTCTCAACTACACTTTTTTTTTTTAATTTGACAGATAGAGTTATAGACAGTGAGAGAGACAGAGAGAAAGTCTTCCTTCTGTTGGTTCAATCCCCAAATGGCCGCAATGGCCAGAGCCCACTTTTTTTTTTTAAGATTTGTTTTGCTTATTTGAAAGTCAAGTTACAAAGAGAGAAAGAAATCTTCCATCCACTGGTTCTCTCCCCAGATGGCTGCAACCACCGGGGCTGGGCCAGGTAGAAGCCAGGAGCCAGTAGCTTCATCTGGGTCTTCCACATGGGTATAGGAGCCCAAAGACTTGGACTGTATTCTGCTGCTTTCCCAGGTGCATTAGCAGGAAGCTGAATTGGAAGTGGAGCAGCAGGTCCTCAAACTGGCATGTGGGATGCTGGCCCCCACAGGCAGTGACCTGTAATCCACTATGCCACAATACTGGCCCCTCAGCGCTAGATTTTAAACGTGGCATTGTAGGAGTCAAAAATGTCCATAAAAGGGGTAGGTGTTGGGCGTTAGTAAGACACCGAGTGGAAAACCTGCGTTCCTTATCAGAGTGCTTGGGTTCAAGTCCAGATTCCACTTCTGATTACAGCTTCTTGGGAGACAGCAGATAATGGCTCAAGTAGTTGGGTCCCTGCCACCCAGTTGGGAGACCTGTTGGTCCCAGTTCCTGGTTGTACCCTTCCCCAGCCCCAGCTGTTGGCAGTTGGGGAGTTGACCAGTGAATGGGAGCTCTCTTTGTGTCTCTGCCTCTCAAATAAATTTTTAAAGTGACTATAAGAAAGTGTTTATTAGAGTGGTTCTTAAATAGTTCTGGCACTGAAGACTTAAATTCACCTTAGATATCTTAGAGTGGATTTCAGATTTTTATGGATTTTTACTCTACAGAATTGAAAAACATAGAACTTAATTTTTTTTAAAAGATTTGTTTATTTGACAGGCAGAGTTACAGAGAGAGGTAGAGACAGAGAGAGGTCTTCCATCCACTGGTTCACTCCCCAGATGGCTGCAATGACTGGAGTTGTGCTGATCCCGGGCCAGGAGCTGGGAGCTCCTTCTGGGTCTCCCATGCGGGTGCAGGGGCCCAAGAACTTGGGCCACCTTCTATTGCCTTCCCAGGCCATGGCAGAGAGCTGGATTGGAAGTGGAGGAACTGGGGCTTGTACTGGCGCCCATGTGGGGTGCCAGCACTGCAGGTGGCGGCTTAACCCGCTACACTACAGCGCCAGCCCCCTGTTTTTGTTTTGTTTCATTTTTAGCTTTGTAGCATGTGCTTTAATATGTGCTGTTTTGTTTGTTTTTGTAAGCTTATGTTGATCTAAATTAATTGCTGTACTGTTATTCTTAGATGAAAAGTCTCATGGTTTATTCATTACCCACAATGGAAATTCTGTATTCTTTGGAAGTATCCAGTGTTTCTTCTTTGGTTCAAACAGGGATTAGCACAGTAAGTTTATGCATATTTTAACTTACTTTATAACTTTTAGAAAATTCTTAATAATCGAGTTAAACATGAGTGAAATCTAGTGAAAGGCATGGACAGAGCTCAAGTTTATAACTATTATTCTCAGACGTCCTCAAATACACTTACCTTGCCCAAGGTCAGTCTTTGTATAAAAAGAAAAAAGCAAATTAGTTCAATGAAATGTCAGATGTCTTTTTATTTATCTTTCTTGTATCCTCTCAAGAAATAGATGAAAATTAATTTGGAGGTTATTGCTTTTTTTTAAATTGTATTCTTAAAAGTCTAATCACATTTGTTTCATTTCTGCTTTACATACATAAGCAATGTTTTTCCTAATCATTGGGAAATTGCTTGTAGACATCATGACCTGTCACCTCTATACGCTCTTTTCAGTAGGTAACTGCCAAGAATAAGAGTGTTTTTCTGTAGTACAGTTATTGCACTAAGAAAATCTATTGTTCTCACACTACTATAATGAAATGTGCCTTTTACATTTTACCAATTATGCCAATTACTTTAAAGCTGTATATTTTTTCCTTATCCAAGAGCCCATTGCCCATCACTTGTTGTATTTGGTTATCATGGCCACAGCGCTGTCTTTGTAGAGTAGCTCCTCAGCCTTTTTTTGTCTTTTTTTTTTTTTTTTTTTAACTTTTTGACAGGCAGAGTGAACAGTGAGAGAGAGAGAGAGACAGAGGGAAAGGTCTTCCTTTGCTGTTGGTTCATCCTCCAATGGCTGCCGCGGCCGGTGCACTGTGCTGATCCGATGGCAGGAGCCAGGTACTTCTCCTGGTCTCCCGTGGGGTGCAGGGCCCAAGCACTTGGGCCATCCTCCACTGCACTCCCTGGCCACAGCAGAGAGCTGACCTGGAAGAGGGGCAACCGGGACAAAATCTGCCGCCCCCTGAAGCAGTTGTTTCTATAGTAATTTTAAAAAACATTCCTGTTATATTTGAATGTTAATCGTGTTTTTGTTATTATTGTAGGATACCATATACCTGCTAGAAGGAATTTGCAAAAATGATCCAGAGTAGGTTGTTTTGTTTTATCAGATGCGTTTTTAAAATTTACTTATTGGTGTAAAATGATACATGCTCTTACAGTGAGGTCTTTTTTTTTCAGGCTACCTGAAGGCTCTGTATCTGTTTTAGTCCTCAGGTATCTCACAGAAGCTTTACCAGAGAACAGGTAAGTTTTCATTTTCTCTTAAGGCTTCCCTGTTAACAAAACATTTTAATTTCCCAATTATTCAACATTAACGAAATTTGTTTTCCAACTTGCCAGACTGAGTCGTTTACTTCACAAGCACAGATTTGCTGAAGCTGAGAGTTTTGCCCTTCAGTTTGGACTTGACGTTGAGGTACTCATTCATGTTGCTGGGGGCCTGGAGGCCCCATTCATGTCACAGATGTTTGAGAGGATGTTCACTGGAGGTAGGGAGCCACTGACAGTCTAAGCAGGGAGAGTCTTATGTAGGCTGTCGTTTCGGACAGATGGAAAGGGATAAATCAAGAGGTACGAATGTTAGAATAAGCAGGTTTCTATGGGAGACCTAAACCCATGCTGTGATGTGGAGAGAGATGTCCTGGAGAGAGTGGCTGATGAGAGAGATGTGCAGGCAGCAGAAACAGCAGGACTTAGCTATCGAATATGGGGGAGGCACAGAGGTCTTGGGGTTCATGAGCAGGACTGCAGCTCGGTATTCATGCTGGGTGGTGACGTCATCACTTAAGATGAACAGTATGTGCGGAAGAGCAGATTAGGGCTACGAGATGAAGAGTTCTGCTTTATGAACACTGGATGTGAGGAATCTGGGAAAACAGGGTTGTCTGGTAGGAAGGTGGAGGTGACCTAAGCTGACCCTGAAGAAGGTAACACCAGAGGGATAATAGTGATAATTGTCTCTCAGACAGTACTGAGAGAGTGTATAGGATGCAAAGACATCTGCAGATGAGATCCAGGGGCACTAGCATACAGGAGATGGAGGGGAAAGCGCTGTCCACATACTGGGGAAGAAAGAAAGTAGGAAAACCAAAAATATATGTGGCTACAAATGCCAAGGAAGGAAGGAAGCTGTAAGTTTAGGAGAGAGTGATCAGTTGTTTCACACATTACAGAGTGGATCAAGTATAAAATTTGAAAGATGTCTGGTGGTTTTGGCAATTAGGAGGACATTGAATCCCTTGTAAAGTCAATTTCCTTGGAAGCTAGGAAAGAGAAAACCTGATTATAGTTGATTAATGAACACTAATATTTATCAAATGAATGATAGGTACCCAAGTGTTTGTTGTTTTAAAAATACACAGTGTCAATACATGGAGAACAATTCTGATTATGGTTTAGAAGCTTATATGGGCAGAGGCAGGCATTTGGTGCTGTGATTAAGATACTGCTTGGAGGCCGGTGCCGTGGCTCAATAGGCTAATCCTCCACTTAGCAGCGCCGGCACACTAGGTTCTAGTCCCGGTCGGGGCGGCAGATTCTGTCCTGGTTGCCCCTCTTCCAGGCCAGCTCTCTGCTGTGGCCCGGGAGTGCAGTGGTGGATGGCCCCAGTGCGTGGGCCCTTCACCCACATGGGAGACCAGGAGAAGCACCTGGCTCCTGGCTTTGGATCAGTGCGATGCACCGGCCGCAGCGCGCCGGCTGTGGCGGCCATTAAAGTGTGAACCAACTGCAAAAGGAAGACCTTTCTCTCTGTCTCTCTCTCTTTTCACTGTCAACTCTGCCTGTCAAAAAATTAAATTAAATTAAAAAAAAAAAAAAGGTACTGCTCGGGGATGCCTGCAGTATCACTCACATCCAGAGTGCCTGATTCAGGCCCTGGCTCCTCCACTTCCAATCCAGTTTCCTGCTAATGCACACCCTGGGAGGCAGCATGTGATGGTTCAAGTACCTGGGTCTCTGTCATCCACGTGTGTGACTTAGATGGAGTTCTGGGCTTTCTGGTTTAGCCTGCCACAGCCCCAGTTATTGTGGGCATTTGTGGAGTGAACCAGTGGATGGAAAGTCTCTGTCTCTCTGCTTTTCAAATAAAATGAAAATAAATAATTTTTTTTTAAATAAAGATATGAGTAAAGGGATAAAGAAATTAGTGAAATCATGACTACCAAGAGCAGAATAATGGATGTTTGTGGTTAGCAGGAGGAGCACGATGTACTTTGGAGGAGGGCAGAGACTGGGCGTTTTGGCGGGGAATCACTGTATCTAATTTTCTAGCAGTGAGTAGGGGTGGGTGTTTGGTGCAACAGTCAGGTACCACTTGGGATGTTTGCATCCCACATCTGAGTTGAGATCTGCCTCTGCTTCTGATTCCACCTTCATGCTGATCACACTCTGGAGGGTGAAGTCTGAATTACCTGTGTCCCCACCACCCATGTGGGAGACTCAGATTGAATTCCCGGCTCCTGGATTCACCCTGGCCCAGCCCTGGCTGTTACAGGCATTCAGGGAGTAAACCGAGTGAATGGTTTGATTATCTCTCTGCCTGTTAAGTAAATGAAAACTAAAAAGCAAAGAAATAGTAAAAATGAGCAAATCTGTGAAAGAAATGAGAAGCATTATGTGTTAGCATTTTTTAGCTTTCAAGTCCAGTGAGCCCCTTTCAGTGCTTATTTAGGAACAGCAACCTGAAATTCAGTGTATTTCTAACTCTAGCCCCTGAAAAAGCTCAAGAAAACTGTACATTAAATGTTAGTTGTGTGGTTGCTTCTTAAAACCAGCTCCATCATTTTTGGACTACTTAATTTCAGACATATTACTTAGTGCATCATAGGTCTCAGTTTTCTTGTTTGTGAAATGAAAATATCCATTCTTAGCCCCTCCAAGGTATGATGAGGTCTCAATGTTTGCTTAATACATTTATATGAAAATTAAATGTGATAATTCTTATAAAGCTCTTTAGGAGTCCAAGAGAAAGAGAGTGAGCTCCCATCTGTTGGTTCACTTCTCAAATGCTCGCAGTGATCAAGGAGCTGAAACTGGGAGCCGTAAACTTAGTTCAGATCTTTCACGTGGAAGGCAGGAGGCCCATTACTTGAGCCATCACTGCTGTCTCCCAGTGTCTGCATTTGCAGGAAACTGACATCAGTAGCCAGAGCCAAGGATCAAACCCAGAACTACAGTGTGGTACCCAGGTATCACAAGCAGGGTCTTAACAGTTGTCTGAAAGCCCACCCCAAAACTCGTTTTTTAATGCTGATAAATGTATTTATGAGATACACTAAGATCTCTCGATATATGTTTACATTATGTAAGGATTCATTTAAGCTAATTTAGCATGTTTGTTGCTTCACCTACTTACCATTTAATGATTTTTTGACAGGCAGAGTGGACAGTGAGAGAGAGAGACAGAGAGAAAGGTCTTCCTTTGCCGTTGGTTCACCCTCCAATGGCTGGCGCGCTGCGGCCGAGGCACCGCGCTGATCCGATGGCAGGAGCCAGGTACTTCTCCTGGTCTCCCATGGGGTGCAGGGCCCAAGCACTTGGGCCATCCTCCACTGCACTCCCGGGCCACAGCAGAGAGCTGGCCTGGAAGAGGGGCAACCGGGAAAGAATCCGGCGCCCCGACAGGGACTAGAACCCGGTGTGCCGGCGCTGCTAGGTGGACGATTAGCCTAGTGAGCCACGGCGCCGGCCTCCGTATTTGTCTTTCTGGGTTTGTTTTTCACTTAGCATTATGTCCTCTAGGTTTTCCCATGTTGTTTCAAATGACAGAATTATCTTCTTTTTAACATCTGTAGAGTATTATTTTGTGAGTGTGTAGCCTATTTTCCTTATCCATTCATCCATTGATGGATACTTAAGTTATTTATCTTAGGTCATGTAAATCTCTTGATACATTGCTAGACACATTAGTAAAGACTCAAAAGGAAGGGTTTCTGTAACTTTTTTTTTGAAAGATTTATTTATGTATCTTAAAGACAGTTACAGAGAGAGGGAGAGACAGGGAGAGATCTTCCATTTGCTGGCCCACTCCCGAAATGACTGCAATGGCTGGACCAGTGTCGGCTCCTTTCCATAATTCTTAATCATCTAAATTACCTTTCTGATACTGAGCATTGCCTTCTTTAAAAGTTGTTCCTGGGGCCGTCATGTGGTGTATCTGCAGTGGCCAGTATCCCATATGGTTGCCAGTTTGAGTCCTGGCTGCTCCACTTCTGACCCAGCTGTCTGTTAATTCACTTGGAAAAGCAGTGGAAGATGGGCCAAGTTCTTGGGCCCCTGCACCTGTGGGGGAGACTCAGAAGAAGCTCCTGGCTCCTGGCTCCGGATTGGCTCAGTTCTGGCCATTTTGGCTATTTGGGGAGTGAATCTGTGGATGGAAAACTCCCCTTCTCTCTGCCTCTGCCTCTCTAACTGCCTTTCAAATAAATAAATAAATAAATAAAATTTAAAAAGTTATTCCTGGGCCTTTTTCCATAACAGTTTTTTTTTTTTTTTTAATGATTGTTTTATTTATTTGAAAGAATTATAGAGAGGCAGAGAGAGAGAAGTCTTCCATCCAGTGGCTCACTCCTTAGATGGCCGCAACTGCTGGAGCTGTGCCAATCAGGAGCCAGGAGTCTGTTCTGAGTGGTCGCCCATGTG
Source organism: Oryctolagus cuniculus (assembly GCF_964237555.1). Taxonomy (NCBI): domain Eukaryota; kingdom Metazoa; phylum Chordata; class Mammalia; order Lagomorpha; family Leporidae; genus Oryctolagus; species Oryctolagus cuniculus. The sequence continues at coordinate 6,623,666 of NC_091452.1, read as the reverse complement.
GGTGCAGGGTCCAAGGACCGGGGCCATCTTCTAGTGCTTTCCCAGGCCATAGCAGAGAGCTGGATGGGAAGTGGAGCAGCCGGGACCAGAAACCGTGCCCATGTGGGATGCTGGCACTACAGGCAGCAGCTCTACCTGCTGCACCACACCACTGGCCCCTCATATAGCTTCTTTTTTTTTTTTTTTTTTTTTTTGATGCAGAGTGGACAGTGAGAGAGAGAGACAGAGAGAAAGGTCTTCCTTTTTTGCCGTTGGTTCACCCGCCAGTGGCTGCCGCGCTGCGGCCGGCGCATCGCACTGATCTGAAGCCAGGAGCCAGGTGCTTCTCCTGGTCTCCCATGCAGGTGCAGGACCCAAGGACTTGGGCCATCCTCCACTGCACTCCTGGGCCACAGCAGAGAGCTGGCCTGGAAGAGGGGCAACTGGGACTAGAACCCGGTGTGCTGGCGCCGCAGGCAGAGGATTAGCCTATTGAGACGTGGCACTGGCCCCTCATGTAGCTTTTTATGAAAATAATTCATACTTGCATATCATACTTAAATTTGCTTCATTTGGCATGATTATATTACAGCTTGTTTACAAGGTGAAATCTAATGATATATTGGAGAAACTTGCTTTGAGTTCTGTGGACACCAGTGAGCAGATCAGATGGCAAAAGCTAGTAGACGAAGCTAAGGAAAACCTACATAAAATCCAGGTATGTTTCCCTTGTTGCTTACTGCAATATTAAGATTGCTGTGTTGATCAAGATTAGATTGCCTCACTATATCTGACATTTGTAAAACAGGACGATGAATTTGTGGTTAATTACTGCTTGAAGGCTCAGTGGATTACATATGAAACAACCCAGGAAATGCTCAATTATGCCAAAACCAGGGTAAGTTTTGTTTTTGCTTGTTTCTTTTTATGGAGAATCTGCTTTAATCACTCATAATGCTGCCATCTCAAATACATTTTGATTTTCTTCTCTGTGTGTACCATTAAGAAAAACTTTTAGTAACAACTTTATCTAGAAAATGTATTCACCATACAGTCCACTCAATTAAAATGAACAGTTCGGTGATTTTTAGTGTATTCACCAATTTGTGCCACCATTACTACAATCAATTTTAGAACTTTGTCATCGCTTCTCGGCCTTTTGGCTAAGATCAAGTGTGTAGAACTTTTTCCCAGGAAGCCACCCAGACCCCATTAATGGTTACTCCACATTTTCCCCTAGTACCAGCCTCATGTGACCACTGTTCTGCGTCCTGTCTTTGTGGATCTGCCTATGCTGGACATTTTAAATCAGTGATATCATATGATTTTTGTCCGTTGTATCTGGTATATTTCTCTTCGATTAAATGTCAGGATTTATCCATTTCATTTTGAGTTATATATCAGCGCCATATTTCTTTTTTTTGCCAAAATACTTCATAATAGAATAGATTACATTTTGTTTCTCCATCTATCAGTTGATGATAGAAAATAAATTTTTATTATATTAAAACACATGTAATATAAACTTTATCATCTTAGCCATTTTTAGGTTTAGTAGAATTAAATGCATTCATGATGTTGTGCCACCATGAGCTCCATCTCCAGAACTCATCTTGTAGAACTGAAACTTGGTACCTACTGAACAACTTCCTGTTTTCCTCTTCAGCAGCCCCTGGCAACCACCGTTTTAAATATCTCCTTTGGGTGGAATCGCGCAGTGTTTGTCTTGTTGGGACTGTCTCAGGGTTCATCAGCATAGTGGTGTCTGTCAGAACCTCCTTCCATTCTGAGGCTGAGTGATGTTGCGTCATATGTCTACTACCACAAGCGACAGATCCATTCGTCCACTGATGGGCACGTGGGTTGCCTCTGCATGTTGGTTATTGTGGGTGATGCTCTGAAAATGGTTGTACAGATATCTCCTGGAGTCCTTGCTTTCAGTTCTTTTGAGTGTATATACAGAAGTGGAATTACTGGATCATATGGCAATTCTGTGTTTAATTTGTTGATGAATCACATAAATGCACTCAATGCATAAGAATTCTGATTTCTCTACATCCTTGACCATTACTTGCTGTCTTCTGTTCTTTTGATAGTAACCATCCTAATGAGCATGAGTGGAAGTTAAGATTTTATGTTTCTACATATTTGTCTTGCACAGAAGAAATAATTTTTAAATTAATTTTTCTCTTGCAGACCTTTGTAATAAACATTTTTTTGCTATTGTGATAATGCCTTTTTTGTAATAGATTTTTTTTTCAGTGAACAATAAGTGCAATAACTAGATATATTTCCTAAAATCAAGGTATAACATATGGACAAAATGTTATAGGTTGTTTTCTTTTTCTTTTTTGTTTCTTTTTTTTTTCTTCTTCTTCTTCTTCTTCTTTTTTTTTTTTTTTTTGGCAGGCAGAGTTAGACAGTGAGAGAGAGACAGAAAGAAAGGTCTTCCGGGCTGGCGCCACGGCTCAATAGGCTAATCCTCCACCTAGCAGCACCAGCACCAGCACACCGGGTTCTAGTCCCTGTCGGGGCGCCGGATTCTGTCCCGGTTGCCCCTCTTCCAGGGCAGCTCTCTGCTGTGGCCCGGGAGTGCAGTGGAGGATGGCCCAAGTGCTTGGGCCCTGCACCCCATGGGAGACCAGGAGAAGCACCTGGCTCCTGCCATCGGATCAGCGCGGTGTGCCGGCCGCAGCCCACCAGCCGTGGCGGTCATTGGAGGGTGAACCAACGGCAAAGGAAGACCTTTCTCTCTGTCTCTCTCTCTCACTATCCACTCTGCCAGTCCAAAAAAAAAAAAAAAAGAAAGGTCTTCCGTTGGTTCACCCCCCAAATGGCCGCTACGGCTGGCGCTGCACCGATCAGGAGCCAGGAGCCAGGAGCCAGGTGCTTCCTCCTGGTCTCCCATGTTGGTTCAGGGCCCAAGCACTTGGGCCATCCTCCACTGCACTCCCAGGCCACAGCAGAGAGCTGGACTGGAAGAGGAGCCACCAGGGCAGAACCGGTTCCCCAACCGGGACTAGAACCCGAGGTGCCGGTACCGCAGGTGGAGGATTAGCCTAGTGAGCTGTGGCGCTGGCCCTTTTGTTTCTTTTTTAAAGATTTATTTATTTCTTTGAAAGGCAGAGTTAGAGGTCTCCATCTGCTGGTTCACTCCCCAGATGGCTGCAATGGCTGGAGCTATGCTGATACAAAGCCAGGAGCCAGGAGCTTCTTCTGGGTCTCCCGCGAGGGTACAGGGACCCAAGGACTTGGGCCATCTTCCACTGCTTTCCCAGGCCACAGAAGAGAGCTGGATGGGAAGTAGAGCAGCCAGGACTTGAACCGGCGCCCATATGGGATGCTGGCATTGCAGGCAGCGGCTTTACTTGCTGTGCCACAGTGCCAGCCCTTTTTTTCCATTTTTTAAAAAATTTATTTTTGTTATTTAAAATGTATTTTAATGTATTTATATACTGTTCATTTTAGATTTAAGTGGAATTTGTTTTCTAAGATCTATTATTGACAGAAGATCTATCTTTTATGAAAAGCCTAATATAGATGATATTCTAACTATTTCTTATTGATCATCCTTAGCTTTTGAAGAAGGAGGATAAAACTGTTTCTGTCTATTCTGATGGCTTGATAGAGGTAATTACATTAGATTCATATATTAATTAGATGGTGAATGTACCTTCATGATGTGGTTTTTCTGTTCAAGATATATTTGTTTTTCAAGAGCATGTTATCATTTTTATACCTCAATTTCCTTATCTGAAAAATGGGATTGTTGATAGTATTTACCATATAGGGTCATTTTAAAGTCAAAGAATATAGTTCCTAGAAGCAATTTGCATTGTAGTCTCTGTTAGTCAGCCCATTGTAAACCGTAACAATTTTTTTGATGATGCCAGAATACATGTGTGCATGAAAATGAGCACATATATATTTACATTCTTTTTTTTTTTTTTTTTAGATTTATTTATTTATTTGAAAGTCAGAGTTACACAAAGAGAGAGGGGAGGCAGAGCGAGAGAGGTCTTCGATCCGCTGGTTCACTCCTCAATTGGCTGCAACAGACGGAGCTGGGCTAGTCTGAAGCCAGGAGCCAAGAGCTTCTTCTGGGTCTCCCACGTGGGTGCAGGGGCCCAAGGACTTGAACCATCTTCTACTGCTTTCCCAGGCCATAGCATAGAGCTGGATGGGTAGCGGAGCAGCCGGGTCTCGAACCAGTGCCCATATGGGATGGTGGCGCTTCAGGCCAGGGCATTAACCCACTGTGCCATAGTGCCAGCCCCTTAAATTCTTACAGTCAATGTTTGGTTTAGTCCAGCTAAGTTTTATCAGAGGAACACTTATAAATCAGTGGCAAAAGTAATTTTGAATGGTGCCTTTAGTTAAAGTCCATATGTCTTTGTAATTGAATATGATTGGAAATACTTTTACTATTCTATTTTATATGTGTTAAACAAAGATAGTCACATTTATGGAAACTGATAGCAATCTGGAATAAGAGGAGACTATGTAAGCTTTCTGACATGGAATGCCTGACTTTTGGTGTTTTTATTTTGATGTTAATGCATATAACATTTAGATGATCCAGTTCTTTTTTGTAGGTACTCAGGGCTCATGCAAAACTGACTACATTTTACGGAGCATTTGGACCAGAAAAATTCAAGTTTGTGCATTTCATTTTTAATTTTTAGATTATGAGTTAGCCATAAATTTAGAATGTCACAGAAAACTCTGTTCATTTTAGGTGAATTTATGGATTTGGGGGCCCAGGGACTGAATGATAGAAAATACTCTCTTTGTGAACAAAAAATTGGCTGGACAACCTTCTTGTTTCTTTTACACAAATCTTTACACCATTACTCATACTCTGATACATCTTCTTTTTAAAAAAACTTTTCATTTAGTTAGTTTTCACTTTATGTGAAAGGCAGAGAGACAGAGATCTTCCATGCTCTAGTTCACCCCAAAATGTCCTCAACAGCCAGGCCTGGGCCAGGCTGAAGTCAGGAGTCCAGGAGGCAATTCTGTCTCCAGTCTGAATTGCTGGGATCCAAGTACTTGAGCCCTCACCTGCTGCCTTCTAGGATACATACTAGCAAGAAGCTGGATTGGAAACAGAGGGGCTGGTACTGAAAAGAGGCACTACACTATGGGGCGCAGGCATCCCAAGTGTCCACTTGGTTAATCCTCCGCCTGCGGCGCCGGCATCCCATATGGGCGCCGGGTTCTAGTCCCAGCTGCTCCTCTTCCAGTCCAGCTCTCTGCTGTGGCCTGGGAAGGCAGTGGAGGATGGCCCAAGTGCTTGGGCCCCTGCACCTGCATGGGAGACCGGGAGGAGGCACCTGGCTCCTGCCTTGGGATCGGCGTAGCTCCAGGCCGTGGCGGCCATTTGAGGGGTGAACCAAAGGAAGAAAGACCTTTCTCTCTCTCTCTCTCTCTCTCACTGTCTAACTCTGTCAAATAAAAAAAGATCTCTGTCTCTTCCTCTCTTTGTCTCTCTCCTGTAACTGTCTCTAAATAAAATAAGCCTTTTAAAAATAATTAAAATGGTAACATTTACCATATCCTAAAAATCGCTGATGTATTTAAATCTATCTCTGGACTTTAATTCTGTTTAGTTGATCTCATTCACCTCCCGTTCATTCAACAATAGCAAATTGTTTTAGTTAATGTAGCTCCAAAAGGACCTCCTGTCTTGGGCAGGCTCTACCATATTTTTCTTGTTTCAGGGACTGTTCTCTCAAGTTTATTTTTCTGCATGACATTTAGAATCAGAACCAGCTTGTCCAGTTTAAAGATAACCTGTTTTTATGGTTTTCTTTTTCTAAATGTTTATTTTGGTGTGGGAGGGGAATGAGCTGGGAAACCAATATCTGATATGTTGACTCTTCCCACGTAGGCTAACATGTTCCTTTCTACTCCTTCTGTTCTCTTTCTCCAATGGTCCTGAGTGGTCTCTAAGGCTAAGAGAACTTACTAAGTTCTTTTTTAGCATCATATTTTCTAAAGGGTATAGAGAGGTATTGAGTTTTTAAAATTTGAAGCTAGCTACCTTATTGAATTTCTTTGCTGTCTGTAGTAATATTCCACTTTGTCTTGTTTGTTTCAGGTATATAATTATATATTCATATAATGATAAATCAGTTCTGATTTTGCATTTTCCTTGCCTACTTTCATTGGCTGGTACTCCTAGAATTCGTTTTTTTTTTTTTTTCTTTTTTTTTTTTACTATTTATTTATTTGAAAGGCAGAGCATCAGAGAGAAGGGGGGAGGGGGAGAAAAGAGTGAGGTCTTCTATCCACTGGTTCGTTCCCCAAGTGGTCACAATAACCTGGGCTGGGCCAGGCTGAAGCCAGGAGCCAGGGACTCCATCCTTGTCTCCCAACATCGGTGGCAGGAGCCCAATCACTTGGGCTATTTTCCACTGTGTTCCCTGACACATTAGCTTCTCTGGCACGGAAGAGGAATTAGCCAGGACTTGAATAAGGACTTCCACATGGTATGCTGGCATCGAAAGCAGCATCTTAACCCACTGCCACAAAACCAGCTCCATAGAAATATTATTAAATAGTGGTGATAACAGACATCCTTCTTTTGTTTCTGACTTTAACAGAAATGTTTCTTTTGCTTTATCATGTAACAATGATACGAACTTTTGAGAGTTCTGTTTATCTTTTTGTCTTTTTTTAAAAAGATTTACTTATTTATTTGAAAGGCAGAATTACAGATTGAGGAGAGAGAGCTCTTTTGTCCACTAGTTCACTACCCAAACGGCTTCAATAACTAGGACTAGGCCAGGCCGAAGCCAGGAGCTCCTTCTGAGTCTTCCACGTGGGTATAGGGGCCCAAGCACTTGGGCTATCTTCCACTGTTTTCCCAGGTGTATCAGGGAGCTGGATCAGAAGTGGAGCAACCAGGACTCAAATTGGCATCCACATGGGATGCCAGCACTGCAAGCCATGGTTTAACCCACTGTGCCACAGTGCTGTCCCCATCTTTTTGTCATTTTAAGGGATAGTCATTTATTTCTAAGCTTTATTCAGAACTGATGGTACTAAGAGGTGGGCATTTGACCTATTGGTTAAGACGTCCACATTACATATTGGTTTGTCTGGGTTTAGTTCCCATCTCTGCTCTCAGTTCCATCTTGCTGCTCACACACGCCCTGGGAGGCAGCTGTGATGGTTCAAGTGAGCTGGTTCCTGCCACCTATATGGGAGACCTGGATTAAAGTTCCCAGCTTTTGAATTTGGCCTGGCCCAGCCCCACCTGTTGGCAGTCATTTGGGATGAGAGCTTGCTCCTGTTCTCTCTCTCAAATTAAAAAAAAAATTTAAGTGGTTGTTTGACAGTGATTGAAGAAGACTTAATGGCCTCTGAGGAAGAAGACAAGAGTTCTAAGTCTGGGATAAGAAGGACACTGCCTTTGCATTGTGTAATCTTTGGAACTATTTTGTTTAATTTTATGAGAAGAAATAGCTAAAATGCATAATGATGTCTACTTGTAAAGTATAACATCAGTTTTTAAAAAGCTACTTATTTTTTCTTCTGACTCCTTAGTGGTAATTCTTGGATTGAGTTTCTGAATAATGAAGATGATCTTAAAGATATTTTTTTACAACTAAGAGAAGGAAACCTTGTTTGTGCGCAGTATCTCTGGCTTCGACACCGGGTAATACTTTTTGCTTTTTTTTCTTAATGGCTTTCTAGCGCCTGTCAGAAGTGACTGAATCGGTATTGAGGCCTGTCAAGCTGATTGTCAATAGAGTGTTTCCAGACTGTTTGATATTGATAAGATGTGATCTGTCCCAACATAAGTTTTCCTTTGATGATACTAAAACAGAGGAAGTACTGCAAAGATGCCATAGAACTATATTTTGTGTCATCATTGTTTAGCTCCTAATCTTAGCTAAACAGGCAACAGTTTACTACATGACTTATTGATGGATTTTCAGTAGGACTGGTGGAGAGGATGCTCTTACTGCAGTGTGGATTGGCTATTAACATTACTCACCTAGGTTTCCTTAAAGTTAGCTGATGCTGGCACAGTTGTGTCCTGGTGTGATGCTGTTAGTGGATACATTGTATGTTAGATTTATTCTGTCATCTTCCAGTTACATTTTCCATAGAATATCATCTCTGCTGGTTCCTGTGTTTCATACTTTATTGTTCGGCACTCACTTCCATGATATTTCATGGAATTTGTGTCTCTCACCTCAAACCCTTTATATGAGGTGAGTCACCGTTATGTGCGCTTTATTAAATCAGAAGGATACTCCTTGCAGTGACTTCCTGATGTAAGAAGTCTTTGTCTTTTGGGAGGCCGTCAGTTTAAATGTGTTGGATAAATCTTAACTTCTCACTCACTGTGTAATGTAGGCCAACTTTGAAGACCGGTTTGATGTGAAAATGCTTGAGAACTTGCTCAACTCCATTCCTACACCAGTCTGTCTGCAGAAGCTTTGTCCATGGCTTAAAAATGACGTGATCCCATTTGTGAGAAGGACTGTGCCTGCGGGACAGGTTAGTTCCCCTCTGTACTTCTTGATTCAGTTTTATTTTCTACATTACAGCCTTAAAGATTAAGTTGCGCTAACAACAGTTAGTTGTTTTAATTGTCTGTTTTAAAAGACACTCAGAGTTGGTTATTTCAATGATTCTCCATCTACAGTTTTATTTTTAAACAATTAATCTATTTCAGAAAATTCTTGCAAAATGGTTGGAGCAAGCAGCCAGGAACCTTGAATTAACTGATAAGGTAATACCAATGTAATTAACATGAAAAAGCCATTTTACATTCTCTCAATTGCGTAAAACATTGTTTTTAATTATGTATGATATTTTTTAAAGGCAAACTGGCCAGAAAATGGACTTCAACTGGCAGAGGTATTTTTCACCACAGACAAAACAGAAGAGTTGGGACTAGCATCATCTTGGCATTGGATTTCCTTGGTACGGTATAGTGAGTTTTCTCATAATTAAATAGTTCATTTATGTCAAAGTTTGTCTACTTGTACTTAGAGAAAGTATCTAGAAATATGTCCACTTCCTAAATTTTCAAATTTTTCAAATTTTTATATTCCTGTCTTTTGTGGTATATTTTTCAAATCCACAAAAAGGAAAATATGCTCATTTTTACTTTTCTGACATTTCTGTTACAGCTTCACCCTGTTTTAAGGCATTATCCTCCCTTGAACCATCCAGGACCTGAACAGGCGCTTTAAATAGGATGCAGGTGGTCCAAGCAGTGGCTCAGCACACTGTGCCACAGCACATGCCCCTCATTTTATTTTATTTTTTTTAAGTCAAATTACAAAAATTCTGAGAGAGGGAGAGACAGAAGAGAGAGAGAGAGATCTTCCGCTGGTTTATTCTCCACATGGCTGCAACAGCTATGGCTTGGTCATTCCAAAGCCAGGAACCTGGAGTTTCATCCGGGTCTCCCTTGTGGATGCAGTGGCCTGAATACTTGGACCATCCTCCATTGCTTTCCTATGCGCATTAACAGGGATCTATATCACAAGTGGAGTAGCCAGGACTCGAACTGGAACCCAATGGGATGCTGGCACTGCAGATGGCAGCTTAACCCACTATGCCACAGCACCAGGCCCTCTACATTTCTTAAGTTCATTTCTTCTCCCCTTCAGGTTTCTGTAAACTAGAAAACATTTATTATATTGAAAAACATATATAATTCTTTTGTTTTATAAATAGTTTGTTGGGAGTGCTTAATTTAGGTAGTGAATTAATATAATCTGGGTTGCTTAATGACAGGGACATGTTCTGAGAAATGCATCATTAAGTGATCTTTATCATGCAGACATTGATTATACTTCCACAAACCTAGGTGGCATGGCCTACTGTACATCTAGGCTATAGGGTATTTATATATGGTATATTCTCTTGCTCTTTGGGTCTTGATGGACAAAATAACATGAGATTAAGTCAGGCATAAGAAAATTGCACTATCAAGACACCTGGTAAGCAGATGTGTGCAGCAGCTGCTGGCATAAGACAGCACACTGACAGTAAAGCTTTGTTATAAGTAGGAGTATACTCTGACATAATGACAAAAGTATAGTCTAGGCCACACATAAACCAGTGACACAGTTGTCCATTATCAAGTTTTATATACTGTAGATAATATGTGCTGATGTGCTATAAGTTTGTTTACACACCTGCATTGCCACAAACATGTGAGTAATAAGTTGAGCTATGACCTTGTGACAGCTGTGACCTCACTGGGCCATAGGGGTTTTTCAGCTCCATTATAGATTGTTCAGCTGTCATATGTAGTCCATCGTTGACCACACTGTCAATATGTGGCTTGTGATTGTGTAGGGTTCAGGTGGTCTATTGATCGATTATTTCTATATTTTTCCATATCAGAGCTTTTTCCTATTGCTATGTAACAAGACTTTGTCTTTCGGCCAGCGCCGCGGCTCAATAGGCTAATCCTCCACCTAGCATCACCGGCACAACAGGTTCTAGTCCTGGTCAGGTCGATGGATTCTTTCCCAGTTGCCCCTCTTCCAGGCCAACTCTCTGCTGTGGCCTGGGAAGGCAGTGGAGGATGGCCCAAGTGCTTGGGCCCTGCACCCCATGGGAGACCAGGAGAAGCACCTGGCTCCTGCCTTCGGATCAGCGCGGTGTGCCGGCCACAGCGCGCCAGCCGTGGCGGCCATTGGAGGGTGAACCAACGGCAAAAGGAAGACCTTTCTCTCTGTCTCTCTCTCTATCCACTCTGCCTGTCAAAAAAAAAAAAGACTTTGTCTTTCATCAGTTTCAAAAGTTCTGTTTCTAGTATATAGGTGAGGCATGAGGATTGTCTGATAATTCTGTACCTGAGTATATTTGGGCTTTGACAAAGTACTATCAATATTATTTTTCTACTAAATTAAATTTACTTCAGAGGCAGAGAGAATGACAGATTGAGAGGGAACTCTATTTGTTGCTTTACTCCTCAAAAGCCACAATGGCCAGGGCCTAGATAGGTCAAAGCTGGAAGCTGGGAATGCAGTCCAGTTGGGTGGCAGAACCCAATTATTTAGCTATTATCACTGCCTCCCAGAGTCCACATTAATTGGAAACTAGAGTTAGGACCCACAGCCTAGCACTGAACAGAGGCACTCCTGTGTGAGATGCAGGATGTAGGTGTCTTAACCATTAGGCTGAACACCTGCCCCTCTATTTTTTTTTTTTTTTTAAGGGAAACAAATTCTTTGAGATTCTGACCTATGTTAGTTTGTACCAGTTAACTTTAGTTAAAGTTCTACAAAATTTGAAGTATCAGTTGCCTTAGAATTGCAGGTTTCCTCTTAGTGTGCATAGCCATGGTCACTTCTTTTTTTATTTGCAATAAGCCTGACTCTGTTTCTCACACTCTTATTTCATATCCTTAACGATTATCGCTTTTTTGTTTTAGAAGGATTATCAGGACACAGACGAGGTGCGTCAGTTACAGACTTTGGTCAATAACTTACGAGAGTTGATCACATTACATAGGAAATACAACTGCAAATTGGCCCTTTCTGATTTTGAGAAGGTAAAAGTTCATCAGAATTATGTTCATTGGATCCAGTTGTGGCTGGAGTTTTTATTTAAGCCATTCGTCTTTTCTATTATCCAGGAAAATGCAGCCACCATAGTGTTCCGAATGTTTGATAAAGTGCTGGCCCCGGAACTCATTCCATCCATCTTAGAGAAGTTTATACGGGTTTACATGAGAGAGCACGACTTGCAAGAGGAGGAACTTCTCCTGCTGTACATAGAGGTGACTTTTTCTTTAGCTCTTGCTTTAGTCTTGGATCGCTGCGGCATTTCCCTGTGTTAAATGTTTAACTCCTGGGCTGGCGCTGTGGCGTAATGGGTGCTAGTCCCGGCTGCTCCACTTCTGATCCAATTCCCTGCTAATGTACCTGGGAAAGCAGTAGAGGATGGCCCAACTGCTTGGGCCCTTGCACCCATGGGGGAGACCTGGATGCAGCTCCTAGCTCCTGGCTTCAGCCTGGCCCAGTCCTGGTCATTGCTCCCATTTGGGAATTGAGCTCCCTCTCTCTCGTAACTATGACTTTGAAATAAATAAATTAAAAAAAAAAAGTTTAACTCTGAAAGGGAATTATGGTCTACCCTTAGGACTTAGCATATGCTACTGATGAAGAGCGTGGGTTAATTCTGCTATTAACTGAGGATCTTGAGCAAATGGACTCAATATTAAGACTTTCTCCAAAGAGTATTGTGAAATAGTAGTATCCTGTGCTCAATGTTAGCAAATATTTTTCTGTAAACATGAACATGCTGCAATAATCTTATCTGTAGGTTCTTCAAGAATGTTTCTTCTTTTTTTTTTTAAAGATTTATTTATTTATTCGAAAGGTAGAGTTACAGAGAGGCAGAAACAGAGAGAGAGAGAGAGGACTTCCTTCTGCTGGTTGACTCCCGAAATGGCCACAGTGTCTGGAGCTAGGCCAATCCAAAGCTAGGAGCCAGGAGCTTCTTCTGGGTTTCCCACATGGGTGGGATCAGAAGTGGAGCAGCCAGGAATCAAACCGACGCCCATATGGATACCGGCACTGCAGATGGTGACTTTAACTGCTACACCACAGTGCGGACCCCAAGAATGTTTCTTTCTTTGATGTGCCTTATCAACTGACAGTTAAAATTTTGGCAGTTTTGTATTTTTTGGCTATTGTTCAACATTCATGACTGATTAGAATAAGATTTTTGTTTTTTGTTTATTTTTACTTAAAGTTTGTTTGTTGCTATCTGTATGTGTTTACTTTTTTTAGTGAGTTTTTAATTTTTTAAAAAACATGTATGTTTGTCTCTTAGGATTTACTGAAGAGATGTAGCTCAAAGTCCACGTCACTTTTTGAAACAGCATGGGAGGCGAAAGCCATGGCAGTGATTGGGTGTTTGTCTGACACAGACGTACGTACGGGGACCATCTGGGTTTTCCTTGGGAATACGGGAGCTGTCTTAAAGCTTTTCTTCAGATCATAAAGCAGCACATTTGTGTTAGGAGAGCTTGTGAAGTACAGGGAGAAGTAAAGAAACCACCTGTAATTCTGTTTTCTCTAATTATGAGAAGTAGAGTAAAAGTTTTCTCGTTCTCACCTCAGGAGGACCTCCTCGGAAAACTGGATGCATCTCTTCAGTTTCTTCTGTGCTTAGACAAGCCTGGGGATATTTTTTTATGTTGTTAATAGGCCTTTATTTTGGCTTTACATTGTTAGTAGTCATCATTCTAAAATATGAATAAAATCATATTTTAAACAGAGACTGAGACAGAAAGAAAGAGATCTGTCCATTGGTTCACTCCTCAAATGCCTGCAATACCCAGGAGCCAGACTCCATCTGGGCCTCCCATGTGGGTGGCAGGAACCTCAGAAATACTGAGTAAATGGGACTTGAACCAGGCATTCTGAATTAGGACGTAGGCCTCCCTAGCAGTGACTTAACCTCCTGTACCACAACGCCTGTTCCTCAGATAGTTTTTGTGTGTGTGACAATTGGACGAAATATGTGCTTTTGTGGCCAGAAGGTGACTACAGTGTGGTTGGTGTTGTACCTTTGCTGAATGGCAATGCCAGTAATGTACATGAAGTGTACCTCTGATTTCTGGTTGTTGTCCGTGTGTGCTTCTCTTTGTAGCTCATATTTGATGCTGTGCTTAAGATCATGTATGCAGCCGTGGTTCCATGGAGTGCAGCTGTGGAGCAGCTGGTGAAAGAGCATCTAGAGATGGACCATCCCAAGTAAGAGTCATCCACCAGAGAGCTGTTTGTGCACTGCACACACGTTCTGAGATGACATTCTGTTAGGCATTTATGTCATGGACTGTGTCCCACGGCCTTCCGTAAACAGGGAAATCTATATTAATATCAATACTTGCTTTCAGAGTCAAGTTACTACAGGAGAGCTACAAGCTGATGGAGATGAAAAACCTTTTACGCGGCTATGGAATAAGGGAGGTGAACCTCCTAAACAACGAGGTGATGGTGAGCACACTTCCACAGTCCGTGTCCTCCAGGCTGTTTCTAGGACGTTGTGGGAAGTTCGGGATCTTCTGTGTTGAGAGGTTAATAGAGCTGTGTTCTCCCATGCCTTTCTCTTGTTATATACAGTGTAGTAGGGTGTTCAGTTGCTTATGAATGTTAAGGACAACAGATAGTAAATAAAAAAGCTGAAAGAGAAGGGCAAGACGTCATGAGATTCAGGATAGAAATCATCCTGTAATTTTTCACACAATTGGGTCTTTTGCTTCATTATTTAAATTTTGTAGCTATCCACTCTCTTAAAAGAAATGATTTCTAGATTCTCTGAGATTTCCTGACGTGGAAATTTTTGTGTCTCTGTTTCAGAGGGTGGTCAGATACATTCTCAAACAAGATGTTCCATCTTCTTTGGACGATGCATTAAAGGTGGCCCAAGGATATAGGTTGTCTGATGATGAAATCTACAGTCTTAAAATTATTGACCTGATTGATAGAGAACAGGTATGTATGTATGTATGTATGTATGTATGTTTTTTTTTAAAAAGATTTATTTTATTTATTGGAAATACAGGGTTACAGAGGGGTAGAGACAGAGAGAGAGGTCTTCCATCGCTCGTTCTCTCCCCAGATGGACACAACAGCCAGAGCTGCACCGATCCAAAGCCTGGAGCTTCTTCTGGGTCTCCCATACAGGTGCAGGGGCCCAAGGACTTGGGCCATCTTCTACTGCTTTCTTAGGCCATAGCAGAGAGCTGGATCAGAAGTGGAGCAGCTGGGTCTCAAACTGGTGCCCATATGGGATGCCAGCGCTTCAGGCCAGGGCGTTAACCCACTGTGGCACAGCACCGGCCCCTGTATTTATTTTCAATTTGAGAAGCACAGAGACAGACAGATCTTCCATCTACTGGTTTACTCCCCAAATACCCAGAACAGCTGGGGCTGGGCCAGTCTGAAACCAGAAGTCTGGGACTCACTCTGAGTCTCCTATGTGGTGGCAAGCGCCCAGGCACTCCCAGAGTGTGCATTGACAAGATGCCTGATCGGAAGCAGAGGAGCTGGGACTCGAATCAGGCTCCAGTATGGGATGCAAGCATCCTACGCAGCATCTTAACCACTGTGCCTAATACCTGCCCCCTTTATGGTACTGTTAAGGGTCTTCTTTAAAAAAAAATTATTTTAAGAGAGTTACAGAGAGAGAGAGAGATCTTACGTCTGCTGGTTCACTCCCCACATGGCTGCAGCAGCCAGGGCTGGGCCCAACTGAAGCCAGGGGTCAGGTGCTTCTTCCAGGTCTCCCATGTGGGTACAGGGGTCCAAGCACTTTCCCAGACATATTAACAGGGAGCTGGATGAGAAGTGGAGCAGCTGGGACTCAAACTGGCACCCATATGGGATGCCATTGTTGCAGGTGGCAGCTTAACCTGCTGCTCTGTCACCATGTCAGCCTCAAGAGTCTTTCCTTATATATAGCTTTATAACAGTAGGTGTGCCTAAGACATAGCTAATCTTCAGTACCTAGGGTTACATTTAAACTTTATTTTATTGTTTGCTTTTGTCAAAATGGAATTTTCAGATTTTAAAAATATCAAATCATAATCTTTTCCAAAATGATGCCTTTTCATCTTTAAATAGAAAAGAAAGAGGTTGAGTCCAAACTGTCCTGTTGCAGGTCCCAGCTGTCTTTACTTCCTTTCCAACATTTTTTTTAGGGTGAAGACTGCCTCCTTCTGTTGAGGTCTTTGCCGCCTGCCGAAGCAGAGAAAACTGCTGAGAGAGTCATCGTATGGGCTCGGCTGGCATTGCAAGAAGAACCGGATCATTCCCAAGAGGTGAGAGTTTCACCAAATAAAATGTGAGTTAGCCCAGTTTTTATGGATTACTCAGTAAGATGGAAAAAGACTTTCAGATAAGATCTACTTTCTCCCTGCTAGAGTACACATTGCTGTGTGATTTTACTCCACAGGAAGAAACCAAATATGGCTGCCTTGGAGCAGTTGCTGCAGACCAACAGTGAATGACCCACTGTCTGCAGATTAGAAGGATTTATTGCTATAGCTGTTGTACATAATGTCTTGCAACAGTGTCTTGTTAAAAATAATCATGTTGAGCAGGCGCCGTGGCTCACTAGGCTAATCCTCCACCTTGCGGCGCCGGCACACTGGGTTCTAGTCCCGGTCGGGGCACTGGATTCTGTCCCGGTTGCCCCTCTTCCAGGCCAGCTCTCTGCTGTGGCCCGGGAGTGCAGTGGAGGATGGCCCAAGTACTTGGGCCCTGCACCCCATGGGAGACCAGGAAAAGCACCTGGCTCCTGCCATCGGATCAGCGTGGTGCGCCGGCCGTGGCGGCCATTGGAGGGTGAACCAACGGCAAAGGAAGACCTTTCTCTCTGTCTCTCTCTCTCACTGTCCACTCTGCCTGTCAAAAATAAATAAATAAAAAATTAAAAAAAAAATCATGTTGCACACAGAGCCAATGTGTTTCCAAATAATCTCAATGCATTGAAACTTAGAAATGATTTCAAGACAGCTAGTTTACTGGTTTTTGTTTTTGTTTTAAAGATGTTTTAATTTGAAAGGCAAAGTTACAGAGAGAGAAGGATGGACAGATATCTTCCGTCTCCTGTTTAACTCCCCAAATGATTGCAACAGCCAGGACTAGGCCACACTGAAGCAAGGAGCCTGGAACTCCATCTGAGTCTCCCATGTGGGTGACAGGGTGCCATCCTCTGTTGCTTTCCCAGGCACATTAGCAGAGAGCTGGATCAGAAGTGGAGTAGTTGGGACTCAAACTGGTGCTCTGATATGGGATGCTGGCCTCCCAGGCAGCCGTGTAACCCGCTGTGCTGCAACACTGGCCCTGGTGTACACTTCTTAACTGCTAGGCAAACACCTACTCCCAAGAGTGCTGCTGCTGCTGCAGCTCTCCTTTTTTAAGATTTATTTTATTTGTTTGAAAGGTAGAGTTACAGAGAGAGGGAGAGGCAAAGAAAGATCTTCCATCTATTGATGGCCAAGGTTGGGCCAGACCAAAGTGAGTAGCTTCTTCTGGGTCTCCCACATGGATTCAGTTGTCCAAGCACTTAGGCCATCTTCTGCTGCTTTCCCAGTTGCATTAGCAGGGAGCTGGATAAGAAGTGGAGCAGCTGGGACTTAAACCAGTGCCCACATGGGATGTGGACATCACAGGTGATGGTTTCATGCTATGCCACATGGTGACCCCCAATAGTCTGCTTCCTTTTCCTTTTTCTTTTTTTTTTTGGACAGGCAGAATAAGACATAGAGAGAGAGACAGAAAGAAAGGTCTTCCTTTTTCCATTGGTTCACCCCCCAAATGACCGCCACAGCCGGCGCACTGTGCCAACCCGAAGCCAGGAGCCAGGTGCTTCCTCCTGGTCTCTCATGCAGGTGCAGGGCCCAAGCACTTGGGCCATCCTCCACTGCCTTCCCAGGCCACAGCAGAGAGCTGGACTGGAAGAGGAGCAACCAGGTCAGAACAGCGCCCCACCGGGACTAGAACCCAGAGTACTGGCACTGCAGGCGGAGGATTAGCCTAGTGAGCCATGGTGCTGGCCCAGTCTGCTTCTTAACTAGCATCTTGCACTGCTCCTGTCGTGTATATTTGAGTATTTTTATGGGTTAGCCATTTAGAAAGCATGTTGCATGCTCGATGTCTTTTAAAACTTCTCTTTTTTCTTTCTTTTTAAAATACTTTTTTTAGTAAGCATTGAAAGATAGTGATTATTAGATTTTCTCTAAGCTATGTATTAGACTTCTTCTTAACTTACTTCTTTTTAACTTTTCCTTGGAACTTTTCCAGATATTTTCAAATAATAAATAAATTTTAAAAAGGAGTAGGAGTTTATTATAGTGCAGTTGAAGAGTTACTTGAAACGTTTGCATATTTTATGATATTTCTAAATTACACATCCAAAAATCCACACTGGTGTTTTTCATATTTAGCCTAAGACTCATTTATGACCCATTTTTCAGCTACCCAACTCCTTCTCACATGGACCACTCATTTTTTAAAGCATTTTTAGGAGGTTGTGGTATAGTGGATTAAGCCCACACTTGTAATGTTGACATCCATATCAGAGTGCTGTTTGAGTCCCAGCTGCTGTGCTTCCAATCTAGCTTTCTGCTAATGCACCTGGGAGGGCAGTGGAAGATGGCCAACTGCTTTGGCCCCTGCCACCATGCCACCATGCCAGAGACCAGGACAGAGTTCTAGGCTCCTGGTTTCTGCCTGGCCCAATACCGCTGTTAGGGGCATTTGGAGAGTGAAACAGAAATGAAATATTTCCTTTCCCCTGCCCCCTCTCTCTGTTGTATGCCTTTCAAATAAGTCAGTTTTTTTTATTTTATTTTATTTTTTATAAAAAAGGCATTTTGGGCCGGTGCCAGGGCTCACTTGACTAATCCGCCTGCGGCGCTGGCACCCCGGGTTCTAATCTTGGTTGGGGCGCCAGATTCTGTCCCTGTTGCTCCTCTTCCAGTCCAGCTGTCTGATGTGGCCTGGGAGTACAGTGGAGGATGGCCCAGGTGCACGGGAGACCAGGTGGAAGCACCTGGCTCCTGGCTTCAGATCGACGAAGCGCGCCAGCTGTGGCGGCCATTTGGGGGATGAACCAACGGAAAAAGGAAGACCTCTCTCTCTCTCTCTCTCACTGTCTAACTCTGCCTGTCTAAAAAAAAAAAAAAAAAAAAAAAAAAAAGGCATTTTGGTTTTTTCCCCTTGGTTGTGTGGTTTTTATTTTCTTGTCTGTATTTGTACAAAAGTGGTTGCTTAAAGGAGGTAGATCTCATTTTGCATTTCTTCCCCTTAGGACAAGGCCTGGAGAATGTCTGTAGCGAAGACGTCAGTGGACATTCTGAAAATGCTGTGTGACATTCAGAAAGGTAGCTTCTGTGTCTCTGCCCCTTGCTTATGTTCCAGAGCTCATCCTCTTAGGAGGGCCACAGTCCTTGTGCCTCTGCGTGTCTGTATTGATCTTACCCATTTTCCTTCATGAAAAGTCTGTCTTGTTCTATCAGTAGTAAAAGCACAGAATTGTGTAAGCCTCACCTCACCATTCGTTCATATGCTTCAGCAAGCTGTTTACTGCTAGGTGTGTTTGGTGCCTTGTGCTTACTACATATTCTCAGTGATCTGTTGGTTGTGATAGGGGCAAGAACCCATTTAAACTTCAAACTTAAAATAGTTCAGAAAGTATCTGTCTTGGAGGAACAAAGCTACAGCTTATTTTAGAATAATTACCATTTCTTATAACCCATAAACTTCCCTTTTCTACCACCAGAAGGAACAATTAGATTTCTCTTTTCAAATTACTGTTTCTGTACTTAAATTATCTTAGGTCAGCATTTAAAAAGAGCCACAGAGATTTGATATTAGAGAACCAAATCTCATTCATATTTTGGCTCTTTAAAATTCTGGTAATACGGTACATTAATCTGTTTTCTATAGCCAAGACTGGGTAATTTATAAGGAATAGGGCTTATTTAAAGCTGTGGTCCTGGAGGCTGAGGAAGGCCAAGAGCATGGTGCCAGCATCTGGTGAGGGCCTTCTTCCTGTGTCACAGTCACCATGGCAGAGGGCATCCCATGGGGAGATAGAGCAAGCTTGCTCCACAGACTACTCCTTTACCCATCATTAATTCACTGGGCAGAGGCCCCCTGATCCAGTCACTTCCCCAGTGTCCCACCTCCAGATAACATTAATGTATGAATTTGTGTATTAAGTTTCCTGTAAATGAAATCCAGCCTGTGGGAATGTTACATCTGCTATAACTTAGAATTCTAATTACAGACAATCTGCAGAAGAAGGATGAATGGGAAGAAATCTTGAAACTATTTAAAATGGCTGCTAGCTTACAGGTAAAGATGTTTTGCTACATTGCATGTTAATGCTTTTGACTAAGAGGTCTCTCAGTATTTCTGCATTAGCCTTCAACAATTTCACCTCCTGGTCTCCATTCTCTCAGCAGTTTTATTTTATTTAAAGATTTATTATGTAGTTATTTGAATGGCAGAGAGGGAGAGAGAAAGAGAAAGAGGTATCTTCCATTCCGTGGTTCACTTCCTGTATGGCTGAAACTGCCGTGCAAGCTCTCGGGCCATTTTCCAGTCTCAGTGTGCCGCTTCCCAGGCACATTAGCAGGAAGCTGAACCCGAGGCGCGGCAGCGGGGACTTGAACCTGCACTCTGATACAGGATGCCAGCATCTCAAGCTACAATGCCAGCTTCTCTCAACAGCTTTATTGAGATATAATTCATATTCCATATAATTCATCCTTTAAAAAGAGTGATTCAGTGATTTTTTTATATTGCATTAAGTTTTTTAATTTGTGGGAAATAAATAAAATTTTCCCTTGTAATGATTTTTCTGTGTTCAGTTCAGTGGCATTAATTATTTTTGCTACTTTTTCATCACCCCCAGCAGAAGCTGTAGGTATTGGATGGTAAGTCCCCACTCCTCTCTTGTCTTATCCCGTGGTGACATTTAGTCTACTTTCTGTCTCTACAAATTTGCCTATCTCAACTATTTCATGTTAAGTGGAGTGTAATAAATATGCCTATGTCTAGCCAAAAAATCTGAGATCCATTGTAATAAGCAAGTGCTCTCTTGGCGAGAACATCTAGGGAGTGAACTTGTATTAACTTTTCCATGTTTTTCTTAGATTTGAATACGAAAAGCATTCTTTTACAGATTTATTTATTTGAAAGGCAAAGTTACAGAGATAGATCTCCCACACTAGGTTCACTCCCCAAGTGGCTGCAACAGCTAGGGCTGGGCCAGGCTGACTTCAGGAGCCAGGAGCTCCTTCCAGGTCTCCCATGTGTGTGGCAGGGGCCCAGGTACTTGCACCATCTTCTGCTGTTTTCCCAGGCTCATTAGCAGGGAGCTGGATCAGAAGTAGAGCAGCTGGGACATGAACTGGCACTCATCCCGGATGCTGGCATCAGGTGACAGCTTAACCCATGATGGCACAACACCGGCCCCAGTTAAAAGCATTTTTAAAGTGTTGTTTTTAATCCAGAAAAAGTCATGTACATTTATCGTATACCCAGTTATTGAGCATTGATTGGGTTAAGTCTGGTGTGTATCCATAATCACATCGGGCTCACAGGTAGCTCCTATCCTCATTCTACAATCGAGGAATCAGAACCTCAGTAAGCTTGGGTAGCTTGGCCTGATCTCACAGCGGATCACTGGATCTGCTACTCACACCCTGGTCTGATTTCAGCACCTGTACTATTCTGTTAAATGCTGTCTCACTAGCATTGTAGAGATAAAATAAGATTACTAAAGATAAAAACTACGAGGCCGGCACCATGGCGCAGTGGGTTAATCCTCCACCTGCAGTGCCAGCATCCCATGTGGGTGCTGGTTCTGGTCCCGGCTGCTCCTCTTCCTATCCAGCTCTCTGTTGTGGCCTGAGAAAGCAATGGAAGATGACCCAAGTTCTTGGGCCCCTGCACCCGCATGTGAGACCACGAAGAAACTCCTGGCTCTTGGCTTCAGTTCAGCGTAGCTCTGGCCGCTGCGGCCATTTGGAGAGTGAACCAATGGAAGGGAGACCTTTCTCTCTCTCTCTCTGTCTGTAACTCTACCTCTCAAATAAATAAATAAAATCTTTAAAAAAAAAAATAAAAACTACATTCCCTGTAAAACTTAGGATATCTGTTGACTGTGCCTAGAAACTGCTTTCCTTTGGGAAAAGATAGATGTTGAAGGAAGGTAAACCTTTGGTGATCTCTTTAAAAAGAAGACATTTAATCG
Organism: Oryctolagus cuniculus; assembly: GCF_964237555.1. NCBI lineage: Eukaryota > Metazoa > Chordata > Mammalia > Lagomorpha > Leporidae > Oryctolagus > Oryctolagus cuniculus. The sequence goes on along the minus strand of NC_091452.1, from coordinate 6,601,916 downwards.
TTTTTTTAGATATTTATTTAATTGAAAGTCAGGGTTACGGAGAGAGGGAGAGTCAGAGAAAGGACTTCTATGTGCTGGTCCACCACCCGAGTGGCTCCCATGGCTCAGAGTTGAGCCAGGCTGCTTGAGGAGTGAACCAGCAGATAAAAGACCTCTCTCTTCCCCTCTCCCGCCTACTCTCTCTCTGTTTTTGAACTCTGCCTTTCAAATAAATAAAATAAACATTTTTTTAAAAAAGATTTTGTATTTATTTGAAAAGCAATTACAAAGAGAGGGAGAGCGAGATCTTCCATCCAGTAGTTCATTCCCCAAAGGGCCAAAATGGCTAGGGCTGGGCCTGGGCCTGGTTCTAGTCCCGGTTGGGGTGCCGGATTCTGTCCCGGTTGCCCCTCTTCCAGGCCAGCTCTCTGCTGTGGGCAGGGAAGTGCAGTGGAGGATGGCCCAAGTGCTTGGGCCCTGCACCCCATGGGAGACCAGGATAAGTACCTGGCTCCTGCCATCGGATCAGCGCTGTGCACCAGCTGCAGCGCGCCGGCCGCACGGCCATTGGAGGGTGAACCAATGGCAAAGGAAGACCCTTCTTTCTGTCTCTCTCTCACTGTCTGTCCACTCTGCCTGTCAAAAAATAAATAAATAAATAAATAAATAAAAACAAAAGGTGGTTCCCAGACCAGAAGCACCCTTGTCTCCTGGAAGCTTCTTGAAGACAAAACAATCTTAGATCCCATTAAAAAAAATTATATAACTCTTAAAGATTTATTTATTTATTTGAAAGGCAGAGAGAGAGAGAGGTCTTCCATCAGCTGGCTCACTCCCCAAATGGCTTATCGGCCAGAGCTTGGCTGATATGAAGCTAGGAGCCAGGAGCTTCTTCCTGGTCTCCCACATGGGTGCAGGGGCCCAAGGACTTGGGCCATCTTCTACTGCTTTTGCAGGCACATAAGCAGAGAGCTGGAATGGAAGTGGAGCAGCCAGGACTCAAACTGACGCCCATATGGGATGCTGGTGCTGCAGGCCAGGGCTTTAATCTGCTATGCCACATTGCTAGTCCCTAAAATTATATAACATTTTTTAAAAGTTTTTTAGCATTTATTCAGTGAAAGAAATGTACAGGAAAGTGAGGAATTTATTTAGGGTAGAAAGAAGTCTAATAGCGTAAGCTGGGTCCATACCTGGCAGAGAGCAGGCTGGGAGCCACGTGGAGGAAAGCTTGCAGTTAGGAGCAGCCACAAGTAGTGAGCACAGGCAGGAAAGCAGAGGCCATGGCGGCGTTTTTTATAAGAATTGACTCCACCATAGATTGTGTGTAATGCAGGTATGAAAACTAATACGTAATGGCAGGAGAAAGGGAAGCTATGTAATGTTAATTGGGGAAGGTAATTATGAAATTATACAATGCAGCTATCAAATGCTAATAAAAGAAACTGAAAGGAAATACCAAGAAAATTACCCATGTTTATTAGATTAAGTTCTTTTCAGTGAAGTGGGGGGCAGTTTTGTGTTCAAGGGATATTGGTCATTTCTGGACAGAGATCTTCCATCTGCTGTTTCACTCCCCAAATAGCCGCCGTGCCAGCGCAGCCAAGTCTGGGATCCTGGAACTCCATCTGGGTCTTCCTCATGGTGGCAGGGATGCAAATACTTGAATCAACCCTGCTGCCTCTGCAGGTGCATCTTAGGAAGAAGTTAGATTGGAAGTGGGGATAGGACTTGAACCCACACACTCCGGTATGGGATGGGGGCCAGCACCTGCTCCTGGAGATAATTTTGATTGTCGTAATTGGTGTGGGGAGGGTGCTACTGGCATCTATGGGTAGAGACCAGGGATGCTGTGAAACATCCTGCAGCACCCAGAACAGCCCCAAGGATTCTCCAGCCTGAGGTGGTGCCATGACTGAGAACCTGCTCTAAGAATGGCGTCAGAGCAAAGGGTCTGACTCACTCCTGCTACCTCTTGATATCTTTCTCTGGGTTTCTGTAGGATTTTTTTAATTGGGTCGGAGATATAAATCTTAGATCTAGAGCTGGCAGCCAACCAGGAATAACAGAAAAGAGCAAAGCTGAGTTCTTTAAACCTGAGGGTAGATGTGCCCAGACCTACTTGATCTCTCCATATTGTGTTGTATTGTATTTTACTTTACTTTACTTTATTTCACTCTTTACTTCACTCTTTACTTCTTTTACTTTTTTATTTTATTTTACTTATTTTAGTTTATTTTAGACATTGAGAGCCAAAGGGAGCAAGTTTCCATCTCCTGGTCTATTTCCTGAATACCCACAACAGCTGAGGCTGGGCCAAGCCAAAGACAGGAGGTAGACTCAGTTCAGGTTTCCCTCCTGGGTGGCAGAAGTTCAGCCATTTGAGCTATCACCACCGCCTCCCAGGGTATGAGCAGGATCCGTGTGGTGAACTGGCATTCTGATGTGGGAGGCAGGTGTCCTGACCGGCATCTTAACCATTAGACAAGTCACTTGTCCTTCTCCCTCCTTCTGTTCAGTCTTCTCCACAGCAAAGCATTCACGGACCCAAAATATCAGTAATACTGAAATTGACAACACATGAGTTAATTTCCTGTTTTCCAAACTTTATTATTATTGGTTTTATAACTTGAAACCTTAAACCTTAAATTATTATTTTTTTAATTTTCATTTATTTATTTGAGACAGAGAGTGTGCTTATCTGTTTCTTCACTTTCCAGAAGCTTGCACAGTCCCTGTTGGGGCCAAACTTGTGAGTCAGGAACTACATGCCAGGTCTCCTAATGAGTATTAGGAACCCAATCACTTGTTCCATTACTGCTGCCTCCTAGTGTCTGCATTAGTAGGAAGCTGGAGTCTGAAGCCAGAACCAGTAATCCAGCTGCTCTGTGAAGTGCCATCTTAACCACTAAGCCAAACACCCATCCTTACTAGATTCTCAGTTTAGGAGGAGTTGTCTTGAGGGGGAGGTGAGAAAGCCAGGTTTGAAATGCAGCAGAGATTTCTGACAGCAGATATGTGGAGCAGACTGGGACTGTCATGCTTCCCTTTGCTACAGGAGAACTTCGAGGTCTTCCTTCCACTCGAAGATTACAGCAACAGTGCCCTGGTAGCAGATCTCCGTGAACAGCACATCAGAGCTCACGAGGTTGCCTCGACTGCTGAGAAGGGCCTGAGCACCAAGTCCAAGCTGCACCGACAGGCGCTGGCCCTGCAGGTGTCTGAACAAGAGCTGGAGGCAGAGCTGACCTTGAGAGCCTTAAAAGACGGGAATGTCAGAACAGCCCTGAAGAAGTGCGGGTAATGTCCATATCCCCAAAATGCACAGCTGGCCTGAAAGTAACGTTGTTCTGTGTACTTCCTCAGTGACAAGCGGAGAGCAGGTGACACTTGTTTTCACAAGAGCATTTCTTTGTTGTTGTTTTTTTTTTTTTTAATTTTATTTATTTATTTATTTGACAGATAGAGTTAGACAGTGAGAGAGAGAGAAAGGTCTTCCTTCCATTGGTTCACTCCCCAAATGGCCACTGCAGCAGGAACTGCGCCGATCCCAAGGCAGGAGCCAGGTGCTTCCTCCTGGTCTCCCATGCGGGTGCAGGGCCCAAGCACTTGGGCCATCCTCCACTGCCTTCCCGGGCCACAGCAGAGAGCTGGACTGGAAGAGGAGCAGCTGGGACTAGAACCCAGCGCCCATATGGGTGCTGGCGCTGCAGGCAGAGGATTAACCTAGTGAGCCACAGCACTGGCCCCTCACAGGAGCATTTCTTAGTTGTCACCTTGAGAGCCTATTTTGGCCTGGTAGCAGAGAAGGCAGGACTGTGTACTTTTGGGTTAGATAGCGTAAGCACTGGCTCTAGGTTACTGTTCACTTTGACACCGAATGACATACCAAATAATTTGGAAAACAAAGCATGCTATATACCATGAACATATTTTAAAGACATTTGATGTTGATGATGGTGCTTATGTATTAATACAACAACAGCCAGTGTGTTTGCTTTCTGTGTGAGTATTCTAACTTCCAATGCTTCCTTTCCTCCAAAGGGACTTATTCAGGTATCACTGCAACCCCCACACAGGGGAATTGCTGTTTCTTGCATGTCAGAAGCTGTGTCAGATGTTGGCTAATGACATACCAATGACCGCACCTGTGGGACTAAATCTTCCTTCTGAGATCCATAATCTAGCATGCCAAGCTGCCACCATCTGTAGTCCAGGTGAGAAGGTCTATTTTGTACAGTTTTACATTCTCTGGTTCATTTTATACTTGTTTCCCAAATGCTTTTTTTTTTTTAAATTTTTATAACTGGACATCATAGTAGCTACACAAGAGGCAGTATCTCTTTATAATTTATTTTGAAGATTTATTTATTTCAAAGTCAGTTACAGAGAGACAGAGATCTTCCATCTGCTGGTTCACTCCCCGTATGGTGGCAACAGCAAGGGCTGGACCAGACCGAAGCAGGGAGCCAGGAGCCTCTTCTGGGTCTCCCATGTGGGTACAAGGGCCCAAGTACTTGGACCGTCTTCCACTTTCCCAGGTGCATTAGCAGGGAGTTGGATCAGAAGTGGAGCAGCTGGGACTCGAACTGATACCCACGTGGGATGCCGGCATTGCGGGCGGCAGCTTTACTTGCTATGCCACAATGCCAACCCCAAGGGATATAGGTTTTTTTTTGTTTTTTGTTTTTAGTATTTATTTATTTATATAAAAGATAGAGACAGATCTTTGATCCGTTGTTTCACTCCCCAAATGGCTACAATGGCTGGGGCTGGACCAGGCTGAAGCCAGGAACTAGGAATTCCATCTGGGTCTCCTACATGGGTGGCAGTGGCCAAAGCACTTGGGTCGTCTTCTTCTGCCTTCCCAGATACATTAGCAGGGTGCTGGATTGGAAGCAGGACAGCCAGGACTCGAACAGTTGCTTCCGTATGGGACATCAAGTCGTAGGCGGCAGCCTAAGCCACTGCACCACAATGCCAGCTCCAAGGGATGATTATAACTGATTGTCTTTCGGATTATGGCTTCAGAATAGTTCAAAATATTAGCGATGTCATTTCTGACTATTGATGAGACTCATTTTCATAGGATTGTGAAATTCCTTGCCTCTTCTTCTCTGATTTATTGTGAAGTTGAGCCTAAGTAAAGTGATAATACTTATGGTGGTAGAAACTACATGGAAATGATCTACTACATGACCATCCTTAGAATTTTGAATGGTAATTTTAACAAGGTTGTTGTCAGTATTCCAAAGGCATGAACTAGGAGCTCAATGGATTTTCTCCGTTTTCTTTCAGATCTTTTACTAGATGCTGTGGAACTCTGTAAATACACTCTAACGGCGGTGGAGCTTTCCCGGCAGTGCCAAATGGATGACTGTGGAATTCTAATGAAGGTAAAGCTCTTCAAAGTTTTCTTCTCTCTAAAGCAAACCCCCTGCCAGCTGCAGCACACCTCACTTTGAACTCACTTGCATGGTTTGCAAAAGCACTGACTCTTACATTGTCTTACTTTACTCCAAAAAGTAACTTAGGGGCATGAAGCCACATCCCTTTTGTAGTCACATTTATTGGCTTGAATTTGTGCTTTTTAAACATTGGGCCTCAAAAAAAAAAAAGCTTCTATGAAAATTATCCTTCTGTTAGAGTTTGATTTAAAATGACCTTTCCATAAGCCATAGACCAGAAGAAAGACAACATTTGTCCCTTGGTATCTGTGAGGGGTTGGCTTAGGATTCCCTGTGGTTACCAAAATCTGAATTCTCAAATCTCATGAATGAAATGGTGTCAAGTTTACCTATAACCTATGCATGTCCTCAATCTGCATTAATTATCTTTAGGTCACTTAGAATACCAATTCATTGTGAATGCTATGCAAATAGTTATTATACGAGGAATAATTCCAAGGAAAAATAAGTATGTCCATGTTCAATATAGACATTGTGTTTTCCTGAGTGTTTCGATCCATGAGGTTGGCTGGGTCTGAGTTTCTGGAACCCACTGATAGTGAGGGTTGCCTGTACATGATTGTATTAGCTCATCAAAATGGTTTGGCTGTAGTTGATGGGATTCTGGACTATGCTTGGTCAGGCTGCTGTCTGTATCTGGAAGTATCCTTACTTCCGTCTTTGCCATATTCCTGGTAGACTTCCTTTGGAACGCATAAAGATCCGTATGAAGAGTGGTCTTACAGTGACTTCTTCAATGAAGATGGAATTGTTCTTGAATCACAGACCGTGCTGCCTGTTATTTATGAGTTGATCTCATCGCTTGTGCCTCTCACTGGTGAATCTCATTTGTGTCATTATTTTCTATGTATTTACACTTTAGGCAATTTTAAACTGTGGAGGTTTTGTACTACAATTAGACACAATAATGTAGATGAATTTTTTAAAAGATTTATTTATTTATCTGAAAGAGTTACACAGAGAGAGAAGGAGATGCAGAGAGAGAAAGGGGTCCTCAATTCTCTGGTTCATTCCCCATTTGGCCACAATAGCTGCAGCTCCACCAATCCGAAGCCAGGAGCCAGGAGCTTCTTCCGGGTCTCCCACGTGGGTGCAGGGGCCCAAAGACTTAGACAGCTAGGGCTCAACATCTCTCATATAGGATGTTGGTGTCAGGTGGAAGCTTAACCCACTGCACAATACCAGCCCCTGGCTCGTGCTTACATATCTGAGGACATATGCTTTGTAAGTGAGTTATTTTTTTTACTGTAATCTAATTTATTATTATTTTTTTGTAGAAAAGAAGAGACTTCCCTTGGGTTCCGTGAGTTTGCCATACTGCTCCGTTAGAGAAGGTATTTGTCACTAGATCTGTGTAGCATCGTATTGAGACTTTGTAAATTCCTTGAAATTCCAAATGTGAATCTAACTGAATGTAACTACTTAGTTATTACTGTTACCTTGTTATTCTTCCAGAAGCTGGGGTGGGGATTATGTGTTTTGCCTGATTGTGTTCTTTCATAAATCAGCTCGTAGATTTTAGTCTTCCACATCTAGAAATGTTGCTTCCACTAATTATAGGCAAGGTACAATTAAAGTATCTCATTATCTAGTGGACATAGATATTTTTTTTTTTTTTAAGATTTTATTTATTTGAGAGGTAGAGTTACAGACAGTGAGAGGGAGAGACATAGAGAAAGGTCATCCTTCCGTTGCTTCACTCCCCAAATAGCTGCAACGGCTGGAGCTGTGCCAATCTGAAGCCAGGAGCCAGGCATTTCTTCGTGGTCTCCCACGTGGGTGCAAGGGCCCAAGCACTTGGGCCATCTTCTGCTGCTTTCCCAGGCCATAGCAGAGAGCTGGATTGGAAATAGAGCAGCTGGGACTAGAACTGATACCCATATGGTATGCCGGCACTTCAGGCGGAGGATTAACCTGTGCCACGGTGCCAGCCCCCATAGATATTTCCTATTAAGTCCCTCATTAACTGACTTCGAGAAGGAATTCTATGACTGCTGCCTGTGTTGACAGAGATTGTGTCTGAAAAGTATTTTTTTCTTCTTTCTTTTGTGTTTTTTCTTTTTCTCTTTTTTCTTTTGTTCTTGTTTCTCCTGAAAATTATTGCTGATAATGTAATCCTTCTTCATTTAAACAAATCTAGAATCCTATTTATTTTTTAAAAGAGCTAGAGAGGGGGAGAGAGAGAGATCAGTCTTCTATCCACTGATTTACTCCCCAAATGGCTGCAATGGCCAGGGCTGGGCCAGGCTGAAGCCAGGAGCCAGAAACTTCAAGTCTCCCATGTACAGGGCCCCAAGAACTTGTGCCATCCTCTTCTGCTTTCCCAGGTGCATTAGCAGGGAGCTGGATCAGAAGTGGAACAGCTGGGACTCTAACTATTGCCCAAATGGGATGCCAGTGCTGCAGATAGCTGTTTAAACCACTGTGCCACAGCACCAGCCTCTCTAAAATCCTTTTACTCAGATGAAACCCCTTTGTCCCTTTGCAGGAGACAGCTGTATTTTACCTGTTGTCAACTCCATCTCTGCCCTGCTTCAGAACCTGCGGGAATCTAGCCAGTGGGAATTGGCCCTGAGATTCGTAGTTGTTTCCTTTGGAACCTGTCTTCAGCACTCTGTTTCGAGCTTCATGGATACCAGTTTGAGTGAAAAGGTATTGTTCAGACAACAATTCGTTGTTGTTTTTTTTACTTTGCCAAGCAATAGAATTTGGAGTTCCTATTTTCCTATTTGTTTCTGAAGCAAGGAAATGGATCATTTGCCATATTTAAGAAAGATTGAGTGTCTGCTGAGACTAGGTGCTTGCATACATTTTCTTTTCTTTTTTTTTTTTCCTTCAAAGATTTATTTATTTGAAAGTCAGAATTACACACAAAGAGAAGGAGGGGGGGAGAGGGAGAGGGAGAGGGGTGTCTTCCATCTGCTGGTTCACTCTCTAATTGGCCACAATGGCTAGAGCTATGCGAATCTGAAGCCAGGAGCCAGGAGCTCCTTCTTTGTTTGCAACGTGGATGCTGGGCCCAAGGACTTGGGCCATCTTCTGCTGCTTTCCCAGACCATAGCAGAGAGCTGCATCAGAAGAGGAGCACCCAGGATTTGAACTGGCACCCGTGTGGGATGCCAGCATTGGAGGCGGTGACTTTACCTGCTGCGCCACAGCGCTGGCCCCATACATTTTGATAATCTTTAAAACAACCCTGAGACATAGTCCATTTTGCAATGTGGAAACTCAGATTCAGCAAGGTAAATTGAATTTCCTTAGGTCCTGATAGAATGTTTTTGTACTCCATGCTCAGTACAATTTTGACTAGACTACTTACTTAGCTCAGAATATCTATTTTATTGTTTTATATAATTTTTTAAAAAGATTTATTTATTTTAAAGGCAGAGTTATAGAAAAGCAGAGGCAGAGAGAGAGAGAGAGGTCTTCCATTCACTGGTTCAATCCTCAGATGGCCGCAACCACTGGAGCTGCACCAATCCAAAGCCAGGAGCCAGGAGCTTCTTCCAGGTCTCCCACACGAGTATAGGGGCCCAAGCACTCGGGCCACCTTCCACTGCTTTCCCAGGCCATAGCAGAGAGCTGGATCAGAAGAGGAGCAGCCAGGACTAGAACCAGCGCCCATAGGAGATGCTGGCACTGCAGGGGGAGGTTTACTGCTAAGTCACAGCGCTGGCCCCTAATTATTATAGTTATCTCCTGACAGCATCATTGAAAACTTTCTAGCAGACAGATTGTGCATGCAAAGCTGTGTGTGACTCTGGGCCTCAGAGAGAATTGCCTTTGTTTCTGCTGTTACGATGATTTCAGTGCCACTGCTTAGTTTTGTTTCAACCTTACTGAGGAATTACATTAAAATGCATGTGTTTTAAGGGTTACAAACAATGTATGTACCTTGATACCAGCACCACAACTGAATTTTAAAGTTCCTAATCAAGCACCCACTCTCAGCCTTCCATCACTGTAAATTTAATGGTAATACTTTTTGCATGTAATGTTGAGTTTTCAGAGCTCCTTAAAAGTTGATAAAGTGGAGCCCAGCATTGCAGTGTAGCAGGTAAAGTCACCACTTGCAACGCCAGCATCCCATATGGGTACCAGTTTGTGTCCAGGCTGCTCCGCTTCTAATCCAGTTCCCTGCTAGTGGCTTGGAAAAAGCAGTGGAAGACGGCTCACACGCTTGGGCCCCCACCATCCACATGAAACACCTGAGTGACGATCCTGACTCTTGACTTGGCCTATCCCTGCAGTTGAAGCCACCGGGGAAGTGAACCAGCAGACAGAAGATTGATCGATTGATCGATCGATCTCTCTCTCTCTCTCTCTCTTTCTCTCTGAAACTCTTTCAAGTAAATAAATAAATATATATTTTTTAAAGATTTATTTATTTGAAAGACTTACAGAGAGAGAGAGAGATCTTCTATCTGCTGGTTCACTCCCCAGATGGCTGCAATGGCAGAGCTGGGCCAGTCAGGTTAGGAACCAGGAGCTTCATCTGGGTCTCCTATCTGGGTGCAGGGGCCCAAGCACTTGCGCCATCTTTTGTTGCCTTCCCAGGTGTATTAACAGGGAGCTAGACCAGAAGTGGAGCATCAGGGCTGGCTCTGTGGCACAGTGGGTAAAGCAGTCACCTGCAGTGACTGGGCACTGTTTCAAACCCCAGCTGCCCCACTTCCAAACCAGCTCTCTGCTATGGCCTGGGAAAGCAGTACAAGATGGCCCAAGTTCTTGGGTCCCTGCACCCATGTTGGAAAACCAGAAGAAGCTCCTGGTTCCTGGGTTCAGATTGGCACTGCTCTAGCCATTGTGGCCATCTGGGGAGTGAACCAGTAGATAGAAGATTTCTCTCTCTCTCTCTTCTTCTGCCTCTCTTTAACTCTGCCTTTCAAATAAATAAATAAGTCTTAAAAAAAAAAAAAGTAGTAGTAGTAGTAGTAGTAGCAGCAGCAGCAGCAGCAGCAGCGGAACATCCGGGACTCAAGCCAGTGTCCATATGGGATGCCAGATTTCCAGGTGGCAGCTTTACCCACTACACCACAGCCCCAGGCCCTAAATCAATCTTAAACAACAGCAACAAAATAGTTCATGAAATTTTCAGGATGATATTATAGATGTCAACCTAAAGATTGTTTTATTCTTTTCTAAAAGCTGTTTGGAGAGACCGCATTAGTTCAATCAAGGCATATTGTTACGGAATTGAAAGAAAAATCTGTTATGTTCATCAGGGGAAATGCTACAACACTTTTGCACAAAGTAAGTTTTTGTTCTTGGTAAAATCTGTGTTTTCTCCTTTTGGGTCTTTAACCACAGTCAACGCTGCATATGCTTGAATAGTTTATGATTCAGGGCAGACATTTGGCATAACCATTAAGACATCACTTGCGATGCCCACATTCTGTATCACAGTGCCTAGTTTGAGTCCCTGCTGTGCTTCCAATTCTAGCTTCTTGCTAATGCAGGCCCCGGGATGCAGCAGATGATGGCTTGAATATTTAGGTCCCTGCCAGCCATGTCAGAGACCTGGATTGAGTTCTAGAGTCCTGGCTTTCGTAGCATCTATAATTTAGTTTTGTGACAAATGAGTCTTGAAGTACTTTTAATTCTATTTTGACTGTGAAGAATTTGATTCTGTTTATGCCTTTTTCCCATAGGTATTTAACTGTCGCGTTGTTGACCTTGACCTGGCACTGGGTTACTGCACTCTCTTACCTGAAAAAGACGTGTTTGAAAATCTCTGGAAGCTCATAGATAAAGCATGGCAGAATTACGACAAAATTTTGGTATGCCATAAGGAAGCACACCTTCAGTTCTTGAACAATTAAAGATTTAGGGGACAAAACAAAGTTGTCTTTGCCACCTTATCTCAGTTATTTAATAAAGTAACATGAGACTAATGCCCGTGACTGGAATGTTTATGCACGTCATAAGCATTGCTCAACCAGAAGAATTAAGATGTTTCTTATTTCTTAAAATCTGAAGGACACCTTAGGACCTCACATATTATGCTTATTCCAGTGTATTTGGACATCAAGACTCATGAGCTTGTTCTTTTTAGACAAGTTTAAAGGACAGAAAATGTACTATGACTATTATTTGTTTTAAAATTTGTCTTTTGTGGCTGGCGCCACGGCTTACTTGGCTAATCCTCTGCCTGGGGCGCCGGCACCCTGGGTTCTAATCCCGGTTGGGGCACTGGATTCTGTCCCGGTTGCTCCTCTTCCAGTCTAGCTCTCTGCTGTGGCCCAGAAGGGCAGTGGAGGATGGCCCAAGTGCTTGGGCCCTGCACCTGCATGGGCGACCAGGAGGAAGTACCTGGCTCCTGGCTTTGGATCGGCACAGCACACCGGCCGTAGCGGCCATTTGGGGGGTGAACCAACGGAAAAAGGAAGACCTTTCTCTCTGTCTCTCACTGTCTAACTCTGCCTGTCAACAACAACAACAAAATTGTCTTTTGTGAGATGTTGCCTTCAGGATAGATAATACTTATGAAGGAAAGCCAGACTACATTTATGGTATCATATAAAAAACTGATTTATCTGAATAATGTGTAAGAAGTCATAACGGTGTAGGAAGCCCTGTTATCACAAGGAGAGCCTGATTTTATTATTAGGCTCTACGTGGAAGATGCTGGAAGCACTTACTCTTTTTGCAACAGAATTTCAATCATATTTTACTATTTTTAGGCAATATCTTTGGTGGGCTCTCAGCTGGCCAGCCTCTATCGAGAAATTGAAATGGGGCTTAAGTTCCATGAACTCAGTACTGATGCCCAGTGGGGCATTCGTCTTGGTCGACTTGGTGTGAGTATTTGTGGTGTTGCTGTGACAGTTCATCCATCCTTGCAGTTACCCAGCTGGACATGTAAACCGAGGTCTTGTCCCTTACTTTTGGAAAGAGAATGTGTGGACTATCTTAGTTGTTGTAGTCATACCAAGTACCCACATTGGTGTAGAAGTGAGGACTTTTTGCTTTGTTTCCTTTTTTTCCATATTTTTAAGGAAATTAAAAGGGGCCTGATATTTTTATCTGTTTAGCTAACCCATTTATAGGTGCCTAACTGGTATCAGTTGACATTTATGCTATTTCAGGCCTAACCTTTAGCCTCACACTTTTGGTTTTTGCCTCTGTTATTTGAGCAAAGATATTAAAATGTGTACACAGGTAGAACCTCTAGAAGGTAAAAATAAACAGCCCTTATGTTTGACTTTGCCGAAGAATAGACAAATAAAACTTTGTTTTCTTTACTAAAAATATAGAATGCTGTATTTGCAAATAGTTGATTTATACAGAAGGTAGGCTCTGTAGAAATGGCCTGTGTTTTACAGCCTGATTCCTGTGCAGTGCGACCAGTGTTCCATTGACCTTACCCAGCCTTTCCTGGTGAGGCAGCAAAGGCTAGGGTGGCTGAGAGGGATTTTTGAACCCACAGCCAAGTCCATCTCAGCTCTCAGAATGACAGTTGGGTTGGGTAGCATGGTGCAAATAGAAGTTGGAGGAGCTACAGAAAAATGTATCTTTTCCAAAAAAGATAGTAAAAAGGCAAATCATGATGTTGTCCTTATTCTGATCCATTTCAATGGAAAGCATTATTTTTGTTTTGTTCCTTTTATTTCTAGATCTCCTTTCAACCAGTTTTCAGGCAGCATTTCCTCACCAAGAAAGACCTCATTAAAGCACTTGTGAAGAACATAGATATGGACACAAGCCTCATTCTGGAATATTGCAGGTAAGTCTTTAAGCTTTAGTGGTATTTATGCTGTTAGTTTAGCCAACTAGTAATCCTTACTTTGAGAAGTCATGAAGATAATTACATGTGACCCACAAGCCTTTGGTATTTTCTTTTACTCACCCCCAAACTTTGTAAATTCAAAGCCAGAAAGAGAGAGATCTTCTATCTTCTATCCTCTGGTTTATTCCTCAAATGTCCATAAGAGCCAGTACTGGACCAGACCAAAACCAGAAAAGCCCAGAACTCCATCCTGGTCTCCTATGTGGGTGGCAGGGACTCAGCCATTTGAGCCAGCATTTGGTTTCTCCAGGGTTGCACATTAGCAGGAAGCTAGAATCGGGAATGGAGCTCAGACTCAAACCCAGCTACTGCAGTATGGAGTACAAGCAGCCCAAGCAGCATCTTAACCACCGCATGAAACTTCTAGCCCTCCATGAAATTTTTCAACCCCCTTGTACTGTGATTTTTCGATTTGGTGGCTGAGATAGCTACTAAGTACCTAGCAAGCAGGTGGTATATACAGTGTGAATATGGTGCACAAAGGATTAAATCACATCTCAGGCAGTACAGAGTGGCTTGCACAAGATTCATCAAACTACTCAGAACAGAGTCCAAATAAAACTCAAAACTTATGGAGCAGGCATTTGGCACAGTGCTTAAATTGCCACTTGAGACAACTCCATCCCATATTTACATTCCTGATTTGAGTCCCAGTTCCTCTAGCTGTGATCCAGTTCTGGCTGGCAGGTACCCTGGGAGACTGCCGATGATGGCTCGGGTACTTGGTTCCCCGTCACCCACCTCTGAGACCAAGACTCAGTTTGAGTTCTTGGCTTCAGCCTAGCCCAGCCCTGGCTCTTGCAGGCATTTGGAGAGTGAGTGAGCTGATGGAAGATCTCTCTGTCTCTCAAGTAAAATGAGAGTAATATTTTTTAAGATTTATTTATTTATTTATTTGAGAGGTAGAGTTATAGAGGGAGACAGAAAAAAAGGTCTTTCATTCCCTGGTTCACTCTCCAAATAGCCCTATGGCCAGGGCTATACCAGGCCGGAGCCAGAAGCCAGGAGCCTCTTCCAGTCTCCCATCTGGGTTCAGGGCCCCAAGGACTTGGGCCATCCTCTGCTGCTTTCCCTGATGCATTCACAGGGAGTGGGATTGAAGTAGAGCATCTGAGACTCGAATCAGCATCCATATGGATGCTGGCATTGCAGGTGGTGGCTGCACAGTGCTGGCTCCAATGATTTTTACTTTACATCAGACATTTCTGTCCAGTAAATTCAAACATTCGTTTGCTTATACATTATTGGTTTTAAAGTGTTCTCACACACATCGTGTAGTTTTTGTTTTTTTCTTTTTTTTCTTTTTATTTGACAGATAGACAGAGAGAGAGAGAAAGGTCTTCCTTCTGTTGGTTCACTCCCCAAATGGCCGCTACAGCAGGAACTATGCCGATCCGAAGCCAGGAGCCAGGTGCTTCCTCCTGGTCTCCCATGCGGGTGTAGGGCCCAAGCACTTGGGCCATCCTCCACTGCCTTCCCAGGCCACAGCAGAGGGCTGGACTGGAAGAGGAGCAACCGGGACTAGAACCTGGCTGCTGTATGGGATGCTGGCACCACAGGCGGAGGATTAACCAAGTGAGCCACGGTGCTGGCCCCACATCATGTAGTTTAATTGTCAATTTTTTTATTATAGTATTGCCTGCTGACATAGGAGAAAAGTCCTGTGACATGACCTACTCAAGATCAAATTGTGACTGCTACAAAAATACCAAGGGTGCCAAAACCCCCATCCAAATTGTGACAGATTAATAGAATCTGAATTATTTATAATGAAGCTGCTTAGTGAGTTTCCTGTTCGAAGAAGACATCCTGTTCTTCATGTAATAGATAGTGAAGAGTAGAGAAAGGGTCCTAAACCTACTAGTCAAGGCCATGGGGTGCCCACAGCTCCAGTGAGCCCTGACTTAAGGTTAACTTTGAAATAACAAAACTAAACTGTTTTTTGGTTATTGTTGCCAAAGATCCATAAATCAGTGCATGTACTCTATCTTCTTTATTAACTCAAACTCCTGGTTGATTGTTATGTGTTGTTTTGTGGTACAGAACTCTTTTCTGAAATTTAAGTAGGTGTAATATTAAGTTCATTTCAGGATTATTCTACTCACATGGCATTGGTGATTTGTATTTGAAGGATAATGATACTTTAGCCTCAAGCAATCCATTTAAATAAATTTAGATGGCCTTTAGAACATCAGAGAATGACTTTAAAAGGAGGGTTCCTAAAGCTTTTCTTGACATTTTTGTTATTTTGAATTGTAAATTAAAGTATTGGTATTTTATTAATAGGACCTAGAAAGGCATTTCAGTTATTACAAATTTTTTTCACTCAGCAGAACATGTTAAAATCAAAATCCGCATGTTCCCTATGCTGAGGGATAACACTGTTAAACGCATTTGGCCTGTATTGATCTTTTCTTTTCCCTGTGCACATACTGTTTTGCATTTTATAAAATCTGTCGACAGCAGAATTATATTTTACATATCATGTTATAGCATTTCATTAAGTTAACAGTATGTCTTTCAAGGTTAGTACATATAGATCATCCTCATACCTGTTAACTCTGGTATTTCTTTATGTGGGTAAGTTATTGAATCAGCCCCTTATTGATAAGTGGTTGAGTTGTTTCCAGTTTTTTATTATTGCAATCAGTGGAATCTTTATTGCATGTCTTTGTCTACTAACATAAAATTTGTAGAAATGGATGTACATATGTTCAATTTTATTACAAATTTCTCCAATATTTTCCCAGTTTACACCCCTCCAAGAGTACTGTCTGATAAAAGGTAATACTTAGCTTTGATGACAGGAGGTTTAGCTGATTAAGAAACCTGACAACAGGAAGATTAATATCATGGAGTTGGTGACAGGAACAAGTGCCTGGGTATTCTGTCAGAAACCACGCGGAGCGGCAGGCATTCGGGAGTGAGTGTGTCGTGAATCCTTCTTTCAGCACGTTCCAGTTAGACTGTGACGCAGCTCTGCAGCTCTTCATTGAAACACTTCTCCACAACACGAGTGTCAGCCACAGCCAGGGAGATGCAAGCACGGAGCTTCCGAGGCGCCAGCACTCCAGACTCCTGGCTAAAGCCATCGAAATGGTTCCTTTACTGACAAGCACGAAAGACTTGGTCATCAGTCTTAGTGGGATACTACACAAGGTGGGTGAGCGGCGCGAAGAGTGTGCCCAGCCATCTCTCCCATCTTCCCTCCAGGATGAATTATATACTTTTAGTAACAAACTGGATGTGTAAGTCCAGTTAACTTTTAATTTTGTTAACTTTTAATTTTGAAATGATTCCAGATATCTCTTTTTTTTTTTTTTAAAGCAGAGAAATGGAGACAGAGGTCTTCCATCCACTGGCTCACCTTCCAAATGCCTGTAACAGCTAGGGCTGGGTAATGCCAAAGCCAGGGGCCTGGAACTCTGTCCAGGCCTGCCACATGGGTGTCAGGAACCCGAGTACTTCAGCCATTACCTACTGCTTCCTAGGGCACATTAGCAAGAAAATGGAATCAGGAGTGGAGTCGGGACTTGAATCCAGGTACTCCAGTGTAGGATGCGGTCATCTCAAACAGTGTCTTAACCACTGCACAAAACACCTACCCCAATTCTAGATTTAGATATTTTCTTTTTTTTTTCCTCCTTCTTTTTTTTTTTTTTTTTTTTTTTTTTTTTGAAAGGCAGAGTGGACAGTGAGAGAGAGAGAGAAAGGTCTTCCTTTGCCGTTGGTTCACCCTCCAATGGCCGCCGCGGCCGGTGCGCTACGGCCAGCGCACCGCGCTGATCCGATGGCAGGAGCCAGGTACTTCTCCTGGTCTCCCATGGGGTGCAGGGTCCAAGTACTTGGGCCATCCTCCACTGCACTCCCGGGCCACAGCAGAGAGCTGGCTTGGAAGAGGGGCAACCAGGACAGAATCTGGCATCCCGACCAGGACTAGAACCCGGTGTGCCGGCGCCGCAAGGCGGAGGATTAGCCTAGTGATCCGCAGCACCGGCTCAGATTTAGATATTTTCAATACAGTTTAATAAAACAATTTTCTTCTTATCTTTTTTATTTTTTTTAAATACAAACAGGATTTTTTTCCCCTTGGACTTTTTTTAGAAATTTATTTAAAAGGCAAAGTTACACAGAGAGAGAGGGAGAAAGAGCAAGATCTTCCTTCTGCTGATTCACTTCACAAATGGCTACAATGGCTGGGGCTACCCAAGAGGCGACTCAACTTGTTATACCACAACACTTGCCCTCTGAACGTGTTCAGTTTCTACAGTCCAGGGGAAGTTGTTGGCATTGTGGCACATCCCAAATGAGTGCTGGTTCATGTCCCAGCTGTTCCACTTCAGATCCAGCTCCCTGCTAATGTGCCTGGGAAAGCAGTAGAAGATGAACATGCCTGGGCCCCTGCCATCCATGTGGGAGATCCACATGGAATAATAGGCTCCTGGCTTCAGCCTGGGCCAGCCCAGCCATCCTGACCATTTGGGGAATGAACCAGCAGATGGAAAGTCTCTGTCTCTCTCTTCATCACTCTGTCTTCAAATACATGAAAACAGATAAATAGACGTAAAAAAAAAAAACACATGTTCTTTGAAAATGGATCAAACTACAGAGAAGGTGCAAACGAAAAAGATTTCCCTATAATCCTACTCCTTAGAAATAAAAATGATAATAGTTTGTGTACTGCCTGTCCTACACGAAATCTACTGTGCTTTTTTTGTTAATTACATGTCAGTGCATGTACATCTAATTTTTGACATATGCATATTTATTCCACTATACAGATAATATACTGTATTTAACCAGTGTTTTCTGGATAGACTTAAATTATTTGTAAATTTTATTATAAATTGTTAAAGTGTCTTCATGCATACATTTTCACAATCTGGTCTTTTTTTTAAGACATTTTCTGATAATTAGGAAATTTTTTTTAAAGATTCATTTATTTATTTGAAAGGTAGAATTACAGAGGCAGAGAGAGAGAGAGAGAGAGAGAGAGAGAGAGAGAGATCTTCCACGTGGTGGTTCACTCCCCAAATGGCCGCAATGGCCAGAGCTGAGCTGATTCAAAGCCAGGAGCTTGGAGCTTCTTCCTGGTCTCCCACATGAGTGCAGGGACCCAAGCGTTTGGCCATGCTCTGCTTCCTTCTCAGGCCATAGCAGAGTTGGATTGGAAGTAGACCAGCCAGGACTTTAAACAGCATCCATATGGGATGGTGGTACTGCAGGCAGGAGTTTTACCTGCTGCACGGCAGTGCCAGCCCTGAGAATTAGGATTTTTAGGTCAAGGGATAGTTTGGGGAAATGAAAGTAGAGGCAAAGGACATAATACTGAAATGAAAGAAATATTTGCTTTATATTTTGCCTGTGATTCAGCCAATATAGACTGACAACAGTTGAGTGGGCAGAAAGGTACAAAGAGAGCAGTCACTCTGTTTTCTTAGCGCCTATGGATACCCCCAGGCTAAAGCAGAATCCTCTGAGAAACGTTTGCTTGGAGGTATAAAATTTTGGTGATTTTCAAGAACGGGTCAGTCTCTTCCTATTTTGATTTTTCCGTCAAATATGGAAGAAATAGAACTTCCATTTAAAAGTCTGGTACAGTTAGGAAATTTTGACAGTATGTTGGTTTTTTTTTTTTCTGTTTGTAGTACTCTTAAACCTTCTTTCTTTACTGAAACAATATTGCCTTGTGTAGCATTTTTGTTAGCATTTGACACATTTTAAAACACTTAATATAGGTAATTTTAAAGACGAGAAAATTCTAGTTGATTTAAAAAAATTGCATAACGTGCACTATCATTTGTAAGCTGTACTGATAAAAATTATTGAATAAAATAATCTGGTGATATCTAACCAAATTTTAATATTTTTAATACAGTTGGATCCCTATGACTATGAGATGATTGAAGTTGTCCTGAAAGTTATAGAAAGAGCTGATGAGAAGATAACCAATATTAATATTAATCAGGTATGATAAATGCATTAAGAATTTTAAAATCTTTGTTTTTATTTGGATCATAAAATTATTGAGTATCTTTTTAGATTATCATTTGAACTCTCTCTCTTTTTTTTTTTTTTTTTTTTTTTGACAGGCAGAGTTAGACAGTGAGAGAGAGAGAGAGACAGAGAGAAAGGTCTTCTTCCGTTGGTTCACCCACCAAATGGCCGCTACGGCCAGCATACTGCACTGATCCAAAGCCAGGAGCCAGGTGCTTCCTCCTGGTCTCCCATGCGGGTGCAGGGCCCAAGCACTTGGGCCATCCTCCACTGCCTTCCCGGGCCACAGCAGAGAGCTGGACTGGAAGAGGAGCAGCCGGGACAGAGCCGGCAGCCCAACCAGTACTAGAACCCAGGGTGCTGGCCCTGCAGGTGGAGAATTAGCCTAGTGAGCTGCGGCACTGGCCTGAACTCTGTTTGAACTGCATTTTTCTAGATGTTTTTCTTTAAAAGGAGTAGATTTTTGTGCATACATATTTCATCATCTTCATCCTATTTTTGCTGTGTTGAAGGAATTTAAATCTTTCCATGAGTATGAAGTTACTAATGGACTAATTATTAAGAATTTAGACAACATTGCATGCCCCTAAATAAAGGATATAAAACGGGGGTGGGGGAAAGATATTCAGAATTAATTTTAGATCGGTAACTTCTGTATTTAACATGAAGTCAAGTATGTTTGAAGTACATATCAGGCTATTTGAAGAGCTTGTCAGAACTGCCAAATTCTCATTTGTAAAACATCCTTCCAACAACAGATACTGCTGATTTCTCCTGCTTTGGCTTTTTAAATGATCATATTTTTGAATAACATTACAGGGAAAATTAGAAAATAGTTTGATTATCTTTTTTTTTTTTAAGATCTATTTATTTATTAGAGAGGCAGAGAGAGAAGTCTTCCATCTGCTGGTTCACTCCCCAGATGGCCACAATGGCCAGAATTGGGCCAATCCGAAGCCAGGAGCCAGGAGCTTTTTCTGGGTCTCCCATACGGATGCAGGGACCCAAGTACTTGGGCCATTTCTACTGCTTTCCCAGGCCATAGCAGAGAGCTGGATCAGAAGTGGAGCAGCTGGGGCTTGAACCAGCGCTGTATAGGATGCCGGCACTGTAGAAGGCAGCTTTAACCACTATGCCACGGCGCTGGCCCCTTGATTTTCTTTTGAAAATAAGAGCATCTCAGGAATGGAACTATAGTGATGTAGAATTAGACAATTTTGAAACTTTTAGGATTGAGTTACTCTTACCAGAAAATATCTTCTTCTTCTAATACAGGCATTGAGTCTTCTGAAACATTTGGAATCATACAAAAGAATTTCTCCTCCGGTGGACTTGGAATATCAATATATGTTGGAGCACGTCATAACTTTGCCACCAGCTGCCCACACTAGACTGCCTTTTCATCTGATATTATTTGGCACAGCACAGAACTTCTGGAAGATTCTCTGTAAGTTCATTAACTTCCTAGGAGTTTTACTGGGTAGCTGAAATTTCTTTGCCTAAGCAAATCATACTCTGCTTGTTTCATTTTTAGCCACAGAACTCAGCGAGGAGTCCTTCCCCACGTTGCTGTTGATCTGTAAATTAATGAAGGTAATGGGGTCAAACTTTGTAAGATGTTTCTTTGTCCTGTAGTTAGTTCTAGCCCTGAGTAGCAGGATTCTGTGCTGCTTTCATGCCAACCCTTACCTTTCCTTTTGTTGGAAGTTCTCTCTGGATACTCTGTATGTATCTACGGCCAAACACGTTTTTGAAAAAAATCTCAAGCCAAAGCTCCTGAAGTTCACACAAGCCAAACCATCCACGCTGATCAGCAAGGAAGTAAGCAAGATCACTCAGACCATCGAGTCCTACTTACTGTCTATAGTCAACCCGGAGTGGGCTGTTGCAATTGCCATCACTCTCACCCAGGAAATCCCAGAAGGTATGGACTGCTCCTGTGTTGTTTTCTGAAATCATGCTAAGCAAGATGTTCTCCATTTGTATCTCCTCCGAGATGCAGGCTGATAGATTGATAATGCCTGTGCTGGCCTGCTAGGCGTGAGGCACTGCTGAATGTTCCAGGCCTCAACTGAAGGAAGCAGGACCCTCTGCTGCTGGGCCACGGGGCAAGAGCCATAGCCTACCTCTAGTTTGTTGGTAGAAGTAGGAACTTCCTAATGTCCAGTCAGGCTTTCAGCAGTGACCTCAGATGTTCTCACTTAGCAGGCAGGTACACAGAGACATTTATTGCCATATTTTTGTTACAACATAAGTGAAAAAATTTCTTAAAGCCTATGTGGTTAGAAACTTGTTAAAAAATAGGGAATATTCATATACTGTGTAGCTAATTTGGAAAATATCGTTTTTTAAAAAATATTTATTTACTTGAAAGAGTTACACAGAGAGAGAGAGAGAGAGAGAGAGGTCTTCTATCTGCTGGTTCACTCCCCAGATGGCCACAATGGCTGGAGCTGTGCTGATCTGAAGGCAGGAACCAGGAGCTTCCTCTGGGTCTTCCATGTGGGTGCAGGGGCCCAAGGACTTAAATCATCTTCCACTGCTTTCCCAGGCCATAGCAGAGAGCTGGATTGGAAGTGGAGCAGCCGGCATAGAACCAGCGCCCATATGAGATGCTGGCACTGCAGGCGACGGCTTTACCGCTATTCCACAGCGCTGGCCCCAGACCTTTTTTTTTTTTTTTTGACAGGCAGAGCGTACAGTGAGAGAGAGAAAGACAGAGAAAGGTCTTCCTTTGCCGTTGGTTCACCCTCCAATGGCCATCATGGCCGACGCGCTGCGGCCGGCGCACCGCGCTGATCATGAGCTAGGTGCTTCTCCTAGTCTCCCATGTGGTTGCAGGGCCCAAGGACCTGGGCCATCCTCCACTGCCTTCCCAGGCCACAGCAGAGAGCTGGCCTGGAAGAGGGGCAACCGGGACAGAATTCGGCGCCCTGACCGGACTAGAACCCGCACCGCAGGCAGAGGATTAGCCTATTGAGCCACAGTGCCAGCCTTCAGTCATCTTTAAATTGTTTTTATTTAATTTATTTTTCTAGAGACAGAGAACGCTCCCATCTACTGGTTCGTTACCCAAATACCTGTAATGCCTGGGGCCAGGCCATGCTGAAGCTTAGGGCCATGTAATCCAGGTCTCCCAGAAATGTAGCAGGGAACGAGCCGGCGCCGTGGCTCAATAGGCTAATCCTCCACCTTGCGGCGCCGGCACACCGGGTTCTAGTCCCGGTTGGGGCGCCGGATTCTGTCCCGGTTGCCCCTCTTCCAGGCCAGCTCTCTGCTATGGCCAGGGAGTGCAGTGGAGGATGGCCCAGGTGCTTGGGCCCTGCACCCCATGGGAGACCAGGAAAAGCACCTGGCTCCTGGCTCCTGCCAGGATCAGCGCGGTGCGCCGGCTGCAGCGGCGGCCATTGGAGGGTGAACCAACGGCAAAGGAAGACCTTTCTCTCTGTCTCTCTCTCACTGTCCACTCTGCCTGTTAAAAAAAAAAAAAAAAAAAAAAAAAAAAAAAAAGAAATGTAGCAGGGAACAATTACTTGAGCCATTACCTACTGCCTTCCAGGGTCTGCATCAGCAGGAAACTGGAGGCCAGAGCCAGGTATTGAACCTAGGTGCTCCTGTGTAGGACATAGGCACTTAACCAGCTAAACACCCATCCTGGGGCCAGCGCTGTGGTGCAGCCGGTTAAGCTGTCTGCAGTGGCAATATCATATGGGTGCCAGCTTGAGTCCCAGCTGCTCCACTTCTGAACCAGCTCCCTGCTAATGTGCCTGGGAAAGCAGCGGAGAATGGCCCAAGTGCTTTGGCCACTGCACCCACATGGGAGACCTGGAAGAAGTTCCTGGCTCCTGGCTTCAGACAGCCCCAGCTTTGGCCGTTGTGGCCACTTAGGGAGTGAACCAGTGGATGGAAGTTCTCCTTTTTTTTTCTGTCTCTCCCTCTCTAACTCAGACTTTAAAATAAATAAATAAATCTTTAAAAAAAAATCCCAAGTCTTTATTTGTATACTTTTTTTTTAAAGATTGATTTATTTGGAAGGCAGAGTTACAGAGAGAGAAGAGATAGAGAAAGAGATCTTCCATCTGCTGTTTCACTCCCGACATAGCCATAACTACCAGCACTGGGTCAGACCAAAGCCAGGAGCCAAGAGCTTTATCCTGGTCTCCCAAGTGGTGGCCAGGGCCCAAACAATTGGGCCATCTTCTGCAGCTTTTCCCAGGTCGTTAGCAGGGAACTGGGTAGGAAGTGGAGCAGCTAGGGCACGAGTTGTTTTACATATGGGATGACAGCATTGCAGGCAGCAGCTTTATCCACGATGCCACAATACTGACACCCATTTGTACACATTTTAAAAAGCTTACTGGAATGGGTGTTTGGTATAGCATTTAAGATACTACTTAGGGAGCCCCATGTCATTTCAGGTTATGGGTTAGAATCTTTTTTTTTTAAGGTCTATTTGTTTATTTATTTGAAAGTTACACAGAGAGAAGGAGAGACAGAGAGAGGTCTTCCATCTACTGGTTCACTTTCTAATTGGCTGCAACAGCCGGAGTTGCACCAATCCAAAGCCAGGAGCCAGGAGCTTCTTCTGGGTCTCCCACGTGGGTACAGGGACCCAAGGACTTGGACCATCTTCTGCTGCTTTCTTGGGCCATAGCAGAGAGCTGGATTGGACGTGGAGCAGCCAGGACTCGAACCGGCACCTATATGAGATGCTGACATTGCAGGCAGCGGCTTTACCCACTACGCCACAGCGCCAGCCCAGGGATTAGACTCTTTAATTCTACTCATGATTCCAGTGTCCTGCCAATTCACTTCCTGGGAGGCAAGAGGTGATGGCTCAAGTAATTGTGTCCCTGCTACCCACATGGGCGAGCCAGACTGAGTTTTGGACTTGTGGTTTCAGCCTGGCCTAACCCTGGCTGTTGCAGGTATTAGTGGAGTGAACCAGAGGATGGAATATATATCTGTGTCTCTCTCTGTCCTGCTTTTCAAATGAATAAAAATAAGTAGATCACAAAAGTTTTAAAGGCTTGTTAATTTGAGTAACATCCATTGTGTTGAGAGGATTAAGATTTGCTTATTACTCTGTATCTTTTCAGGCTCCTTTAAAATGTCAAGTTTGAAATTCTGCCTGTATTTAGCTGAGAGATGGCTAGAGAACGTCCCGCCTCAGGTGTGTCTAAATTACGAGATTGAGAGCCTCTCTTTTCTCTACTTCTTTTTTTTTTTTTTTTTTAATTTATTTTTATTTACAAGGCAGAATGATAGAAATCTTCCAACTGGAAATAAATTACCCAAGTGCCTTAAATAGCCAGAAGTGGGCCAGGCCAAAGCTAAGAGCTGGAACTCCCTCTGGGTCTTCCTGGTGGCTAGCAGGGACCCAAGTGCTTGAGCCGTTATCTGCCACTTCCCAGGCACGTTGGCAGGAAGCTGGAGTGGAGGTAGAGAAGTTGGGACTCAGTCCCACCTACTCTGGTAGAAGATGTGGACGTCTCCCACCGCTCTTTTTATTGTGGTAGGTAGTGTCTTCCTCCTCCTGCCCTGGTACCTAAAGGGCAGAGCAAAGCTCTCTAAGGACAGAGCTGTGGAAGGGAGGCCTGGGCTAATAGAGATGTGCTTAGCCTCACTGAGTTCTACAAAGTAATTTTTTTGAATTGTTTAATAGGATGAAACACGGGAAAAGGCCCAGGCTTTGTTGAAGAAGCTTCATGTCCAGTTCCGGCGATCAGGCACAGAAGCCGTGCTCATAGCCCACAAGCTGAACACTGCGGAGTATTTAAGAGGCATAGGGAAGCCGGCACATCTCATCGTCAGTCTCTACGAACATCCTAGCATAAACCAAAGAATTCGGAACTCAAGTGGTAACAGTTATCCTGGTGAGGACAAAACTTTTTATTGTCCAAATATAATGATCTTTTTTGTTTTTGAGTGGGTGGTATTTCCTTTGTTTTGTTTTGTTTTTGTTTTTGTTTTTCTTTTGAAAGGCAGAAAGAAAAACAGAAGTCTCCCATCTTCTGGTTCATTCCCCAGAATCCTCTAGTCAATGGGAGCCATGGCCAGGAGCTAGAAATTCAGTCCAGATCTCCTACCTGGGTGGCAGGAACCCAATTCCTTGAGCCAACAGTGTTGCCTTCCAGGGTCTGCAATAGCAGGAACCTGGAATCAGGAGCCAGGCACTCCAAACTGAGACACAGGTGTCCTAACCAGCTTCTTATCCACCAGGCCCAGTGCCCACCCCAGAATTATCACTTTGAATCTCAGTTACCTTATATTGAAAACTGGAGTTTTTTCTGTTCTTAATTTTTTATCTTTAATTTCTTAGATATTCACGCAGCAGCTAAGGAAATTGCTGAAGTCAATGAAATTAATTTGGAAAAAATCTGGGATATGTTGTTGGAGAAGTGGTTGTGCCCTTCAGCAGCACCTGGTGAGGTAAGTGCTCCAGGCCAAGAGCGTCTGCTTGTTGGGTCTGAGCCAAGGGCCTCCCTCCGAGCCTGGCTGTTGGCCCCCACGCAGCACTTCCTTCTATGGACGCAGTCTTCAAAGAAGGTGCTAGTGCTTATCAAAGTACCTTCTGTTGTCTGATGAGTTTCAGTGAGGTTGTTTACCTTTTCTTTTTGTTTGAATACTGTTTTCTAGCTATTTTACCTTTCAGTTGATGATCTTCAGTTCAGGTTCATGTAATTAACTTTTTATTTGGAAATAATTTAAAACATACAGAAAAGTTGTAAGAATAGTGTAAAAGAATCTCTACATACCCCTCACAAGATCCATCAGTTCTTTTTTTAAAGATATATTTATTTATTTATTTATTTGAAAAGGCAGAGAGAGGCAAGATGGTCTTCCATCTGCTGGTTCACTCCCCAGATGGCCACAGCAGCCTGAGCCAAGCCCGTTAGGAGCCAGGACCTTCTTCCTGGTCTCCCACATGGATACAGGGGCCCAAGGACTTGGGCCATCTTCTACTGCTTTCCCAGACCATGACAGAAAACTGGATTGGAAGTAGAGCAGCTGGAACTCGAACCCGCACCCATATGGGATGCTGGCACCACAGGCGACAGCTTTACACACAATACCCACCCCAATGCATAAATTTTTTTTAAAGATTTATTTATTTATTTGAAAATCAGAATTACACAGAGAGAGAAGGAGAGGCAGAGAGAGAGAGAGAGAGAGAGAGAGAGAGAGAGGTCTTCCATCTGCTGGTTCACTCCCCAGTTGGCCACTACGCCGATCTGAAGCCAGGAGCCAGGAGCTTCTTCCAGGTCTCCCATGCAGGTGCAGGGGCCCAAAGACTTGGGCCATCTTTCACTTCTTTCCCAGGCCATAGCAGAGAGCTGGATCGGAAGTGGAGCAGCTGGGACTTGAACCAGCACCCGTATGGGATGCCAGCACTATAGGCGGTGGCTTTACCCACTACACCATAGCAGTGGCCCCAATGTTTTTTGTTTTGTTTTGTTTTGTTTTGTTTTGTTTTGTTTTGTTTTAATAGAAGGAGAGATCTTCCATCTATTGGTTTACTCCCTAAATCGCCACAACAGCCAGTGCTGGGCCACGCCAAAGCCAGGAGGCAGGAACTGTGTCCTGGTTCTGCACATGGGTGGCAGGGGCCCAAGCTCGTGTGCCATCTGCTGCTGCTTTTCAGGCGCATTAGCAGGGAGCTGAGTCAGAAGCAGAGCTGCTGGGACTCAAAGCAGCACTCTGACATGTGATCACAGCGTCTCACGCATTGGCCTAACCCGCTGTTCCAGCCTGTCCCAACGTGACATTAGGGTTTTTTTTTTTTTTTTTTTAACTTTTTGACAGGCAAAGTGGATAGTGAGAGAGAGAGACAGAGAGAAAGGTCTTCCTTTTGCCGTTGGTTCGCCCTCCAGTGGCCGCCGCGGTGGGCGCATCGCACTGATCTGAAGCCAGGAGCCAGGTGCTTCTCCTGGTCTCCCATGGGGTGCAGGGCCCAAGCACTTGGGCCATCCTCCACTGCCTTCCCGGGCCATAGCATCCGGCGCCCCAACCAGGACTAGAACCCAGTGTGCCGGCGCTGCAAGGCGGAGGATTAGCCTATTGAGCCACGGTGCCGGCCGACATTAGGTTTTAATTAGTAATTTTTAAATCACTTAACTTTCAACTCAACAAATATTTTTAAAGTATTTCCCAGGAATAATGACAGAGGAGTCAGAAGCATGTCTAGACCACATGCAATGTTTGACTCTTAGAAAACAGCATTTATAGATTTTTTTAAAAAATTTATTTTATTCACTTGAAAGAATTAGAGGGAGAGGGAGAGAGAGAGATCTTCCATCTGCTGGTTCACTCCCCAAATGGTCACAGTGGTCAGCACTGGGGTCCAGGCTGAAGCCAGGAGCCAGGAGCTTCTTCCAGTTCTCCCACGTGGGTGTAGGGACCCAAACACCTGGGCCATCCTCCGCTGCTTTCCCAGGCACATAAGCAAGGGGTTGGGTCAGAAGTGGAGCAGCCAGCACTTGAACAGACACCCACGTGGGATGCCAGTGCTACAGGTGGCAGCTTAACCTGCTATGCCACAGAGCCAGTCCCCATTTATATTTGTTTTAACTTACATGTGAATTTGAAATGAAAGTATGTAGCCTATAGATAGCACCTAGCTATGTAATTCCTAATATATTCCGAGCTGATGAATGACTCATTTAAAATTCACGGAGTCCTTTCCTTTTAAAAATTGCCCAATTGGGGATGGGCATTTGGCACAGCAGTTAAGACCTCGCATCCCGTATCAGAGTGTGTGGTGTCAAGTTCCAGCTCTGTTTCCTGTTCCAGCTTCCTGCTCATGTGAGCCCTAGGAGCTGGCAGGTGGTGGCTCCAGAAGTCGGGTCCCTGCCACGCATGCAGGAGACCCAGATGGAGTCCCTAGCTTTGGCCTCGCCCAGATCCGGCTGTTTCAGGCGCTTGGAGAATGAACCAGTGCATGGAAGATCTCTGTCTTTCTGCCTTTAAAATAAAATTAAGATAAATAAATAAGTAATTTTTAGAAAATTACCCGAAGAATGCAAGCTCCAGGAGCGTTTGTTTTGTTTGCTCAGGCAGCCCCTGGGCTGAGGTTTGCCTGTCACAGTCTGCTGTCTTGGGTGTCTCATTGGACAGATATTTTTTTTTGACAGGCAGAGTTGACAGAGAGAGAGACAGAGAGAAAGGTCTTCCTTTGCCGTTGGTTCACCCTCCAATGGCCGCCACGGCCAGCGCGCTGCGGCCGGTGCACCGTGCTGATCCGAAAGTAGGAGCCAGGTGCTTCTCCTGGTCTCCCATGGGGTGCAGGGCCCAAGCACTTGAGCCATCCTCCACTGCACTCCCTGGCCACAGCAGAGAGCTGGCCTGGAAGAGGGGCAACCGGGACAGAACCAGACTAGAACCCGGTGTGCCGGTGCTGCAAGGCGGAGGATTAGCCTATTGAGCCGCAGCGCTGGCCATCATCGGACAGATTTTTTAAGGTGGAAGTTTGTATAGTCATAAACTCTTTGGTGATTCACTTTTTTTCCTATTTTTTTATTTCCAAAGAAGCCATCAGAATTATTTGAACTTCAGGAAGATGAAGCCCTCCAGAGGTATTCTTTTCCTTTTCTTACATTTGTCTAAATCTTGATGCCTAGCAGGACTTTTATCAATACATTTTTTAAGAGACTTCTTGGTATAGCTGAGATTAGAGTTTCAGAAGAATCAAGTCATTCACATTCAGCTGTGAGAAGACAGTCAACACTCGAAATTTCCAAACCTTCCATGAGGATTCTTAGAGCATCTATAGCAGGAAGTGCATCTCGAGCAGAGGAAAGTTCTGTGTGCTAGGACTTTGCTCCCAGGCCCCTAGAAGTTCTCTTATCCTGGTAAACTAGAGATTCAGATTAGGGCCACCGGATTCTTCTTGTCCTCATAACCTGAGACCGAGATGAGGAAGGCATGTTGATTTAATCAAACGTGCCAAGTCTGATTGGAAAGATTGTGGCATTCCCTTAATGCTGCCTGGCATAGACACAGGGGAGGGTATGGTGGCACACATGCCAGCTTTTTGCCTTTCCTGGCCTAGACCAGAAGTTAGTCAAGCGGCTCATTAGGCCACATACTCCACCTCAGCATGGAGATCTGATAATGAGAAGAGATGTAGAAAGACAAACCCAAGGAAAGAATTTCTTATGGCTTGGAGCCGAGCTGGCCTAACCACTCAACTCCACTGCTTCTCTGGACTCCACCTTGTCATTGTATAGTCTTGTTGTAAGATTTATTTTATTTATTTGAAATGAAAAGTTACAAAGAGAGATCTTTCATCTGCTGGTTTACTTCCTAAATTGCCACAACTGCCAGGGCTAGGCAAGCTTCAAAGCCAGAAGCCAGAAACCCCTATGGGTCTCCCAGGTGCGTGGCAGAGGCCCAAGTTCTCTGGCCATATTCTGCTACATTCCCCAGGCACATTAGCTGGGAGCTGGATCAGAAGCAGAGCAACCAGGAGTCAAACCAGTGCTTTTGGGATGCCAGAATCTCAGACAGTGACTTAACTCACTGCACCAAAACCCCAGTCCCTCTTGTTTAGTCATTTAAAGGCAAATGTACCTTTGTTCAAGTAGGATGTAACTGCTGGAGTATTTAACTGATTCAGCTATGTGAGAAGTCTTAGAAACAATCCAGGGAGAAGAAAAAAATGAAGTCCCCAAAGCACTTTTTTTTTTTTTTTTTTAAGATTTATTTATTTATTTGAAAGAGTTCCAGAGAGGCAGAGAGAGAGAGGGAGGAAGGTCTTTCATCCGCTGGTTCACTCCCCAGATGACTGCAACAGCCGGAGCTGTGCCAATCCAAAGCCACGAGCCAGGAGCTTCCTCCGGGTCTCCCATGTGGGTGCAGGGGCCCAAGGTTTTGGGCCATCTTGTACTGCTTTCCCAGGCCGTAGCAGAGAGCTGGATTGGAAGTGGAACAGCCAGGACTCAAACCAGTGCCCAAACGGGATGCCGGCACAGCAGGCAGCAGCTTTACCTGCTACACCACAGTGCCGGCCCCAAAGCACATTTCATGTAAACTTCAGACCTTCCTGCTTTTCCTACCGAAAGCCGTGCCTTCCCCTCCTCTGGTCTGCTGATTCCTCCTGCCGAGGGAGGAGCCCGCCAGCCCTAACAAGTGCATGTGCAGCATTCACTGTAGTTCACTCTTCAGTTTCTTCAATACAGAGAACTTAAGAATCATCAGAGACTGACCAGTATTTTACCGATGAAGAGGCTGAGGCCCGGAGCTTGCTGGGTGTGTGCTCCCCTTTAGCTGTGAAGGAACTCAAGACACGATTAAACTTCCTTTAAAGGGAGAGCAAAAAATGTCATTGACCGGGATCCTCTGGCTCACGTTCGGGATGTGATGCCTTTTACTGTGGACAGAAGCACTGGTCTATTGTTTTGGTGAGCTCTCACCAAATTTTAAACATGAATGTAACTATAATTTTTTTCCCCAGAGTTGTGTATCTCCTCCAGTCCCGTCCACTGGACTATAGTTCAAGAATGCTGTTTGTATTTGCAACATCAGCTACAACTGTAAGTTCTGGACACTTGATAGAAACCTACCTATGCATCTCAGCTTACCATTTTTCCCCTGTGTGTTTACCATGCTTGATTTCAGATAGTACTCACATACTTACTCAGAACAACCTGACTTTATAAACAAAGACTGTTGCATCCACTTTACACCCTTTACAGCTGGCCTCTGTGACGTGTGCTTTGTTGCTTGAACTGTGTACCTGTTGCCAGTTTCCACAGGCAGGCTAGCTTCCAGGTTATTAATTCCCTGGTCAGTCGAGATTCCTGATCCCGGGGGACCAAACATAGGGAGCTCTGAGAAAAGTCTGCGTGTTGGCCTTAAGGCCCTGCATGATCTGCCTGTCCCTACTCAGCTGCCAAGTCCCAGCTAGATTTCAGCCTGTGTGGCCTTGGGGCTTTCGCACCTACAGATGTCCTCGGAGACATCTGGAGCAGAGGGGAGGCTGAGGAGCTAGCAGGCCAGTGGTTCCTGGAGAGAAGGACAGGGAAGAGGCTGAGGTGACAGGAAGAAAAAAATCTCTTTCCTGGCCCTCCCATGTTACTTGGCTTGAGGTCATTTTTTCAAAGAAAAAAGGGATTCCATGACAAGTGGCTAGTTAGCTCACAACTTCCCCAGGGAAGTACTTCTCACTGAAACACTATGCTGCAGGATGTTTTATGTATACATAGCGTTTTGCCCTGTAGAGTATTAGTGACTGTTTTAATTAATTGATTGATATTAACATGTATTCAAAGGTTAGTTCATATTAATATGGTAAGCAAGGGTACTTCTAAAAGTTCATGGAAAGTAGAATAAAAGGTAAGCTTATTTCAATGCAAAAAATGTTAAGATCAATGCAGATGAGGGGGCCACAGAAAGTTCATGAAGAAAATTATTAAGAAAAAACTATGGAGGCTGCTGCTGTGGCATAGCAGGCAAAGCCACTGCCCGCAGTGCCAGCATCCCACCATCAGATGGAAGACCTTTCTCTCTCTCTCTCTGGCTCTGGCTCTGGCTCTGGCTCTGGCTCTGGTTCTGGCTCTCTGTAACTCTGCCTTTCAGATAAATAAATACATCTTTAAAAAAAAAAAAAAAAAAAAAACTATGGGAGCCAGTGCTGTGGTTCAGCAGGTTAAAGTTGCAGCCTACAGCACTGGTATCCCACATGGGTGCCAGTTCAAGTCCTGGCTGCTCCACTTCCGATTCAGCTCCCCACTAATGCACCTGGGAAAGCAGCGGAGAATAGCTCAAATCCTTGGGCTCCTACACCCACGTGGGAGACCCGCAGGAGGCTCCTGGCTCCTGGCTTTGACCTGGCACAGCCCTGGTCATTGCAGCTATTTGGGGAGTGAGCCAGCGGATGGAAAATCTCTCTCTGTCTCTCCTCTCTCTCTAACTCTGCCTCTTAAATAAATAAATATATCTTTGAAAGAAAACAAAAAACTATGCATATTTTAATTCTTTTCTAATAACTTTTGAAAGTACAAATATATATAAATTATGTTTTAATAAAATTAATTTTGTCTGCTTCATCATGAAACTGGCATGACAATCCTTATAGATTTTCAATCCTGCATGATATATGGTGGTTGTGACAGCAGCCAGGCCTTGCCTAGATTCTGCCAGCAAATTTCCTTCTGTTGCGCCATCAGGTGCAAATATCGACACGGAGTGACAGGCACATAACATCTTGATATTACTAGGAAAAGAGCCTCAAGAACGCCCTTCCAGGGTCCATGGACCACCGCCTGTCAGGTACCACTCTTCTATACCGAGGGTTCCTTAAGGGCAGAGGCTGACTTTTTTTTTTTTTTTTTTTTTTTAAGATCTATCTATTTATTTATTTGAAAGGCAGAGAGAGAGAGGTCTTCCATCCGCTGGTTCACTCCCCAGATGGCTGCAACAGCCGGAGCAGGGCTGATCTGAAGCCAGGAGTCAGGAGCTTCCTCCAGGTCTCCCCCCTGGGTGCAAGGGTCCAGGCACTTGGGCCGTCTTGTACTGCTTTCCCAGGCCATAGCAGAGAGCAGATTGGAAGTGGAGCAGCTGTGCCTTGAACCAGTGCCCATATGGGATGCTGGCACTGCAGATGGTGGCTTTACCTGCTACGCCACAGCGCTGGCCCCAGAGATAGACTTTAATTGTGTGTGTTTGTGTGTGTGTGAGTGAGTGTGTACTACTTTTGTTACTGCTGCAGCATGCAGGTGTGCAAGCCTCTGCCCTTGTTTGATTTCCAGACACTGGGGGCACGCCAGTTAACCTTCGCCCACCGAACACGAGCTCTTCAGTGTCTCCTCTATCTGGCTGACAAGGAAACTGTAGAATCTCTCTTCAAAAAACCCATTGAAGAAGTGAAGTGAGTAGAATTAACTGTTACCAAAGAGAAACCAGAGCATTTTTCAGAGCTTCAGACTGCATTAGAGTAACTGTGCAAGTGTAGTTCTGCTGCCTTGCATATCCCTGACATTTTGGCAAAGGAGAAATCGGCCTTTGAGAACATCTTGTTTCCAGCACTTCATAGAGATGATTAGAAATGGAATGTTTTCTTCATTTTGCTTAAATTGATTCCTGTTTAATGTTACAGTCAATGAATACATTTACAAGCCCAGAATGGACATGTGAAAACAAACCAACCCCTACTTTCTGTATGGTGGCTTTATTTTAAATGTAAAAATGGCTGATGAGAGTGGTCCTTAGAAACTCCTCTGTTTTACAGATCCTATTTGAAATGTATAACTTTCCTGGCATCATTTGAGACTTTGAACATCCCCATCACCTATGAGTTATTTTGCAACAGCCCGAAAGAAGGAATGATCAAAGGTCTGTGGAAGAACCACAGCCATGAAGCCATGGTGCGTACTCCAGGTCCTGCAGGGGTGGGGTCCACTCAGATTCCCCAAAACTCTATCCCTGGTCAGCTGTGAGTGGCATGTGGATGACCATCTGCCTCTCTCTAAGTCCATGGGTTAAGGTCATCTCTGCCTGCAAGAGAGAACTTTCGTGCAATCCCTTCCTGTTGTCTACAGGAGTTTAGTGTTTTTGTTTGTTTGTTTGTTTTTTTTAAGGTTTATTTATTTATTTCAAAGAGTAACAGAGCAAGAGGGAAAGACACAGAGAGAGATCTTCCATCCACTGGTTCGCTCCCCAGAAGGCTGCAACAGCCAGGGATGGGCCAGCCCAAAGCCAGGAGCTTCTTCCACGTCTCTCATGTGGGTAGCTGGGGCCCAAGCATTTGTGCCATCTTCCGCTGCTTTCCCAGGCCATTAACAAGGAGCTGGATCGAAAGTGGAGCAGCCAGGACTCAAACTGGTGCCCATATGGGATCCTAGCATCACAGTGGCAGCTTTCCCCACTAAGCCCAAATGCCAACCCTGGGAATTTAGTCTTGAGGCAGTTGGAGCCCAGGGCACAGGAGTTTGAGGCAAACAGGCAAATTCTTCTTAAGTCTGTGATGATGCATTTGGCCCACATCCCATATCAGAGTGGGCAGGCATTTGGCCGACATCCCGCTTCAGAGTGCATGGGTTCAGTTCCGGGCTCCAGCTCCCAGTTCCTGCTAATGTACATCCTGGGAGGCAGCAGTGATGGCTCAGGTAATTGGATCCTGTCACCCGCATGGGAGACCTGCATTGAGTGCCCTGCTCCTGGCTTCAGCCTGGCCCCACCCCGCCCTGGCTGTTGCAGGCATTTGGGCAGTGAACCAGCTGATAGGAGCTCTCTTTTTCTCTGTTACTCTCCTGCCTTTCTGTCTCTACCTATCAAATATAAAACAATAATAAAGATGGGACCTTCATTAAAATTAGGCAATGCACATTTGCAGATTAAGTGCGTATTTTGTGTTAAACTGCCCTACCTTTTTCAATGACAGTCTTATTTACTGATGTCTTGAAGCGGTGTGACTTTCTTTTCTTTTCTTTTTTTTGGGCGGACTTCAGGCAGTGAGATTAGTGGCTGAGCTTTGTTTAGAATACAGAGTCTACGACCTGCAGCTTTGGAATGGACTCTTACAGAAACTTCTTGGTTTCAACATGGTAAGTCAGACTCAGCGCCCACGACTGAGAGTCCTTCAAGCTGTGGCGCAGCAGCCCCTAAGCCTGTGGTGTTGACACTTGTTACCCAACAGGTAGTGCTGAAAATGTGTCTGCTGTCACTGGGGTCATGCCGAACTTCAGAACTTAGTGCTGGCCAGGGAAAATGCACGCTCCAAACTGACACAAATTGTACTGGAAACAGTTGGAAGGTTCCCTGGCCTTTTTTGGAATTTATGGGCTTGAAAGTGAAATTCTCTGGCAGTTCCCATGGCAGATAAATTTGTATGACTCCTCCTTTTGAAACGTTAAGAACCCAGTATCTCCTGTTGAAGTGTTCTATTTTGGTGATCGTTAAAGCATTTTAATTTTGTTTTGTCTTTTTACAGATTCCTTATCTAAGGAAAGTTTTGACAGCCATTTGTAGTATTCATTCTTTATGGCAGGTATGTAGCTTTATAGTCATTTTTATTGAATTTAGTCATTACACTTACTGGCCTTACCTCACACAAGATGAAGCAGTCAGCTCCTCAGTATAGGACAGAACTGACCGCCTAACAGGGTCATCTGGAATTTTCTCTTCTGATGCGGCCTCCTGCCAGACATCGCCTTTCTGAACTCTCCAGGCCTCATGAGTCATGTCTTCATTTATGGCTGAGGACACTTTGGCTCCACCCTTCCATTTGTCAGCACGCAGTTTATCCTAATGATGTGTCGGACGGTCTGTTCCCTCAGAGACTCAGGGCATTCAAAGTCAGAGGCCGTGTCTTCCTCATCTCTGATTTCATAAGCTGTGCCCCATGGAGTCGTTATAATACCGGGGGTTGTCAAAAAGCTTGGGAACCAGAATAATTTATTCTTGGTTTAATAAATTAGAACAGTATGGAAACAGGCTGAGTAAAACATGGACATTCTTCTTTACTGTTTCTCGTCTTGATTATTTCCCCAGGGATAATCACTAGTTACCCTTTCTTGTGTATTCTTCTAGAGCTTTCCTACTATTATCCAAGCATATACGCATGCACATGTGTGTTTGTGTGCATGCACATTTTTGTATGCATAAGTGGGATCACATTCTAGACAAAATGTCATTTCACCTAACAGTGGTATCTGAAAGGTTATTCCATTTCAGGACATTTGGATCTCTTCTGTAATTGAGATGTAATTCTCACGTCAAATTTACTCTTCTAGAATCTAAAATTAAGTGATTTTTTTTAGTATATTCACAGCATTTTGTTACCATTAACCATTATCTAATTCCAGAACATTTCCCTTGCTTTCTGTTTGTGGATTTGTCTCTCCTGGACATTTCTGTCAGTGGAATCCCACAGCGTGTGACCCTTTGTCTGGCTTCTTTCAGTCAGCAGCGTGCTACACTGTGGCACGTGTCAGACCTTCACTTTTTACTGCTGCAGGACGTTCCATTGTATGGGTAGACCACGTTCCCTTGTATGGGTAGACTGTGTTTTGTTTAGCCTCCCATGAGTAAGGAACATTTGGGTTGTTCCCCTCTCTCCTTCATGAATGTGGCTATAAACATTGCTGCACGTGTTTTTATGTGGACTTCTGTTTTTGTTTCTCTTTTTTTGGGTATACCCAGGTGTGAGGTTGTTGAATCTTACAGTAACTCTGTTTAACCTTTCAAGGTATCTCATTAAGTTCTTAATTATTCTGCATAGTATGGACTGAAATATATCCTCTGTTGATGGAAGTTGGATGACCTTTTCTTATTTATGTTCTTGAATTCTATGGTCCCTGTCCCCCTTTCCTGTGGCCCTGGAATGTATTAGGTTTAGTATTAATTTTGCTTCATGAGTTGAAATGAATTCTGACACTGTTTGCCAAATGGAACAATAATGAGTCAGCCAGTACTGTATAACAAGATCCTGAGAAGGACAATTCTGCAGAAAATTACCCTAGAATGTGAATAATTTCAAACAGGGAGGTACTAATTTATGATTTTGTCTTAGCATCCAGAATGTATATTTAGTGTACAGTTGTGTGACAAAAAGACTTTGTCATATCCCAAGTGTGAATCCTTGCACTATTTCCACAGATTCCCTACTTCAGCAAGGCGTGGCAGCATGTGATACAGATCCCCCTGCTTTCAGGTATTTGCCCTCTGAGATGTTGACAGGAGCGTTTTATATAGCTGTGTGTGTCTATATCATTGTTGTTTTTTTATCTTCAGCCTGTTGTCCTTTGAGACCCAGTCAGCTATCAGATTGTTGTGAGAGTCTCATTGCTGTCCTAGAGTAAGTAAAATATTTGTTTTCTACCAAGAAAATAAAATGTGTGCATCACGAAATTCCTTTCTAATAGACACCTCTATGAGCGCAGTACACTCTCCTTATCTGTGGTTTCACTTTCTGAGGTCCCAGTTACCCGCTGCTATGCAAAAATGTTAAAAGGAAATTCCAATTTTAAATTGCACTGTTCTGAGTAGCGTGGTAAAATCTTGGGCCATCTCACTCTGTGCCACCTGGCACCTGAATCATCCCCGGTCCAGCAAACCCACATTGTATGCCCTACCTGCCCATTAGTCCCTGTGTGACCATTCCAGTTATCAGATCAGCTATCCTAGTATTGCAGTGTTTGTGTTCAAATTACCCTTGTAATATTCATAATATTCCCGAAGCTCAAGAGCAGTGATCTGACAATTTGATTACAGAATATTGGTATGTATGTATAGGAAAAAACAAAATATCTATAGGGTTCAGTTTTAGGCATCCACCAGAGATCTTAGAACACAGTCCCCTTTGAAAGGGAGGGCAACTATAATTCCTTTTTGTTGGAAAGTTAAGTATAATACTCGTTTCATAATAAAATGTCTCCATGATTTTTGGTACCTGATGTTAATGTAAGTATACTTTTTGTAGCTACCTAGATCTTGCAGTATTGTCTCTTAGATATTGAGTCTTCTGAGAATTTATCTTTAGGCATCTATAGGCTTTTGGGAAAATAATTTCCTCACACTCTAGAATAAATAGAACAGAGCGTTTTGAAATGTTATTTCTCTCACAGGTGAATGAGCCAGTAGATAAGAGATCTAAATAAATGAAACTACATATTTCCTATTTGATATATTGCATTTTTCAAAGCCGTCTTCTGAGAATTTATCTGTAGGCATCAGTAGGCTTCCAGACATCATAGTGGTAGCAAAGTTCTCTGTTCCCCTAGGAAGATTCTTTTATCCGAAGTAAAACATACTATGAGCCGTCATGAATGTTTGAAATTATCAAAGGCCTGGACAGATAATAGCTGTGGAAACTAAGAAAGGTTGAATGTCTCTAATTTGAAAATCTGAAATCCAGTGTGCTCCAAAATCAGACTTTTTGAGTGCCCCTCATGATGCTATAAGTGGAAAATTTCACTTTTGGCCTCACGGTGGATAACAGTTAAAACATGGGTACACAAAATAAGCTGAATAGAATTACCTTCAAGCTATGTGTATAAGGTGTATATAAACGACATAAACGAATTTCATGTTTAGACTTGGGTCCCGTGCCCAAGATAATCTCACTATGTATATGAAATATTCCAAAATCCAAAGCATTTCTGGTCCCAGGGGTTTGAGGTAAGAGGTGCTCACCTGTATCTTCTAGTAAGTCTGACAGGGTTTTAACTATTGTGCTCTCTCAAAGATGTCCAGTTTCGGATGATCTTGACATGATGGGAGTCGCCAGACAGTATGTCCAGTTAGAGCTTCCGGCTTTTGCATTAGCTTGTCTGATGCTCATGCCTCACTCAGAAAAGAGACACCAGCAAATCAAGGTATTCGTGCACATCGTTCCCCCGGGGCTGCCAAGGACATGGGAGGTCTCGTACTGCGTATCCTGGCAAAGGTTGCATTTTCTCTTCACGAAATCTGTAAAGCAGGTGTACCTCAGGATGGGTGAGGCCAAAGGTTGTGTAGGGGCTCAGTGGGAAGCAAGACGGAAAGATGGATAAAGGCCCAACAGAGGGATGGCTAACGGGAATTTGGGCTGTATTCCTTACAGTGGGAGCGATTGATTTCCTTGGAGGAATGAAATGAGATGGTATAGACACTGTTAGGAGATCAAATCTGCCAACCCTGTAGGTTTGATCAGCGGGGAGCAGGGACAAGGAGGGAAAATGTTGGGGAGCCATTGCGCTTCAGTAGAAGATTGGGTGGTGGAGAAGTGGAAACAGTGAGGGAGGCAGTCCGGCTTAGCGGGAGGAGAGTCAGATTCTGTGTGGGAGCTTAACAAAAGGAGCCTCAAGCGTTTTGAGGACGGAACTTATTTAAAAATAACTAAATAATTTCCTCACACTCTAGAATAAATAGAACAGGGCATTTTGAGATGTTATTTCTCTTACAGGTGAATGAGCCAGTAGATAAGAGATCTATATAAATGAAACTACATATTTCCTATTTGATATATTAGTTGCATTTTTCAAAGCCATCTGTGCTTGCCTTACTTTTTTCTTTTTTTGATTATTCATAAAGTCACCCTTGTTGCTTTTAACAGTTCTGTATTTAAATAGATTCATTTTGACACCCAGCATGACATGCCTCATAAACAGCTTTTGCTGTTAGAATGAGTGGTTGTAAAATACTTTTACCCTTTGTTTCAATCATTTATGATCAAAGTGGTTTTTCCCCATGTTATAAATTATGTAAGATTGTTCAAATTTAAACATTTAGACATGACAGAAAAGAGTAGTAATAATACTTTTCCATTAATTATACTTTGATTTTTCTCTAGAACTTTCTGAGCTCATGTGATCCTCAGATCATTTTACAGCAATTAGAAGAACATATGAGTACTGGCCAGTTAGCAGGATTTTCACATCAGGTAAAAGACTGTTTCATCTCTCTCTCTTTTTTTAATATAAGGCAGACAGATGGATAGCCAATCTGTTGGTCTACTTCCTAAATGCCCAGAACAGTTGGGACTGGACCAAGCTGAAGTCGAGAGCCAGGAACTCAGCGTGGATCTCCCACGTGAGTGGCAGGGACCCAAGTACTTCAGCCATCACCTGCTGCCTCCCAGGGGGTCCATCAGTAGGAAGCAGGACTCGGAGTTGAAGGAGCCAGTATTCCAACCAGGCTCTCCAGTATGGGATGCGGGTATCACAAGCAGTGTCTTTTTTTTTTTTTTTTTTTTTTGACAGGCAGAGTGGACAGTGAGAGAGGGAGACAGAGAGAAAGGTCTTCCTTTGCCGTTGGTTCACCCTCCAATGGCCGCCGCGGCCTGCGCGCTGCGGCCGGCGCACCGCGCTGATCCGATGGCAGGAGCCAGGAGCCAGGTGCTTTTCCTGGTCTCCCATGGGGGTGCAGGGCCCAAGCACTTGGGCCATCCTCCACTGCACTCCCTGGCCACAGCAGAGGGCTGGCCTGGAAGAGGGGCAGTCGGGACAGAATCCGGCGCCCCGACCGGGACTAGAACCCGGTGTGCCGGGCCACAAGGCGGAGGATTAGCCTAGTGAGCCGCGGCGCCGGCCACAAGCAGTGTCTTAACTGCTATGCCAAATGTCCGCCTCTCATCTCCTTTTTGTCCTAAAAGATTTGATATTAGAAATTAATCACTTCCTCCAAAACAAGATTAAGCTGGAAACTACTTCTGTCTCTGTATGTTAGTATAAAAAATTATCTGCTTGTTAAGACCTCAGTAAGATTTTTAAAAGACAGGGATCCTGGCTGACTTGTTCACCACTCTGCTCATTGGAAAATTTGTAGCCTTAAAGAGCTTGAAATTGTAAACATATCTTCTTCTCTATAAAACGTTCTAAAGGGGCTGACATTGGCATAGAAGGTTGGGCACCACCTGTGATTCTGGTATCTCTTATGGGTGTCGGTTCGATTCCTGGCTGCTCCACTTCTGATCCAGCTCCCTGCTAATGTATCTGGGAAAGCAGTGGAAGATGGCTCAAGTCCTTGAGCCCCAGCACCCACATGGAAGTCCAGGAAGAAGCCCCTTGCTCCTGGCTTTGACCTGGCACAGCCCTGACCGTTTGTGGCCACCTGGGGAGTGAACCAGCAGGTGGAAGACCTCTCTCATTCTGTAGCTCTGACTTTCAAATAAATAAACAAATCTCATTTTTTTTTTTTTTAAAGTTCAAAAGTGCTTAACAACAGTCACTTCTTAATTATTTACTGTATATCACAGTGGGCCAAAGCAGTCCCCTTCCTTAACCCACCACCTCACAAAGGAGGCTTAGTCACAATACAATGAGAATTCATCTTCTGGTCCACATAAGTGTTTCACTGTTTAATGAGGAGCTGGAATTTAACCCATTTTTAACATAAAGATACCTGTTCTATAGGTTAGAAGTCTGGTCCTGAATAATATCATAAATAAGAAGGAATTTGGGGTTTTGGCAAAGACAAAATACTTCCAAGTGTTGAAAGTACACATGATGAATACCAACAGCATCACTGAGCTAGTGAACTATTTGGCGAACGAATTCAGGTAAGTTAACTTTTGGAAAACACAACAACAACTTAGTATTAAAATTTATCTTTATTTTAGAGGAAAATGTAGTGAAACGCCACATCCCGAGCTGTGGCATCTGAGCTTTCACAGTAGCTGGTTGTCTGGCAACCCAACCCCCTGGGAGCCTGGAACCCAGCAAGCTGTCTGAGTCCCCGCAATGAGTGTCTCCCAGCCCTGCTCCACACCCTAAACGACAACTTCCTCCCTGAGACACTTGCTCAGAGCACCGGTGGCCTTGTGTGACACATAATATTTGCTAAACTTGCTTTTCTGATGCCCCAGCACCCGCAAGTTCAGAGGCAGTCAGGTTTTGGGATGGAGCTGGGGTAGTTACGGAGCAGGAGAAATGGGATGACACGGAGAAAGGGAAAGTGCGGTCAGGATGCAGTGTGCTCCCTCCCCTCACTGCCTTTGGTCTGCCCTGCTGGCCACTTGAGGGCCGTCCTGCTACCATGCCCCCAGTTTCTTTCTGCTTGTTTAATCACGTGGGTCTGCCATGATTCTGTACCGCCATTTATGAGTGAATGTGTGTTTGGAGGCATAACTGGTGCATGTCATATGCTGTGCATACTGGAAATACACAGCTTGATAGATTTTGACCTTGGGAAGTCTCCCTGCATTCCACAGAGCAACCATATCTGTCTCCCAGGTGTTTCCTCATGCCCCTCTTTTCTCTTTTGGATCCCACAGTGTGGATGAAGCGTCAGCCTTGATAACTGAATATTCAAAGCACTGTGGGAAACCTCCACTGGACGCTGCTCCCTCTGAGGTTCTGAAGGTAAAGCTGGCTGACGGCAAGTCCTGGCCTGACGCCACCCACAATTCTACGGTCTTAAAATGGACTCGGCTTTGTCCAGTGTTCTGGAGAGAAGTGTCTTTATGTGTGGCTGCATGTATTTTGTGTTTTGCTTTTTGCATTGGAGAATCCTAGGCCAGAAATTACTCCAATCCAGTCACTTCATCTCTGGCTTCAGTCTTCAGAGCTGGACCCCGGGGTCTCTTGGGAACTTAGTGTTGTGAAGGGTTCTTTAAATAATGAAGCAAGTGAAAAATCACGTTTTAAAGGGTTTGGATACTGTCCTGCTCGGGGACTTGTTGCTTTTATTTCTTCTCTTTTTGAATTATATGTGACACATGTGTTTGCTACAGAAAAAGAGAAATACAAAAGAGGTGGGGAGGGAATCCCAAACTGATTTCCTGAAATCTCGCAGCCCAGAGATGGGCCTGGTGTCAGTGTTTCCTGATTTCCTTCCAGGTTTCTCTCTCTCTCTCTCTCTCTCTCTCTTTCTCTCTCTCTCTCTCTTAAATGCCCATCAATTACTTTGCTCCTGCTGTGAACTTAAATGCAGGAGTGAGTACACTCTGGCTCTGACTGTGCTCTGGCAGACTTAACAAGCCTGTGTGTGGTGGTCTTTCCTCCTTTGGTCCTGACAGCTGCCTGAAAGTAAGCCTGCGTCTGAGCGCCCCAGCATAGCCTCCAGTCTCACTGCAGTCACGTGCGCTCAGTGCCATAAGATTATTCTGTTCAGGAGCCACAGATGGCCCTTAAAATGTGTCTTTCACTCTAGTCGCCTCTGCCTAAAACACCCAATAGTTGTCTGTGTAGATCTTTATCACAACAGGTAAGTGTTTAGTTCCGTAGCTTATCTGACCTTTCCCATTTATAAAACTGTGATGCTCACAAAATATGCTTCTGTTTCTTCTCATTTAGATGTTCCTTGCTGGATTATAGCAAGTCAAGAAGCCCAAGAAGCTTGGAGTCTGCTATGAACTGACTTACTTAGTACCATTCCCAGATGTGCAATCTGTATGTTACAGCTGTTTGTCAGAAATTGTCCCCCACGTCATAGCTAAAATGCTTGATATAAGCAGGTCCATACCTTGAATTAATGAATCTTTTTGTTGCCAGTCACTTAAGTAATTTATAGACTCTCGGTTTTCACTCTGTATTCAGAACCAACCAGTGTACAAATAGTTTACTCTCCCCTTCAAGAAAAGCAACTGCTACTTATATCCTGTTTCTTCTGTATATAAAAATAAGTAATCCGTCTTTTCAAGGTTATTCTAAGTAAATATTCACATAATATGAGTGGCGGGGTTTGTCAAGTGGAAAGGTAGAAACTACCCTTGATATGCCAAGCCGAGGAAGACTTAATGCCGGGCCTGGTTGTAAAGATGTTGAAAGGACCAAAGCAAAGGGAGCTGGAGGGGAGAGCTAGAGAAGGGAGCAGCGTCGGCAGCCGGGAGGAGCCTGAGCTGCTTTCGGCATTGAGCTGCTGGAGCTGCCACCGCCACGCCTGGACGCGGAAGCGAGTCTCCTCCTGCCGGCGCTGCCGCAAGCCTGTGCTGCTGCTAACCAGCCCCACTCAGAAAACGCTGCTGCTCCCTTTCTCCACCCTTCTGATTCTGTGCCAGTGCCAGCAGGGACAGATTCAGACAGAAAGTCAGCTGGCAGTGAGTTGGAAGGGGCAGTGTACGGCTGTGAGGGCCGAGCAGCCCAGGAGGCAGCCAGACGGGTGGTGCAGAGCCGAAAGCCGGCCTTGAAAACGTGGACTCCGCTGGGACTGCCTGGCTGGCCTTTTGCCCTGCTTGTGAATAACAGCTTGAATAAACTGATTTGGTCTGACTGCAATTAGTTTGCCTTTCTTTTGCCAGTTGAGAAAAATAGTTTCTGTATAGAAAACTCATTGCAGCATGATGATTAAACACACAGGTTTGGGAGAACATAAAGCATTGGCTGGCGCCGCGGCTCACTAGGCTAATCCTCCGCCTGTGGTGCCAGCACCCGGTCAGGGCGCTGGTTCAATCCCAGCTGCTCCTCTTCCAGTCCAGTTCTCTGCTGTGGCCCAGGAAGGCAGTGGAGGATGGCCCAAGTGCTTGGGCCCTGCACCCGCATGGGAGACCAGGAGGAAGCACCTGGCTCCTGGCTTTGGATTGGCGCAGCACACTGGCTGTGGCGGCCATTTGGGGGGGTGAACCAACGGACGGAAGACCTTTATCTCTGTGTCTCTCTCACCGTCTAACTCTGCCTATCAAAAAAAATTAATTAATAAAATGCACTAAACCTCTGCTTTTATATATTAAAAAAAACATAAAGCATCTAGCACCATACTCCTAAGTGCCCAAAATGCTATTATCCTTATGTAGATCAGGC
This sequence comes from Oryctolagus cuniculus, assembly GCF_964237555.1. Lineage (NCBI taxonomy): Eukaryota > Metazoa > Chordata > Mammalia > Lagomorpha > Leporidae > Oryctolagus > Oryctolagus cuniculus. Next base: position 6,557,526 of record NC_091452.1, on the reverse strand, counting down.
CCCTGCGGCACATGGGAGACCGGAAGAACCTCCTGGCTCCTGTCTTCTAATCTGCCTCGCTCCAGCCATTGCGGCCATCTGGGGAGTGAACCAGCAGATGGAAGACCTCTCTGTCTCCCTCTCTCTAACTCTACCTCTCAAATAATAAAGAAAATTTTTTAAAAAATGCTTACTGTTTCTCATTAATTACTTGGAAATGCAAATGTTAGCTTGCAATGATGCTTATTAAATAGGGTTCACCTATATTTAAGACATAGTCCTGTAACTATTTGTTGATCTTAGACCAACTTCTTGTAAAGACAATATGGAGGGGCTGGCGAGGTGGCAAAGCTGGTTAAGACATTGCTTACATCCCAAATGGGTGCTGATTTGAGTCCCGGCTACTCCACTTCCCATCCAGCTCTCTGCTATGGCCTGGGAAAAGCAGCAGAAGATGGCCAAGTCCTTGGGCCCCTGCACCCATGTGGGAGACCTGGATGAAGTTCCTGGCTTCTGGCTTCAGCTTGGCCCAGCCTTGGCTGTTGGAGCCATTTAGGGGTGAACCAGCAGATGGAAGATCTCTGTCTCTCCGTCTCTAACTCTGCCTTTCAAATAAATAGTCATTTGGAAAAATAAATAAATAATAAGAAAAGCCATGTGACTAAGTAATAAGGGAAGATTAGGCCAATTGGATGTTAAAACATTTTAGGAAGCACCTGGCTCCTGGCTTCGGATTGGCACAGGACGTAGCGGCCATTTGGAGGGTGAAACAACGGAAGGAAGACCTTTCTCTCTCTCTCTCTCTCTAACTCTGTCCAAAAAAAAAAAAAAAAAAAAAAAAACTTTATGAACCCTCTGGGATTAAAATGGTGTAGCACCACCAATTTTTTTTAAAAAGATTTTATTTATTTATTTAAGAGAGTTATTGACAATGAGAGGAAGAGACAGAAAGGTCTCCACTGGTTCACTCCCCAAATGGCTGCAACAGCCAGAGCTGTGCCAATCTGAAGCCAGGAGCTTCTTCGGGTCTCCCACATGGTTGCAGGGGCCCCAAGGACTTGGGTCATCTTCTACTGCTTTCCCAGGCCATAGCAGAGAGCTGGATCAGAAGTGGAGCAGCCGGGACTCAAACTGGCACCCATATGAGATGCTGGTGCTGCAGGTGGAGGATCGACAAAAGTACCATTTGGAATCACTGAAGAAAAATTATTCATGAGGGGCAGATGTGGCACAGAGTTGAAGCCATTGTTTGGGACTCTTGCACCTTGTATTAAAGTCCCTGGAATCGAGTCTCACCTCTGTATCCAGCTAAAGGACCTGGGAAGGCAGCAGAGGATGGTCAAGTACTTGGCCCCCTGCCACCTATGTGGGACCAGAATACATTTCCTGGCTCCTGGCTTTGACCTGTTTCAGACCTGGCTGTAGCATTCGTCTGGGGAGTGAACCAGTAAATGGAAGATTCTCTGTGTCTCTCACTACCACTCTGCCTTTCAATTTTTTTTTTTTTTAATTAAAAATATGCTTGCCCATTGACCCAACTATTCTGCTTCTAGGAACACATGCTTTTAAAGTTCTTCATATTAGTAAGAAAGAAGAGAGGCCACTGCTGTGGTGTGGTGGGTTAAGCCACCACCTGCAATGCCGGCATTCCATATGGGTGCTATTTTGAGTCCTGGCTGCTCCACTTCTGATCCAGCTCCCTGCTGGTGCATCAGAGAACAGTGGAAAATGGCCCAGGTCCCTGGACCCCTGCACTCATGTGGGAGACGAAGATGAAGCTCCTGGCTTCTGCCTTCATCCTGGCCCAGACCTGGCCTTTGTGACCATTTGGGAAATGCACCAGCAGATGGAGAATCTCCATCTCGCCTCTCTGTACCTCTGCCTCTTATATAAACGAAATAAATCTTTTTTTTTTTTTTTTTTTTTTTTTTTTTTTTTTTGACAGAGTGGACAGAGAAAGAGAAAGGTCTTCCTTTGCCATTAGTTCACCCTCCAATGGCCGCCGCGGCCAGCGCACTGCGCTGAAGGGAGGAGCCAGGTGCTTCTCCTGGTCTCCCATGCGGGTGCAGGGCCCAAGCACTTGGGCCATCCTCCACTGCACTCTCGGGCCACAGCAGAGAGCTGGCCTGGAAGAGGAGCAACCGGGACAGAATCCGGCGCCCCAACCAGGACAGAACCCGGGTTGCCGGCGCCACAGGTGAAGGATTAGCCTATTGAGCCGCGACGCTGGCCAAAATAAATGAATCTTTAAAAGAGAGAGAGATCAGCAACTAGCTACTACAGTTTCTCCATAATTTGATTATTGTTAATACCTGTCAGTTCGAGTGGTCAGAACTTGTACAGTAGAAAATAAAATCAGTACAGTTTGCCCCCGTAAATACAGACTGTATTATGAGTGATCAGCGAGATAACTGCCATGAAGCATAATGGATGGAAACAGCGACAAGACAAAGCAGTTTTAAAACCACATGGCGTGATTTCTACCATATGCTGTGAGCCGAAACAGTGAAAGCCCACTCAATCAAGAGAAGGACACAGACCCTACCTCTCAGTGGAAGAAATACCAGAATTTGTGGCCACTAACAGAATTGTTGGGGGTGGGCCTTTGACACAGATTTGAGTCACTTGGGGTCATATCCGCGTGTCTGAGTTTGAGCCGCGGCTCTGCTCCTGACCCCAGCTTCCTGCTAACGTGCACCCTGGGGTCCGCAGGGATAGCTCAAGTACTTGGGTCCCTGCCACCACGTTGGGGGTCTGGATTGAGTTCCAGGATTCGAAGAGTGATCCAGTTGATGGAAGATATTCATATTCATATTCTCTCTGTCAGCTGAATGCAATAAAAATTGTTTCCTTTTTTTAAAAATTGTTTTTGATAAAATACGTAATTATTTACTATCTTAATCATTTTTAACTATTTTTTCAATGATATTTGGCTGTTTTAAGAGTCTTTTTTGAAAGGCAAGATGCAGAATGGTGTGTATTTAAATCTATTTGTAGATCTTTAAGTCTTCAGATTTGAAATAATTATAACAGCTGCCTACTCACAAGTCCCCCTCAGTCGTGTCTTGTCAAAGTGTAAAATATTTTGCTCACTGATTGCACATTGAGGTACTGGGCTCATAAAAAAGCATTAGAGAGATTTTCTATATATAATTAGATTTAAAAAAAAAAAAAAAAGCTGCATGTGCCAGATATACCAGTTAATCCACAAGAGTATACTTAATTTTAAGTAACAAGTTTATTAGCAATCTGTCATCAGGTCAGCTAAAAGAACTGGAGTGCTCACTTGGTGCATAGAACTTTCTTTTTTGAAAGACAGACAGAGATCTCCCATCTGTTGGTCCATTTCCCAAATGTCTAACAGCCAGGGCTGGGCCAGGCCAAAGCCAGGTTCTAGGGACTCCACCTGCATCTCCCGAATGGGTGGCAGGAAATCGGCTATTTGTGCCATCGCCTGTCTCCTGCCTCTTAGGGTGCTTATTAGCAGGGAGCAGAGCTGGAACTCAGACCCAGGATCTCCAGTGTAGGATGTGGGGTTCCTCTCAGGGGTCAGTCGCAGGGGCTGCACCCGGAGGACCCTGCTGAGCCCTAATCACTGCCCAAGGCCCCGCCCCTGAGTGGTGAAATTATGTCTCCATCCTTTGATACTGCTCAGTGGGAACTGACGTTCAACAGGAAGACTTGGGGGATGCAAACCGTATCCAGACCGCAGCATTGGGTAAAGCTCCCTTGAAGGTTACATCAGAACGCGCGGTCAGCGTCTCCGGAAAGGGGACAGAGGTTCTGTGTGGCGCAGGGTCCTGCATGCCGCTCGTCAGGAATTTCAACAACTATTTGTAAAAATATTCTGTGTGGTAGGAATGCAACTTAAGCTCATAACATTTTTAATAGAAATTTAAAAATAAAATGTGTCTTAGGTGTGGAAAACAAACACTCAGGGCATGACTAATCCCTCAGCAGATCGGGTTTCTTAGTTCTGAGCATCGCTTCCTCGTGGTTCCTACTGCATGTGTCACCTCGTACTCTGTCGTTTTCTCCGCTGTTAAAAACTTTCAAACTGGGGCTGGCACCGTGGTGCAGTGGGTTAATCCTCTGCCTGTGGCGCCGGCATCCCGTATGGGTGGCGGTTCTTTTTTTTTTTTTTCAAGTGGAAAGTTTATTAAACATGTATCAGTTCTATAGAACATAATGGTTCTAATGGAGTTGGACTTTGCTTTGGGGAGAAAAAAAAAAAAAAGCTAAGCTCTTCAGTCTTCAGTGGCACAGGGAACCAAAGCACAGAGTATATCCGTTGTTGGAAAAGAGTTTGCGTCACAAACAGTCCAAGGAGTTGAGGATTGGGGGGAAGCCCCCTGGAAGGAAAAGCAACAAGGAGGGACCCATTTGGAGGCGGAAAACTGGACTGGGGCATGGGCGCCGTCGGAGGGGGCAACACGGCATGCAATAGACATGCACTTTGTGGGGGGAAATGTGGCCTGAGACTTGGGTGCCGACGGAGGGGGAAACACAGCGTGCGGGGGGAGAGCAGTCAGCGGGGGAGACGCGGACAGCTGGGGGAACATGCGGATTGGTTCCTCCTCTGCAGACGCGAGGGTCTCCGGCTGCTCCTTGGGCTCAGAGGACGAGGCTTCTTCCCCAGCCTGAGAGTCCCACGGTTCCCCCTCGTTGTGTGGCGGGATCTGCGCCTCTTCCTCCGCCTCGGTGGCCTCCCGCCGCTGGGGCTGGGTCATGGCCGTGTCCTGTCCCTTCAGGCCAGCGGTCTGCTGCGCAGCAGACAGGCAGTTGGGGGCAGATGTGGGGAAACAAGGGACTCCCATAAAAAGCCCGCTGTGGGGCTGGAACTGGTGCAGCCGCTTGGCAGTTGAGAAGTGCTGATTAAGTCCAGCACCTAGCAGGTCCGGATCTGGCCATTTGCTTAAACAGCCACCCTCCCTCCACCAGCTTGGTGCCTGACAAGCACCAGGAGTGTAACCTTAAAGGGCCCATAGGTTTGAACCAGGCCAGCGTGTGAAAGGCCAGCGCTGAGCCAGGTCATCGGGAGAGGGGAGGTGTTAGGACTGGAGCCAGCTGCACCTGGGTGGAGGAGCCAGACAGCGGCTCGGGACCTGCACGGTCAGGTAGCAGGGGGTTCCCGGCCATTCTCCATGAAGGGCCTCAGAGCCCTCTGCCCACCCAGAAGACGCTGTGCTTGCCCTGCCGCTCTGCACTTGGGCTGCTCATGTGCACATCTGCCACCCACCCGGGACCATGCCCAGCGCCAGCCTGCTGGAAGGCGGGGCGACCTTGGCCTCCCCTTTGCTTTCCGCTCCCCTAGGCCTCTGCTCAGAACCCACCGCAGAGGCTGACACGGGGGGCTTCAGGACTTTCCTTCCAATGAGCCAACAGCCCATTAGCCTGTCTGCCTTCTGCCTTCCCCAAAACATGCAGCAGAGGCCCCCAGCCTTACCTCCATGCGCTGGGTCCTGGGTGTGGATGGGAGACGAGCACCTCCACCGCAGCGCTGAGCCGGGACTCCCGCCCCCCTATGGGCCCATTGGCAGGGACCTGGATCAGAAGCAGAGTAGCTGGGACTTGGACAGGCGCTTCCTTATGGTAGTAAGCTTCCCCGTGCTGACTCAGCCATGCGCCAGTCACTCGCCTCTTATTTTTGTTTATAGGTTACTTTTTGACTTTATTAACAGATAGTACTTATACACTTTGATGAGATACAGTTCAGTCTGTCGGCACACATACACAGTATCAACCAGTCTCACCAGGCAACTGTTCACTTCCCTGTCCTGTGGAGCCCCCGGTTCAGACAATCCCGTGCATCACTGTGAACGGTCCTCCGCTGTGCTGCGAGCTGCACTTCTTTATCTGACTGCGTTTGGTATCTGTTTTCCGGTCTCCCTCTACTCCCCCCCACCCCCGACCTTTCCCACCCTCTAGCAATCACCATCCTATGCTCAGATGGACTTCAACATGTTTAATGTCCTTGATATGGTAAAAAGTGGGGTCACAGCTCTGTGTCTGCTTAACTACAAGCTTGTCAGCTGGATGACTGCTTAATCTCCCTGGGGCCCTTTTTGCAGTCCTAATATGGGGGTAACGTCCCCTCCCATGGTGTCTGCGAGGATCAGATGAGGTTCACGCCTAGCAGAGAAGGACCCTCCAAACCCCTGGGGCATGGCCTCGGGCTCTCTGGACAGTTACACTAGCTGACACCGTTCACAGGGCGTCTCCATATTTGGGGTTATCGCCTTCAGATACATTCCCAGAAATAGATTTGTTAGGTCCAGTGGAATGAAGGCGACATCCTAGATGCTGTGGATGCAAGTTCCCAGACTGCGCCTTGGAACGCTCTGCACCAGCAGATGCAGGCGTGTCCTCCCCAGCACCCCCGATCCGCGGGGTGAGAGGGGCATCGCACGGTGATTTGCACGTCTCTTGGATGTTTCCTGCAAAGCTGAGCCTGAAGAGAACCAACCAGGAGGCTGGACAGCAAGGGGAGCCCCAGTGTGTTCTTGAGCAAAGGGATCAGGCGGGGGCACTAGAACCTCAGAAACAGCTCGGTGCAGCCGGGCTCAGGCTGAGCTCAGGAGTGGTTGTTGCCAACGTTCACGCGGTTTCAGTGCTCAGAGAGAACTTAGGTCGCCTTCAGAAATCAGAGAAGCCACCTTTTTGGATGTAAATCAGCCAGGATCATCCTTGTTGTTGTCCTTAGGCGTGTTTGTTATCTTTTCATCACCCCGATCGCTCTCTGGATTCTCCGCTGTCTCCATGCTGTTGCCTAAGTCGGTTCTTACCACATAAGCCGACCTCGGCACCGCCTCCGACTTCTCGCTTGGCTTCCATTTCGCTTGGCGTGAACCCCGAGTTGCTGGCTGAGGCACACTGGCACCTCTGCTGAAAGTAGAATTAAGGGTCTTCTGCAGGAACGTGCCCTTCAAGCAGGCTCTTTTCTCGGGAGACTTGCTGCGGAACAGCACTGGCGCTGTGGCATGGTGGGCTGAGACAACACTTGCCACACTGCGTCCCCTCTCGGGAGGCCGGTTTGAGTCCTGGCTGCACTGCTATGTATCTGTCTGTCTGTCTGTCTATCTATCTATCTATCTATTTATTTTACTTGAGTTACACAGAGAGAGGGGAGACAATGAGAAAGAGAGAGAGCGAGGTCTTCCATCCACTGGTTCACTCCCCAATTGACCGCAACGGCCAGAGCTGCGCCAATCAGGAGCCAGTACCTTCGTCTCGGTCTCCCACATGGGTACAGGGGCAAAGGACTTGGGCCATCTTCCACTGCTTTCCCAGGCCACAGCAGAGAGCTGGATGGGAAGTGGAGCAGCCAGGACCGGAACTGGCGCCCATATGAGATGCTGGCACTGCTATGCCACAGCGCTGGCCCCTGCATTTCTTCTAATCCAGCTCCCTGCTACCACACCTAAGAAGGCAGTGGAAGATGGTCCAGTTCTCTCACCTATGTGAGAGGCCCAGAGAGACCTCCTGGCTTCAGCCTGGCCCAGCCCTTGCCTTTGTGGACATTTGGGGAGTGAATCAGCAGATGGAAAAGTGTTCTCACGTATTCTGTGTGTGTGTGTGTGTGTCGCTAAACCTTTCAAATAAATAAATCTTAAGTAAATAAAACACCCCAGTGAAAGGTCATGGTTTTTGTTATTTTTTTTAAGATTTACTTATTTGAGCTGGCACCGCGGCTCAATAGGCTAATCCTCTGCCTGTGACACCGGCACACCAGGTTCTAGTCCTGGTCGGGGCGCCAGATTCTGTCCCGGTTGCCCCTCTTCCAGGCCAGCTCTCTGCTGTGGCCAGGGAGTGCAGTGGAGGATGGCCCAGGTGCTTGGGCCCTGCACCCCATGGGAGACCAGGAGAAGCACCTGGCTCCTCCCATCGGATCAGCGCGGTGCACCGGCCGCAGTGGCCATTGGAGGGTGAACCAACGGCAAAGGAAGACCTTTCTCTCTGTCTCTCTCACTGTCCACTCTGCCTGTCAAAAAAATTTTTTTTAAAATAAAAGATTTATTTATTTGAAAGGCAGAGTTACAGAGAGAGACAGAGAGAGATTGCCCATCTGCTGGTTCACTCCCCAAATGGCTGCAATGGCCAGGGCTAGGTCAGGCTAAAGCCAGGAGACAAGAACTTCTTCCAGGTCTCCCACATAGGTTGTTGGGACCCAAGTAGTTGGGCCATCCTCCGCCACTTTTCCCAGGTACATTAGTAGGGAGCTGGATTGGAAGTAGAGCAGGCGGGACTCAAACCAGCGCCCATGTGGGATGCTGACGAGGCAGGTGATGGCTTTACCCACTTTGCCACAGCGCCAGCCCCAAGGGTCAAGTTTGTGAAGAGCACTGGGTTTGGGATCTGAATTTTGCATTCACACCATGTGAGAAGCCCAGCCCGCCTTTCCAGCCTGGATGCCCACCTCTCTCACCCCTTCCCAACCGGCCCAGCTAACGGGGCCTTCCAACCTGGGTCACTTGCTGCGACGTTACTGTGTTTCCTTCTTTCCTGCTACCCCTAAAGGTCCGTTAACTCATTACCAACGCTTTCCCCAGAACGGAGGCTTCGTGCCACCAGGAGCTTTCTCTAGGGTGTTCATCCTCGGATCCCCAAACCCTAGTATGACAGCTGGCGTGGAGCAGACACTGAATATAGGTCTGTGACGTGAATGAGTCGGAGCTTCCCATTTCCAGGATAAAAGTCCTTCCTTGGATGTTTCGTGGTCGCATGAACAAATCCTGGCACCTCGTCACACGTGGTGTGGAAAAGTGGGGCGTTAGCAGTCACCACGTGAGTGCAGGCACCCGGGCTAGTTTTCAAGGCTGCTGCACATCCTTCTCATCTCTTGCTTGGTACAAAGCAGCCACGTTTTCATTCCTTTCACTTCTCGGAATAGAGAATGTGAATTAGTGGGAGGTGCTCCCTCTGCTTCCTGGGGATAGAAAACTCGGCCTGATGAAATGTAAGAAGCTCAGTCTCTCCGAGGGACTGGGGATGTGGAATCCATCACTTGTGCGTACGCAAGCACAGACCCCTCCCTTGGGACGTTCTGATGAGTCACCTTTGTAAGAGAACAGGACCGAATAATTTGACCAGTAAGTCTACGCGTGTGCTGTGCCCATGTAGAGTAGACCAATAGTCCCAGCATCTTTTTTTTTTTTTTTTTTTTTTTTTTGCATGCCCCTCATTTGAAAATTTTGACACAGGTACCAGTGCTGTGGCATAGTGGGTACAGCCACTGCTTGCAGTGCAGGCATCCCATATGGGTGCTGGTTGGAGTTCCGGCTGCTCCACTTCTGATCCAGCTCCCTGTTGATGTGCCTGGAAAAGCAGTGGAAAATGGCCCAAGTTCTTGGGTCCCTACACCCACGTGGGAGACCTGGAGGAAGCTCCCGGCTTTTGGCTTCAGCCTGGCCCAGCCCTGGCTGTTGTGGCCATTTGGGGCATGAACCAGCAGATGGAAGATTCATACTCTCTCCTTCCCTCCCTCCCTCCTTTCCCTCTGCCTCTGCTTTTCAAATAAATAAATAAATCTTTTTAATTAATTAATTTATTTATTTGACAGGTAGAGTTATAGACAGAGAGGCCTTCCTTCCATTGGTCACTCCCCGAATGGCCGCCATGGCCGGCGCTGCACCAATCCAAAGCCAGGAGCCAGGTCTCATGAGGGTGCAGGGGCCCAAGCACTTGGGCCATCCTCCACTTCCCTCCCGGGCCACAGCAGAGAGCCAGACTGGTGAGGAGCAACCAGGATTAGAACCCGGCACCCATATGGGATGCCGGTGCCACAGGCGGAGGATTAACCAAGTGAGCCACGGCGCCAGCCCCAGAAATAAATCTTTTAAAAAACTTTAAAAAATTCTTTGTATTTATTTGTAAGGCACAGTTACAGAGAGCAAGCACACACAAGAGAGAGCTTCCATCCATTGGTTTACTCCCCAAATGGCAGCAACGGCTGGGCTTGGCTGATCTGAAACCAGGAGCCAGGATCTTCTTTCTGATCTCCCACGTGGGTGCAGGGGCCCAACTTCCTTGAATTACTGAGACTATCTCATTTAACATGATTTTGTATATACAATGAAACTTATAAAACTCATGGAAAATTGAATTAAAAGACTTTGTTTTGATGTAAGCAAATTGAAGTCTATGTATAGTTTTTTATATAAAGATTTATTTATTTATTTATTTGAAAGGCAGAGCTACAGAGAGGCAGAGAGAGAGAGAGGTCTTCCATCCACTGGTTTACTCCCCAGATGCCTGCAACAGCTGGAGCTGCGCCAATCCAAAGCCAGGAGCCAGGAGCTTCTTCCAATTCTCCCACGTGGGTACAGGGGCCCAAGAACATGGGCCATCTTCTACTGCTTTCCCAGGCCACAGCAGAGAGCTGAATCGGAAGTGGAGCAGCCAGGACTTGAACCAGTGCCCATATGGGATGGCAGCATCAAATGTGGCGGCTTTATGCACTACACCACAGCGCCAGCCTCATCTATGAGAAACAGTGGCGTGATCAGCCCTTGTCCTGACTGTTGATGTACAATTTAATACTTTATCCCTTTTAGTATTTTTTTGTTCTACTTAATACTATTGGTTGAACTCTGTAATTAACACACAATTATTCTTAGGTGTTTAAATTTAACTGAAAAGGGATCTCTGTTAAATATAAGAGTGGGAATAAGAGAGGGAGGAGATGTACAATTTGGGACATGCTCGCCGGCGCCGCAGCTCACTAGGCTAATCCTCTGCCTAGCGGCGCCAGCACACCGGGTTCTAGTCCCGGTTGGGGCACCGGATTCTGTCCCGGTTGCCCCTTTTCCAGGCCAGCTCTCTGCTGTGGCCCAGGAGTGCAGTGGAGGATGGCCCAAGTGCTTGGGCCCTGCACCCCATGGGAGACCAGGAGAAGCACCTGGCTCCTGCCATCAGATCAGCGCGGTGCACCGGCCACAGTGCGCCGGCCACGGTGGCCATTGGAGGGTGAACCAACGGCAAAGGAAGACTTTTCTCTTTGTCTCTCTCTCTCACTGTCCACTCTGCCTGTCAAAAAAAAAAAAAAAATCCCATCAAGGTTGCATGTACCAATGCCATCTCACTAATCCATTTGATCAATTTCAGTTCTCAATTGATCATACTGATAAGTCTAAGAGTCAAAGGGATCACATAAACAAGACTAATGTCTGCTAATACTAACTGATAGAATAAAAAAGGGAGAGAATGATCCAACATGGGAAGCGGGATACACAGCAGACTCACAGAATGGCAGATGTCCTAAACATCTATGGTTTTTATTATAAGCATTTTCCTGAGGTGGACATTTGGTGCCGTGGTTAAGTCACCACTTGCAATGCCACATCCCGTATTGGGTGCCTGGTTTGAGACCTGGCTACTTCACTTGTGGTTTAGTTTCCAGCCAGTGCACACCCTGGGAGGCAGCAGGTGCTGGCGCAAGTACTCAGATTGCTACCACCCGAGTGGAAGACCTAGATGGAGTTCCAGGCTCTTGGCTTCGGCCTGGTCCAGCCCTGGCTGCTCCAGGCAGTTAGGGGCTGAACCTGTTGATAGAAGATGTCTTTTTGTCTCATTTTTCTGTCTCTTTGCCTTTCAAATTAAAAAAAAAAAAGTCCTTTCTATGAGTTTTCCAAAGATCCCTCATGTATGAAGCATTAGAATTTTCCTTGTTCAAAAGGATAACGTAGTAAACCAAGAGGAAGTAGTTATTTTAAAACCAAGATCACTGTCAACTCATTCCTTCCCATGTTCTTTATATAGACTTGGTGATTTTTTTAAAGTCTTACAAACACACATTACTCATAAGCCATACTATATTTCATACCTCAAAAGAAGAAGTGGTAATTTACAGCATTTCTTCCCCTTTCTTACTCCATGAAGTCATGTGCCCTGCAGTTGTTGCTGTTTTGATCACATGGAGTCAGGATGTCCAGGAAACTTTTGCTTGTTAAACTATAGGAATGCATACTCTGGTTCCTCTCCCTCTCTCTAAATTTTTATTTATTTATTTAGAAAGGCAGAGAGAGAGAGAGAACTCCCATCCAGTGTCCACTTCCCAAATGCCCACAACGACCAGCGCTGGGCTAGGCGGAAGCCAGGAGCTGGGAACTGAGCCCGGGCCTCCCACACGGGTGGCAGAGACCCAGCGTGGCCATCACCTGCTGCCTCCCCGGGTGCAGTGTCAGGAAGCTGGAAGTGGGAACAGAGCCTGCACTCGCGTCTACACACTCCAATCTGAGGTGCGGGATCCAAAGTGGCTTCAGCCACTATGCCAGACGCCACCCTCCTCCCCCGACCGTGACTCAACCAGCCAGCGGCTCTGTCTAGATTACTGGGAGGATTGTTCTGTTGTCATTTTTACTTCTGGACTTCGGAAGGAATAGAAGAGAAACTGATAGAGTAAAATGAAAACAGAAGTGATCCTGGCTGTAGCAAAGAGTGAAAGAGCCTGGAGTCCCAGAGGGACCAGGACGAAGGAGGAAGAGCCAGGCTCTCCCGGCAGCCTCACGTTCCAGCGGCCGCCTTGCTAGGTCTCTTGGGAGACCAGTGTTTCTCGCCCTGCTTTGCCCCAGATGCTGCAGGAGCGGCTTCCTAGGGCTGCCCTAAGAAATCCCCACAGCCCCAAACCCCACTGCCTCGCAGTGCTGGAGGCCAGAATCAAGGCGTGGTGGGACCCACGCTCCCACCTAACGCACTAGGGCGGCTTCTCCGTGGCCGCGCCCGGCTCCTGGGGGCTCCGGCGTTCCTGGCCTCTGCCTCTGCCCGCACAGCCTCCTCTGCGTGCTGGTTTCCCCTGCCTCTTGGGAGGACACTGTCTTCGGATTTAGGGCCCTAAACCTGCACGATCTCCGCCTTTGGCTTGATTATGTCTGCTGAGACTGTTCTTCCAAAGGAGGTCCCAGTCTCGGGCTCCAGGTAGACATGCATTTGGGGAGTGGGAGGCGCTATTCAGCCTTTATAAACTCCTTCCTCAGGTTCCACCACTTGTGTCCTTCCAGTAGCAGTGGAAACACAGAGCCATCATGGATTCCCACAAGGTGGATGTGGCCGTGGAACCGTCACCAGACCAGGAAGCGGGGCAGGCATTTGGCCTAGGGACAGGACGCCTGCATCCCACTGGGTTTGGGTCCAGTCCCGCTCTCCATTCCAGCTTCCTGCTAATGAACTCCGAGAGGCGGCAGTGGTGGCTCATGTGGTTGGGTTCCTGGGTTGATTTCCTAGCTTCTGGCATCAGCCAGGCCAATTCAGGCCGTTGCTACCATTTGGGAATAGAACCATGGGACAGATGGGGGCTGTCTCTGTCTATATGTCTCTCTGTGCGTCTCGCAAATAAATAAATACAAAAAAAATTTTAAGATAATATTCTTTTTTTTTTTTTTTTTGACAGGTAGGGTGGACAGTGAGAGAGAGAGACAGAGAGAAAGGTCTTCCTTTGCCGTTGGTTCACCCTCCAATGGCCGCCGCGGCCGGCACACCACGCTGATCCAATGGCAGGAACCAGGTGCTTCTCCTGGTCTCCCATGGGGTGCAGGGCCCAAGCACCTGGGCCATCCTCCACTGCACTCCCGGGCCACAGCAGAGAGCTGGCCTAGAAGAGGGGCAACCAGGACAGAATCCGGCGCCCTGACCGGGACTAGAACCCGGTGTGCCGGCGCCGCAAGGCGGAGGATTAGCCTAGTGTGCCACGGTGCCAGCCGAGAATATTCTTTTTTTAAAGACTTATTTATTTATCTGAAAGGCAGAGTTACAGAGAGAGGAGGAGACACACACACATGCAGAGAGAGAGAAAGAGATCTTCCATCCACTGGTTCACTCCCCAAACGGCTGCAACAGCCAGGGCTGGGCCAGGCAGAAGCCAGGAGGTAGCGACTCCATTCAGGCCCTCCACTCGGCTGAAGGGGCCCAAGGACCTGGGCTATCTGCTGCTGCTTTCCCAGGCGCATTAGCATTGAACTGGTTAAGAAGTGGAGCAGTCAGGACTCGAATCCACGCCCATATAGGAGGCTGGCATTGCAGGTTGCAGCTTAACCTGCTGTGCCACGCTAGCCCCAAAGAACTACTAGGAATCATAATCTTGCCTTTTTCCTTTTTTATTTCTAAAGCTGGTAAAATGCACATAAAAGTGACTATCTCAGCAGTATTCATACACGTGGTTCAGAGACAGTAAATCCGTTCATTTTGTTGCACAACCATCACCACCATCCGTCTCCAGAACCTTCCGCCTTGCAAAACCAAAACTCTGTCCCCCAAATGCTCACTGCTCTTCCCTCGTCCCTCAGCCCCGGTCAGCACTGTCCTGCCGTCCATCTCTCTCCGTCTGACTGCTGGGATGCCTTCCCTCGTCCCCCAGCCCCGGTCAGCACTGTCCTGCCGTCCGTCTGTCCGTCTGACTGCTGGGAGTGCCTCCCGTGAGTGGAACCATGCAGCATTTGTCTTGTGGCTGACTTTTCTCCTAGCGCCAGGTCCTGGGGCCGTGCGGCCTGAATGGGGATTTCCTTCCTCTTAAGGCTGAGTCACAGGGACCACATCATTCTCCCCTCCTAGCACTAACCAGGCCCGATCTTGCTTAGCTTCCGACCAGATGAGGCGTGTTGGGGTGGTGTGGCCGTCGAGCGGAACCACATTCTGGTAAAGGAACAAGTGTAACCGCCCGTGGATTCTCATGGCCGAGTCCTTACTTATGTTCACTCCTGATTGTAATGAATAAGCAAAGTGCATTTCCCTCCTTGGTGATTATAGGTTTTAGAAATTTTTGAAGTTTTATTTATTTATTTGCAAGGCAGAGAGAGAAAGGTGTTCCACCTGCTGGCTCACTCCCCAAAAGCCCAGAAAGCCAGGGTTGGGCCAGGCCAAAGCCAGGAGCCAGGAGCCAAGAGCTCCATCCAGGTCTCCTGCACGGGTGGCAGGGACCCAAGGACTTGAGCCACCTTTGGCTGCCTCCCAGGCTGGAGCTGTGCCACCACGCCAACCCCCAATTTTAATTTTCTAAACCAGAATGTAGTGCCCTTCCCTAGGTGCTGTGGTTTAACCATGTGAACCAGTTTCATATGCATTTTAATTACCCCACTGAGTCTGTGGTAAAGCTACAGAATCAATCAACAGGTATCAAAAGTAGCCAAGTGGGTGATTGACTGATGTCATTTTCATTTTGTTCAAAAAGCAGAAAGACCGAGACAGACACAGACAGAACTCTCACCCACTGGCTCACTGCCCAAGTACCCGCACAGCCAGGGCGAGGTCAGGAGTCCGCAGCTCCACCTGGGCATGTTACCAGCTTTAGAAATAAAAAAGGAAAAAAGCAAGATTATGATTCCTAGTAGTTCTTTGGGGCTAGCGTGGCACAGCAGGTTAAGCTGCAACCTGCAATGCCAGCCTCCTATATGGGCGTGGATTCGAGTCCTGACTGCTCCACTTCTTAACCAGTTCAATGCTAATGCGCCTGGGAAAGCAGCAGCAGACAGCCCAGGTCCTGGGCCCCTTCAGCCGAGTGGAGGGCCTGAATGGGGTCGCTACCTCCTGGCTTCTGCCTGGCCCAGCCCTGGCTGTTGCAGGGGGGAGTGGTACAGTCCCTCCTCCTCCTCTGCTGCCCTCCAGGCGGCCCCGCGGGACCCTGGCCGCTGCTGACATTTGCCTCCGCGTCCTCGGCCTGGCAGCCCTCTCAAAGTCAGCGAGTGTTTGTGTTTTGCTTCCTTTTATTTTAGCACACGTACTGGTTGTTTTGGAAATATCTCACATTCCAGGCAGTTTAAGACCTCTTGAAAAAACAGCTCCCCGCTTTCTAGACAGGGCCCGTTGGATACATGAATTCCCAGTGAAACGGGGCCGGGTCGGGGGGAGAGTGGATCAGGATGTGAAGACAGACAGCACATGGTTTTCACGTTCGTTTCCCCGCGAGCTTCTGGAACCAGTAGGGCACCTTAATCAGCACAGAGCCGGGACGGTTTCCCTTATTCCATCAGCTGTGAAACAGGTTTTCACCGAGGGCGACATAAGTCGTTTATTTTCATAGTTTACACGTTACACAATGACTTGGGTCTAAGAGCCAAGGAACATGGTAAGGGCGAGATCAGAGCCAACAAGGCACGCAAGTCTCGGTGCCTCACGTTGGCATCTGAGTGCCCTCGGCAAAAGCCCACCCAGCTCTCTTCCTCTGAAACCCCTCCACGCGCGGCAGGTGTGGTTAGGCGCTGCCCTGCCGGGACCTTCCCGAGCCATGGAGACGGGAGACGGGAGGGACGGCTGCGGAGAAGAACTCTGGTTTTCCTCTGCTGCCTCGCGGTCACAGGCTGTGCTGCAGGAAAGTCAACCTGGCTTGGAAAAGGGACGGAAGGGGTCAGCGTTTCCTAGAGCGTCAGGTCCCGTCGCGGTGTCCGATGCCAAGCTCTTAGATCCCAGGAGAGAGGCGACACCGACGCCAAGGCCAGTGGCTGATTCCGCCCGGCCCGTGGGGCTCAGAGCCGACAGCCCTGTCATTAGCTGTGGCACCTGCAGCTCGTGCACCCTGTTTTTCCCGAACACTAGGGCTGGTTGGAGACAACCGGGAGTGGGAGACCTCGGTTCCCCTTGGCTATCAAGCAGCGAACATGGATCCTTCCCCACCCTCGAGAACGTCCTGCCGCTGAGGACTTGTCGCTGGTTATTTACCCCTTTAGCGGTCGCCACACACAGCGAGACACCTGGGTGTGCAGAGGTGGTTACCGGGAGCCTGGGGATTTCTTGTTCCTGCTTGGATAAGACTAATGCCGTCACTGTGCTTTGTCAGAGCCTTGAGGGTGCTTTTGGCTGCACAAAATAGAAAAGCCAACTGCAAATGTCTGTAGGCAAAGGCGATATTCGTCGTCTCTCACAGTCGGGTCCACAGAGAGTTCCCAGCCCAGGCCAGTGACATTGTCAGAACCTGGGTTCTTCCCACGGTCCCACTCGGCCGCCCTTTAATGCATTGGTTCTGCCTTATCGGGTCACTTCATAATGCAAAACAGCTCGGCTGCTCCAAACTTGACATCCTTGCGAAAGTTTCCAGCTGTCTTTAAAAAAAAGGGCCGGCGCTGTGGCATAGTTCGGTAAAGCCGTTGCGTACAGTGCCGGCATCCTGTATGTTCAAGTCCCGGCTGCTCCACTTCTGATCCAGCTCTCTGCTGTGGCCTGGGAAAGCAGCAGAAGATGGCCCAAGTCCTTGGGCCCCTGCACCCATGTGGGAGACCTGGAAGAAGCTCATGGCTTCGGATCCGCGCAGCTCTGGCTGTGGCGAATGGGGGAGTGAACCAGCAGATGGAGGACCTCTCTCTCTCTCTCTCTCTCTCTCTCTCTTCCTTTCCTTCTCTGTGTAACTCTGACTCTCAAATAAATCTTTTTAAAAATTAGGTAGAAATTCATATCATGTAGCATTAGCTGCTTTAAAGCAAGCGATCTGGGGGTGTGTAACCCCTTCACCGTGTGCTGCAGCCACCACCTCCATCAGGTCCTAGAACATTCCGTCATCCCAAAGGAGACACAGTAACCGTCAAGCAGTCACCTCCCATTCTCCCGCCGCAGCAGCAGCCTCCGGCAGGCACCTGGGTGCTTTCTGTGCGGATGGCCTTGTCTGTTGTGGACGTTTAATAGAAAAGCAGTCGCGCGATACGTGGAGTCCACTCCGCGCAGTACTCCAGGTACTGAGCATCAGTGCTGTGTTCCTCTCGCCGGCACACACTCCACTCTCGGACAGACTCTTCTCTGTCCGGTGGATGTGGGGACAGCTATTGGAAGGCTTCCCTCACACCAAACCAGCCAGAACCGTGTCACACCTGCGTGCCAACAGCAAGGTCTCAGCCAGGGCTGCCAGGCCACCGCAGGTGCCTGGAACTCACCCAGACTCACCCTCGGGGGTCCCGGCCCCTCGCAAGGACCGCGGGTGACACTGGTCGACCAGCCCTCTGCCGTCAGAGCCGTCTGTGGCCCGTTCGGGGCGGCGAATCCTGTGGACCTCAGCCTTGCCCTCGGGGCCTGGGCGGCTCCCTCGGTCGATTCTGCAAACTTCCGTCTTCATGAAGAAGTGCAGGCACCTGAGTCCCGACTCAGCAAGCAAGGCTGCGCTCTCCGGAACCTTCCGGGGCTTCCTGTCTCTGGGGATTTCCAATCTGGAAGTTCCTAGCGTGGATTCTGACTTCTTTGTAGAGCGTCGTGTTTTCAAGGTGTCAGGACTTCGTGACTTTCTGGGTCCGAATCACTTCTTCGGGTGGGAGAGGGCTTCTTCGCATCCATTCACCTGCAGGGGACATTGGGTTGTTTCCATTCTTCGGCTGTTGTGAACAGCGCTGCGGTGGGTGTTGGGCACAGCAGCTAAGCCTCTGCTTGGGATACCACATCCTACGTAAGAGTGCCTGCTAACCCCACTTCCCATCCAGCTTCCTGCTAATGCACACCCAGGCAACACCAGAGGAGGTTCATGTTCCCGAGTCCCTGGCGCCCATGCCACCCGCGTGGGAGATCCAGGTTGAGTTTGAGGCTCCTAGCTTCAGCCTGGCTCACTTCCTGGCTACTGTGGACATCTGGGGAGTGAACCAGCAGATGGAATGCAGCCGGCCAGTGGGGCTGGGAGTCTGTGGCCCCTTCAGACACAGGTAGAATGTCCTTCACAGCATGCTGTCGGCTGTGGCTGGAAAGCCGGTCTCCAGGCCAACTGGCATCTCCCTGCTAACCGCTTCTTGCGCTGCATGTGTGACCTTGCGGCCTTCAATCACACCTGCAGGGTGGGTGCAATGTTCCACTCAGAGCTGGCAGGGGAAGGGGCCGAGCCCCTGGGGAGAGTCAGACTGGCTCCAGGAGATCCAGGCCATCTTGTGTGACCTTACGGCTTTAAATCACCCTTCAGGGTGGGTGCAATCTTTCACCCACAGCTAGCAGAGGAGGGGGTCTGAGCCCCTAAGGAGATGGGACATCTCCAGGAGACCCCCACTATCTCCTTGAGCCCCAAGCCAATCAACATACATATGTGAAACCCCCTACCCAATGGGCACCCCCAACACAATAACCCAATGAGCGGATGTAATGCCTTCAAAACCCGGCACACTTCCTCAAGCCTGTGTCCCGCTCGGGCACTCTGCCGGGCTCCTCTCGGACCACACGCTTTCTCTGTCACTTGCCAACTGAGTAAACATTTCTGCCTCTTTGTAAATTGTTTCCTGGCCTTTTCTTTCTTTCTTTCTTTCTTTCTTTCTTTTTTTTTTTTTTTTTTTTTTTTTTTTACAGGCAGAATGGACAGTGAGAGAGAGAGACAAAGAGAAAGGTCTTCCTTTGCCGTTGGTTCACCCTCCAATGGCCGCCGTGGCCAGCGCGCTGCAGCCGGCGCACCGTGCTGATCCGAAGGCAGGAGCCAGGAGCCAGGTGCTTCTCCTGGTCTCCCATGGGGTGCAGGGCCCAAGCACTTGGGCCATCCTCCACTGCACTCCCGGGCCACAGCAGAGAGCTGGCCTGGAAGAGGGGCAACCGGGACAGAATCCGGCGCCCCGACCGGGACTAGAACCTGGTGTGCTGGTGCTGCAAGGCGGAGGATTAGCCTAGTGAGCCACGGCGCTCGCATCTAGGCTCCCTGTGCTGCCCATGCCACACATGGGAGGGCCTGGGTTCTGTTCCCAGCTCTGGCTCCTCACTCTGCCTCCCTGGAGGTAGTAGTGATGGTTCAGTAAGTGGGTCCCTGCCACCCACGCGGGAGATGTGGATTCCGTTCCTGGCTCCTGGGTTTGGCTTGGGCCAACTCTGGTGTTGTGTGCATTTTGGGGAGTGAACCAGTAGATGGAAGGTCTTTCTGTGTGTCTCTCTCTCAATTAAAGTGGAGATAAGTAAATGAGGATTCATTCACCAGGCAGGTGGCAGGCTGGCCTGGCCCGTGGGCCGCAGCTTTCCACTCCAGTGAACCTTTTGTCCCCACCCAAGCCCTCTTTCTCCAGTTCCTTACTCCTCAGCCCACAGCGGTCTCCCGGCCCCTCCCTTCCCTGAGGGGGACGGAGGTTAACGACCGCGGGAGTCCCTGCTGCTGTCTTGGGCGCAGGTGAATTCCTCCAGGGAAGTAAGTTTCGGGAAAGCGGCAGAGAAGACGCACTGTTGCGTGGACGGCTGCAAGTCCGGGCAGCTGATTCCGTGTGAACGGCTGTGAAACATCCCGGAGGGGCTGCAGCATAGCTCCTCAGCCTCCCCTCTCCCTGCGCTGAGCATCCACTGTGTGGCCCGTTGTCCAGCAAAACAAAACAAGCAAACACAGCAGTAACAGCGCTCCAGTAAACATCCTTGTCCTTGCTGTCGGCGGTTTTATTTCTTTGGGATAGATTCCCAGGAGCGGGATTAGCGGGTCAAAGGGCTTGTGTAGTTTCGGTTTTGACAGGCGTTGCCAGATTGCTTTCCCAAATGGCTGCACAACCCCATCTGGGTGAGAAGGTCCTTTCTGCCACATTCTTGCCAGCGTTTCAGCCCGTGGCCAGGTTGCGTGGCCTCTCTCCTTGGCCTCTCCCCGTGGCCAGGTTGCCTGGCCTCTGCCCGTGACCTCTCCCCATGGCCTCTCCCCGTGGCCTTTCTCGTGCCACCGGTGCACCTGAGTCTCTTTTCATACGTGTGTGACCTGTTCGGTTTTGCTCCTCCGTAAACAGTCTTTTTCTGGTCCAGGTCCGTTTCTGTACAGGTTGTTTATCCTTTGCAGGTCAGTTTGCAAAAGCTCTTTAAATAGTGTCTGTTTGGCTTTTGGCTTTCATCTGAGAAGTGATTAACAGTGTTGGTTTGGGGACAGCCTGCCAAGGGTCACACGTTGAGTGTGCTCGGACCAGCCAGGGGCCGCGGTGCTGTGCCTCAGCTTCTCCATCCATAACACAGCCATCGTCGCCACCGCGAGCCGGGTGTTGCACGCTCTCTGCTTCACTGCCTCGTTAGCCATCAGCCATTAATCCACGGAGAGCAAACACGCTGATGCCTGCATGGGGACGTTGGTCAATAAAAGCTGCTGACTGCTATTTATATTACAAATATTTTTCCAGCTCTGTCAGTTCCATTGGCTCCACTTTCTGTCTCCTTTGTCACACAAACGTCTGAATGTTTATGCAATCAGATGTATCCATCCTTTCTCTCAGAGCTGCGGAGTTCCCAGGCTCAGGCCGTCTCCCGTTTCCTTCATGACGAATTCCCTCGCTCTGAAAATCAGAGACCTCATCGTCCATTAGCTCCTAGCCTGAAGTGCACGCCCCTCTCAGCTCCCTGATCTATTTTCTCCCTAAACGGAAAACAAATCATTTTTCTTTTTTAAAAAATTTATTTCAGGAGCCATCACTGTGGTGTAGTAGGTAAAGCCATTGCCTGTGACGCCAGCATCCCATAGGGGCCCCGGTTCTAGTCCCGGCTGCTCCTCTTCCCATCCAGCTCTCTGCTGTGGCCTGGGAAAGCAGCAGAAGATGGCCAAGTCCTGGGGCCCCTGCACCCGTGTGGGGAACCCGGAAGAAGCTCCTGGCTCCTGGCTTTGGATCAGCCCAATCATGTGGGGAGCAACTCGGACTAGACTGAGTTACTGGAATTAAGACTTATTCTATGCATCTGCTCTCCCACAATATGGCGCTGAGAAGGGAGTAACAACTTCTACGCAGCTGCCTCTCGCCAACTTGAGTGATGACCTGCAGGAGCTGATCCTGCTCCTGATTGGAGGAGAGCAGCGTACTCGGCGTGTGGGCAGCAGAGTTGGGATTGGTGGAAGAAGACTATAAAGGAGGAGAGAGACAACATGCACCAGGAACATCTATCTGAAGGAACACCTGTGCAGCCCCCGAGAGAGCCGGCCGGCGGTGTGCCGCTCCCCCGCGGAAGTGGGGAATGTGGCAGGGGGAACCGCCCTTCCACGGAGGTGGAAGGGACGGTAGCCAACCCGGGAAGAACCAGCAGCAAACCTGGGGAGGGCCGAGCAGACGAAAGAACAGCGCAGGGTCCAGTGTCGTTCCTCCATGAAGACGGGGAGCGACACAATCAGCAGGTGGAAGCTCTCTGTCTCTGTTTCTCCCTCTCTCTGTAACTCTGTCTTTCAAATAAATACATTTTTGTTAAAAGTGTATTTTGTTAAAAATGTATTTATTTGAGAGAACGAAAGTGCTCCCGTCTTCTGGTTTACTCCCCAAATGGCCACACATCTAAGGCTGGGCCAGGCCAGATCCAGGAGCCAGGACTTCAATCCAGATCTCCCTCACGGCTGGCAGAGACTCAGCTACTAGGGCCATCACTTGCTGCAGCTGAGAGTCTGTGTTACCGGAGTGCGTTTGCTGGCTTCTTGCCCACAGACACGCAGGCCCCCTGACAGCCTCAGGCAGCATCAGCAGAGAGCTGGAGTGAGGAGCGGGCGGTGGACACCAAACCCTGGTACACTGATACAGGGCATGGCTGGTGTCTCAACCAGTGTCTTTTTTAAAAAAAGATTTTTTTATTATTATTTATTTGAAAGAGTTATACAAAGAGAGGAAGAGAGGCAGAGAGAGAGAGAGGTCTTCCGTCCGCTGGTTCACTCCCCAATTGGCCGCAATGGCCAGAGATTTGCGGATCCAAAGCCAGGAGCCAGGAGCTTCCTCCAGGTCTCCCACGTGGGTGCAAGGGCCCAAGGACTTGGGCCATCTTCCACTGCTTTCCCAGGCCACAGCAGAGAGCTGGATCGGAAGTAGAACAGCCGAGTCTCAAACTGATGCCCATATGGGATGCCGGTGCTTCAGGCCAGGGTGTTAACCCACTTCGCCACAGCACCGGCCCCACCCAACACTTCTGACACCACATGTTCCCACACCACACAGCTCCCCAGTTCCCTGTGGACACTGGCTGGGTTTCCTACTATTCAATTCAGGTCTGACACATGGACCCGGAGTTAGCGCAGACCTCACAGGTTTAGGGCTCAGGTTGCTCAAGACAGCCCCTGGCTTAGGCACCGAGAGCAGAGTCCCAGGTCTCCACCCATCCTGCCGGCCCAACAGCTGGAAACCGGGCTCTGCACAACCCCCTCCCAGGTCCCTAATCCGATAGAACGGCTCCTGTGTATCACTGTGTCACGCAGGACACGGCTCCAAGCAGAAGAGGTGCATGGGGGCCGTCCGCCTCCAGGTGCACCCACGCCCGCTCACCACTGTGTTTGTCCTGCCACGAGCGTTTTTGTGGGAACTTCATAAGGTGAGCGTGATCCATCCAGTCACCAGCCAGGATGACCAGGGCAGGCTCCGCCCCTCTTCCTGCCAGAGCTCAAAGGCTGGGTTGAAGGTTCCCAGCCTCTCATCGTGACTTGGTCTTTGTGGGACCAGCCCTCCTCCTGAAGCTCTCTGGGGTCCCAGCATAGTGAGCACACACCTACCACCCTGCGGACGTCGGGGGTCGGCAAAGCTCTCACCTCAGGAACCAGGGACCAAGACCAGCCGTTACAACAAAAGGTGTTCTTTGACCCCTGTGGCTCAGAAGATGACAGACGGCATCAGGAACCAAGGAGCCACAGGCAGAAACCAAATCGAGTTAGTTGGCCCTTGTATCTGCGAGTTCTACATTTAACCAACCACGGGTCAAACAAAAATGTCTCCACTGTGTATGCCCAGACTTTTTCTCTTGTCGTTATTCCCTGAACAATACAGGATAGCAGCGATTCAAAAAACATGTATGTTATTTTAGGTATTGTAAGTCACCTAAAGAAATCATCTTCGAAGCACACAGGAGGGGAGCAGTCATTTCGTGGAACGGTTTAAGACACCAGCTGGGATGCTCATATCCCACGTTGGGGTGCCTGGGTTCAAATCCTGGCTCCGCTCCTGATTCCAGCGTTCTAATGTGCACCCTGGGAAGCGGCAGGGGACGGGTCAAGCAGCGGGGTCCCTGCCACCCGTGTGGGATCTGGATGGAGCCCTGGGCTGCTGGGTTTGACGTGGCCCAGCCCTGGCCACTGTGGGCGTTTGGGGAATAAACCTGTGAGGAGAGCTCTGTTTCTCTCTGCCTCTCGACTAAATAGAAATAAACAGAAACCTAAAATAGGTGAATAAGGCAAATAGGATTGCGTGGGTTGTATGCCAAGATTACATTTTAGGTGGGGGACTTTGGTGGAGGTGCGGGCGCCCTGGCGCCAGTCCCCTGCGGATACAGAGGGGCGACTGCGGCTGCTCCTGCTTGCAGCACCCTTCGCTCCTCCTTCACCCGGGACAAGACCTTCCAGAACGTTCACCACCCCCTCTTCCTCCTGCCCCCACCCCTACTCTCTGAGGCTGGGCTGAGGCCGCTTCGTGTCTCCTGTCATTTCCCTTATAGGGCATCGCTTGGTTCCGAGGTCTTTTAGGAGAGCCCTTCCCCATTGCACAAACCCCCGTCTCTCCCAGTCCACTTAGAGCTGAGCTGTCAAACGCCGTTGTGTGGGCCTGATTTCCTCTCTCCTTTGTCTCCTGGAGATGTCTTTTTAGGTGCCCTGTGGGCCAGTTGGCTTTTTTTCTCAAGTAATTTCATCGGACGGGGTCCTGGGGATTAGACTCCAAATTCTTGGGCGTCCTCGAACGTCTTCCCTTTGCCTCGACAGAGCAGGTGCAGTGGGTTGAGCTGCTGCTTGGTGTGCCCACACCCCCTCTCAGAGTCTCACTTGCACTTCCACTCAGCTTCCTTTTAATGCAATGGAGAGGCAGCAGGTGATGGCCCAGGTTTCTGGCTTGGACCTGGCCCAGCCCCAGCTGTTGCAGGCATTTGGAGAGAGATCAAAGAGCTCTCTCTCTCTCTCTCTCTCTCTCTCTTTGAAGTGCATACACTGAATTTCAAATAAATAAATAAAATTTTGAGGGGAAAATAAAAGGGTTTTGAAGACTGGATAGCAGGTTCCTGGGATGCAGTTTGAGTGATTTCCCCCTAAATTCCCCTTCCCTGATTTTCTTACCCTGTCAATGGCATTTCTTCATTTTAAGAAAAGCTCATGGTGACCACAGAGACAGATGGCAGCTGGTGTTTTCTAGGGGTAGTGGGGGTGGGAGGTGGGGAATGACTGCCGGAAGAAAAGGTTTCTCTTCAGGGTGATGAAAGTTCTAGAATCAGAGGGTGGTGTGATTGCACAAGTCTGTGGATAGACTAACAATAACCGAACTGTGCACTTAGAAGGATGACTTTGTTGCTTCTTGGCATTGGGGCTAAGATCCAGCAGAGAGCGTTTCCAGTAGTTGTCTGTTGTGGCTCACATGTCTACACCCCCACCCCGAGTCATCTGGTAAAGTCATGTCCCCAGGGTGACGAGGTGGCCTTTGAGTGGTGATAAAGTGGTGAGCAGAGCCTGCGAGCCCCTGGAAAAGAGACCTCAGGGGTAGGCCTGGCACACGCAGTTCCGGCCACTGTTAGGACCCCGAATCCCATGTCATGGTGCCTGGTTCAGGGGCCGGTGCTGTGGCGTAGCGGGTGAAGCCTGTGATGCCAACATCCCCTGTGGGCACTGGTTTGAGTCCCAGCTGCTCCACTTCCAATCCAGCTCCCTGCTAGTGGCCTGGGAAAGCATCTGAAGATGGCCCAGGTGCTTGGGCTCCTACCACTCATGTGGGAGGCCAGATGGAGTTCTGGGCTCCTGGATTCGACCTGGCCCAGGGCTGCCAGTTGTGGCCATCTGGAGAGTAAACCAGCAGATAGAAGACCTCTCTTTGTCTCTCTCTCTCTCTCTCTTTCTTTAACTCTGACTTTCCAATAAATAAATAAACATTTAAAAAATGTTATACAAATGAAATGAAGGAGCTTCTTGACATTGGCCTGTTTTTTCAGTTGGCAAAGTGTCCTTGAGATCTGGTCAGGCTGTCGCTTGGATCAATAGTTTACACTTTAAAAAAAACTGGGGGACCAGCACTGTGGCTCAGTGGGTTAAAGCACCAGCATCCCATATGGGTGCCAGTTTGAGTCCTGGCTGCTCCACTTCCAGTCCAGCTCCCTGCTATGGCCCGGGAAAGAGGTGGAAGATGGCCCAAGTCCTTGGGCCCCTGCACCCACATGGGAGACCTGGAAGAAGCTCCTGGCTCCTGGCTTCAGATGGGCTCAGCTCTGGCCGTTGTGGCCATCTGGGGAGTGAACCAGTAGATGGAAGACCTCTCTCTCTGCCTCTGCCTCTCTCTCTCTAAACCCTACCTCTCAAATAAATAAATAAATAATTTTTAAAAAGAAAAAACTTGCTGCCTGACTAAAGATGACCAAGTTATAGCTTAAATTTATAATCAATCCTACCGTCCCACAACATGACAGTTGAAACAATTATAAACATTGATTTGAAAGGCTGAGAGAAAGACAGACGCAGACCAAGAGGCCACAAGCAGAAAGTCCCCCATCCCTAAATGCCCACAATAGCCAGGGCTGGGCCGTGCTGAAGCCAGGATCCAGACACTCAATCCAGGTCTTCTATGGGAGTAGCAGATGCCCAAGTGCTTGAGCCAACACCCTGCTGCCCCAAGGGTGCTAGGAATCAGGTGGGGAGGTAAGACTTGAATCCAGGCACTCCAATGCAGGGTGTGACATTTCAAGCAGTGTCTTAACTACCATGCCAAATTGCTGCCTGCCTTTTTCAAAATTTTTAAGTATTTATTTGAGAGGTGGAGAGAGACAAATAGACAGACTGAGAGCTCCCATTTACTGGTTCACTCCCCAGATGTCCACAATGGCCAGAACTGGGCTAGGCAAAAGCCTGGAGCTGAGAATGCAACTAAGTTCTCCCACGTGGGTGGTGAGGACCCAGTTACTCCATCCACCACTCCTGCCTCCTGGTCTGCGTCAGCAGGAAGCTGGACTCAGGACTCAGCCCAAGCACTCGGATGCGGGCCACGGGGCCTTCACTGTCGTAACCGCCGGGCACGTACTCTCTGAAGCGTGTGATAATATGCCATGGGATCTGGATGGTAACTGAGGGTGCTCTATGATGTGAATGTACCACAGTTTGCTTATTCGCCCTTTGAAGGGCATTTTCAGGACAACCTTTTTTTTAAAGATTTTATTTATTCATTGGAGAGAGAGAGCTACAGGCACAGAGAGGGAGGGAGAGACAGAGAGAGGTCTTCCACCCGCTGGTTCACTCCCCAGATGGCCACAACGGCCAGAACTGAGCCAATCCAAAGCCAAGAGCTTCTTCCGAGTCTTCCACGTGACCGCAGGGGCTCAAGGACTTGGACCATCTTCTGCTGCTTGCCCAGGCTATAGCAGAGAGCTGGATCGAAGTGGAGCAGCCAGGACTCGAACCAGCAACCACATGGGATGCTGGGCCACAGGTGGAGGCTTAGCACACTGAGCCACGGCACTGGCCCCCACGGCCATCTTTTAAAATGAAATGAGTGTTACAGACACAGCGGAGCTGCTTCCCTCTCCCTCTGCAGATGTGGCCTGAATCCCGACGTTAGAGTGCATCCTTCTCACCCAGGATTCCCATGGGACATTACACACTGATGTCACCATTCCCTGCTTTTGCTCAGTGTTTTAATTGTTACACAAATGTTACCATCTTGCCTGTATCTTTTGGAACTTGCTTTGTGCTTTAGACAAGTCTTGTTGATACCAGTAGCTCTGGTTCGTTTCTCTTCACTGTGACATGGGATTCTATCAGGTGCCTGTATCACTGTGCATTTATCTATCCCCCCTAGTGGGCACCTAGGTGGCTGGCGCTGTTCCAAGTTTATATATATATATAATATTTTACTTTTTTGACAGGCAGAGTGGACAGTGAGAGAGAGAGAGACAGAGAGAAAGGTCTTCCTTTTGCCGTTGGTTCACCCTCCAATGGCCGCCGCGGCCGGCGCGCTGCGGCCGGCACACCGCACTGATCCGATGGCAGGAGCCAGGTACTTATCCTGGTCTCCCATGGGGTGCAGGGCCCAAGCACTTGGGCCATCCTCCACTGCACTCCCTGGCCACAGCAGAGAGCTGGCCTGGAAGAGGTGCAACCGGGACAGAATCCAGTGCCCCGACCGGGACTAGAACCCGGTGTGCTGGTGCCGCAAGGTGGAGGATTAGCCTAGTGAGCCGCAGCGCCGGCCCCAAGTTTATATTGCAGACAACATCCTTGCCTGTCTCCATGGGAGCTGGCAGATGTTAGACTAGTAGCACCTGCAACGAGGGAAGAAGCGGCCAGTCGAGGCTGAGCTTAAGAGAACAGAAATGGCATTTGTACAGCATCCAAATCCCCGACCCCAGCCGGGCCTGGGAGGGGCCTGAGGACCTCGGTCAGGCAGCCTGGGGGGTTCTGGGAACACCGACCCCAGCCTCGGTCAGGCAGCCTGGGGGGTTCCGGGAACACCGACCCCAGCCGGGCCTGGGAGGGGCCTGAGGACCTCGGTCAGGCAGCCTGGGGGGTTCTGGGAACACCGACCCCAGCCGGGCCTGGGAGGGGCCCGAGGACCTCTGCAGGCAGCCTGGGGGGTTCTGGGAACACCGACCCCAGCCTCGGTCAGGCAGCCTGGGGGTTCTGGGAACACTGACCCAGCCGGGCCGAGGTTTCACTGTTTCCAGCTCGAGTTGCTCACGCCTTGGGACTTCAGAAGCAACGACTCTGGAGTAGGAATGCCCGAGACTGTTCTCCTGCGTCCTCATTACCAGCTGTCTGAGCTTGGCCAAGTTATTCACGCTGGCTGGGCCTCCGCTCCCTTATCTAACAACCAGGAGGCAGCACCTGTCCTGGGAGGCTGTCGAAAGCACTGAATGAGGTCATCCACTCGAAACCTTTTGCAACTGTCTGACAGAGGCCGCAGCCGGTGATCGACGGTGACGGTGATGGTGATGAGGAGCCCGCCTCCCTCTGTGGGTGCCTCACTGCGTTCACGTTGCTTCACAAAGCAGTTAGTGCCATTTTCCTCCCCTGCATCGTAGTACGTGTCGTGCAGATGTGCAGAGAAGAACCAGCTGTGTCCCAGCCCGACCCGTCAGTTGGTGAGCTGATCTCTGCACAGCTGCGCTGAGCGCCTCACATCCCGCCCCAGTGCCTATTAATGGCGCGAGGTCCACCCGGGTGTGACCAGAGCGCCGAGCAAATCAGTGTTTGCTCAGAGCCCAGAAGCACGTGACTTTCCCCTGGGCCGTGGGATTGTAGACTACGGGGCAGGCCTTGGCGCCGCTCATGCCACCGGCAGCTCCTGTCCCTGAAGACACAGTACAGCCAAGTGGCACTCGTGAGCCCAAAGAGCATCCATTCCTGGCTGCAAAACGGCAACGTTTCTCCCATCATAGAAGGCAAGAAACGGGGAACAGAGCAAGCTTCGGGCCAGCGGCCCACTTCAGCTAGGTCTGCTGAAGAGCCTGTCTTTGCCCTGAGTTTACTAAATGATACATAGGGTCACAGAGGCTTTGATTCTCCAGGGAGGCCTCCTAAAGGAAGGACTTGGGGAGGCTCCAGAGACACCTGGGGAGGTGCACGGGAAGTGGTGTACCTAGCTGAAGTTTAGGCGAGCTGGAACTCATGTGTCCCCGCGAAATGGCGCTGACTATGTAACTGATGCCATCTATTTAAAGTGGGTTTGCAGGAAGAAGCACCTGGCTCCTGGTTTCAGATCGGTGTAGCTCCAGCCGTAGGGGCCATTTGGGGAGTGAACCAACGGAAGGAAGACCTTTCTCTCTGTCTCTCTCTCACTGTCTAACTCTGCCTGTAAAAAATAATAAATAAATAAAGTGGGTTCGCCCTGCCCACCTTCCCAGGATGCTCCTGTTGCATCCGGGACCAAGGCACACCCTAAGACTCCATTCTGTTTGAGTATCCAACGGGGTACCACCCCCTTCCTTATAAAAAGAGTTGGAAGGCAGGAGAGTCCTTTTGCGCCGTGCAGCGGGCAGCTCCCATGTGTGCTCTTCCATCCACAGTGGTCTCGGACAGACCTTCCCAATCACAGGTACCGTTTACCGTTTTTCTTTTCTCTCTCACTTATGGACGATTCTTTCATGTGGGGTATTTCTCTTTGTGGGGCGGCCCACACTTACAGGTGACTACATGTTCATTCCCTCACTACCCAATTAGCTCTGTTCCTGTGTGCTCGCCATACCAGTCTCGGCTCACGATTTCTATCTGTGGGAGGCAAGAACCTGCATCCAAAAGTGGATACAAACGTTGCCTACATGAAACAGCTGTCTGAACTCCATCAGGACTCATAGCCTGCAGGACCACGCTCTTGTCACAGGGCAAGAATCAGAAGCAAGAGAATTGTGATCCACTTTGCCGAAAGCCCGAACGTGCTTGTGGAATGGAGAGAGAACCCTGGCAGAGAGAACGGCTTTGGCTCAGAGAGAGCCTTCCTGAGAATGCTTGGGCCAAGGGGCTGGACTGCTCCTGCCCGTCACTCCCCCGCTGTTCTGCCCCCACTCGCCCCAACATGAAGACAACATGAAGACAGCATGCGATCCACAAAGCCCTGCCCATAGCCACCCAGATGAGGGGAGCCTGCCCAGCTACCCCCAGAACGCTTGCTGTGGCTGGAGAAAGTGTGCCCCATTCCCAGGGACGCCCCGTTCAACGGGAAAACCAGACGCACGTGTGTCTACGTAAGGCCTTTTCCTGGCTGCACTGTGACCGCGTCTTCACGACCCTCCCGTCCAGAGTGACGTGGGAGCTACTGCCGCCTCTCATGTGATTCTGAGCCTGAGAGTCAGGCGTTGGGAAGCTGAGTCAGAGCTCAGAGCTGGGTGAAGGGTCCTGGGCCGGCCGCCTGGCGCTGCCCACGCCTGCGAGCTTCCGGAAGTCCGTGGGAAGGCCTGTCATGCGAAGACCACGCCTGCGCCCCAAAACGGTTTTGCACCAAAATAAACTCATCGTCTACTCGCATTGTTCCACAAGCTCTTAGAAGTGGCCGCATGGTTTTCTTGTTTTTATTTTTTGTATTATTTTACTTTTTTAAAAAGAGTTGTTTATTTATCTGAAAGAGCTAGAGAGAAAGAGAGAGATCTTTATCCACTGGTTCACTCCCCAGCTGGCCGCCAGCTCAGGGCCAGGCTGAAGTCAGGAGCCTCCTCCGGGTCTCCCACGTGGATGCAGGGGCCCAAGCACTTGAACCATCTTCCTATACTTTCCCCAGGCCACAGCGGAGAGCTGGATTGGAAGTGAAGCAAGCGGGACTCAAACCGTTGCCCATATGGGATCCTTACGTCACAGGCCTAGGCTTTTCCTGCTGTGCCACAGTGCCAGCCCCAAGCCTCATAGTTTGATTCTTAGTTTCCGTGGGAACCAGTCTTCCCCCCAGCACCTTTCCTCTCTCCCTATCTTTGATTTTTTTTTCACTTGAACCAATCTGAAGTGTGTCCCTTCAGTCCTTGGGAACTTCTCACTACACCGAGAAAACAAGACACAACCAAAACATGAATTTCTGTCTCAGGAAGTTTGTCAGTAACACGCACAGCCCCAGCCCAAACCGTGGAAGAGTCTCGGGCACGGTGCAGGTGCAGCTGGGAGAAGTCGTGGGTATGAGCTAAGGACGGATGAGCAGGCGATGATCGGTGGCCCGGCAGGTGCTCCACCGCCAGCGCTCAGCGCCTCCACCAAGTGCGACCCTGAGCCGAGGGCCACAGAGAGCCGGTTCCTCGGCTGAGCCTCTGATTGCAGAAGCCCAGCCGGGAGACGGGGTCAGAGGCTCCCGGCGTCTGTGAAGACAGCGCCTGTCGTAATCGGCAGAGCCAGCTGATGCCCAGATCGTCATCAGGAAGTATTTTGAAAATTAAACCAAAAGGCGTAGGGAGGACCTGTGTGATGCATCCGCTCCAGATTGGCGGGGGCTGTGCAGACCCCGTCCTCAAGCAAGGGACCCAGGGAGCAAACAGGCAGTTGAATCTGGAGAGTGAGAGCGAGGGAGCTCATGGAGTCAGAACCGACACGGCCTTCCACCCCTGGTTCTGGTTCTGGTTCTGGACCCAGGGATGGTCTCTTAAGGTTCAGAAGAGATGGAGAGCAGCTAAAAGAAAATCCCAGCTTGCACCGCGGGGAAGGACTCATGACCTGGCACCCCGCAAAAGCAAGAAAGAGGTGTAAGATGGGTGTAAAAGGAGCCATAGAAAAATGAATGCGTGAATAGTTATAGCCACTCTTTCATGCACATGCACGCATATGTCTCTTCTCTCTCTCTCTCTCTCTCTCTCTCTCTCTCACACACACACACACACACATGCACACCGCTGAAGTTTGAGACTGAGAGCTTCCAACACTGCGCCAGTACATACAGCCCACTTGTTTGCATTTGAGACTGACAGCAGCGTTGCCCTGCACAGGGAGCAGCCATATCTGAGGACGCACTCTCGTAGTAACCGTTGCTGATGATGGTGTTCTTATTTTACAGGAACATGACTAAATGAGACTTAATTTTTATTTAATTTTGTTAAAGATTTATTTATTTATTTTGAAAGAATTAGATACACACAGAGAGAGGGATCTTCCATCCTCTGGTTCACTCCCCAGATGGCTGCAACAGCCAGGGCTGGAGCCAGGAGCCAGGAGCTTCTTCTGGGTCTCCTACATGGGTGGCAGGGGCCCAAGCATTTGGGTCATCTTCTGCTGCTTTTCCCAGGCCATTTGCAGGGAGATGGGTTGGAAGTGGAACAGCTGGGACGTGAACTGACGCCTAGACGGGACGCAAGCATCGTAGGCGGAGGCTTTACCTGCTGTGCCATCTTTAAAGCAGCATACCTAACTCTAAGACAAGCTCACTGGAATGAATGTTGATGATCTAAAAGTAAGGAAAAGTCCAGAAAGGTACAACCCACTTTAAGGCTCCTGTTCTTTGCGTGAATACACAAATGCACACAGTTTTCTCTTTTTTCAAGTTTTATTTATTTTTCTCTGTTGAGTGACAGAGAGAGAAAAAGAGAGCGAGTAAGTGAGAATCTTCCATCCATTGGTTTACTCCCTAAATGTCTGCAACAGCTGGGAGTGGACCAGGCCGAAGGCAAGAGCCAGGAACCCAGCCTCGGTTTCCCATGTAGGTGACAGGGAAAGAAGAACTTGGACCATCACCTGCTGCCTCCCAGGGCACACATTAGCAGGAAGCTGGGTCATGAGTGGAGTCGGGCCCCAAAGCCAGGCACTCCCATCTGTGGGCTTCCCAGTGGCCTCTCGACTACTGTGTCACAATGCTTGGGCCCACGCGTGCTTGTTTTGTTTTGAAGAAAATAAAGGTGGCATTCTCTTTGGAAACTCTCTGCTCGGGCTAAGAGGATCTTTGTCTCATCTCTGCTTTGCTCAGGGTGCAGCCACCGCCTGCCCACAGCGCCAGCTGCTCTGACTCTGTCTTCCTCATTACAGGCGATTGGAGTGTGGCTCCCCAAGGCAGGTTCACCCTGAGCCTTAGAACGTGACCTCACTGGAACGAGGGCCTCTGCAGGTGTAGCTAGAGGCAGACTCTCGGGGGGAGAGCCAGTGCCAAGTGTCCTCGGGACTGCAGAGAAGGCACAGGGCACCAGGAGAAGGCCACGTGCAAATGCAGGCAGAGATGGGGGATGAGTCTGTGCCCAAGGAACACGGGGCTGCCGGCAACCTCCAGCTGTGGAGTCGGGCGGAGCCTCCAGGAGGGGCAGCCCCAGCTGACACATTGGCTTTGGACTTCTGCCCTCCAGAACAATGAACACAGATTTATATTGTTTTAAGCTGTCCAATATCAGGGTACCTGTTAAGGCAGCCACAGGAAACCAGTATGCTCGTACACCCCAGTCACTTCTCACCCCAGGGCCTACGCACTCCCTGTTCCCTCTGCCTAGCGTGTCCTTCTGATATTTTTAAAAAATCTTTGTTTGTTTATTTGAAAGGCAGAGGCCACAACAGCCAGATATGGGCCGATCTGAAGCCAGGAGTGTCTAATGGGTCTCCCATATGGGTGCAGGAACCCAAGCACCTGGACCACCCTCCGGCTGCTTTCCCAGGCACATTAGCAGGGAGCTGGATCGGAAATGGAGCAGCTGGGACTTGAACTGATGCCCACGTGGCGTGCCGCCCCCTTCCCGTAACGCTTGCGTGGCTTGCTCTGTCTTGTCATTCATGGCTCACCCTGAAGTCACCTCCTCAGAGAGGCCTCCCCATGCATCCCAGCTCCGGCTACTCTTCCTCCCACTCACCCTGCTGTGTCTCCACGTTCCCCGGAGCCCCTTATCCCATTCCCTTTACATCCGTGTTTGCTTTGTTGCCATCTCCCCCTCAACCTTGAACTTGAGTCCAAAGGAGACCCAGACTGCCTCGGTCCTCGCTCCAGGGCCACCACCCAGGCGCGGAGTCGGTGATGAAGACGCGGACACCAATGGGGCCTGAATGAGTGAATGGATGAGACCTGAATTCACAATGCTGCAAGCCGCCCGGTCCCTGCAAAGCCCTGGGGTTTCACAGCCAGGCTTCCCGGGGCGAGCAGCCGGGGGCCCCACCGAGCTCAGTTCCTCCGTCCCCTCCCAAGAAGGCGGTGCCCGCTTTTGACTTTCTCACGCTGGGCGTTGCTGGGTGCTGCAGACACGCGGGTCTTGAGAAATCCAGGAATGCGTCCTTCCTGGGACTGGGCGTCTGAATAGTTAAGTTCCTTATCTGTGTCCAGGCGCGGAGGCTGGAGCAAGCCTCATCTCGCTCATCTCGCTCAAGCTGTGAAGGCGGGACAGCAGATGGAAATGAAAGCGTAACAGAAACTTGGGCGGATCAGGACTCAAACCAGAACATCTCCTTTCTGTCTCGGAACTGGGAACTGAAAAGGCCCTGCAGGAAACTCTTCCGCCTCCTGCAGAAGACTGGAGTCTGATCCGATCCCTTCCTTAACACACAAACGCTAACAGCAGGGCTCACAAAACTCCAGCTAGAACGTGAACTCCTCCTGGAACCTTGCCCGGGCGCCCCTCCACGTTAGATGGCTCTCAGGTGTCCCAGCCCCTCTCCATCCTCGGCCGGACGCCAAGCGTGATTTCTGGGTCAATCTCTCGCCACGCCGCCGGCACCCCAGTCCTTGTCTTGCTTTCCAGTGCACAGAATTTTTCTGCCAGGACAGAGTTAACCACCCAAGAAGGTCTGCGCCTAAATTAGAAATCTGTCTGTGAACCGTAACCCAGACAAACACAATGCCAGACTGCGTCTCCTATCAAAATTTATTGAAATGGTCAATTTCTTTTAAATACAGAAACACAAGCAAGTGAGCCAGAAGGAACCTTGCCCCCGGCACCCGGGAGTGGCTCCCTGTGAATGACCTAAGCAAACAGAAGCAGCTTTCGTCCCGAAGCCTTTGAACTGCTCAGCGCTCACGTTAGTGTACACGGAGAGGAATGGATCCGAGGAGCCGGATCCCTGCCTGGCTGCAGCACAAAGACCATTTCCTTTCCCCTAATAACACTGTTTGGCTCGGTCCCTCCTGGGGCTAATCCCCTTGTCACCACAGCTGGAAACTCAGATATATGCAAAATGTATGAGTCCCTTTGCCTGCTCCGCGTCTACTAAAGTGTGAGGTGACCTAAGGGCTTGTTTCGTGATGCCCTGGGCTTCTACCAGGAGCCACGTCCGTCCCTTCCAGTCTGTTAGCACTCTTTGCCTCTGCTGGAGCTCACACACAGGCGAGGCGTCACCCCACGAGCTGAGAACCATCCACATCTCAGGCAGGCGAAGGAAGGAGGCCGACAAGCCACAGACCCCCAGGGGCAGCCGTGGGGCTCCAGCTCTGCCCAACAGAGACCTGGACAGTTCGCCCATCTCCAGTGCTGCAGGGATCAGAGACTGAGCAGCGGTTGCAGATGCCCAGAAGTTTGCCATCTGTTCCCTCACGATGTCTGTGGCTGAATCTTACAACCACACTGCCCACAGGACCACGCCGTCTCTCCAAATCCCAGTCTCTGAAGGTGGAAGCTGCAGCAAGCCTCAAGCCAAGTCCAGCCACAGCGCCCTGTGCGCCAGCCCCGGGTCTCCCCAGAGACCTCGCTTCTTGCCGACAGTCTCCTTCCTCGGAACCACCGTCTAACGAGGATTTGGGACCAGGTAGGAGGGGCTCCGTGGCCCGTTGGGCTCGGCCACTAGCGCGTCCGGAGCGCTCCGAGTGGTGCTCGGGTCCCCAGTGAGCTCCACGCTGGTGCTCCTGTTGTTCTCCGGCTCACCTGCTGGGCTCCTCCGGAGGCAGCGGTTGATGAGCGCGGAGAAGAAGTTGGGGAACGAGGGGCTGGAGAAGTAGTAGACCAGGGGGTCCAGCATGCTGTTCATATAGGTGAAGCTGAGGGTGATGAAGAAGGCCAGGTCGACGGAGCGGTACACATCACAGTCCTGCGTCCCCGCCGTGCGCAGGAGCCAGAAGATACGCATCCGCACGGCCACGCTGGGCAGGAAGCAGATGATGAAGACCACGGCCACCACCATGATGAAGTTGATGGCCCTCTTGATCTTGACGTGCCTGTCCATCTGCCTCTGCCGCAGGCTCCAGACGATCCGGGCCGAGCAGAAGAGGATGATGGCGAGGGGCAGGAAGAACTCCAGAAGGAACATGGCGTCGTGCCACCGGAAGGTGTTGCAGATGCTGAAGCTGCTGCACAGATTGGCCGGGCCGTTCTGGGTCAGCATCCTTTTGCGCAGGAGGTGGACCGTCAGGCCGATGGTGACGCCCCACAGCAGGCAGGAGATGGCGGCCGCTGTCCGGTTGGAGATCTTGTTCAGGGCGTGGTGAGGGTGGACCACCCGGAAGTACCTGTCCACGGCGACCACCGTGAGGAAGATGATGCTGCCCTGGCGGTTCATGGCCAGCATGAAGAGCATCAGCCGGCATGGGATGTCCCCGAACCTCCAATCCCACTTCCTCATATAGTTGTCCGTCAGGAAGGGCAGGCAAATGATCAGGAGGAAGTCAGCCACGGCCAGGTTGAACAGGAAAATCCGGCTGGATTTCCAGGACTTGAGGTGGAAGCAGAAAATCCACAAG
Organism: Oryctolagus cuniculus; assembly: GCF_964237555.1. Classification (NCBI taxonomy): domain Eukaryota; kingdom Metazoa; phylum Chordata; class Mammalia; order Lagomorpha; family Leporidae; genus Oryctolagus; species Oryctolagus cuniculus. The sequence goes on along the minus strand of NC_091452.1, from coordinate 6,520,723 downwards.
GCGAGGCCATTGCCCAGCAGCCCGAACACGAACTCCAGCCCCAGCACGGGCGGCAGCACGTTGGCGATGAAGTCATCTCGGAACACGCAGCAGTTCTTCTTGTCTATCTCCAGAAAATGGCTCTGCGGGCGGTGCTGGTTCATGGGGAGACCAGACTGGGGCCGCGCAGGAGCGCCTCGCCTGGGAAGGAGGTGTGCGTCTGTGTGGGGAGCCCGCGGCTCAGGCTCGCCTTTATGTCATGTCAGGGTGTTGTAATAGATGACTGAATGGTTACCAGGAAGCTACGAAATCGCTTTAAAAAAAAAAAAAAAAAAAGGCAGCGAGGCTCTTATGCAACCTGCTGTTTGCATAAACAAGTAATAAAAATCCCCTGGGCAGACGGGAACCCAGAAAATGCCCTGGATGTAAAGGGTGAGTTCGGGCAAGCCGACTGTCACCTGCCACTGATACCTGCAGGGCACCCCCTGCGAGAGAGCTGGCTGGCCCGTCTCCTGACCAGGCACTTGGCGCGGGAGAGGCCACTCGCTGTCACTTGCTTGGCTTGCACAATCGAAAAAACAACAGCAGCAGCCGGAATTGTGGACGGGGCTCCCGGGGCTCCACGGCCGTTCAGCAGAAGCGCTAAACTCAGATGCACGGAGGATCAGCGTGGAACGTTAGCGTGCACTCCTGACTTCAGAGCCAGTAGCATGCGAATGATTCCTTGTTTGCTTTTTAAGATTTTATGTATTTATCTATTTGAAAGGCAGAGTTACAGAGAGAGAGGGGGGAGAGAGAGAGAGAGAGAAAGAGAGATATCTTCCATCCACTTTGGTTCACTTCCCAAATGCCCTTAATGACTATAGCTGGGTGAGGCTGAAGTCAGGAGCCAGGAGCTTCATCCGGGTCTCCCACTTAGGTGCAGGGGCTCAAGCACTTAGACCATCTGCCACTGCTTCCCCAGGCCATTAGTGGGGAGCTGGATCGGAAGTGGAGCAGCCAGGACTTGAAACCGCGCCCATACGGGATGCCAGCGTTGCAGGCAGCGGCTCTGCCCATACAACAAGCGCCAGCCCTGCCTGCGACCTCTTGAAAAGGCTGAGAGGGCGGTAATTGCCCATTTTACGAGCACGGACGAGTGGAACGTGAGCAGCACTTGTCCTGTGTTACCTCCAAATGGATGTAGCATTTTCCGCACCAGCACCCTACAGCGATGATCTAGTTAGGGGAAAAAAATGCTACTGGAGAGCGTAAGCTTTGGTGAGATGTTTGCAAATCTGAGCCCGATTTGAGTTGCCCACGGTCTGTGAAAGCAACTGTGTCTTTTGTCTGTCAGTCTCACCACCTCTGTGCTCAGCTGAGTCACTGATCTTCAAGGAGGTGTTTTTCTTAATGAGCGACGTTCTGTTTTAGACCAGGTTTAGCTTCACGGCAGAATTGAGCAGAAGGTAAAGGCAGCTCCTTTGTACCCCGCCCCCGCATAGGCACAGCCTCCTCCAGTCAGTGCGTGATTTTTTTTTTTTTTTTTTTTTTTTTTTTTTTTTTTTTTTTTTACAGGCAGAGTGGACAGTGAGAGAGAGAGACAGAGAGAAAGGTCTTCCTTTGCCGTTGGTTCACCCTCCAATGGCTGCCGCGGCCGGCGCGCTGCAGCCGGCGCACCGCGCTGATCCGATGGCAGGAGCCAGGAGCCAGGTGCTTTTCCTGGTCTCCCATGGGGTGCAGGGCCCAAGCACCTGGGCCATCCTCCACTGCACTCCCTGGCCACAGCAGAGGGCTGGCCTGGAAGAGGGGCAACTGGGACAGAATCCGGCGCCCCGACCGGGACTAGAACCCGGTGTGCCGGCGCCACTAGGCGGAGGATTAGCCTAGTGAGCCGCGGCGCCGGCCTGCGTGATATTTTAAAACTCCTGTTTTCGTAAAGTTAATCTTGAACAAAGGGATCTCAGCGGGACACCCTTTGCTTTCCAGTGTATTTAAGTGTCACCCTGCAGAACATTGCTACTTGGTTATTTCTGTCTTACAAATTCTTGCTGTCCTTCTACATTTTTTTTAAAGATTTGTTTATTTATTTGGAAGGCAGAGTTACAGGGAGAGAGGGAGAGACAGAGAGAGAGTGAGGTCTTCCATCCGCTGGTTCACTCCCCAAATGGCCACACTGGCTGGCGCTGGGCCAGGCAGAAGCTAGGAGCCTGGAACTCCAACTGGGTCTCCCATGTGGGTGGCAGGGGCCCAGGCCCTTGGGCCATCTTCCGCTGCTTTCCCAGCTACAATAGCAGGGAGCTGGATTGAAAGTGGAGCAGCCGGGACTTGGAACCAGCACCCATATGGGTATGGCGGCACCAGTAGCAGCGTCTCAGCTCACTGTGCCCCAACGCAGGCCCCAGTGATACTCCTGCTTTGATTAGGAGAGTTCAGTTGCATACTTGGATGCCATAAAAGGGGATCATGGACCCTTCATAGTAAGCAAGAGTCAGGATGACTTAATATCAGACTCCTCCGCATCCGGGGATACTTGACGATGACGATGGTGGTGAAGATGATGCTGGCACCTGTGGTACAGAGAACTTGCAATAGGCTGGAGCCCAGGCTCGGTGCTTTGCATCCATGCACCTGTTTCATCCTGACCACAGCCTACGAGGGAGGGACTGTTACTGATTCTGATGTCAAAATGCAGAAAGTGAAACTCACAGAGGTGGGTCGTGTGTTGAAGGCCCCCCAGCTCATGAGGGCAGAGGCTGGATTTCAGTGCACCACCGACTTCCATGCCGGCGTCGCTGGCCGCGATGTGCAGGTGCGCGCTGCTCGTCCTGTGTGCGTGCCTTGTCCGTCAGGCGGCCCTGGACCCAGGCTTGCTGCAGTGACGGGCATTTGTTCTCTGTCCCTGCTGCTGGGACTCGGGAAGCATCACTACTCACTGTCAGGAAAACCTGTTAAGAGCAGTGACTCCTGGGAGCTGGAATCTGGGAGGGCCCCACCCTCCCTGGGTTTTGGGATTTTCTACCGTGTGTGGTGGTGTCTGAGCGGCAGCGATGGCTGCGATGAGCAAAGCAGGACAGTAGACGGCGTCACGTTTGGACACAGCGGCTGTGAACCTCCTCAGCCCGCGGCCTGCCCCAGGCGGGCATCCAGCTCGCACCAAAGTTCACAGCTGCTCAGACAGACCGTCAGTTCCGGCCTCCGTGGACTAGGGTGCCTGCTGTGGAATTTCCAGGCTCCCTGCGGTGCCGCAGGCGTGTTTCTTCTTGCTCCTGCCTTTTATTATTATTATTATTAGTGCATGAGTTGCACAGAAACTTGTTATAATGAATCATTTCGAGAGCGCAGAGTGTGGTGGAAATTCCACTTAAAATTGATGACTCTCTCCATGAACTTGGGTCACCATATCTGGTTACCTGTCTTAAGACAGCCTGAATGTGCACCACTGACTGAAATGGACTGAACTGTTTCTTAAAATTAAGAAGTAATTCCAGAGGTGGACTCCCACATCCTGCCCTGGAGTGCCTGGGTTGGAGCCCTGGCTTTCTTCCAATCTAGCTTACTGCTATTGCTCAACCTGACAGGCAGTGGGTAATGGCCCTAGTGCTTGGTCCCCGCCACTCATGTGGGAAACCCAAATTGAGTTCCTGGCTCCTGGCTTCAGCTTGACCCAGCCCTGGCTGCTGTGGCTATTTGGAGAGTGAACCATCATGGAAAGATAGCTCTCTCTCGCTCTCTCTCTCTCTCTTTCAAATAAATATAAATAAGTAAATAGAAATTCTAAAAATAGCACCAGCTATCATTTTTCAACTGTTTGCTGTGTGCCAGACATGGAATGTGGAGATTTGCCTATGTGACCTCATTTAACCCTCACAAAAACCCTGCGAGAGATGGGCTACCATAATCCCCATTTTACAGACTGGAAAACCAAGGCTAAGAGAGACTAAGTAATTAACTATTTCATGTCTTGGAACACAACTGAGATTAGTGGCTTAAAACTGCACTGTTGTGTTATCTGGTGGATCTCTGGGTGGGCTGGGCTTAGCTGGGCGGTTCTTATTTGCAGGCTTTCAGATGGCCGCTGAACTATACTTGTTGGGATGGCCAGCAGGACGCTAGGACACCCGAGTCTGTCTGTCTGTCTGTCTGTCTCTTTCTCTCTCCATATGGTCCTATGCCTTTCCCCATGGCCTCTCTGTGTTCACATGTTCTTTTCATAGAGCAGGCGAGATTTCATACATGGACTACCCAAAAGTCCCAACAGCACACAGGGAACCTTAGTGGTTGGGCTCAGAAATCCCAGAACATCACCTCCACCACACCCGAGTGGATGGGCGGTCCACAGAGCCAGTCCGTGTCCCACAGGAGGAGTCTCAGGAAGTAAAGTGCCTGGGAGCTGTTTTGGGAGACTTCCTTCTGCAGAGTGGGATTGACTGAGTCGGGACAGTTGGACTCCTGATGAGGGACAAGAAGCTGGGGTCATGCTGTGGTGTAGCTGGTAAAACTGCTGCGTTTTCTTTGGGGCATTGGTTTGAGTACTGGCTGCTTCACTCCTGATCCAGCTCCCTGCTAATGTCCTGGGAAAGCAGCAGAAGATGACCCAAGTGTTTGGGTCCCTGCACCCACGTGGGAGACCTGGATAAAGCTCCTTGCTCCTGGCTTCAGCCTGACCCAGCCCTGGCCATTGCAGATAGAAGATCTCTCTCCCTCTCCCTCTCCCTCTCCTTCTGTAACTGTGACTTTCAAATAAATAAATAGGCCAGCACCGCGGCTCAATAGGCTAATCCTCTGCCTTTGGCACCGGCACCCCAGGTTCTAGTCCTGGTCAGGGCGCCGGAGTCTGTCCCGGTTGCTCCTCTTCCAGGCCAGCTCTCTGTTATGGCCCGGGAGTGCAGTGGAGGATGGCCCAAGTGCTTGGGCCCTGCACCCCATGGGAGACCAGGAGAAGCACCTGGCTCCTGGCTTTGGATCAGTGCAGTGTGCTGGCCGCAGCGGCCATTGGCAGGGTGAGCCATCGGCAAAGGAAGACCTTTCTCTCTGTCTCTCACTGTCCACTTTGCCTGTCCAAAAACAAACAAACAAATAAATAAATAAATCTTTTTTTATTTTTTTGTCCAGGCAGAGTTAGACAGTGAGAGAGAGAGAGAGAGAGAGAGTGAGTTATGGACAGTGAGAGAGAGACAGAGAGAAAGGTCTTCCTTCCGTTGGTTCACTCCCCCAATGGTCACTACGGGCGGCACTGCGCCAATCTGAAGCCAAGAGCTGGTTTCCTGGTTTCCCATGGGGTGCAGGGCCCAAGCACTTGGGCCATCCTCCACTGCCTTCCCAGGCCACAGCAGAGAGCTGGACTGGAAGAGGAGCAACTGGGACTAGAACCCAGGGTGCCAGTGCCGCAGGGGGAGGATTAGCCAAGTGAGCCATGGCGCCAGCCAATAAATAAACCTTTTTACAAATAATATTTTAGGGTTTAAAAATGTAATGTTGGGTTTAATGTAAACCTAAGGCAAAACAGACTAAGCAGGGTCCAGCGCTGTGGCGTGTTAGGCTAAGCTTCCACCTGCGGCGCCAGCATCCCATATGGGTTCTGATTCTAGTCCCACTGCTCCTCTTCTGATCCAGCTCTCTGCTGTGGCCTGGGAAAGCAGTGGAAAATGGGCCAAGTCTTGGGCTGCTGCACCCATGCGGAAGACCCAGAAGAAGCTCCTGGCTCCTGGCTTCAGATCGGCCCAGCTCTGGCTGTTGCGGCCATTTGGGGAGTGAAAGAGCAGATGGAAGACCTCTCTCTGTGTCTCTTCCTCTGTCTGTAATTCTGCCTCAAATAAATCAATAAATAACCCTCAAAACAAAACAAAAAAAAAAACCAGATTTAGCAAATAATCTTGAAAAAGAAGAACAAGATTGGAGAACTCACATTTCCTGATTTAAAAACTTTGCTACGAAGTTACAGTAATCTAAACAGTGTGATTTCTCAGAGGCCAGAATTAGTCAAGATAGCAGGTTTATGGTCAGCTGGTTTTTAGCAAGCATGTCAGAACAATGCAATCATTGTAATAAATGATACGCGAGTGATCAGAGAAACCACAAGCAAGAGAAGCGAGCCCTTTCCTTACACTGCTCACAAAGTGAATTACAGACCTAACCACAGAAGCTCAAACTACAAAACTCGTAGAAGAAAACACAACTCTACAGACCTCAGTTAGGCACAGCCTTCCTGGGCATCACACCAAAAACAAATGCACTTCACTTTATTTATTTTTTACAGATTTATTTATTTATTTATTTGAAAAGCAGAGTTAGAGGGAGAGAGAGAGATGGTCCATCCACAGGTTCACTCCTCGGGTGGTCTCAACGGCAGGTGCTGGGCCAGGTCGACGCCAGGAGCTCCATCCCGTCTCCCACTTGGATGACGGGGCCCAAGCACTTGGGGCATCTGCTGCTGCTGGCCCAGGAGCATTAGCAGGGAGTGGGTTGGAAGTGGAGCAGCAGCATATGGAGGACTAGCGGCTACACCTGCTGTGCTGCAACGCCAGCCCTGACTCCACTACTTTAAAAAGGAAAATAAAACGGCATCCCAAGTGCCCACTGCAGGATGAGCTCATCTTGGTATAGAAGCTTTTTGAAATCCATGCATGTGAGGGATCTTCAGAAAGTTCATGGGGAAATGTTCTGAAAAATGCATGTTATGGCCGGCGCCGCGGCTCACTAGGCTAATCCTCCGCCTTGCGGCGCCGGCACACCGGGTTCTAGTCCCGGTCGGGGCGCCGGATTCTGTCCCGGTTGCCCCTCTTCCAGGCCAGCTCTCTGCTGTGGCCAGGGAGTGCAGTGGAGGATGGCCCAGGTGCTAGGGTCCTGCACCCCATGGGAGACCAGGATAGGTACCTGGCTCCTGCCATCGGATCGGCGTGATGCGCCGGCTGCAGCGCGCTGGCCGCGGTGGCCATTGGAGGGTGAACCAACGGCAAAGGAAGACCTTTCTCTCTGTCTCTCTCTCTCACTGTCCACTCTGCCTGTCAAAAAATAAAAAAAATGCATGTTATGAATAAACCACACATGAAGGTCAAATTTATAATTAAAGTTGCGTATGCGTAAACCTTAGAGCCTCCTTCCCGGGGAGCCCAGCCCCGCCCCGCGCAGCCTGAGAGCTCGGCTGTCACACGGTAAAATTCTCTCCGAGTCTGCGCTTTGCCCTGAGCCCTCCCAACGGCGGTGCCCGTCCTGAGCCACTGACGTCTGCCCGGTGAGGTTGGGTCTGGAGTCACACTGGAAACCTCTTGGATCAAGGGGAAAACTTGGAAGGCAAACTCCTGGAGCCCTTGCCACACAGCGTGGCCAAGCTCCGCCTTGCCGGCTTAACCCCGTGCCCTGTGCCTCGGGTGCCGGTCCCCTGCAAGCAAGCCTAGCTGGCCATTTCAGTCTGGACAAAAGGCAAGGGACCCGCTTCTGAGGATGGAGCGGAATCGGCACTTTCACCACGGCCAGCGCTCCCGTTGGGTGCCCCTTAGGTCTCCCACGTGCCCCTGCAGAATGCCTGGTCTGCTTCCCTTCTCTTTTCCAGTGACTTTTCCTGAAACACCCCAACAGGAGAAAACAGTTCCCTCCAAACCCAGTGCTTTCCCGCCCCGACAGAGCTCTCCCTTCCTCCTTGCACTCCGGGAAGAACTCCTCTGGATAAGATTTACAGATTTATTTTCGGGTCACACTCTGCAACCTTGAAAGGGGAAGCAAACTTTGAAGCAAGGCTGTGCCTGAGCTTGTTTGTGACTCCCCTTTCTCTGGGTTCTTGGCGAGACCCCTGCGTGCGAGCCTGCCCCAAGCAGGGATAGTGGAGCCTTCACCCCCTGGGTCAGGCTCGTAACAGAGACACACGGAGACTTTTCTTTTGGAACCCATTTTTATTAAGATGAAACAACACAGGAGCAGCCCAGAAAAGCATGTTAGCTAAGAATAGAACTGAAAGCTGAGCGGAGTTATTTTCGGGGATTCCTATCAGGAAGATGTGTGGACTTTGGGGGCTGATAAGAATCCTTGTCTTCACTCCTCTCCTGGCGGCTGGGGAGCAGGGAATTTGGGTGGAGACAAGGGGGCAACTCGTAGGAGCCCTGAGCCCCAGAGAGGCTGTGCTCCCTCTTGTTTGCGTTTAACATGCGTCCATGTAATACAGCATCGTCTGGAGCGATCGCTCTCAGCCACTGTGCACAATGCTCCGCGTGGACTCACGCATTCATTCATAAAAAAAAAATCCATGCGTTAAGCACCTGCCGTGTACAGGTGCCCTTCTAGGAGGTTGTAACAGTAAGCAAAGTCCTCATGCTGCAGGGTTGCACGTTCGCCGAATCCACCCCGCCACCCTTTGGAATCAGAATTACTGTTTCCCTTGTCTGCCAAACCAGCAACCCGAAGCTGAAAGTGGTTAAAGAAGGGCTCCGAGAGCGCGTATGTGGGAAGTGGTTGTGCTGGGACGCAAGCGTCCACCCCTCTGACCCTACACCACAGCCCACAGCTCTTGTCGCGGGGCGCACAGCCCCCTGAGGAAGCAAGCAGGGGAGCAGCCTACGGGGGTCTCATCAGGCCAAAGAGCTTGGAAACGGCACACTGGGAAGTGCGGAAGCTTGCGTGCAGGAGCGGGAGCCGCTGCCACGCGTCCTGGCCGGACACCGGGGAGAAGGCTGGCGAGGACGCTGTCCCCCAGGTCCAGGGCAGGGGCAGCCTGCCTCACACAGTTGTCCAGTTTTAAGGACCCCAGGGACATATCAGGGAAATTAAAACCACGCGCAAAAGGAAACGACATGGTAAGAAAGAGCGGGGCCCTGCTCGGCCACCCCAGAAACGGCCGACCCACAAGAGCCGGCCAGCGACCCTGCAGGAAACAGGGACGCATTCTGAACTTAGTGAATCCCGCAGAGTGGACGGAGGGCTGGGCGATGTTGATCCACAGCCACAGAACAGCACGGCAGCGACTGCGCTGGCTTGGCGCCTCCCAGAAGCCAACCGGGATTTTTTCAAGCTCCCAGCTCCAGCCTGGGAAAACCAGGGCAGGTAAACATATCCTCTGCGCCTTCTTTAACATGCAAGGATCTGCAGTAAATGTGAACTCAAAGGCCAGAGCGGGTTGTTTTGCTCTGGTCTTGGGCTGTCTGGAAGTCCAAACAATGACGAAGAGGAGTCCGGAGGGGCCCCTGTTTCCACTGAGCCTGGACTAAGCATGCTGGCCTAGGCCAGTCTCTGTTCTCCAAGGCAAGCGATGAATTCGGGGCAGGGGATAAGACATACCCACAAGGGGTTAAGTTCCCTAAACCCCGCAGCGTGAGAACACGGTCCCATAAGCACACCTTTTTGCCCCGCCATTTAGAATTACCCGGACTGAGCAGCTCCTAACTCCCCACCCAACACCCACGGACTCCCTTCCACGCACATCCCAGCCCCTGCCCTGGACTTGTCAATGCGACCGACTCACTGCAATCAGCCGGGACCTCCCGAGAGGCTAGAGTGACTCGACTTTCACTTCCAACAGAGCCAGGCGGTTACGGCGGAGAAAAGGTGGTGGCCTCTTCCGAAGCCCCTGGCCACCAGCGCGAACGCCTGTCCCCTGCCGCTCAGCACGTGTGCAGATCCCACTGGGCGTCACATCGGCTTTGGAAGCTGTTGGCCATGTTGGCACAGCCCTCGCCACACAGGTTGGAAGTTGGCATCTCTTCCGGCCCTCGGGTCTTGGAGGGTCCTGGCCACTTGGGTCTCAGACTGCGGATTTTGAGCTTGGAATAGAATTTGGGGAAGGAAGGACTTGAGAAATAGTACAGCAGGGGATCCAGCATGCTGTTTATGTATGTGAGACTGAGGGTGACGTGGAGGGCCAGGTGCACAGAGGCGTCGCAGGCGCTGGCGGGCACCGTCCACAGGAAGTAGAGCCGGGCCGACACGCTGGGCAGGTAGCCGGTGACGAACACCACGACCACCACCAGGATGAACCAGGTGGCCCTCCTCATCCGGGACTGCCGGGCCAGCTGCTGCCTCTGCCGCAGGCGCCCCACGATCCGGACGGAGCAAAACAGGATGATGGCGAGCGGCAGGAAGAACTCCAGCTGGAACATGATGTCATGCCAGCCGTTGGCCGACTCCATGATGAAGCTCTCACAGGACGCGGCCCCCTCGTGCACGCACAGGCGACTCCCCAGCAGCAGGTGCACCGTCCCCACGAGGACCGAGGCCCAGAGGGCGCACACGATGCCAGCCGCGGTGCGGCGGGAGATGGCGTTCACCGCGTGGTGGGGGTGGACCACCTTGAAGTACCTGTCCACGGCCACCACCGTGAGGAAGACGATGCTCCCGGCCCTGTTCATGGCCAGCATGAAGAGCACCAGGCGGCAGCAGACGTCCCCGAAAGCCCAGCGCCGGTGTCGCCGGTAGTAGTCGGTCCGGAAGGGCAGGCACACCATGAGGAGGAAGTCGGCCACGGCCAGGTTGAAGAGGTAGATGGTGCTGGGCTTCCAGGTCTTCACGTGGAAGCAGAACCCGCACAGGGCGAGGCCGTTGCCCAGGACGCCGAGCACGAAGGCCAGGACGAGCAGCGGCGGCATCACCTGGGAGATGGGGTCCCCCTCGATGGCACAGCACGACCCGTTGTCCATGGCGGGCACAGGGCAAGCGGCCCATGTGCCGCAGAGGCACCGGTGCTCAGCGGAGCTGCCCTCTCTCCGACTCCAGCTCCCTGGGCTGCAGGCTCTGCACAGGGTCGGCGTGGGGTTGTGGATGCTGCCGCTGCGCCCGGGACAGAAACGCCCTCCAGCCGGGGAGTTCACCAGCCGAGGCTGCCACCCAGGCTGGGGACTGCGTGCAGTCGCGTGCGAGGGGTCACCCTGGAAGGTGGCCGCAGGCCCCGGGCAGATCGAAGCCGCAGAGCTGCCCTCGCCTCCAGCCCCAGCCTCGCTTCGGCTCCTCGGACTCCGCCTGTGCCGGGGAGCTCAGCTCGCCGCTGCCCAGGGGCTCGGGGAAAGCGTGTTTGTCCTCCCTCCTGCTGGAGAAACACAAACATTTCCTGCCGTCCTCCTGGGCCTCTGCCCTGCTTCCCTCCCCTAACCTTTGCCTGACTGCCCGGCCCCCTCTCCCTCGTCCCACGGGGCGCAGGCAGGAGGTACAGAAAGGGCCGGCGCTGCCCGGCAGCTTCCCGGGCCCTCCGAGGTCACGGGGGTCTGCGGAGGAGAGCAGTTGGCAAGGCCACGCTCACCCAGTGTCAGCAAAATCCTCCCAGGAGTCGCCTTGGTCCCCGACCCCCTGCTGTGTCTGCGCGCGGAGTGGCCTCTTGCGGGGCCAGCTCCCCGCTCAGCGGGGGCTTTGGTGGGGAGCATTTGGCCCTGAGGTCCCCGTTGGCCAAACCCCAGGACATGTGTGCTTTTCATTGTTTTGTGTACCGAGCCCACGGACCGCGGCGGATGCGGGCTGGGGAGTTGGTCAGGAGGCTGTCTAATCACAGGTAAAATCGGGCTGCAGGAAGAACGGGGACTTGGCTGTCTTTCCTGTCCTTTGGCCTTAGGGGTTACGTGTGTGTCCTGTGCCTTTTTGGCTGGGTTTAGGAAAGGGTGTGGGGGTGAGGAGGAGCGCGTGGAAAGAACGCGTTTGCTTTGCAGACATGGAATGAGACAGGAGTCTCCTGCCACGGCTGGGCTCCGGACCAGTCCCAAACTGTCCCCACTGCCCCGTCCTGTGGCGGGCCCCGACCTCCTCCCACCTGCACCATGGAAATCGGATTCCTGAGGGCTTCCCTTCCTCTCACCCGCTCCCTGGAGTCCTGGTCCTACAGTCGCATTTTTCTGAAGCACAGACGGGGTCGTAGCCCTTTCTCAGTAGGCGCCTTCAGGAGCTCCCCCCTGGTCCAGGGCCATGTCCGCTTGGAAAACCAATTGTTTGTTTGGGACTGCATGTTTTAAAAACCCAGACCATCGCATAAAAATCTGAATTTGCAACTTCTAGAAAGCTGGGAGGTCTGACCATGCAGCTGTCACTGCCATATGGGAGCAGTCAGCTGGAGCAGGAGTGGCTGCCCCCTTCAGGCCGGGAGTGAATCCTGCATTTTGCCACAATCCCCACCGCTCCCTATTACATTACATCTGGCTAGCTTTCCTGGTGTACACGCCTGGTCTCTGCGGGATTTTGCGTTGGTCACCTTTCTCAGGTTGATATGCAGGGTCCCTCACGGTGGTTCCTAGCCTGCCTCCGCAGTGTCGTTCTGCCCCTTTCCTCCTCACTCATTAGTTTCATAACTTATGGTGCGTAAATATGTCCATCAAACACCCACACCTAGCTCCCCCACTAATCCAGGAGGCCCTCGAAGACCAAGCCCCTGTCCTTGGCAGGAGGGACATACCTAAGGATGGGGATGAATCACTCTTACTTTAAAAAATTATTTATCTTCATTTTATTTGAAAGATATATATATATATATATATATATATATAGAGAGAGAGAGAGAGAGAGAGAGAGAGATCACCCATCTTCTGATCCACTCCTCAAATGCCCACAACAGCCAGGGCTGGGCCAGGTGGAAGCCAGGACCCAGTAACTTAACCCCACCTCACTGCCTGGGCCACCACCGGCCGCCCCCCAGGACGCACATTAGCGGGGAGCTGGACTGGAGCAGAGTGGCCAGGACTCAACTGTCCCCGGTACAGGATGCCGGCGTCTGAACTGGCGACTTAACTGCTGCACCACACACCCACCCAGGCTCACTCCGGCTTTCCCGAGAGCTTGTCGCAGCCGCCTTCACTCTGTGGGCCTTTGTGACTGTGGGGAGGGGGCGCCACGGGGGGCTGTGGCACCCCCAGGAGAGGCTGAGTGTTGGCCTGAACGCCTGGCCGTGCTCGGGCCGACTTTTCCAGCAGATGTAAATATCTTTCACCCTCTGTGCTGGGTTCCTGGCAGGCGCAACACTTCCCCCTTTCCCACGTGACCAACACCTGCCTCTCTTTGGCACATCCTCTTTGTCTTGTCACATCATCTTCCTCTCGTTGACGGGAGAACGGACTGGAAGTCACTGTGGAGGAGATCGGCTTGTCTTTCTCTGAGAGTCGACTGCTTTTCCCATGTACGACCTGGTCTTCTTCCACCCAGGGGCCTCCTCTTGTGGGAAACAGCCTCTCTCGTGGATGACCTGTCCCAGGGCATGCCCTGGGCTGCATTTCTTTGGGCATCAAATTAAAATACTAAAAAAATGGGCTCGAAATGGCCCCAAGACCTAAATGGAAGAGCTAAACCATAAAACTCCTAGAAGAAAACCTAAGGGGCAGGTGTTCATGCTGTGGGAGGTGACTCCGCTTTCGTGGCCGTGGTACCAAAAGCACAGACAGCAAGGTGGAAAACTAGATGATTGGGCTTCATCAAAGGGAACATCTGTGTGCGTGCAAGCACACTCACTGTCAGCAGAGTGAGAAGGCGGCCAATGGACGGGGGCAAACCTTTGCAAGCTGTGGATCTGCTAAGCAGTTAAGGATACATAAGGAGCTTACAGCACAAGGACAAAAGTCAAGCAGTGCACCTGTAAATGTCTGTCCGAGTCTTCTGAACAGAATACTAATTAAATGTTCATGACCTCCATGAGCTATTACTCACTCACATCAGGATGTTCTTACGAGAGACAGAAGCGGTAAGAATCGGAAAGTAGGAAGTACAGCCCTCTGCACGGCTGGCGGCGCTATCCAATGGAGCAGCCACTGTGCAAGACACAGCCGGAGATTCCTCGAAAACATTGAGTGTAGAGACACCACGAGGCCCAGAAACCCCATTTCCCTAAGGAATGGAAAGCAGGCACTCAGGAGGTATTTGCGCCCCCGATCGGTCGCAGCGTATTCACGAGAGCCACAGTGGTGCCATCCGCGGTTGAATGGAGAAAGAACGTGCTCTCAGACACTCGGGATGCTGGTCAGCCTTCGAGAGAGGGAGTCTGACACGTGCTGCAGCGTGGGTGAGCCTCGAGCCTGCTCTGCCAAGTGAATGAGCCAGCCACAGACGGACAAGAGCGCGTCACCGCACAGGAGGCGCCAGAGCTGGCGAAGCCACGGCGACAGCGGCAGGACAGTGGGCTCCAGGGCGCGGGGCACAGCGCTTGGGGAGGTAGTGTTTCGTGGGGATAGACAAAGTTCCGGAGATGGATGCTGGTGAGGGTCGCACAAAAATGTGTGTGTGAGGCGCTGGCGCTGTGGCGTACTAGGTTAAATTTCTGCCTCTGCCGGCACCGTGTGTGTCCCGGCTGCTCCTCTTCCGATCCAGCTCCCTGCTAATGCACCTGGGAAAGTGCTTGGGCCCCTGCACCCATGTGGGAGACCCGGAAGAAGCTCCTGGCTCCTGGCTCCTTCGGATCGGCCCAGCTCCAGCCGTTGTGGCCGTTTGAGGAGTGAACAAGAGAGCGGAAGCTCCCTCTGGCTCTCCCTCTCTGTCTGTGACTCCGCCTCTCAAAGAAAAAAATCTTTTTCAAAGATGTATATGATTAACACCACTGAACTGTGCAATTAAACTTGGTTAACGTGCAAAAGAGACGACTGATGGGCGGTCACAGAAATGCCTGTGACAGATTGTTGAGTAACCAAACCATTTGCTGGCCGCCTATGCAGTCCAACTCATTTCTGCACAATTACATTTCTACACGTGTTTCTACAAACAGGGTGAGTGCTGGATGGAGGGAGCCAAGAGGTGGATGACGAGTGTCTCGGGGGTGACCGGCGCTCAGGAATTATTTATTTATTCATTTATTTTTACTCCATGCATTTTCTACCAGCTGAACTGAAAAAGATGAAAGCAGGAAAATACGAATGGGAAATACAACCGGCCTTGGGGGTGCATTGCTGGACTTGACCGGCTGTCTCCCTGTCTCGCTGTGAGTCGGACCCTTTCAACTTCTTCCTCACGATATTAAGCTCTTTGAGTGCTTAGCCTCGTCTTTGTTACCCAGCACCCCGGGCTCCACGGCAGCTGCCACATCTGAGCGCCTACATTCACGTGCCAGCTCCACTTCCCACACAGCTTCCTGCGAACGAGCAACCGGGGGCTGCCAGGTGATGGCCTGTCCCCAGCTCCAGACCCACGGCTTCCGCCTGGCCTAGCCCTGGCTCCTACGGCCATCTGGGGAGTCAATGAGTGACTGGAAGACCTCTATGTGTGGATCTCTGTCTGTTTCTCTAATCGCCTTACTGGGTTTTAAAGAAAAAAAATTGAAGTCCACGTCACATCAGGGAACTACGAGGGACAATACTGGCCATGTTGAGTGGTGCTGCTGCTCGGGGGACCTTGAACTCTGCGGACGAAGGCCCACCTGGGAGGAGGGGTTTTGGGAAGGGGGGGCAGGTGAGAAAGAAGGGGGAGGACCCAGAATTTGCCCCCCACTTCTGGAGCCACACCCCCCGTTAGGTCCCCTGGGAGCTCTGGGCCGAGCCCTCAACTCCTCAAGTGCCGACGCTGAAAACAGCTTCTCCTGCTGCTGCTCGCCAGACGGAGGGAGCGGTCAGCACCGGCCACCACGCCACTCATGCGTCGCTCGGTTCCTCTTCTTCCTGGCTCAGCCACAAGCCACAGACTGCATCCCGAGTCCCTCCCTGCCCACGGTGCCACCCCTCTGGCTGGCCCAACGTTCTAAAGGGAAACCCCCGGATTCTGCCTGACCCCTGCCTCCAGGCTTTCTCCCCTCCCATCCATTCTCCAGAACCCACACCCAGCGCCCGGCCGCACCTGCTGCAAGTCCAGTGCCTTCCACAAGGAGGCGCCGCCGTCGCCGAGGCCCTGGGCAGGCCCCTCAGCCTGGGAAGCCCTCAGCCTAGACTGGCCTCTTCCAGAGCCTCCTGCAAGCTGGAAGTGGCCTGCGATACCACACAGCTGCCCAGTCTTTCCCTGAAGGGTTTCACACTGGCTACTAGAGAAAACCTTTCATTCCTTTTTAATTAATTTATTTGAAAAGCAGAGAGAGAGGGAGAGTTCCTGTACACGCCCCAAACGCAACAGCTGAGGCTGGGCCAGGCCAAGGCCAGGAGCTAAGAACTGCATGGGTGGCAAGGACCCAACTATTTGAGCCGCCACCTGGCGCCTCCCGGGTGTGCATTAGCAGGAAGCTGGAATCAGAGGCAGAGCTGGGGCTGGAACCCAGGCCCTCCCCAGTTGAGCCCAAAGCCTGCCCTAGCTTATCAAGCTCTTGAAATGCATCTAGGGGGAACTGAGTTCTTATGTTATTTCATTTTAATTCATTAAAAATGTGAAAGGCACACGTGGCTTGGCGCTACCAGCAGCACGTGCAGGAGACACCGCCTCCTGCCTCCCAAACCCTGTGCGAGTCCCCTGGAGTCTGAGTGAGGCCGCCTCTCTGTGCACTTCCTGCAGCACCGCCATGCCCGCCGGACGTGGCCCGGCTCTCGACTCTCGGCACCAAGACGACCCTGGAAAGGATGTCTTGAAGAAATGCATGACCCAGCGCATAAGTGAGTCCAGGCCTCCGCAGTTACTCTCCTGGCTGGCAGGAGGCGGAGTGGACAGGAGGCGTGGAAACAACCAGCCAGCCCCCTGTGGGGTGAGCGCAGGGCCCTGTGCCTGTCCTGTCACCTTATCAGAGGTGCGATAATGTTAGGTAGGAAGTTAGGCATGTTCTCCAGTGACAATAGGACAGCACTTCCCTTGATCTGTGACAAGGGCAGGAAGTGGTCATTCCTGTGAAGGCTACCTCACCGGTTGTAGGAGGAGAAACTGTCCGTGTGGTAAGAGTTCAGGGGCTCTGCTTCCCCGGAACCTCCCCAGCCAGAGGCCTGGGTATGTCACCATGCGGGCGGGACTAGTGGCCACAGACGTGGTCTCTCTCTTAGCTCTGGGGGTCAGAATCAGAAATCAAGACGTTGGGGCTGGCGCTGTGGCATAGCAGGCAAAGCCGTGGCCTGCAGTGCCAGCATTCCATATGGATGCTGGTTCAAGACCCAGCTGCTCCACTTCTGACCCAGCTCTCTGCTATGGCCTGGGAAAGCAATAAAAGATGGCCCAAGTGCTTGGGCCCTGTACCAGTGTGGGAGACCCAGAAGCAGCTCCTGGCTCCTGGCTTCAGATAGGCTTAGCTCAGCTCTGACCGTTGTGGCCATCCGGGGAGTGAACCAGTGGATGGAAGACTCACTCTCTCTCTCTCTCTCTTTCTCCTCTCTCTCTCTCTCTCTGCCTCTGCTTCTCTGTAACTCTGCATTTCAAACCAACAAATAGGGGCCAGCTCTGTGGCATAGTGAGTAAAGCTGCTGCCTGCAGTGCTGGCATCCCATATAGGCACCAGTTCAAGTCCCAGCTGCTCCACATCCCGTCCAGCTCTCTGCTATGGCCTAGGAAAGCAATAGAAAATGGCCCAAGCCTTGGGCCCCTGCACCCACTGGTGTTACCAGAGAAACTGCAGGGTTCTTGTTTTCACGCAAGAAAGAATTCAGGCGTGAGACAGAGAGTAGTGGAAGCTAAAATAGCAAGGTTTATTAGGGAAGGGACATCCGTAAGGACGGATGGGCACCTCTCCAGACAGGACCTGGGGGGGGGTGCAGGTCACATGGTTGAGTGGAGAGATCACACCTGACCAGACCAGGCGAGCTGAGTGCGCTGTCAGTGCTGTCAGTCCGGTTGAGGCCGGGGTTTTTAAGGAGATGGGTCTCTGTCTTCACACGTCTCCTCCTGAAACAAAGGAGTTTATGGCTGTAAGTACTAAGAAGCTCCTATCTGAGTTTTCCCTTGGAGGTATCAGACAGGAGGAAGCCCAGCAGGCACCATCCTGGGTTCAGAGGAAGGGTGAGCACGACCCCCTGGAGAATGGGGATTGGAGCAGGGTGTTTGAAATGCAGAATCTGGGCTGCACCTGGGAGACTGTGGAAGATGTGTCAGGCAGAAGGGGCGGGACCCCCACCTGGCAGGTTATCAGGTAGAAGGGGGCAGGGCGGGATGCGAATGCAGGGCTGCCCCTGAAACACCATCAGGATGACTGAGATGCAGATGCATATGCTGGACACATTAGGCCTTTATGTCACACACACATAAGCTCATAACTGACTTCCCAGCTAACACTTGGAGGAGATCTGGAAGAAGCTCCTGGCTCCTGGCATCAGATCGGCGCAGCTCCTACTGTTGTGGCCAACTGGGGAGTGAACCAGTGGATAGAAGACTCTCTCTCTCTCTCTCTGCCTCTGCTTCTCTGTAACTCTGCATCTCAAACAAATAAATAAAACTCCTAGAAGAAAACCTAAGGGGAAGGTGTTCATGATGTGGGAGGTGACTCTGCTTTCGTGGCCGTGGTAGCAAAAGCACAGACAGCAAAGTGGAAAACTAGATGCATTGGGCTTCATCAAAGGGAATATCTGTGTGCGTGCAAGCACACTCACTGTCTTGTTTTGTGTGTTTTTTTTTTTTTTTTTTTTTTTTTTTTTTTTTTTTGACAGGCAGAGTGGACAGTGAGAGAGAGAGACAGAGAGAAAGGTCTTCCTTTGCCGTTGGTTCACCCTCCAATGGCCGCCGCAGCCGGCGCACTACAACCGGCACACTGCGCTGATCCGATGGCAGGAGCCAGGTACTTATCCTGGTCTCCCTTGCGGGTGCAGGACCCAAGGGCTTGTGCCATCCTCCACTGCACTCCCTGGCCACAGCAGAGAGATGGCCTGGAAGGGGGGCAACCAGTACAGACTCCGGCGCCCCGACCGGGACTAGAACCCGGTGTGCCGGCGCCACAAGGCAGAGGATTAGCCTAGTGAGCCGCGGCGCCGGCCCTGTTCGAGTCTTCTGAACAGAATAATAAATAAATGTTCATGACCTCCATGAGCTATTACTCACTCACATCAGGATGCTCTTACGAGAGACGGAAGCGGAAAGAATCGGAAAGTAGGAAGTACAGCCCTCTGCACGGCTGGCGGCGCTATCCAATGGAGCAGCCACTGTGCAAGACACAGCCGGAGATTCCTCGAAAACATTGAGTGTAGAGACACCACGAGGCCCAGAAACCCCATTTCCCTAAGGAATGGAAAGCAGGCACTCAGGAGGTATTTGCGCCCCCGATCGGTCGCAGCGTATTCACGAGAGCCACAGTGGTGCCATCCGCGGTTGAATGGAGAAAGAACGTGCTCTCAGACACTCGGGATGCTGGTCAGCCTTCGAGAGAGGGAGTCTGACACGTGCTGCAGCGTGGGTGAGCCTCGAGCCTGCTCTGCCAAGTGAATGAGCCAGCCACAGACGGACAAGAGCGCGTCACCGCACAGGAGGCGCCAGAGCTGGCGAAGCCACGGCGACAGCGGCAGGACAGTGGGCTCCAGGGCGCGGGGCACAGCGCTTGGGGAGGTAGTGTTTTGTGGGGATAGACAAAGTTCCGGAGATGGATGCTGGTGAGGGTCGCACAAAAATGTGTGTGTGAGGCGCTGGCGCTGTGACGTATAGGTTAAATTTCTGCCTCTGCCGGCACCGTGTGTGTCCCGGCTGCTCCTCTTCCGATCCAGCTCCCTGCTAATGCACCTGGGAAAGTGCTTGGGCCCCCTGCACCCACATGGGAGACCCGGAAGAAGCTCCTGGCTCCTGGCTCCTTCGGATCGGCCCAGCTCCAGCCGTTGTGGCCGTTTGAGGAGTGAACAAGAGAGCGGAAGCTCCCTCTGGCTCTCCCTCTCTGTCTGTGACTCCGCCTCTCAAAGAAAAAAATCTTTTTCAAAGATGTATATGATTAACACCACTGAACTGTGCAATTAAACTTGGTTAACGTGCAAAAGAGACGACTGATGGGCGGTCACAGAAATGCCTGTGACAGATTGTTGAGTAACCAAACCATTTGCTGGCCGCCTATGCAGTCCAACTCATTTCTGCACAATTACATTTCTACACGTGTTTCTACAAACAGGGTGAGTGCTGGATGGAGGGAGCCAAGAGGTGGATGACGAGTGTCTCGGGGGTGACCGGCGCTCAGGAATTATTTATTTATTCATTTATTTTTACTCCTTGCGTTTTCTACCAGCTGAACTGAAAAAGACGAAAGCAGGAAAATACGAATGGGAAATACAACTGGCCTTGGGGGTGCATTGCTGGACTTGACCGGCTGTCTCCCTGCCTCGCTGTGAGTCGGACCCTTTCAACTTCTTCCTCACGATATTAAGCTCTTTGAGTGCTTAGCCTCCTCTTTGTTACCCAGCACCCCGGGCTCCACGGCAGCTGCCGCATCTGAGCGCCTACATTCACGTGCCAGCTCCGCTTCCCACACAGCTTCCTGCAAACGAGTGACCGGGGGGCGCCAGGTGATGGCCTGTCCCCAGCTCCAGACTCACGGCTTCCGCCTGGCCTAGCCCTGGCTCCTACGGCCATCTGGGGAGTGAATGAGTGACTGGAAGACCTCTATGTGTGGATCTCTGTCTGTTTCTCTATCTAATCGCCTGACTGGGTTTTCAAGAAAAAAAATTGAAGTCCAGGTCAGGGAACTACGAGGGACAATACTGGCCATGTTGAGTGGTGCTGCTGCTCGGGGGACCTTGAACTCTGCGGACGAAGGCCCACCTGGGAGGAGGGGTTTTGGGAAGGGGGGGCAGGTGAGAAAGAAGGGGGAGGACCCAGAATTTGCCCCCCACTTCTGGAGCCACACCCCCCGTTAGGTCCTCTGGGAGCTCTGGGCCGAGCTCTCAACTCCTCAAGTGCCGACGCTGAAAACAGCTTCTCCTGCTGCTGCTCGCCAGACGGAGGGAGCGGTCAGCACCGGCCACCACGCCACTCATGCGTCACTCGGTTCCTCTTCTTCCTGGCTCAGCCACAAGCCACAGACTGCATCCCGAGTCCCTCCCTGCCCACGGTGCCACCCCTCTGGCTGGCCCAACGTTCTGAAGGGAAACCCCCGGATTCTGCCTGGCCCCTGCCTCCAGCCTTTCTCCCCTCCCATCCGTTCTCCAGAACCCACACCCAGCGCCCGGCCGCACCTGCTGCAAGTCCAGTGCCTTCCACAAGGAGGCGCCGCCGTCGCCGAGGCCCTGGGCAGGCCCCTCAGCCTGGGAAGCCCTCAGCCTAGACTGGCCTCTTCCAGAGCCTCCTGCAAGCTGGAAGTGGCCTGCGATATCCACACAGCTGCCCAGTCTTTCCCTGAAGGGTTTCACACTGGCTACTAGAGAAAACCTTTCATTCCTTTTTAATTAATTTATTTGAAAAGCAGAGAGAGAGGGAGAGTTCCTGTACACGTCCCAAACGCAACAGCTGAGGCTGGGCCAGGCCAAGGCCAGGAGCTAAGAACTGCATGGGTGGCAAGGACCCAACTATTTGAGCCGCCACCTGGCGCCTCCCGGGTGTGCATTAGCAGGAAGCTGGAATCAGAGGCAGAGCTGGGGCTGGAACCCAGGCCCTCCCCAGTTGAGCCCAAAGCCTGCCCTAGCTTATCAAGCTCTTGAAATGGATCTAGGGGGAACTGAGTTCTTATGTTACTTCATTTTAATTCATTAAAAATGTGAAAGGCACACGTGGCTTGGCGCTACCAGCAGCACGTGCAGGAGACACCGCCTCCTGCCTCCCAAACCCTGTGCGAGTCCCCTGGAGTCTGAGTGAGGCCGCCTCTCTGTGCGCTTCCTGCAGCACCGCCATGCCCGCCGGACGTGGCCCGACTCTCGGCTCTCGGCACCAAGACGACCCTGGAAAGGATGTCTTGAAGAAATGCATGACCCAGCGCATAAGTGAGTCCAGGCCTCCGCAGTTACTCTCCTGGCTGGCAGGAGGCGGAGTGGACAGGAGGCATGGGAACACACCAGCCAGCCCCCTGTGGGGTGAGCGCAGGGCCCTGTGCCTGTCCTGTCACCTTATCAGAGGTGCGATAATGTTAGGTAGGAAGTTAGACATGAGCTTATGTGTGTGTGACAGGCCTAAAGAGAAGACATCTGTATCCAGCATATGCATCTGCATCTCAAAGTCATCCTGATGGTGTTTCAGGGACAGCCCGGCATTCGCATCCTGCCCTGCTCCCTCCTACCTTCCCATCCTGCCCTGCCCCCTTCTACCTGATAACCTGCCAGGTGGAGGTCCCCGCCCCTTCTGCCTGACACATCTTCCACAATCTCCCAGGTGCAGCCCAGATTCTGCACTTCAAACACCCTGCTCTGATCCCCATTCTCCAGGGGGTCATGCTCACCCTTCCTCTGAACCCAGGATGGTGCCAGCGGGGCTTCCTCCTCTCTGATACCTCCAAGGGAAAACTCAGAAGTTTTTCTATTTACACCCAAAAAGCCCTTTGTTCCAAGAGGAGCAGAGGTGGGGAAGCAAGACCCATCTCCTTTTTTTTTTTTTTTTTTTTTTTTTTTTGACAGGCAGAGTGGACAGTGAGAGAGAGAGACAGAGAGAAAGGTCTTCCTTTGCCGTTGGTTCACCCTCCAATGGCCTCCGCGGCCGGCGCGCTGTGGCCGGCACACCGTGCTGATCCGATGGCAGGAGCCAGGAGCCAGGTGCTTTTCCTGGTCTCCCATGGGGTGCAGGGCCCAAGCACCTGGGCCATCCTCCACTGCACTCCCTGGCCACAGCAGAGGGTTGGCCTGGAAGAGGGGCAACCGGGAAAGAATCCGGCGCCCCGACAGGGACTAGAACCCGGTGTGCCGGCGCCGCTAGGCGGAGGATTAGCCTAGTAAGCCGCAGCGCCGGCGTGCAAGACCCATCTCCTTAAAAACCCCCGGCCTCAACCGGACTGACAGCGCGCTCAGCCCTCTGCCTCTCTGCTGAGCTGCCCGCCTGGTCTGGCCAGGTGTAATCTCTCCACTCAACCATGTGACCTCGCTCCTTCCCCCTGTCGGAGCGACTGGGCACTCTCTCAGGTCCTGTCTGGAGAGGTGCCCATCCGTTCTTACGGATGTCCCTTCCCTAATAAACCTTGCTGTTTTAGCTCCCACTACTCTCTGTCTCACGCCTGAATTCTTTCTTGCGTGAAGACGAGAACTGTGCCATTTCTCCGGTAACAATAGGACAGCACTTCCCTTGATCTGTGACAAGGGCAGGAAGTGGTCATTCCTGTGAAGGCTACCTCACCGGTTGTAGGAGGAGAAACTGTCCGTGTGGTAAGAGTTCAGGGGCTCTGCTTCCCCGGAACCTCCCCAGCCAGAGGCCTGGGTATGTCACCATGCGGGCGGGACTAGTGGCCACAGACGTGGTCTCTCTCTTAGCTCTGGAGGTCAGAATCAGAAATCAAGACGTTGGGGCTGGCGCTGTGGCATAGCAGGCAAAGCCGTGGCCTGCAGTGCCAGCATTCCATATGGATGCTGGTTCGAGACCCAGCTGTTCCACTTCTGACCCAGCTCTCTGCTATGGCCTGGGAAAGCAATAAAAGATGGCCCAAGTGCTTGGGCCCTGTACCGGTGTGGGAGACCCAGAAGCAGCTCCTGGCTCCTGGCTTCAGATAGGCTTAGCTCAGCTCTGACCGTTGTGGCCATCTGGGGAGTGAACCAGTGGATGGAAGACTCTCTCTCTCTCTCTCTCCTCTCTCTCTCTTTCTCTCTCTCTGCCTCTGCTTCTCTGTAACTCCACATTTCACACAAATAAATAGGGGCCAGCTCTGTGGCATAGTGAGTAAAGCCGCTGCCTGCAGTGCTGGCATCCCATGTGGGCACCAGTTTGAGTCCCAGCTGCTCCACATCCCGTCCAGCTCTCTGCTATGGCCTAGGAAAGCAGTAGAAAATGGACCAAGCCTTGGGCCCCTGCACCCACTGCTGTTACCGGAGAAATTGCAGGGTTCTTGTCTTCGCACAAGAAAGAATTCAGGCGTGAGACAGAGAGTAGTGGGAGCTAAAATAGCAAGGTTTATTAGGGAAGGGACATCCGTAAGAACGGATGGGCCCCTCTCCAGACAGGACCTGAGAGAGTGCCCAGTCACTCCGATGGGGGGGGCGGGGGGGGGAAGGAGCGAGATCACATGGTTGAGTGGAGAGATTACACCTGGCCAGATCAGGCGGGCAGCTCAGCAGAGAGGCAGAGTGCTGAGCATGCAGTCCGGTTGAGGCCGGGGTTTTTAAGGAGATGGGTCTTTGTCTTCACACGTCTCCTCCTGAAACAAAGGAGTTTATGGCTGTAAGTACTAAGAAGCTCCTATCTGAGTTTTCCCTTGGAGGTATCAGAGAGGAGGAAGCCCAGCTGGCACCATCCTGGGTTCAGAGGAAGGGTGAGCAGGACCCCCTGGAGAATGGGGATCCGGAGGAGGGTGTTTGAAATGCAGAATCTGGGCTGCACCTGGGAGACTGTGGAAGATGTGTCAGGCAGAAGGGGCGGGACCTCCACTTGGCAGGTTATCAGGTAGAAGGGGGCAGGGCAGGATGCAAAGGCCGGGCTGCCCCTGAAACAGCATCAGGATGACTGAGATGCAGATGCATATGCTGGACACATTAGGCCTTTATGTCACACACACATAAGCTCATAACTGACTTCCCAGCTAACTGGGAGGAGATCTGGAAGAAGCTCCTGGCTCCTGGCTTCAGATCGGCGCAGCTCCGGCTGTTGTTGCCAACTGGTGAGTGAACCAATGGATAGAAGACTCTTTCTCTCTGCCTCTGCTTCTTTGTAACTCTGCATCTCAAACAAATAAATGGGGGCCGGAGATGTGGCATAGCAGGTAACGCCACCAGCATCCCATATGGGCACCGGTTCAAGTCCTGGCTGCTCCACTTCTGATCCAGCTCTCTGCTGTGGCCTGGGAAAGCAGTGCAAGATGGCCCAAGTGCTTGGGTTCCTGTACTCACGTGGGAGATCTAGAAGAAGCTCCTGGCTCCTGAGTGGCACAGCTCCAGTTGCAGCCAACTGGGGAATGAACCATTGGATGGAAAACCTCTCTCTCTCTCTCTCTCTGCCTCTCCTTTTTTTTTTTTTTTTTTTTTTTTTTTTTTTTTTTTTTGACAGGCAGAGTGGACAGTGAGAGACAGAGAGAGAGAGAAAGGTCTTCCTTTGCCGTTCATTCACTCTCCAATGGCCGCCGTGGCCAGCGCTGTGGCCGGCGCTCTGCGCTGATCTGAAGGCAGGAGCCAGGTGCTTCTCCTGGTCTCCCATGGGGTGCAGGGCCCAAGTACTTGGGCCATCCTCCACTGCACGCTCGGGCCACAGCACAGAGCTGGCCTGGAAGAGGGGCAACCGGGACAGAATCCGGCGCCCCGACCGGGACTAGAACCCGGTGTGCCGGCGCCGCAAGGTGGAGGATTAGCCTAGTGAGCCGCGGTGCCGGCCTCTGCCTCTCCTTCTGTGTGTAACTCTGACTTTCAAATAAATAAATAAATCTTTAAAAATAACAAAGATAAATCTTTTTAAAAAATCAGTCAGTCAAGGCGTCAGCAGGGCTGTCCCCCGAGAGGTTCCAGGAAGTGTGTTCCTTCCCTCGGCTGTGTCCTGGCTCACAGCTGTGCCCCTCCAACCTCTGCCCCAATGGGGCCCGGCCCTCTGCTCATGTGTGTCTTGCATGGACGCTGGCATTGGTTCTGGGGCCCAGCCAATCTAGAATGAGCTCCTCTTGGAATCTGTAACTTCGCTGCATCTGTGAAGTCTCTGTTTCCCAAACAAGTTCCCGGAGCGGGCCAGGGTGTGTGTGGGGCCACCATCCAACCCACTGGCTCCTCTCGGTGTCTTCACTGGGTCCTAGAGCCCCTCTCCAGCCGACTGCTGCACAGCGCCCTCTCTGGAAGGGAGGAGGAATTGCTGACGGAGTTTAAGGTGTGAGTCATCTTTTTTTTTTTAATTGGTTGGTTTCTTCCTGGAGAGGATGCAGTTCTAGAGAAAGCCGGGGACTTACAGGTCACGGTGGAGGGGGGTGAGGGGGAGGTGGGGGGGAGGTGGGAGAGGTGGGGGGGTTGCATCATGGCCCAGCCAGGGACACTGTGACTGGACGCAGGCTCTGACAAGGAAGCACCCTCTTGTTTCAAAATGAGTTTCAAAAATCACAAACAACGGGGCCGGCGCTGTGGTGTAGAGGGCAAAGCCGCCGCCTGCAGTGCCGGCATCCCATATGGGCGCTGGTTCAAGTCCTGGCTGCTCCACTCTCTGCTATGTCCTGGGAAAGCAGTAGAAGATGGCCCAAGTGCTTGGGCCCCTGCACCCACGTGGGAGACCTGGAAGAAGCTCCTGGCTCCTGGCTTCGGATCAGCACAGCTCCGGCCATTGTGGTCAACTGGGGAGTGAACCAGCAGATAGAAGACCTCTCTCTCTCTCTCTCTCTCATTCTCTCTGCCTCTCTGTAACTCTGCTTTCAAATAAATAAATAAATCCTAAAAAAAAAAATCACAAACAACTTAGTCAAACATGTAAAGTGCAAGCAAAACATTCAAAAGAGATTTAAGAGGGAACAGCTATAGATTTCAAAGAGATTTAAGAGAGATGTCCACCAGCTGTTTGTGCTCTGGTCAGCTCCTGCTGCTCTGAAGGCGGAGCTATCTGGGGAAATCTGAACACTGATTGGCTAATAGAGCTTATCGAGGAATAGTGGGTGTGAAGATATTGGGTCTGTTTGAAGAGCCATCTTCAGAAATAACCACTGCATTCATGGGGGTGAAATGATACGACGGTCAGGACTTGCTTCACAGTGGTGCAGCGGGCTGAGCCCCCACTTGGGATGCCGGCATCTGATATCACACTACAGGTTCGAGTCCCGGCTGCTCCACTTCCCATCCAGCTCCCTGCTAAGGCGCCTGGGGAGCAGCAGAGGACGGCCCAAGTACTTGGGTTCCTGACACCCACGAGAGACCGGGGTGGAGCTCCGGCTCCGAGCTCGCTCTGCCTCCATCTCTCGCTCTCTCTCCGACTTTCAGAGGGAAAAAGCGAGTGTTCAGAAGCGCGCTGCGATCAGCGAGGGCCCGGCGAGCTCGGGCTGTGGCTAAGCAGCCGGGTTTCGCCACCGAAGCAGGCAGGGCGCCAGCTCACCCCGAGCATCGCCATTTAAGCTGCTCCTCCCCCACACGACTGCCTCCTGGGGCAGCACAGGCCGTGCCCCGTGTTAGCCCCGGGCGGCCCCAAGCCCGAGGTCCGCGAGAGGAACAGGTTCGCCCCTCTCGCCCTACTGCGCCCCCTCCTTCTGCCCCACCCGGGGCAGGGCCGCCGGGACCAAGAACGCGGACCCGCACCCACGCACCTCCTTCTGACACCAACCCCCCGACTTTCCCTAGGCCGCCAGGCCGCCTCC
Source organism: Oryctolagus cuniculus (assembly GCF_964237555.1). NCBI lineage: Eukaryota > Metazoa > Chordata > Mammalia > Lagomorpha > Leporidae > Oryctolagus > Oryctolagus cuniculus. Next base: position 6,493,659 of record NC_091452.1, on the reverse strand, counting down.
CCGAGCCCTGACTGGACATGTGACCTGCCGCTCCCCGAGCCCTGACTGGACATGTGACCTGCTTTGGCCAATCACATCACGCCATCCCTCTGCGGCCACTACGATTGGCTGAGGCGTGGACACGTGACTCGAAGGCTGCTGGGATTCTGAGTTGTTTGCTAGATCCCTTGGAAGAGAGCTCTCTCTTTATTCTGGGATTGCGAAACTAGCAGAAAATAGCCCAAGTATCTAAGGAATGTGAGAGAAAAAAACAGAGCTTAAAGAAGGGGCAAAGAGATGCAAAGTTTCCTTTAAAAAAATTTTAGAGTTGAAACAAGGGCAGGTCTGATGGTGCAGAGTTAGCTGGACGGCCACAGCCCGTATCAGATGCCGGGGCACCAGTCCTGCTGCTCCACGCTTCCGATCCAGCTCCCTGCTAATGGCCTGGGAGGCAGCCGATGGTGGCCAAGGGACCCGGCTCCCTGCACCCACAGAGGGGACTGTGGGGAGCAATCCGGACTAGACTAAGTTACTCGAATTGGGACTTGTTCTGTGCATCTGCTCTCCCACAATATGGCGCTGGGAGAGAAGTAAACAGCTTCCGCACAGCTGCCTCCAGTTCAACCAATTAACTGTAGGACTTGCTCCTGATTGGAGAGCAGCGTACTCGGCGTGTGGGCAGCCGAGTTGGGATTGGCAGAGAAGGACTATAAAGGAGGAGAGAAACGGCATGCACGGGGAACATCTATGGGGAACATCTAAGGGAACCCGTGCAGCCCCCGAGAGACCCGGCCGGCGGTGTGCCGCTCCCCTGCGGAAGTGGGGAATGCGGCCAGGGGGAACTGCCCTTCCACGGAGGTGGAAGGGATAGTAGCCAACCCGGGAAGAACCAGCAGCAAACCCGGGGAGGGCCGAGCAGACGAAAGAACAGCGCAGGGTCCTGTGTTGCTCCTCCACGAAGAGGGGGAGCGACATAATGGTGCCGTGACTCGGATAGGAAACTTAGGACGGATATGAAACTTAGGAGGGAAGAAACGGGAAGAACTAGGGAAAATATCGGAGAGAGAAACTAGCAAACAGCCTAGGGAAAAGCCGGACGAAAAAGGAGCCGGAAGAAGCTATTGAAAGCCTAGGCATAGACTCGGATACGGACTACGGGGGGAAGCTGGGAGAAATCTCTAAGGTCGAAAGCGAAAGTGAAAGCTAGAACAAACAGACTCGGATGCAGACTGTGGGGAGAGGCCAGGAGAAATGAGGGAGGAGTATTGTTGGAAGAAAGCTTGGGGAAACATACCGGGTAGAGAAAAATGTTAGGGAAATTGAAGCCGCGGGGGGCAGGCCGAGGCGGAAACGAAAGCCACTTTGGGGTTCTCAAGTTAGCCCGGGAATAGGGGGCGAAAAGTTGAAGCCAGAAGCTGAGACGTAAGCCAGATTGGGATCCGTCTGATTAGCCCGGGGAGCAAAGGACGGGAAGCCAAATCGTGGGGCGGAGACGTACGCTGGGTTGAATTCGCCAGGCTAGCCCGGGGAACTTAGATTGAATCCTAGTGGCGGAGACGCAAGCTACGCTGTGTTACTCGCGGAAGCCGCCGCGTGCAGAGAGAGCACGGGGCGTGAATAGATAGGGAACGCTGGCGTAGGCCGTGGTTCAGACGCGAAAGGGTTAAGCGTGGAGACCGCGGAGCGCGCAAAGCCGAGCCGCGCAAAGCCGGGAAGCTGCGCAGATGAGAGAGGCGCGCGGGCTGAAGCGGCGCAGAGCCGGGAACCCGCCGGCGGGGCGAGGTGCCGGAAAGCCGCAGGGATAAGAGAAACAGAAGTTTTAGAAGTAAAGTGAGAAAAATAGGAATGCTGGAAGATAGAAGTAAAATGGGAGAAATAGGAATGCCCGGAGATAGAGAAATAGAGAAATAAAAAGGCCTCCCTACAACACTGCAATGTGAGAGCTTGGATTCGGTCTGCCTAATCAAGTGAGGCGATGAGCACCTGCGGGCAGCTAGCAGCTTATGCGCCGCAGGTCACCGAAGACAGGCACGAATTAACATCAGTAAGGCTTCCCCACAATACAACAATATTAAGCTTGGATTCGGTCTGCCTGATTTAAGGCGGTAAGCGCCAGCAAAGCTCGACCAGAGTATGAGCTGCAGGTCACCGAAGATAGGCACAAACCAACACTAATAAGTCTCCCCAATACGGCAATGAGAAGGCTTGGATTCGGTTTGCCTGATAGGTTTTGTAAACACCTGCAGGCAGTTCTAGCAGAGCAGAGTATGCGCTGCAGGGCACCGAACACAGGCACGCATCAGCGCCTAAAAACCTCCTCACAACATGGCGAAGAGAGGACCCGGATTCGGTTTGCCTGATGGATAGGACTTGTAAGAGCCTGTGGCAACTCTAGTGTGTGCCGCGGGACACCGAAGACAGGCGCGTATCAACGCCAAAAATAAAAAGAAAGGGGGATCTGTGGGGAGCAATCCGGACTAGACTAAGTTACTCGAATTGGGACTTGTTCTGTGCATCTGCTCTCCCACAATATGGCGCTGGGAGAGAAGTAAACAGCTTCCGCACAGCTGCCTCCAGTTCAACCAATTAACTGTAGGACTTGCTCCTGATTGGAGAGCAGCGTACTCGGCGTGTGGGCAGCCGAGTTGGGATTGGCAGAGAAGGACTATAAAGGAGGAGAGAAACGGCATGCACGGGGAACATCTATGGGGAACATCTAAGGGAACCCGTGCAGCCCCCGAGAGACCCGGCCGGCGGTGTGCCGCTCCCCTGCGGAAGTGGGGAATGCGGCCAGGGGGAACTGCCCTTCCACGGAGGTGGAAGGGATAGTAGCCAACCCGGGAAGAACCAGCAGCAAACCCGGGGAGGGCCGAGCAGACGAAAGAACAGCGCAGGGTCCTGTGTTGCTCCTCCACGAAGAGGGGGAGCGACAGGGACCCTGGCTTAGCCTGCTGTAGCCCTGGATGTTGTGGACATTTGAGGAATGAACCAGCAGATGGAAGATCTCTCTTTCTCTCTGCTTTTCGAGTAAATGAATATATTAAAGTTGAAATAATTTCAAACTTGCAGAAAAGCTACAAGTATTTACCACTAAACATAATGCTGTTCCCACTTGCTGTATCATCCTCAGACTCCTGAACATGCGGATTGCCTAGTTTACCTATGCCTGTAGCTGAGACTCGCTCCTGCACTCTTGAAAATGTGTTCATTAAAAAAAAGGAACTAGTTTGCGCACAATGACCCACAAGGGAGGTGCTGAGAGAGAAAGCTGATTTTTTAAAAATTTGAGAGACAGAGAGAGAGAGAGGTCCCATCTGCTGGTTCACTCCCCCACACACCTGCAGCAGCCAGGCGAGCCTGGGCCGAAGTGGAGAGCTAGGGACTCAGTTTGGGCTTCACACTTGATTGGCAGGGACCCAGCGATTTGAGCCATCGTCCGGGGTCTGCACGAGCTGGAAGCTGGAATCAGTCACTGGAGCTGGCTGCTGCACCAGGCACTTCAGTGCCCACACGGGCTCCCAGCCCGGCCTTACACATCAGCCAAATGCCGGCCCCTGAGGGAGCTCTTTTTTTTTCTTTTTCTTTTTTTTCTTTTTTTGACAGGCAGACTGGACAGTGAAAGAGACAGAGAGAAAGGTCTTCCTTTTGCCGTTGGTTCACCCTCCAATGGCCGCCGCGGCCGGTGCACTGCGCTGATCCGAAGGCAGGAGCCAGGTGCTTCTCCTGGTCTCCCATGGGGTGCAGGGCCCAAGCGCTTGGGCCATCCTCCACTGCACTCCCTGGCCACAGCAGAGAGCTGGCCTGGAAGAGGGGCAACCGGGACAGAATCCGGTGCGCCGACCAGGACTAGAACCTGGTGTGCCGGCGCCGCTAGGTGGAGGATTAGCCTAGTGAGCCGCGGCGCCGGCCAGAGAGAGTTCTTGAAGGATGCTGGGAGAGAGCTGACAGTCTATGGAGCCCATGCACCAAGCGGCTCTCATCCACGCGGTGTTGAGAGCAGCTGGATGTGCGACAGGTGTCTGATAATTTATTGCTAACATTAAAGGACTAGGCTTTGACATCCTAATTATGTGAACGAATTAGACAGGTTGAAGATTAGCCCCAGAATGATCCTTCAGGGGCCGGGCCTTGGTGTAAGTCCCCTAAAATGCCCTCCTGTGGAGAAGTGACAGCCCAGTCGTCTGCCGTGGTCCACAGTGAGAGCCCTGACAGGTGTATGGTAAGCAGTTGTGAAAATGATAAACAGCACATTTGTCATCTCTGAAAATTGCATTAGGGGCATAGTATCCATCGTGGAGGAAAAATACTGGGAGGGGCCAGCACTGCGGCACAGTGGGTAAAGCCTCCACTGCCAGGCCAACAGCCCATATGGGCACCAGCCCGAGTCCCAGCTGCTCCACTTCTGATCCAGCTCCCTGCTGATGCACCTGGGAAAACAGTGGAAGATGGCCCAAGTGCTCAGGACCCTGGTACCCATGTGGGAGACCCAGAAGAAGCTCCTGGCTCCAGAGTGGCTCCACCCCAGCTATTGTGGCCATCTGGGAATGAACCAGCAGATGGAAGACTTCTCTCTCTCTCTCTCTCCCCTATCTCTCTCTCTCCCCCCTCCCTTTTTCCCTCCCCGACTTTCAGATAAATAAATCTTTAAAAAAAATACCGGTAAACCCTGAGCCAGAATAGGTCCTAAGTGACCCCTGCTGAGGTCTGATTTATTTTGCTCAGCCGCAGCCTTAGTGTCGGTCAGGAGGAACGTGAGAATGAAAGCAACTCCGGTTCAAACGGACTCAAGTGGAAACTGGAAAGTCCAGGGTCAGAGCTGACAACAGAGGCCACACGTTCCCCACCTCTCAGCTCTGCGCTCCTCCATGTTGGCTTTATCCTCAGGCCGAATGGTGGCAAAGAGGCTGCCCCCAACCGCGCGTCCTCCAAGACCGAAGTCCAGCAGGTGAAAGACAGCATCCGGCAAAAGCCCTAGCGAAGCTCCTGCAGAACTTGGCTGGAGTCCACGTGGTTGCTCTTTCCCTAAAGCAGCGAGGCCCCGGTACCCGGGAAGGCTTGGGTCCCACACTCCGTCTCCTACGGGGATTCTGAAGACCCAAACAGACCGCAGGGTGGGGTGGGTCGGGGAGAGCAACGGAGCTTCCCGACCAAAATGGACCTGTTACTGAGAGCGGATCCTGAAAAGGCAACGACCAACATCCGCTTCATCCCACCTTGAAAACACCCAGAAAGGCCCAGCGGAAAGAGCGAGTGGGCCTCAGGGCTGAGCCAGCCTTCAGAGTGGACAAGTGAAAGCTGTATTGCTAGTAAAATGGCAGTCTTACCTGCGGCACCATCTATGCCCTGATGCCATCTTAGGCTCCGCCCCCCGCCCTGTGACCATCTTGCACAGTAAGCTTCGGTCCTAAGCCCCATGGCCCAACCACAGGTGTCAGCTCCACCCCCCCATGGGATCCGCTGCTCCGACTTCCCTGCCCCCCTGCAAACCTGTAACAGGACCTGCTTCCAGCCACATCCTCTCACTCTCTCGCCCTCTCCCCTCTGCCTGTTGGGCTCCCCCCGCCCGACAATAAACCTTTCCCTTAACTGGTGTTTGGTGTGTTTTGTGGTGGCCTTACAACATGTCGTTGAAAATCTAGGTGGTGTTATGATAACATATCGCAGCATGTCACACAAAGCCACTTCTTCAAGAACCTCAGGCAGGGGCTGGCGCTGTGGCATAGCAGGTAGAGCTGCCGCCTGCAGCGCCAGCATCCCATGTGGGTGCCAATTGGAGTCCCAGCTGCTCCACTTCCCATCCAGCTCCCGGCTTATGTGCTTGGGAAAGCAGCAAAGGATGGTCCAAGTGCTCAGGCCCCTGCATGTGCATGACGGACCCGGAAGAAGCTCCAGGCTCCTGGCTTTGGATCGACCCACCTCTGGCCATTGTGGCCACCTGTAGGCAGCCTTTGGACAAATCAAGGCCAGTCTTGGCTCGTGGAGTTCTTGGGATGAGAAAGCCACATACTCCCCTCCTGAAGGAGGGTGTTAATCAAGAACACTTTGTTAAAACTATCTGTGTTACCAGAGCCCCAGTAAGTTGCTTACGTATGTTGTTATCCTTTGTGCTTCTTTGTGCTGGTTATGTATAAATACCACCGAGACACTGGAATAAATGAGCCTTGATCAGCTTTGCTCCGTTTTCTGCCATCTCTTGTCCCTCTTTTCAGTCCCTCTCTCTCCCTCAGGTTCCCTTTGACTGGTGCGGCTGGCCCGCACACCCTGGGGAGTGAAGCAGCTGATGGAAGACATCGCCCTCTCTGCCTTTCAAATAAATTAAATCAACCTGAAAAGAAGCAGCAGCGGACTCTGATTCTTGTCAGAAGACTTCTCAGAACGCGAGTGTCAAAAGCGCCCCCCACGCTTCGTCCGAATTCCGTCTTGCGACATCACTTCCCCATCGTCCTTTGGCCACCCTCTCCTTCCCCTCCTGTGTTAAAGGAAACACCAGGCTTTCTGATAATGCCAGCTGAGAACGTGTTTCTTGATTCGTAGCCCAACAGACAGCTCTGCTACGGTGGCTTAACAGGTGGGAAAGTTTGTCTTTCACGCTAGGAAGACTGGGAATGGAGAGAGCTGAGAGCTGACGTGGACACCCAGACCGCCAGGAACGCGGGCTCAATATGCGTGTGCACGGACTGTAAGCCTGGCGTGGGCGCTTCGTCCACAGCTTGACTCTCATCGCCTTCTGCCCTGTGTGCATGTCCAGCCACACAGAGGGAGAGAGGTCAGGCTTTTTTTTTTTTTTTGACAGGCAGAGTGGACAGTGAGAGAGGGAGACAGAGAGAAAGGTCTTCCTTTGCCGCTGGTTCACCCTCCAATGGCCGCCGCGGCCAGCACACTGCGGCCGGCGCACCGCGCTGATCCGATGGCAGGAGCCAGGAGCCAGGTGCTTTTCCTGGTCTCCCATGGGGTGCAGGGCCCAAGCACCTGGGCCATCCTCCACTGCACTCCCTGGCCACAGCAGAGAGCTGGCCTGGAAGAGGGGCAACCGGGACAGAATCCGGCGCCCCAACCGGGACTAGAACCCGGTGTGCCAGCGCCGCAAGGCGGAGGATTAGCCTAGTGAGCCGCGGCGCCGGCCTTTTTTTTTTTTTTTTTTTAAACATGAGCTCTTGTTTTCTTGTGTGAGTAATGTTAAATGATAAATTTTTAAAGCATAAAACCATGATTCTTTGGCAACTATAAAATAAACATGTGTCAAAGATTGGATTTCTTTCTTTTATTAATACAGAAATCAGCAAGATGATAAACCAGTTCAAAGGAGAATTTACAACCGTGTAGGAACAAGCAACCACACACATGCACACACGTACACACATGAACATGTACACACACACACACACACACGCGTGCACTCGCACACGTGCAGGCAGGGGTGCTGAAAGGAGTGTCCGGAGCAGCAGTGCCACAGCTCCTCAGATGGGTTTATCTGCATTTCCATGAACCTCGCTGTGGGCGCCCTACAACGTACAAAATTGTAAAATAGGTCGGTGCCGCGGCTCACTAGGCTAATCCTGCACCTTGCGGCGCCGGCACACCGGGTTCTAGTCCCGGTTGGGGCACCGGATTCTGTCCCAGTTGCCCCTCTTCCAGGCCAGCTCTCTGCTGTGGCCAGGGAGTGCAGTGGAGGATGGCCCAAGTGCTTGGGCCCTGCACCCCATGGGAGACCAGGAGAAGCACCTGGCTCCTGCCATCGGATCAGCACGGTGCGCCGGCCGTAGCGCGCTGGCCGCGGCGGCCATTGGAGGGTGAACCAACGGCAAAGGAAGACCTTTCTCTCTGTCTCTCTCTCTCACTGTCCACTCTGCCTGTCAAAAAAAATTAAAAAATAAATAAATTTAAAAAATTGTAAAATAACCCTTTTTTACCCATTGCAAAGTCTTTCATGGTGTTTCCTGTCGGAAGGGGTCACCCCCCTGCATCTCCTGGACCAGAACGCTGTCACTTAGCCACTTCTGTCGCCAGGGAGGATGGGAAACGAAGCGTGTGTAGCCAGATTCTGTTGGGCAGCTCCGCCTAACCTACACAGCCACAGGACGAGTTGGAGGTGCCGGGTTAGGGGGTGATTTTCAGTGTCTGTGAGTGGGAGGGGCCGGAGTGCACCTCTGTCAGTTTTGATTGCTCAGTGTCACTCCCTGTTCCGGTGGTGGTGCCTCAACGATCCTTTGGGAGGTCGCCTCTCGCCCCTCTCCAAACTCAGCTCCAAAGATGGACCCTCAGGGCGGACACTGTGGCGTAGCGGGTAAAGCCACCATCTGCAATGCCAGCATCCCACATGGGCGCCGGTTCGAGTCTCTGCTGCTCCACTTCCCATCCAGCTCTCTGCTATGGCCTGGGAAAGCAGATGGCCCAAGCCCTTGTGCCCCTGCACCCGCGTGGGAAACCCAGAAGAAGCTTCAGGCTCCTGGCTTCGGATTGGCACTGCTCCAGCCATTGTGGCCAATTGGGGAGTGAACCAGCGGATGGAAGACTTCTCTCTCTACCTCTCCTTCTCTCTCTTTTTAACTCTGACTTTCAAATAAATAAATAAATCTTCAAAGATGGACCCTTGACCCAGGGCTCCCTTAGCTATGGTGGCTGACTTTCAGCAGAACAAGACTGTAACTGTCAGGGGCCGGTGCTGTGGTGTAGTGGGTAAAGCTGCCGCCTTTGGTGCCGGCTTCCTATATATGCGCCAATTAAAATCCTGGCTGCTCCACTTCCCATCCAGCCTCTGCTATGGCCTAGGAAAACAGTAGAAAATGGCCCAAATGCTTGGGCCCCTGAACCCATGTGGGAGACCTGGAAGAAGCTCCTGGCTCCTGGCTTCAGATCAGCGCAGCTCTGGCTGTTGTAGCCATTTGGAGAGTGAACCAGTGGATGGAAGACCTCTCTCCCTCTCTGTCTCCACCCCTCTGTAATGGTCTTTCAAATAAATAAATAAATAAATATTAAACAACAATGGTGATACCCAGGTGACACCATCAAGTCACTGGGAACCTGGAGGGTACAGGTGGATCCCTGCATCCTTTGCAGAAGCCCCACGGCCTCTGGGCGCTTGGCTTCCTGGTGGGAAGCCCCTGAGCTCTTCACCTCGCGTCACTCCCCGTCAGCAGGTGCAGGGCAGGTCAGGCAGACTGAACCCGGAAAGTAGAACCCCCTGCTGGCCGCCGAGGAGCACTGCATGGACAATAAAAATGGAAAGCTAAGCAGAGGTGGTGAGGGAAGACTGAGATTAGCGACAGCAGGACCCTGCCTCCACCCCCAGGCAGGAAACTCAATCCAGGGCCCGGTATCCCCACCCAAGACCCAGAGATCCAGTTACTCAGAGGAGCTTCTTAGGGTGGGTGGGGCCGGGGCGGGGGCCTGGGTGTTTGGGAGAGCTGCCTCCCATCAGTTGAGCCCCACTGGAAGCCGCAGCACACGGAAGCCCGAGTCTACAGGGGTCAGCGCCTCCCTCTGTAGGAAGTGGAGCAGGAGACGGGTGAGGAACGAAACTGAAGACATCGGTCTCTGATACCAGCAAGGCTGGCCCATGTCCATGTTTCCTCACCTCTAAGATGCCATCGCTGGTAACACGCGCTTCCATTTTACACCCCCAAGACAGCAGAACGCTGCCGACAAAACTGTGGCCCAACGCCAAGACGCCACTGTCCCAGCGCCTGGACGGACGGTTGTTGGCATGTGAACAAGGCACCTCTGGAGATGGGCGAGACACTGTTTGCTACTCCTGTGAGCTCCATGCATTTCCTCCTTTGGGCCTTGACGTTTCCTCCTGGGAATCAGGAACAGGAAACTACTTCACCGGGTGTTTCTACGGACCGTCAAACTGAGTGAGGGCAGGGACCTTGTTAGAGAGAGCGAGGACTGTGCCTCTGACTCCTGGCCATCCCCAGGGCCCAGCAACGCCTTGGTGCGCTGTGGGAACTTAGGAAGATTTCTGGGATGAACCCACCTAGCCCCTGCACCCCCAGCAGGGCACGGTTCCGGGCACGTAGTGGGGACGGGTGTCAGTAAGTGGAGCTATTATTATTGGAGTTAAACATGCTTTGGTGGGAACAAGCTCTTCTCTTCCTCCAATGTCACCTAGAATTGTGTGTGTGTGTTGGGAGGGGGGCTCCCCTTAATTTTTAAAAAAGATTTATTTATTTATTTATTTAATTTGAAAGTCAGAGTTACACAGAGAAGAGAGGCAGAGAGAGAGAGAGTCTTCCATCCACTGGTTCACTCCCCAGTTGGCCGCAACAGCCAGAGCTCTGCCGATCCGAAGCCAGGAGCCAGGAGCTTCTTCCAGGTCTCCCACGCGGGTGCAGGGGCCCAAGGACTTGAGCCATCTTCTGCTGCTTTCCCAGGCCATAGCAGAGAGCTGGATTGGAAGTGGAGCAGCCAGGACTAGAACCGGCGTCCATATGGGATGTGGCGCGTCAGGAGAGGGTGTTAACCCGCTGCACCACAGCACCGGCATCAGCAGGGAGCTGGACAGGAAGTGGAGCCGCCAGGACCCCAACAGGTGCTCGCATGGGATGTGGGCACTGCATGCAGCGGCTTAGCCTGCTGTGCCCGGACTCAGGCCCCAGGGTCTCCTTTTTTTTTTTTTTTTTTTTTTTACAGGTAGAGTTAGACAGTGAGAGAGAGACAGAGAGAAAGGTCTTCCTTCCATTGGTTCACTCCTCAAATGGCTGCTACGGCGGCACTGCGCAGATCCGAATCCAGGAGCCAGGTGCTTCTCCTGGTCTCCCATGGGGTGCAGGGCCATGGGAACTTGGGCCATCCTCCACTGCACTCCCTGGCCACAGCAGAGAGCTGGCCTGGAAGGGGGGCAACCGGGACAGAGCCGGCGCCCATATGGGATGCTGGCGCCGCAGGCGGAGGATTAACCTGCTGTGCCATGGTGCCGGCCCTGGGGTCTCCTCTTAATTCAAAAAAGGCGTCAGAGTGGACACGCTGGACGAGTCTCCGGTAGAAAAGGCTGCGCTAGGGGGCTTAGTGCACATACAGACCGAGCTGTGAACAGAAAATTAAAGGGCGGTGCTGGAGCAGGGGGCGCCGGGGACTCAGCGCGGCTCAGCGGCCCTCGGCCCATTTCACAGTCGCCACTCGGGCTGGCTAGGGATTGGAAGGATCCTCCCCAAACGCACAAGTGCACAGAAGCAAGGAGTACCGAGACGGGAGAGACGGAGCCCAGCTCCGGGAGGCGAGACGGCGGCGAGGAAAAACCCGGTTTACAGAGCTCCGGGAAATGGCGCTGAAGAGAAACCAACCGCCTCAATCATCTGCAAGCCCCGGGGAGTGACTGATCCAGCAGGGCGGAGGTCGCTCAGGGCTCCAAGAGGTTCCCCAGACACCGGGCAGGGCTCCCCGGGCACCTTAACAGGAGCCACTTCGCACGCAGGTGCGCGTCCGGCGCCCGCGACCCAGCGGCTGGCGCGTGCAGCGAGCGCCGCCTACTGGCCGCTCGGCTCTCGGCTGCTCGGCCCCGCCCCCAGAGGTGGAAGGCGCATGCTCTCTGCCTTCGCCCCGCCCCCTCCTCCAGGCTTCTCGCGACATCCGCCCAGCGGCGGCCCGAGTCTCGCGGTAAAAGCTGGTTGTCTCGCGGGACGCGCCTGGCCCACGGGCTCTCGGGCGGCCCTGGCCGGGGAAGAGGAGTTGCATGTGTCGCTTCAGCTGGCGGTAGCGGCGGGAGCGGAGGCGGCGGGGCCTGTGCGACCGCCCGGGTAACGACCCCTCGCGCCTCCCCGGCGTCCCAGGAGCTCGTAGAGAGCGTGGGCGGAGCCGAGGCGCTGCCCGGAGGCTGGGGGCCGGGCCGGGCCGGGGGCGTCTCCCGCACCCCCGCCCTCGGGGCCCCTCTGCCGACCCCGGAGTCGCCCCGTCGCCCCGGACCGGGCGGCCCTCGTCGCCCTCGTGCCCCTAGTGCGGCCGCCGTGCTCTCCCCTCATCCTCGGGCTCGGGCCACCCCGCCCCCTGCCATGCCCTCGCCTCCGCGCCCCTCCCCGGCCGTTGGCCGCCCCCCGCCCTGCGTTCGGGGCCCCCCGGGGGCCTCTGGGTGCCTTCCCGCTTCCCCTCCCAGCCCCTCGCCGTCTCCCGGGGCCGCCGTCGCCGGCTCTGGCCGGTGGCCCCCGGTCCTTGCTGTGCACTTGCTCGCGTGCCGGCCGGGCGGATGCGGGGCGCCCGACGCTGCCAGCTCACGGAGCTCGGGGTGGGCGCTGCTGCTCCGTTGGGGTCTTGGGCGGAAAGGTGAAGGTGTGTCCCTGTCTCCGCCCGCAGGTTTGTGAAATGGCTTCTGACGTTTCCGAATGCAGCGGTGCTGACTGCAAGGGGGACCCTCGGAACAGTGCCAAGTTAGATGCGGGCTACCCACTCCGCGTGCTCTACTGTGGAGGCAAGTGTGGGGCTGGCTTCTGCCATTTTTTTTTTTTTCCAAACTCATTGTAATAGTTAAACATTGGACCCTACTGAGCTTTTTCTGCGTCTCTCTGATTTTTGTTTTTTCATTGTCTTCTTACTTGAAAGGCAGAGAGAGGTTTTCCGTGCGCTGGTTCACTCCCCAGATCCAGGTTTCTCATGTGGGCGGCAGGGACCCAAGAGCTTGAGGCATCACCCGCCGCCTCCCATGGCCTTAGCAGAAGCTGAATCGGAAGTGGAGGCGCCGGGACTAGAACCTGGCGCCCCAGGATGGGGTGTGGGCGGCCCACCTTCCCCCTCCGCTTGTGGTCTTTTCCTGTTACTTGGTGAACCCCTGCAGAGGAGGAGGCGTGGGTTAGCGGATTTTCCCAGCCTGTGTGACCTGGGTCTGGTTCCAGGCCTGCAGGGGGATCCAGACGCGTGGGTCATTCCCTCATTCCGACTTTGGGCTCTCGTCTCGCTGTTGACGGGGCTCCGTGGAAGAGGAGATGGGGAGAGTGCCCCAGTGGAAGGGACGGTGGAGAGGCGTGCGGCCCATCGGGAGAGACGGGCAGCTTTGAGTTAGCACGGTGTGGTGTGTGCGTCGTCAGTTAAGGAGTGCGAGGTGAGGGCAGTCTTGGGAAGTCTTCCCGGCCTGGGTAACGCACGGCTGAGAGTCAGTGTTTTCCCTCCGAGGACCTCCTCGTCTTTGTCGTCGTTGTTTTAGATTTGCTGATTTATTTATTCGAAAGGAAGAGCAACAGAGAGATCGTCCCCCTGCTGGGTTACCCTGCAGATGTCCACAATGCCAGGTCTAGGCCAGACCACCAGAGCCAGGAACTCCAGCCGGGTCTCCCACTCGTGTGGCAGGGGTCGAGTGCTTGAACTTCCACTATCTTCTGAGGCACATTAGCAGGAAGCTGGACCAGAAGTGGAGCAGCCGGGACTTGAGCGGGCGTGCTGAGATGGGTTGCCAGTGTTGAGAGCAGTGGTCAATCTGCTGTGCCACAATGCCCATCCCTCCTCTTTTTTTTTTTTTTTTTTTTTTTTAAGGATTGATTTATTTGAAAGGCAGAGTTACGGGGGTGTGGGTGGGGGGAGAGAGAGAGAAATCTTACATATGCTCGTTCACTCCCCAAGTGGCTGCAATGGCTGGTCCTGGTCCAGGCCAAAGCCAGGAGCCTGGAACTCTGTCCAGGTCCCCCACATGGGTGGCAAGGGCTCAGACACTCGGGCACTCGGCCATCTTCCACTGCTTTCCCAGGCACAATAGCAGTGAGCTGGATCGGAAGCTGAGCAGCCAGGACTTGCACTGTCACTCGTGGAATGCCGTTGTCACAGGTGGCAGCTTATCCTGTTGTGACACGGTGCCAGCCTCAAAGTTCCTATTTTTTTGCACCAAATAAACTTATTTTTAAATTCTGTCCTTTTGTGAACTTTTTGTTTTCAAGATGATTGATTGATTTGAAAGGCAGAATGACGGAGATTGTCCATTGGTTGGTTTATTCCCCAAATGGCTGCAACAGCCAGGGCTGGGCCAGGCAGAACCAGGAACCAGGAACTCCCCCGGGGACACCTACCGCTGCCTGTCAGGTGCTTTAGTAGAAACCTGGACTGGAAGCAAAGCAGCTGGCACTCAGACCAGCGTTCAGAAATGGGATGCTGTGTTGCCGGCCGCGGCCCACCCTGCCGCACCACGGTGCCAGCCCCTTTGTGAACTTTCTGAAGTTGTGTAAGCGAGGATTCAGGAAAGGGAGGGATCTTTGTTAAAAGGTAGTAGAACGTTTTCAAGGAAGTGGAGCTTGACTTAATCTGCAGACCAGGGTGGGACGACACTGAGGAATATGTGAGTTTAAACCCTGGCCTGGTGGTGGCCAGTCTCATCCATGAAATGGGGAGAGCAGTGGGGCCTGCCTCAGCTGGGAGGTGCATTATAGTGCCTTGGGCAGAAAATACCAATGATGAGGGAAGACTAGTGCATTGCATTTTGGAGGAGGGAGAACCCACAAACTGAAAGGCCAGTGCAGAAATGTAGGTTTGAGGTAAGTGAGTGCTTTGGTTAGCGTGGGAGCCGTGCAAGAGGAAATGAAGGGGTTAATCACAGAAAAGACAGAAGGGAGAAAGGTTCAGTAGATTCAGTCCATGTTTTAGAAAAATGCATGTTTATTTATTTGAAAAGAGTTGCAGAGAGGCAGAGAGAGAGGTCTTCCATCTGCTGGTTCACCCCTCAAATGGCTGCAGTGGGCAGAGCTGGGCCCGTCCGGAGCCAGGAGCCAGGAGCTTCTGGGTCTCCCACGCAGGCACAGGGGCCCAAGGAGTTGGGCCATCTTCTGCTTTCCCAGGCCATAACAGAGAGCTGGATCAGAAGAGGAGCAGCCAGGTCTCGAACTGGCGCCCATATTGGATGCTGGCACTGCAGGTGGTGGCTTTACTCGCTACGCCGCAGCGCCAGCCCCTGGATTCCATATTTGTAAAGTGGAAGGGTTGAAAGCAGGAGATCACCCCTACAGGTGAGGACACTGGGAGGATTGGATTTGGAGATGGACGGTGGGCTCATTTTCCAGTTACGTGGATTTGCGTCTCTGCAGATGGAAGAATACACGCACGTTATAGACGGGGAGTAAGTATCTGGGTTCTTAGCCGTAGAGGTGGTCGTTTGGGAATACGTGAGCGTTTCTCAGTCAAGGAGAGAGAAGGGCGGAAAGAGCCCTGGGTGTGCTTGGAGTGGGGTGAGCTGGGTGGAGTCTGTGGCCGGGTGGAGGGGTTGCTTAGTTGACGAGAGGTTAGGAAGCTTGGTGGGAATGTCTGCCTCTGGTAATCCCCCCCCCCCCAGTAATTATGAGGTAAAACTAAGGGTGCAGGAAAAACTGGTCCAAGATGCCAGAATACAGATTCTATTAGGCATCTGTATGATGGCTACTACGGGAGAACGTTCTCTTTAAAGATTCGTTGTATTTACTTGAAAGAGTGGTGGAGAGAGTGACAGAGGCACTGGGCTGCGCTCCACTGCTTTCCCAGGGGCATCAGGCAGCTCAGCTGGAAGCCGGGAGCGGGACTCCGGCATCAGAGGTGACCACCACAGCACGGCCCAGGAAACAGCATTTTCCACTTGACAGCCGCTGTGAGTAAAGGGTGAGACCTTCCTGTGTCAGTGCACGAGGACTGGGAAGTGGAGGTGGTTGAGGGGTCACGTCTGTCTAGGGAGCACCGTCCAGTACAACGCAGGCTTCCACTTGGTGTTAGGTTTACTTGAACAGCCAGTAATGGAGCTGGGTTTAGATTTGCCTTTTATTTTCCCTCTGACATTACCATTTTCTAAAGATGGTGGCCTTCGTTAACTAGCTTGCTAAGAAAACATGATGGCCTTGTTACTGGGATGCACACCACAGTGAATCAGCAGTTTGCAGTGTCAGGTTTTCTGAGTCCCTTTGATGCAGGCGGTCCTGGGCTAAGTTGTGTGGTCAAATACGCGCGGTGAGACTGTCCTGCGCTTCCTGTCAGTGCAGCTCACACGGGGTAGGTACCGGCGAGGGCTGGAGGGAAGAGGCAGGTAGGGGGCTGGTGTTGTGGCGTAGCAGGTAAAGCTGCCACCTGTGAAGCTGGCACCCCATGTGGGTGCTGGTTCAAGTCCTGGCTGCTCCTCTTCTGATCCAGTTCCCCGCTAATGGCCTGAGAAGGCAGCGGAAGATGGCCCAAGTGCTTGGGCTCCTGCACCCATGTGGGAGACCCAGGAAAGGCTCCTGGCTCCTGGCTTTGGTCTGGCCCAATCCTGGTAATTGTGGCCATTTGGGGAGTAAACCAATGAATGGAAGATTCCTCTCCCTCCACCCTCAGAACTCTGCCTTTCATATAAATAAAGTAAGTCTTTAAGAAAAAAAGATGCAGGCGAGATTGACAGCAGGGAGATGGGCAGTACAGGCCTGGGTGATTGGCTTCCGTGCCAGCACTGACAGGTAGTGGTTTCTGCCCGCTGTAGGGAGTCCGGGACTGCGTCACAGGTGCGTCAGAGGGCAGTAGCATTCAGGCAGGCATTGAAGGGCACAAGGACTCATGCTCAGACGAAGTAACCAGGAACGTGGGTGCAGCTGGGTTGCAATGAGGGCATTCTGAAGTAGAGGAGCAGGAACTGTACGGCCGTGTGGTTTGGGACCAGGTTAGCGAGATTTCGTTTGTTGGTGGTGCTAAGTCATTGGAGGTGTTAACAGAGAAGTGAGGTGGGATGAACCTGGAGCAGAGGAAAAGTTGAGGAAGGCAGGCTTACTGGCCAGGCCATAGGAAGACTTCAGGCGACATTAATGAAGCTTTAAGTGAGTGCTGTAATTAGGAAGCGTAGGTTGAGAAAGAGAGTCTGGTGGATAAACAGGACGAAGGATAAACAGGATAAAGCAGTGAATTAGATTTGAAGACTAGGGAGAAGGGAAAAATACATTTTATGAAAACTGGTGAAAGCATTTAGTATTCTTGGAGTGCTTCAAGAAGAGGGAAACCCTCAAACAGAAAACCTAACTGATGAAAGAGAGAAATAGAAGAGAAAATGACATATTCCTTGTCAATTCTACCTCCTCCTCTCCTTTCCCTCTTTAAAAAAAAAAAGATGCAAATTAAGACCGGCTCCGCTCCCAGCGAGAGGCTGAGTCGCATTGAGAGCAGCTTGGGTTCATTCGGAAAACGTCTCCTAAGCATGTGCGCTTTGCCAGGCACCGGGCTCGCTCTACGGGAGTGTGAGGCCTGATTGTCACAGCCTCACCCCGAGGTCAGACAGGCTAGCGTGTGAGCTGCAGTGTTCCACGTGTGTACTGCCGAGCTGACCTGACTACTGTGGGGTACAGAACCAGCTGGCTCTACTTGGGAGAACGGGAAAAAGGGACACTTTCTGAGTGGATTTTATGTTTTTGTATGTTATTTAAGTTTTATAGCATATAATACTCTTCTGCTTTTATTAAAGATAGGTTTCTGAATCATATGAGAGGTGGGGCCAGGATTAAAATCTGAGACAACAGCCATTACAGCATGAGGTGTCAGGAACCCGCACGGGGCCTGGAAGCATGGATGTCCCTCGGAGGGACAGCGTGGACGGAAGTCGCTGTGGCTGGAGCGCAGGTGGCAGCAGTTTGTGTGTAGGAGCAAGAAAGGACGTTTGGGAAGTTGTTCGTCCGGGAGTGATGGGACTGGCTGTCTTTTAGGACGACAGCTGTTTGGAAGGAAGGAGGTTCCTGAAATGGGTGAGACTGGCACAGACATCAGGTGGGAGCCCCTGGGCTATGAGGCGACTTACACTAGGGCTGTGGAACCAGGGTGAGACACGTTTTTGAGGACAAGTGAAAAGGACGTGAATGCACGTGGAGGGTGAACTGGAGATGGAGTTGAGATGGGCAGGTCCAGAACGAGCTCTCGGGCCCACAGGGCCTGTCGTAGCTGAAGTCGCGATTTCACTGAAGGGACTGGGTGTCGTCTCTTGTCTCCCATTTCCTCTTCCCTGTTCCCAAAATGCACTTCGAGTGCTGGTTGACCTTGTTTTCTCTGTCTTCTCATTCCATTCTGGCTTGGATTCCATTACAGGGATTCCAGGCGATTGACTTGGTGAAGGTTTGATGTACTGCCTGTGCCAGGCACACCACGCTGCACACAGGGGGATCAAAGCTTCAGGGAACTTTATGTGATCCTGGATGAATGTGGAATTGCAGCTGATCAGTGCCAGGAAGATAAGGGGCGTGATGGTCCAGTAGGGTGTGGTTGTGGATTTGCCCTAGTCCTGGGAGTCAGGGGTGCCAATCCGGGCGAGTAATGATTAAGTCAGATCTCTAGGATGAGTAGGTTGTTTGTTTGTTTGTTTTGTTTTAAGGTGTATTTTACTTTTTTTTGAAAGGCACAGTGACAGAAAAGGAGAGACAGAGATCTTTGATCTGCTGCTTCCTTCCCTAAATGACTGGGACTGGACCAGGCTGAAGCCAGGAGCCCAGAATTCCATCCAGGTCTTTCACGTGGCAGGTACTTGGGCCATCATGTGCTGCTTTCCCAAGTCTTCTGCTGCTTTCCCAGTGCATTTCCCAGGCAGAGAATTGGATCGGAAGGGGAGTAATTGGGACTGCAACTGGCTGGCTGATGTGGAATGCCAGCATCATGAATGCTGACTTAAGGCTTAACCTACTGTGCCATAGTGCTGGCCCCTGATGGGTTGTTAAGCCAGGTGAAGTGGGAAGGAACACATGCGGGGTCCCTGTGGCCACAGGGAGTGTATTTAGCTGAAAGACAGAAGGAAGACAATCTGGCTAGGCAGTGGCTGACAGCAGGAGGAGTGGTAGAATGAAGATGGAGATTGTAGGAGCCAGGCTAGCAGACTTTCCTTTTTTCTTTAAAGATTGATTGATTGATTTGAGAGAGGGACAGAGTGAGAGAGCTCTAAAAAAGAGAGAGCGAGGCCGGTGCTGTGGCTCACTAAGCTAATCCTCCACCTTGCGGCGCTGGCACACCGGGTTCTAGTCCCGGTCGGGGCGCTGGATTCTGACCTGGTTGCTCCTCTTCCAGTCCAGCTCTCTGCTGTGGCCTGGGAGGGCAGTGGAGGATGGTCCAAGTGCTTGGGCCCTGCACCCCATGGGAGACCAGGATAAGCAGCTGGCTCCTGCCATCGGATCAGCGCGGTGCACCGGCCACAGCACACCGGCCGTGGCAGCCATTGGAGGGTGAACCAACGGCAAAGGAAGACCTTTCTCTCTGTCTCTCTCTCTCACTGTCCACTCTGCCTGTCAAAAAAAAAAAAAAAAAAAAAAAAAAGAGAGAGCGAGCTTCCATCTACTGGTTCACTCCCCAGATGGCCACAGTGGCCAGCATTGGCAGACTGAAGCCAGGATCCAAGAGCTTCCAGGTCCCAGGTGGGCAGCAGGGGCCCAAGCAGTCGGTCCGTCTTCCGCTGTTTTTCCCAGGCCATCATCAGAGAGCTGACTTGGAAGTCGAGCAGCCAGCACTCGATCAGTGCCCGCATGGAATGCTGGCATCACAGGTGGCAGCGTTACCTGCTGCACCACACACTGGCACTGCAGTTTTGCCGAGGCCAGCAGACTTCTGTAGGCCATGTTGACTTATTTTGGTCTTTAGTCACCCTAAGAGCCTGCAGGCTTCTAATATGCAGGTCGGCAGTCAGATTTGCATTTTGGAAAGTTCATCGTATGAGCAGTGTGTTTGGCGGGAGACCTGTGTAGAAATTTTGGCAGTGCTCCAGGGAGACACTTGGGTGGAGAAAATGAGGCTGAGGATGGGAGAGGGAATTAGAAAATGGATCCATTATCAGGGATGGAGAAGGAAGGGTAGAGCTTCTGTTTTGTGTGACAGAGGGTGAGTCTTCCTGCAGGCTAGGTGGATGATGACAGCATGTAGGGTGAGCTGGTTTCTCTGACATTCTCAGAAGGAGGAGTGCAAGAACACGTTTAGGCCAGTGCTAAGGAGTGCTGGGGACAGCTGTGAGAAGAGGATGTCTCCAGATTGAGTAGATCCGTGGCTCTAATCTGGAAGGGACTCAAGACTCCGTGCGTGGTAGCCAGTGGAGCATTACTGAAAAGTTCCTGGAGTGTCTAAGAATCTATGCCTGGGCCGGCGCCATTGCTCACTTGGCTAATCCTCTGCCTGCGGCACTGACACCCCGGGTTCTAGTCCCGGTTGGGGCGCCGGATTCTGACCTGGTTGCTCCTCTTCCAGTCCAGCTCTCTGCTGTGGCCTGGGAGGGCAGTGGAGGATGGTCCAAGTGCTTGGGCGCTGCACCTGCATGGGAGATCAGGAGGAAACACCTGGCTCCTGGCTTCGGATTGGCGCAGTGCACCAGCCATAACGCACCGGCCATAGTGGCCACTTGGGGGGTGAACCAATGGAAAAAGGGAAACCTTTCTCTCTCTCTCTCTCTCTCTCACTGTCTAACTCTGCCTGTCAAAAAAAAAAAAAAAAAAAAAAAAGAAAGAAAAGGTAGTTTCTCCTTTGCAAATAGTAAGCTGTCAATGGAAGAAATTGAGGTTTTTTTTTTTTGTTTTTGTTTTTCCCCAAAGAAACCGTTTATTTAAGAAATACAGATTTCATAAGTACAACTTTAGGAATATAGTGATTCTTCCCACTGTACCCACCCTCGCACCCCTCATCCTCCTCCCTCTCCCATTCTCGGTCCCATTCTCCATTAAGATTTATTTTCAGGCTGGCGCTGGGGCTCAATAGGCTAATCATCTGCCTGTGGTGCCGGCACCCCGGGTTCTAGTCCCGGTTGGGGCGCCGGATTCTGTACCGGTTGCTCCTTTTCAGTCCAGCTCTCTGCTATGGCCCGGGAGTGCAGTGGACGATGGCCCAAGTGCTTGGGCCCTGCACCTGCATGGGAGACCAGGAGAAGCACCTGGCTCCTGGCTTTGGATCAGTGCGGTGCGCCAGCCGCAGTGGCCATTGGGGGGTGAACCAACGGAAAAGGAAGACCTTTCTCTCTCTCTCTCTCTCTCTCACTGTCCACTCTGCCTGTCCAAAAAAAAAAAAATTCATTTTCAGCTAACTTTATACACAGAAGACCATCTCTATACTTAAAGTAATGATTTCAGCGATTTGTGTGCACATGCGTATACACACACACACACACACACACAAACTGAGAAGTAGTTTTACGGTTAATGCTCATAATACAACTCATTGAGGACAGAGGTCCTGCATGGGAAGTAAGTGCACAGTGACTCCTCTTTTTAATTTAACAATTAACACTCTTACATATGACATCAGTGATCACCTGAGGCTTTTGACATGAGCTCTGGAAACCTCTTGAATGCATAATCTCCATTAGTATTTAGACAAGGCCATAAGCAAAATGGAAGTTCTCTCCTCCCTTTAGAGAAAAATACATCTTTGATGGCCACCTCTTTCCACTGGAGTCTCACTCACAGAGATCCTTCATGTAGGTCATTTCTTGCCATTCTTTCTTGGCTTTCCATGCCTGAGGTGCTGTCATGGGCTTTTCAGCCAGACCAGAATGCCTTAAGGGCTGATTCTGAGGTCAGAGTGCTATTTAAAGTGATTGTCATTCTATGAGTCTGCTGTGTGGACTGCTTCCCATGCTGGAACATTCTCTTCTTTTTAATTCTATCTATTATTGCCGGACACTTGATCTTATTTATATGATCCCTTTAACACTTAATCCTATCCATATGATCACTTTAACTCTTAGATGGCATTTTGGATTTGGGGTCCCATGGCAAGTTTTTAAACTGTACCCTTAGAAGTAAGTCTGTAGGAAAGTATGCAGAACTGCACAGCTTTACAGTCACAACTTCTCCTCCCTCTCTCATTTCTACTCTTATTTTCTACTGAGATCAACTTCAGTTGTCTGTATACATATATGATTAACTATGTCAAGTAAAGAGTTCAACAAATAGTGTGAAGAAGGAAAAACTGTTTGACAGTTGAGACAAGGGGCTATCAGAGTACCTGATAATAAATGCACAATCTGTGGTAATTGCTGTTGGTGATGATGGTGTCACACCCCCTCTCCCTCAGAAGTCTCAAGATGGGGACTGGCGTTCTGGTACAGTGAGTTAAACACTGTGACACTGGCATCCCAGAAGTGCCAGGTTGAGGCCTGGCTGCTCTGCCGTTGATCTAGCTTTAGGCAGTGAAGGATGGCCCAAGTGCTTGGGCCCCTGCCCCTTGTGGGAGACCTGCATAGAGCTTCTGCCTCTTGTCTTCAGCCTGGCGGCCATTTTGGGGGGTGGACCAGCAGATGCAGGATCTCTCATTTTTTTGTCTCTGTCACTTTGCTTTTCAAATAAACAATCTAAAAGAAAGAGATCTTAAGCTATTGTGCAAAGTGAACTACTCATTATTAGCTGTAACAAATGAAAACAGGTGGGGCCAGTGTTGTGGCATAGAGGGTAAAGCTACTGCTTGTGATGCTGCATCCCCTATGGGTGCTGGTTCGGGTCCTGGCTGCTTCCCTGCTAATGGCCTGGGAAAAGCAGCAGAGGATGACCCAAGCGCTTGGGCCGCTGCTAAGACCCAGCGGAAACTCCTGGCTCCTGGCTGGCCCAGCACTGGCTGATATGACCATCTGGGGAGTGAACCAGCAGATGGACGCTCTCTCTCTGTCTCTCCCTCTCTCTCTGTGACTCTGGCTTTCAAATAAATAATAAAGAAACAAAACAAAATAAGCAGTCAGCCCAGTAGTGGGATTATAAGTAGGTGGGGAAGCTACCTGAGTTCCTGCAGTCCATAGCTGATGCAGGCCCTGCAGTGACAGAATTGAACCAAAGTCCCTGCCAGCTTTGCAGCGAGGTCTTGCTCACATGAAAGAGGAGGAAAGGGAAAGTGTGCTCCAGAGAGATGATGGCAGTGTGCTGGCGTCAGTGAGTGTGTGCAGAGATGGCAGTGTGCTGACGTCTGTAAGTGTGCGCAGAGAGATGGAGTGTGCTGGCGTCAGTGAGTGTGCGCAGAGATGGCAGTGTGCTGACGTCTGTAAGTGTGCGCAGAGAGATGGCAGTGTGCTGACGTCTGTGAGTGTGCGCAGAGAGATGGCAGTGTGCTGCTGTCTGTGAGTGTGCGCAAAGAGATGGCGGCAGTGTGCTGGCGTCAGTGAGTGTGCGCAGAGAGATGGCAGTGTGCTGCTGTCTGTGAGTGTGCACAGAGAGATGGAGGCAGTGTGCCGCTGACGTCTGTGAGTGTGCGCAGAGAGATGGCAGTGTGCTGACGTCTGTGAGTGTGCGCAGAGAGATGGCAGTGTGCTGACGTCTGTGAGTGTGCACAGAGAGATGGAGGCAGTGTGCCGCTGACGTCTGTGAGTGTGCGCAGAGAGATGGCAGTGTGCTGACGTCTGTGAGTGTGCGCAGAGAGATGGCAGTGTGCTGACGTCTGTGAGTGTGCGCAGAGAGATGGCAGTGTGCTGACGTCTGTGAGTGTGCGCAGAGAGATGGAGTGTGCTGACGTCTGTGAGTGTGCGCAGAGAGATGGAGTGTGGTGACGTCTGTGAGTGTGCGCAGAGAGATGGAGTGTGCTGGCGTCAGTGAGTGTGCGCAGAGAGATGGCAGTGTGCTGACGTCTGTGAGTGTGCACAGAGAGATGGAGGCAGTGTGCCGCTGACGTCTGTGAGTGTGCACAGAGAGGTGTCAGTGTGCTGGTGTCAGTGAGTGTGCGCAGAGAGATGGCAGTGTGCTGACGTCTGTGAGTGTGCACAGAGAGATGGAGGCAGTGTGCCGCTGACGTCTGTGAGTGTGCGCAGAGAGGTGTCAGTGTGCTGGTGTCAGTGAGTGTGCACAGAGAGATGGCAGTGTGCTGACGTCTGTGAGTGTGCGCAGAGAGATGGAGTGTGCTGGCGTCAGTGAGTGTGCACAGAGAGATGGCAGTGTGCTGGCGTCAGTGAGTGTGCGCAGAGAGATGGCAGTGTGCTGGCGTCTGTGAGTGCGCAGAGAGATGGAGTGTGCTGACGTCTGTGAGTGTGCGCAGAGAGATGGCGGCAGTGTGCTGCTGACGTCTGAGTGTGCGCAGAGAGATGGAGTGTGCTGACGTCTGTGAGTGTGCGCAGAGAGATGGCGGCAGTGTGCTGCTGACGTCTGAGTGTGCGCAGAGAGATGGCAGTGTGCTGACGTCTGTGAGTGTGCACAGAGAGATGGCAGTGTGCTGACGTCTGTGAATGTCTCCAAATGGAAAGCGGTGGCTGTGTCAGGAAAGGAATAGAGAGAGATAACTGGCTCCACTGGACCTTGTTGTGTGAAGAATTGTTTCCATGTTAGCTTAGTTTCAGACCTGCTGAAAGAGTTATGGTGTGGCCATGGTAGGTGTACGATAGTATAGTTTGATGTTCCATCAACTGCCAAAGACAAAGAAGAAATCAAGATGGTGTCATCTCAAGCAACCATGTACCTCTTACCTCAAACCTTGAAGAGCAGCATTTGCATAGTGGTACAGAAAAATGACCAGAAAAATGAGCAATGAAGTGTTTGTTAAATAGAAAAGGAACGGCGAGCCCGTTGGTGTGTCTGACGTTTCCATCTTCTTCTCTCCTCCCCAGTGTGTTCATTACCAACAGAGGTAAGTGATTTTGTTCTCGTTTTTTAACCTATGCATTTGAAGTCACCGTTGATTTTAAAGCTAGGTTAAGGCCGGCGCCGCGGCTCACTAGGCTAATCCTCCACCTAGCGGCGCCGGCACACCGGGTTCTAGTCCCGGTCGGGGCGCCGGATTCTGTCCCGGTTGCCCCTCTTCCAGGCCAGCCGTCTGCTGTGGCCAGGGAGTGCAGTGGAGGATGGCCCAGGTGCTTGGGCCCTGCACCCCATGGGAGACCAGGAAAAGCACCTGGCTCCTGGCTCCTGCCATCGGATCGGCGCGGTACGCCGGCCGCGGTGCGCCGGCCGCAGCGGCCATTGGGGGGTGAACCAACGGCAAAGGAAGACCTTTCTCTCTGTCTCTCTCTCACTGTCCACTCTGCCTGTCAAAAAAATAAAAAAAAAAAAAAATTAAAAAAAAGCTAGGTTAAGAGCTTATGAAGCATTTTCTATTATTAGATTTAAAGTTTCAACTTTCTATAATTTTAGAATATTTTTCTGGTCTTAAAATTTCATTCCTTTGGCCAGCGCCGCGGCTCACTAGGCTAATCCTCCGCTTTGCGGCACTGGCACACTGGGTTCTAGTCCCGGTCGGGGCGCCGGAGTCTGTCCCGGTTGCCCCTCTTCCAGGCCAGCTCTCTGCTGTAGCCAGGGAGTGCAGTGGAAGATGGCCCAGGTGCTTGGGCCCTGCACCCCATGGGAGACCAGGAGAAGTACCTGGCTCCTGCCATCGGATCAGCGCGGTGTGCCAGCCACAGTGCGCCGGCCGCGGCGGCCATTGGAGGGTGAACCAACGGCAAAGGAAGACCTTTCTCTCTGTCTCTCTCACTGTCCACTCTGCCTGTCCAAAAAAAAAAATTTTTTTTTTCATTCCTTTGGACTTTGAGTTACACATGAACATCTTTTTCATTTGGCTGCACATTTTGGATTTTTGTATGAAACTTGTGAATAGTCAGCTAAGAAGACAAGAGTGACCTTAAAGCCAGAATTCAGATGTCCAGGTAGAGGAAAGAAATAGCAGTATAAATTACGTGTAAGACTTGGGAAGTCAGTCTTACGTACCTAAAGCGAGAACGAGATGTTCTGTTTTTAATTTTTCCTCGTTTTCTTGTGTCTGATGGAGAAGCCAGTTGCGCAGGGAAGAGGTGCCTAACCCTTTCTACCTTGTACTTACCTTGGGGGTTTCCTGGTTGGGTACAGACTGCCTGTACGTAAGGAGGCAGGTGGCTGTGGTTGGTTTTATCGTTCTTTATATAGCAAGTATAAAAAATGATTTTTAATTAAATATGTTGGTTGCA
This sequence comes from Oryctolagus cuniculus, assembly GCF_964237555.1. Lineage (NCBI taxonomy): Eukaryota > Metazoa > Chordata > Mammalia > Lagomorpha > Leporidae > Oryctolagus > Oryctolagus cuniculus. Next base: position 6,467,936 of record NC_091452.1, on the reverse strand, counting down.
AATGCTCTGTTGTGACTGACTTTGTTCTTTGTCCCTCCCAGTACTGTGAATATATGCCGGATGTTGCTAAATGCAGACAGTGGTTAGAGAAGAATTTTCCAAATGAATTTGCAAAACTTACCGTAGGTATGGACATTTTCTTTCTCCTGGAACTTGTGTACCGGAAGCAGATGTGTGGATGGCATGATTCACAGATTTGAAAGTCCTCCTTGGGTAGGGTGTTAGAGAATGGCAGTAATTATAAAACTGCAAGTTCTCCCAGACCAGATGGGGCTAAGACTCAGCTTTCTATGTGAAGTGAATGGCTCAGGGACACGTGTGTGTCCCGCCTCTCTGTGCGCACACTGCGCACCACACACTCTGGTTCTGAGGATAAAGCAGTCAGAGCCCCTCCTGCTCTCAGGGGAGGTGCTTCCTAGAGGAGGCCACAGGTGAGCACAGCAGTGTGTAGGGAGTGCTGACAGGAACAAAGAGAAGATTTATTGGGAGGGAATTTGAAACGTCAGCATTCTAGGCAGCAAACACAGACAGTGTAAAGGCCTTGAGGCAGACTCACTCTGGTGCGATCAGGAAGCAGCAAAGACACCTCTGTGTCTGGAGCTAATCAAAGCAGGAGAGTTGGATATGGAATCAGGCAGTGGAGGACCGAAAAAAATTTTCTTTTTGGGGGCCGACACCGTGGCGCACTAGGTTAATCCTCCGCCTATTGTGCCGGCATCCCATATGGGTGCCAGTTCTAGTCCTGGTTGCTCTTCTTCCAGTCCAGCTCTCTGCTGTGGCCTGGGAAAGCAATGAGGATTGCCCGGGTGTTTGGGCCCCTGCTTTGGATTGGCATAGCTCTGGCCGTTGTGGCCATTTGAGGAATGAACCAGTGGAAGGAAGAGCTTTCTGTCTCTCTCTCTCTCTCTCACTGTCTGTAACTCTGCCTGTCAAATAAATTTAAAAAAAAAAATTTATTTTTTTCAAGGCAGAGAAATAGATCTTCTACCCTCTGGTTCACTTCCCAAATGACCAGGGCTGGGCCATCCCAAAGCCTGAAGCCCAGGAATTCCATACTGGGCTTGCATGCTTGGATCATCCTCTGCTGCCTTCCCAGGCACATGAGTAGGGAGCTGGATTGGAAGCGGAGAGCCAGAACTCAAACTGGCGCTCTCATACGGGGTGCTGGTCTCAAGTGATGGCTACACCTGCTGTACCACAGAGTAGGCCCCAAGGACCACATCTTGTGAGGAGGACCTTGTAGATCAAGTCTTAACTTTGACTTTGAGTGAGCTGAGGCTCTACTAGAGGGATTTGAGCAGAGAAAGATGACTTCTGGCTCGTGTTCCAACAGCGTCACTTTGCTGTGCTGAGAATGGACTGAGGGGAGCCGGTTCTGTGGCACAGCAGTGAAGCCGCTGCCTGTGATGCTGGCATCCCACGTGGGCACTGGTTCAAGTTTCACATGGTGAGGGTGGGCGTTGCGGTACAGCAGGTTAACCCCGTCTATGCTGGAACGCCTGGGCCCAGCTCAGGCCTCCGCCTCTGACCCAGCTTTCTGCTGATGTACACCCTGGGAGGCAGCAGGTGGGATGGCTCAGGCATTTGGGTCCCTGCGACCCATGTGGGGACCTGGATGGAGCTCCTGGCTTTGGCCTGGCCCAGTTGTGACTATGGCAGGCATTTGGAAGTGAACCAGAGGATGGAAGATCTGTCTCTTTTTCAAAATAAAAACACATTAAAACAAACAAAACACAGCTTTGTCCTCTAGATGGAATTCAGAAAAGCAAAGGTTAAGAAAAAAGTTTAGTATTAGTGTTGTATGTGCCTCTCATTTGGTTTAAAAAAAAAAAAAAACACTGATCCTCCCATATCAGAGACATTGTTTTCTCTCTTTTCGTTACTTACGGTGACTTCAGAATGAGGTTTGAGTAGGGATCTGACAAAAATGATCATCTGCTGTGCAGTCTCCAGGCTCACTTGGTGGTTACAATGCCTTGTTGTACGTGAAATCGTGCTTTCTTTAATGTAAGTGTGAAATGATGTTGATGCTTTTAAATTTCATTTTCATTTTTTTAATTTCGTTTTTCTAGAAAATTCACCCAAACAAGAGGCAGGAATCACTGAGGGTCAAGGAACAGCAGGGGAAGAAGAGGAGAAGAAAAAACAAAAGAGAGGTAAACCCTGAATCCACGTTCTGTTTGTACACCTTCCCTCTGGTGGGAGGTAGCAGTCATTAAAAGGGCTCCCAGAGTGAGTGACAGCTGCCTGTTCCTTAGTTCCGTGTGTATCATTCAGAGGGTGAAAATCACTTCTCAGGATCGTAACTGGATGTAGTATGACTTGGGCTTTATGAGCACATTGTATGTAAGAAAACATGCTTGTTTGCCCTGGATGTATGTAAAAGCAAGCAGCTTGCTAAAATGCCTGCGTGTTGTATGTAAGTGGGGTGAGGACGTTCCTGTCAGCGTGTTGTACTAAGTGGAGTGAGGACGTTCCTGTCAGCGTGTTGTATGTAAGTGGGGTGAGGACGTTCCTGTCAGCGTGTTGTAGGTAAGTGGAGTGAGGACATTCCTGTCAGCGTGTTGTACTAAGTGGGGTGAGGACGTTCCTGTCAGTGTGTTGTACTAAGTGGGGTGAGGACGTTCCTGTCAGCGTGTTGTAGGTAAGTGGAGTGAGGACGTTCCTGTCAGCGTGTTGTACTAAGTGGGGTGAGGACGTTCCTGTCAGCGTGTTGTACTAAGTGGAGTGAGGACGTTCCTGTCAGTGTGTTGTACTAAGTGGAGTGAGGACATTCCTGTCAGCGTGTTGTACTAAGTGGGGTGAGGACATTCCTGTCAGCGTGTTGTACTAAGTGGGGTGAGGACATTCCTGTCAGCGTGTTGTACTAAGTGGGGTGAGGACATTCCTGTCAGCGTGTTGTACTAAGTGGAGTGAGGACGTTCCTGTCAGTGTGTTGTACTAAGTGGGGTGAGGACGTTCCTGTCAGCGTGTTGTAGGTAAGTGGAGTGAGGACATTCCTGTCAGCGTGTTGTACTAAGTGGGGTGAGGACGTTCCTGTCAGTGTGTTGTACTAAGTGGGGTGAGGATGTTCTTGTCAGCGTGTTGTACTAAGTGGGGTGAGGACGTTCCTGTCAGCGTGTTGTAGGTAAGTGGAGTGAGGACGTTCCTGTCAGCGTGTTGTACTAAGTGGGGTGAGGACGTTCCTGTCAGCGTGTTGTACTAAGTGGGGTGAGGACGTTCCTGTCAGCGTGTTGTACTAAGTGGGGTGAGGACGTTCCTGTCAGCGTGTTGTACTAAGTGGGGTGAGGACGTTCCTGTCAGCGTGTTGTATGTAAGTGGGGTGAGGACGTTCCTGTCAGCGTGTTGTATGTAAGTGGGGTGAGGACGTTCCTGTCAGCGTGTTGTACTAAGTGGGGTGAGGACGTTCCTGTCAGCGTGTTGTACTAATGGAGTGAGGACGTTCCTGTCAGCGTGTTGTACTAAGTGGGGTGAGGACGTTCCTGTCAGCGTGTTGTACTAAGTGGGGTGAGGACATTCCTGTCAGTTTTTCCGCTCCTGCTGGTGCTCAGTTGGACACTTCGTTTTAAAGCTGCTCTGTGCACTTGTCTCTCCTCCTCCTCCAGCTAATTCCTCGGCCCTGGATCCCGGCCCTGCCTTTTTCCTCATTGATTATTTCCCCTGTGACTCAGATTAGCTTGCCGATATTTTGAGGACATCTTTAAAGAAAGATTTCAGGCATCTTTAAAGAAATAAAGATGAGGCCGGCGCTGCGGCTCACTAGGCTAATCCTCCACCTTGCGGCGCAGGCACCCCGGGTTCTAGTCCAGGTCAGGGCACCGGATTCTGTCCCGGTTGCCCCTCTTCCAGGCCAGCTCTCTGCTGTGGCCCGGGAGTGCAGTGGAGGATGGCCCAAGTGCTTGGGCCCTGCACCCCATGGGAGACCAGGAGAAGCACCTGGCTCCTGGCTCCTGCCTTTGGATCAGCGCGGTGCGCCGGCCGCGGCGGCCATTGGAGGGTGAACCAACGGCAAAAGGAAGACCTTTCTCTCTGTCTCTCTCTCTCACTGTCCACTCTGCCTGTCAAAAAATTTAAAAAAAAAAAAAATTTAAAAAAGAAAGAAACAAAGACGAATCTGACCCAAAGCCCCTTCTACCTTAAGCTTGCTCTCCTTCCCTAGCGGGACCTCTCGACGCCTGGACTCGCGGTCACCCTTGCTGCTCGCTCCTCGGCTGCCCCACCCCAGGCTGTCCGGGTGGGTCCCGGGGGCCCCGCGGTCGCTGGGGGAGAGGAGCCCTGGTGCGCTCTGCGCCTGTCGAGGTGCGGTGCTCCCTGGGCTCCTGCGTCACGGCTCCCCTCCTCTGCCAGCACCGCTCCCCAGGATTCTGTCACAGGCCCCCTGCATTCTCGCTCTGCGTGTTCTGGGTGATTGTCTCGTCCCTGATGTACCTGCAGATGCTCACAGCTGCACTCTGGACCTGCTGTCTGCTCTGCAAGTGTGTGGCCCCCAGACAGCGCCAGCGTAGCACATGCAGACCGAAGCTTGCAGGCCCCACTCAGCTTCTTCAGTCCCGTGTTTCTGTAGTGACCCCGTGACTTACCTGGTCGCTGGGCTGCAGCCTGAGCACCATCTTCGGTTCCCTCTCTTTCCCCCTTTAGTCCATTCTCCTCTCACTTACCTGGCCTCATTCCTCCCTTTGTCTTGTGCCTGGTGACGCTTACGTAGCCATTGCTTTGGTATAGATTTTGATGGGTGCAGGAGCCTTCTCGTGGGCCTTTCTGGTCAGGCCTTGTGTTCACAGATCCTGCACGCTGTGGTGACCTTGATGAAGCCTAGAGCTGGTTATTTCGTTCCTGCACGGTCTTTCAGGCCTTCTCTTCCGCAATAGGAAGTCCAGTGCCAGAACCTGATGTACCAGTCCCCGAATGCCTGGCGTCGGGATCTGCTCCGTGCCGTCAGCATCCTTCACTCCGCTGTGGTCTCTGAAAGCAGTGCCTTGTCCCTGTCCCCCTCGTTCTCGGGAGTGCCCTTTCTTCTCCAGTGCTAGTCTCCTCCTGGGTACTTCCTGTACTCTGGAAGCAGAGCAGTTGGCAGCTGGTACTCTGCAGGTCAGCGCGGTGCCGTGTTGTTGGATCCCGCTGTGGTGTGTGTCAGGTTGCCGTCACTGTTTAACTTTTGTCTCCTGCTGCTAGACTCTGGGTCCCAGGAGGGCCTGGTCTCCGGAGTCCTCAGCCCAAGGGTGCAGGGTGGCCCACAGAGTTCATTCAGGGGTTCCATGCTTGTGAGGGTTTTTTAATTTAATTTAATTTTTTTTTTTTTTTGTTATAAGAGAAAAGGAATGTGAACCTTCTGAAAATTAGAAATCAGCAGTTTAAACATTTAATATTATTTATGATTTTAAAAAATGATTAATGTTAAACTCTTTCTTATTAAATAAAGGTGGAAGAGGTCAAATAAAACAGAAGAAAAAGACAGTACCACAAAAGGTTACAATAGCCAAAATTCCCAGAGCAAAGAAGAAATATGTGACAAGAGTATGTGGTCTTGCAACTTTTGGTGAGTTCAGACTTAAGAATGTTTAAAATGTGTGAACTGTTGTTTCTCTCTCTCTCTCTCTGGCATTGTGAACACATCTCAGGTCTTTTTTGCTAAGAAGATACAAAATGAGATTTTGCATTTTAATGATAGTTTCAAAATCAGATTTTGGAGAAATGTAAAAATCTTTTGTAGGGGGGACAGATAACTTTCCCGTTTCTGAATTCCTGCTTGGGCACCTTGTTTGTGGATGAGGAGGGCTGGTGGGGTTCCCTGTGCCATCTCCCGGTGCTGTCCCTGTCCTCCGTGGGCCTGGTGGCAGAGGGCTGCAGGGTGGCTCTGGCAGTAGAAGGTGAGGGAAGCTGGAGGCAGCGTCTGAGCCCCTCAGCGCCTGGAGGCCTTGACCGAGTAGTGAGATGGGGGTGAGAGTGACAGCACAGGCTGAAGAGCAGTTCCTGGACCGCATTCATCGTGTGAAGGTCTAGTTCTCTGCTGTGTTTCTGTTTTGAAAGAATTTAGACCAAAGAACTTCATTCCTACTTGGCAGTGTGTAGGTAGTGCTAGGAATCAGTGTGTTCCTGGGTTTATTGTGGTCTTACTCTATAAGTCAGGAATAGTATACAGTATACTGTTTTCATGTACTGAGTTTTTATTTTAATTTGAGTTGCTAAGACCTGCTTCTGGAATTTGTAATTACTATTCTGGAAGGCATGTAAAACCCATTAACACCATCTGTTATGAATTTAAAATACTGATTTAATTTCAGAAGGACGCAATATCTTTGCATAATTCCAATTATAGTCTTGCTCTTTCTTTTAAAAAAAAAAAAAAACACACAGAAATTGACCTTAAGGAAGCACAAAGATTTTTTGCGCAGAAATTCTCCTGTGGTGCCTCAGTAACAGGGGAGGACGAGATCATCATTCAGGGAGACTTCACAGATGACATCATTGACGTCATTCAGGAAAAGTGGCCGGAGGTGAGTGTGTGGGACATGCGCGCCTGTGGAATTAAGTGTTTATAGCAGCTTGCTTCCATTGTTCCTGCTGGACACCACAGTCACAAAACCTAATAATTTGTGTTTTATAGGTGGATGATGACAGTATCGAAGATCTTGGAGAAGTGAAGAAGTGATTCTGAAACTTGTCTGTATTTAATGATCTGAACTGAGAATTGATCTGGCCAAAGGGAGAGAGGCCTTTTAATTTTAAAATCTATATATTTATCCTGCAGTGAGACTGTTGGCGACCTTCGTTCTCGGCATCTTCACTGTTCTGTACAAGGCTGCTTGTTTTTTTATTGCCAAAGTCTAATGAACAAGGGAGACCGTCATGCTCATGCATGGAATAGAATTAGTCACAATAAAACATTTTGGTCATTTGGTACTGACTTTTTCTCTTTAGCTTTTCATTTTTGGAGAAACACTGTAGACTTTGTGGGAAGCATCTCTGTTGATTATTTTACTTCACAGTAACATGTCTCCTGGCGTCCGTGGTGCGAGTTCTGAGGTGGCTGAGCCCTGTAGACTTGTGGTTGATTTGCCTTCATTTTGCCATGGCAGTCTGCTTGGCGGACATGACAGCATCCTCCTGGCAGGGACAGTTCACGCCGATCTGGAGATACCGTAAACCCTTTAAAGCCTTAGAGCGCGTGTGCTGACCCCTGCGCTGTGCTGAAGTAGTGATCGTCTTGCCTAAAGCTTAAGGGTCAGAGGGTTCGTCACAGAGTTATTCATAATGCCAGAAAACTGCAGGTGATAGCAAAGGAACAGTTGGGACATGGTTATGTAGTGGAATATTGCGTACATGTTTAAGAATCGTATTCTCCAGGAACACTGGATGTTTGATCATCTTGAGTGGGGACAGACCCCAAGTCCATGTTTGATCTTCCTTGTCGTTGTGCTGAGCGGAAGGCCACGCAGGAAGGCTGGAGTCCCTGCTCTCACTGCGTTGTGTGAGGAAGGTCCTCCTATTCACAGGAGCATGTGCCCGCCTCAGCGTGTAGTCTGAGAAACAGCCAGCGACGTGTCCTCTCGCAAGAGAAACCTGGGAAATTTTAAAAATGAATGCATTGGACGAATTTGAACTTAAAGTCAGGTGCTGCAGATTGGAGACTTGTGGTATTTTTAATTGCTGTAAACACCTTTAAGAAACTTAGAACCCATGAGCCCATTGTTATTACCATGCAAATAAAAATTTTGAATGGATTTTTTTAATAGTCTTAGAAAAAGATGTGTAATAAAGATGTAAGTTGTAAAATGAAAATCTGTGATAACTGAATTTTACCAAATACGAGTACTTAGTGAAGCAGACCTGTCCCGGATCTGGGAGATGTCCCTGTGCGGTGTGAAGATTCCTGTCTTCACAGTTCTGGCAGAGGTAGTTTTAGTCCATAGGTAGCCAGCAGTGGCTGTTACTACAGGAAAAAGCAGGATTTAAAACTGTCCTTGTGTGTTAACTTGTGAATGTTTTTCTTCGACTTGATACTTGAAATGCGACAGGGGGTTCCAGTGCTGTGGCACAGCAGGTAAAGCCGCCACCTGCAGCGCCAGCATCCCAAATGGGCTCCAGTTCAAGTCCTGGCTGCTCCATTTCTGATCCAGCTCTCTGCTGTGGCCTGGGAAAGCAGTGGAGGGTGGCCCAAGTCCTTGGGCCCTGCACCGGCGTGGGAGACCTGCAAGAAGCTCCTGGTTCATGGCTTGGCGTTGTGGCCATTTGGAGAGTGAACCAGTGATGGAAGACCTCTTGCTCGCTGTCTCTGTCTCTCTGTGTGTGTAACTAACTCTGCCTTTCAAATAAATCTTTTGAAAGTAAATAAGTGTGACACGGGGGAGGAATTCAGCCCGCTGGCTGAGCCACCAGCATCCCTCAGTGGAGTGCCTGTAGTCGATTCCAGTTTCCCAGCAGTGCAGACCCCGGGGGGGCCGTGTTAATGGCTCAAGTATTTGGGTTCCTGCCACTCTTGTGGGAGACCTGGATTGCATTCCTGGTTCCTGGCTCCCAGCCCCTGCCCCAGCTCAGCTGGGAAGTAAACCCCAATGGGAGTCCTGCCAGCTTCCCCCCCCACACACACTTTGTCTTTCAGAATAAGTAAAGTGCAACACAGTTTAACCTCTGATTGGTGTACTCACAGGGAAGGCAGTTAGCCTCACGGAGAGGATGCTGGCTACGGTGCCTGGGCCACGGACTGGAGTGCATGGATTCCCTGCCTACCTCTGGCTCCACTGCAGCTTCCTGCTAACGCACACCCAGGGAGGCAACAGCCAAGGTTGAAAACGTAGTGATAGTCCAAGGATTGACTGGTTCACACATTTTTACACTTTAGTATTTTTAGCATAAAAGGATACAGACTTTCAAGCAGCCTTATGTAAGAAATGTGCCATGATTAAGCTGGCCAACTTCAAATGCAAATATGGTTTTGTTAGGTGGTCTTTTGCTAAAGATAGATGCAGGGTGGGTGTTTGGCATAGCAGCTGGGATACCTGCATCACAGGTGGGAGCGCCTGGGTTCAAGTTCTGCCTCCATTCTCCCCTCCAGCTTCCTGCTTAATGCTGCCCTGGGGGCGCGGGGTGGGGTGGGGGTGACAGGTGACATCTCAAGTACTTGAGTCTCACCTGTGTCGGGGACCTGGATTGAATCCCAGGCTCCTGACACTGGCCTATCCTAGACTTGGCTGTTCTGGGTGTTGGGAGAGTGAATCAGTACATGAGAACTTCGTCTAATTTTTTAAAAATTAGATGCCAAAAAAGATAACCAACAACAAAAATACAAGTGATTTCAAAGTATCTTCTTGTTACTACATAAATTTAAAGATGGCCCTGAGGTGGGTGCTGCTTGGGACTCAGCAGAGCGCCTGCACTCAAGGCCGCCTCCACTTCCCATCCAGCTTCCTGCTAATGCGCGCCTGCGAGCGGTGAGGCAGAGGTGTGGGCTCAGGTACATGGGTCCCAGCCACCTTGCGACTCCTGGGAGGAGTTCCAGGCTCCTGGCTTCAGTTCCTGCCCCAACTGTGGTGGGCATTCGGGGATGGAAGGGAGATCTGTTGCTCTGCTTTTCCAAAAATATTGTTAAACATTAATGCTTCCCTTTTAGTTCCTTTAGTTTCAGAATCAGGAAGACATTCTGGAATGAGTCCGTTCAGGACTTCAGTCTGGGTTTGTGTGTAAATGAAAAGCTAGATACGGTATAATTCTTTTGTTTCTAAGTTTACTGTCTTTATTTGAAAGGGTGATAGGGATCTTCAGTTTACTGGTTCGCTCCCCAGATGTGCACAACAGCTGGGGCTGACCAGGCCAAAGCCAGAAGCAAGGCGTTCTCTCCAGCTCCCCCATGTGGGAGGCAGGGCCTGCAGTACCTGAGCCATGCCCTGCCTCCAGGTGCATTAACAGGGAACTGAGTCGGAAGTGGAGGTGAGACGTGACCCGTGGCACTTGGATGAGGGAGCAGGTGGCCCGAGCTGCAGTTGAACCTGCACTCTCAGAGTAATTCTTAAGGGGCTCATATTTATGTCAGTTTTTTAAACTTACACCTCTCCTTACATATTTGTGTAGAAAGAAAGCCTGTTGGGTGGCTGGTACTCTGGCCTAGTGGGCTAAACCTCCGCCTGTGGTGCCGGCGTGAACCCTGGCTGCTCCACTTCCAATCCAGCTCCCTGCTAATGCACCTGGGAAAGCAGCAGTCGATGGCCCAGGTGCGTGGGCCCCTGCACCCACATGGGAGACCTGGAAGAAATTCCTGGCTCCTGGCTTCAGATGGGCCCAGCCCTGGCTGTTTGCACCATGTGGGGAGTGAACCAGTGGATGGGAGATCTGACTCTTCCTCTCTAACTCTGCCTCTCAATAAAATCTTACACCCTCCTCCCCCAGCACCCAGACTCCACTTCTGGTCCAGCTACCGATAGGCTGTTTGTAACCACCAGCCTCAATTTGCCTTTTATTTTTTAATAGTGCACCTTAATAATTACAAAGGTTGTGATTCAGAAAACAGGTCATTTCGGATTGAAAGTCTTAGGAGCTCACTTACCCTAAAAAAAAAAAAAAAAAAAAAAAAAAGTTTGGGATTATTAGTGTTTCGGGAGGGCCTCATCCGAACTGACCAGACCACAATGGAGGTAAAAAAGGGACAACTTTCCAAAACACCAAAAAGCACAACTCACATCAAACACTCAGCAGGCAGAGAAGTCCCCGGCGGCGCCCCCTCGCCCCCACGGCCCCGCGGACCGGGCCAGCGCAGCCGCCCCCCGCGCCGCCTCCGTCCGCGACCCCGGGCGGCCCCGCGCGCGCCCCGGGCGGCCCCTGCGCGCCGCCGTAGGCCGGGCGAGGCGCGCGCGGGGCCGGCGGTTGGGGGGCCTGCGGGGGCCGGCAGAGGGCGCGGGCGCGGGGGCTCCGGGCTCGCCCCGCCGCTGCGGGCCGGCGCGCCCATGGCGTCCCCAAGGTGACGCTGCCGGCGGCGGAGCAAGCGCCCATGAGCCTCTCGGCGAGCTTCTTCGCCGGGCGCCGGGTGAGCGGCGGGCCCGGGCCTGCGGGGAGGCCGGGGCGCGGCGGCCCGAACCTGGAACCGCAGGGGCAGGCAGGTGGACAGGCGGCGTCGCGCCCGCGCGGCCCCTTGGCCTCTGACCTTCGCCCTCTGCTCCCGCCGAGGCCCGCCGCGAACGGGCACCTGCGTGTTACCGAAGGCCCGCGTTTCTGGGAAGGCGGTGACGGGGTGACCCGAGTGTGCCCGGGTCGCTGGCCGGCCGGCCTGCCTGACGCACTGGGGTTCGCGGCCGGTGACTTGAGCCCCTGGACTCCGGGTTCCCGTTCCGTGTGTGGTTCCTGCGCTCACCACAGGGCTCCCCCAGGCGGCCCGGGTGACCCGGGGGGCCCCGGTGAGCTCTGACCTCGCAGCCTTGGAGCCCCATCCTGCCCACCAGGTTAGGTCGGGGCTCCGGGCGCCCGTGGCCGGCGTCTGGCGGGGGCTGCCCTGTGCCCTGCGGCCCGGGAGTCAGAGTGAGGCATCCCCGTTTTTAGGTGGGAAAATCCGGGTTTGGAGAAAGCAGTCGCTACCCCGCTTAGGCAGCTCCGGAGTGGCCAGGCCTGGATTCGTGCCCCAGCCCCCAGACTTTAAAACGACGTCTCTTAGGGGTCGGCGCTGTGGCTCAGCGGGTTCAAGGCCCAGCTCGCGGCCCGGCATCCCATTGGGTGTCGGTTCAAGTCCCGGCTGCTCCTCTTCCCATCCAGCTCTCTGCTATGGCCTGGAAAAGCAGGAGAAGATGGTCCAAGTCCTTGGGCCCCTGCACCCACGTGGGAGACCTGGAAGAAGCTCCTGGCTCCTGGCTCCTGGCTCCTGGGTTCTGGGTTCTGGGTTCTGGGTTCGGATCGGCGCAGCTGAGACCTTTGTGGCCAACTGGGGAGTGAACCAGCAGACGGAAGACCTCTCTCTCTCTTTCTCTCTCTCTCCCTACTTCTCTCTGGGACTGATCCAAACTTGACTAACTTAAAGTCTCTTAAATCTCTCTTGGGACTGATACAAACTGAACTGAATTAAAATCAATTTTGTGAGAGAAATTTTTACATACACAGAAGACAGCAGTACAATAAACTCCCACACATTCAGTACCTGGCTTGTACATTACCACGATTTTGTCACATTTGCTTCGATTTCCTTTTCCTTTTCATTACTGATTTTTAAAAAGTCATTTCACCTTACATACTTCTGTATGTATTTTTTTTTTATTTTTAAGGATTTGTTTATTTATTTGAGAGGCAGAGGTAGAAAGAGAGACGGGTCTTCCATATGCTGGTTCACTCCCCAGTTGGCTGCAATGGCTGGAGCTGAGCAGATCCGACGCCAGAAGCCAGGAGCTTCCTCCAGGTCTCCCATGTGGGTGCAGGGGCCCAAGGAGTTGGGCCATCTTCCACTGCTTTCCCAGGCCACAGCAGAGAGCTGGATGGGAAGAGGAGCAGCCAGGTCTCAAACCAGTGCCCATATGGGATGCCGGTGCCACAGATGGAGGCTTAGCCACTTCGCCACAGCACCAGCCCCAGTATGTACTTTGAATAATGAATATTTCTTATAAAACTATGATGCCACTTTCATACCTAACAATATCACTTACAAAAATTCCTGTTCAGTAACTTTTTTAAAAAAGATTTATTTATTTGAAAGAGTTACAGAAAGAGAGACAGAGAGAGAGAGAGATCTTCCATCCACTGGTTTACTACCCAAATGGCTACAACAGCCAGGGCTGAGCCAAGCTGAAGCTGGGAGCCAGGAGCTTCCTGCAGGTCCCCCAGGTGGGTGCAGGGGCCCAAGCACTGAGACCATCCTTTGGTGCTTTTCCCAGGTCTTTAGCAGGGAGCTGGATCAGAAGTGGAGTAGCCAGGACTTGAACCAGCGCCCCATGGGGTGCCAGTGTTGCAGGTGGCAGCTTTACCTGCTGTGCCACAACGTCAGCCCCATTCACATTTTTAAATGTTTGTGTATTTATTTTCACCCACTTGAAAGGCAGAGTGACAGAGATCTCCCATCTCTCAGCTGGTTCACTCCCCTAGTGCCTGCAACAGCCAGGGCTACACCAGGCTGAAGCCAGGAGGCCGGACTCCATCAGCATGTCCCACATGGGTGGCAGGGCCCGAAGTATTTGGACAGTCTGCTGCTGCCTTCCCAGGCTCATTGGCAGGGAGTTGGACTGGAGACAGCCATCAGGACTCGACCAGTGCTGGGCTATGGGCTGCCAGCATCGCAGGCAGCGGCTGAACCTGCGGCACCACCGTGTCATCACAAGACTTGTGTGTGTTTGAGAGGCGGAGTTACAGAGAGAGCGAGCGACAGAGAGGAAGGTCTGCTGTCTGCTGGCTCACTCCCCAAGTGGTCGCAACGTCCGCACTGAAGCCAGGAGCTAGGAGCTCCTCTCCCGGTCCAGCTCTCTGCTGTGGCCTGGGAAGGCAGTGGAAGACGGCCCGAGCACTCGGGCCCCTGCACCCGCATGGGAGACCAGAAGAAGCGCCTGGCTCCTGGCTCCAGAGCAGCCCAGCTGCGGCCGTTGAGGCCATCTGGGGAGTGAACCAGCGGATGGAAGACCTCCCTCCCTGTCTCTCTGTAACTCTACCTCTCAAATAAATAAATCTAATTTATAAAGAGGTTAAGTGCGTGACAGGTTTAAACTTGTTTTAAACATGCGTAGTTTTGATGCCATGTAATCAACAGTGAGTAAAACTTAATGTGATTACTTGGAACTGGCAACAGAAGAAGGTACGATGATTGGGACGTTATTCATTGACTGATTTAGGTGATCGATTAGTTTCGTTTTGACGTCAGGCTGCTTTGTGTGTTTAGAACATCGGGTCGGAAATTGAAATCTCCACCGTCGAGAAGCAGCGGAAGGAGCTGCAGCTGCTCATAGGAGAGCTGAAAGACCGGGACAGAGAGCTCAATGACATGGTCGCCGTGCATCAGAGGCAGCTTCTGTCCTGGGAAGAGGACCGGCAGAAAGTGCTGACCCTGGAGGAGCGTTGCAGCAAGTTAGAAGGTGAGGACCCGCTCGGCAGCGTCGTGGCACTGTGTCCGCCTGCCGGCTCGCTGGGAAGGCCGGGACGAAGAGCTCCTGCCGTCTGGGGTTTAGGCTCACAGAAGATAGGCAGGCTGTGAGCAGCCACCATCAGACAGGCACCACTGGGGAGTCAGAAAGGATGCTGGGTGGAGCCCAGTTAACGTGGGGCGAGCTAGGTGCGCTCGCCCTGACTTGAACGGCACGCAGTATGTGTCTGAAGCTAACCAGCCCAAAGATGTGCAACTTCCATGTGTCAAGATGGAAAAAAATAACAAGCGTGGGCAGCATTGTGGTGCCAGTAGTTAAGCTGCTGCCTGCAACGCTGGCATCCCGTACGAGCCAGCATCTCATATGAACCCTGGCTGCTGCACTTCCAATCCAGCTCCCTGCTAGTGCTCCTGGGAAAGCAGTGGAAAAGAGCCCAAGTGCTTGGGCCCCTGCACCCACGTGGGAGACCCGGCTGGAGCTCCTGCCTCCTGGCATGTTGCAGCCATTTGGGGAGTGAACCAGCAGACAGAAGATACTCTGTCCCTCTCACTCTCACTCTGCCTTTCAAATAAATACATCTTAAAAAAAAAAAGAAAGAAAGAAAGAAAGAAAACATGGAACAAGAGTCACGGGGTATTTAGAGGACAATTTGAGGAAGAATATGAGTGAAGACAGCTTCTGCCCACCCACTGCTCAGGTCTGAAGCTTTCAGTATTGCACTTAAGAACCTAAAACAGTCTTTTCTACCTATTCTAAGGCTGTTGTACTGGTCGGGAAGATGCTGGTGGGAGTTACCGGGCGCAAGCTTTGGAGAATGTTTGCCAGCCTCTGGTACCGTGGCGGGCGCACGTGCCCCACACCCAGCACCCCACTCCTGGGGATATGCTCACCCTGCGGTGCGCACGCCAATCACCTGAGGGGCTTGTCAGGACAGATTCTGGTTCGGTGGGGCTGGGGCCCCGGGGTCTGTGTTTCCTGCAGGTTTCCAGGTGCCCAAGGGCCACAGGGGGGCTCTAAGAAAATCTTGCAAAAATGTATGGAAATGAATATTCAGGGGTGGGCGCCTGGCCTGGCGGGTCAGACGCTGGTTGCGATGCCTGCATGCAGAGTGCCTGGGTTCGATACCCGGCTCCGGCTCCTGACTCCGGCATTCTGCTAATGAGGACCCTGGGAGGCACTGGTTGGGTCCCTGTCACCTGGAGACCAGGTTGAGTTCCCAGCCCCTGGCTCGAGGGCCATTTGGTGCATTTGGCCGTGAACCAGCGGGCGGGAGCGCTTGGGTGCCCCCACTCGCCCTCTCTGCCTCTCAGAATTGCTGCGAGGAGGCGGCAGCTGCCGTCCCCTGCTTGCCCCGCCTGCCTGTGGTTTTGCTGCAGGTGTCCCAGGAACCTAGCTTTGCTTTCCAGAGGAGGACATTCGGAGCAGCGTTGCTGATCATTGGGTTACCATCAGGCACGGCCTGGATAAATAAATGTTGTTTGACCGTCTCACGGCCTGTTGCGTAGCAAGGTCGTGTGCAAATGTGAGTCGGCAACAGCGTGAGTGGATCCCAGGATCCACTTTGCAAATAGAAGTCCCAGAGTGTCTGAATCCCTGTCTGGGTCACCTGAAGCTGTGTTTTAGGGATGCGGGTGGTGGGTGCGGTGGGAGCTGAAGGGAGTGCGGAGGAGGCGCACCGGGGCTCGCGCCTATGCGGCAGAGGGTTTCCTGGGAAGAGCTGTGCTGTAGAGCAGTGCTTAGCACGGGTCCACTGTCCAGCCCCCGGTTCTGAAACCTGCGCGTGCTAAGCAGGCGTCCCAGCTGCCCCCGCGTAAGCGTAAGCGCTGCTGCCGTTCCCCCCAGGCGAGCTGCAGAAGAGAACCGAGATAATCCGGTCCCTCAGCAAGAAGGTGAAAGCGCTCGAGAGCAGCCAGGCCGAGTGCCAGGCGGCGCTGCAGAGGACGCAGCTGCAGCTCCAGGAGATGGCGCAGAAGGCCACGCACTCGTCGCTGCTCTCCGAGGACCTGGAGGTGGGTGCGCGGGACGGCGTCCTGCACCTGGGCCGCCGTGCGCTGTCCTGCCCGGAGCTCCGCGAGGCGTGTTCAGCAGCTGTGTCGCTGGGTTGAGGAGCATCCCCCATCGCGGAGCAATGGGTTCTTTGAGGAGGCTTGTCAAGGCTGAGAGAAATGTCACGTTTTTGTAGCTTCCAGTAATTCATTCTTCCCTCCTTCCCTCCTTCCTTCCTTCCTTCCGGACAGGCAGAGTGGACAGTGAGAGAGACAGAGAGAAAGGTCTTCCTTTTTCCGTTGGTTCAGCCCCCAGTGGCCGCTGAGGCCGGCACACTGCGCTGATCTGAAGCCAGGAGCCAGGTGCTTCTCCTGGTCTCCCATGCGGGTGCAGAGCCCAAGCACTTGGGCCATCCTCCACTGCACTCCCTGGCCACAGCAGAGAGCTGGCCTGGAAGAGGGGCAACCGGGACAGAATCCGGCACCCCGCCCGGGACTAGAACCCGGTGTGCCAGTGCTGCAGGCGGAGGATTAGCCTAGTGAGCTGCGGCGCTGGCCTTTTTTTTTTTTTTTTTTTTTTGACAGCAGAGTTAGTGAGAGAGAGACAGAAAGAAAGGTATTTCTCCCGTTGGTTCACCTCCCAAATGGCCGCTATGGCTGGTGCTGCACTGATGCCAAGCGAGGAGCCAGATGCCTCCTCCTGTGTACATGCACAGCCCTGTGTGTACATGTGTGTGCCGTGTGCCCTGTGTGTACATGCACAGCCCTGTGTGTACATGTGTGTGCCCTGTGTGCCCCGGGTCCACACACACGGCATCCATGTCCCGGGTCTGCACACACGGCCCCCCCGACTCTGAGGACCCGCAGCACCGGGGCGTTTAGTCAGTGATGCATTTATGTGGACACAGCGTTGTCACCGGAAGTCATTGTTCACATTCAGGGTCACTGTCTCCTTCTGTTGGTCTTGGCAAATCACAGTGGCACATGCTCACGGTGTGGCGCCTGCAGAGCAGTGCCACTGCCCTCCCCCTCCCTGGCTGATGCCAGTGACGCTGATCTTTTGCTATCTCTATAGCTTTGCCTTTTCTAGAATGCTAGTTGGAATCATGCAGTGCAAAGATACCTCAGTACATGCGTGGAAAAATGAGATAAAAGATAAGTTTACTTTGGCTCGAACTATTTTTAAATCCGTGCATGGTTTTTCATGCTACGCATTTCCATGGACTGTTTGAAGCCCCTGCATATAATCTTTTCAGACTGACTTTTTCACTTAGTACCATGCCTGTGAGTTTCTTGCTGAAGGTGTTTGCAAAAAATCTGCTTATCCCTTTTTTTTTTTTTTTTCAATTTGTAAGTACAGCATAAACACAACCAATTATAGCAGACAGGATGCTGTGTTGTTTTTTTTTTTTCTTTAAAGATTTATTTATTTGAAAGAGTTACACAGAGAGAGAAGGGGAGGCAGAGAGAGAGGTCTTCCATCCACTGGTTCACTCTCCAGTTGGCCACAGTGTCTGGAGCTGCACCAATCCGAAGCCAGGAGCCAGGAGCTTCTTCCAGGTCTCCCACGCGGGTGCAGGGGCGCAAGGACTTGGACCATCTTCCACTGCTTTCCCAGGCCACAGCAGAGAGCTGGATTGGAAGTGGAGCAGCTGGGACTCAAACTGGCACCCATATGGGATGCCAGCACTGCAGGTGGCAACTTTACCCGCCATGCCGCAGCTCTGGCCCCGAGTGCTATGGTTTGAAAATAGCTGGTGAATGGGAATATTCTAGTGTGAACTTTTTTTAGCATAGAATTTTTTGAAATGCACAGAATTCACTGGTGCTCCTTTATTTCAGCAAAGGAGATTGCTGACTTATCCAGTTCTCATTCATTCATCGTCTCCTTTCTTCCCAACCTGAAATTATACAGAGGAGAGATTGGCAAGCAGGCGTGCTCACTCCCATAACCAGCATGATCAGGAGGGTGAAGTTGGGTACTGGAGGAAGCTACAGTCAGAGGGGGAAACAGACACTGTTCCTGCGCATAGTTTCTTAGTTGGCTCTCTTTATTTCTTTAAGATTTATTTTATTTATTTGGAAGGCAGAGTTACAGAGGGAGAGAGGGAGAGAGAGAGAGAGAGATCTTTCATCTGCTGGTTCACTCCCCAAATGGCTGCAACAACCGGAGCTGGGCCAGACCAAAGCCAGCAGCCAGGAGCTTCTTCTGGGTCTCCCACGTGGGTGCAGGGGCCCAAGGACATGGGCCATCTTCTGCTGCTTTCACAGGCCACAGCAGGGAGCTGGATCAGAAGTGGAGCAGCCAGGACTTGAACCCCATGGAATGCTGGCATTACAGGGGGTGGCTTCACCAGCTACGCCACAGTGCTGGCCCCGGCTCACTTTATTACACAGAAATGTTACAGAAGAAACAAAACAGAGGCATGCGCCCAGACTGTGGCTCATGGTGGTAAAGAAAGCTTTCAAAGGACTCGGTCCATGTTCTGCGTGCTGTTCCCTTGCAGGCTAGAAACGAAAACCTCAGCAACACGTTGGTGGAACTCTCTGCTCAGGTGGGGCAGCTACAGGCGCGAGAGCAGTCCCTCACCACCATGATCAAGCTGAAGGTAACAGAGCAGAGGGCCGTGGAGCTAGATCCGCCCCCGGGCCCCACCCGGCCCGGAGGCACCGGGAGAAGCGAGGGAATCGAGCTTAAAATGATGTCCTCGAAGCCCTGGGAGGGGCAGTGGGGCTCTGTCATGGCCGGGGTGCCTGAATCCCCTTGCTTTCCTCCCAAGAACCCACAGTTGGGAATCAATTGGTTGGTGCCATTTTGTGTGTCAGCAGTCAAGCGGTTGCCATGGTCACTAATGTTGTAGACAAGTGGGGTGGTCCTCGGTGTCTTTTGCTGTGGGCTGCCTTGCACCCCGGTAAATAGGGGGATGGTGTTGGTGCAGCAGGTGCGGGGAGTCATCATCTTCACTCGCCTGCAGCGGATTCGTGGGATTTCCAGGCCCTCCTGCGGGTGCCTTGGCAGGGCCTGTGCAGGTTGCTCCCCACCCTGGAACGGGCCACTTGTGCTACTTTCTGTGGGGTTTTTCCCAGCACAGTCGTGATTGAAAGGGGTATGGGTGGGCTCTCTTGAAGTTAATCAGAGTGCTTTAAAATCGACCGAACTGTCTTTAGTCCAGCAGTGGCCATTTTATTGGCTTCCACACCGCCATGGTTTCCCTCATAGCCGCCATGGTCCCAGGGAAGTTGGCGCGAGGGCCTTCCCCGCAGCGTAGAAACAGGGGTCAGTGAAGAAGGAGCTGGGCTTTTGTTTTCATGGCAGCGGTCTCTATTAGAGGCGAATGCGCTCCAGGACGTAGTTACCGCAGGAGGAGGCAGGAGCCCAGGCGAGGTCTGAAGGAGACGGCTCACTGGGATCACGCGCCTGTGAGCGCTGTTTCTCCGGGCACTGGCCTGCTCCCAGGTTGTGCTGGGTGTAAATCTGCCGAGCCCTCTTGCTCCCATCCGTCTTCCTGCAGGGGGGGCTCGGACGCTGAGCTGTTCCAGAAGGCAGCCTGTGACGCTGAAGCAGGGGTGGAACCCGTTACTCATGGTGGTTCCACCTCATCCGGAAGGGGGGCCTTTCCTGGCTGTTCTAGACCTTGTATTGTTTGAACTCCTTTTAGCAAGCAGGCACCTTCCTGTGATTCAGACAACTCAACAGTACGGTTCTCACGTGCCCAGGCTGGGGCTGAGGTCGTGGGGCCCGCGGGAGGGGTCTCCCCACCCCAGGCTGTCAGGCCGCCCGTGCTGTCTCCTCTGGAGCCTGCTGAGGGACAGGAAGTGCAGAGGCAGCACGGGCCTGCGTCTGTGCGTGGCGGTGACCACACCACCTTGCTGTGCAGGTTGAACACGTTACTGCATGAGGAGTGCTTAGGGCGGAGGCTGGCGCTCAGGGACGGCCTGGTCAACGTCATCTTTTCTCACCAGTTAGAAGGAGTTTATCGATCTTTATCAATCATTTTCCAATTTGGTTTTTAGGACAAAGATATCATTGAGGCAGTCAATCACATTGCCGACTGTTCGGGTAAATTCAAGTTGTTAGAGCACGCTTTGCGCGATGCCAAGATGGTGGAGACTTGCATTGTGAAGGAGAAGCAAGACTACAAGCAGAAGCTAAAGGCGCTTAAGATTGAAGTCAGCAAGCTGAAAGGTAAGGCCGAGACGCGTGTCCGGGGCGGCCCTGGCTGAGACGCGGGGCCCAGGTGGCCGTGTGTGCACAAGACACCGGGCCCAGGTGGCTGTGGACAAGACGCGGGTCCCAGGTGGCCGCGTGTGCACGAGACACAGGGCCCAGGTGGCTGTGGACAAGACGCGGGTCCCAGGTGGCCGTGGCCGAGACCCGGGTCCTGCAGGCACACGTTTTATTTGGACTCCATCTGATACTCACGAGTGGATGTGTCCTGGGCCTTACCTGGTAACATGAGTTATCTGCTGTGTTTACATAGAACTGGGCAAATGACAAAGCGGGGGAGATGCACAGAGCCTCGGATGTGAAGGGAATCCTGCCCTGGTGTAGGGGCCGTCCTCGTCAGTGTCGCTAAGCCCACATGGGGGAAGAACTCGGAGCTTCCACTCCCTCTCCTGGTGACACCGAGCACGCCGGTGTGTTCCCAGCCTGGAACCTGTTCTCTCAGACCCCACGTGTCCTCATGGAGGAATTTGCGTGTAGCCCCAAGTCCGCCTTCCCTCCCCTTCCAGGAGGTCAGTGGGAAGGCGGAAGGCTCTGGGCCTCGGTCGCGTGGTCCCCTCCTGAGTCCGTCACCGCCTGCAGCCGACCCTGGTGGGACTCCAGGGCTGCTCGGCTGTGACAGGAACACCTCACACTCAGGCTGCGGGGCTCTGTGCCAGTGACAGAGGCGTTTCTTGCCTTACCCCAGTCCTGTTCAAGGGAGCCAGGAAGGAAGCAAGGGGGATGGGTAGGGTTTGTGGCAATGATTGGATTTTGTCCTAAATGCAGCGGAAGGGCTTTTAACCGAGAAATGACGGGAGCAGATTCTTATTTTTCAAGACTCTGCTGTGTGCACTGGGCTGCAGCCAGGGAGGCCGGGCCAGCGCAGGGAGACCAGCAGGAGGGGGCAGAGCTGTGGCGGGGGTCACGTGCGGGGTTCGGCCGTGGCTGCAGCAGGACACTGTGGCAAGGGGAAGGGTGCTGGGCGCGCGAGCTTCGTCGCAGGCTCGCTGCCCTGGGCACTGGTGTTCATCTGCGGCCTTTCCCCCTCGTGTCCGTGGAGACGACCTCAATGAGAAGACCACGGAAAATAACGAGCAGCGAGAGGAGATCATTCGCCTCAAGCAGGAGAGGAGCGGCCTGCACGACGAGCTGGTGTTTACTGGTAAAAGTAGATGACTTCTTCTAATGGTTTTTCTAAAAAATATTTTTATTTATTTGAAAGGTAGAGTTACAGAGAGAAAGGTCTTCCATCCGCTGGTTCTCTCCCCAAATGGCCACAATGGCTGGAGCTGGGCTGATCTGAAGGCAGAAGCCAGGAGCTTCTTCCTGATCACCCATGTGGGTGCAGGGGCCGAACCACTTGGGCCATCATCCGCTGCTTTCCCAGTCCATTAGCAGGGAGCTGGATCAGAAGAGGAGCAGCCGGGACTTAAACCGGCGCCCGTATGGGGTACCAGTGCCACAGGCGGAGGCTTAGACTACCGTGCCAGAGTGCCGGCCCCAAACGTACGCGGTCTTAAGTAACTGAATAGTTGTGCACGTGGAGCCTGGGCTGTTCCGTGAGTCCTCTGTGACAGCTGGTAGAATCAGCCCCTCTCTAAAGAGCTGCACTACGTTTTCAGGTTTCTTTAAACACCCTGTGCGGGACTGGGACCGGGCGGAGAGCTGTGAAGCTGTCTCCCTGCCCACACCGTCCATTTCCTCTTCTGCAGAATGAGGAGCCCCTTTCGCCCGTGCGGCCTGCGACCAGGCCTCTCGCTGAAAGCCTCGTCTTCCTGTTTGAAAAGCCACTTGAAAAAATCCCCAAGTGGGCGCTTGCTGCAGTGGCTAAGAGGCCACGTGGGGCACCTGCATCCCACGTCAGAGGGCCTGGGTTCAAGCCTCGCCTCGGCTTCTGTCCAGCTTCCTGCTAATATTGACCCTCAGAGAGAGCAGACGACGACCCGCGTTCCTGGATCCCAGCCACCCACGTAGCAGACCCAATCGGAATTCCTGGGTCCTGGCTTCAGCGTGGCCCAACCCCGGCTGTTGCAGGCATTTGGGGAGTGAACTTGTAGATGAAAGATGTCTATCTCTCTGAATCTCTGCCTTTCAAATAGAAGGGACAAAAGTGTGCTTTAAAGGAACCTAGCGGGTCAGTGTGTGGTGCAGCAGGGTAAGTCACCACTTGCAGTGCCAGCATCGCTCATCAGAGCACCGGTTGACTCCCAGCTGCTCCACTTCCCATCCAGCTTCCTGCCATTGCTCATGGAAGCCATGGAAGGTGGAAGATGGCCCAAGTGCATAGGCCCCTGCCGCACATGTGAGAGACCCAGGTGGAGTCCAGACTCCTGGGTTTGGCCTCAACCAGCCCTAGCCTTTGTGACCATTTGGGGATGAACCAGCACATGGAAAGTCACTCCCTGTCTTTTCCCTCTTTTTGTCTGTCCCTCTGCCTCTCAAATAAATAAATAAATCTTTTTTTTTTTAATCTTACAGATCAATGAAGGGAGGACATTTATAATTTTGCAAATACTAGATAAAACTGGAAATTCAACATTTTCCCAGTTTTGCAAATGCATCACGTACAATTATTATATTTAGAAAAATACTCACGTGTTTTATTGTATCAGTGTGACCTTGAAATAAGAATGCAGGGATGACATTTTCTGGATCTAAAGCAAGTTTCCTGATGTCCCCTTTGGATAAACATGGAAATCACATTGGGTCCCCTGCCCACCCCTCTCAGCATGTGCTCTGGGGTGACCCCCCTCCCCCCTCCCAGCTGAACCTCGGTGGTATCTGGAGCTGATTTGTATCCCTGCCAGCCACAGGTTTTACTGGGTTTCGTTTTGATAGGAAAATCATAGATTTGGAGGCAAAGTTCAAAACGGGGAATTAGATGAACAATTTTGACTCAGCTCATGCCTACCCTCCATCCCTCTTTCTAAGGGAGAATAAGTTTCTGAACACTAAAAGGACAAAATCATATTCCACTGAAGATTGTCCAGTGAAGGGGGACTCTTGTCTCGGTGGAGGACGGAGGAAGGCCGCGTGATCCTCCACCACGAGAGGGCGCTGTGTGCACTTCTGGGGTTGCCGGGCCGCCATCGCCGCCTCCTGTTTCTGGCTGTCTGTGTGCCTGGCGCCCTGGGAGTTGTGGAGGGGCTCACGGGCCCCCCGAGAACGCAGCGCTCTACAGATGCTGTGCACAGAGCGCCGTGGCAGCAGGGGAGGGGGCTTTCGATGTTTATGACATCGTTCGCAGGCCATCCAGGATCATCAGCTCAAACGCCATCGGCTGTGGGGTTACTGAGTGTAAGTCGTGCCTGTGGCTGCCCTGGCAAGGCCAGGCCAGATGATTGGACGATTCTGTGGGCCGTGGACCGCCCTGGGCCAGACGTCGCCCAGCACTGCTGTAGGGGTCGGAGGAAGCCCTGCAGGATGGCTGCCAGTGCCCTTCTCGATTCCTCACTCCTCAAACTCACGCATCCGATCACGTGTAGCTGGGCGAAGTATGTGGATTGCTGGGTGATGTCACAGCCTGTTTTGTGAAATGACTTTTCTGTCATTTCTTAAGCTGATTCCTTTTTTTCTTTTCCTTTTCAAAGTTTTATTTATTTATTTGAAAGACAGAGTAACAGACTGAGACGGAGAGACAGAGATCTTCCATGTGTTGACTGACTTCCCAAACGCCTGCAATGGCCAGGGCAGGGCCTGGCTGAAGCCGGGAGCCGGGAACTCCGTCCATGTCTCCCACGTGGTGGCAGGAACCCAAGTGCTTGTCATCGTTTGCTGCCTCCCAGGCACGTTAGCAGGAACCCGGATTCAAAGTCCAGAGTAGGGGCGGGCGCTGTGGTGCAGCAGGTTAAGTTCTGTCTGCGGTGCTGGCATCCCATGTGGGCACCAGTTCAAGTTCCGGCTGCTCTGCTTCCAGTCCTGCTCCCTGCTAGTGCACCTGGGAAAGCAGTGGAAGATGGCCCAAGTACTCGGACCCTGCACCCACGTGGGAGACCCGGAAGAGGCTCCTGGCTCCTGGCTTTGGCCTGGCCCAGCCCTGGCCATTGCAGCCATCTGGGGAGTGAGTCAGCAGAGGACGATTCTTTCTGTCTCTCCTCTCCCTCTGTAACTGACTTTCAAATAAATAAATAAATCTTAAAAGAGAGAGAGAAAGTCAGTCCTAAGTAGCCAGGACTTGAACGAGGCCCCCTGCTATCGGATGCAGGCGCCCTAGCAGCTGCTTGACTCGAGGCCCGCAACACCTGCCCCCAAGCTGGTTTCCTAGGACTCTTCTCATACCATTGTCCCAGAACAGCTCCTACGTTCCAGTCACAAAAGGGAAGCAAGCCCAGGAACAGCATCTCAGGCTTAGCGGGATAGTACGTAGTGGAAGGCTGAAGGTCGACACATTGTCTTTGAAGTTTACTTTTTTCCTCCTTTTTTTTTTTAATACAAATTCTTTTTAAAATGTATTTGAAAAAGTTAGAGAGAGAAGGAGAAAGAGAGAGAGAGATTTTCTGTCTGCTGGTTCACTCCCCAAATGGCCTCGACAGCTGGGGCTGGGCCAGGCCCAATCCACGAGCCAGGAGCTTCTTCCGGGTCTCCCACATGGGTGCAGGAGCCCAAGGACTTGGGCCATCTTTCTGCTGCTTTCCCAGGCTTGGAGGCCTATTCGTTTGTGCGAAATCCCCTCACCAGTATGCAAGTGGATCCTGCCAGGGCTGGGCTGAGGCTCGGGCTGAATCTCACCCAGGTCTCCCAGGCAGTGAAAGGTGGAGCCCTGGCGAGAACCTAGCAGGTCCCACAGGTCCGGTGCACTTGGCTCCATGCAGTCCTCTGCGTGCGCAGGAAACAGCGGCCCGCTCCGCTCTGCTTTCATCTCCCAGCTAAGCCGCGCAGAGAAAGCTGCCGGGATGCATTGCCAGTTACGGTGGTCCTGCCTCGCTCCGTGTAGATTACTCCAAAATCAGCTAGGATGGCTGAAGTTACCTGAGGGCCAATTAAAAAGTAGGTGTTTAGGGGCCAGGCCGTGGGGTACCTGCGGCGCAGCAGAGGGCATGGGGCAGAGACCGGCGACCATGGGCGTCACTGCCGCAGTGAAAGTAGCTGGGTTTCCCTTTTATTTTTTCTTTGTGCGTATAATTGAATTCATGTAGCTAACGGGGACTCCCTGTGAGCGATGCAGCCCCCTGTGGGTCTGTTACACTGTTGACTTGCGTGGTGCAAAGGTGTGAATTAATAATGACCTGGCCCGGTCATTATTCTCGAATTCCGCACGCGTCACCTTGAGAAGGAAGATGACACCACAGGCCTGTGCTGGGAGGGCCTGAGCAGTCAACCTGCTTGGGGGGGGGGGGGGAGTGGCCTTCAGAGACTCCTCCCTACGCTCTCCACTGCTTGGCCCTCGGGCCACCCACAGATGCTTCCCTTGTGGAGCTGGGGTCTCCTCAGAGCCCGCGCCTCCCTCTGAGTGCTCTCGACCCGCTGCACAGCCCCGGGGAAAGAGCAGCAGGCGTTTGCGTGCAGGGCCCAGAGTGGTAAACGTCCGTGTGCTGTGTGTTCGGGGTCCTGAAAACGGGTCGGTGCACGGTCGGGCTCACTGTACCCATTCAGCTGCAGCCCGTTTTAGGAAGGTGTTTGTCGTGGGAGGGGCAGTGCCTTTTAACTTCAGCCATTCTTATAGTTAGGTAGTGAGGGCTCGTCGGGTTTTTGAAATTACTTTTAATTGAGACATAATGGAACCAGCCCTTCAATATGGGATGTGAGCGTCTCACATGGTAGCTTAGCCTGCTGCTCCACACCACCGGCTCTTGAGTTTGATTTTTTTTTTAGATTTATTTTTATTCATTTGAAAGGCATAGTTACAGAGAGAGAGAGAGACAAAGAGATATTTTCGGGGCTGGCTCCGTGGCGCAATAGGTAAATCCTCCGCCTGCGGCACCGGCATCCTGTATGGGTGCCAGTTCTGGTCCCGGCTGCTCCTCTTCCAGTCCAGCTCTCTGCTGTGGTCTGGGAAAGCAGTGGAGGATGGCCCAGGTCCTTGGGCCCCTGCACCCGCATGGGAGACCGGTAGAAGGCACCTGGCTCCTGGCTTCGGATTGGCGCAGCTCTGGCCACTGCAGCCAATTGGGGAGTAAACCAGTGGATGGGAGACCTTTCTCTCTGTCTCTCCCTCTCACTATCTGTAACTCTACCTCTCAAATAAATAAATAAAATTTTTATATAAAAATTAAAAGAGATATTTTCCATCTGCTGCGGTGCTTCCCAAATGGCCACAACAGCTAGGGGCTTCCTCCAGGTCTCCCACGTGGGTGCAGGGCCCAACCACTTGGGCCGTCTCCTCTGCTTTGCCAGATGCATCAGCAGGGAGCAGCCAGGACTTGAACCAGTGGCCATATGGGATGCTGGCATCGCAGGCAGCAGCTTAACCCACTGTGCCACAGTGCTGGCCCCTCCTGAGTTAGATTTTAAGTGAAACATTTAATGTTGGTGTCTCAGCTCTGTGGGAATCAAATCATTTCTCCTAAAACATAGTAACATTTTTTCTCCTATGATATGTTACCTTAGAGTCTTTCTTTAAGATTGATTTATTTATTTGGAAGGTAGAGCAGAGAGAGAGGGAGAGAGAGAAATAACTTCCATCTGTTGGTTCACTCCCGGAATGCCTGCAATAGCTGGGCTGGACCAGGCCAAAGCCAGGAGTCAGGAGCGTCATCCGGGTCTCTCCACACCGCCCTCTGCTGCCTTCTCAGTCGCATTAGCAGTAAGCTGGTTGGGAAGTGAGGAGCTGGGACTCAAACTGGCACTGCCATATGGGCTGAACCCCCTGGGCCACAGTGCTGGCCCCGATTCTCTTATTTCTGCAGCTTCTCACCTGCTCATCGTCAGGCTAATCCACAAATGCTGATTTCTCCTAGCTGGGACTGGAGTGCTCACCTTTAACCACGGTGTCTGGGCCTTGTAAAAAGGACTTTAAAAACAGGACGCTGCCTCTCTTAGTCCTTGTGCACTGAGGCATTGAGTGTGCTACTCTGCCTGGGAAGGAGTGCTCTCAGGCTCGGCGCCCAGCAGGTGAACAGAGCTCTCGGGAAATCGAAGGCTTTGAAAGTGGGCGGGGCTTTCAGCGAAGCGGGAGCACCACCTGCTCCTGCGGAAAGATTCATGGTGACGGAGGTTTACACTGAAAGGTTGCTTGTGTAATATGAGAAATTTTTTTTTTTTTTGACAGGCAGAGTTAGACAGTGAGAGAGAGAGACAGAGAGAAAGGTCTTCCATCCGCTGGTTTAGTTTACTCCCCAGTTGGCTGCAGTGGCCAGAGCTGTGCCAATCCGAAGCCAGAAGCCAGGTACTTCTCCTGGTCTCCCATGGGGTGCAGGGCCCAAGCACTTGGGCCATCCTCCACTGCACTCCCTGGCCACAGCAGAGAGCTGGCCTGGAAGAGGGGCAACCGGGACAGAATCCGGCGCCCCGACCAGGACTAGAACCCGGTGTGCCGGCGCCGCAGGCGGAGGATTAGCCTAGTGAGCCGCGGCGCTGGCTGAGAAATGTTTAAAACTAAAGTAATATGCAGTAAGTGCAGAGATTTGGAAGCCACTCCCACTTCCTCCCCTGCCAAGAGGAAGAAAAATGACTGTTCAATCCTCCCATCTAAGCTCACTTCCAGTTTCAGCCTCTTCGCTCTCAGAGATTCTCTGTGTTTAGGTAAATACACACACACATGTGAGTTTGAATCCCTTTGGGCGACTCAGCATTAATTACACTAAAAGTTTTTCCAATTGGGAACAGCATTGTAGCTCAGCAGGTTAAGCCACCACTTGTGACGCCAGTTCCAGTCCCAGCTGTTCCACTTGTAGTCCCGCTCCTGCTAATGCCCCTGGGAAAGTAGCAGAGGATGACCCAAGTATGTGGGTCCCTGCACCCACATGGGAGACCCGGATGGCCTCAGCTCCTGGCTTCATCCTGGCCCAGAGCTGTTTGTTGTGGCCATTTGGCAAGTGAACCAAAGGATGGACAATATCTCTGTCTCTCTTCTTCCTCTCTGTCACTGTGACTTTCAGATAAATAAATAAATCTAAAAAAGACACAAATTTTCCCATTTGGCAAATGAACTGGTCAGGATCACAGATCAAAGCTCCCTGGTCAGCCATTTTGCTACATTTAAGTTCACAAACAACAAAAATATGTTAGTGTCCCCCCCACCCCCCACCCCAAGCTGTAGCCGGCGTTTGGGGAGTGAACCAGTGCGTAGAGGCTCTCTGGCTCTTGTCCTCACTCTCTCTCCCTCCTCTTTCGGTCACTCTGCCTTTCAAGTCAGTAAATCTGTAAAAAATGAAGTCAGTTGGGAAGTTGGGAAGGGGGCTCTGCACTGATGAGGCTGGCGGAACGTGCTTTGACGGTTGTCCTTCGACAGTGGAGAGAGAGAAGAGGAAAGATGAGCTACTGGACATCGCGAAGTCAAAACAGGAGCGCACCAGTGCCGAGCTGCACAACCTGAGACAGGTGGGCGTCCGGGGACCGCTCCCTGCCGGTCTCCAGGAAAGTCCCTGCTGTGGGGTTGTGGGTGGTCTTTTGGGATCCAGATTACCTTGGGTGCGAACCGTGTTAGCATAGCTGATGGGGTCTTCCTTATGGTGATTAAAAGCTGGGAGACCACTAACAAACCTGTTGCTGACACAAGCAAAAATAAAGCGAGTGTATTTACTGTAGTTCCGCAGTAGCCCCCTGATCTGGTTTTGGGTTTGAAGCTGCCGTATCGTGCGCTGGTTCAGTCTGGTCCTGTTGTATCCCATGTTGACTTTCCGTGTTCTGGCAGATTTATGTGAAACAACAGAGTGATCTGCAGTTTCTGAATTTCAATGTGGAGAATTCTCAGGAATTAGTGCAGATATACGACTCCAGGACGGAGGAACCGAAGGCTCTGGAGTGCAGGTAATCCTGCTGAGGCGGTGTCACGATGCACTTGTACTTTTTTTTTTTTTTTAAGGTTTATTTGAAAGAGTTACACAGAGAGAGGAAGAGAGAGGGAGAGATCTTCCACCCGCTGGTTCACCCCTCAAATTGCTGCAGTAGCAGGACCTGGGCCAGCCCAAAACCAGGAGCCAGGAGCTCTTCCAGGTCTCCCACATGGGTGCAGGGGTCCAGGCACTTGGGCCATCTTCTGCTGCCTTCCCAGGCGCATTAGCAGGGAGCTGGATTGGAAGTGGAGCAGCCAAAACTTGAACCACAGTACCCATAAGAGATGTGTGCTGCAAATGGCTTCTTCTTCTTCTTCCTTTTTTTTTTTTTTCTGGACAGGCAGAGTGGACAGTGAGAGAGAGAGAGAGAGAGACAGAGAGAAAGGTCTTCCTTTACCGTTGGTTCACCCCCCAAGTGGCCGCTGCAGCTGACGTGCTGCAGCCGGCGCACCTCGCTGATCCGAAGCCAGGAGTCAGGTTTTTCTCCTGGTGTCCCATGTGGGTGCAGGGCCCAAGGAACTGGGCCATCCTCCACTGCACTCCTGGGCCACAGCAGAGAGCTGTGTGGAAGAGGAGCAACTGGGACAGAATCCGGCGCCCCGACTGGGACTAGAACCCAGTGTGCCAGCGCCTCAGGCAGAGGATTAGCCTAGTGAGCCACGGTGCCGGCCTGCAGATGACTTCTTAACCACTGAGCCACAGTGCCGGCCCCATATAAATAAATCTAGAAAAAATGAGGCGTGGGAAAGAGAGGGCCTAGGCATGGAAGCGCAGGTCTGCACTGGACGGACCTTGCCGCCCGCCACTCGCGGGGCCTGAGGCCTTGCTGGGTGCTGTTCCCCTGTTGCTCCATGTCCCAGCTGCTGCTGTGCCCAGGAGATACCAGACCAGCTCAGGGTGCTCTTCCCGGAAAGCCCCTAACAGGTTGGCTCTCTGTTCTCTGAGCTTCATTGACACGAGATGAGCTGCGGCCATTCCTTGAAAGCATAAAGTGGTTTGTGCCTTAACAGGGCGCGAGCTGTGTTTTCCAAGGATCAGGTGGCCTGAGTGCATGTGGCATGCACACTTCAAAGGGAAATGGTCCCGTCTTTGTAGTAGTCTTGGTCTGTTGGTGTATAGACAGTCACTGCAGCAGGAGATAAGAAAGGAAGGGAAGGTGGAGGGAGGGGCTAGGCCTGGGCTGTAACGACCAGGCAAGTGGGTCTTCCCCGGGCTTTGCTGTGTTCATGAGATGAGAATGTCAAATGTATCTCACCACGTCCGTGTTTTTGTAATGTTACCATAGCAGAGACATGTGTTTATCAGACCTTGAGATTCACCACTCAAAAGTCGACATGAAAAGGGAGAAACATCAGAAGTCACTGGTTAGGGACCAAAAACTGGAGGCGGCGTTGGCTCAGCACAGTAGGCTGGACAGGGGCTCCTGTGACGCCTGCAAGGAGGGCCGGCTGCAGGCGGGCGCTGCGTTCGGGGAGAAGGGTGCGGTCGCACTCTCGTCTCTGCTCACCAAGGACTCGACAGAGAGGCAGAAGCCGTGGTCTCTGGGAGGGAAACTCCAAACTGAGCCTGAAAGCAAAGTGACCTTGTGCAAGGCCCACGCAAAGTCACCAAAGGGCGACGGAAATGGGCTTCAGAACGAAGAGACACCCGCGGCCGGCGACAAGCAGTGGCACGCCATGAACGTCTACCTGGGCCTGGCCGGCTGCTCTGGCTCCAGACCGCCGGGGAAGCTGGATGTGGAGTGTCAGGATCCCACGGAAAGGGCCGAGATCTCTTGTGGCCAGGACAGCGAGGCCTGTCTGGGTGACGCTGACGTGTGTGAGTCCGCGTGCTGCCACCCCAGCAACCTTGTGGTGGAGGCGCTGGGCCCTGTGTCTGACGTCGCGTGGATGAACATCTTCAAGCCTTCCAAGACGCAGAGGATCGTCCGCCACAAATCCGCGTGCACCTGCTCAGGAAGCGTCAGTGGCGTGAAACATGGCTCCTCCGTGAGGTTGGTAACGGCCTGGCCGTGCACACCCGGCCGCGCGCGTGCGGAAGGTAGAGGCAGAAAGGGCCGCGGCGGCCCCTCTCGCCCACGGTAAAGCGGAAGTGGTGTCTGCGAAGGGCAGGCTTGTCTTGGGCGAGCCACTGGGTCTTTTCCTCATTGCGGGGCAGAGCGCGTTGTTGTTTGTACAGAGACTATTAGATTCCAGCGAACAGCCTCTGAGGCAAAGGTTTTGCTTGAAAACAAAGCCAGTTGTTAAGAGCTGAGCAAATATGTTTTATAAAAAAGCAAACGGACGGTCACCACACAGTGGAGTGCTGCTCGGAGCAGCCCTCGCCCGGGAGCCGCCGTGGAGGTCAGACCACGCGTCCCGAACCCGAGCTGGGGTCTGCCCGGGTCCGGGGCCACCTGGCGTTTTGCTTGCCCGTGTGTCCAGCGTATGCCTGCCTCTGCATTTACATTTCCCGAGGT
Organism: Oryctolagus cuniculus; assembly: GCF_964237555.1. Taxonomy (NCBI): domain Eukaryota; kingdom Metazoa; phylum Chordata; class Mammalia; order Lagomorpha; family Leporidae; genus Oryctolagus; species Oryctolagus cuniculus. The sequence goes on along the minus strand of NC_091452.1, from coordinate 6,436,320 downwards.
CTCTGGTTTTTAAACCTCATGTGGGAGAGAGAATATTTGTGTTTAACAAGCTGCTAAAAGTTACTGGGGGTTTGGGAGAGGAAACAGGTGAGTTAGTAGCCTGAGCGGTTCTCCAGGCTCGTCTGCCTGATGGGTCGCTGAGCCCTGGGGCTGAGCGGTGCTGCAGTGCTGTGTGTTTCTAGATGAGGCACAGCTCTTCAACGCTAAATCACAGGAAGGACGAGCTTTCCACACGAGAACCTTTCTAGTCATCACGCGACTTCATGATGGAGCCTCTTCCTGCTACACACGGCGTTAGGAGTAGGCTTGGGCTCTTTAGAAGCTTGAGTCATTCACAGATCATCCGGATATTCTGCCAAGTTGCAAACTCTAGAAGAAATTGTTGTCCCACTAAATGTCATCTATTCATATTTGGTTTTTTAAAGATCTTCTTTGAATAATTGCGAATATCAGTAGGGCACACTGCCCGTTTCTCACTGATAAACGTGAACACTCGTGTTAAGGGAGAGCTGGTGGCAGCCGGTTTTGAGCAGAGTGGACAGCTGTGAATGTAATGAGTGACACATATTCACTGTCCCGCGCAGTCGTCTTTCAAGGCCCCCTTGGCCTCGCTTCCTTAGAGGGACCCACGTCCACTGTTCTTCCCGCAGAGGCACGTGCCAGGGCACCGCGTGACACGTGCGTGATTGTGTGGAAGAGAGAGTTGTAGATTGTAGGCGCTGGGTGCCCCTTCCTTATCTGGCTGCAGTGTTGGCGTTCCTGCAGCGGCGCCTGGGCGGGGAGGAGCTCCTGGTGGGCTGGAACTTGAGTGACAGGCACAGAAACCCCGCCCCGGGTTTGCCCCGGGTACTGAGGCCCTGCCGACCTCAGCGGTCCCCACAGTGGAGTCCACCTTCACAGAAGGGCTCTACAGAGCCAGGCACAAAGCCCAGCGTCCTGCCAGTCTTGCCTTAGGCTGAGATGGCCCTCCCCTCCCTTCCCAGCGTCCTGTCCCCGGAACCTTCTCCCTGGTTGTTTGGAGGAGGGGAAGCTCCCACTGCGCAGCGACTCTTGACTGGGAGTTCTGTTTTGCTTCACGTTTGTGTGAGGGATGCTCTGACTCGTGACGTGCCACGCACGCGTCTCTGGCTGAAGAAGTGACTTTTTGCCCTGCTGGGCCACGTGGCGGGGGCGGTGCTGGTGACACGCTGTTCTGAGTTCCGCTCGGTCTGCTGTTCACAGGGAGCTGATCGCCACCCAGCACACCCACTGTTTGGGTTCTTCGAAGCCTGCCTCGCGGGAGGACGAGGCCGAGGCCTCGTGTGATAAAAAGAGCCCGTGCAAGCCTTCGTCTGCGCCCAGGGACAGGGACGCAGTGCTGCCCGCCGAGCAGGTCTGTATCTTGCGCAGCTCCCGGCCCCTGCGTCAGCCTCCCACCAGAGCCTTGGCCTTCTTCCCTGTGCTCGCTTCACCTGGCCGCTCCATGACTTTAAATGTAGGACTTGTTTTAAGCAATCCTCTTTTTTCTAAAGAGAAGGTTGTATTGCTTTTTTGAGTAACTTGATATGTGTTCATGGTTAAAAAAGAAAACAACAGAACAGAACAGAACACCAAAAGCGCCCCGTAAGGCACACCCAGCTGCTTGTGTGCAGCACTTCTTGCCAGCAGGCACCCCAGGAGACGTGGCCCCGCTGACAGTGGCATGCCGTGGACGTGGCCGGGGCTGTCCCGGGTGGGAGAACTGGTGTTCTTGATTACTGGGATGGCAATTTTTTTTTTTTTTGACAGGCAGAGTGGACAGTGAGAGAGAGAGACAGAGAGAAAGGTCTTCCTTTTTCCGTTGGTTCACCCTCAAATGGCTGCTGCGGCCAGCGCACCACGCTGATCCGAAGCCAGAAGCCAGGTGCTTCTGGTCTCCCATGGGGTGCAGGGCCCAAGCACTTGGGCCATCCTCCACTGCACTCCCGGGCTACAGCAGAGAGCTGGCCTGGAAGAGGGGCAACCGGGACAGAATCCGGTGCCCCGACCGGGACTAGAACCCAGAGTGCTGGCGCTGCAGGCAGAGGATTAGCCTAGTGAGCAGGGCGCTGGCCTGGGATGGTGAATTTAGGCCTTTGTTCTGCTAATGAGAAAGCCTGGGCCCGGCCTGGGCCATCCTGGCCACTCTGTCGCACCTGTCGCCTTCAGCACTTTGCTGCAAGGATTCAGGTAACTACAGCGTGGTTAGTTTTTCCTCAGTGTAAAGATTAAGTAAATTTATTTTTCCCTCCTTTTTCAGTATTTAAAAGTTATTGATAGGCCGGCGCCCTGCACCTGCATGGAAGACCAGGAGAAGCACCTGGCTCTTGCCTTCGGAACAGCGCAGTGCGCCGGCCATAGCAACCATTTGGGGGGTGAACCAATGGAAGGAAGACCTTTCTCTCTGTCTCTCTCTCTCACTGTCTAACTCTGCCTGTCAAAAAAAGAAAAAAGAGTTATTGATTTATTTGAGACGAACAAACAGAGAGCTCCCATCTGTGGTTCATTCCCAGGTGCCCGCAGCAGCGGGAACTGGGCCCAGACCGAAGCCTGGAGCCAGGAGCTCGATCCAGGCCTCCCCATGGATGGCAGGGACCCAGACACCTGAGCCATCATTTGCCTCCCAGAACCTGTGCTGGGAGAAAGCTGGAACTGGCAGTGGAGCTGGGACCGAACCCAGGCATTCCAGTGCGGGATGCTGGTGTCTTAACTGCTAGGCCAGACTCCTGCCTCTTCTTTCTTGAAAAATGAAATGGGCCCACCAGTTCATTTCAGATGATGAAAAGGAGAAATAAGTTTTGAGTCAGCACAGGTTTTTTTTTTAAAAGTTCCCTTTCTGCGCGGCGGTTAGTTTCTGTGCACAGCTTGGAGGAAGGAGAGGAGGGTGGTGGTTCTTCCTCCATGTGTCCCTTAGCGCAGCGGCAGCCGGGGAGCTTGCTGGACGTGCGTGCTCTCAGGCCACCCCGGACCTCCTGAGTCAGAACCGTGGGAGCCGGGGCAGCCCCCCGGAGCTGTGATGCACGCTGGGCTGTGAGAACCTCTGAGTTAGGAAAGGAAAGACTGACCTCCACATCCCACCTTTTGGTTTTCTTACTTGGGGAAGTTTGACTGAATCTCCACAGCTCACTTTTTTATTTTTATTTTTGTTTATTTCCATTTCATTTGAAAGGCAGAGAGCTCTTCCATCTCCCCAGTGTCCCCAACAGCTGGGACTGGGCCAAACCAAAGCCAGGAGCACAGAACTCCATCTGGGTCTCCCGCATGCATGGGGCGGGGGAGAGGCCCATGCTCCTGAGCCGTCACCTGCTGCTGCCCAGGGTGTCCCTTAGAGGAAGCTGGATTGCAGCAGAGCCGGGACTCGACGCCCAGCTCCCACCCCTCGCTGCTTTTTGCAGTAGAGGGCTGGGCAACGGCTGTTTCTGCTTCTCTGAGTTAGGTGACTGACCCATGTCCATGGCCTCCCCTGCTGAAGAGATGAGCACTGGCGACTAAGTGAAGCCCACCTGCCAGTGCCCTGCGCGGCCCCAGCTGACCCCGTCCAGGGTGGGTCCTGCTTGTTTCTGTGTTTCCCGTCTGCTGTGTGTGTGTGTGCTGTAAGCATGTGCAGACGTGGTAAAATGCGTGTGTCCTTTTGCAGTGTTTTTCCAACTCTGTCAGTATTTTGAGACATTTAACCACGCTCACACTTGCAGACCTTCTCTGTTCATTTAACTGGGACTCAGTGTGTGGCCCCCTGAGGGAATGAACCGTGACGGTGCCCAGTCCTGACCCCTGGGCAGTGAGGCAGTCTCCCCGCGCGTGCGCAGGGGGCGTGCTGGCCTTGCTCGCCGTGCCTACAGACAGGTTCTCCAAGGTGTCTTCATCATAAACAGCTGTTCCCGCAGCTGCTGCAGAATGAAGCCGGTTCAACTGAGCTTACCTGGGTGTTATTCTGGGAAGATTCCAAGCTTTGAAATCAGAATTTCCGGGGCTCAGAACCCCATTTTGCTTTGTCTTTGTGATCTCAGTAAAATTACTGAATTTCCTTGAGTCTTAGTGTCCCCGTCTGACATGTGCAGCAGTGGCCTGGCCACTGCTGGGTGTGAGGTGGCACGGGGCGTGGGTGTTTGACGAGCGTTAGTTCTGTTAGCACAGCACCGAGATGAGGTAAGACCGGACAAGCAAATAAGGGAGGTGTGCTCAGCCGTCCCCAAAACACGATGGCGCTGGATTCAGAGGTGACTGAGTGAGTGCTCTATCATCAGGAAGCAGAGCTGTAAACACAGGCAGATTCGCACTTGAAGAGGCACAGACGTTAGGCAGGGGGGTGTAGGGGAGAACCGCGCTGGGCAGGCTGCACCCCTCACAGTGTCTGCACCTGTCGACTGGGATCTGGGTGGCGGGAACCCTGATGAGGGGCTGGGAGCCGCAGGAAAGTTAACCGTGCTCGTGCTGTGTGGCCAGCCATTCCGTTCCTAGAGAGGGGACAGAGGGCTCCACGTGGGGGTGTGCATGCGCTTGGGGGCATCCCCGCCCGCATCGGCTGGAGAGCTGGGAGCAGCCTAAACGTCCACCAGCAAGTGAACCATAAGGGACAGGGCAGGTGATGGGACGTGCCGATGCTCTGTGGTTACAGACAGCAGATGAGTGGTGGCTGGGCCAGGGAGGGACTGCAAGGGGCTGGGCGGTGAGGAGCGTGTGCCCTGTTCCTTGTGGTCGTGGTTTCATGGGCGTGTGCGTGTGTCAGGCCCATCAGATGGTCCCTTGGGTTGTACAGTCAGTGGTGTGTCAGCTGCACTCCGGTCAGGCTGTGCACTTTCTAGAGGCCTACGTAGGGGACATGGCTGTGGCCTTCAGCTCTCGGAGCCCCTTCCGCAGTGTTTGCAGCCACTGATCTGCAGCACAGCCCTGACCCTGCACACCTGTGTTGTCCGTGTTTATATTCACAACAGTCATTTGGCAGATGCTTATGAAAAAAATTAAAAAGATGTGTTTATCTATTTGAGAGGTAGAGTTACAGAGAGGGAGACAGAGATCTTCCTTCCATTAGTTCAAAATGACCACAACAGCTGGGGCTCCGTCTGGGTCTCCCGTGGGTGCAGCGGCCCAAGCACTGGGCCATCCTCTGCTGCTTTCCCAGGGGCCGTAGCAGGGAGCTGGTTGGAAGTGGAGCAGCCGGGACTGGAACTGGTGCTCGAGTGGATGGCAGCATCACAGGCAGTGGCTTGACCTGCCGCGCCACAGCCCCAGCCCGGCAGTGCTGATGGAACGTCTTCAGTGTGCTGGGCCAGCGCTGGGCCGGGTCATGGAAGATTAAAGTTCACCTGTCTTTTTAAGAAAAATTTTGGGGGCCAGCTCCGTGGCACGGTAGGTTAATCCTCCGCCTGGGTGCCAGCAGCCCTTATGGGCGCTGGTTCTAGTCCCAACTGCCCCTCTTCCAATCCAGCTCTCTGCTATGGCCTGGGAAAGCAGTAGAAGATGGTCCAGTGTCTTGGTCCCCTGCGCCCACGTGAGAGACCCGGAAGAAGCTCCTGGCTCCTGGCTTCAGATCGGCGCAGCTCCAGCCATTGCGGCCAACTGGGGAGTGAACCAACAGATGGGAGACCTCTCTCTCTGTCTCTTCCTCTCACTGTCTGTCACTCTACCTCTCAAATAAATAAATAAATAAATCTTAAAAGAAAAAAAAAAGAAAAGCAGCTGACATTTAAAAAATTTTTGATTACTTAATTTTATTTATTATTTGAGAGAGGGAGCGAGAGGCAAAGATCTCCACAAATGCTCGGAACAGCCAGGGCAAACACCGGGAGCGAGGAACTCAGTCCACATCTCCTGGCGGGTGGCAGGGACTCAGGTGCTTGCGCCATCTCCTGCTGTTCCCGGGGTGCGCGTTGCGTGTGGAAGCTAGGCCCTCTGGTGTGGGATGCACGGACAGCGGGGCCAAAGGCCCGCCCTCCACAGTTGTAAAGGCCCCCAGGCCTTTGGTGTTAACTCTCCATGTTGCCAGTGTTTTGTCTGCCAAGTGTGGCTTGGGAAGTTGACTTGGGAGAGCCAGTAGGTAATGACTGGGACTCTTTCATCCCGGATGTTACTTAACCCGTCGCCAGGGGGCCTGTGCAAGTCAGATGATTTGCCGGAGCTGCGTCTGAGAAGCAGACGGACTTCGGTTGTGCCAGTGCTGGATGTGGTGCCTTGCTGGGTAGAGCCAGGCCGCAGCAGGCTGCTGTCTGCGCTCGTCGCCTGGTTTCCTGCGTGCTGAAGCCTGCTGTCTCCCCAGGACGCCTTCTCGCCCACGAGCAAGCTTCAGCGTTTGCTGGCCGAGTCCCGTCAGATGGTGACCAACCTGGAGCTGAGCACCCTGCTGCCCATCAGCTGCGAGACTCTCAGCCAAGGCGTACGTGTCGTCGTCTTTCTCGGCCGTCGCGGGAACCGCGGGCCACGCGCGTGCCGCTGTGCCGGCGTCTCCATGTTTCTTTCATGGTGTGTGTGTGGTGGGGGGAGTGTGCTTGAGGGAGGAAAAAGACTCCAATGTCCCGCATGCAGACCCCTCGCTCTTATTACCGGGGCCAGGTGAGTTCTTAGGGATTTTGAAACAACATTCGGTCGTGGAAAACTTGAAACACACACAGAAGCAGACGGAGCAGGCGGCTCTCGCTCAGCAGCCGCCCCTTTCTGCCGTGGTGGCTTTATTTCCCCTGCACGCGCATGTCCTGCGGCGACTTACCGCACAGGGAGCACCGTGCGAGCAGCCGCAGTCACCAGGCTGACGGTACAGCCTTCCTGCCAGCTCAGACCAGACTGCGCTGGTCCCCGCTCATCTCAGAAATGTCCTGCCACGCCACCCAGACCACAGCAGCCAAGGCCCACACCTACCTCAGGAGCCCTCACGCCGCTCCTGTCCCGGCCGCTGGCCCACGAGGCCCTGCCCTACTTCCTGTCTCCTTCCTCCTCACCTCCTCCTCCCTCTCTCTCTCTTCCCCTTCTTCCTCCATCTCCTTTTTTTTTTTTTTTTTTTTTTTTTTTTGGTGTGTGTGTTTTAATGCCATTTATATGTAGAAGAGGTACTGGTCATTCGTCCTGTGGAAGTCTCCACATCCCTGCCTGACCTTGTATTTTTTTTTAAAGATTTATTTATTTATTTGAAAGTCAGAGTTACACAGAGAGAAGGAGAGGCAGAGAGAGAGAGAAAGAGAGGTCTTCCATCCACTGACTCACTCCCCAGTTGGCCGCAATGGCCGGAGCTACACAGATCCAAAGCCAGGAGCCAGGAGCTTCTTCCAGGTCTCCCACATGGGTGCAGGGACCAAGGCGTTGGGCCATCTTCTACTGCTTTCCCAGGCCATAGCAGAGATCTGGATCAGAAGTGGAGCAGCCGGGACAGGAACTGGCGCCCACATGGGATGCTGGCCCTGCAGGCGGCAGCTTTGCCTGCTACACCACAGCACCAGCCCCAGTGACCTCATATTTTTAATGTGCTCCCCAGCCCCTGTAATCCCTACGAACTGCTGGTTCCATCCAGCCCCTTGATGGGACATGGGATGGTTTGGGGCTCCGGGCTCTGCTGGGCCCTGTGTCTCTTGTTGGGTGTGATCGGGAGGCCCCTGGCGGATGTTAGCCCCGGTGGGCGCATTTCGGTCCATCCAGAGCTTCCACTGTGTACGTTTCCCTGAAGTTCACGTAACAATGTTAGTGTTCATTGATGATGATTTTTTTTTTTTTTTTGGACAGGCAGAGTGGACAGTGAGAGAGAGAGACAGAGAGAAAGGTCTTCCTTTGCCGTTGGTTCACCCTCCAATGGCCACCAAGGCCGGGCGCACCTGGCACACTGCGCTGATCCAATGGCAGGAGCCAGGTGCTTCTCCTGGTCTCCCATGGGGTGCAGGGCCCAAGCACCTGGGCCATCCTCCACTGCACTCCCGGGCCACAGCAGAGAGCTGGCCTGGAAGAGGGGCAACCGGGACAGAATCCGGCGCCCTGACCGGGACTAGAACCTGGTGTGCCGGCACCGCAAGGCGGAGGATTAGCCTAGTGAGCCGCGGCGCCGGCTTCGATGATGATTTCTGAGACCCTTTACTTGATTAGGAACTGCAGCATGGTCGTTTGCTACACCTCCCATTCTTACACAGCGTTTCCCCGTTAGCTTCAGCTCCCTCTGGGTTGACAGTGCTCGGCAGCAGTGACGTAAGAGACTTGGATTTTACCGCGTGCATGTCGGCAGTGCAGCGAGCCCTGGGCTGGGAGTCAGGACACTGGCTGCCACCTTCCTGCTCAGAAACAATTCCTTGGAACTAAGACTTGGCGGTTCCGGCTCTTTTCCTGAGCATGCTGTAGATGTAGTCAAAGACATTTGAAAGCCACTGAGTTAAATTTTTTTATTTGCCTGACCAACAACCAGAATAGGCAGGAAAAAAAAAGAAGTCTGCAAGAAGGGCAGGTGCTGTGGTGCAGTGGGTGAGGCTGCCGCCTGCAGTGTCGGCATCCCATAGATGCGCCAGTTCAAGTCCTGGCTGCTCCACTTCCAATCCAGCTGCCGGCTACTGTGCCTGGGAAAGCAGTGGAAGATGGCCCAAGTGCTGCACCCTGTACCTACATGAGAGACCTGGATGGAGTCCCAGGCTCTTGGCTTTGGCCTAGCCCATCGCTGGCCATTGCAGCTATTTGGGGAGTGAGCCAGTGGCTAGAGGATCTTTCTCTCTCTCTCTCTCTCTCTCTCTCTCTCACTGCCTTTCAAGTAAATAACTATTAAAAGGGGGGGCAAAAAGTCTGCAAGAACACTGAAATACTTTTCTATTGAGGTGAACTTTACTGAAGTATAATACTGAGACATCTCAATACGAATGTCTTTAAAGTTTATGCTGGTATTTAGTGAAGAACTCCTGTGGGTCACACTGGTTCCAGAAGTGTAGACAGATCCGCATGCCCCCGTGTAGCCCGCGTCTCTGTCCTCAGAGGGTGCCTCAGGTTCTGAGAAGGGACTCCCTTACTGCACGCCCCAGACACCACTGGGTCTCATCCCAGGGCAAGTGCTGCCTCCTGTGCACCCTCCCTCAGACGCAGGCCTGCAGCGTGCACACCAGTGCTCCCTCTTCGTCATCTTCACTGCTGCCAGGCTCCCGTGTGTGACTGCTGCACCTGTTACGTGTTCATCTGTGGCTGGCATCTGCGGGTTATATCCAGTTTGGGGCTACAATGAGTAAAATTCCTCTGAACTTCTAAAAAAATTATTAATGTGAAAGGTGAGAAAGAGAAAGAAAGAGATCTTCCATCCACTGGTGCAACATTCAGGTCTGGACCAGCCCGAAGCCAGGAGCCAGAGTCAGGAATTCCATCCATGTCTCCCACATGGGTGGCAGGGACCCAAGCACTTGGGCTGGCTTCCTGTGCCTTCTCAGGCACGTTAGCAGGGAGCTGGATCCAAAGCGGAGCAGCCAGGACTCAGAGAGTCACTCTAATATGGGGCGCCGGCAGCTGAACCCGCTGCACCACGACGCCCGTCCCTGTGAACAATTTTATGTCTTTCTGTAGACAGACACTTTGATTCCCTCGGAAAGGAGACCTACGAGTAGAATTGTTTGTTAGAGGACTGATTTGTGTTTATGTTTTAAAACTTTATTTATTTATTTTAAAGATTTATTTATTTATTTATTTATTTATTTGAAAGGCAGAGTTACAGAGAGAGAGGGAGAGCTTTCCTCCTCTGGTTCCCTCCCCAGATGGCAGGAGCCAGGCTGATCCAAATCCAGGAGCCAGGAGCTTCTTCCAGACCTCCCACAGGGGCGCAGAGGCCCAAGGACTTGGGCCATCCTCTACTGCCTTCACAGGCCACAGCAGAGAGCTGGACTGGAGGTGGAGCAGCCAGGACTTGAAACCAGTGCTCCGATTTGGAATGCTGGCGTCTCGAGTGGCAATTTAACCCGGTCTTGAAATAACCTTGTATTTAGAACTCCTTATATGTCTCTTAACCAGATGTTACAGTTTGCATTGTAGAGACCTTGTGCACCTGCCCAGTGTCTTCCTACCGTTTCGTTTATTGATGCCATTATGCATGGTATTTCAATTTCATTGTCAAACTGTTTATTGATGATATAAGTAACTATAGTTGATTTTTGTAAATTACAACTTTATTGAATTCACCTAGTAGATTTTCTAACAATCATAATTTTAAAAAATTATACTTACTTGAAAGGCAGAATGACAGAGAGCAGAGACAGAGACAGAGATCTTCCATCCACCAAATGCCTGCAATAGCCAGGGCTGAGCCAGGCCAAAGCCAGGAGCCTGGAATTCCCAAATGCCTGAGTCCCCCAGGGATGGCAGGGGTCCAGCCGCTGCCCTCCCAGGCACACCAGCAGGGAGCCGGGTCTGGAGCCAGCGCTCTGACACAGGGTGCCGGCACTGAAGCACTGACTTTCCCTGCTTTGCCACAGCGTCAGCCCCACTCGTATTGCTTTTTAACAAAGACAGTTTTATGATTTTCCAGTGTTTGTTTATCTTTCTGACCTCTCACTCTGGCTGCAGCTCAGGCCGCTGCCGAACGGTTGGTGAGAGCCGGCGCCCGGCCTTGGCCCCGGTGCCTGGTGGCTCTTGCTGTGCATCTCTGCTCCTCACAGGGTGTGCCTAGGTCACCGCCGTGGAGCAGCTGCCACCTGACTCAGTGACCGCAGGCTGGAACGTGAACCATTTTAGAATCAACATGCTCATTACCATGAGCCTTAAAGATTATCTCAGGGGCCGGCATTGTGGCAGAACAGGTTAGGCTGCTTCCTGCGGTGCCGGCATCCCATGTGGGCGCCAGTTCGTGCCCTGGCTGCTCCACTTCCGATCCAACTCCCTGATAATGGTCTGAGAAGGCAGTGGAAGAAGCCCCAGGCCTAGTGATGGTCATTGCAGCCAACTGGGGAGTGAACCAGTGAATAGAAGATCGATGGATCAATCAATCTCTCTGTCCCCCTCTCCCCATAGCTCTGCCTTTCAAATAAATAAAAAATAAATCTTTATAAAAAAAGATTATCTCAGGGCCAGCACCGTGGCACAGTAGGTTAATCCTCTGCCTGCGGCGCCGGCATTCCATGTGGGCGCCGGTTCTAGTCCGAGCTGCCCCTCTTCCAGTCTAGCTCTCTTCTATGGCCTGGGAAAGCAGTAGAAGATGGCCCAAGTGCTTGGGCCCCTACACCCGCTTGGGAGAGCGGGAAGAAGCTCCTGGCTCCTGGCTCTTGGCTTCGGATTGGTGCAGCTCCAGCTATTGCGGCCATTTTGAGAGTGAACCAGTGGAAGAAAGACCTTTCTCTCTGTCTCTCCTTCTCACTATCTGTAACTCTACCTCTCAAATAAATAAATAAATAAAATCTTAAAAAAAAATATTATCTCAAAGAAGAATAGGCTCTGGGTGGTTCACTGGCATCGTAGCCACTGGGTCAAACACCTGCCATACTTCTTTTCTTTTTTACAAATGTCATTTATTTGAGAGGCAGACAGGCGCACAAACAGAGCTCCCGTCTCAGTTCACTCCCCAAATGCCTGCAGCCTGGGGCTGGACCAGGCCAAAGCTGGGAGCCAGGATGCAGTCCTACTTTCCCAGTTATTTGAGTCACCACTGCGGCCTCCCAGAGACTGGGTCAGGAGGAAGCAAGGCAGGGTCCATCTGAAGCTAGGGATCAAATTTAGGTACAGTTACGGGTCAGGGACATCCAAGCCCAGACAAATAGCCAGTCGCCAGGTGCAGACTTATTTTTTATTTATTTATTTTTTAAAAAGATTTATTTATTTGAAAGGCAGCATTACAGAGAGAGAGAGAGAGAGAGAGAGAGAGAGAGAGCTTTGCTGGTTCACTCCCCAAATGGCCACAACGGCTGGAGCTGGACTGATCAGGAGCCAGGAGCTTCTTCCAGGTCTCCCACGCGGGTGCAGGACCCAAGGACTTGGGCCATCCTCCACTGTACTCCTGGGCCATAGCAGAGAGCTGGCCTGGAAGAGGGGCAACTGGGACAGAATCCGGTGCCCCAACTGGGACTAGAACCCCGTGTGCTGGCACCGCAAGGCGGAGGATTAGCCTAATTGAGCCACGGCGCCGGCTACATTCCAGAGTCTTAACCAGCGTGCCAGAGGCCCGCCCGTGTGGAGGTACACTCAGTGCCGCTCAAACGTGTGCAAGACTGTGCAGCCGTCACCACCAGCCCCTGCGGAAACCTGAAGCTCCACACCCGCTAGGCAGTGACGTCCCCTCCCCCAGCCTGGCAAGCGTTGTGCTGTCTGTGACCTTGACCGCGACAGTGGAGTCGCCCAGTGTTTGGCTTTCTGTGGCCGCAGACTTCGCTGTCCTCAGGTGCATCCACGCTGTGGGTGGCCCGCGTTCAGCTTGGATTGCCGCCACGCGTCAGCTGCCTGGAGGGGGTGGCCGTGGGCAGATCTGTCGTGGAGAGCCTGTGTTCAGTTACTTTGAGTGTACACCTGGCAGTGGAGTTGTTGGACGGAATGATGTCTTTAAGTGAGTAGAATATCTTGGATTGTAAAGTAGGGGGGCAGGCAGAAGCACTGAGGGGTGCACTTGAACTGTGCTCTTAACCTTGGCCGGAGAGTGTCGCCGTGGGCGGGGCAGGGGAGGCCGCCGAGCAAGCATCCCGAGGTCGCGCACAGATGCGCCAGTGTCCTCCCAGGCCATCGCCAGTGCCGCCGCCCCTCCGGCCCCTCCGCCTTCCTTTTTCCTCTCCCTCCTGCTTTTCTCCTCCTTTGCGTGTCGTCCTCTCAACCCCCAAAACACCAAGCAAGGCCAACCGAGCACTGCAGGAGGCCCGCACAGAGACTTGTGGGTTCTGACCGACCACTGTCGGCTGCCAGGGCTCCCCACATAGTTTGTGCCAAGGCTGCCGCCAGGCGCAAACTGACTGCCAAAGTCCAGCCTTCACACACGTGATAAAGCGAACAGGGCAGCCCTGCTGCGAGATCAGAGACACAGGAGGCCAGGAATGGGTGGACAGGCGGATGGGTGGACGGATGGATGGGTAGATGATAGATGGATGGATGGATGGGTGGACGGATGGATGGATGGACCCTGCTGAGAGATCAGAGACACAGGAGGCCAGGAATGGGTGGACAGATGGATGGGTGGACAGACGGATGGGTGGACGGATGGATGGGTGGATGGGTGGGTGGATGGATGGGTGGGTGGATGGATGGATGGATGGATGGGTAGATGATAGATGGATGGGTGGACGGATGGATGGATGGATGGGTGGACGGATGGACGGATGGATGGGTAGGTGGGTGGATGGGTGGGTGGGTAGATGATGGATGGGTGGGTAGATGATAGATGGGTGGGTGGGTAGATGAATGGCTGGTGGTTGTAAGGAATTACTTTTTTGTATTCCAGTAACTCCCTACGGTCATTTACAGTGATTCCTGCTGTGTGTGTGTGTCGTCGTCTGAAGTGGGTGTTAATCTGGAGTTGTTTTCTAGAACTTGGACGTCTCGGAAGGGTCGGCTCAGAAACACACCTTCGTGAGTCACTGAAGACAGCGGAGTCACCTTGTGCCTGCGCTGTGCCGTAAGTCCCTCGTGTATCTCGGTGGGTATTTAATGAGTAACTCGGGGACATCGATAATGCAAAGTCAAGGCCATGCGTCTGTTTGCCCTGTAGGCCTGTTTTCTGCTTGGCCCATTGATACTGCACAGACCTGCTCAGCTTAATCTTTTAATCAGAGTGAAATGTCAGGTATCTGGAAGGGAACTGCGGATGAGAAGTTCTTGTTCTCAGCACCTGGGGTTCTAAGTCTAAGGAAGTGAATACGTAGAGCCCCCTGGGGAAGGCGCAGTCGTCCAGCACCCCCTCCGGAAGTCCGCAGGGCGCAGCCGGGGGCCCGGTGAGCGGTGCCTTGAGTTGCCGCCTCTGTGGGACTCTGGTGTGCACACTTCCTCCAGAATCCCTCTGCAGGTGAAGGGCCCAGTGACGTCGGGCAGAGGGTGAACCCCGACGCCTGTGGGCGTTCAGCCGCGGGGGGCTCGGAGCACGCGGGCCCAGCTTCCTCGGGTTCTGTGTGATGAACTCTGTCTCCGTCCCCAGAGTCGGAGTCGGGTCTGGCGGCCGTGTGGAAGGCGGGGGAGGAGCAGTCAGCAAGGCCCAGGCCGAGTTGCTTCTCTGAACGTCCGTGTCCTGTCTGTTTCCGGGTGCAGCGCTGCAGGGGCCACTGAGCGCCAGCTAGGGGTCGCGCTCGGCGGGAACACCTTCCGCGTGCCCAAGGGCCCTGCCGCCCTGCCCTCTCCATCCCTGCCCAGGGTTTGGAGCCGGGGTCGGCGGCTCCCTCGCTCTTACCCAGGCGCAAGCTTACTGGGAGATCAGAGTTCACATGAATATTTTTGTATCATTAAGACTTAGAACACTTGCATTTTAAACTTGTAAAATAATTTTAATTTTGTAAAAGACTATACCGTGAGCCTGTGTGTCCCTTCTGAGAGAACTGAGTAGCTTCAGTCAATAAAAAGTATTTTACTAATAAAACAGTACGTTTCCTGGGTTTCCCTTCGTTATATGGGAGGGGGAAGAACCGAGGAGGGTGCGTTGCTCTAAGCCGAGCCTGGCGCTGCCCCCTGGGAATGGGAGGGGAGGGGGCGCAGTCCCTGGGCCAGAGGGGATTTTCCTGTGAGCAGCCGGCCGCCCCGGGGGCTTTTTACTGAGAGTATTGAGAAGAGGCTGGGTGGGGTTGAGCTGAGCTCTCCCCTCGCTGCTGTGCACACCAGGCTGAGAAGGGCGTGGAGGACGTGTGCCCGATGGGTGCTACCGTGTCCCTGGGGAGGTGGCTCGGAAGCCACGTGCATTCCCCCTTGCCTGGGCCACGCCAGCCAAGCGGGACAAGGTCGGGCAGCAAAGGGTCGACGGTGATTCAGGGTCGCGTCGCACCTGTTCCTGCTGTGACTGGCCCATCTGATCACAGACGGAGCGGTGCGTGTCGGTGCATCCGTCCCAGGGACCTGCCTGAGACGGCGAGGGGCAGTCTGGCCCTGCGTTTAAACAGTCACCAGACAAAGCGAGACTTCAGCACGGACATTTTTATTTTATGATCAACCGTTTTTTAGGATGTGTTTATTTGAAAGGCAGAATTACAGCGATAAAAGGAGAGACAGAGATCTTCTCTCCGCCGGTTCACCCTTCACATGGCTGCATCGGCCAGAGCTGGGTCAGGCCAAAGCCAGGCGCCTAGAAGTTTCTCCAGGTCTCCCAGGTGGGTGCAGGGGCCCCAGGACTTGGACCATCTTCTACTGCTTTCCCAGGCGCATTAGCAGGGAGTGGAATTGGTGCCCGCATGGCTTAACCCGCCGCTCCACAGTGCCGGCCCCACGACCCGGAGACGGCTGAGTTGCCTAATTTGCCTGCCCGGAATCATCTGGGCCATCGGGAACGACTGGTGAACAGGTCACGTCAGGATTGGGACCAGAAACAGGGAGAGATGGCGCTCTGAGGGCACCCACAGGACACGGCCTGGGGAGGCTGGCGGGTGAGGGGCTCCCTGCGTGGCGGGAAGGCGGCCGGGACTGAGCGTGCCTGCTCCGCTGCTCGGCCCCCGGAGTCCTCTTCTGTGGCCCTGACTCGTGGCTCCCGTGGCCGGCTCCCGTGGCGGGGGGGGGGCAGGAGCCCTCTTGTTTTCCTTGGGCCACCTGATGGGGCTCGGTCTCCGTGCGACAGAGGCCAACGCGAATGACACGGGGCCGAGAGGGCAGGTGTGTGGGACCGCGGCCGCCGAGGCCACTCCGGGGCCCTGAGCCGTGGGTCCTGTGGTGACTTCCGGGTTCTCAGCCAGAGCGCGCCAAGGAAGCCCAGGAAAGAATTCTGAGTGAACAGTCGTGCCGTCTGGGCCACCGCTGAGGCAGGAGAGGAAAGCACACGATCCCGCTTCCCTCCAGGTCCTGGGAGACGGGCGAGGGCTAGGAAGCAGGACTTGGATACCAGGACAACAATGACAGGGAAATAGGTCAAGGCGGAGGGTTCAGGGAAGGCCATCTGAACCAAGGTCTGAAAGATAAACAGATGCTAAGTAGGCAGACAAGAGGAGGAGGAGCATTCCAGACCAGTCCAGACCGGTCCTGACAGTGGCAACAGCATGTGCAAAGGCCCTGGGGCAGAAGGCTTGACAGACCTGCCCGGGAGGGAGGCAGGGCCCCTCAGCGAGCCCCCGTGTGCCCCTGGGTTTTCCTTTAAATGAGGTCTAACTTGCTTTGGTTTTGTGAGACCCTGGAGGTCAGGTTAAGATCTGCACACGGCCAAACAGTGCCTCCCGGTGTCAGGCTCTCAGCCCACCAGACAGGGCCAGGAGAGGAACACGGACGGCAACGGGAGAGCTTGTGCCCTTGTGTGCCCGGCACCGCCCTGTCCCCAAATAAGCCGCAGGCCAGAGCATGCCGCGGGTCCTTCACACACAGTTTTTAAAAACGTTTCATTTTATCTTGAAAGAGACATCTTCCCTCCACTGGCTCACTCCCCCAGGGCCCGCTGGGCCAGGCCGAAGCCAGGAACTGCAGCCCGGTGTCCCGCAGGAAGTACTCGGGCCACACTAGCAGGAAACTGGATCGGAAGCAGCGGAGCCGGGACTCCGTGGGCGACGTGGGTGTCCCAGAGGCGGCCTAACCACGGGCACAGGATGCGGCACAGGGGTGGCTGTGGAGAGCCCCGGCTTTGCCAGCAGCCCCCCGGGCCTGCCGTGGCCATGGCCGCCGTGGGACCAGGCCGGACCCTGAGCCTGCTTCCGGATGCTGCGCCCCTGCCCAGCAGGGTGCTGGCCCACTCGGCCCTCGGGTAGCGGCCTCGCGTCTGCATTCGGACACGAAGCCGGGCACAGGAACACGAGGCTGCCGCGTGGCAGCCACACCTGGGAGTGAAAGGAAAAGGGTGCAGCCTGGTCGCGTTTCCAGCTGTTTCCTCTTTTACTGCAGGCTCGGGGTCTGCAGCCCGCAGCCGTGGCCGGCCCGCCAGAGCCGCGGTGGCCCAGGTTAACCGGACCCTGGCCTGCTACGCGGGACTCGGCCCGCGGGACGGGACGGAGTGCGGCCGCAAGCGGAGGTCGGACCTGTGTTTCATCTTGGCTTGGGGGGAGATGAGGGTATGGAGGGGCTGAGGGGGTCTTTTGGCCCTTGCCTGCCCTCACCTGGAGAGAGAGGGTGCGGGGCGAGCCGGGAGCCCTGGAGGGGGTGGAGGTGTGCAGGGGGCGGGGCGCGTGGGGAGCCCGGAGGGAGGCGGGGGAACGGAGTGGAGAGGCGGGGCGAGCCGGGAGCCCGGGAGGGGTGGAGGTGGGGGGGTGGGGGCAGGTGCGGAGGTGGGGGCGGAGCGAGCAGGGAGCCCGGGGAGGGGTGGAGGTGGGGGGGGTGGGGGCAGCTGCGGAGGTGGGGGCGGGGCGAGCCGGCAGCGCGGGGCGGGAGGGGGAGGGTGGAGGTGTGCGCGGGGCGGAGCGAGCGGGGCGGGGGCTGGGCTGCGGGGCCCCGCCTGCCGGGAGGGCGGGCGGCCGGGCGGGCGCGGCGGCGGCGGCGGCCGGGGCGCTCGGAGCGGCGGCGGCGGCGGCGGCGGCAGGATGAACAGCATCAAGAGCGTGCCCGCGCGGGTGCTGAGCCGCAGGCCGGGCCACAGCCTGGAGGCCGAGCGCGAGCAGTTCGACAAGACGCAGGCGAGCGCGGGCGGCGGGCCGGGGCGCGGGGCGCCGGGCGCCGGGGACGCCGCGCGCAGGTGAACCGGAAGCCGCGCGCCGCCGCCCGGGTCGGGCCTGGGCCGCGGGGCGGTCGAGGCGCTGCGGACCGGGCTGGCACCGGGGCGGGCCGGGGCCCAGGTGCGCGCGGCCCCGCGGCGGGGAAGCCCCGCTTCCTCCCCTCGGAGCCGGCGCCCAGGTCCTCCTGCCGGGAGCCAAGTTGCGCGGCGTGGCCCGAGCGCCGGGCGCGGGGAAGTCGGCTGGGAGCCGGCCCCGCGCGCGGAAACTGCCCCTTGCAGACGCGGGCCGGTCCCGGGTGGGGAGTGGTGGCGCCCGCGCTGCGGCTCTGGCAAACCCGGCGGGGGACCCGCGGCGGCTGGGGGCGGGGGCGCGAGCCTCAGTCGGCCGAGGCCGTCGTGGTCTCACCGGAGAGAGACCCCTCCCCGCCGCCCTGGTCTGGAGCGGGTGGGTGACCTGTGCGGGTCCCTCCCGGGTCCGCGCGCGGGGCAGGGATCCGCGCGGCCGCTCTCGCGTCGGGGGAGCGCGCAGCGTGGGGAGCCGGAGACCCGGCGTCTGTCCCCGCGTCCCTGCGGGAGGGGAGCAGAACTTCCCCGGCGAGAGGCGGCCTGGGGGGGCCGCGAACTTTGCTTTTGGGGTTTTCCTGGTGCTGCCGAGCCCGGGTTGCTGGTCTCCGGCGGCCGTGCGTCGGGGACGCCGGGACAGGGTCTCGTGCAGGCCCGCGGGCTTTGCTGGACAAGGCGGCGGATTATTGGGGTTGTTTTCTCGGGGCCCGAGCGCATAAGGAGTCTTTGCCTTGGGTGGGTCAGGGCCGCTTCCTCTGGTGGGGTCCTCAGAGCCGCCGACGGGGGATGTGAGAATGAGGTTTGTACGTGGTTAATATTTAATTAGCTCGTTCCCAGAAATATCTAGCGCGCTGCCAGCGGGGCCCGGCGGCGGCGAAGGCCCGCGAGCTGTGGCTGCTGTTTCTGTGTCTCCCTGGGGACAGAAAATAGCACATCCGGGCCTGGGCGCCTCCCCCGGGTGTGGCCTGTGTGCTGGGCTGTGGGGGCGGCCGGAGGCAGGGGGTCCTGCGCTGGTCAGGCAGGGCAGTCTCGGTCCATGTGGCCCGGGGCCTGTGGTCATGCGCCCCCAACGGCATGGAGGTGGCCGCGTGGCAGCATCCAGAGTGCACCTGCGCGCGGGCAGGCTGGACACTGTTTGCCAGGACACTGTGCAAGGACCTGTGGCCCAGAGTCGGCTGCTGCTTCCGTTCTGCACGGACTTTTTACTTTGCATGTCTATTTGAAGGGGGGAGGATCGTCGCTGGTTCAGGTCCCAGCTGCTGAGGTCAGGAGCCGGGAGCTCCATCCGGGTCTCCCACGTGGATGGCAGGGACCCAAGCTCTTGAGCCACCACCTCAGGGTGCCTGTGAGCAGGAAGCGGGATCAGAGTGGAGTGGCTGGGCCTTGACCCAGGCACCCTGACCCCCCGTGCCGCACGCCTGCTCCGCCACGAATCCCCCCATTCAGAACTGAAGACTCTGCCATTCCACAGGTGGCGTGGGTTCGAGGGAGGCGGTGCAGGCGGGTGGC
The DNA here is from genome assembly GCF_964237555.1 of Oryctolagus cuniculus. NCBI lineage: Eukaryota > Metazoa > Chordata > Mammalia > Lagomorpha > Leporidae > Oryctolagus > Oryctolagus cuniculus. The sequence continues at coordinate 6,417,095 of NC_091452.1, read as the reverse complement.
CCCCGGCCAGTTGCTCAGCCCCTGAATCCGCTTCTCTCCTGGCTGGGGTGTAAGAGAGGTGCCGGGCGGCGGGCTGAGAGACGGCCCCGCGTTCCCTGGGTGGGCTGCAGGTGTGTGAGCTGGGCAGGACCCTGGCTGCAGGCGGGCCAGGGGTCATCGCGGGGTCGTAGAGCGTGGGCGAGTAGGAGTGAGGCAGCGAGCAGAAGACCCCTCATCTCTGGGCCTCAGTATCCCCCGCAGGAGGTGGAGCGAGCCCAGAAGCTTCCTGAGGTGGGGGGGGGGGTGGGCAAGAGAAAGCCCTTGTATCACAGCGCGGGGGCCGCTGCCCCGCCAGTGAGTGAGCATCACATCCAGGTGGAAACGGCCAGGGTGTGCGGGTCCCGCGCCGGACAGCGGCTCTCGGCCCAGCTGCAGGTCAGCGTGACGTCCGGCAGCCCCGTGCGACCGAAATCCTGTAAACACCCACGTTTCCTGACAACTTGGAACTTATTTTCTTTTTGATATTTATTTGAAAAGCAGAATTACAAAGAGGGAGAGGCAGATCTTCCATCCCTGGTTCACTCCCCAAGTGGCTGCAGCAGCCGGGGCTGAGCCAGGGTGAAGCCGGGAGCCTGGAATCCCATCCAGGGCTCCCACAAGGGTGCAGGGGCCAAGCATCTGGGCCGTCTTCCGATGCTTTCCTAGGCGCATTAGCAGGGAGCTGGATCGGAAGTGGAGCGGCTGGGACCAGAACCAGCACCCATATAGGATGATGGCATTGCAGGCGGCGGCTAAACCTGCTCCGCCACAGCGCCGCCCCGACAGCTCAGGACTTCCCAGCCCTGGCTGCAGGCCGCCCGGCCTGTCCCGTGGGAAGGGAAGAAGGGCTCAGGTGTGCTTTGAGATTGGCCAGCAGGCTCGGCGGCAGCAGGTGAGGTTATTTCAGGCGTGCCCTTGGCGAATCCCACACAAGTCCCGCTGTCTGCTCTGAGCTCAGCCCTCAGCTTACGGCCGTTTGGACTCACTGCCATCCCACCGCTCGGCACAGCGACAGGGTTAGAATCAGGGGTAGGGACCCTGAGGAATGGCAGTGGCGTCTGTGGGCTTGGGGGGGAGGCCAGCAGCGGGGCCTGGGTCCGAGGCGCGGGCACTGGGGTGTTTAAAAAAGTCCCTCAGCCAGGTGGTGTTTAGAATCTCTTAGTAAAAATGGGGGCAGGCGTTTGGCCCACGTGACACCTGCGGCCCACTCGGAGTTCCTGGTTCAGTTCCCACCTCCGGCGCCTGTCTCTCTGGTGACTCCGGTAGTTGGATTCCTGCCATCCATGTGGGAGACCCGGATTGAGTTTCCGGCTTTGGCTCGGCCCAGCCCCCGCCATCGGCATCTGGGGAGTGAAGCGGCAGAGCTCTGTCTCTGTCCTGGAGTGAACAGATGAATGAGTGAATGAATTATGCAGGTGCCTGGGAAGTGGCCCGAGTCCGCCGTTCGCCAGCGTGCAGCTTCTTTGACGCTGGTATTTTTTGCACCTGCCGGTCCCGTGCCCACACCCCGTCTGCCCTCACTGGCCCCCAGGGCTGTCCTCTGACCCCAGCCCTCGCCTCTTCCCTCCGACTCCTGACTGCACGGGCAGGGTTGGGTCACCAGTCCTCTCAGAGCCTCATGCAAATCATGCAATTTTCCAAAGCGGGTTCACTGGCCCTGGAGTTTTGGAAGAAACAAGCCACGTGGTGGGCAGCCGGGACCCCTCAGCCTGTCCCTCGCTGTCAGGGGCTGCCCAGGCACCCCTGGAGGGCAGAAGCACCCCAACATGCACACAGGTGCCTGGGGTGCCGGCCGAGTGGTGCACAGAGGCAGGAGAGGAGCCAGGCCCCAGCTGCCCCAGCCACCCCGGGAGCGGATGGCAGGTCGCGGTCGCGGTCACGGTTGGGGTGAGCTGAGCCTTTCCGGGTGGCTCCCTGCGAGGCTCCGCCCCTCCCCTTACAGCAGGTGGTTTCCTGGCACTTCCTGGCAGAGCCGTTTCCGAGGTGACTTGGTCCAGGCTGTGCTTGGGACGGCTGCCGTCCTGGACGCCACGTCCCGTCATTGGAGTGCACTGGCCGGGGTGTCCCTCGCCGCCGTCTGCCTCTGCAGGGCGGCCGAGGGTCTGGGGTGCAGCCGACGCCCTGTGTTGTGCACAGGGAGGTGAAGGGAGCTGAGAGCAGGGGCATGGTGTCCCCCGGGGCTCTGCCGCCGGTGGTGGCTGTGGCAGGACTAGTGACAGCCTGTCCCTGGGGAAATGAGCCACAGGCCACCACCTTCCAGATACCTCCAGGGCAGACCCAGTGTCCAGTGAGCGCCATGCAGGGGGCGTGAGGTGGAGCCAGCCCAGGACGTCCCCCTCCTGATTGGGGGTGGGGTGTGCGTGGCCGGCTGCTGCTTGTGAATGAAACTCAGCCGCCCACGGCAGAGCCTGGTCTGCACCTGCTCTCCCAGGAAGTGGGAGGCCCGCCTGCCAACCGGAGACGCTGGGCGCGCTGGCCAGCCGGGCCGCCCTGCCCCCTCTCCTGGGTGCTGCCGGTTCAGGGCCGACTCGAATAGCAACTTGGAGGCGCCAGCACCTTCCTCCTCCAGCACCTTCCTCCTCCCGCACCTCGCGCACCGCCCTGTCTGCCACACCCCGAGATCCCGAGTGGGCCCCGGGCTTCCCCTTCAGGGAATGCTGAACCCTGGGCCAGGAGGTGAATTCAGACAAGGTTGTTACTTCTCTCGCAGAAGCAAACACACGGCTCAAGCTGCGGGTTTGTCTGCCTGGGAGTGACTCAGCCCCCTGGCTCCTGGGACAGACAGGTTTCTGGTGATGTCACGGGATTTAGGGACCGAAACCTCCCAGGCTGGGGGTGGAGACGCGGCCTGGGGCTGAGCCCTCCTGCTTCCAGCTTCGCCCACTGAGTCTGGGGCAGGGGTGGAGGTGTGGGGGGGGGGGCTGCGGCTCTCCCCCAGGCTCTCTCCACCCACCCCACCCACCCCCCCCCCCGCCGGCTCTCGCCGCCTCCCACGGCGCACCGAGCGGGGCTGGTCGTGCGGGGCTGGTCGGGCAGGAGCTGACTTCCTGGCGGCTGCAGTGGCCGCACCCCGGCGCCTTGGCCACAGGCATCCTGTGTTTGCCTGCATCAATGGCCTTTGAGGGGCGCAGGCGCTTGAATGAGGCCTCTCTGTCCTTTAGACCACTCTGGAGCGCCAGCGCCAAGCACCAGCCTGGCGGCCGGGCTGCTTTTAAAAATAGAAGTTCTCATATAGTTACTTTCACTTTGTACCTCCAGCGAAGATCCTGAGACGCCTGGGAGGCAGCTTTCGCTCATTCTCGCGTTCGCTCTTGCGTCTCCAGTGAAGTCGGGCGGGCTGGTGGCATGGGCTGGCGTGGCCCTGGGGTCAGCAGGGAGTGGCCCCGGGACCCCTGCTGGTGCGGCAGTGGCTGGGGCGTGCGCAGGCCCCAGGAGCAGGAGCAGGGCCCGGCACGTGGTCGGCTCCGTGAAAATGACTTTGCTGCTGGGTCTTGAGGCCGGGTGTCCGGGCCTGGCTGTGCCTCCCCACCTCTGCCCTTGAGAAGTCAGGCTCCGCCTGCTCCCGGGCCCAGTCTGGGACGAGAGGGGCTTGGGGACTGTCCCAGAACTGCGGGGTCCGTGCGCCTCGCTGCCTCTGCCCCCCACCCTGCTGTTTCTGGCTGGTGGCTGACACAGAACACCCCATTGTTGCTCTCCACGTCCCTGGCCCAGAGGGGCTGCTCCTGCCTCAGCAGTGGGGAGAGCCACCCCCCTCCCTGGTGTCCTCGTCCCTGGCCGTCACGGGGAGGTGTGGAAACTGTCCTTCCAGGCCTGGGTGGCCACCCACCCTTGGAAGCTTCCTTCTCCAGCACTGTGTCTTCTCCCGATCTCAGGGTCACGGTCATTCCCTTGTGCTCCCTGGTGGACTTTCTGTCCTTGGCCTGACCCCGCCAGCCCTGGTCCCCACCCCCCACCCCAGCGCTGGGCCTGGGCCTCCCTCCAGCTCCGGCCTCCTGGTGCTGGGTTGGGGGTATCTCTGACAGATGGACCCCCCAGGACTTTAACCACAGGCCAATGCTGGGTTAAAACCCCTGGCCAAGACCCCCCGGGAGCCGCTTTCCCGAGGGCAGCCCCATGGGACAGCATGGGCAGGGGAGGCGTCACTGGGCAGGGCACCCACAGGCCCCCGCTGTGTGAGCACTGGGCCTCCTTGTGTGGCCCCGTGCCTGCCCCACACATCTGCCCGCCTGCACACAACGGGGCAGTGTTCTGGGAGCCCGCCCGCAGCCACGGTGCTGTCCTCGGGAGCCAGCGCGGGCCACGCCGCCAGGGCCTGGTGCGAACAGGCCGTGCTGCCCCGAGGCCTTCCCTGCGCCAGGCCAGTTATGGCAGGGCGGTGCCGACCCCCCATGGTGGGCAGAGTGGGGGTGAGTGAGGAGCAGGTGTGAGCAGGGGGACAGGGCCCTGGGGACCACAGACCACGGGCAAACAGGCTCCGCGCCTGTCTGCAGCAGGATGAGGCCCCCTTGGCCTCCCACCAGCCCTGCCACCTCCGCATTGGTGTTCGGGTCTGGGCTGGGTGCCCCACCTCCGCCAGAACAGGTGGCAGGGGTTACACGCCCGAGGGGTGCGCCCCGGTGCTAGGGGGGGCAGGCTGGAAGAGGACAGACCAGGGTCTGCTCGCTGCTGGGGTGAGAGGCCCGGCTCCTTCGTGGACGCAGGCGTCCTAGCCACGCCCCAGGACTGCCGCCGGAGCCCCCGTGAGCGCTTGGTAAAGGCGGTCATCGGTTAGCCGCCACTGCCGTGGACAGCGTCCCTCCTGGCCCCGTCAGCATCCATTGTAGCTGCCCGGTGGGCACCCGGACGCACCGAGGCCCGGGGTGTAGGCTCAGCAGACGAGCAGGTGGCAAGAGCTGGTGGCCGGCCCCTGGAGGCCTTGACGAGAGAGGCCAGGGCCGCCCCAGGTCCCCGCATCCCAATGAGCTGCCACAATGGGCCCAGTGTGCGAAAGGGGGTCAGCCCAGCCCCCAGCGCGGGCCGCGGGCCTGCCGGGAGGAGCTGCACGGCCCTGCGGGGACGGGGTTTGGGGGGAGGCCGCTGTGTGGGATGGGGTGGGGGCCCCTCCAGGGAGCCTCTGGGCAGTGCTGAGCTGGGGGAGGAGACTCCGTGGGTGGAGGGCGGGGTTGACGTTCCGGCCACGGTCACGGCTGAGGTGGCAGCTTGCTCACGGCATGGCAGGGCTCTGCTCCCAGGGGGCCACCGGCACCTTCCTCTTGGAGGGGGTGGGGGTGGAGCGAGTCAGGACGTGGCCTACCCAGGGCAGGCAGGCCAGGGGGCTGGGTGGGGAAGGGGATGGCGTGTCCCTTGGGTCAGGCTGGCTGAAGGCCCAGCCCTGACGGCCTGACGGCTCCTCCCGGGAACAGGGCAGGGGCCCCAGATGCGGTGGGGGGAGGGGGAGATGAGCTCGGCTGCCCTTCCCTGGGCTCCGGGGGACCTCGGCCTCCAGGAGAGCCACGTGGCGTGGGCTCAGACCGGCAGTCCCGAGCACCTGCCCCGAGTGGGTCTTGGTCACCCAGGGCCCCGGCCCTCGGGGGCTGCGTGGCCTTGGCCGTGCGCCGCGTGTGGGAGCTCTCCAGGTGTGGTTTGCCGGCGGCTCCCAGCGCTATGTGGGCCGCCCTGGCCCGCGTGGGGCCCTGAACGCGCCTCCATCACCTCACAGGCCATCAGCATCAGCAAAGCCATCAACAACCAGGAGGCGCCCGTGAAGGAGAAGCACGCACGCCGTATCCTTGCTCTCGTGGGAGCAGCGTGGGCAGCGGGGCCGGCCGTGCCCTCAGGGCCAGCGCTGCCCCCACCCCACCCCCAGGCTGCGCCTCGTGACCTCGCCCTCCTCCCTGTGTCCCTCACTGACACCCGTGACGCAGCCGCTGCCCTCCCCGTGTGTTCCCCGCCCCGCGTGTTCCCGGCCCTGGGCGCGGGTCTCTGTGCGTGCACTTGGCCTTGACCCCGGAGGCATCATTCTTGGCACGCACCACGAGAAGGGGGCCTTCACCTTCTGGTCCTACGCCATCGGCCTGCCGCTGCCCAGCAGCCCCGTCCTCAGCTGGAAGTTCTGCCACGTGCTGCACAAGGTCCTGCGCGACGGGCACCCCAATGTGAGTGGTGCGGCCGGCCCTGCCCGCCCTCGGGGCTGCGACTCAGACCCCGCCCCTGCCCGCCCCTCGGCCCACCCTCCAGGCGGGGCTGCGACTCAGACCCTGCCCCCTGCCCGCCCCTCGGGGCTGCGACCCTCAGACCCCGCCCCCTGCCCGCCCTGGGGCTGCAACCCAGACCCCGCCCCCTGTCCACCCTCGGCCCACCCTCCAGGCGGGGCTGCGACTCAGACCTCGGCCCACCTCCAGGCGGGGCTGCGACTCAGACCCCGCCCCCTGCCCGCCCTCGGGGCTGCGACTCAGACCCCGCCCCTCGGCCCACCTCCAGGTGGGGCTGCGACCCTCAGACCCCGCCCCCTGCCCGCCCCTGGGCCCACCTCCAGGCGGGACTGCGACCCTCAGACCCCGCCCTTCAGCCCACCCTCCAGGCGGGGCTGTGACTCAGGCCCCGCCCCCTCGGCCCACCCTCCAGGCGGGCTGCGACCCTCAGACCCCACCCCCTGCCCGCGTGTCTGGGCTGCGACTCTCAGACCCCACCCCCTGCCCGCCTCTCAGGCCCACCTCTAGGTGGGCTGCGACTCTCAGACCCCGCCCCGCCCCCCTCGGGCCCACCTCCAGAATGTGAGTGGGTGCAGCCCAGTCCCTTCTCCACCCGCCTTGGGCCCACCTCCAGGTGGGGGTGTGACTCAGACCCCTCCCTGCCCCCGCAGGTGCTGCACGACTGCCAGCGGTACCGGAGCAACATCCGGGAGATCGGAGACCTGTGGGTAGGCGCAGGGCCGGGCGAGGGGCCTCCACGCCTGCCTGGGCCCAGGGCCCACGTGGCCACAGGCTCAGTGGTTCCCCTCTGTCCTCTCTGTGGTTCGTAGTGGCCACAGCGGTGGGGACGAGCACCGGTCTCTGTACGCAGAGTAAAGGAGACCCGGGCCCAGGGGACCCAGAGTGGCCGGCAGAACCCACGGGAGGGTGTGCACGCCGGGCAGGGCCAGGGATGGAGGTGGCCCTGGGGGCCTGCGAGTCAGAGGCCCCTGCCTGTCAGAGGTGACCCCTGGAACAGACCGGGGGAGATGCCCAGCAGGGTTGTCGTCGGCCCCCAGCGCTGGGTCAGCGTCCCCGTAGGCCTGGCCCTCGTCCTGGACAGAGCCCCCCTTCCCACCAGAGTCTGATTGGCAGGAGTGACGAGGCACGGCCGGAGGCAGGGCTTGGCGGAGGCCGGCGGGAATCCGCTCCCCTCACGCCTGCCGGGAGGACCCTGACCCGGCTCTTCCCGCAGGGGCACCTGCACGACCGGTACGGGCAGCTGGTCAGCCTCTACACCAAGCTGCTGCTGGCCAAGATCTCCTTCCACCTCAAGGTACCTTCCCGGGGCCCCGGCTCGTCTGGGGAGCAGAGCAGGGCGGGTCTGCCCCAAGGCCAGGACTTCATGACACCCCCATACCCCGGGTGTCTCCCGCGGGCGGAGGGACCAGCCCTGCCCCGGCTCTGGTGGTCCCTCCCCCTACTGCACCCGGCTCTCACGAGCCAATGGGGCTGCGCGGGGCGGGGGCTTCTCTGGCATCGGCCCCCTCTCTGGAGCTGGGCCTGGACCGGGCCGGGGCGTGGGTCAGCGAGGAGCGGGGCCTGGCACGTGGGCCGCCACTGAGGGGCGCCCTCCGCAGCACCCCCAGTTTCCTGCGGGTCTGGAGGTGACAGACGAGGTGTTGGAGAAGGCGGCAGGCAGCGACGTCAACAACATGTGAGTGCCCTGGGCGAGGCCGCGGGCGCGGGGTTCCTCCGGGCTCTCGGGGTCCCTCCGGGCTCGCGGGGTCCCTGCCGCGTTTTCATGCGGGCCCTCGCCCTCTGCAGCTTCCAGCTGACCGTGGAGATGTTTGATTACATGGACTGTGAGCTGAAGCTTTCCGAGTCAGGTGAGCCGTCGGCTGGGGGGGGGGGGCGATGATGCAGCGGTGAGAAGCCGCACCTGCCCCTCCCAGGCGCCCCCACGGCGCCTGCCCCCGGCCTGGGGCGGTCTTGGCAGGGAGCGTGGGCCTGACGGCAGGAGCTGCCGCCTCGGGCTCCGGCCCTGGCCTCCCGGGAGACTTGCTTTGGGTGGCGCCCACATTCTGCCCCAAGAAGCCCGCATCCTCTCCGGCTGCAGCCCAGGACCCGGCCCTGCTGGACAGGAAGTGTGGGGGTGGGGGCATGGCAGGCAACTTGCCCGGTGCAGCAGGAGAGGCGTGGCTGCCTTTTTTTTGGGAAACTCAGGAGGTAGAAAGAGGCCGGCAGGGCAGCTGCCCAGCACCCCGAGTGTGGCCGAGCCCAGGGTGCTGCTGGCTCGGGTGGCCGAGAGGGCAGCTGGGGGCCAGATACCGAGTGGACCCCGAGCCAGAGCTGCAGGCCGGTGTTCAGGGTGTGGCCCCCAGGGGCTGTCCAGGCAGAGATGTGCAGTATCAGAGGCCACCAGCAGGGGGCCACATGCCTGGTGTTCCCTCCCTGCGCTGCTCTTGGTGTGGGAGATCCCACAGCCCCCCACTGTGCTGACGCTGCCGGCTGGTGAAGCCTAAGGAAGGGACCTCCGGTGGTGCCGGGAGACTCCCAGGTGCAGGGCCTTCCTTGCCCCACAGCGAGGTCTGTGGCCACGGAAGACGGGGACAGTGGAAGGCACTGGGTCCAGGGGGCTGTGCCCAACACGCAGCCCTCCAGGGGGAGCGACCGCTCACTGCCTGCCAGGGCGGGGGCGGCTTCACGCCTGCCACGCACTCTGACACGAGACCTGGCTGTCAGGGTGCCCCGGGAGCAAGTGAGGTTTCGGGGTCACTTGGGTCCTGACCCCACTGCCAGGCCGCTGAGCCCACCCGGCTGTGTCTCCACGTGGGGCAAACAAGGCGTCCCGGTGACTCTGTCCATCCCCCTCGTCCCCGGCCCACGGTGGTGGAGGCTTCCGGAAACCCTCGCTGAGCCAAGTCAGGGCCCGGCCCTGCTGCTGCCCTGCTCTGCGCGGGAGCGGCTGGAGCGGCCAGCTGGGCGGCCTCCCCGCCCTGCCCTCCTCCCGGGGCGGCCCCCGCGTCTCCCGGCCAGCGCGCCCTCCGGCCGGGTCTCCAGCCAACGCCAGCTGCTCACGCGCGCCCTCGCCTGCCCCTCTGCAGTTTTCCGGCAGCTGAACACGGCCATCGCGGTGTCGCAGATGTCCTCGGGCCAGTGCCGCCTGGCCCCGCTCATCCAGGTCATCCAGGACTGCAGCCACCTCTACCACTACACGGTCAAACTCCTGTTCCAGCTGCACTCCTGTGAGCGCCCTCGGCTCGGGTTGATGCCCCCACAGGGAGCCGCGCGTGGCGTTAACATGGGCAGGCGGCCTTTGGGGACCAGGAAGGATGCAGTAGAAGAGGCTCAGCTGGGTGGTTCCCGAGCCGCCCGCCACGTCTCCCGGCCCCCACGCAGGGCAGGGCAGGCGCGTGTGCTCCGTGCTGGGCGGACAAGGCCGGGTGGGCGGGCGGCCCTAGGCCGGGTGGGCATCTCCCCTTCTGGTCAGGGTCCTCGCTCAGAAAGTCAGGCCCACCCCCCTCCCAGGGTCTCTGCTCCCTTTCCTGGTGGCGCGGGGCTGGCCACGGGGGTCTCCCATCTGCTGGTTCTGGAACAGGAGGGGTGGGGGGCCCGGCCTCACGGGGGTCCCGTTTAAGCCGTGTGCTCCCCAGGCCTCCCCGCGGACACGCTGCAGGGCCACCGGGACCGCTTCCACGAGCAGTTCCACAGGTAGCGCCCCTGGCGGGCCTGGGCGGGGCCAGGCAGGGCCGGAAGAGGCCCCGCAGCCCCCTGACGCCGCCCTGCCGCCCCCTGCCCCCCGCAGCCTCAGGAACTTCTTCCGCAGAGCCTCGGACATGCTCTACTTCAAGCGGCTCATCCAGATCCCGCGGCTGCCCGAGGTACCCGCGCCCCTGCCCCAGGCCGCCCGCCGGCTGCGCCCAGGGCTTCCTCCCGGAGTGGCTGAGCGGCTGCCCCCACAGGGACCCCCCAACTTCCTGCGGGCCTCGGCCCTGGCCGAGCACATCAAGCCCGTGGTCGTGATCCCCGAGGAGGCCCCGGAGGACGAGGAGCCGGAGAACCTGATCGAGATCAGCACGGGGCCCCCCGCCGCAGAGCCCGTGGTGAGCTGCCCTCCCGTGTCCCCGCCGGGTCCCTGCCGGGTCCCCGCCGGGCCGGGCGCGGGCGGAGGGGTGAAGGCCGTGCTTTGCCGTGGCAGGTGGTGGCCGACCTCTTCGGCCCGACGTTCGGACCCCCCAATGGCTCCCTGAAGGACGACAGGTGAGGCCTGGGGTGGGCTGTGGTCACCCTGGAGGGGGCGTGAACGAGGGCGGGGCCTGAGTGCCCGCCCACGTCCGCAGGGACCTGCAGATCGAGAGCTTGAAGAGAGAGGTGGAGGCGCTGCGCTCGGAGCTGGAGAAGATGAAGCTGGAGGTGAGGTCCCGGCGGCGGCGGGCGGGGGCCGGGGCGGCCGGAGCCCCAGGGCGGCCGGCCCCACGCTGCCGCTCCCGCCCCGCAGGCCCAGCGGTACGTGGCGCAGCTCAAGGGCCAGGTGAACGCGCTCGAGGCCGAGCTGGAGGAGCAGCGCAAGCAGAAGCAGAAGGCCCTGGTGGACAACGAGCAGCTCCGCCACGAGCTGGCCCAGCTGCGGGCCGCGCAGCAGGAGGCCGAGCGCAGCCAGGGCCTGCGGGAGGAGGCCGAGAGTGCGTGCGGGGGCGTGGGGGCGTGGGGGCCCGGCGCCCGCCCGGCGCCCCCGCCTCCCGGGTGACGCGGCCCCTGTCGCCCAGGGAAGGCCAGTGCCACGGAGCTGCGCTACCAGAAGCTGAAGGAGAAACACAGCGCGCTCATCAACACGCACGCCGAGCTGCTGCGGAAGGTAGAGCCGCCCCCGGCCCCTGCACAGGGCGGGCAGGGCCTGCGCCCCCCACCCCACCCGCCCCCGCTGCACCGGGCAGGCAGGGCCTGCGCCCCCCACCGCCCCAGCTGCACAGGGGACAGGGCCTGAGTCCTGGACCCTACACTCCACTCCCACTCCCACTGGCCTTGCTGCATGGGGCAGGCACGGCCTGAGGTCCCCCCATCCCCGCCGGCCTCGCTGCACAGGGGGCAGGGCCTGCGCCCCCCACCCCACCCCTCATCCCCGCAGAACGCGGACACAGCCAAGCAGCTGACGGTGACGCAGCAGAGCCAGGAGGAGGTGGCGCGGGTGAAGGAGCAGCTGGCCTTCCAGGTGGAGCAGGTTAGGCGGGAGTCGGAGATGAAGGTGCGTGCCATGCCGCCCCCTGCGCCCCCCCCACCGCCTCGCCCCGCCCCCTGCCCCGCCCCCTGCCCCCGCTGACTCGCTGCCCTGTCCCAGCTGGAGGAGCAGAGCGACCAGGTGGAGCAGCTCCAGCGGGAGCTGCAGGCCAAGACCAGGGAGCTGCGGCACGTGCAGGAGGCCCTGAGCCGCACGGAGCAGGTGCGGGGGGGGGGGGCCCGGGCGGCCTGGATGCCTGGGGCGGGGGGGAGGGGTGCGGCACGTGCAGGAGGCCCTGAGCCGCACGGAGCAGGTGCGGGGGGGGGGCCCGGGGCGGCCTGGATGCCGGGGGCGGGGGGGGGGTGCGGCACGTGCAGGAGGCCCTGAGCCGCACGGAGCAGGTGCGGGGGGGGGGGCCCGGGCGGCCTGGATGCCGGGGGCGGGGGGGGGGGTGCGGCACGTGCAGGAGGCCCTGAGCCGCACGGAGCAGGTGCGGGGGGGGGGGGGCCCGGGGCGGCCTGGATGCGGGGGGGGGGGTGCGGCACGTGCAGGAGGCCCTGAGCCGCACGGAGCAGGTGCGGGGGGGGGGGGCCCGGGCGGCCTGGATGCGGGGGGGGGGGGGGTCCCAGGTGCGGCCTGCTCAGGTGCCTGGTGTTCGCAGAGCGGGTCCGAGCTGAGCTCGCGGCTGGACGCCCTGAGCGCAGAGAAGGACGCCTTGAGCGGGGCCGTGCGGCAGCGGGAAGCCGACCTCCTGGCAGCGCAGAGCCTGGCGCGGGACCAGGAGGCGGCGCTGAGCCAGGAGCGGCAGCGCAGCTCCCAGGAGAAGCAGGAGCTGCAGGGGCGGCTGGCGGAGAAGGTAGGAGCACCCGCAGGTGCAGGGCGCGCATCCCCCCGCCCGCACAGGGTCCCTAGTGCATGTCCCTGCTGGCTTGTGGGCTTTCCATGTTCATCACCCATGTGTGTGCCCTGGGGAAAACATTTGGAGCCTTCGGCTTTCTTTAAGACTTTATTTGAAAAAAAGAAATCTATCCGCTGGTTCAGTCCCCAAATGGCTGGGGCTGGGCCAGGCTGAAGCCAGGAGCTTCTTCCGGGTCTCGCACGTGGGGGCAGGGGCCGTCTTCTGCTTTCCCAGGAGCAGTAGCAGGGGGCCGCATCGGAAGTGGAGCAGCCGGGACTCAAACCTGCGCCCACAGGAGATGCCGGCCCTGCAGGCACCACAGTGTCTGTACTTGGGGTTTTATTGAGTTGTCCAGCCCCCTACTGCCTCTAAGCTCCCCCCTCTTCCCCCAGGAGTCACAGGAGCAGGGGCTGCAGCAGCAGCTGCTGGACCAGCAGTTTGCGGTGCTGCGTGGTGCCGCCGCCGAGGCCGAGTGCGTCCTGCAGGACGCGGTGAGCAAGCTGGACGACCCCCTGCACCTGCGCTGCACCAGCTCCCCAGGTAGGTGCTCGGCCGCCCCGCGCCCAGCCCGGCTGCAGGCCGCACAGTGCTGCGGCCTCACCCCCTCCCCCTCCCTGTGCCCGCAGACTACCTGGTGAGCAGGGCCCAGGCGGCCCTGGACACTGTGAGCGCCCTGGAGCAGGGCCACGCCCAGTACCTGACATCCCCGGCGGGTGAGTGCAGCGGCCCCCACCTCTCCCCAGAACCCAGCCCTGTGCGCACGCGGCACACGCGGTCCCCTCCCTCTCGGCTCAGGGGCCCCTCCCTGTCCCCCGCCAGACGCCTCCTCCCTGGTGGCCGCCCTGGCCCGCTTCTCCCACCTGGCTGCAGACACCATCATCAACGGCGGTGCCACCTCCCACCTGGCCCCCACCGACCCTGCTGACCGTAAGTGGGTCCCGGGCACCAGGCCTCGGCTCCCACCGGGGGCCCTCCCAAGGGACCTGGGGCTTTGGGGTTCACGGGTGTCTGCCCCCAGGCCTGATTGACAGCTGTCGCGAGTGTGGGGCCCGGGCGCTGGAGCTCACGCAGAAGCTACAGGACCGGCAGGGAGTGGCCGGGGCGCAGCCCGGCCTGGTGCGGGACCCCCTGCAGGGCATCCTTCAGCTGGGCCAGGTGAGCCGGGCGGGGTCGGTGGCCTCTGCCTGTGGCTCCGCCCCCTGCCCACACTGCCTCGGGTTGAAGGGGTGAGTCCACCTGCCTGACTCCCGTGCTCCCAGGAGCTGCAGCCCAAGAGCCTGGACGTGCGGCAGGAGGAGCTCGGTGCCATGGTGGACAAGGAGATGGCGGCCACGTCCGCGGCCATCGACGATGCTGTCCGGAGGATGGAGGTCAGGACCCAGGCAGGGACCCCGCCCCCTTCCTGCAGTGGCTCGGGGGCGGGGGCCGGGCTGTGCGTGCAGCTTACGTTCCAGGGCCGCCCCTCCCAGCTCGGGCTCTTTGTGCACAGGACATGATGAACCAGGCTCGCCACGCAAGCTCGGGGGTGAAGCTGGAGGTGAACGAGAGGTGAGCGCCTTCTGCAGCCCAAGGTGGGGTCCCCGCAGAACCCCCAGGTCAGGGGTCGGCCCGCCTACTGCTGCTCCCGAAAGGCAGGCTCAGGGGTGAGCAGGGCCCACGCCCCCCGCTGTGCCAGGCCGAGCCCACACCCCCTGCCCTGGTGCCTGGGGCTAGGCCGAGCCCACGGTCTCCTCCTCTCACCTCCCTGTGCTCCCCCCACCCAGGATCCTCAGCTCCTGCACAGAACTGATGAAGGTGAGTGGGCAGCCGGGGCTCGGGGCGGCCTCCGGCCCGCAAAGGCTGCCCTGAGTCACGGCTGGGTCTCGGCAGGCCATCCGGCTCCTGGTGATCACCTCCACCAGCCTGCAGAAGGAAATCGTCGAGAGCGGCAGGGTGAGTTGGGTGGGCTCTGGCCCCTTAGGACATGAGACACTGCCCTCCACACACACAGTTTACCCGAGTCCCTGCGGTCTCATGGGGGAAGGGCGCAAGGTGGACCCTGGGGACCCATTCCCACGGGCCTGTCCTCCTCTTGCCACTAGGGGGCAGCCACGCAGCAGGAATTTTACGCCAAGAACTCCCGGTGGACTGAGGGCCTCATCTCCGCCTCCAAGGCTGTGGGCTGGGGAGCCACGCAGCTGGTGTATGTGGCCCAGGTGGGGGGGGGGCAGTCCTCGGGGCGGAGCCCAGGCCCCTGACGGGCCCCTCCCCTCAGGGAGTCAGCTGACAAGGTGGTGCTGCACACGGGCAAGTATGAGGAGCTCATCGTCTGCTCGCACGAGATCGCGGCCAGCACGGCCCAGCTGGTGGCAGCCTCCAAGGTGAGGCGGCCGGCGGCCCCCGGGCTCCTGGCCCTGCCCCGCCCCGCCCCAGGCTGGGAGGCCGTGGCCCACGCCGACCCTCCCCCCAGGTGAAAGCCGACAAGCACAGCCCCCACCTGAGCCGCCTGCAGGAGTGCTCCCGGGCCGTCAACGAGAGGGCCGCCAACGTGGTGGCCTCCAGCAAGTCGGGGCGGGAGCAGATCGAGGACAGAGGTGAGGGGGGTGGGGTGGGGGGCCTCAGGCTGGGGGTGTGACGTCCACTCACTCACCCGTCCCCGGCCACAGACACCATGGACTTCTCTGGCCTGTCCCTCATCAAGCTGAAGAAGCAGGAGATGGAGTCGCAGGTGGGTGCCGGCCTGGCTGGGCTCCGGCAGGGTGGGGAGGGAGGCCCGGGGCCGCGCTGAGGGGCTGTGGGCCCGGGCCTGCAGGTGCGAGTCCTGGAGCTGGAGAAGACGCTGGAGGCCGAGCGTGTGCGGCTCGGGGAGCTGCGGAGGCAGCACTACGCCGCGCTGGCCGGAGTCGTGGCAGCCGCGGACCAGGAAGAGCCCAGCCGGCCCCCCGCTGCCCCCCGCAGTGCGACCAAGAAGCCGCCCCTGGCCCAGAAGCCCAGTGTGGCCCCCAGACCGGACCAACAGGTGCCAGGTGTTGGGAGTGGCTGTCCCCGGGCTGGGCCACGTGCTGCTGGCCACAGCCACTGAGCCCCTCCCGTCTGCCTCCCGCAGCTGGACAGAAAGGAGGGTGTGTACCCGGCTCAGCTCGTGAACTACTAGCCCGGGGGCCAGCAGCGTGGCGGCGGGTCTGAGCCCTGGGCCAGGCTGCCGGCGCTCACTGAACGAGAGGGTCCCGGCAGGCCTGAGTCTCCGCAGAGAGCGTTTTTAATATTCCGAGTTAGAACTTACTACAGTCAGTACACTGGGAGGGAGGCCGCGTGGGGGCCCCTGCCTTCTGGACTCCGATGCCACCGTGCCCTCAGCTGCTGCTCCTGGGGCCAGAGGAGAAGTGGCCGCTGTCCTGTCCACAGAGCCAGGCAGTCCAGGCCCCAGGCCCACCTCTGCTCCTGGAGGCGCCATTTCCACCCTCCCATTTCCTGAGCCCAGTGACGGCCACGCCCCATCACTCACCACCCCCTGCCTGAAGGTGGGGCCCTGGCCTGGGGCCCTCCAGCTCAGTGAGGAGGAGGAGCCTCGGGCGGGGCCAGGGCCAGGCTGGGCGGGGCCGCCTCCAGCCTCTTAGCTGCTTGCCCACTACTGACTAGCGGCCGAGGTTTAGCACTGAGCGAGGTGCCAGCTCCCTGCTCTCAATGTCCCACTGACAATAAAGCGCACTGTGACTGTTCCCAGCCCAGCTCTTCATTCCTCCGGGGCCCACAGGAAGCCTCACTGGTGCTGCCACAGAGCGGCCGTCGTCCTCTGGGGCACTTCTGTAGCTCAGGTCCGCCTCCGACAGCCCAGCCTGCACCCCCGCAGGCTCCTTGGACCCTGCCAGCTCTTGAGACCATGTGGTCTGGACACGGGGGCCGACGGGAACTGATTCCCAGCTGGCCTGGGGCTGCTCATGGTGGCCATGCAGCCCGCCTGAAGCACAGGCCAAGCACACACAGCCCATCAGGACGGCTCCTGCCCGCAGACAAGACCCCCGCCTCCCCCACGGGGGCTGCTGGGATGGCGCCCACGCCTGCTTGTTCACAAGGCAAAACCACTTCAGCCCTCCGAAAGCAAACGGTTACCACACCAAGCAGCGGGAACTGCATGAGGCAGCTCCACGTGCCGTCAGGTTTCCTGGGGTCAGTGAGGCCCTGGGACAGCCTCCCAGGGGCTCCGTCTCTAATGTGCTAGGCTGGGGACCGCTGCCACATCTGTGTGCCAGTTCCAATCCCAGGTGCCCCACTTCCGATCCAGCTCTGCTCATGCACCTGGGAAGGCGGCAGAACACGGCCCGAGTGCCTGGACCCCTGTACCCACATGGCGGCCTGGGAGCTCCAGGCTTCGGCCTGGCTGTTGCAGCCATTTGGAGTGAGCCAGCATCCGGACGGTCAGTCTCTCCCTAACTGTGCCTTTCAAATAAATCAATCTTGAAAAAAGATTCGGGCTGGAAAACCAGAGGCCTCCAGGACTGGTCTCGGCACCTGCACCTGCACCTGCACCTGCCACGCCCTCCCCATCGTCACTGTCCCCCCCTGGTCCTCCGTGTGAGCACAAAGGCCCACAGAGGCTCCAGCGAGGCCGAGCTCACGACCAGCAGCCACGAGACGTACCGTCAAGTCCAGCGTCACCAGGGTGTACAGATCTGGTTAGAAGCTTCCCGGCAGCCACTGGGAACAGAGCCTCCAGACATGCGCCCTCCCCTTTTTATAAAAAAGGGAAACTGATTTCCCAGGAGAAGCGTCCATCTCAGACAGCAAAGTCAGCTTTCCCCTGGAAACCCTCAGGACAACGTGCGGGGACGGCGCCCTGCTTATACAGTGATGGGGGGGCAGACACGCCAGAGCACACGGCACAGCTCGTCGGGGAGGGCACACGAGGGCACACGCATGGCTCAGCGGGCACGTGAGCACATGGCACAGCTCGGGTAGGCATGCAAGGGCACACGCATGGCTCATGTGTGAGTATGTGGCATGTCTCGGTGGGGGCGGGCACGCGGGGGCGGCGGGCATTCGGCCTAGCGATTAAAGCTCCTGCATTGCACGCGGGAGAGCTCAGGGCGGGGTCTCAGCTCCACTGGGTCCCTGCCACACACGTGGGAGACCTGGATTGAGTTCCTGCCCCCTAGCATTTGGGGAGTGACCCAGTAGAGGGCGGTACTTGCTACTAAAAGCCACACCCCAGCACACAAGGGCACTGGCATCACCTGGCATCACCGCACAGGAGGCGGGGCGGCAGGGTCCGCCCTCCCAGCCTGGAAGGGGAAGCAACCCCGGGAAACGCGGGAGCGCTGTCAGCAGCTGCGCGGCACGCGGCCACCCCAGGGACGGAGGATACGTTCTCTCCGCACGGCAGACACACCCTAGCTGCCCGTCCTTGCCGCTCATGACTCTAATGGGAAAGGCAACAGGCCCTGCCACTCGTGCCGCAGGCCAAACAGCCAGAGCCCCCGGCGGCTCGTTTCTGTCTTCAAGACCGGGGCCCTGGCCACTGCCACTGCCACACCAAACCCGTCAGGTCCACCCCAGGCAGAGACGCGACACGACTGTTACCAACGATTCTGTTTATTAAAAAGGGTCCCGCGGCTTTACAACCACAGTGCCACACGCAGCCCTGCACAGGGGCGGTGAGGCCGGGCTGTGGGCGTTCCCGACGGAGGCCAGCGGCAGAGGTGTGGGGGAGAGTGTGGCACCGCTCACTTGAGATTCACAGAACATGGCAAGCCCACGTGATGGGCATGGCAGTGAGCCATCCTACACGGCTCTGTTTTAAACAGTCACGACAGAGCTGGAGTCGAGGACCAGGAGTGTACGGACAAGGAACCACTGGGACAGGCCCGCTTCAGCTGGCTCGATTCTGTCACCCTGCATGGCAGCCTGCTGGTCCCGGGCCAGGGCCTTGGCTGCCTGACAGGTGACAGTGACAGAGTGGAGCCACAAGTCCCGCCCAGGGGCCCGTGCCAGGCTTCCTTGTTGACAGGTGTGTGGTGCACCCCCACCCCAGCGGGGGCCTGGGGTTCTGCACACGTGGCACCAGCAGGGGAGACCCCAGGGGGCAGGAAGAGCCTGCGTCCCCCTGCCCAGCACTTCCTGAGTCCGGCTGCCAGCCAGCCAGAGGCAGAGAACACGGGCTAAGCGTTTCCTGGTTCGAGGCGGCCAGACTTCCTGTACTAAGACAACACGCGTGGACGAGCCCTTCCACGAACACAGAGCCACCAGGGCGCCAGCCCCTGCGGGCGTCCCAGTCCTGGCGCCAGGGAAGCTAAGGCACAGCACGGCACCGCAGGCACGACCGTGCACTGCTCGCACAGAAGGAAGTTGCTTTCATTTCTTATCTGCTTTTCAATCTGGCCAAACAATATTTGCATTTTTTAAAAGTTTCCCTGAATGGTCTTATGTCAAAAAGGTTTCTTTCCAAATATAAAACAGGAGAACTTCACATGTAGTAAAAATACTGAGGGAGCATTTCTTCATAGAAATCCTGGGGCTGGCGCGAGGCGCGAGGGGCTGGGCACGATCCCCGGTGCCACGTCCCACTCACCCTGGCTCCTCGCGCCCGGCCTTTGGGCATGGCTGTGGCCGAGTCACCTCTGCCGGGGTGGCTGGGTGGGTGGGGCCTGCGGCACCTGTCCCACTCCGCCTCAGGGAACAGCAGAGCCATGCGGCAGAGCCCAGCCACAGCCGCACCTTCCAGGCTGGCCGACGCCGGGCCGGGGCACGCGGAACCCTCATTCGCAGATGAAACATAAATTAACCATGCTTACGAAGTCCAGCTCAGACGGGAGGACCACGACTCCAGGGGGAACTGGGAGACCGGCCGTCCCCTCCCAAACGCACGAGCCGGTCGACATGACGGCGGCGGCCACACCAGAAGGCAAACCGTCAAGACGCAGGGCACACAAACACGGCCTCGACGCAGAGCCTGGGTTTCTACTTCTACTCACCACTGCCCTACAGTTCTAGAATGGACGCTGGCCCGGAGCGCCTGGCCCCCGGCACAGCAGCTGGGCCCACGGCCGCCTCGCAGCCCAGCACAGCGGGCGGAGGGCGTCTCCCAGCAGGACGGCGTGGCGCTCACTGCAGGATGAAGCCTGGCTGGTGCGGAGGCAGCCGGGGCGGGGGTCTCTGAGGGAGAGCCGGTGGGTACGGCGACACGAAGTGTGCGGAGAACCCGGGCTGTGGAGGGAGGCCCCCGCGGGGAGGCAGGGGCGGGCACGGTAATCCTGCGTATGGAGCGGCTTGTCCCGCGCCTGTGGCGGCGGTGAAGGGGGTGGCTAAGCGTCCTGCAGGCACCTGGGGGGGCGGTGGCGGGATGCGCCGAGGCGCGACGGAAGGGGGCCCGCTGGCCTCTGGGGCGGACGCCTGTTCGGCCACCCGGGGTGGCAGCGGGGCCGGGGCCTGCGGGGGTCTCTGCCCCTTCAGCACCATCTCCTGGAGCTTCTCGATCTTCACCCTCCGCGTGTGCGCCAGCTTCCGCTTGCTCTGGTAGACGTCGATGAAGGAGTCCAGAGGAAGTTCTCCGTCCAGAAACTGCTCGGCCATGTTCTGGGGGCAGGGGAAAGCCGACTGTAGCACCCGCCCCCTCGGGGGGCTCCCCGGGCCCACGCTTCACCACCACTCAGCTGCAGACCCTAGGGGTGCACGTGCAGGCCTCGGGCTCAGGAGCAGGCCTTCGGAGCAGGGGTCTTCTGGTGGCCCGAGCTGCCAGGCGTCCCAGATAAGGAGGCGACCACTGTCTCCACTTACGGCTTCTCTCGCTGAGCCGGCCAGAGCCCACCACTTCCTGGCTTTTTGCCTGGCTGCATCCCGCCTGACAGTCTCACCCAAACAGGGTCAGCAGGAGAGATTTGCTAGGACCCCAGCAAAGACAATGCCACCTGACCCTGGCAACACAGCACCAGGCCCGGCTTGCTTTACCTGGGCAACACGGCCCGACTCATTTCCCGACTGCCTATTCAGGCCCAGCACCCAGCTGGCATGGTCTGCAAAGCTCTGTGGCTGCAGCTGACTCAGGCCTTGGCCACGAGCACCCATGGGGGCAGTGCTGACCCTCAGGGCAGCATGCACCTGACCACCCCCGCTGCTCCCTGGACCCCTGCATGGCGTTTTCCCAACCCACACAGGGAGGTGCCACCTCCTGGCCGTGGAGGTGTGGTGCTGGCGCTCACCACCCTGGAGGAAGTGGGCCTGCTAACTGCCCCTCCGCTGAGGCTGCCCTGGCCTTACCTCAGTGTCCTCCTCAATCTTGGCCCCTTCTGCTTGGAGAAGCGCTAGCAGGGTCTCCAAGGAAGCACTGCTGGACTGCTTATCTGGAGGAAGCGAGAGGCACAGTGAGCCAGGGCCATTCAGGCATGCGCCTTCCAAACCTCCGCGCCACCCAGATGTCTCCCCAGAGTCTTTACCCAGAGCGGTCATGGGAGCGTCACCTCCACGGAGGGCTGACTTCCCTGCTAGCTGAAAACCCACAGCACGGGGCTGGCGCTGCAGCTCACTAGGCTAATCCTCCGCCTGCGGTGCTGGCACACCGGGTTCTAGTCCTGGTTGGGGCACCGGATTCTGTCCTGGTTGCTCCTCTTCCAGGCCAGCTCTCTGCTGTGGCCCGGGAGTGCAGTGGAGGATGGCCCAGGTGCTTGGGCCCTGCACCCCATGGGAGACCAGGAGAAGCATCTGGCTCCTGCCTTCGGATCAGCGCGGTGCACCGGCCACAGTGCACCGGCCGTGGCGGCCACTGGAGGGTGAACCAACGGCAAAGGAAGACCTTTCTCTCTGTCTGTATCTCTAACTCTGCCTGTCAAAAAATAAATAAATAAATAAATAAATAATAATAATAATAATAAAAACCCAAGGCACGAGCAACTGCACAGAATAAGCGCCCGGGGGTGAGGGTGGTGGCATGGGGCTTGGTGAGACTTTATTTTTTAAGATTTACTTACTTACTTGAAAGGTCAAGTTACAGAGAGGGAGAGACAGAGACAGAGATCTATCCACTGGTTCACGCCTCAAATGGCTACAATGGTCAGGGCTGGGCTGAAGCCAGAAGCCTGGAACTCCGTCCAGGTCTCCCATGTGGGTAGCAGGGACCCGAGTACTGGGCCATCCTCTGCTGCCTCCCCAGGCGCGTTAGCAAGGAGCTGCATTGCAGAGTGGCAGCCAGGACTTGAGCCGGCGCTCCTGCGTTCCTCCGGGTGCCGACATCCCAGCAGCTTAACTGGCTGTAACGGGCTAGAGCACGTAGGTGCTGCCTGGGACCCCCACGTCCTCCATGAGGGCGGTGCCTGTTCCCGTCCCAGCTACTTGCTTCTGACCTGGCTTCCTGCTAGCGTACACCTGCAAGTATTGAGTCCCTGTCACTCACACGGGAGGTCTGCATGGAGTTCCAGGCTCCTGGCTTGAGCCTCACTCAGCCCTGCTGCCGCCAGCACTTGGGAAGTGAACCAGTGGAGGGAAGATCTGTCTCCACCTTTCAAATAAAATGAAAATGAGCCCAAAAAAATTCGTTTTAAAGGGGCGAGTATTGTGGTGTCGTGGGCTAAGCTGCCACCTGCCAGGCTGACATCCCGTACTGGGGTGCTGGCTTGAGTCCTGGTTGCTCTGTTTCCAATCCAGCTCCCTATTCATGGGCCTGGGAAGCAGCAGATTTTGGTTCAAGTACTGGGGCCCTGCTACCCACGTGGGAGACCCGGATGCAATTCCAGGCTTCTTGCGTTAGCCTGGCCCAGCTCCAACAATCACAGCCAATGTGAGTGAAACAGCAGATGGAAGATGAATCTCTTACCCCTCTGTCATTCTACCTTTAAATAAATAATAAATCTTAAAAAAAAAAAAAAAAAAAAAAAAAACACAGCACCAGGCCAGATCTGGGGACAGCACCAGAGAGCCCAGGGCCCTGAGTCACAATCCTGGAGGGCGGAATATTTCCAATATGTGACAGCAGCTAACCACAGCTTTCTAGCGCTCTCTTGTTGAGAGAAACTTCAATATACACAGATTAAGTGCAGGACTCACGTTTTTACCCCAGTAAACCCTGACCGCCGCTTCCTAGAGGAAGACTCAGGATTTCCAGGGAGCTCCCTCGCGCCCACTCCCAGCGACGCCCCCGGAGGCAGCCCTACACGGCCTGGCTCCACACTTCCCGCCAACGGAGCAGGCGGCACCTGCTCTGCGCCGGCTTCTCTTGCGTCCGTTCATTCCAGATAATACTTCAGGGTCTGAGTATCGAACTCACTCACTCAGTCCTCTGCAAATGGACATTTAGCTCCTTTCCAAACGCAGCTATCAGAAAGAGCTAACGGGAACGTTACCGTGCCGTTTCTGCTGTGCCCGTACCGGGCGTGGCACTGCCGAACCATGCCTCCAAGGTGGTTTTACCAAATCACATGCCTCCCACCCCCACCCCCACCCCCACCCTGCTTGCTGTTGCCCACCCTTTACTTCTCTCCACTCTCCTGAGTTTGTTATTATGAATTTTTTCTCAAGTTAGGGATTCAATGAGGAGACTGCAAAACCAGTGTCAGAATGTAAACATTCCTGAAGGGGAGGGTTTTAACCCAGCTCCTCTTAACCTGAACGTCTCTTTAAAGAAGTTCTCAAAAGCATCCGGGACTCTCAACACCACCAAATTCCTACTGAGGTGGGACATCAAAACGTTCCAGTGCGAGGACCACTGTTTCACTGTGCACGCCGAGAGCCAAAGGACGAAGCATTTACTGAAAATCACAATTCAGAAAACTGCCTTTTTCGCGTGTCTTTTTTTTTGGTGGGGGGGGGGGCAGGCAGAGTTAGACAGTGAGAGAGACACAGAGAGAAAGGTCTTCCTTCCGTTGGTTCACCCCCGAAGTGGCCGCTATAGCCAGCGCGCTGTGCTGATCCGAAGCCAGGAGCCAGGCGCTTCCTCCTGGTCTCCCATGCAGGTGCAGGGCCCAAGGACTTGGGCCATCCTCCACTGCACTCCCGGGCCACAGCAGAGAGCTGGACTGGAAGAGGAGCAGCCGGGACTAGAACCCGGTGCCCATATGGGATGCCGGCGCCGCAGGCAGAGGATTAACCTAGTGAGCCACGGTGCCGACCCCAAGGCGTCAGTCTTGAATTTAACCCGTGCTGAAGTCACTTTTCAGGAACAACAACTCTGAACACAAACTCCCCGGGCAGCGGCCCCATCTCAACCCCACAGTGTCCCTAACCGGCTCCCCTCCCCGGGCAGCAGCTTCCGGTCTTCTCGGCTCTAGTCTCGAAAGCTCGCCCTGTCCAAGTTACCTAATTTAGTCTTCTTTATCTGATAGGCTTCAAAGAGAACCTGCAGCTCCTGGTATTTCTGGGTCAAACACGCTTTCCGGGCGTCCAGCTGGGGCTGGTACAGAAGGTTTCCCTCTGCCAGGCTCCGGTTGCTGGCGAGCGTCATTTCTTTGTTGAGCTGGACAGTCTGCGTCTGCGAGGAACACACAGGCTGATGAGACCCCCCAGTGCATGAGCTCGCCCCCAGTCCCCAGGAGCCCGGCACGGACTTCCCTGCCCAGACTCCACCCCCCACCCCCTGCGCGTGCTCAGCAGGGCCGCTTCCTTTCCAGCAGGCTCCCAGGTCGGGCGCCCTGGGACTCCGTGGGAGCTTTCACTGCCGTGGCTCCTCCAGGAGCTGTAGGGACTCGGGGCTCAATGTTTGTAAGACAAGTTTCTGCCACGACAAAGCAAGCTTCAGAATCACTTTCATCAGCGAGGGTGGCTAACGCAGGCTCTGGGATCAGACCCAGCGATCAAACACGCCGCCTCAGAGGCCCTGGGAAAGAGCGTGCTGACTGGAGCCTGGCTCTCGCATCATCCCGCCCCCCAGCCCAGCACTTCTGGGTCTTCCCAGCTCCCGGCCCCGGCCCGTGAGCAAATCGGAACCAAAGCTGGGGCGGGGCTGGGGGAATACTTTGCCCAACAGGGGCTCCACACTGCCTTTCAGGCCCCAACAGACTACTGGGTGGTAAAGAGGCCCACCTGCTCAGACCTCGTTCAGAAGGCGAGAAACAAAACCTAGCCAAGGAGTCTGGGCTAAACAGTTCACGGAAAAGTTGATCTCGGTGCAAGAAATATTTTAAATCTATGCATAGTTTGTCTATAACTGGTATTTTTCAAGAACTTTTTGAAAACCCCTCATAGTTAGAGGAAGTTAGAAAACATGAACTCTTCTCACTGCCCCGTGACCGTGACCCCGGCCCTGCCCGGCCAAGTCCCAGCAGCACAGGTGCCCTCGCTCAGGGTCTGTGTTTCCCCTTAAGGGGCTCTTCCTCCCCGCCCCCCAGTCCTCCCATTTGCTAGCACGCAGGAGTCTGTTTTAGCTGCTCCTTCCTTCCTTCCTTCCTTCCTTCCTTCCGAGTCTGGGTATGGGTTCCCGGCCCATCACACCCATGCATTCCTCTTCTTGCACAGTTCCCAGCACCCTCACAGCGCAGAGAGAACAGGAGAAGCCCCGCTCAGTGCCTCCACCAGGACACCCCGACTACCCCCCAGGGCTCTCTCTACCCCGCAGACACGCGACCTGCAGCTCCCAGACGCGAAAGATGGGCTGAAAACTGCAAGCGGTTTGGTAACAATGGAAAAACACACACCCGTTCAACACTACGGAGTAACAGGTGGGAGTGTCCCCAAAGCCAGGGCAGCAGAAATGCGCCTGGTTCCTTCCTGCTGCTCAGAGCCAGCACAGCCCCGATCTGGAGAGACCTAGCGTAGCTGGCTCTGGGCAGGCAGGTGAGGCTCCGCCCCCATCTCCCGGCACGCGGAGGGGGGGCTTTTCCTCCAATTGTCATGGCCAATTAAAAGAACAAACAAAAATACACCATTGTGCAGTCACTCTGGAAAGACGTGGCACCTTCTTGTAAAAGGAATCGCAGAGTAACCATGTGACCCAGAAACTGTCGTCCCCGGCACTTATTCCAGAGAAAGGAATTTACGTTCCCACAAAAACCTGCTTGTATTTGTAGCAGCACTATTTCTAACAGCCAAAATCTTGAAGCAACCCAGATTATGAGCCAACAGGTGACTGGTTAAACATTCCATCCACACCACGAAGCGAGCTAACCGCTGACCCCAGTCACGGATAAAGCTCCAGGGATCTGTTACAATGAAGAAACAAGACAACCCCATAGGACCACTACCCCACCATCCCCAACGCACAAGGATCTTGAAACAACAGAATTACAAAATGGAGAACACGTGAGCGCCGGGGGAGGCGGTGGGGAGCAGTGGGCCACCTCAGGAGGATGCCGTCAGCATGCCAACCCTGACTCCACAGTGTCCGGGACTGCACCAGCTGCCACCAGCGGGGACCGGCAGCGGGGCACAGGCCCTCTCCGATCCATTTCTGACAACTGCAGGTCTCAGAAAGATGGACAAGCCACCATGTGCAGAGAGCTCTCCCTCCTTCCGGGCTCTGCAGATGGATGGGCAGGGTGTTCACGCTCACAGCCCACAGACTGGAACCCAGGTCTCGGCCCGCAGACCACGGCTCTGAGAACCCCGCCCCTCTGACTGCGATCAGTTCTTTGCTCAGTTAACACTCAGCCAAGCCCCGAGTTAGTCTCGAATAAACCACCTGGTATAAAGGGACTGTGTTCCTGAGCACGCTCACTTCCCGCTCCGTTCTTAGAGAACGCGTACCTGGAGCTCAGTCTCTCTTCCCTCTGCCCTCCCGGCCACCCTCTAACCCAGTTCCCGTGGCACGCACTCCTTTGTGGCGCCAGCTGCCATCGGTGGGATTAAACGTTCGCCTGCTCACCGCCTGTCTTCTCCAGGGAAATGCGAACCACACACTTGCTGTCCCTGGCACACCGAGCACAGATCAGTGAGGGTGTGCGGAATCCATCTGAGAGGCTGCTTCTAAAGAAACGCAAGTCACGTGTAGACTAAAGCAAAGGGATCTGCGGGCGCCGGCGCTGTGGTGCAGCGGGTAAAGCCGCCGCTTGCAGTGCCAGATCCCATAGGGTGTCGGTTCAAGTACCAGCTGCTCCTCTTCCGACCCAGCTCTCAGTGTGGCCTGGGAAAGCAGTGGAGGATGGCCCAAGTCCTTGGGCCCCTGCACCCGCGTGGGAGACCTGGAAGAAGCTCCCAGCTCCAGCCATTGCAGCCATCTGGGGCCAGCAGATGGAACACCTCTCTCACTCTGCCTCTGCCTCTCTTTCAAATAAATAAATAAATCTTAAAAAGAGAAAAGGGATGTGTTTGCTAAGCAGTATTACTGTACCCCAAATCCTTTATGCGGCAGGTGGGTTCTGAGTCTGTGGGGGTCTCACACTGGGTAGAATTTCCCCCAAAGTCCTAAGCTCAGGCAGCAGTCAGTGCCGGTCTCCGAGGCGACCCAGGGGAAGGCAGAGTTAAATGTTTCGATTCCAGCATGATGGTAAAGACTATCGCATAGCAATGGTTCTCAACTTTGTATATCAGTCACCGCCCTAATTTTTTTAAACTTCTTTTATTTGAAAGGCAGAGAGGGAGACACAGCAATCGATTTGCTGGTTCATTCCCCAGATGTCCACAACAGCAGCAGGAGCGGGGCCAGACGGGAACTCAACCAGGTCTTGGACGTGGACAGCAGGGACCGATGCCTTAAGCCGTCGCTCGTGCCCCCCAGGGTGCAAGCCAGACGCCGGGACGAGGAGTGCTGTCAGGACACGAGCCCTGGCACTCCGACCTGGGCTGCAGGCATCGCAAGCAGCATCCCCAGCGCCACCTGGCGTGCCCGCCCCACAACCACCTTCTGAAGTGGGCTAGGGGTGTCCAGAGCCTGACACCCACGCTGACCAGCTACCAGGCCGGACCTTCTAGGCGAGGCCCACACCCCCTTCTCAAGGCTCCCAGGAGACCCCAACACATCGCTGCCCCGAAAGCACCAACTCCACGGGTGCGAGTCAAGGCCACTCGGCCCACGTGTGAGGAAGCCACTCATTTATACTGGATCACACGGGCACCACCAGCAAAGGGCCAAATAAAAATCCAACGACCGTTAAACTGGCGGTGACTAGTACCCGAGTGTTCAGATGAACCGGAGTAAGTGCAGGCACAACTAAGAGGCCACCCAGAGCACAACCTGCAAGTGGGCAACAGCAGGGACCCAGGTCGGGGGCACTCCCTTGGGCCTCTGGGGAGACAGCTCCTCCATACTCATCCTGGACGCCGTGTGGGACAGACCCCCCTCTGCCGGCCCCTTCACGTCCCAGCTGGGAACGGAGGGGAGGGAACTCCAGCCCTGCTCACTGGCAAAACAAAGGCTCCTCCTTGGGAAGAGAACACCGCGGGGCAAGGCCCGAGGGGCGGCCACTACCCGGCCTGGACGCCAGCGATTGGATCCGGACGACAGACCTGAGCATGCTTAGAGAGCAGACCTGAGCATGCTTAGAGAGCGCCAGGCATTGCTTTAGGGCCCATCAGTGTGAAAACAATGAATCGTAAATTGCTGATGTCCTCATTTTCGTAGGAGGCTCAAACAGCAACCTCCCGTGGAAAAGAGGGTGGCCAAGAGGGTGGCCAACCGCCCCGTATTTCTCACAACTCTTTCTCTAAAGCCACGGCGAAACCATTCAGGACCACTTCCTTCTGGTGAAGACACACGTGTATAAATGTGCTCAGTTTCACTTCCCTTTCTGGTTTTCTCTGACGTTGCTTCTGCCCATGTTGGTGTGTTAGGACTGTTAACCTAAAGTTAACAGCAATTTCTCTTTTTTTAAACATATTTGTCATCTCACATCATGTCTTTTGTTGTAAGACATTTGGAATTTATTCTCTTAGCAATTTTGAAATGTATAATAAATTATAATGAACTATAATTGCCATTTGTGCAACAGATTTTTTTAAAATTAATTTATTTGAAAGGCAGAGTTGTAGAGAGAATCTTCCTTCCAATGCTTCACTCCCCAGATGGCCGCAACGGCCAGAGCTGGGACAGTCTGAAGCCGGGAGCCAGGAGCTTCTTCCGGGTCTCCCACATGGGTGCAGGGGCCCACGGATTTAGGCCATCTTCTACTGCTTTCCCAGGCCACAGCAGAGAGCTGGATCGGAAGTGGAGCAGCCAGGACTCAAACTGGCACCCACATGGGATGCTGGCACTGCTGACGGCGGCTTTACCCGCTACACCACAGCATGGGCCCCAGCAGCAATTTCCTGAATGGTGTGATTTGCACACGTCTCTCTCTGCTTTCAGCTATCATAGGGTTTGTTTTTTTTTTTAAGATTTATTTATTTGAAAGGCAGAGTTACTGAGAGGCAGAGGCAGAAGAGAGAAGACAGAAGAGAGGGAGAGGGAGAGAGAGAGAAAGAGAGAGAAAGGGAGAGGAAGGGAGAGGAAGAGAGAGGAAGAGAGAGGAAGAGAGAGGAAGAGAGAGGAAAAGAGAGGAAAAGAGAGGGAGAGGGAGAGGGCAGAGAGGTCTTTCATCCACTGGTTCATTCCTCAAATGGCTGCAATGGCAAAAGCTGGGCTGATTTGAAGCCAGGAGCTTCCTCTGGGTCTCCTACGCGGATGCAGGGGCCCGAGCACTCAGGCCATCTCCTACTGCTTTCCCAGATCATAGCAGAGAGCTAGATTGGAAGTGGAGCAGCCGGGACTTGAACCAGTGCCCCATGGGATGCCGGCACTGCAGGTGGTAGCTTTACTTGCTCCACCACAGTGCTGGCCCTAGGTTTTTTTTTTTTTTTTTTTTTTTTTAAGATTTATTTATTTATTTGAAAGTGTTTCAGAGAAGGGGGGCGGGGAGAGAGAGATCCTCCATCTGTTGGTTCATTCCCCAAATGGCCATGGCCACAACAGCCTGGGCTGGAGGCCAGGTTGAAGGCCAGGAGCCCCAAGAGGGTCTCCCGTACGGGCAGCGGGGGCCCAAGCTGGGCCATCTGCTGCTGCTTTCCCAAGTGCACCAGCAGGGAGCTGGATCAGAAGTGGAGCAGCCGGGACAGACAGTGGCTTAACCACTGCACCAGGACGCTGGCCCTTATCACAGTGTTTGCTTCATTCGCAGCCCGTAGAATTTTTCAGAAAGTCATTTTTAAATTTGAAAACTATGTTATTTAAGTAGTATAAGCAGAAGGACAGATGTTCTAGGAACACACACACACACACACACACACACTCAATCTAGCAGAGTAACACAGAAAGAGAGATCTTCTATCCAGAACTCCACCAGGGCCTCCCATTCCGGCGGCAGGGACTCAAACACTTGAGCCATTTCCCACTGCTTCCCAGGAGCGTTAGCAGGGAACTCGATCAAAGGTGAAACAGCCCAAGGGCCAGCTCTGTGGTACAGCAGGTTAAGCCACCATCTATGACGCCAGCATTCCATGTGGGTGCTGATTGAGTCCTGGCTGCTCCACTTCCAACCCAGCTCCCTGCTAATGTGCCTGGGAAAGTAGCAGAAGGTGGCCCCAGGGCTTGTTCCCTGCAGCCACATGCGACACCCAGATGAAGCTCCTGGTCCTGGCTTCAGCCTGGCCCAGCCCTGGCTGTCGCGGCCACTTCAGGAGTGAACCAGCGGATGGAGGTCTCTGTCTCTAACTCTGTATTTCAAATAAATAAAATAAATCTTTAAAAAATAAAAGTGAAATAACTGGGACTCGAACAGGCATTCTGACATGTGGACATCCTAGTAGCAGCTTAACCCAGTGCATCACATGCCTGCCCCTGACTGGCTTCTTTAAAATGTTATTTATTTGATAGGGAGGGAGGGAGGGAGACAGAGAGGGAACTCCCATCCACTGGTGCATTCCCCAAATGCTACAACAGCCAGCGCTGGGCATTTTGTTAATGCAGACCCTAGAAGGCAGCAGTGATGGGGTCAACAAATTAAATTCCCACTACCCACATGGACGGACTTCCGGCCTCCTGGCTTTCAAATAAAATGAATTAAAAAAAAAAAACAAAAAAAAAAAAAAACAAAAAAAAACAAGGTAGCACATGTACTTGTCCAGGCAGCAATATGGTTCTCTGAGAACGCACACTCTGT
This sequence comes from Oryctolagus cuniculus, assembly GCF_964237555.1. Taxonomy (NCBI): domain Eukaryota; kingdom Metazoa; phylum Chordata; class Mammalia; order Lagomorpha; family Leporidae; genus Oryctolagus; species Oryctolagus cuniculus. The sequence goes on along the minus strand of NC_091452.1, from coordinate 6,386,849 downwards.
TTCAAATGTCCATGTCACTGTTTCTTCATTCCCGCTGGGTGAGTGTGGTAAAAGTGGCCTAAGAAAGGAAGGAAGGGAGAAATGGACATAAACTGCCCTCTGCACATGCAACACACAGACGAGAGGCAGCCAGGGCAGGACACCGGAGGCAGCCCTGCTGGCCCTGGGTCAAGGGTGTGGGTTTCCAGTGGGTGCCTCCAAACCAGACTTCTACAACGTGCAGTTCTGTGACAACTTGGCCACAGTCTGGCTCCCTCATCTGTAATTGCAACTGTGCCTTCCTGAACACCAAGGCAGATGCATCTGTCCATATTCCCAAGATAAATCTTTTTCATGACAAATATTCTTGGTGATCTTACTCGACCTTCATACTATAATCTAATCCTTATCATAACAAAGTAAATCGCATCAGCAAATTTTGTTAGCAAATTTAAACAAACAAATGGAAAAATTCTTAATAGACTAGACAAAATGCTCAAACCCTGTAAGCACTTGGAAATGAGGCTGAGTTACTTAAAATAAAGACAGGGGGCCGGCGCTGTGGCGCAGCAGGTTAATCCTCCACTTGTGGCGCCAGCAGCCCAAATGGGCACCAGTTCTAGTCCCGGCTGCTCCTCTTCCAATCCAGCTCTCTGCTATGGGCTGAGAAAGCACTAAGGTGCCCAAGTACTTGGGATCTTGCACCCGCATGGGAGACCTGGAAGAAGCTCCTAGTTCCTGGCTTCAGATCGGCACAGCTCCTGCCGTTGTAGCCATCTGAGGAGTGAACCAGCAGATGGAAGACCTTTTTCTCTGTCTCTCCCTCTCACTGCCACTCTACCTCTGAAATAAATAAATAATTTTAAAAAAATAAAAATAAAAACAGAGCTACGCCTTTTTCACCTAGGGCCATTCTCAGAGTTCTCTCCACAAGCCACAAGCTGGCGTGGTGGCACAGTCGGTAAAGCCACCACCTGTGACTCTGGCAGCCCATGTGAGTGCAGGTGCATCTCCTGGCTGCTCCACTTCCCATCCAGCTCCTTGATGATGGCCTGGGAAAAGCAGTGGAACACGGGTCAGGTTTCTGGGCCGTGCCAACCACGTGGGAGAGCTGGAAAGGCTCCTGGCTTCATTGCAGCAATCTGGGGAGTGGAGCAGCGGATGGAAGATCTCTCTGTAACTGACTTTCAAAAGTAAATAAATAAGGTGCTGGCGCTGTGGCGTGGCGGATAAAGCCACTGCCTACAGCATCCCATATGGGCACTGGTTCGAGTCCCAGCTGCTTTACTTCCAATCCAGCTCTCTGCTGTGTCCTGGGAAAGCAGTAGAAGATGGTCCAAGTCCTTGGGCCCCTGCACCCACGTGGGAAGACCCGGAGGAAGCTCCTGGCTTCGGATGGGTGCAGCTCTGGCCGTTGTGGCCAATAGGGGAGTGAACCAGTGGATGGAAGATATCTCTCTCTCTCTCTGCCTCTCCTTCTCTCTGTGGGTAACTCTGACTTTCCAATCAAATAAATAAATCTTTAAAATAATAAATCTTTTTTAGAAGTACTTCCACAGAGTAATCAATCACATTTTATTCAATGAGCAAACATGTTCTTAAACAAGCAGAAGATCCAAACCCGGTAAATACAATGCTCTTCCAACAGCTGACTTGACTCCCACTGGCTTCTCAGCCAGGGCTGCCCTCCCGTCCAATTCCACTTCCAGCTCCCCAGTGCAGGGGCCCAGACAATGGCTCTGAACCTCCTCTACGCTTCCCCCAGCCCCAGCCCAGCCAGTTCCTCAGCCCGGGTGCTCTAGGCCCTCTTCTATCGAGACTCAGGCTGATGATCACCGAAACCCTCGGGACCAGCAGAGTCCAGATTTCTGAACACTGGCACAGACTTTACAGGCTGAGCATCTCCAACCCAGGAACTCCAAAGTCCCAAACTCTGAGCACCACCTTGCATCTTCCGATTTGGCGAGCTCAGCCTGCAGGATTCACACAGGTGGAGCCACGAGCCAAGGAAGCAGCCCCGGAAACGCGAGGGACAGCTTCTCTCCCAGAGCCTCCGGGGGCACGCAGGAGCCTCGGTTTCAGACTCGGGCCCTCAGATTTCCGACGGGATGGATTTCTGTTTTACGCTGCTCAGTCTGTGGTAATTTGTTAGAGCCGCCGGGGGAAGCTAGCACGGTGCAGTCTCCTCCGCGTGCCCTTGAGATCCAGCCCAGGGGCTGCCTGGCTGACCTGACCCCTCCAACACGCCCTTGCCTCTGGTTCCGGCTGGGGCAGGAGGACGACGACACAGGGAGTCACTCCATCACCTGGGACACCTGTACCCCAAACCGCAGTGCCTGGGGTTGAATCCCGCCCAGGCTTCCAATCCAGCTTCCGGACAACGCACACCCTCGAGGGCAGCAAGTGATCTTTCATGTACTTGGGTCCCTGCAACCCATGTGGGAGACCCAGATGGAGTTCTGGGCTCCTGGCTTCACTCTGGCCCAGCCCAGGTTGTTGTGACCATTTGGGGAGCGAATCAGTGGACAGAAGACTTCCTTGTCACTCTGCCTTTCAAATAAATAACTCTCAAAAAAAAAAAAAAAAAAAAAAAAAAAGACAAGAACAGAATCTGGTTACTGAACTCAAGTTCCCAAAGCAAAATGTGCCTGTGTCTTGCCAGAAGCCTGACTGACACAGAAGGAAATTTTCCTCATGACATGATATTTGAGCTCAAGGGTACCCTCTGATGAAGACAGTAAGCCCCCAAGAGCAGAATCGCCTTACTCGTTCTGTGCCCAGGCCAACAAGAGCACGTAGGTAAACACTTGTTCAATTTCATCCCTAAAAATCCTGATGGGGGGAGGGGGATAGAGGGCGGCACTGTGGCACAGCGAGTAAAGCTGCTACCTGTGGTGCCAGCACCCTATATGGGCGCCGGTTCAAGACCCAGCTGTTACACTTCCAATCCAGCTCTCTACTATGGCCTGGGAAAGCAGTGGAAGATGGCCCAAGTGCTTGGGCCTCTGCACCTGCATGGGAGACCCAGAAGAAGTTCCTGGCTCCTGGCTTTGGACTGGTGCAGCTCCAGCCATTGTGGTCATTTGGGGAGTGAACCAGCAGATGGAATACCTCTCTCTGCCCCTCTGCCTCTCTGTAACTCTACCTTTCAAATAAATAATTTTTTTTAAAGATTGATTTATTTATTTGAAAGTCAGAGTTACACAGAGAGAGGAGAGGCAGAGAGAGAGAGGTCCTCCATCCGATGGTTCACTCCCCAATTGGCCGCAATGGCCAGGGCTGCACCGATCCAAAGCCAGGAGCCAGGAGCTTCCTCCAGGCCTCCCATGTGGGTGCAGGGGCCCAAGCACTTGGGCTATCCTCCACTGCTTTCCCAGGCCATAGCAGAGAGCTGGATGAGAAGTGGAGCAGCTGGGTCTCGAACTGGCGCCCATATGGGATGCCAGCACTTCAGGCCAGGACGTTAACCTGCTGTGCCACAACGCCAGCCCCCAAATAAATCAATCTTTAAAAAAGAAGAAATCCGGCCGGCGCCGTGGCTCACTAGGCTAATCCTCCGCCTAGCGGCGCCGGCACACCCGGTTCTAGTCCCGGTTGGGGCGCCGGATTCTGTCTCGGTTGCCCCTCTTCCAGGCCAGCTCTCTGCTGTGGCCAGGGAGTGCAGTGGAGGATGGCCCAGGTGCTTGGGCCCTGCACCCCATGGGAGACCAGGATAAGTACCTGGCTCCTGGCTCCTGCCATCGGATCAGCGCAGTGCGCCGGTCACAGCGCGCCAGCCGCGGCGGCCATTGGAGGGTGAACCAACGGCAAAGGAAGACCTTTCTCTCTGTCTCTCTCTCTCTCACTGTCCACTCTGCCTGTCAAAAAAAAAAAGAAGAAGAAGAAGAAGAAATCCTAGTGGAGGTGATGTTGTGGCACGGCAGGCTAACCCCTGCTTGAGATGCCTGCACCCCATATCAGCGTACAACCTGGAGTCCCAGCTGCTCCACTTCTGATCCAGCTTCCTGCTAATGCACCCTGGGAAGCAACAGCTCAAGTACTTGGGTCCCTGCTACCCCCCATATAGGAGATCCAGATGGAGTTTCAGGCTCCTGGCTGCAGGCTGGTCCAGCCTTGGCTATTGTAGACATTTTTTTAAAAAGATTTATTTACTTATTTAAAAGACAGAGTTACAGAGAGGCAGAGGCAGAGGCAGAGGGGCAGGGAGGGAGGGAGGGGGGAAGAGAGAGGGATAGAGAGACAAAGACATCTCTCCAATAGCTGGTTTACTTCCCAAATGGCCACAACGGCTGGAGCTGCACTGATCTGAAGCCAGGAGCTTCTTCCAGGTCTCCCATGTGGACCTGGGCCATCTTCCACTGCGTTCCCAGGCCATAGCAGAGAGCTGGATCAGAAGCAGAGCGGCCGGGACCCCTATGTGATGCTTTACCCACTACACCACTGTGCCGGCCCCTACTGCAGACATACTGAGAGAGAACCAGCAGATGGAAGATCTCTTTCTCTCTCTGCCTTTCAAGTAGATTAAAATAAACAAACATTTAAACGAAATAATCTCAATGACTGAGGCTTCAGGCTGCTGTCACTGTTAAAAATCTTGATAAGCTTTTCTAACGATCACAGCCTCTCTAAACGTTTATAACAAATGTTGAGATAGTAACAACACAGAGTAATGCTTATTATTACAAACAACCACATGTCGACGCGAAGACTACTGGTACTCTTGGCTTACCGCAGCCATGACGATGGCGTAGCAGTGAGGGAAACAGTAAGATTACGTCGACTGCTCTAGAGTGAAGCTACCCGTTACCACAGTAAACATCAGGCACAAGCTGGTCTGTACACTCCCTTTCTCCTTACTTGCAATTCAGCCCTTGCCACTTCGAAAGCGCGTTAGTGTGTGAGAGCAGTGTTGCCCTAACAGAGCCCTGACGTCGCTGTAATTTACACATGTGCACGTAGAGGCGCTCACAGGCCTCCTACCCTGACCGCGTCTCAGACTGGACCGCGCTCTCACAGCGGATGATTCCCTCGTTCAGGAACACACAAGGGCTGTCCTTGCAGTGCAGTGCGTTAGCTGGTTCGAGTCCCAGCTGCTCTGTTTCTAGTCCAGCTCCCCACAAAAGTGCCTGGAAAAGCAGCAGAAAATGGCTCAAGTGCCTGGGCCCCCAACAACCATGTAGGGGACCCAGATGGAGTTCAAGGCTGGTGGCTTCAGCCTAGCCCAGCCCTGGCCGTGTCAGCCATCTGGGGAGTGAACCATTGGATGGAAGACCCCCCCCCCCGCCTCTCCTCTCTCTGTGTAACTCTTTCAAATAAATAAATAAATAAAATAAAAATAAAAATAATCAGAAATACATAAGAGTGTGGACATTTGGTAAAGCATCGGTTGGCATGTCCACATCCCATGTCAGTATTTCTGGATTTGAATCCCAGCTCCACTTACAATTCCAGCTTCCTGCTAATGCACACCCTGGCTCAAGTACTTGGGTCCCTGGCGTCCATTTGGAAAACCTGAACTGAATTCCAGGCTTTGGCCTGACCCAACAACTGTGGCTGCTGTGGGCATCTGAGGAGTAAACCAGCAGACAGGCATCTCTTTCAAATAAATATGATTTAAAAAAATACATGGGAAGCAGCTCTTTATGCCAGTTTCTGAGGAGGCTGCAACGCAAGCTGGGTGCCCCATGGAAGGCAGGAGCCCAGGCGCCTGGGCCATCACCTGCCGCCTCGCAGGGTCTGTGTTGGCTTGTTCTGAACTTGAGGCAGCTCACACCTCAGGCACTTCCACATGGGGTGGGTTGGTGCAAGCAGCCGCTTGACCCACTGCACAATACCGCCCTGCCAACATTTATTGAGCACTTACTGCACGCCGGGCACTGGGCCACCTTCTCCTCACACCACTATCCCCGTCTGCTCCTCCTGGGAGGTTCAGTGATCTGCCAAAGTCCAGCTGCCGCAGCAGAGCTGTGCTACTACGTGCTGGGCAGTCTGTCTCCATAATTCCACACAATTACCCCACAGATTCAACTGGAGATTTAATTTACCAATTCACTAGCATCTATTTCCAACCTCCAGTAACCGTCTAAATTTCACTGCTATTTATATCTCTTAATTTTTTGAGATTTTCAAATACACTACAGAGATAGCATAATAAACCATGCATAAACTTCTCCTGGGGTCAGTAATTAGCAATATTTGCCACTTTTATTTGATCTAGAATCTGATTTTTTTAAAAGCAAATCTCAAGCATTCACTTTTTAAAAAAAGATTTATTTATTTGAAAGTCAAAGCTACAGAGAGAGAAGAGAGAGAGACAGAGACAGGTTCTTCCATCCTCTGGTTTACTCCCCTCGAGGGCTGCAACAGCCAGGGCCGCGGAGGGGAAACAGGGAGCTGGACCAAAGTGGGGCGGCTGGGACATGAACTAGGGCCCACACGGGACGCTGGTGTCACAGGAAGCGCACCCCACAGGCCACGACACCGGCCCCAAGCGTCCATCTTTAAAACTTGGCATCTACCTCTAAGGGGTAAGAACTCTCCAACCCTACTCCAAAGCTACCATCACACTTAATGCAGCCAGCAGCTCCTTACCATCAGCCGCCACAATGCTGGCTTCAACTCTAACGGAGAGCTCTGCCTCATCTATTGCAGTATCTGAAATTTATAAACCCAAAGTAAGACAAGTGCTGGATTCTTTTCATTTTTTTGTTTTTGCTTTTAAACCCTCCAAGAGTGATACAAGGCTTCGTGGAGTATTAGTAAGTAGTAGTTTTACTGTTGATGCTCCTCCCTCGGTGACGGCTCCTGGCCTTTCTGACCAGCAAAGTGCCCACACTGGCCAGGGGAGACCCTTCTGGGCCACTCTTCGGGTTGCCTTCAACGCGCTTTTGCTCTCCAACACAACGCATTGTAGCAGGCTCCACCTGGACACTTGCTGCCCCGACCTGGCCTGGTCTTTCTTAATAGTGGTTCCTTCTGGAGGGAAATTCATTTTGGATTCTGATCTTTTCCTCGCCACATAAAATTAAATTCAAAGTTATCTATACTAAAAAGTTGAATAAAAGAAATCTTAGTTTCCATACTATTCTAAGAGAAAAATGTAGAGTACATTAATATCTTAAATATATCAGGCTCACGGATCAGGTGATAAAAGCTGCTTAACTGTATCTCCTTTTAATTTTTAAAAAAAATTTTTTTTTTGACAGGCAGAGTGGACAGTGTGAGAGAGAGACAGAGAGAAAGGTCTTCCTTTTGCCGTTGGTTCACCCTCCAATGGCCGCCACGGCCGGCGCACTGCACTGATCCGAAGGCAGGAGCCAGGTGCTTCTCCTGGTCTTCCATGGGGTGCAGGGCCCAAGCACTTGGGCCATCCTCCACTGCACTCCCTGGCCACAGCAGAGAGCTGGCCTGGAAGAGGGGCAACCGGGACAGAATCCGGCGCCCTGACCGGGACTAGAACCCGGTGTGCCGGCGCCGCAAGGCGGAGGATTAGCCTAGTGAGCCTCGGCGCCGGCCAACTGTATCTCCTTTTAATTACACTATTTGATTTACCTCATTAGTTAAAGTTGAATTTTACCAAAATCATGTGCAATTGGAGTTTGGGCTTTATATTAAAGATTACTAGAAAGCCCCAAGTTCACTTTCCATTCAATAAAAAGATTTTGTTAATGATGAATTAATTTCACCACAACCTGCCACTGAACTCAGGCTTTAGGGTTAAGTGTGTGGCCCAAGCATACAGTATCCCAGGGGTATGTTGTGACCACAACCTATCAAAGCCTAATTCAATTCAAACTCCCATTTTACTGAAAAAAATGAACAGTTGTATACTGGACAGCTTAACAGGTTGATAAAATTAAAAATCCAAAAATACAGTTAAAGAACTGCAGAAATTATCAAACTATTCCAAAATACAACTGTCCCAGGGGCTAGGTGAACTCGTCTCCAGGGGTACAACCCACTCAGGAAGGACAAGCACCAGCCGCTCGCCCAGCGTCCCACCACACAACCCAGGCAGCACACAGTGCACCACTGTCAACTCCCAGAGGAACGACGACAGCTGTTTGTGACTGAAGACGCCCAAGTCCTTCTGGCTGAGGTCAAAGTTTCCCTCCGAAAGCAGCGGCCGCGGGACCCGGGGTCACACACCCCTTCCATGTGGAGCTGGCCTGCCTCTAAAAATCACCAGGTCGTGCCTTTCAGCACAAGTGACCGCGGAAACGCAGAGAGCCAGGCTCGGACTAAACAGACTAGTCCTGGGGAGTAAACAGTGGTCGCAGGGACACGGTTTGAGTCTCCTACTTCTCACAGGCACACACGCTGGAAGACTTACGACCCAATATTCAGGAGACACAGCTCTTCCTACTCTTGGACTTACTATTTGGATCCTGGTGTAACAGATAATACAGAACCGGTATGGACAACACGCTGCTTTACCAGAACCACCAGCCTCTGTTACCTGGGCATCAGGTGGAGGAGGGGAGGCGTGAGAGCCACACGGGTCACAACCCTTCCTCTCGTCTTCGGAGAGCAAGGGGTTTGTCACATGTGGTCCCACGTCAGACCTACACAACCAGTCTCAGCAGGTGGACAGGTAACCCATGTGGATGCCCACCCCAGAGTCAGAACCAGCCACGTGCCGGCTGCCTGAGCAGGTTTCCCAGGGACTCCAGAGCCCCGGGAAAGGATCCAGGAGCCCTGCTGAAGAGGGAGAAGGGAGAACCGTGTACGGCGTCATCTCGAGAAGTCGCGTCCGCTGTCTTGCCCACCTCTGACCTGGCTGCACACTCTGTGAACGTCTATGCACAACAGGCCACCACGATGCATCTCCGCGTCGGATCAGGTAGAACAACTTATTAGCATATACTCTGACCCATCAGGCAAACCTCTTTAGAAAAACATCAAAATCTCGAGCCAGGCAGTCCTGGCCTGCAACCCTTCCAGGCCTCTCCTGGCTGCCGGGAGCCTTCTCTGCTTCTTTCAATAAACTTCCTTCTCTTGGCTCACTCTTCCTTGTCCTTGTGCCTCACTTTTTGTGATCCTGAGACAATGAACCCGGCAAAGTCTTCAAGAAATCTGAATGTGGGGGGACCGGCGCTGTGCTGGCATCCCATACGGGCACCAGTTCAAGTCCCAGCTGCTCCACTTCCGATCCAGCTCTCTGCTATGGCCTGGGAAAGCAGCAGCAGATGACCCAAATCCTTGGGCTCCTGCAGCCAAGTGGGAGATCTGGCTCCTGGATTTGGATCAGCCCAGCTCTGGCCATCGTGGCCATTTGGGGAGTGAATCAGAGGATGGAACCCCCACCCCACCCCCACCTCTCTGTAATTCTGCCTTTCAAATGCATAAATCTTGAGAGAGAGAAGAGACAGACAGACAGACACTGACTGTGTCTACTAGCTCAAGTTCCCACAGTTCTTTTCCCACATAAACCACGGCCCTTCACAGAGAGAACTCGGGCACTGGACAAGCACCATGAGCACAGAACCCTTAAGAATTCTTCAGTTTCTCCCACTCTGGTCCACACCAAACTCACCAGTACCCCCCCCCCCAACCCCGCCCCGGGAATCACTGGATATTAACTCTTTCCAAAGCACTCAGCTTGCAGTTTTCAAAGAAACAATTCTTTCTCATTTCACTCACGGCTTGTCAGTGCCAGCATATTTCTTGAAACTGCACATTAGGGGCTGGCATTGTGGTACAGTGGGTGGGTGAAGCTGTCACCTACAACACCAGTATCTCATATGGGCACAGGTTCATGCCCTGGAAAAAGCAGCAGATGGCCCAAGTGTTTGGGCCCCTGCCACTCACACTGGAGACCTGGAAGAAGCTACCGGCTTCTCTGTAACTCTGACTTATTTTTGAAAGCCAAAACTACAGAGAGACGGAAAGGGATTTTCTGTCTGCTGGTTCACTCCCCGGATGGCCACAAAGGCCAGGGCTGGGCCAGGCCAAAGCCAATAGCCAGGAACTTCTTCCTTCCTGGTCGCCCACATGGGTGCCGGGACCCGAGCACTTGGGCCATCCTCTGCTTTCCCAGGCCATTAGCAGACAGCTGGATCGGAAGTGGGGCAGCCAGGACTTGAAGCAGCGCCCACATGGGATGCCGGCGTTATAAACAGTAGCTTAACTTGCTGCACCACAGTGCCAGCCCCATAAATAAATCTTTAAATGAAAGAAGGACAGAAAGAAACTGCACATTAACCATAACAAATAAAACCAGAATGGCAGTCCTGGGAGCAAATGCGTTCTCCCGTGTGAGCAGACACGCAGAGGCCCCATTGTGACCGTGACCGTGCGGAGAGGGGTGTTCAGTCCCTGCAGGAGGGATGGAGCACACAATTGTTGGGACACGTAGCTAAGTGGACGCAGTGGAATCAACAGTTTCTACTGTAATTTTTTACACTTTTCTTATTTTACTATAATTTTTTTAAAGTATTTTTATTCTACAAGGTGGGGGGGGGCACCTTCCGGCCTCTGATGCATTTTCCAACTGCGGCAACAGCGGGGGCTGGACCAGGGCGGAGGCAGGAGCTCAGAACGCCACATGGTCTCCCATGGGCAGGGCAGAGCCCAAGCACTTGAGACGTCATCTGCTGCCTCCCAGGATGCACTGGTAGGAAGCTGGGTCAGAAGCAGAGCAGCTGGGACTTGAACAAGGCTCGTCCATCTGGGATGCGCACACACATCAAGTGGCAGCGTAGCCCAATGCCAAGCCCTCTGCACGCACTGCTGCCCCTCTACTGTAATTTTAAAATTGGGTCCTCTTCTTTACGTCCTACTTTCACCCCAAAACGCAGCTATGGAAGACAGAATTTCTAAACTCTGATTTTCTTATTAGTGGTTTCTGGCCAGGACTAATAGTCAAAACATTCATTTGTTTACTAAGGCCTTAGAGTTTTTCCCTATTCTATTTCCTTTTAACAATAATTTCAAGAAATTTATGTATGAGACTTTCAGACTAGTCTTTACACAGGTAGAAATACGGAAATGCCTATTCAGGTAGATCCTGGATTTATGCTTATTAACCCTTTAACTCCAAAGTTTTCAATTCTTTTATTTTTTAAAGATTTTATTTATTTATTTTAGAGGTTGAGTTACAGACAGTGAGAGGGCAAGACATAGAGAAAAGTCTTCCGTCCACTGGTTCATTCCCCAAATGGCTGCAATGGTCGGAGCTGCGCCAACCTAAAGCCAGGAGCCAGGAGCTTCTTCCTGGTCTCCCACACGGGTACAGGGGCCCGAGGACTTGAGCCATCTTCTACTGCTTTCCCAGGCCATAGCAGAGACCTGGATTGGAAGAGGAGCAGCTGGGACTAGAACCAGCACCCACATGGGATGCTGGCACTGCAGGCAGAGGATTAACCTACTGCATCACAGCGCTGGCCCCCAAAGTTTTCAATTCTGCAAATACTTCAATGTCATATTTATTTCAAAGTTACCATAAATGGTATATTATTGCTTGGTTTAAGTCTTTACATATGTCATATATATTTGGGACAATGGGACAGAATGGATTAAGAATGTATTTTTTATTTTCTTTTTTTGGACAGGCAGAGATAGAGAGTGAGAGTGAGAGAGAGAGAGAGAGACAGGTCTTCCTTCTGTTGGTTCACTCCCCTAATGGCCGCTACGGCCAGCACTACGCCGATCCAAAACCAGGAAATGGTTACTTCCTCCCAGTCTCCCAGGCAGGTGCAGGGATCCAAGCACTTGGGCCATCCCCTGCTGCCCTCCCAGGCCATAGCAGAGCGCTGGACTGGAAGAAGAGCAACCAGGACTAGTACCCGGCGCCCCAACTGGGATTAGAATCCGGCGGAGGACTAGCCAAATGAGCCAGTGTGCTGGCCTAAGAATGTATCTTTTTACAACTTTGCTTTTCCATTTAAAATATCTAATGACAGGGCCAATGTTGTGACATAATGGCTAAAGCTGCCACCTGCAACACTGGCATCCCTTATGGGTCCCAGTTCATGTCTTGGCTGCTCCACTTCGGATCCAGCTCCTTGCCTAACAGCCTGGGAAAAGAAGGAAACGACGACCCAGGTGTTTGGGCCCCTGCCAACCAAGATCAGGACAAAGCTCTGGGCTTCCACCTGGCTTAGCCATGGCCATTTTGGCCATCTGGGGCATAACCAATGGAGAGAAGATCTGTCTGGGTCTCTCCCTCTCTGTAATTCTTTCAAATAAATAAATCTTTAAAAATAAAATCCATAATGACATGAACTATCAAACACCTGTCTCAGAATTCAGTTTAATACACTACTCTCACTGACTGCAATTACCCATTTTCTATTCCATTTAAATAAGAAAATGCCATTCTAATAAAATTCTTTTTTCAGTCTGTGGGCAGAGAAAGGGATTAGTCAGAGGAGAATCAGTTACTCTAAATTATGCTATTTAACTTTCTTTTTTGAGATTATTTATTTATTTGAAAGAGCATTGGAGAGGGAGAAAAAGAGATCTTCCACCCACTGGTTCACTCCCCAAATGACCACACCGGCCAGGGCTGGGCCAGGCAGAAGCCAGGAACCAGGAACTTCATCCTGGTCTCCCACACGGGTGGCAGGGACCCCAATACTTAGGCCATCATTTGCTGCCTTCCCTGGCACACCAGCAGGAAGCTGGATCAGAGCAGAGTAGGTAGGACTTGAACAGGCACTCTGAGCTGACCCAGGCAGCAGATTAACACACTGCACCACAATGCAGGCCACCAACTTAATTTTCCTAATAAAAAACACTACACAATTATACCTGAAATATGGGATCAGATATTCTACCCACAAGAACTGCCTAGATTACTAAGACTTTCTCATCTTCAAAAATAAAGTGAAGCAGTGTTCACACTGACAGATTTAACAGATCTCAAAGATGTTACCTGCATTATAATTTTTTTAAGATTTACTTATTTGGGCCGGCGCCGCGGCTCACTAGGCTAATCCTCTGCCTAGCGGCACCGGCACACCGGGTTCTAGTCCTGGTCGGGGCACCGGATTCTGTCCCGGTTGCCCCTCTTCCAGGCCAGCCCTCTGCTGTGGCCAGGGAGTGCAGTGGAGGATGGCCCAGGTGCTTGGGCCCTGCACCCCATGGGAGACCAGGAAAAGCACCTGGCTCCTGGCTCCTGCCATCGGATCAGCGCGGTGGGCCAGCCGCAGCGCACTGGCTGCAGCGGCCATTGGAGGGTGAACCAATGGCAAAGGAAGACCTTTCTCTCTGTCTCTCTCTCTCACTGTCCACTCTGCCTGTCAAAAAAAAAAAAAAAAAAAGATTTACTTATTTACTTGAGAGGCAGAGTTACAGAGCGAGTTCTTGCATCCACTGGTTCACTCCCCCAAATGACCGCAACAGCCAGAGCTGTGCAGATCCAAAGCCAGGAGCTTCTTCAGGGTCTCCCACATAGGTGTGGGGGCCAAAGCACTTGGGCCATCTTCTACTGCTTTCCCAGGCCATTAGCAGAGAGCTGGACTGAGTGGTGCAGCCAGGACTCGAACTGATGCCCGCATGGGATGCCAATGCCACAGCTGGACGCTTAACCTACTATGCCACAGCACCAGCCCCTGCATTATAACCTATGATAGCAAAAAGGGAAACTAAATGGCCAATAAACGAATGATTACACAAATGACGACATAGCCACATGATGATACATTATGCAGCTGCTAAAAATCACATCTTGTGGTGCCAGCATTATGGCACAGTGGGTAGCATCGTTGCCTACAATACCGGCATCCCATGTGGGCACTGGTTTGTGTCCCGGCTGCTCCACTTCTCATCCAGTTCCTTTCTAATGGCCTGCGGAAAGCAACAGAAGATGGCCCAGGTGTTTGGGTTTCTACCACCCATATAAGAGGCCCGTATAAAGCTCCTGGCTTCAGCCTGGCTCAGCCCTGGCCACTGCAGCCATCGAGGAAGTGAACCAGCAGATGGAAGCTCTCTGTCTCTCCCTCATCTATAACTTTTTCAAATAAATAAATTTTTAAAAAATCATGTCTTGTAAGAACAATGTGATTAATACAAATGAGAATATGCCCAGAGTATAACTTTAGGTTAAAAAAAACAAGCAAAACAATACCACTCTATGTACTGAATCACCCTAGTGAAGAAAACATACAAAGAGAATGCTTTTATTAAGCGCTTCTCTCTGGATGGTAGTATTATGTGATTATATTTTTCTTTCTTATACCTTTGTGTATTTTACAAGTTTTCTACAATAAACATGTAAAAATATTATTATGAAAGATCTGGTCAGCTGGGATCACAAATAAAATATTACTTCCTTACCTTCTTAGAACAGAGTACAGGAAGCTGAGGGAGCTTTCCCTTGATGACACATACTCCTAGACGCGTCACTAAGGACCTAAGTAACTACAGCCCAGTGCCCTTGGGCTTTGGCAGCAGACGAATCAACGCGACCCCTGAACAAGCATCTGCCAAAGGAAATGCCAGCGCACCAGTCCTTGGGGTTCTGGACCAACAGTCTGGCAATCGGATGAGCCCGAGAGGTGCTGTGTTCGTACCCCCTCCAGCTCCAACACACAATCTTGCAGTGAGAAAGAAATACAAGAGAAAAAAAGAAAAACAATACAAACCTCTTTTTCCAAAATTAATTTACCAGGGAGCCCTTTCAAATGTAACTGCCATTAGCATCCTCAAATTAGGCTCAGGAAAACACCACACTAAGTCAAAAGGCGCCAGACCACCGTATTAACACCTGCCACTTATTTACTGAGTTTTATTACTGTCGGGCACAGTGTGAAACACTTTACAAACATTATTTCATTTAATCTTTAGAATAACTCAAATTACTGAGACTAGCACTTAAAGAAACTGACATTTAAGAAGGTTAAATATTCGCCCCCAGGTTTCCCAGCCAGTCAAATCCTGTCTTAGGGGCCAGCACTGTGGCACAGTAGGCTAAGCCTCTACCTGTGGCGCGGCATCCCATACAGGCGCTGGTCAGTGCCCACGTGGGAGACCCAGAAGAAGCTGCTGGCTCCTGGCTTCGGATCAGCCCAGCTCTGGCTGTTGCGACCATTTGGGGAGTGAACCAGTGGATGGAAGACCTTTCTGTCTCTCCCTCTGTTTTAACTATGCTTCTCAAATAAATAAAATCTTCAAAAACAAAAAAATCCTGTTTAATCACTATGCTTAATACTTGATGTCAAGGCCGGCGCCACGGCTCACTAGGCTAATCCTCTGCCTTGCGGCGCCGGCACACCGGGTTCCAGTCCCGGTCGGGGCGCCGGATTCTGTCCCAGTTGCCCCTCTTCCAGGCCAGCTCTCTGCTGTGGCCAGGGAGTGCAGTGGAGGATGGCCCAGGTGCTTGGGCCCTGCACCCCATGGGAGACCAGGAGAAGTACCTGGCTCCTGCCATCAGATCAGCTTGGTGCGCCGGCCGCAGCACGCCGGCCGTGGCGGCCATTGGAGGGTGAACCAACGGCAAAGGAAGACCTTTCTCTCTCTCTCTCACTGTCCACTCTGCCTGTCAAAAAATAAATAAATAAAAAAAAATACTTTATGTCATATTTTTGTGCAGCTGTTATATGTATATTTTTTAAAGATTTATTTATTTATTTATGAGGCAAAGCTACAGACAGAAAGAGGGAGAGACAGAGAGAAAGGTCTTCCACCTGCTGGTTCACTCCCCAAATGGTTCCAAGGGCCGGAGGTGGGCTAATTTGAAACCAGGAGCTTCTTCCGAGTCTCCCACACAGAGGCAGGGGCTTGGGCCATCTTCCACTGCCTTCCCAGGCCACAGCAGAGAGCCTAGATCAGAAGAGGAGCAGCCGGGACACAAACCGGCGCCCATATGGGAGGCTGACACGGCAGGCAGAGGCTTAGTCTACTGCGCCACAGCGCCAGCCCCCAGCTTTCATGTACTGACTTTTTCTCTGTAATTTATTTCTTGATAATATCAACTCCACTAGCTTTTCTTTTCCAGGCTTTTACCCAAGTGTGTCTATTCTCATCAACCTTTAAGGCAGACCACAGAATGAGAATGGGATCTTCCATTCACTGGTTCGCTCCCCGAAGGCCTGCACCACCTGGGTCTGGGCAGGCTGAAGGCAGGAGCTCCACCCAGGTCTCCCACGGGGGGGTCGGACCCGAGCACCCAAGATACATCCGCAGGAAGCTGCATCAGAGGCAGAGGGGCCAGGGCTTGGACAGCACTCGGACATGGGGCGGTGTCCTAGGCAGCAGCTCAACCCAGCGTGCCACAGGCCTGCCTCCCTAGAAGCTCCCAAATGTGCCCCTGACAGGACCCACCTGGCCAAGCCATGCGTACAGCAAAACTAGCAGGCTCTGCTGTGCGCCTGGCGTGTGCCCTGAAGGTGCTTATTTTGGCTGCCTTAGAAAGTTTTTTATCAACCATCTTTCAGCCTCCCAGTTGATCTCCCTGCTTTCTGGTCTTCTCCCCCTCACATCCCTTCTTCCCTGACTGGCAGGATCATCGTGGGAAAGGCAAGGGACCAGCGCAGCACTGCCTGCGGCGTAAATCCTCCAACAGCCCCTTGCCTGAGGATCAAGCCCAAGCGCTTCACCGCAGGGCAAATGGGCCATCTGGTCCCGCCTGCCTCTCTGGCCACAACCCCCACAGTGCCCTGTGCACACACTCACCCTCTCCCAGCTCCTTCCTCTGCCTCTGTTCCTGCTGTCCACCCCCAGGCTGGGAGCTCTTCTCTCTCATTACCTGGTTAACTCTTCACTCATCCGCTGAATCAGAGCCCATGAGTCATTGTTCTCGGCCAGGAAACACTCCCTGCCCCCTCGCCGGCTTGGTGTGCGTCCCAGCTGGGAGAGTAGGCGGCACTACGCTGCACACATGCAGGGTCTTGGGAAGTCTGCCTCTGCCCACCTGCACAACTCTCAGGGATGACAACTGCGTGGCTTTCTGCTCTCCCATCCCCAGGGCGGTGCTTAGCACCGGCACGGCCTGGGTGAATGAGTAACCTCCCAACCTCAGCTGTCCCTGCAAACACCGGCTGGCACAGCCCCTCCCCACCCTAGGCACTGGGCTAGGCAGCTGTAAACACACTCCAAGCGCATGTTAACAAAAGACTGGGTTTTTCACATTAACTCTGACACGGGGCTGGCATTCTGGCACAGCAGGTTAAGCTTCGGATTCCTGGCTTTGGCAGGCACAGCCCCGGCTGCTGTGGCCATTTGGAGAGTAAATCAGCAGATGGAAGCTCTCTCTGTCACTCTGCCTTTCAAATGTATTTTTTTTTTAATTCTTTGACACAGTAATGAACAATGTTCTTGACAATTCCATCAGAAATACCTGCAAAACTGTTCCTTCCCTGGCACTCCGTAATGTAACCCAGACGCCAAGTCTGAATCCACCTCCCTGCTCCACCCCCCCCCACCCCCGTGAGGAAACTATACGGCCCCTTCCTCCGCCTTCGTGCTGTGGGTAAGACAGCTCTCCAGAACCACGATGGAATCCTAAAACCACATGGCTAAGGAGGCAATAAACCAAGCACAAGTCCTGTCTGGGCACGTTCTGGCGCTAGCGAGCACCTAGGCGTGCAGCGGCTGGCACACAGCCTTCCTAGACTGCCGGGCCCCGTGTGCCCAGCTCCAAAGACGGAAGCCAGATAAGCCTCAAGGCTGACCTCCCTCAGCCCAGGCACGTGACGGACAGGTTCAAACGCATCCCTCTGCAGCGGGTTCCTCTCCTGGCCAGGCTGACGCAGTCCCCAGCACTGTGCCCGGATGTCAGCTTGTCCGTGAGATACGGTCACCATGCCTGTCTCTCACCCCTCAGTGGTACCTTCTTCCTTCTCCCAGCTCACCAGTTACGCCTGCAGGCTGCTCACTTCCAGACTGTCCTTGACTGCAACAGGCACTTGGTGGCGGTGGCCTCAGATGGCACCAGAGCTCCGAACCACTTCCACCACCTGCAGGACAGTGAGGGCCAGCACCCTGCCTGCCTCTCACTCAGGCTAACAAGGCCTCAACCGCCCCTCTCCTCACCCGCACCCTGCTGCGCTTCCTCCCAGTCCCTGCTGCTCACCTTCCCTGGAACCAGCCGTCGTCACTTAGCAGCACTAACGGCACATCCGGTGTGCCAGGCGCCAAGACACAAAGAGAAACACAACAGAACACAGCCCACGCCCAGACAGGAACACGGGGACACTTTGGGGGCTGGCATTGTGTGTTGCAGGTAAAGCTGCCGCCTACGATGCCGGCGTCCCATATGGCTGCTGGTTCAAGTCCCAGCTGCTCCAGTCCCACTTCCTGCTAATGCGCCTGGGAAAGCAGCAGCTGACGGCCCAAGTTTCTGGGTCCCAAACTCATGGGGGCGACCCAAAAGAAGCTATTCTATTCGCTGATTCACACTTTGGAGGGGAAACTGAGGGGGTCCCTGAGACAGAGGGAGATCCCACCTCCTCTCCCAGAACCTTAGAACAAATCGTCATTTTTTTTTTTAAAGCTAGGAGCTTCTTCTGGGTCTCCCACATGGGTGCAGGGGCCCAAGGACTTGGGCCATCTTCCACTGCTTTCCCAGACCACAGCAGAGGGCTGGATCAGAAGTGGAGCAGCCGGGACTCGAACCTGCACCCATATGGGATGCCAGCACTGCAGGCGGTGGCTTTCCCCGCTGTGCCACAGCACCAGCCTGAATCATGGCTTCTTAACCAGCACTGTTTCTGCTTGTCTCCAGCCTCAGGCCCGAGTCTCCCATGCCAGCCCAGCCAACACTGCGCTGCCAGGTTAATTTCCGGAAGCGTGGCCCTGATCCTGTAACCCCTCTGCTCCAAAATGGTCACAGAAGCTCTGTACCACCAAAGCACCTGCCCAGAGCACACGCCCTGACACCCAACCTCCTCAAAGAGATTCTTTTCACGTGAACTTCAAAGTCATTTATTTTATTTTATTTATTTTATTTTATTTTTTTGACAGGCAGAGTGGACAGTGAGAGAGAGAGACAGAGAGAAAGGTCTTCCTTTGCCGTTGGTTCACCCTCCAATGGCCGCCACGGCCGGCACGCTGCGGCCGGCACACCGCACTGATCCGATGGCAGGAGCCAGGTACTTATCCTGGTCTCCCATGGGGAGCAGGGCCCAAGCACTTGGCCATCCTCTACTGCACTCCCTGGCCACAGCAGAGAGCTGGCCTGGAAGAGGGGTAACCGGGACAGAATCCGGCGCCCCGACCGGGACTAGAACCCGGTGTGCCGGCGCTGCAAGGCAGAGGATTAGCCTAGTGAGCCGCGGTGCTGGCCAGTCATTTATTTCTTATTCTCTTTTGTGAAAGCTGCAGTAAGACAACACAAAATTTACCATTTTAACCGTTTTTAGGAGTATAATTCAGTGGCACCTTAAGAACATTGGCACAGCTGTGCCGCCGCCACCACCCATCTCCAGAACTCTCTGCACCTCCCGGCAGGAGCCCTGCACCTCTTGTTCTCTGTGCTGCAGATGTCTGTGTACCTGGCTCATTCCCAGCACACAACACAGGGATCACGCCCCTTCACTGCGCCGTGCACGTGGGGCGGAAACGGACTCTCCCAGCTGGGCGGTCAGGATACTGCGTCTTCATTTTAGCAGTAGTGGCCACTGCGAGCTGCTCACCAGCCTCCCCGGCTGCCTCCCAGATTCCTACCTTCCTTAATCCACCCAACAACCCTATCAAGTAGTTTACTGTTATTACCCCCTTGATTGCCAACAAGGACACAATCTGCCAGACTGGATTCTTGCCAAAGGTCGCGCTGTTGGCTCCAAAGGCCAGTTCTGACTCCAGGCACTCTGCACACCGCCCCTGCTGGGATTTCAGTAAGGGGGGGCGGGGGGGGCAATTAAATAAGTGATCAGATTTCACCTGAGTCAGCTTGGCAATTCTGAAAACCTCTCATTAATGAGCTCGCACTGAATGCATCCTCTGTGCCCAGAAAGCCATCACCTGCTGTGACATTTCACATGTCACCTCCCAAGAACCCTAAAGGGCAGAGTCTGACCTTAGATGACGTCACTCTCAGCTGCGTTCCCTCCACGAAATCTCAACGCCTCCTTTAAAAATGGATGAGGGGAGGGCATTGGCCTAGAGGTTAAGACACCCGTGGAGACTGGAGCTGGTCTCCAGCTTCCTGCTAACGCAGACCCTGGAATGAACCAGCAATGGCTCAGGTGACTGGGTGCCCTGTCCACCACGTGGAAGACGTGCATTGTGGACCCAGCTCCTGCCCCAGCCACTGCAGACATTTGGGGAGTGAACTGAATAAACAACTATTTGTCTCAGCTCTCAAATTAAAAAAAAAAAAAAGGTAAAATGAGATAAAGGTGAGCTTCAGAAAATGTCCTTCAGCACAGAAGTCTTTTTTACTTAGGATTAAAGTGAGAGGTCCACGGAGAAATTCAGCCAAAAAACCTGAAGCCTTTCTAAGTATAAGAATGTACAAGGGTGAGGCCGGCACCGTGGCTCACTAGGCTAATCCTCCGCCTTGCGGCGCCGGCACACCGGGTTCTAGTCCCGGTCGGGGCGCCGGATTCTGTCCTGGTTGCCCCTCTTCCAGGCCAGCTCTCTGCTGTGGCCAGGGAGTGCAGTGGAGGATGGCCAAGTGCTTGGGCCCTGCACCCCATGGGAGACCAGGAGAAGCACCTGGCTCCTGCCATCGGATCAGCGCGGTGCGCCGGCCGCAGCGGCCATTGGAGTGTAAACCAATGGCAAAGGAAGACATTTCTCTGTCTCTCTCTCTCACTGTCCACTCTGCCTGTCAAAAAAAAAAAAAAAAAGAATGTACAAGGGTGAAAACCAACCTCAGTAGCATCAAGGGCTCAAATCTTATCTTCGAAACACCAGCCTCCTGTCTTCCCTCGGAGCAGCCCCTGGGTTTAAAGCAGGGGCCGCCCAGTTCAAGGAGCCTTTGGGATTCATGCAGTAGCCCCACGGCCTCACATGCCAACCACACCAGCTTCTTCCAGGCCAGAGCGCTCTGCTCTCCACACACAATCTTTCAGGCCCTCGGCATTTCTGCACGAGGGCAGTTCCACTCGCACAGGGACAAAGATCCTGAACTTGAATCCTTAGTGAGACTGTCAGCACCAGGCACACGGGGAGAGGCAACGGAGAGGCTTGGCTTAGCCGCCTGATCCCCTAAGCGACGGCTCCTTTTAAGGGAGTCACTGCCGGTCCAATGGGGTTAATGCACAACCCACTGCTATGTAAACACAGCTCTAAAACAGGTGCACAAGAAACGTCAGCCCACTAAGAACAGGGAACTGCACGACGGACAAGAACAGGAAAAGATCAACTACGGCAGCGGCCCAGAAAATGAGAGCGTGCGCAGCCCCGAGCTGCAAGAACTCGCTCACCACAACTGAAACGCTGCCGGGGAAGCACCGGGCACAGCTGCACTTAAACCCAACAGTGAACGCCTTCAAAACCCAGCCACGCTTTCCAGCCGGCCACAAAATATCCCCTCGGGCTTGCAGAAGCCTTACTCTACAATTTACAACTCTTCCTTCTGCCAACTTGGAAAAAAAAAAAGCCTTCCGCTCAGGTTCAGAGATTCGCTGAAGTTCACTTACATTTCTACAAGGCTTCCCAGACCTGCTCACTGAGACACATAAGCATTCTGACCACAGGACAGCAAGATGGTTCTCAGGCTAATGGCGAATCAAAATCAAAATCTACTTAAAGCTCCCAGTAACAGGGTGACCAGTATTAGCACCCGTCAGCAACGTTTAACAAAGAGAACCACAGGTGATTATTAGCACCGCAATGACCCCTCCTTGAGCCCCAGCAGCAGGCTGTGTGGGTGCATAGCAGGCATCACCGCACGGGATCCACACAACTCTGTCCAACAGGCACCAGCAGATGACCCTCGCCACGGACACTCGGGGAGGTGACACGACGGCCGGGCCCCGCCACGGACGCTCGGGGAGGTGACACGACGGCCAGGCCCCGCCACGGACGCTCGGGGAGGTGACACGACGGCCGGGCCCCGCCACGGACGCTCGGGGAGGTGACACGACGGCCGGGCCCCGCCACGGACGCTCGGGGAGGTGACACGACGGCCGGGCCCCGCCACGGACGCTCGGGGAGGTGACACGACGGCCGGGCCCCGCCACGGACGCTCGGGGAGGTGACACGACGGCTGAGAGGTCGTCACTGCAGCCCCAGTGAAGGATTCCAAAGCCTGGATGTCGTCCTTCAGTGGTGTCGCACACCCATGGCCCAGGAACCACACATGGCAGCACCCCGGTGAGTGCCAACAGCAGGGTTGTCCACAGGACGCACGGTTCCTTCAGAAACGCCACGCACGATCAGGACAACAGGCTCGGCAAAGTGTGACCCTGCCTGAGGTATTTTGGCTTTCAGGGTCAGTTTCCTTGTTTTCAAAGCACTACGCCCAGAAAAGCAAACTCCTGATGATTAAGTTAACTTGCACCATGTGGTCTGGCCAGGTGGGGCCAGTGCTCAGTCCTTCCACGGGGCATTCTGGGAACAAGGTCACTTTTACGCAAAAAAAAAAAAAAAAAAAAAAAAAAAAAAAAAGTTCCTGCTAGATTAATCTGCCTTTCCCTTTAAACACTAATGCCCAGGGTCTTCGGGTGGGCACAGGGGAGCCTGTCCCCAGCGCCGCCGCCTGCTCCTGTCCGCCCCCCACTAACTGTATTTCTGTGCAGGTGCTACCCAAACAGCAGCGGCAGCCCGCTGCTACTGAAGCAGATAAGTCCCACACAGCACAGCTCCTCGGTGCTGGTACATGAGCAAAACACAGCCATCGCTTCATTATTAAACCAGAGACGCCCTGCTGACAACCGACGAGGTCTCCCAGCAACCGCAAAGCAGAGAAACCCTCTTTCTTTCTTCCGCGACATGGAACTCCCATTCAGCCAAGCAGGACGGATGCTGTCACTTACTCTCCTCCAAAATAAGAAGCGCCGCCCGGAGACCATCCGCGGGGCAGCCCGGCCGCGCCGCATGTGCCAAGGCAGCGCCCCGAGGACAAGGGGTGTATTAATGGAAGGACTGATACGCTCCCACGACAGTGGCCTCTCTGTGGCTGCGCACAATGCACTGTTGAGGGTTTTCCAGGGATTTTCAATGTGCAACCTCCACACGAGCCCCCTCTTAGGGGCTGGCTAACAATTCCCTCCTGGGAACGGCAGCCAAAAGCCCCCCACGCGGGCTGCTGGGCTGCGAGGCTCAGCGCTGTGGGCGTGGGAAGGCGCAGATTCATAGACGGCGAGTGGCAGGTGGTCCCGGCAGGGCGGGGTCCAGCCCGGCGTGAGCAGAGCCCCCGCAGGCTGGAGGAGGAGAGGGCGAAGCCGGCCACACCGCAGCTGCCCAGGTGACCACACAGGGCGGCAGGCCCTTGCCAATCAAAGGGGTCGGGGTCGGGGTCAGCTCCCGGGACCCAGAGGAGCAGGAGGCTGGGGGGCGACCGTGAGGACGGAGGGGGCCCACAGACCGAGGGGCAGCCCCCCCCGGGAACGCTGACCCCGACCTTCCAAGAGCCGCTGCTCAACCCCATCGGGCCTCTCCGAAGCCCCTCCTGGCTCAGCGCCCCAGTCTTGGGCCGCCTCACGCCCCGCCGAGCCTCACGCCCCGCCGGCTCCCCAAACCCGTTTGCAGCCCCCTCCCCCCGGAACTGCCTCGCTCCCTCGCCCACCTTCCCCCCAGAGCCGCCCCTCCTGGCCTCAGCCCCCCACCCCCCCGGCCTCGCCTCCCACTCAGGCCACTACGACCCCCAGTCCCAGGTCTTCCAGGCTCAGCCACAGCCCCCCGTCCCAGGGTCTCGGGGGGAGCCGCCCCTACTGGCCTCAGCGCCCCCCACCCCGGCCTCGCCTCCCACTCGGGCCACTACGACCCCCAGTCCCAGGTCTTCCAGGCTCAGCCACAGCCCCCCGTCCCAGGGTCTCGCTCGAGTCCCCGCTCTGGGCCCTCGGCCCCCGCCGTCTCGCTCAGGACCCCAGCCCCGCCGCGGTCCGCCGGCTCGCGGACTCCGTCCCCAGCCCCCTCCCCGCCGCGGTCGCCCCCCTGGAGGCCCGCGGGCGCCGCCCGGCTCACCTCCTCCATCTTCTGCACCATCTCCGCCAGCTGCGCCTCGTCCTCCAGCAGCTCGTGGAGCTGCATCAGGGACAGCCCGGCGAACCGCGCCTCGCTCGCGGCGCCCGCCATCCCCGCCGTCCGCCGCCGCCGCCGCCGCCGCTCAGGCCGCCCGGCTCCGCCGACCGGAAGCGCCGCCCTCAAGGCCCGCCTCCGCCGGAGGGGGGGGAGCGTGACGCCAGCCCTGGGCGTGACGTCATCGCTGCGCGGGCGGGCGGGCGGACATGACGTAGCGGGCTGAGTGCGATGGCGGAGGCTTGAGGGAAGAGGAAGGGCCCGGGACGAGCTGTGACGGCGGGAGCGCGTCGTGATGTCATCGTGGCGCTCTGATGTCCTAAGAGCCTTTGTCCTCAAGGAAGAGAGACCGCTTTCCACGGAGGGTGGGCGTGGGGAGGAAATTGGGGCTCCCTTTGGGGGCCTGACCAGTGAACCCCGAAGAACATGGGGAGGCGAGTTGGGTCCCGAGCATGTCCCTGAGATCCGCGCGTCCTGGGCGCGGGGTGTGCAGATCTGGATAAAGGACCCCAGCTTATCTGGAGCTAACAGACCCACGGGGGACACGCAGCATGGCCGTCTGTTGGAGCGCTCGAAGGAGTCGGATAGCAGGGACGTGTCCCCGCGCCGCGTGGGCGTGGGAGCCCCCCACAGGGGCGTGGGCGGGGCCGCCGCGTGTGCAAAGGCCCTGGGGCCAGGCTCGCCTGGCGGACCAGGTCCCATTTGCGGTGCTATCAGGAGCTGGGGTCCCCCGTGCCTCCGCGGAGGAAGGGCCGGGCGCCCCGCTGCGCCGGGCCGAGCCCCTTGGGGAACAGACGCAGGGTGTGGGGGCCGGGGTGCAGTCCCCTCGGCCATCCCCCCCCCCCGCCTTTGCACGTAGGACCGCTGAGGCCCCCGGGGCGGGGGGAGAAGCTTCCTGGTTTGGTTTTTTGCCTTTTCCCACATCGAGGCCTTGGCAGGCGTCCTGGCTCCCAGTCTGGCACCGGCGACGCCGGCCTCGTCCCACACTGACCTCCTGGCATAGCCCAGCCCCAGCACAGTCGGGGCATTCAGTGAGCGCTCACTGGCCGACTGGAGGCCTTTGTGCGGCCGCCAGCGCCATCAGGGCGGCAGAGGGTCTGAGCCGTCCACTCACGCGCTGGGCTGGACTCCGCTGGCCCGCGCCGTCCCTCCAGCCCCTGTACAAGGGCACGCGTTTTCAGAGACATGAGGGCCGTCCGGGAGGTGTTCCACGGGGCCGTGTGAGCACGGGTTCTGCTCGGTCCCCGCGCGCTCAGGAGCGAGTGTGTGGCCAGCGGTGACCACGCTCCCGCCCCACTCCCCTGCCTGGGTCTGGGTCCCGGCTGCTCCTGGCGCCAGCTTTCTGCCTGAGCGGAGCCTGGGAGGCAGCCGGTGAAGATTCTAGGAACTGGGTTCCTGCCGCCCACCTGGGAGACCTGGGTGTCTCCTGCTCCTGGCCTGGCCCGCCCCGGGAGTGACCAGCACACGGGAACTGTCTCGTGTGTGTGTGTGTGTGTGTGTGTGTGTGTGTGTGTGTGTGTGTGCGCGCGCGCGCGCACGCGCGTGTGGGTGTTGCTCTGCCTCTGCTGTGGCCGTCTTCCCTTCCACCTGTAATGTCTGGACAAGAAGCCCCTTCTAGGGGCTGGCACTGTGGCGTAGCGGGTAAAGCCGCCGCCTGCAGTGCCGGCATCCCATATGGGCGCCGGTTCGAGTCCTGGCTGCTCCTCTTCCAATCCAGCTCTCTGCTATGGACTGGGAAAGCAGTAGAAGATGGCCCAAGTGCTTGGGCCCTGCACCCACATGGGAGACCAGGAGAAGCACCTGGCTCCTGGCTCCTGACTGGATTGGTGCAGCTCCTGCCATTGCGGCCAATTGAGGAGTGAACCAGTGGATGGAAGACCTCTCTCTCTCTCTCTCTCTCTCTGCCTCTCCTTCTCTCTCTGTGTAACTCTGATGTTCAAATAAATAATTAAATCTTAAAAAAAAAAAAAAAAAGACTGCTTCTAGAGGACTCGGTAAGCGGGAGGGGTAGCTAGGAAGTTGTCTTCGTAGCCTGGGTGACGTCGGTGGACTTTGTGTTTTGCCTTCTCCCCGCCAGGAAATGAGCCCGACAAATTGGCATCAGCGGCAGTGTTTCCAGGAAATTGACAGCTCTGAGACCTGAGCGGTCCCCACAGGCTCCTCAGGCCCCACACGGGGGAAAGCAAGGTTAGCGGTGAGAGGGTTCCAGAACCCGGAGGGAGGAAGTGCTGAGAGCCAGCACATTCCCGGCCGGCTTCCAGTGTGGTCACCTGGGCCCAGCACGGCTCTCAGCCCCGCCTGGCGCCGTCCTGCTGTGGGCCACGGCCACGGTGTCACATGCCACTTCCTGTGTCGACAGCGCGGGCCTCACCCCATCTCCTGTGTTGTGCAAGCTTCGCCCCGCTCTTAGACGTGGCTGAGAGAGAAGAGGACGACCGTGCAGGCTGCCTCGCGCTGGCGCCGGCCTGTGGGCCTAACACCCGCGTGAACTGCGTCTCGTCCCCCCTTTTCCTGCTTGGCTGCTGTGTGCGTCTCTAGGCACCTCTGTCTGCTAGGAGTACCTGTCGATTACCTGAGATCCCGCTCCGGTGACTCAAGGGCAGTGTGCGTGCGTGCCAGGACCCCGTCTCAATGGGAGCATTGTCGCCGTCGCAGCAATGACTCTCCAGTTACACAATATCAGGAATTGTTTGGGAAGCACACATCAAAAAAAAAAAAGTAAATAACCTTCTCATAGCTGACCCTTAAAAACCTCCCCTTGGGATTAAAATTCCTCGTCTCTGATGGATGCTGGCGGTGGAGTTCATGAATGGTTCCAGTATGACTTCATGAAAGGCTGGCTGTAGCATGGGCAGGCACGGCAGGAATGACTCCCGGCCGTGTGTCAGGTGGAGCAGCCACGCCCTCGCGGCCCGATGTCACCAGCATAGTCACGGTCATGTACTCACCCCTGGATTCCCGAGATGACCTACAAGCTCGTCATCAAGAAGAAAAAAGATCACTTAGCTAGAGGTCTGCTTTGGAGGGTAAGAGGAGGTATACAAATACAGAAAAGCATTTTAAAAATTATTAAGGGTGATAGCACTACGGTGTGGCAGGTAAAGCTGCCACCTCCAATGCTGGCATCCCATATGGGCACCAGTTCAAGTGCCTGCTACTCCACTTCGATCTAGCTCTCTGCTATGGCCTGGGAAAGCAGTGGAAGATGGCCCAAGTCCTTGGGCCCCTGCACCCACATGAGAGACCTGGAAGAAGCTCCTGGTTCCTGGCTTTGGATCGGCACAGCTTCGGCCGTTGCAGCCATCTGGGGAGTGACCAGCGGATGGAAGACCTCTCTCACTCTGCCTCTGCCTCTCTCTCTCTCTCTCTCTCTGCCTCTCCTCTCTCTGTGTAACTCTGACTTTCAAATAAATAAATAAATCTTAAAAAAAACTAAACTAAAAATAGAGGATGTTGGGACTGGTTATTTTGACTTGAGGTTTGACTTTTATGGAGTTCGGATTTTTTTCTCTTCTCTTGTTTATCTTTTGCTCCCATTGGGCTTGGTTTAATGAACGATTTCAAACGCAGGAGAGAGACGGAACAGAGAATACGTAACAAACACTGCGGTGCGCGCCCGATGGAGGGACATCGGGGGGAAGTGAGCCTCCGCGCGTTCCTCCTCTTCAAGCCCACTTCCCTTCGGCTCCAGAGGCTAGCTACGGCGCTAGTGCATTACCTCCCCGTGTGTGTGTGTCTGTAAACTTCCTCAAAACAGCACAACATACCTGCCACTTGCTTTTGAAGAATCAACATGGAGTTTTTGAGATATATTCTTGTTGGTTTATTAGTTTGAAATTGTATGTTTGTACACGGAAAACGTCCTTTCTTCCACCCTACATGTACACAGACATACGTGAATACACATGTGGCAGTGTGCTGGTGTCACATTTGTTCTCTGTCGCATACATACATGATCATCACACCATTCGGATCGGCGCAGCTCCGGCCGTTGCAACCTTTTGGGGAGTGAACCAACCGAAGGAAGACCTTTCTCTCTGTCTCTCCCTCTCGCTGTCTGTAAGTCTACCTCTCAAAAAGTAAATAATTTTTTTTTTTTTTAAGAAAATCTGCAGGATTCTGAACTTGCGCTTCCCCGAAGTCCCCTGGCTCTGGTCACCCGGGAGAGGCCCCTAGCTGCGGTCAAGCCTTGTTCTCCTCACAGAGTGGCCTGTGGAGAGTGACCTCGCGCTGTCTTGCCTGTTTGGCTTTGACACAGCAGCTAAGCCGCGGAGGAACGCGCAGTCTGTCCTGAGACAAGAGCATGCGTTCACGCAGCGAGAGATTAATTCAGCTCTGAGAGTCGCTCACCGCCTGGGCAACGCGGAGGAGAGAATCTAACACCCGCGCGTGGTTGCAGCGCTAGGGCTGGATCACCCGTGTGCAGGGGGCTGAGACACGGTTTCCAGGCACCGCGTTTGTAAAGTCTCTAGAGAGAGGTGGGAAACTGAAACTCTCAGCACGGTATTTTTAGAAAGGATCTCTAAAGGGGTGTGGGTGTGTGGGTGGGGTGTGGTTTTGGATTTTTTTTTAGTTCTAAACTGATTTGCAGCTCTCATTTCTTAACTGGGTGATGGATTCATGGTGTTACCCCTCCCCCCTGGCAGATCTGGTACACATCATACAACAAAATACAAACTGAAAAATTCTGTTTTTTTAAGGTTTATTTATTTGAAAGGCAAAATGACATGAAGAGATGCAGAGAGATAGAAAGAGAGCTCTCCTGTCTCCTGGTTCAATCCCCAGACGGCCACAACAGCCAGGTCTGGGCCGGTACTGAAGCCGGGGCCAGAAACTCCGCCTGGTCTCCCGTATCAGTGGCAGGGGCCCAAGCAAGAAGCTGGGTCAGAAGTGGGGTAGCCAGACCCAAACCGGCGCTGTGGTGTGGGATGTTGGCAGCACAAGTGGTGGCTTAACCAACAACGGGCAACACATGCCGTGACAAATTCTTTAAAAAAAATACAGTGAAGAAACATATTTACCATATAAAACATCCGGCAGGAGTTTAGAGCAGCAGTTAGATCGCCACTTGCTACGCCGGCATCCGCATCGGAGGGCCTGGTTGGAGTTCCGACTGCTGATCAACTCCCTGCTAATACAGGGGGGAGGCAGAGGTGACGGCTCACGTCCCTGGGCCCCTGCCACTCCTGTGGGAGACCTGCACGGAGTTCCAGGCTCCTGGCTTCGGCCTGATCCAGTCCAGGTTGTTGGCGGGCATTTGGGGAGTAAACCAGTAGATGGAAGATTTGTGTCTCTCATTCTGTCTCCCTGCCTTTCCAATAAAAACAGAAACAAATTATTTCTTAAAAAGAAAAACTAGCCGGCGCCGCGGCTCACTAGGCTAATCCTCCGCCTAGCGGCGCCGGCACACCGGGTTCTAGTCCCGGTCGGGGCGCTGGATTCTGTCCCGGTTGCCCCTCTTCCAGGCCAGCCCTCTGCTGTGGCCCGGGAGTGCAGTGGAGGATGGCCCAGGTGCTTGGGCCCTGCACCCCATGGGAGACCAGGAAAAGCACCTGGCTCCTGGCTCCTGCCATCGGATCAGCGCGGTGCGCCGGCCGCATCGCGCTGGCCGCGGCGGCCATTGGAGGGTGAACCAACGGCAAAGGAAGACCTTTCTCTCTGTCTCTCTCTCTCACTGTCCACTCTGCCTGTCAAAAAAAAAAAAAAAAGAAAAAAAAAAAAAAAAAAAAAGAAAAACTGTCAAAATAGAAGTCCCAGTTTATGAACCGAAACGTTAGAAGCAAATCTGATGGTCCACAGTGAGCGATGCCGTGCTCATCTTTCTAGAGTTTGTCTGTATCTGGCTGGCCCTGTTTGCGGCTCACTCTCCTCCGCGTCGGTGGAGGGGCGCTTGCTGCTCTGTAGCTGCCACGTGGGACCAGCCTAAGCGGCTTCCTTCAGGTCCTGAGTCCCTCTGTGCAGGTAGGTTCCTCGTCCACACAGTGTGCCCTGACAAACACGCATGATGCATCTCTAACACATGTTACATGTGACAAACACGCATGTTACACATCTGCGCGTACAAGGGGACTTCAGAAAGTTCACGGAGGAGCAGGCATCGTGGTGCAGCGGGTTAGGCCACCGCTTGGAACGCCAGCATCCTCTCTCTGAGCCCGGATCCCGGTCCTGGCTGCTCCGCTTCTGATCCAGTTCCCTGCCAACGCGCCTGGGAAGGCAGCAGAGGACGGCCCGAGTGCTTGGCCAGTCGACCTACATGTGAGACGCGGATGGGTCTGCTTCTCTCCCTTTTGTTTTAAAGCACAAGGATCTCACACTAATTCCACTGAGTATTTTTTTAAGGTTTATTTATCTGAAAGAGTTACAGAGAGAGAGGAGGAAAAGCAGAAAGAGAGAGAGAGAGAGAGGTCTTCCATTTGCTGGTTCCCTCCCCAGATGGTCGCAATGGCTGGAGTTGGGCCCATCCGAAGCCAGGAGCCAGGAGCCTCTAACAGGTCTCCCACACAATTCAGGGGCCCAAGGACCTGGGCCATCTTCTACTGCTTTTCCAGGCCGTAGCAGAGAGCTGGATCAGAAGTGGAGCAGCCGGGACTCGAACTGGTACCCATATGGGATGCTGGGAGTACAAGCGGCGGTTTTACACCACAGCACCAGCCCCTGAGTGTGTCATTTTGAAATCAAGCTAAAAAGAGAAATCAGGGTGACTCCTTAATACTATCTGACCCACAATGGCCCCCCGAACATCTGAGACATGCCTCACTGTACTTGTCCTCTGTTGGTTCTGAGGATACTTCTGGTGGTTTTCTTTTCTTTTTTCATTTCATGCACTTTCTCGTCTTCCCAAGTGAAGACGCCTCAGCAGGAGGTGTGAGTTCAGGCACTAAATCTGGCGCATTCTCATCACTGTGAACTTTGCATGTCTCCTCTTAGGCAGAAAATGTGTGAAGTCGCGAGTGTTTCACTGACACCTTGGGCTTGTCTTGCGGGGGCTGGGCACGTGCTTGCTCCAGCTGCCTCCCACCTCCCCCCCCCCCAGCTCCTATCTGCGGCGCCCCGGAAGCCTGCCCAGCTCACTTTCTCCTTCTGAATGGACAAAGGACCCTGCAGATGCCCCTGCTTCCCTTCGATGACTCTTCCATAGGGGTTCCTCTGCCTCTCTCTCCTTGGCAGCTGTAACTGCCACAGACTGAGCGACTTAAACACACACTTTTGGAGGAAGTTATTTTAACTTATTTAAAAAAAAAAAAAAAAAAAAAAAAAACCGGCCGGCGCCGCAGCTCAGTAGGCTAATCCTCCGCCTTGCGGCGCCGGCACACCCGGTTCTAGTCCCAGTCGGGGCACCGGATTCTGTCCCAGTTACCCCTCTTCCAGGCCAGCTCTCTGCTGTGGCCAGGGAGTGCAGTGGAGGATGGCCCAAGTGCTTGGGCCCTACACCCCATGGGAGACCAGGAGAAGCACCTGGCTCCTGCCATCAGATCAGCACGGTGCGCTGGCCGCTGCGGCCATTGGAGGGTGAACCAACGGCAAAGGAAGATCTTTCTCTCTGTCTCTCTCTCTCACTGTCCACTCTGCCTGTAAAAAAAAAAAAAAAGAAAAAAAAAAAAAACACAAAACCACACACCTTGGGGCTGGTTCTGTGGCATAGCAGGTAAAGCTGCTACCTGCAGCGCCGGCATCCCATATGGACACCGGTTCAAGTCCTGGCTGCTCCACTTCCAATCCAGCTTTCTGCTATGGCCTGGGAAAGCAGTGGAAGACGGCCCAAGTGCTTGGTCCCTGCACCTGTGTGGGAGACCCGGAAGCAGCTCCTAGCTCCTGGCTTCAAATCGGCCCAACTCCAGCCTTTGCACTCATTGGGGAGTGAACCGGTGAATGGAAGACTTCTCTATGTGTGTGTGTCTCTCTCTCTGTAACTCTCCTTTCAAATAAATAAACACATCTTAAAAAAAAGAAAAAAGCTTGGAAGAGAAAACAAAATAGAACTCCACACACCATCTTGGCAAACTTTGCCGCTTGAGCTCCATGAGCCCTCCCTTGTCAGGCGGCCTCTCCCAAGCCGCGTGCGCCCCAGCGCCGTGTGATCTGGGGGGCAGGAACCAGTTTCCCCCGCGAGCCCCTCAACCCCACCGGAGCCAGTGCCTTCGCCGAGGCTGGGGTGAGCTCCTGGAATTCTCCGTCAGGGCTGGGCCATCTACTGAGCAGCTGACTGAGTCTTTTATGAACTTGGCTCCACACGCTGCATTCCTTGAACCTGATGGCCCGCCCGGTCAGGTGCCAGCGACACACGGCAGGAAGTCAGAGGCCCCGAATCAGGAAGTCCCGGTGGCAGCGGGCTGGCCCCGCTGGTTCTTTCTGGAAGCTCCTCTGTAGCAGGATTCGTGTATCCAGACAAGACACCAAGGCCTCTTAACAGGAAGCAGTCTTTCATTACACCAGCCTAAGGCCCAGCTGGAATGTCTTACCCCAAAGCCTGAGCCGCACACAGAAGGGTTTTCCTTCTATATGGTGTAGCCTCTTTGTCTCCCTTGTGTGGTTCCTCGCGCGCATTTGGATATTCTAATGTTGCACGGCGGCCACAGGATTGATACAGTCCTGCCTACGCAGTTATGAAGATGGGTTTTTCCCACACACATGAGCCTCAGCTGCCTGGCTGTGCACGAACAGGCAGACCCTGAGACGGTGGCCTACAGCCGAGAGGAACTGCGGCGGACGCGTTCACAGGCGAGCGGACAGCAGCCACATTCCGGTCCCAGGACCAAAGCCGCCCACCCTCTTCTTCCGACCTTGGAAGGCCTTGACCGCAACTTGAATCCCGTCGGTGGAAACAAGTCTAATTAGAAGACAGAGGCCTTGCCACAGCTCGGAGGGGAGAAGCCACTTCCCTGCCTGAGCCGGGTTTCCGGAGGCCCCCGCCTCACTCCAGGCTCCGCTCTGTCCCCAGGTCACCTCCTGCCACTCCGACCTTTCGGCCTCCTTCCTTTGGGGGGACCCGGAGCCACCCACGAACCTGGGGTCACCGGCCCTTCTCTAGACCCTTCGCTGAGCCTCATCCCGACTTCCTCGTGCCGCCTCCAGCCCCACAGCCCCTCCAGCCGAACACAAACCCTGCCGAACAGGGAGGCCTGGCCTCCCCCTCCCTCCCAGGGCAGCCACCGCGGACGACCAAAGCTCGCACCCACGGTCCACCCCTCAAATGCCCACAGCAGCCAGGGCGGGGCCAGGCCTCCCCCGTTGCTTCTCCAAGTCTGCATGGGCAGGAAGCCGCAATCAGGAGCCAGGGCCGGGAATGGAACCCGGCACCGGCAGGTGGACCGCGGGCGTCCAAACGCTCTGAACCCCTTGGAGGCCTCACCGTCCCCGTGCTCGGGCGCAGCCGGCTTGCTGGTCATGTTCCTCTGTTACAAACAGTGCAATACAGTGTTTTACTACACAAAACATCATGGTGTGGTCTCCCGGTGGAACTCTCTTTTCTACCATTACTAATATTAATCAAAATTCTCTACAGGACACTGCTCTACGTTTAAAGAATTTTTTCAAGAAGTAAGGCATGAAGACATGTTCGTGTCTCAGATGTTTGTCCCTGAAGAAGACACAGGGCAGGGAAGTGGGACGCCCTGTGCACCACTCCCCGCTCGACCTTTCAACGCCCACAAGGACTCTCACGAACCCTTGGACGGCTCTGCCTCGATCTCCTCATCTACAAAATGGGGCTGAAGATGTCTGCGTTGCGGCCAGTGCTGTGACGTAGCAGGTAAAGCTGCCGCCTGCAGTGCCAGCAGCCCATATGGGATTCCCGGCTGCTCCACCTCCGATCTAGCTCTCTGCTGTGGCCTGGGAAAGCAGAAAATGGCTCAAGTCCTTGGGCCCCTGCACCCACGTGGGAGACCCGGAAGAAGCTCCTGGCTTCAGATCAGCACAGCTCTGGCCATGCGACCATCTGGGGAGTGAACCAGCGGATGGAAGACCCTCCCCGCCCCCCCGTGCCTCTTTGTAATTCTGCCTTTCGAATAAATCTTTTTTAAAAAGTGTCTACAGTGCATTCAGGACCACATGAAATGCTACCAGCCCCACTCCTTCCTTCAAGCCTCCCTCTTTCAAAAAAAAAAAAAAACCTCACCTGCTTCCATCCATTGAACTTTGCTACAAACTACAAACCAGGCAGCAAGCTGGACACAGAGAACAGAGCAGTGAACACAGCAGAAGGGAGCTCCCCTCCCCAGGGAAGCAGGTGGCACGCAGCGAGCCGTCACGGCAGCGGGAGGCGGCCGGCTCTCCACCAAACTGGATCCCTGCAGCCCAGGGCCGCGTGACACAGCAGGCGGGCAGAGCAGGGAATGATGTGGTTTGCATTTATGAACACCTCCATCTCAATAAACCTTTTTTTTTTTTTTAAAGGCTCATGTGGCCGGGCGTGGCGGGCTTGCTCAGGAGAGCCGTGGCACTCTCCCTCCTGTCGGGCTGTCCGCGTCCTATTTGCTCTCCATTGATCCGGCCTTGTTTGCTTTCACGTTTGAAACCTTTCTGGTCTGGGTTTGACCTGTCCCTGCCAATTGGCTGTAAACGCCAGGGTCAGGGTCAGGGTCAGGGTCAGGGTCAGGGAGCCCCTGAGAGTGTGGAAGCGAGCAAGGCCACAGGAAGTGGATCCAGGGGACGAGGCTGCGCAGGCTCAACGAGAAGAGGCCTGTCCGGGGTCTCGACATAGGCAAGTGGGGCTCAGTACTCTGCTCTCTCACGTGCGCAATGAGACTGTCAGCTCTTTTCCCACATCGAGAAGGTGTGGGTGCACCACCCCGTACAACTACCACGTGCCAGTTAAAAACGTATTTCAGTTAAGGGGCAAGTGAGTCACGGCTTGGGACGCCCACTTCCATATCCAAGTCCTGGTTTGTGTCCCACCTCCACTTCCCTTCCAGCTTCCTGCCACGTGCACCCTGGGAGGCAGCAGGTGACGGCTCAAGGGTCTCTGATACCCACGCGGGAGACCCAGACGGAGCTCCTGGCTTCTGGCTTCAGGAGGGTCCAGCCCTGGACGTTGTGATCTTTTGGGGGGTGCACGAGGGGGTGGAAGCTCTGTTTGTATCTCTTTCAAACATATATATGTAAACAAGTAAGCAAACGACCAGGCTCGCTTAGAGAAGCGAGTGCGGGGCAGTGTGGCGTCTTGACAAGCGGCCCTGAAACCTGGCGGAATGGAAACGTCAGGCGCCCCCCAGCCCTCCATCTCCCCACCAGCTCTCCATCTCCCCCCAAGTCCTCCATCTCCCCCCCCAGCCCTCCATCTCCCCCCAGCCCTCCATCTCCCCCCAAGTCCTCCATCTTCCCCCAGCTCTCCATCTCCCCCCAGCCCTCCATCTCCCCCCAGCTCTCCATCTCCCCCCCAGCCCTCCATCTCCCCCCAGCTCTCCATCTCCCCCCCAGCTCTCCATCTCCCCCCAGCCCTCCATCTCCCCCCCAGCCCTCCATCTCCCCCCAGCTCTCCATCTCCCCCCAGCCCTCCATCTCCCCCCAGCTCTCCATCTCCCCCCCAGCTCTCCATCTCCCCCCAGCTCTCCATCTCCCCCCCAGCCCTCCATCTCCCCCCAGCCCTCCACCTCCCCCCAGCCCTCCATCTCCCCCCCAGCCCTCCATCTCTCCCCAGCCCTCCATCTCCCCCAGCCCTCCATCTCCCCCCAGCCCTCCATCTCCCCCCCAGCCCTCCATCTCCCCCCAAGTCCTCCATCTCCCCCCAGCTCTCCATCTCCCCCCCAGCTCTCCATCTCCCCCCAGCCCTCCATCTCCCCCCAGCCCTCCACCTCCCCCCAGCCCTCCATCTCCCCCCCAGCCCTCCATCTCCCCCCCCAGCCCTCCATCTCCCCCCAAGTCCTCCATCTCCCCCCAGCCCTCCATCTCCCCCCCAGCCCTCCATCTCCCCCAGCCCTCCATCTCCCCCCCAGCCCTCCATCTCCCCCCAGCTCTCCATCTCCCCCCCAGCCCTCCATCTCCCCCCCAGCTCTCCATCTCCCCCCAGCCCTCCATCTCCCCCCCAGCCCTCCATCTCCCCCCAGCCCTCCATCTCCCCCCCAGCCCTCCATCTCCCCCCCCAGCCCTCCATCTCCCCCCAAGTCCTCCATCTCCCCCCAGCTCTCCATCTCCCCCCCAGCTCTCCATCTCCCCCCAGCCCTCCATCTCCCCCCAGCCCTCCACCTCCCCCCAGCCCTCCATCTCCCCCCCCAGCCCTCCATCTCCCCCCAGCCCTCCATCTCCCCCCAAGTCCTCCATCTCCCCCCAGCCCTCCATCTCCCCCCAGCTCTCCATCTCCCCCCCAGCCCTCCATCTCCCCCCAAGTCCTCCATCTCCCCCCAGCTCTCCATCTCCCCCCCAGCTCTCCATCTCCCCCCAAGTCCTCCATCTCCCCCCAGCCCTCCATCTCCCCCCAAGTCCTCCATCTCCCCCCAGCTCTCCATCTCCCCCCAGTCCTCCATCTCCCCCCAAGTCCTCCATCTCCCCCCAAGTCCTCCATCTCCCCCCAAGTCCTCCATCTCCCCCCAGCCCTCCATCTCCCCCCCAGCCCTCCATCTCCCCCCCAGCCCTCCATCTCCCCCCAGCCCTCCATCTCCCCCCAAGTCCTCCATCTCCCCCCAGCCCTCCATCTCCCACCACCAGCCCTCCATCTCCCCCCAGCCCTCCATCTCCCCCCAAGTCCTCCATCTCCCCCCCAGCCCTCCATCTCTCCCCAGCCCTCCATCTCCCCCCAGCCCTCCACCTCCCCCCAGCCCTCCATCTCCCCCCAGCCCTCCATCTCCCCCCAGTCCTCCATCTCTCCCCAGCTCTCCATCTCCCCCCAGCCCTCCATCTCCCCCCCAGCTCTCCATCTCCCCCCAGCCCTCCATCTCCCCCCAGCTCTCCATCTCCCCCCCAGCCCTCCATCTCCCCCCAAGTCCTCCATCTCCCCCCAGCTCTCCATCTCCCCCCAGCCCTCCATCTCCCCCCAGCCCTCCATCTCCCCCCAAGTCCTCCATCTCCCCCCAAGTCCTCCATCTCCCCCCAGCTCTCCATCTCCCCCAAGTCCTCCATCTCCCCCCCAGCCCTCCATCTCCCCCCCAGCCCTCCATCTCCCCCCAGCCCTCCATCTCCCCCCAAGTCCTCCATCTCCCCCCAAGTCCTCCATCTCCCCCCAGCTCTCCATCTCCCCCCAGCTCTCCATCTCCCCCCAAGTCCTCCATCTCCCCCCAGCCCTCCATCTCCCCCCAAGTCCTCCATCTCCCCCCCAGCCCTCCATCTCCCCCCCAGCTCTCCATCTCCCCCCAGCCCTCCATCTCCCCCCAAGTCCTCCATCTCCCCCCAGCCCTCCATCTCCCCCCAGCCCTCCATCTCCCCCCAAGTCCTCCATCTCCCCCCAGCTCTCCATCTCCCCCCCAGCTCTCCATCTCCCCCCCAGCCCTCCATCTCCCCCCAGCTCTCCATCTCCCCCCCAGCTCTCCATCTCCCCCCCCAGCCCTCCATCTCCCCCCAGCCCTCCACCTCCCCCCAGCCCTCCATCTCCCCCCCCAGCCCTCCATCTCCCCCCAGCCCTCCACCTCCCCCCAGCCCTCCATCTCCCCCCCAGCCCTCCATCTCCCCCCCAGACCTCCATCTCCCCCCAGCCCTCCATCTCCCCCCAAGTCCTCCATCTCCCCCCCAGCCCTCCATCTCCCCCCAGCTCTCCATCTCCCCCCCAGCTCTCCATCTCCCCCCAGCCCTCCACCTCCCCCCAGCCCTCCATCTCCCCCCCAGCCCCCCATCTCCCCCCCAGCCCTCCATCTCCCCCCAGCCCTCCATCTCCCCCCCAGCCCTCCATCTCCCCCCCAGACCTCCATCTCCCCCCAGCCCTCCATCTCCCCCCAAGTCCTCCATCTCCCCCCCAGCCCTCCATCTCCCCCCAGCTCTCCATCTCCCCCCCAGCCCTCCATCTCCCCCCAGCTCTCCATCTCCCCCCAGCCCTCCATCTCCCCCCCAGCCCCCCATCTCCCCCCAGCCCTCCATCTCCCCCCCCAGCCCTCCATCTCCCACCCTCTGGGGTTCTTTGCCTGCCTTGGGAGTGGCTCCTTCCATTCCTGGAGAGAAAGGCGGCTACGGGGGGGGCTTCCTCTCCCCCAGCAGAAAATGCTGCAGATCTGGAAGGCTGCAGGCTGTGCGGGCAGCAGCCGCCTGGCCGGGCCCCGTCTATTTTAAACGGCCCAGATAGCCGGCGAGGCGGAGGCCCAAGCAGCCCAGCGGGGGACAGGCATCTGGTGCTGGCAGCAGGCGGCAGGCTGGCGCAGATCCCACTCTCCCTGGGTGCGCAGCCTGGCAGGGAGGAAGAGGGGGGCTCCTGTCTCCCTGGGGGGCGAGGAGATGCCCCTGTCACCTCCTCATGTGCTCAGGGACAGTCTGGACTTTTCTGGTCTGCAGGTTGTCCTCGGGGCCGGGTAACCCCAGCCATTCTCTCTTCACCGCCATCTTCCTCTCCATTCCCCTCGCCCTGCCCCCAGGAAGCTCCAGACACTGGGGACAGAATTCCCCTTCTATCCTGTCGTCTCCCCGTGCTGCACTCTGGGTCATTTCTTCTTCCTCCTCCTCCTCTTCTTCTTTTCAAAGATTTATTTATTTGCAAGACAGAGTTACAGAGAGGCAGAGGCAGAGGCAGAGAGAGAGAGAGAGAGAGAGAGAGAGATCTTCCATCTAATGGTTCACTCCCCAAATGACAGCAATGGCCGGAGCCAGGAGATTCTTCCAGGCCTTCCACACGGGTGCAGGGACCCAAGGATGTGGGCCATCCTCTGCTGCTTTCCCAGGCCATAGCAGAGAGCTGGATCAGAAGTGGAGCACCCAGGACTCGAACTGGTGCCCATATGGGATGCCAGCACTGCAGGCAGTGACTTTACCCGCTATGCCACAGCACAGGCCCCATTTCTTCTGACATCTCACTAATGACCATGAACAATCTTCTGCCCAATACGATGACCAAGTCCAATCTTTTGAATTTCTAGAAGTCCTATTTTTCTTTTCCAAATCTGCTGTCACTTCTCATAGCCTTCTGTCCCCGGAGGCATTATCTTTCTTTAATTTTAGTTATTTCTTTTCATTTCACTTGAAAGACAGAGAGAGGTCTTGCATCCCCTGGTTCATTCCCTAAGTGCCTGTGCCAGGCAGGGCTGGGCCAGGCTGAAGTCAGGAGCCAGGAACTGCATCCGGGTCTCCCGCGTGGGTGGCAGCAGCCGCCATCCACTGCCTCCCAGATGCAGAGGAGGAAGCTGGATGACGAGGCGGCATGGGGTCGGTGTTGCGGCACAGCCCGGCGAGCTGCTGTCTGCCCGCCAGCACCCCATCAGAGCCAGCTCAAGTCCTAGCTGCTCTGCTTCCAGTCCAGCTCCCCGCCTACGAGACC
This sequence comes from Oryctolagus cuniculus, assembly GCF_964237555.1. Taxonomy (NCBI): domain Eukaryota; kingdom Metazoa; phylum Chordata; class Mammalia; order Lagomorpha; family Leporidae; genus Oryctolagus; species Oryctolagus cuniculus. Next base: position 6,347,416 of record NC_091452.1, on the reverse strand, counting down.
GGGCACGCAGCAGAGGGTGCACCCCCAGCCGGATGGAGTCCTGGCTCCTGGCGTTGGCTTGGCCCAGGCCTGGCAGTGTGGCCATTTAGAGAGTGACGCAACAGATGACAGCTCGAGCGCCTCTCGCTGTAGCTCTGTTAACTAAGTAAACAAATCAATCTTTCTTTTTTTAAATTTTATTTATTTTTTGACAGGCAGAGTGGATAGTGAGAGAGAGAGACAGAGAGAAAGGTCTTCCTTTGCCGTTGGTTCACCCTCCAATGGCGGCCCGCGGCCGGCGCGCTGGAAGTTGTCCCAGGTGGCGATTCGACCACTGCGCCAAACACCCGTGCCTGGAAGTGTCTTCGTGGCCGCCGTGTGGGACAGAGGGACGCCTCTCTCCCTGCCACCTGCTGGTCCTTGCTCGTGCTGCCTGGTTTCCATGTGGGCCAGGCTGTCTCCAGCTGGGTGGCTGTCACTGCCCTAGCACAGTGACTGCAGGCCCTTCGGGGCTCCTGTCTGCTAGGGCCAGGCTCACAGGGCACGCCCCCGGCCTCAGGCCCTGGGCGCCTGGTTGCCCGGTGTCCATGGGCAGGCAGATGTGCGGTGGTGACTTCTCCGGGGCTGTTTTCTCTTCCGGTTCCTTTCTCTGACTTGCTTAGCATCAACTCCTCTAACGTGGCCCGGGGTCGGGGTGAGCGCTGCGCATTGGTGGCATCCAGGAAACGTGCAGCCGTCGGATACCCCCAGGGGCAGTAGCCCCACCTTGCAGGTGTTGGCACGGTGTCAGCGCTCTGCCAGTGACCTCCAGCCAGGAGGACAGGGGCCCGGCCCGCCCCAGGCAGCTCAGCCCTGTGTTCTGGGTAGCTTCGCAGCTTTCTCCCCGTCTTCTCCCGGGGGATGTCGATGGCCTTGCGCCAGCAGTGGCTCTGGAATTCCCCTGGATGCCCCAGGGGAACAGGGGCCTGAGTGACACAAAGCCACAAAGCCAGCCTCCAGCCAGCAAGGACGGCGCACAGCGTGGGGAGAGGGTGTGGCAGTGCATGAGTGTGGGCCCGGGGGTCAGTCTCCGCCCCAGGGTGGGGAGAAGCCTCTGAGGGTCTGATTCATAGCAGGGGGGGTGGGGGTGGGACGCCTAAGGGGGATGAGGAATAAATGCAGCGTGAGACCCTAGGACAGAAGGACTGGGCGGGGGGAGGGGGAGGCAGCTAAGGGACTGAGTAAAGTGTGGACTCTGGTTAGCCCTGATGGCCAACATTGCTGGTTGTTTCCAAGGTAACCCCGCACGGGGGCGGGGCTAGGATGGGAAGCCGGATGGGGGCGGGTCTGGGGGGCTCCCTGTGTTAGCTTCGGTGCTCTGTAAGCGCGCTCTGCTGAACAAGTCAAGCCTGGCTGTGGAGCAAAGGCCCGGATGCCCGCTGTGTGGAGGACGGGTGTCGAGGGTGGGGCGGAGGCAGCAGGTGACACAGGGGCTTGGACTGGGGTGGGGCAGAGACGAGGAAACAGGATCCAAACAGGGAAGTGGCGCGGACGCCTGGCAGGCCCCGGGTCTCGCCAAGCTGTGGGCCATGAAGAAAGGGAGGAGTCCAGCAACACCCAGATCTCTCGACCTGAGTAACCGGCACGCGGTGTCGTTGGCTCACACACACCGGCCTGGGGGCAAAGCAACAGGTTTGGGAGAAAATCTCAAGATGCTTCGCTTCCTTTCTTTTCCCTCTTTTTTTTTTTTTTTTTTTTTTTTTTTTTTTACTTAAGTCATTTATTTCTTTGAAGCAGGGTGAGGGGAGAGAGAGAGAGGCCTGGGCCAAGCAGAAGCCAGGAGCCAGGAACTCTGTCCAGGTCTCCCACGTGGGTGGCAGGGACCCAAGCACTTGGGCCGTCATGGTTGCTTTCCCAGGCCACCAGCAGGAAGCTGCACTGGACGCGGAGCAGCCAGGACTCAAACCGGCACTCGGATGCGGGATGTGGGCGTCGTACGCGGAGCTTGCCCCCCAAGTCACACCACCAGTCCCAGGACACTTCACTTCCGCCAACAGGCAGGAGGAGATGCGTTTGTTCATGGGGGTCACGGTTAGCACGCCCATCGCGACGAGGGGCACAGCGGGGGAGGGACCTGGGCGCCTGCCCCTCAGAAGCTCCGTGTGCTTGAAGAGCAGGCGACATGCTGGAGAAGCCCGGACAGACCAAGTGCAGCTGGGCTACGGAGGAATCGGGGGGACTGCACGGAGGCGGTGGGCACAAAGGATGCCTGCTCTGGATTCCCCACCTCAGCCATCGTCCTGCTGGGCAAAAGCCGCAGGGGCCGGCGTTATGGCACGGCAGGCTAAGCCGCCACTGGGGATGCCAGTGTCCTTCCTGGAGAGCCTGGTTTGAGTCCCAGCTTCCTGCTGGCAGGCAGCAGGTGATGGCTCCTGCACATGGGCCCCGGCCCCCCTCACGGGAGACCCGGAAGGAGCTCCTGCCTCCTGGCTCCCGCTTGGCCCAGCCCCGGCTGGTGTTGGCATTTGGGGAGTGGACCAGGAGGTCCACTGTCTCTCCCTGTCACTCTGTCCTTCAATGAATAAACACATAAAGAAGAGCCCCCGTCCTGGCCGCCGCCCTGGCCGGCAGCTCGGGCTCCTCTGTGGAAAGGCCTCCCCCTCTCCAGGCTGGGGAACGGAAGAGCTGGACAGCTCAGGTCAGAGGTGAGAGAGCGCATCTGGCAGCCGACCAGGCCCGGGCAAGGCGGGCGCGGCCCAGAGCACCCTGCACGGCTCTGAGTCACGGCCGTAAAGGCTGCCGTTGCCGCGGGCGTGTCCAGCACTGCCTCGCGGGCCAGGCGCGGTCCGGGGGCACGGGGCACGAGGCCGCCGGCACTCCCTGCGAACAAGGTCCTGGCTAGAAATAGCAGCAGCACATCCGGAACAGCGGCTACCCCTCTGCCGGCGGCATTTCCCACCCCCCACCCTGGGGGAACCAGGCCCGGCCCTCAGGGGCAACCGCGCTGGCCCCCGGCCCACAGCCAGCACATTCTCTGCCCTGAGCCACAGGATCAACCAGGCCACGCCGTCCGGTCCTGGAGGAGAAGTCAAGCCCCTCCCAGCACCCACACAGGCCCCGTCCCCCTTCCTGTCCCCTTTCCTGTCCCCTCCTCCACCCTCCCTCGCACCCTCCTCGGTCCGTCTGCAGCCCTGGCGGCCGGACACCTTCCTGCGCGTGGGCGTGGTTCTTGCTGTACCTTCGTGGCATCGTTGCCCCCATCTTTTTTGATTCCCTTAGGAAGTGAAATCCATGTACTATGCAAACACCCCTTGTAAAGTGCACTGATGCATCGGTACGTAGCGTAGGTGCCAGGCTGGCGTTGCGCACAGCAGGTGGAGGTGGGGCGACCGCCTGAGCTCTATGCAGAGGCGTTGGTTCAAGTGCTGGCTGCTTGCTCTGTGCCTGGGAAAGCAGCGGATGCCAGCCCAAGTGCTTGGGCCCTGCCACCCACCTGGGGACCTGGATGGAGATCCAGGCTCCTGGCTTTGGCCTGGCTCAGCCCTGGCCATTGTGGCCATTTGGGGAGTGAACCAGCAGATGGAGTTTCTCTCCCTCTGCCCCTGCTACTCTGTAACTCTGCCTTTCAAATAAATGAACAAATCTTTTTTCAAAAAGTGCTTTTTGGACTCCCTGGTTTCAGGACTGTCCCACGGGCAGGCTTTGTGGTGCAGTGGGTTAAGCCTGCATCCCACATCTGAGTGCCTGGTTCAAGTCCTGGCTACCCTGGAGCGCGAAGTGGGGGCGACAGGGCTCAGCCGAAGTGAGCTGGGAGGTTTGGAGCGAAGGGCTCGGACCACGCGCTCAGTTTTTAAATTGTTGTAGTTTAGCCTGCGACGCCTATGACTAGAGCCAACAATTTGAAATGGCCAGCTGCTTGCTAATGCAGACCCTGGGAGGCAGTGCCGAGGGCTCAGGTAATGGGGTCCGCGCCACTTCTGTGGGAGACCTGGATTGAGTTCTAAGCTCCTGGCTCCTGTGCACCCAACCGCGGAGAGTGAACCAGTGGAGAGTCTGCTTGTCTTTCTGCCTTCAAAAAGAGAAGAAAGAAGGAAAAAACCCCATGCTATGAGAGTTCCACGCGTGGCCTGGTCCACGCTGTCCCCACGCCGAGCCGCTCCCCTCGAGATCATCATCATTCAACACTTCATCCGGCGCAGCGCCGAGAGGTAGCTGCTGCCAGCACTGCTTAGGCAGCGACGTCCAAAAATAGTCCGTACGCGTTTAGCACAAACCCAAGTCCTTTCTGAACACTCCAGTGCTCCGCTGGCTGATTCTAGGGGTGCAGGCCAGGTGCACACTGCAGGACACAACAACCCGCTGTCTACACAGCCCACGGCTCCTCATCACTCTTGCCCTGGAGGACAGGGGCTGCGTCCGGCCCTTGGGTTTGGGAACAGCGCTACCGTGTGGCCCACACTTTCGTTCTTTGGGGAATTCACTTGGCAGTGGAACTGCTGAGTCACGTGGTAACTCCATGGTCCACTTTGTGGGGAGCAACTCGGACTAGACTGTTACTGGAATTAAGACTTATTCTATGCATCTGCTCTCCCACAATATGGCGCTGAGAAGGGAGTAACAACTTCTACGCAGCTGCCTCTCGCCAACTTGAGTGATGACCTGCAGGAGCTGATCCTGCTCCTGATTGGAGGAGAGCAGCGTGCTCGGCGTGTGGGTAGCAGAGTTAGGATTGGCGGAGGACTATAAAGGAGGAGAGAGACAACATGCACCAGGAACATCTAAGGGGAACATCTATCTGAAGGAACACCTGAGCAGCCCCCAAGAGAGCCGGCCGGCGGTGTGCTGCTCCCCCGCGGAAGTGGGGAAAGTGGCAGGGGGAACCGCCCTTCCACGGAGGTGGAAGGGTTGGTAGCCAACCTGGGAAGAACCAGCAGCAAACCCGGGGAGGGCCGAGCAGACAAAAGAACAGCGCAGAGTTCAGTGCCCCTCCTCCACGAAGAGGGGGAGCGACATAATGGTGCCGTGACTCGGATATGAAGCCTAGGCAGGGCTTAGTGTCGTTCCTCCACGAAGAGGGGGAGCAACACACTTCTTTTTAAGATTTATTTTATTTATTTGAAAGAGTCACAGAGAGGCAGAGCCAAAGAGAGCGAGGTCTTCCATCCGCAGGTCCACTCCCCAGATGACCACAATGGCCAGAGCTGAGCCGATCCACAGCCAGGAGCCAGGAGCCTCCTCCAGGTCTCCCACGTGGGTGCAGGGACCCAAGGACTTGGGCCATCTTCCCCTGCTTTTCCAGGCCATAGCAGAGAGATGGATCATAGGTGGAACATCCGGGACTTGAACAGGAGCCTGTGTGGGATGCCGGCACTGCAGGCCAGGGCTTTAACCCACAGCGCCACAGCGCCACGGTCCACTTCTTAAGGAACTCCAAATTGCTTTCTGTACTGCTCTGTCCTCAGACCCAGGGTGCCACAGGCCGAGAGCTGGCACCTTGGGTTGCTGCAGGTTCACCCACAGGTGACTCAGCTTTTTTTTTTTTTTTCCTTAAGATTTATTTATTTATTTGAAAGGCAAAGTTACAGAGAGAGAGGCAGAGAGAGAAAGAGAGAGAGAGGGAGAGTGCACAAGCTGGAGCCTGGGCCAATCTGAAGTTAGGAGCCAGGAGCTTCTTCCAGGTCTCCCACACAGGTGCAGGGGCCCAAGGACTTGGGCATCATCTACTGCTTTCCCAGGCCACAGCAGAAGAAGTGGAGCAGCTGGGACTTGAACCAGCACCCATATGAATGCTCTCACTGCAGGCAGTGGCTTTACCTGCTATGCCACAGCGCCGGCCCTGTGACTCAGCTCTTAAAAGGCCAACTCCCTCCTGCCCTAAAGACAGAACCAAAACCAGCCAGGAGAAGTGGCTTGGGAGGTCGCTTCCTTCCCGGTCCTGCACGGTGCTGACTCAGCACAGTCTCTTTTCAGCAATCCCCCAGCCCCACGCAGCAGTGGAATGGGAAACCCTGAACCCCGCACTGGAAAAGAGAACAAAGGATGAAAGTGGGAAAGAATCGGACAAGAACCTGCAGGCTGGGGTCGGGGCTCAGGGGCTCAGGCAGCCTGTCTTCAGTTCCCAGCTTGCCATGAGCTGTAGATCTTTCGCCAGTTATATATCCTTGTCTTTCTTTTCTTGGAAAAGTAGGGTTAATAGTGGCAGCTGCCTCCTGAGGACTAAGGGAGTTAAATGCTATAAAGGGGCTGGGTGTTCGGCCCGCCGGGTAAGACATCCCTTGGGACTCCCCTGTGCCGTATCAGAGAGCCTGAGACCACGTCCTGGCTCCTCCACTTCTGAGCTGGCCTCCTCCTGACGCACACCCTGGCAGGCGGCAGGCGACGGCTCAAGTATTTGGGTGCCTGCCACCCACGAGGGAGCCCTGTTTGAGTTCCAGGGTCCTCTCCCAGTTCGAGAGATCTCTGTACCTGTCTCCATCTCCCACATAAACGAAAAATAAAGAGATTGAAGAATACCTTAAAAAGCTAAAGGAAGCACTGTGTACGTGTGCTTACTGCCTGTGACGACGCAATCTGGAACGGTTCGGGGGTGGGGGTCGTGGAGCACTGGGTTCAGCTGCTGCCCGCAGTGCCAGCACCCCACATCTGAGTGCCAGCACCCGCATCTGAGTGCCAGCACCCCACATCTGAGTGCCAGCACCCACATCTGAGTGCCAGCACCCGCATCTGAGTGCCAGCACGCCGCAGTGCCAGCACCCCGCATCTGAGTGCCAGCACCCACATCTGAGTGCCAGCACCCACATCTGAGTGCCAGCTCGAGTCCTGGCCGCTCTGCTCCCCTCCCAGCCTCCCGCCAATGCCCCAGGGAGGCACAGGCACCTGGTCCCCACCATCCCTGTGGGACACCAGGATTGAGGTGCTGGCTACTGGTTTTGACCTGGTCCAGGTCTGGCTGTAGTGGCCATTTGGGGAGTAAACCAGCACACAGAAGATCTCTCTCTCTCTCTCTCTCTCTCCCCCACTCTCGTGTCTCTACCTTTCTGTCGCTCTGCCTTTCAAATACATACATTTTTTTCTTTTTCTTTCTTTCTTTCTTTCTTTCTTTCTTTCTTTCTTTCTTTCTTTCTTTTTTTTTTTTTTGTTTTGACAGGCAGAGTGGACAGTGAGAGAGAGAGACAGAGAGAAAGGTCTTCCTTTGCCGTTGGTTCACCCTCCAATGGCCGCCACGGCCAGTGCGCTGCGGCCGGCGCACCGCGCTGATCCGAAGCCAGGAACCAGGTACTTCTCCTGGTCTCCCATGGGGTGCAGGGCCCAAGCACTTGAGCCATCCTCCACTGCACTCCCTGGCCACAGCAGAGAGCTGGCCTGGAAGAGGGGCAACTGGGACAGAATCCGGCGCCCCAACCGGGACTAGAACCCGGTGTGCCAGCACCGCAAGGCGGAGGATTAGCTTAGTGAGCCGCGGCGCCAGACTCAAGTACATACATTTTAAAGGAAAAGGCTCAAGCGGTCAGTGACACGATACGTGTCTTTTATCACTACAAGGAAAGGAAACTGAACAAGTCCTTTCCCACCCCCCCACCCCGCCCCTGCAGACAGTGCAAGGACTTCTGCAGTATTGTTTGTAATGACAGCAGCTCTCCTGCCTGGGCCAGACACAGATGACCTCTGGCGGAGGGCGAGTCCAGTGCCGCGTTCCGGAGGTGCCCTCTGTGGAACTTTCTAGAATGCCCGGCCCCTTTCCTAGGCTGCGCTCATGGAGCAAGGCAGTGGCGAGACCCACGGCGGCTGCTCTAGTGCTGTTTCCGGGGGCCAGAGTCGGGCCAGCGGCTTCGTGGGCTCCCCAGGGGCCTGGGCCAGCACTGAGCACCTGTCTTTGGAGTGGTGCACAGTCCCCTCCAGGGACTTTGTTTTTAAGATTTATTTTATTTATTTGAAAGACAGAGTTACACAGAGAGAGGAGAGGCAGAGAGAGAGGAGAGAGGGAGAGAGGTCTTCCATCTGTTGGTTCACTCCCCAATTGGCTGCAACGGCCGGAGCTGGGCTGATCCAAAGTCAGGAGCCAGGAGCTTCTTCTGGGTCTCCCACATGGGTGCAGGGATCGGAAGAGGAGCAGCCGGGACTAGAACTGGCGCCCATGTGGGATGCCGGCGCTTCAGGCCAGGGTGTTAACCCACTGTACCACAGCACTGGCCCCAGGGACGTTTTTAATTTTTAGGAAAGTACATAAAACCTGACAGACCGTGTGCACCTGCTTTCGGGAGTTCTACCAGGGGCCTTTAAAAAGTCCAGGGAAAAACACACGTGAAAACAGGATACGTGGGCCGGGAGCCGTAAGTTAGGCCCCTGCCTGCGATGCTGGCAACCATATGAATGCTGGCTTGAGGCCCAGATGCTCCACTTCTGATCCAGCTCCCTGCTAATGCACCTGGGACAGCAGTGGAAGACGGCCCAGGTCTTTGGGCCCTTGCACCTACCTGGGAGACCTGGATGGAGTTCCAGGTTCCTGGCTTTGGCCTGGCCCAGCCCTGGCTGTTGCAGCCATTTGGAGAGTGAACCAGTGGATGTAAGATCTGTCTCTATAACTCTACCTTTCAAGTAAATAAGTAAATCTTAAAAAATAAAATAAAATAAATAGGGGCCAGCGCTGTGGTGCAGGTTAGTCCTCCACCTGCAGTGTCAGCATCACATATGGGCGCTGGTTCTAGTCCCGGCTGCTCTGCTTCTGATCCAGCTCTCTGCTGTGGCCTGGGAAAGCAGTAGAAGATGGCCCAAGTCCTTGGGCCCCTGTACCCATGTGGGAGACCATGAAGATGCTCCTGGCTCCTGGCTTCAGATCAGCCCAGTTCTGGCCGTTTCGGCCATTTGGGGAGTGAACCTTTCACTGCCTATAACTCTACCTCTCAAATAAATAAATAAAAATCTTTAAAAAAATTAAAAAGGAAAGAAATGAAAGCACGTGTCTGCAGGAGACCCCACCCCCACACGTGGTCTTGCTTTCCATGGCCTCAGCTACCTGTGGTCCACAGCACCACCACGGCTGACTGGTCCTGCCTTAGACCTGTCCCCAGGCGGTCAGTGGTGGCCCAAGCCCACGCCAGTCCCCACGTCCTCCTCCTCACTCGTCTCCTCGCGGGGGCATGGTGTCACCTCACGTCATCACTGGAAGGCCGGCTGTGGTACAGTAAGGTATTTTGAGGGCAAGAGGCCACAGTCACGTAACTTGTATTCAGTATATCACTATCATTGCTCTATTTCAGTATTAGAGTGTTACTTATCTCTTACTATGCCTAATTTATATATCAAACTTTATCTTCAGTATGTACAGATAAATGGGATATAAATGGATAGGATGTATACACATAGGTTTGCTACCATCTGAGGCTTCTGGCATCCGCTGGGGGCCCTGGCATGCATCCCCAGGGACAGGGGGCGACCACTGCACTCCTCCCATCACCCCTTCCCTCCTCATGTCACCCCTTCCCTCCTCACATCTCCAGACACAGACTCCAGCGGGAGTCTAATGTGTGCCCCCCCCAGCCTGTCTGCAAACTCTGCACACAGTCTTGTAACCCAAGAAACATATTTGATGTCGTTTTGTGCCGTTTACTGAACACAAAGCACAGCTGACCGCGCCGGAGCGTGCCGTGCCGCCGTCCTGCGGGCTTCGCACACACGCATGCTCCTGAGGTCCAGGAGGGGGTGTTTAGCTCAAGTCTCAGACACCGGTAGCACAGCCACGTCCCACTCCGGAGTGCTCGGGTCCAGCACCCGGCTCTGGCTCCTGACTGCTGCCCGCTAATGTGGACTCGGGGCAGCGGTGATGGTTCGAGAAAGTGGGCTCCCGGTTCCCAGCTTCTGCCCCAGCTCAGCCCAGCTGTCGTGAGATGGAACTCCCTCTCTCTCCCTCTCCCTCTCCCTCTCACCCAGGTGCTCACCTGGGTGTCCCACCTGGGCGGCAGGGTTCCAGGCACTGGCTTCATCCTCTGCTGCCTCCCAGGCGCGTGTCGGGGAGCTGGATCAGACGCGGAGGAGCCGGGACTCAACCAGCACTCAGCGGTGGGATGCCAGCCTCAGCGGCGGCTTCACCTGTGTGCCACAGCCTCTGCCCGTCCGTCACTTCTGAAGCACCCTCATGTATCCAAGCTGATACACACAGATCCAAGGTACGCCCGGATCCCTCCTGCTCGTCTGCTGTCCACTGCCGTAAGACGCCCACGACTAGGTGCGTTGTGGAGAAAAGAGGTTTATTTCCACCCACAGTTTTGGGGACTGAATGTCCACAATCAAATGGTCTCGCCACTGGCCTCTGGCGAGGGCCTTGTAGATGACAGCCAGTGGTGGGATGTGGGCCTGCCTGCAGTGGCGGGCAACCAGCTGGGCAAGTCTTGGGTCAGGCTTGCTCCTCTGCCACAGCCCCCTCTCCAGGAACACACTCGGGAAGACTGGCGGTAACCCACCCTGGGGCAGGGTCCCCATCCCTCATCACCCAGGCCCCAGCACCCCTACTTGGACAGAGTCCCCAACTTCCGTCACAACTGGGGACACGAGCTACACCCAAACCGTTGTGGGCCCTGTCACAGCCCGTCTGTACTGGGACAACAGAAGACCACAGCCAGTGAACAGAAATGTCCGTAGTTCTCACTGCTGGGGCCAAGGGACTTGCTACCCAGCCAACAGCACAGCAGGCGTCCACAGAGGCTCCTAACAAGGCCACTCCCACAATCGGCCGTCAGTTAATCCATTCATTCGTCCCAGGATCAATCCACTCAGGGAGAGAGCCCTGCCACCTGGCTTCAGTAGCTCCATGCCCGACTCCACCCACCCCCGCCAGCCACGGCAGACACCTGGGGACTGAACCAGCGGACGGGCGCTCTGTCTCTCGAGTGAAATAAGATATTAAATACATAAATAAATTTTACCTGCACATTTCAAAGCAGTGAGAGGCCATGAACCCAGCCCTGCCCCGTGCCCTCCTTACCCCAGCTCTCTGGGAACACACAGCCCTGGCTAATCCCTATTCCACCTGGTTCCTGCTCCTTTCCCTGTCAGTCTTGCAGCTGCTGGTGCATTCCCTGGCTGCCTGAGCCCAGCGGCAGAGGAATGGTAACAGGGCCAGGCGTCGGGGTGCATGGCTCCCTGCCTCCCGTATCCGAGCGCCCACTCCAGGGCCAGCTGCTCTACTTTCAACCCAGCTCCCTGCTGATGTGCCTGGGGGGCAGCGGATGATGGCTCAGGTGCGTGGGCCCCTGCCCAGATGGAGCTCCAGGCTCCTGGCCCAACCCTGGCTGCTGTGGCCACTTGGGGAGTGAACCGGAAGCTGAAGATTTCTCTCTCTCTGTTGCTCTGCCCTTTAAGTAGAAGAAAAGAATAAACATTCAAAAACTAACAGTAACAAAGTCAGCTTTCGAAGTCCCCTCTCTGTCTGCCTCGCACCCACCAGAACGTCTACAACTAAGACACACAGAAATCAGGCGCTGGTGATGATGCAGCGAACCTGGAACCCAGATTCCCGCCTCGTGCACGCTGGCAGGAATACAGAAAAGAGGCGGGCGGGTCCTCAGCTGGCCGAACGCGGAGACCCAGTCACGGGAGGCCCGGCGCTCCATGCCCAGGTGCACGGCCAAGACACGAGCAGCGTCGTCCCTCCACCGACAGTCGCAGAAGCCAAGTGCACACCGCCCGCATAAGGGGCTGTTGCTCAGTCCGAAAAAACAACCAGGTGTTGACACCCGCGCCACCCCGGCTGCGAGGCCACGCCCACGAGGCCACGTGTCATGTGCAGCATCCAAGTCCATACAGACAGCAGGACTGTGGGGGGAGGGGGGAGGAGCTTAGTGGGTCGGGGGTTCCCTTCTGGGGGTGCTGAAGACACCCCGGAACTGGACAACAGGGCTGGCAGCGCACGCCCAGTGTCACCAGTGACAGTGTCTACTGTGTGCGTTTTACCACGATGCAAGCAAGTGTAAGAAATCTAAGCGCAGTGTGGTGCCCTGCACGGGCTCTTGGAACACAGCCAAAGGTCTAAGCCTAGAAGCCGGCAGAATACAAAATACCTCGTGTCTGGCTGACGGGGCTCTGACACACACAGAGAAGCGCGAGTCAGTCCGAGTCCGGACCACAAAGCCACACAGCTTCTCAGTTCCCTCCTGTGAGGTCCTGTCTGTGTGGCACAGGGTCAATCAACTGACCGCTCTGAGCTTGGGATTCATCGACTTTTAAAAAAAACGTATTTGTTTATTCAAAAGGCAGAGTCAGAAAGAGAGAAAGAGAGAGAGAGACAGAGAGAGAGAGATCCTCCATCTGCTGGTCCACTCCCCAAATGGGTGGGGCTGGGCCAGGCTGAAGTCAGGAGCCTGAAACTCCACCCAGGTCTCCCATGTGGGTGCAGGAGCCAAGCACTTGGGCCTTCCTCTGCTGCCTTCCCAGGCTCATTAGCAGGGAGCTGGATCAGAAGTGGAGCAGTGGGACCAGCACTCTGGCGTAGCGGGTAAAGCTGCCACCTGCAATGCTGGCATCCCATGTGGGCGCCAGTTTGAGTCTCTGCTGCTCCACTTCCAGTCCAGCTCTCTGCTGTGGCCTGGGAAAGCAGTGGAAGATGGCCCAAGTCCTTGGGCCCCTGTACCCATGTGGGAGACCCGGAAAAAGCTCCTGGCTCCTGGCTTTGGATCTGCACAGCTCCAGCTGTTACAGCCATTTGGGGAGTGAACCAGTGGATGGAAGACTTCTCTCTCTCTCTCTCTGCCTTTCAAATAAATAATCCCAAAAAAAAAAAAAAGGAAGTGGAGCAGCTGGGAATCAAACCTGTACCCATATGGATGCTGGCGCTGCAGGTGGCAGCTGAGCCTGCGGTGCCACAAGGCTAGCCCTCTGGGTTGAGCAACTTGAAAATGGATAAAAGGGGATCTCAGAGGGTTGTTGTGAGGATCAAACACACCAGACGCAAAACACCAAAACACCTGGTCTCTCAGATTCCACCAGGACCCCGGCCTCGGCCTCCATTTTTGCGGGGGGGCTCACTCCTAAGGCTCAGAATGGCTTTTCAGGGAGTGAGCTCGAGGGTCCAAGACAGCCAAGGTGCTCGGGGTGGGGTGGGGTCCAAGCGCCTGAGGACAAGCAGGGGCCCGGCCGGCAGGAAGGCGGGTGCTGGCTGCCCTGAGCGTACAGCAGTGTGGCCGCACCAGTGGCTGAAGTACTGGAACATTCCTGCCTAGTGCTCTCCTGCTTGGTTTGGCCAAACGCCCTCGCCCAGCCCTGCTCCCGGGTGCCAGGCCCAGGCCTCCGCCTCTGTGGTGGCTCTGCAGGCCGGCGTTTCTCCGTGGGCTGCCGCGGCTGTGGGGGTCCGGGCCCCTAAGGAAAGGACCCCGTGCACTGGCGCGCCTCAGCCATCGCGGGAAGCACACGAGTCCCTGTGGGCTGGACCACCAGGCTGCACAGCCCCACGGAGCAGACGGACAGACAGACGTGGACGTCTGCTCCCAAGGACATGAGGGGCGTGGACGCGGGCTCCAGACACCGGATGGGAGACCTTGGACCACCCCACGCCTCTCCACAACTCCATCAGGCAGGGCTGGGAGGAGAACCGGGGCCACAGGAGAAACCCAACCAAGCGATGGGTCAGATGGCCCACGGAGAAGTCAGAGGTCAAGGGTCAGGGGTCAGAGGTAGTACACTTTATTGACCGGGTTCTCCCAACATCTCGCGACCCCGGGCAAGCCCAGAGCCTGGGCTTTCCCGCTGCCCCGTCACCCCCAGAGGAGAGTCGCGGCGCACAAACATCCACGTGGCCTCCGGCAGCAGGGCGGCAGGTGTGGCATGAGGGGCGGCGGGACAAGCAGGGGCGCCAGGCCTGGCCGGCCCCTCACTCCCCCGTGAGGGTCACAGTGGTTCACAGTGAGACCGGCTCCGACTGGCAGGGCGGCAGGGGCCTCGGGCAGACCACCACCTCAGCTCTCAGCCCAGCCTCGGCCTGACTCAGGGAGCTGGGCAGTGGGAGAGGCAGAGTCCAGTCCCCCCTGCTGCCCCCTCGGGACGGGGCGCCCCTTCCCGGCAGGGGCAGAGGATGGCGCCTCGGTCTCTCCTGACAGCCCCCGGGGGTTAGTAGGAAGGGCCACTCACTCCCGGCTCAGAAGTTTCTAGAACAACTTGGTGAACTTGCCCACCGCTACTCCCAAGAAGAAAAATGCTTTTGAGATCTAGGAGCTGACTGGGCTGCGCCAGCCAAGCAGTCAGAACCCTGGTAAGACCTTGGTGTAGAAAGGGGGCTCTGCCTTTGCTCCGAGCCCAGGGGGCCGGGGGGCTCCTTGGCAGCGCGGGGCTGGTGCTGCTCCGGGGGGCAGGGTGGGATCCAGGGAGATGCAGGAAGCGGTGATACGTGGGACACGGCAGGGCCCTCCGGTGCCAGGGGCCTGGGCTCAGGGGGCAGCGGGGCTGCTCGGGCCCCACGAGCATGTTTGCCCGGCGGGCGCCGGGGCCTGTCCCCCCAGGAGAGGCAGGGCCCAGCGATCGGGGTCAGGCCTTGGGACATGCGCTGCCCGGCGGCTCCTTGTGGCCAGCGGTGTAGTCCGAGGCGGGCTCGAGCCCCAGCATCTGGCGCTGCACCAGCTTGGCGTAGAGGCCGCCCTGAGCCAGCAGCTGCTGGTGGGTGCCCTGCTGCACCACGCGGCCCTTGTCCAGCACCACAATGAGGTGTGCCCGCTCCACCGTGCTCAGCCGGTGTGCGATGATGAGCACCGTGTGCTTCTGCAGATTGCCGTGGATGGCCTGCTGGATCTGCGGGGACAGCAGGGTCGGGCTTGCGGGGCGCCCAGCAGGGCCTGGCCCACCCACCCCCTGCCCCGTCTCGCTTGGGGCTTGGCCCCGGGGTCTCTGTTGAAGGGATCGGTGCTCAAGGAACAGGACGACGGGCCCCTGCCCTGGTCCTGCAGTCTTCCAGCTCCTTCTCAAACCCTCGCCTTGGTGAACGGCATCACCCCCCAGCCCCAAAGCTCAGCAAACCAAACCAGGCCCCCCACAGTTCCTCAGCTGTGCCTCATCGCTGGGGTCCACGGGGGCACAACCCCCCGCCCCACCTTCCCGCTCACCTTTCACACCCGTGTCCTGTGTGCCTGTCTGCCTGTCCGACCCGTCCCCCAGGTGCATTTAAAATGCTTTCATCCTCGTCCACGCCTGCTCAAAACCCTGCGCTGTCTCTTCCCCAGCCCCGGGGCGGGGCGGGGGCGGGGCGGGGCGGGGGCGGGGGGGGGGGTCTCAGGCGAGAAGCTGCCCCATGTGTGACCGTGACAACTACGCAGTTCGTTCACCAGTTCTAACCACGTCATTAAACAGGGAAACCACGGCCAGGCAAACCACACTGCCGTGGGGGGCCCGGGAGACAGGGGAGGGGCCGGAGGGAAGCCGGGGCACACTCGGCACTTTCTGCTTCATTTGCTTTCACCTTAAACAGCTCTAAAAATGCAAAATATGACTCTATACATAAAATGAAAAACAAAGCCAGCTGATGTTCATCTAAATCCCCAGCTCCCTGCGGGGCCGCGGGGTGTGCCTCCCCGTGACCGAGGGGGGCCGCGGGGTGTGCCTCCCTGTGACCGAGCCCTCGCAGGCCCGCGGAGCCGCATCCGCTGGCCGGGCTGACCTTTCCGCTCGGCCTTGGACCAACCAAGCTCACATCCTGCCCCGGTTTCTGTAGATCTTGCACCCCGGCACTGCCTGCAGCTGGCTCCGGGCTCACGGTGAGGACCCCAGGAGTCCCGGCAAACCTCGGCACCCAGGGACGGCCACAGGCTGGCCCAGTGGCCATCAGAACGCCGGCCTGGGCGCGCTCGGCGTGGCATGAGAAGCTCCGCCCCTGGCAGCACCGCCTGACACCTGCGCTTTACCGAGGCGGCAGCCCTTGCTGGGGCTCTGAGATGTGCGCGCAGCGGCAGTGACAGACAAGTACTCGATGGCACAGAGAGGTCTCCAAAAGGCTCATAAAAATGCATATTATGAAAAAATGGCCAGCGCCGCGGCTCACTAGGCTAATCCTCCGCCTAGCGGCGCCGGCACACCCGGTTCTAGTCCCGGTTGGGGCGTCGGATTCTGTCCCGGTTGCCCCTCTTCCAGGCCAGCTCTCTGCTGTGGCCAGGAAGTGCAGTGGAGGATGGCCCGGGTGCTTGGGCCCTGCACCCCGTGGGAGACCAGGAGAAGCACCTGGCTCCTGGCTCCTGCCATCGGATCAGCGCGGTGCGCCGGCCGTGGCGGCCATTGGAGGGTGAACCAACGGCAAAGGAAGACCTTTCTCTCTGTCTCTCTCTCTCACTGTCCACTCTGCCTGTCAAAAAAAAAAATTTAAAAAAATGCATATTATGAAAAAATGATGCAGGGGCCGGCACTGTGGCGCAGCAGGTAAAGCCGCTGCCTAGGATACTGGCATCCCATATGGGCGCCAGTTCCAGTCCAGCTGCTCCACTTCCGACCCAGCTCCCTGCTGATGCACCTAGGGAAGCGGCCGAGGACGGCCCAAGTGCGCGGGCCCCTGCACCCAGGAGGGAGACCTGGAGGAAGCTCCTGGCTCCTGGCCCAGCCCTGGCCGTTGTAGCCATTTAGGGAGTGAACCAGCAGATGGAAGACCTCTCACTCTGTCTCAACCTTTCAAATAAATAAAATAATTTTTAAAAAAGAACAACAACAAACTATGCATGGATTTTCGGTTTATGTGTTAGGTTTAAAGACAAACAAGCAGAAAGTGAGAGGGTTCCCGTGGCCGGCCCTTCCCCCTCCGCCCAGTCTCCCGTGATCAGCGTCTCCATTAGTAAACCTAACACCTGCTCTCTGGTTGCACTAGGGCATCACAACTGATGAGCTTATAGGAGTCACTATTAAACTCCACACAAAGCGCCAGGCATGGAGGATTTCAAAGAGGTTTCCGCATCAGGATAATAGAGCTATCTATTAATTCCTTTCTCCCACAAAAAGTGCCCTCTTGACCAATGACCATGGGACTGCAGGGCGGGAGGGACCAGCCCAAGGTCACGGCGCTAAGCTGAGGGGTGGGGCTTCCAATCCAATCTCCCGCTCTGTCACTCCCACATCACGGAATTTTAGCTCTGCTACGACAAGTCCACGGGACTCCTCCTCCCCTCCGCACCAGGAGTCCCCAGGCCTGGGCCATCTCTGAGCCTGCTGGGTGGAGGGTGCCTCAGGCCTCGGGAGCTGCTCCGGCTCCCCGTCACTCACCAGGTACTCGCTCTCGGCATCCAGAGCGCTGGTGGCTTCATCCAGGATGAGCACAGGGGGGTTCCGCACCAGAGCCCGGGCCAGGGCCACGCGCTGCTTCTGGCCGCCTGACAGCTGCGCCCCCTTCTCTCCGGTCTCTGCAGGGGGAGGCGCAGGGGCGTCAGGGGAGGGGAGGAGAGGGGAGGCTGGGCAGCCCCAGGGAAGGGCCAGAGCCTCTCCCTGCAGCCGGGGAGCTGGGCTTTGCAGGGAGCGTCAGGGCGGCCTGGGCTGGGGGCACCGGCAGCTGGGAGGCTCAGGAGATGAGGCCGGTCAAGAGACCCGCGAAGTAAGCCTGCACGCAAACGGATGCCAGATGCCACGCCCACCACTCCTGTGACACCAGCCCAGCATCCGGTAACGCACCGCACCTGCAAAATCCTCACTGTTGCGGAACGAAATTCCAGAGAGACACATTAACAGTGAGTGGGAGGAGCCAGGAGGGGGGGCACATAACAATGAGTGGGAGGAGCCAGGCCCAGAGGGAGGACACATAACAGTGAGTGGGAGGAGCCAGGCCCAGAGGGAGGACACATAACAGTGAGTGGGAGGAGCCAGGCCCAGAGGGGGGAGGACACATAACAATGAGTGGGAGGAGCCAGGCCCAGAGGGAGGAGGGCACATAACAATGAGTGGGAGGAGCCAGGCCCAGAGGGAGGACACATAACAATGAGTGGGAGGAGCCAGGGGCACATAACAATGAGTGGGAGGAGCCAGGCCCAGAGGGAGGACACATAACAGTGAATGGGAGGAGCCAGGCCCAGAGGGAGGACACATAACAATGAGTGGGAGGAGCCAGGCCCAGAGGGAGGACACATAACAGTGAGTGGGAGGAGCCAGGCCCAGAAGGGGGAGGGCACATAACAGTGAGTGGGAGGAGCCAGGCCCAGAGGGGGGAGGGCACATAACAATGAGTGGGAGGAGCCAGGCCCAGAGGGAGGACACATAACAGTGAATGGGAGGAGCCAGGCCCAGAGGGAGGACACATAACAATGAGTGGGAGGAGCCAGGCCCAGAAGGGGGAGGGCACATAACAGTGAGTGGGAGGAGCCAGGCCCAGAGGGAGGACACATAACAGTGAGTGGGAGGAGCCAGGCCCAGGGCCGGGGATCCCCTCCCCACCCCCGCTGTCCTTCCCCGAGCTTCCCCTCTGGAGCAGGGAGAGCTGTGTTCTGGGGACTAAGACCCAGCATGGCAGGGCCGGAACCTGAGTGTCACAGGCTGCAGTGGCGGGGAGGAGGGCGTCCCAGAGACCAGGGTTAGTGTGCTGTGCACTTGAAGTGCTGAGGGGGCCGGCGCTGTGGCGCACTGGGTAAGCCGGTGCCCAGACGCCTGCATCCCACGTTAGCGCCAGTGGAAGTCCCGGCTGCTCCACTTCCGACCCAGCTCCCTGCTACTGCGCCTGGGAAAGCAGTGGAAGACGGCCCAAGTATGTGGGCCCCTGCGCCCACGTGGGACACCCAGAGGAGGCTCCTGGCTCCAGCCTGGCCCAGCCCCAGTTGGACTGTACTGGCTGAGATGGAAGGTCTCTTTCTATCTTTCCTTTCAAATAAACAAATCTTTTTTAAAAAGCGCTGAGAGGAGATATTCTCACCACAAAACGAATGTTAAGTATGCGAGGAAACGCTACCGCATGCTAATTAGCTCAGGGTAGGCAGAGTATCCACTCAGCGGGCAGTACGCTGTACACCGCTGGACAGACATGCCTACTGGCCACTGAAAACAGGACGCATCCGACACACATAAAACTCATGTACTGTCCAGTTACTAAACACACTAACGCAGTACTGTAAAACCAACTGGTTCTAACAGTCAGTAACTAAAAATAGTACTGTGGGACTAGGGGAGATGATGGGTGACAGCACTACGAATGTGCTAAATGCCACCCAACAGCTCCCTTCGGTTTATTATTATTTTTTAAATATTTCTTTTATTTATTTGAAAGGATGAGTGAGGGAGGGAGGGGTCTTCCATCCGCTGGTCCACTGCCTGAATGGTCAGCAGCAGCTAGGAAGGAGCCAGGAACTCCATCCGGGTCTCCCGTGTGGGGGCAGGGCCCGAGCACTTGGGCCATGGCTGCTCTCCCGGGCCACAGCAGGGAGCGGGAGCGGGAGCGGGAGTGGAGCTGCACCATGTCGCAGGTGCTGGCCTAACCGGCTGTGTCTCACCACGGGGCCCGGCAGCTCCCTTCCCAGGACCGTGTACGCGGCGTGGATTTCACCCCCATGAAGGAAGACTGAACCGTGGACGGCAGGTGGCGTCCACGCCGGCGCCGCCCACCTGTGCTGTAGCCGTCCTGGAGCTCCATGATGAAGCCGTGGGCATTGGCCTTCTGCGCAGCCTCCACCACCATCTCGAAGGGCACCGCGGGCAGCCCGTAGGAGATGTTGTCCGTGATGGAGCGGGCGAACAGCACGGGCTCCTGGCTTACCAGGGAGATCTGCGGGGAGAGCGGGGCGGCACGGAGGCTGGGAGGGCGCCCGTTCAGCTGTCACCAGCCACTTCACCTGCCAGGGCCCGGCTGGCGCCAGGGGCCTCAGGGCTGAAACCAGATCTGGGCCCCGCTGTGCGTGTGGAGAATCGCTGGCTTCACGCCAACCCTCAGCCCCCACCCCCACCCGCAAGCTGGGGCCCTGGAGGCTGCTGCCTGCGCTAACCAAGCTCCTTGGGCCCCCGAGGGAAAGCGAGCTGTGCATCCCCACCAGGGATTCAGGGAGGAGCCCTGCGTATGCACCTGCCCAGGCCGGGAGCAGGACATGGCAGCCCCTGCACCGGCCCTGGCATGCGCCCCCTCCCATCCAAGAACAGCTTTACTCAGTTGAGACAGAGAGAGAGAGAAGGGAGGGGGGGAGGGAGAGGGAGGGAGAGGGAAGGGGGAAGGAGAGGGAGTGGGAGGGAGAGGGAAGGGGAGGGAAGAGGAGAGGGAAGGGGAGAGAGAGTGAGAGGGAGAGGGAAGGGGAGAGGGAGCGGGAAGGGGAGAGGGAGAGGGAGGGAGAGGGAGGGAGAGGGAGGGAGAGGGAGGGAGAGGGAAGGGGAGAAGGAGAGGGGAGGGGAGAGGGAGAGGGAAGGGGAGAGGGAGAGGGAAGGGGAGGGGAGGGGAGGGGAGGGGGAAGGGGAGAGACAGAGAGTGCTTTCATCCACTGTTCATCCCCCAGTCGCTGGCAACGATGGGATTCGGGGAGAGTCGGGGGAGGGCTGGGCCAGTCTGGGAGGCGGGAACTCAACCCGGGTCTCTCACGGGTGGCAGGGACCCAGGTCTTGAGCCATCACCACCGCCCCCCAGTGTGTGCTTCAGCAGGAGCTGGGATGGGCACCGAGCCCAGACGCTCTGATGTGGAGCGACCTGACTGCCCCCATGAGGATCACTTGAGGGAGCGGTTTTCCCGCGGTCTGGGCTCAGGGAACGTGGCCTGCAGAAACAGGACTGAGGGAAGCATCTCTGCGGGACGGAAACAGCCCAGCCGTCTACGCTGGGAACCGGTCACGAAATCACGGCACGTCCACGGCTTCACACACACAGCAGGATCCAGGGTTAACCGTTACACACCCCAGGCTGGCGCTGTGGCGTGGCGGGTACAGCCCTGGCCTACAGCACTGGCTCCCACATGGGCACCAGTTCGAGTCCCGGCTGCTCCACTTCCCATCCAGCTCCCTGCTACTGCGCCTGGGAAAGCAGCGGACGACGGCTGAAGTCCCTGCACCCACGTGGGAGACCTGGATGGAGCTCCTGGCTTCAGATCGGCTCAGCTCTGGCTTTTGCGGCCATTTGGGGAGTGAACCAGCAGGTGAAAGACTCCTCTCTCTCTCTAACTCTTTTTTTGTATTTATTTGACAGAGTTAGTGAGAGAAAGGGAGAGAAAGGTCTTCCTTCCGCTGGTTCACCCCCCAAATGGCCACCACGACCAGAGCTATGCCGATCTGAAGCCAGGAGCCAGGTTCTTCCTCCTGGTCTCCCATGGGGTGCAGGGCCATCCTCCACTGCACTCCCGGGCCACAGCAGAGAGCTGGCCTGGAAGAGGGGCAACCGGGACAGAATCCGGTGCTCCAACCAGGACTAGAACCCGGGGTGCCGGTGTCGCAGGCGGAGGATTCGCCTAGTGAGCCCCGGCGCCGGCCCCTGTAACTCTGTCTTTCAAACAAACAAATCTTCAAAAAAATAAAAGTTGCATGTGCTTTCCTGTGTTGATATGCTTTTTAAAAAATATTTATTATTTATTTGCAAGGCAGAGGAGATGACCTAGACGTGGGACAACTGAACTCCCACCCACTGCTGGCTGGATGCAAACGGTACCACCACCTTGGGTGGACATGGGTCCAACTCAGCAAGCGCCTCCATTCTGAGGGCTGTACCTCGGAGAAGGCGGCCACGGATGCCAGGAGACAGGCACTAACTGTCCACCTGCACGTCAGCAGTGCTGCTAGTCGCCCAAGATGACCAAGCGTCCACACGGCCATCACGGGCAGGTGCACAGGCAGACCACGACGCGGCCCCAGGGCACCGGGCACCCGGCCATGAGCTGCAGCCACAGCCTGTGCCGGGCAGCTCCTGGCGCCTGGGAGAAGCAGGCACACACGAGGTGCCTCGGCCGGGAACGGCCCTGCTCCCGGTGCAGGCATTCCGCATCCGAGTGCCGGTGCCAGGCCCGGCTGCTCCGCTTCGGACCCAGCTCCCTGCTAATGCGCGCAAGAAACCAGAAAGCGGCCCAAGCGCTCAGGCCCCTGCCAGCTACCTGGGAGACCTGGATGGAGTTCCCGGCTCCTGGCTTTGGCCTGGCCCAGCCAGGGAGTGAGCCAAAGGATGGAAGATCTCTCTGCTTTCAAATAAATAAGCTCCCCCCCCCCCCCCCGCCTTTTAAGGACACAAGCAAATACAGTTGTCCCCTGACACCCACAGGGGGCGGGAGCCAGAACCCCTGTGGGTACCAAAACCCATGGATGCTGAAGTCCTCTGTCTAAAATGCCGCAGCATCGGCACGGACCCCGCCACACACTTCCTCCCGAGTGCTGGGTGCCAGCTCTGGGTACCGCTCCACCCCGGCACAGCTAAGGGCTGCACGGCGACAAGAAGCAAGTCCACACGTGCTCAGCCCGGTGCGGTCATTCCCGGTCAGGTGGTTCCTGGGATGCGCAAGTCCACCTGGACGGGGCCGCGAAGCCAGGCTCACAGCTGTGCCGAGCCTAGAGCGCGCAGAGCCGTAAAAGCAACGGAAAGGAGAAAATGATGACCTCATTTCTGGGGGAGGCGCGAGGAGGGGCCCTGGGGGGAGGGGGCACCTGCAGTGCCAGAATGTCCTCTCTCGCTGCGCGGGCCGCGCGGGCACTCACCACGCGGTGCAGGTACTTGTGGTCGTAGGCGCCCAGGGGCTTGCCGTCCAGCAGCACGCGGCCGCCCTCCAGCGGGTAGAAGTTCTCCAGGATGTTCACGCAGGAGCTCTTGCCGCTGCCCGAGGGCCCCACGAGGGCCGTCACCTTGCCCGGACACAGGCTGAAGGAGACATTCTGCAAGGGGCACAGGGGGGCAGGCGGCCACCGGCTGTGGACACCTGGCCAGGCCTCCTGCCTTCTCCTTGCTGCTTCCCGCACCCAGGTTCTCCCCGGGGCCTCCTGGTTGGGTCTCAGCTCCAGCCTCCTCCTCCGAGAAGCCCTCCTTGACCACACACGCCCCCACCCAAGCACCCTGCACTGTCTTCTTCCCAGCATTGTTCCGGCTCCGACTTCCCCAGCTGGAGCCCAAACTCCCAGGGGGACAGGGACCTCACCACACCCACCCTGGGCCAGTGTGGGGCAGTGGCTGGGCCACGTCCTCACCTGCAGGACCTGGGTGTGCGGCCGAGTCCGGTAGGTGAAGGTCACGTTCTCAAAGTCCACGCGGCCCTCCAGGTGGTCGGGGGCCAGGCTCCCGTCGTGCACCATGGTCGGCTTTCGGTCGATGAACTCGAACACCTTCTCAGCTGCGCCCACTCCTTGCATGAGGCCGCTGTAGACGGAGCCCACGGACTGCGGGCGGAGCACACACAGGTTCCCGTGCCTCCCCAGCCGCCCGCCCGCCCACTGCACCGAGGGGTGAGGGCCAGGGCAGAGCCCACAGACCCGGGGGTGGGTGGAGGTGGCTGAGACTGAGAGGGGCCAGGTCGGGCATCAGCCGTCAGCACGCGGCAGCAGCCAGGCCTGGCGGGCAGCACCACGCTCGGTCCCGGCAGCCTGGCGGAGCAGGTGCCATTGGCCACCGCGTCCCCCTTCAGACAGAGCCAGAAGCCGGCCTGGGGTGTTTCAGGTTTTAAACAGAGTCTCCGTGTGCACGCTCCACCCACACGCCCTCCGTGGGTACAGAACAGGAGATGGGGGTGGGGGCGGTGACGTCCCTCTACGAGCCCCTTCGGGACCTTTCTCCCCTGCACCGCCCAGGGAACCCAGGCGCAGCTCGGGTCACCTGCCCCGGGTGGCACAGCAGGGAAGCGGCGGCTGGCAGGTGCCTCACCTGGGTGTGCTCGCTGGTGAAGCGGGGGTCGCCCAGTGCGCCACAACCGTGGCTGCCGTCACTGGTGGGACGCTCAGGGGCCCATCGGCAGGGTCGGCCTCCCGTGCGCCCTCCCCACCCGCGCAGCCGCAGTGAAACGCTCTGCCCGCCAGCCCCTCCGTGTCAGGGCTTGGCTTGCTCCTGTGCTGCCGCGTGGGCTCTCGCAGGACAGACAGCCGCGCCTCCCTAACCCCTGACCGCTGCAGCGCACGTCCTGGGACACACCCTGAGCCTGGGCGCCCCTGAGCCGAGGATTCCGGCAGCGGAAGCACCGCAGAGCTGGGAACGGGCGCTGCAGGTGGCTCTGCAGCCGGGCACACCGCAGGCCGCGGGGCACCGCAGGCCCTGCGCCCCTCCCCCCATCTCCGACTGCCACGAGCATGGAGCAGGCCACAAAATGAACACCCCCAACTCCAGGCAGGTGCTTCTGGCCATCACCAAATCACCAAGGAAGAAGCCCCGGGGCCCAGCTCCGCCCACCTTCTTCCTCCCCCCACCCCGCCCCTGGCTCACTGTCACCCCACCCCCAGTCACCCCCAACCCCCCACTTCCTGGATCCACTGCCAAGCCAACCAGCGCATTGCACTCTGCCTCAGGAGGGAGCCAAATGAACACAACTGAAAATGACCCCTGCTGTGCCGCGGCCAAGGTCAGCTCCCCAGGGCAGCTCAGAACACAGCCCCCCACCCCAGAGCCTCGGCCTCCTCCCCTGAGCTACGGGATCTCAGTGGCGCTCGGCCGCCAGCTCTCGCCAGCACTTCCGGAATCCTCGGGGTCCCAGCACCCCACCCCCTCCAGATCGCCTTCCCCACGGCCCGCCCCTTGGCTGCCCTCACCTCCATGCAGTCCCCCAGGACAAACTCGTAGATGATGAAGGCGATGAGGTTGCCGCTGGTCATCTGGCCCGAGATGACGAGGTGGCCCCCGTAGTAGAGGATGCTGACCTGGACCACCAGCAGCGTGAGCTGGGGGCGGGCGGGGCGAGAGGGGCTCGGCTCAGGGGCCTGGGCTCCCAGGCTGCGGCGTCCCCGTGGGCCCCGCACACCCGGGAGTCTCCCCCAAGACCTGCTCCCACGGGCTCGGCCTGAGAGCAGCCTTTTTCTGTGAGGCCCGCGCACGCACACACCAGCAGAGCACGGCTCGGAGAGGTTGAGTTCCCTGGCTAAGGTCACACAGCAGAGCAGGGTACCGAAGTCTCTGGCTCCTTCCCACCTAGGCTCCATCTGGGGCCCCCCTGGGCCCTGACGGTCCCCCAACCCCCAATCCCACCCCCAAAGCAGTGCCAGCGGTTGGGGTGCCCCCTGCAGTGGACGGAAGGCTTAGCGGACTTCAGCCTCTGCGGCTGGCACTTTGGCGGGGTGCTGGCCGGTGGCCTGCCCTGTGGGGGCAGCTCCTTGCGCATCCTGGCCTCCCGGCTGCCCCTGCCCAGCCCTCCTGCCAGAGTGGCTGGTGAGCGGCCATGACCCTGCTGCTCCCCACGCTCCCATCGGGGACGTGTGGTTGTAGCAGGAGACTCCAGAAAGTGGCCCACGGAGGGGGCCGTGGCTGCCCTTGGGGCGGAGCCTGGTGTCCCTCTTTGCTTGGGGGAGGATCCCCAGTTGGGAAAGGAGGGCTCCAGGTGAGGGGAGTGGCTGCACTGGCTGCACCGGGGGGCTGCCTGCTGTCACGGACCCGTGGTGAGCCGGCCCGTGTCCTGCGTCAGGGGCTTCCCCGCGACGGCCAGGCCTGCCGGGCCCGCGGCACGCACCCCGCTGCCCCAGACGTAGTACATGTAGGCCGCCGCCTCCTTCCGGTTCAGCTTGTACACCTGCTGCAGCTTCCGCAGGTGCGTCTCGGCCTCCTCCTCCTCGTTGGCGAAGCTGCGCACGGTCTTCAAGGCGCTGATGGTCTCCTCGGCCGAGCTGCTGGCCCTGGCCAGGGCGCTCTGCACCTCCTTGGAGAGCCTCTATGGGCAGGAAGCGGGCGAGGAGGAAGAGACCCCAAAGCAGGACGCCTCCCCTCCCCCCCCCCCTGAGGCCCTCTCTAGCCTCTGTTGGTGCGTGGTCCATGCCGGGAGTTCTGGGACGAGCAGACATGATTCAGCTCTCTGTCTCTTTAGAAGACTCAGAGGACAAACCCGGGGGGCTCTAGGGTGTGGGGGCTGATGATGACATCATCCCCAGTACCCCAAGGAGGCCACACACGACCATATGGAGCCGCGACACCTGGTCCTGGGCTGGTGTATGAGCAGGGATGCCCTGGATGGTCGTTCAGGTTGTACACTATACAAGGATCACCAGTTATTAACGGGGAACCATTTACATCCTCAACATTTCCTAACTCCTGGGACAAACAGGGCAGGCTGAGGCCTGCAGTGCCGGCATCCCATATGGGCACCGGTATGAGTCCTGGCTGCTCCACTTCCGATCCAGCTCCCTGCTAACGTCTCTGGGAAAGCAGTAGAAGATGACCCAAGTGCTTGGGCCCCTGCACCCATGTGGGAGACCTGGAAGAAGCTCCTGGCTCCTGGCTCTGGCCTGGCCCAGCCCCGGCCATCGCGTCCATTTGGGGAGTGAACCAGCGGATGGAAGATACCTGCCTCTCTCTCTTCTCTTTCTCTGTAATTCTGCTTCTTAAATAAATCTTTCTAAAAAATTATTTATTTTCATCTTATTTGAAAGGCAAGGAGACAGAGATACAGAGATAGAAAGAGGGAGAGAAAGAGAGAGAGAGAGAGAGAGAGAGAGATCCATCTATTGGTTCACTCCCCGGTGCCCACGACAGCCCAGGCTGAAGTCAGGAGCGAGGTCGCGGCCGTCGTCTGCTGCCCCCCGAGTGCTGAGCAGGGAGCTGAGTGGAGTGGAGTGGAGTGGAGTGGCCGGGACTCTCACACGGGAGCGGTGACCCCCAAGCGGCGTCTGAGCCACAGCGCTGCACGCTCCTGCCTACTGCCGGTGCTGCACCTGGCTGTCTCCCGCCTGCCCGCAGAGGCCGCGCCGGCGCCTACCTTGTAGTACCTGCCGTAGACGCTGGACACCATCATGATGATGGGGAAGCCCATGAAGGTGACCAGGGACAGCTGCCAGGACAGGCTGAACATGAAGACCACCACGCCCGTGACCTTGACTGTGTTCCTCAGGAAGATGTTGATGTTCTGGGACACCAGGTCGCTGACCATGGTGGTGTCCGAGGTGAGGCGGGAGATGAGGTCGCCTGCAACGCGGGGAGGGCCGCGGTGGCGGGTGCAGGGTCGGCGAGGGGCTCGGGAGATGCGGGCGGCCCCCTACCCTGGCCTGTTACCACCACCTTGAGGAAGCGCCGCCCGACCCCATGGTACAGCCAGGGAGCCTGCATCTACTCCTCCTGCTGGGTGGTGGGGGCCCTGCCCTCCCTCCGCCCTGCAGAGAAAGAGTGTGGCCAGAGCAGTGGGGGCAGAAGAGCAGACCCTGCCTCCCTCACGGGCAAGGGCTTCCCAGCAGCCCCCTGGTGCTGGCCAGTCGTCCTATTTTACAGGCGGGAAGCTAGCGGTGCAGCGAGGCCGGCTCAGCGCATGGTGGAACCAACACCCCAGGCCGGCCTGTCTCAGTGCCGGGGATCCCAGCCGGTGCTACGCTGTCTGCCAGCCTGGCCGGTGACCCCAGCTACCAACCTGCAGGGGAGCCATAGGCCGGCATGGGCTTGGCCCTCGAGGGAGGCAAGTAACAAGTAAGGCCTTGGCCCCCGATGGGGAGCTTGGGTGGCCTGGCCAGGGTCCAGCAGCGGCCACGGCCCACACCACGGCCGCAGCGGCCGGGCCAGAAGCCCAAGTGAGTCCCTGGGGCGTGTCCAGCCTGGACTTGCTGGCGGGTTAGACCAGCAGGGCTGGGCACATCGCTGGGCCCGTTCACCTCCTCAGGGTGACACAAGCCCTCCTTGGCCAGCGCCAGCCCCCAGTCCCGAGCCCCTGGACGCCGAGGCCCCTGGAGGACCGACCTGTGCGGTTCTCATCGAAGAAGCTCGTCTCCTGCGACACCAGCGAGCGGAAGAGGCAGCTCCGCAGTCGGACGTTGAGTCTGGCGAACACGAGGGTGAAGATGCCGCCCCGGGCCCCTGCGGCAAACGAGCTGATGGCAGGTGGGAGACGTCAGAGCGCGCCTTCCACAGCGACCCCTCAGCCCGCCGGCCCTGCTCTGCAAGGGAGCCTGCTCCGCAGAGCCACGCCTCGGGGGGCTCCGGGCCAGGGACCCCAGTTTCCCGGCCAGCGCCCTCTGCCGCCAGGCGGCCTTGTGGCAGGCCAGATGCCTGCTGGGGAACCAGCCAGGGACCGGGAGGGCACCCTGGAGGACTGAAGCCATTGTTAGGGCCTGGAGCGTGAGGCCCATCCCCCCCAGGGGTACTTCCGGGGGTCTCCCGGCCCCAGCTCTCCTGCCCACCCTGCGGTGCGGGGCTGGCTGGCTACCTGCCAATGGCCAGCAGACACACGATGGTGACGGCCGTGCTGAACTGCTCCATGCTCTTCTGGAGGACGATGCTGTCAATGGCGCGGCCAGTGTAGTAGGGCAGGAAGGTCTCTCCTGGGGGAGGCAGGCGGGGCTCAGGGCGCCTGCAGCCAGGGGCCCGCACCTCACCTCCCCCCAGGGCTTTCCTCCCCGGGCCGACGCCGGGTGACCTCCACAGAACTCCCCCTCTGGAGAGCAGGGAGGCAGGAAACACGCGGCCCCAGGTGGCTGGACATGGACAAGGAAGTTGAGGGCAGGAGGACCCCGGGCCGCTGCTGGCTGGCTGGCTGGCGCCGAGGCTGACCTCGCCCTCCTGCTGGCAGAGGCCAGAGTGCGGTCTCCAGCACCTTGCGCGGTGTTCATTTTCTGGTTTCAGCCATGGTTGGGAATCGCCGCCCCGGCCCCTGGGTGGACACCGTCCAGCCGGCCAAGTGACGCCTTCCCCCGGGCCCAGGGCTCCCAGCCCCTCACGACCATCCAGGACACTCAGAGACCCAAACTGGCCTCCCACGTGCCGTCCCTTTCTTTGTCCTGACTTGGTCACAGGCAACTCCATGGGGGAGGGCGCTGTGGGAGTGATGGGAGGGTGGAACCCCCAGGGCGGATTAGGGCCAGCTCCTGGACTGGCTGGGGGGGCGGGGCTTTGCTGTCTGCATGCCCACCTATTGGGACGCACGCACCCAGGAACCAGGCGCCCCCTCACGGGCAGAGGGCAAATCCTCGCCGGACACCACGCCTGCTGGTGGCTGGGCACGATGGGGACACATTTCCGCCACCCTCGGGGGCAGCCAGGCCCCTGCTCCTCCCAGGACACCTTTGCTGCAGAGCCGGGCGTGGGGTTGGGCATACAGTAGGTGCTCCATAAACGCTGGCGAACACACCAAGGTCAGGTCTGGCCAGGCCTTCTGGGGCCGGCTCCACCTGGCCTGGCTCAGCTTCCCGGCCAGCACGGCTTCCGTGGGGGTCTGGTGCCCTCTGCTGGACTTGCCCGGGGAACCACAAGGTGGCGGCTGGAGGGCTTCTGCCCCCTAGTGGGGTTCTGCCTCGGTTTACCCACAGGGAGGAACAGGGGTCACCGCTGTGGAGCTGGCCCGAGAACCCTCGGGATGTCCTGAACCCGTCCGCGTTCACGGCCTCTGTGCCCCTCCCCCCGGCCAGGATGCCAGGCTTGCCCTGTCTCAACAGCCCGTCCACCGCACGCAGACAATGGGGTCCGGCGGAAGCCTGCCCACATCGTGGTCCCCCTCGGCTCAAAGTCCAGTCTCACCCAGGGGAAGAACCAAAGTCCAGGGCCTTTCCACGGCCTGGCCCCTCTCTCATGGCCTGGGCAGCTCTTATCTCAGCTCTTACCTCCTTCAAGTCTCAGAAAGCCACCCAAGGGGCCGGCGCAGTGGGTTACTATGACACCAGCATCCTATACGAGTGCTGGTTTGAGTCCCGGCTGCTCCACTTCCCATCCAGCTCTCTGCTATGGCCGGGGAAAGCTGCGGAAGATGGCCCAAATCCTTGGGCCCCTGCACCCATGTGGGAGACCCAGTTGGAGTTCCAGGATCCCGGCTTTGGCATGGCCCAGCCCTGGCCAGGGCAGCCATTTGAGGAGCGAAGCAGCAGAGGGAAGATCTCCCTCTCTTCCCCCACCTATTCATTTATTGTCATTTGAAAGGCGAAGTTACAGAGAGAGCCTCTCCCAGGTCTCCCACGTGGAAGGCAGGAGACCAAACGCCTGGGCCGTCTTCTGCTGCTTCCCAAGCCATGAGCAGGGAGCGGGTGGAAGCGGGTCAGTGAGACGTGCACTGGTGCCCACAGGGAACGCTGGCACCGCAGGGGGCGTCATTACCCGCTCTACAATGTCAGCCCCTAAATAAATCAATCTTGGGGGACAAAAAGCCACCCAATACCCAGTATGGATCGTCGTGCAATCCATGTTAAAGAATTCTAATTGAATAGGATTGAATACTCAACACCAAAAGAGTCCTGTATTTTTTTGATTATCAAGGAACAGAAAACCTGGCCCAGCCCTGGGTGTTGTGGCCATTTGGGGAGTGGACCAGTGCATAGAAGATCTCTCTCTCTGTGTGGGTGTCTCTCCCTCCTCTCTCTGTAACTCTGCCGTTCAAATAAATCTTGGGAGAAAAAATAATGGCACCACTAAAAAATACCAGTAATAGCTGCTAGGGTCGCTCACAAAGCTGGGGCCTGAGCTTCGTCTACACAGGCAGGAGCCTTCCCCCCCCATCCACCCACAACGCCCCTCGGGCGCCGGGGTGGGAGCTGCCGCAGAGGCAGGAGGGTGGCTGCGCACCTGAGGTGTGGCCGAGGGCCACAGTCGAGTGGGGCTACTGTGCAGCCGGCAGGAAGGCACTGTCCGCCCCGCAGAGCTGCAGCCGGGCGCTGGCTGAGGCGCCTTCCGCGTAGGAACTCGGCGATCCTCACGGCCCCAAGTGCCGAGGATGTTGTGAGCCCATTTTACAGGTCGGGAGGCTGCGCCCAGCGAGCACGAGAAACCTGCTAGAGCCCTCGGCGGTGGGCGTGGCCGGGAAGCGGGAGGGCTCAGGTCGCCCCAGTCTGTTTCCAGCACGTACTGGCTCCGTCTGCCTGAGTTCAAACCTTGGAAGCTCCCGTCAGCTGCCCTCCTTGCTTCCCACCGTGACGTGCCCAGCGCAGCACGCAGCCCTGCCCACCTGTTCTCGTTCCAGCCGGACAAGGCTATCAGATAAGGTTTTTTTTTTTGTTTTTTGTTTTTTTTTTTTTTATGGATTATTTATTTGACAGGCCAAGCTATAGAGAAAGAGAAGACTTTCATCTGCTGGTTCACTTCCCAAATGGCCACAACGGCTAGAGCTGGGCCAATCCAAAGCCAGGAGCTTCTTCCGGGCCTCCCATGTGGGTGCAGGGGCCCAAGGACTTGGGCCATCCTCTGCTGCTTTCCCAGGCCATAGCAGGGAGCTGGATCGGAAGGGGAGCAGCCAGGACTTGAACTGGTGCCCATACAAGATGCCAGCACTGTAGTTGGCGACTTAACCCACCACGCCACAGCCGCCGGCCCCAGGTAAGGACTCTAATGACCCCATCTCTGTGGAGGGGGCGACAGGGGCCCAGGGGGGTTCACTAGCGGCCCAGGGCCACACTGCTGGGTAGGGATTAGGACCAGGATCTGTGCCCTCAGAACCCGGAGCTTGGACCCTGCCATGCCAGCGACTGCCCCCGGCTGGCTCCACCTCAGCTCACATCCTCCCCAGCCAACCAGGACCCACATCCACGCCCGTGCCCGTGGCGACGCAGCGGCCCCCCAAAGGAGCACCCTCGTACCCTGGACAACATCCTCAGGGGTTTCTCCTCAATTCTGCTGTTTAATGATCAAAAACACCTCGGGCGCAGAGACCCCACTCCCGGGAATCCACCCCACAGACTCGGCCACGTTCGCAGGAAGAGGTAGCAACAGGAGAAAAAGACAGGCAGCCACGCCAGGGCCCAGCGGGAGGCGCGCTGACTCGTCACGGGATGTCACGGGATGGACTAAGCTGGCAGCCCCAAAGAGAAGGAAGCCTGACACAGAACATTCTAGAATACCTTGAGAAGAGAAAAGAGCAAGACACAAAGTGTGTGGGAGAAACAGGGACGGGGCCGGCGCTGGGGCGCAGCGGGTGAAGCTGCCACCTGCGACGCCGGCATCGCACCCAGGCACCAGGTGCAGTCCCGGCCACTTCACTTCTCCTCCACCTCCCTGCGCGTGAGCCTGGGAAAGCAGTGGGAGATGCCCAAGTCCTCGGGCCCCCGCACCCGCGTGGGAGGCCCAGAAGAAGCTCCTGGCTCCTGGCTTCGGATTGGCCCAGCTTGGGCTGTTGGAGACATCTGGAGAGTGAACCAGCGGATGGAAGACCCCTCTCTCTCCCTCTCCCACTCCCTTTCTTTCACTCTGCCCTTCAAGCAAATAAATAAATCTTAAAAAAAAAAAAAAAGAAGAAGAAGAAGAAGAAGAAGAAGAAGAAGATGTGGAGCAGTAACGTGTTCCTTTTGTTTGTCGCTGCGTAAGGAAACACTGTACACGCACCTACGAAGCCACATAGAGCGAGTCCCTGCTGCCCTCCTGGAAGCTTCCAGAAATGTGTCCCACGCTCCGCCTTGGGCAGCAGGGGCAGAATCAGGAGCAACGTCACAAGGTTTTGCTTTTTGTGTCAATTTGCTGTTTGAAGTATCCAACACCAGGAAGGACGACGGGCGCTCTCCCCCACCCCCCGACTGAACTCCGGCCGAGCCGTGGCCCCGGTCCTCACTCACCCAGAGCAGCCACGATGAGGAAGAAGGAGGCGGCCACGAGGAAGGCCACGTCGGGCTTGGTGTAGGACAGCAGCTTCTGCAGGGTGGCCCCGGACGCCTGCTCGGCGGGGAAGCCGTCGGCCTCCGTCTCGGCGCCCGCGCCCGGCTCCAGGACCTCGGCATAGGGCCGCACCGTGGACAGCAGCCACCAGAGCAGGAAGGAGGCGGTGAGCGAAACGTACGTCCACACGAACAGGGCCCAGAACCACGGGTCCCGGATGGGCCTGCGCACCTCCGAGAACAGCAGCAGCTTCACCACGGCGTAGATGCCCACGAAGAGGCACACGAGGGTGATGGCCACGCGCGAGGCGCGCAGCCGCCGCGGCCCCAGCGCGCTGTTCTTGGCCACGCCGATCATGGCCCCCAGCAGCAGGCAGCTGCGGTACAGGCAGGCCGCCCACAGGTCCAGCACCGAGTCGAAGACATTGAAGTGGCGGATGTCGTCCAGCAGGCTGCGGTCCAGGTGGCTGAAGACGTAGATGGCCGTGGTCACCCCGACGTCCAGGCTCACGTAGGCCAGCGTCACCACCACTGCCTTCCACAGGCGCATCCTGCTGGCTGGTGGCGGACAGGCGACAGGGTTGGCGGCTGCAACTCACGAGGGCGAGGACATCTCCCACGGGGCGAGGTCCGACCTACGGGGTGGGGGCTCAGGTCACCCGACGTCTCTGAGCCCCAGCCCCGACATCTCTGACTCCCCCAAGTGCTGCTGCAGACTCCGACCCCGCACACCTGCTGGGCGCCGGATTCCGCTGTCAGGGATTTGACAGCGAGCAACACCCGCAGGGATCCCGGCTCCTGGGGGTGGGAGGCTCACGTGGGGCACAGGATGCTGGGAGAGCGGGGGTGGGGAGGGTGCCTGTGACAAGGATGCGGGGTGGGGGTGGGGGGCAGGGAAGAGGTCGATGTGAAGGCAGCGCTTGGTGAGACGGGAGGGAGTTCTGGAGCCGACAATGCCAGCGTCCTGAGGCAGGATGGAGCAAAGACAAAGGGGCCCCCAGGGTGGGGAGCACACGGGAGGACTGCACCCTGTGCCGGGCGGCACGGGAGACCCGCAGGGCTCAGGGAGCGTGCTGCAGGCCCCTTTGCACCTACTTCCCCACTCACAGCGTGTCAGCCTGGGCCGGCAATCACTGCTGGTCCTGTCTGATCAGTGTTTATTCTCAATCAGGCTTATCTGCAACCCCATAAAAACCCTGACCTCTTAGGCCAGGGGCAGGCTGCGAGTGTGGGGACAGGCCCCAAGCCACCCAGGGACCTCCCCCTCTGCTTGGAAGTCTCCAGTGTCTTTTTTTTTTTTTTTTTTTTTTTGACAGGCAGAGTGGACAGTGAGAGAGAGAGACAGAGAGAAAGGTCTTCCTTTTACCGTTCATTCACCCTCCAGTGGCCGCCACAGCCGGCGCACCATGCTGATCCGATGGCAGGAGCCAGGTGCTTCTCCTGGTCTCCCATGGGGTGCAGGACCCAAGCACTTGGGCCATCCTCCACTGCACTCCCTGGCCACAGCAGAGAGCTGGTCTGGAAGAGGGGCAACCGGGACAGAATCCGGCGCCCCGACCGGGACTAGAACCCGGTGTGCTGGTGCCGCAAGGCAGAGGATTAGCCTAGTAAGCCGCGGCGCCGGCCTTCAGTGTCTTTTCCTCACCCCAGCCCCAGGCCCCTTGTGGGACAGTGGGAAGCGGGCGGTGGCCTGGATTTGGGAGTGGCCTTGGCAACAGGCCAGGTCCAGCCCAGGGTAGGGCTGCCCCTTCCTCCAGGTGTGGGGCAGGGGTCCCGCTGTCCTCTGCAGATTCGAGCCCTCGGGTGGACACCTGAGAGCCATCACAGGGACTGGGACCAGCCTCCGCCCACGGCGAGGGGACTGACCTCACACTGGGGGGGCATCAGACCCTCGCACTCGCCCACGCACAGCTGGGAAGACTGAGACGCAGAGACACAGTCGCCGGCTCCAGACACTCGGCCAACGAGGGCCCAAGCCAGGGCCGCGCGCGTAGGGACCCGGGCCGCACGCGTAGGGACCCGGGCCGCACGCGTAGGGACCTGGGCCTCACGCATAGGGACCCGGGCCGCACGCGTAGGGACCTGGGCCGCACGCGTAGGGACCTGGCACCTGACGCTTCGCCCGGCGCTGCCAGGCTGACACACGGCAGGTGTCCAATAACTCCGAGCTACATGGGGTTATGTAACACAGCTCCTACGAGCCTGGCCTGTGCCACACACGCCACGTGGGGCCCACGTACTTAATCCTCACAAGGAGACGGACGCCAACATCATCCCTGTTTGGCACACACAGAAACTGAAGTCCAGAGAAGTTAAAAACTCACCTGGGGTCACACAGCAGGTGCACGGCGCGGCTAAGCTCAACGGTTTTTTAAGGTAAGAACTTGCTAACAGGGAGTGTCTGTCTAAGTTCAGCTCAGAGGGGCTCATTCAAGCTGTGGAGGGGACAACAATAAAGCTAATGATGACAGTAAGAGCTCACATCGAGGCCAACAGGTACAGGCCAGTGCTGTTCTGATTTGCATCTAATTTACATATGTTAACATCCATGAGAATCCTGCCAAGTAGGTTGCAGTGACATCCCCATTTCATGGGTGAGACAACAGAGATAAACAGAGAGGGTACGTAATCTGCCCGGGGTCACACAGCTAGGAAGTAGCAGAGCTGGGAGATGCGTGCAGGCTGCGGAGTTCCAAAGTCTGTTCTCAACCCCAAAGCTCCCGTCCTCCCAAACAGGCTCCCCACGGGCGGGAGGCCCCTCACGACGGCGCAGGGTGTGACAACCCCCAAGCCTGGCCCTGCTCTCACGCCAGGGCCTCCAGGCAGAGTCGCATCTGTCCCAGGGACGAGGGTTGCATAGTCAGCAGCTGCCCCTCCAAAGATAGCCAGGGCCAAGTCAGGTCAGGAGAGGGGAGGGGACGGGACGGTCAGCCGTCCCCCACCCAGCCTCCTGCTCCACGCTGGCCCTGCTGAGCCGCCGGCACAGGCTCCGACTGCTGCAATGCAGAGGCCTTGGAACCAGCTGGTGGGTGAGCTCGAGTCGGAGCCCAGGCAGAGGGAGGCTCCTGGCCCAGTGCCCCCCGGCCTCCTGGCCAGGCCAATGCCGGAGGCACCGGGTCCCGCCGGCCAGCTCCGCCACGGCCTCTCGCTGCCGGGAACGAGGGGCCTTGCAGCGCCAAGCAAGAAGCCAGGGTTCAGAAGTGGACAGGAGGCAGATGGCCAGAGACCTGGGGGCCGCACAGCAGCCCGGGGCTTGGCCAGCTCGTCCCCGGCTCTGAAGACTTCCTCCCCACATCCCCAGCCGGGCTGCCAGCCGCCACCTGCAGCCCCAGTGGAAACCAGAATTCCAAACACCCAGTCACAGCCTACGGAGGGGACAGAGAGGCCCAGCGAGGGGGTCACCCAGCAGGGGGGCGGCGCTGGGATGCCTGGCTCCCCTGCCCCAAGAGCTCCAGGCTCCCAGCAGGCAGAGTCCGACTCAGGTTGGGTTACAGCGCTCGGGGAGCCGGGACGAAGGCGGCGAGGCGGCCAGCCAGGCTGGGGAGCGTGGGCTGCCCTCGGCCAGGTGCAGCTGTGGGCAAACGGTGGGCAGGTGGGGGAAGCGCACGGCCTGAGCAACAAGGACGAGTTGGTGGCCAGAGGCCAGAGCAGGACGCACCAGGCCCAAGCTGGCCCAGGAAGGCGGGGGTGATGCCGGCGACCCCCCCCCCACCAGCGTCCTGCCAGGGGCCCTCCCTCCTTTAGAAGGGATGTTGGCCAGGCCATGTCCAGCAGTGGGAAGGGGAAGTCTGGTAGGGGCAGGTCATGGACAGCTCCCACCATGGCC
This sequence comes from Oryctolagus cuniculus, assembly GCF_964237555.1. NCBI lineage: Eukaryota > Metazoa > Chordata > Mammalia > Lagomorpha > Leporidae > Oryctolagus > Oryctolagus cuniculus. Next base: position 6,311,091 of record NC_091452.1, on the reverse strand, counting down.
AAGCCAGCTACACACATCCATGCCCGCCACCCACGTCCATGCCAGCTTCCCATGGCTGCCCACGTCCATACTGGCTGCCCACGTCCACACTGGCTGCCCACGTCCACACTGGCTACCCACATCAATACCGGCTACCCATGTCCACACTGGCTGCCCACGTCCATACCGGCTACCCATGTCCACACTGGCTGCCCACGTCCATACCGGCTACCCATGTCCACACTGGCTGCCCACGTCCATACCGGCTACCCATGTCCACACTGGCTGCCCACGTCCATACCGGCTACCCATGTCCACACTGGCTGCCCATGTCCATACCGGCTACCCATGTCCACACTGGCTGCCCACACACATGCCAGCTACCCACATCTATGCTGGCTACCCCACATCTACACCAGCTACACACAACCACACTGGCTGCCCACTTCCGTGCCGGCTACCTCACATCCACGATGCTTACACACGACCATGCTGGCTACTCACATCCATGCTGGCTGCCCAGGTCCACAGCAGGTCCACACGACCATGCTGGCTACACCACATCCACGTTGGCTACCCCATGTCCATGCCGGCTGCCCCACGTCCATGCCGGCTGCCCAGGTCCACACTGGCTACACCACATCCACACCGGCTACCCCACATCCACGCTGGCTGCCCTACGTCCATGCCGGCTGCCCCACGTCCACACTGGCTACCCCACATCCACACCGGCTACCCCACGTCCATGCCAGCTGCCCCACGTCCACACCGGCTGCCCCACGTCCACACCGGCTACCCCACGTCCATGCCAGCTGCCCCACATCCACGCCGGCTGCCCCATGTCCATGCTGGCTACCCCACGTCCACGCTGGCTGCCCCACATCCACGCCGGCTGCCCCATGTCCATGCCAGCTGCCCCACGTCCACGCTGGCTACCCCATGTCCATGCCAGCTGCCCCACATCCACGCTGGCTGCCCCACGTCCACACCGGCTGCCCCATGTCTATGCCAGCTGCCCCACATCCATGCCGGCTGCCCCACGTCCATGCTGGCTACCCCACATCCACGCTGGCTGCCCCACATCCATGCCGGCTGCCCCACGTCCATGCTGGCTACCCCACGTCCACGCCGGCTGCCCCACATCCATGCTGGCTACCCCACGTCCACGCTGGCTGCCCCACGTCCACACCAGCTGCCCCATGTCTATGCCAGCTGCCCCACATCAATGCCGGCTGCCCCACGTCCATGCAGGCTACCCCACATCCACGCTGGCTGCCCCACATCCACGCCGGCTGCCCCATGTCCATGCTGCCCACAGCAAGGCGGTGCCGAGTGCCACTCCTCGTCTCTGCCCTGAGGGTCCCCAGGGTTATTCCCATCTTAGAGAACCCTGAGGAGTTAACAGACGGGCAGCCTGGCCTTGCTCAGCAGCTGCAAGTGTGGCACCCCTAACCTAGGGGGCTTCACCCCAAAGTGGTCAGCACGCGCTGGCTGAGCCCCGGGTCCCGGGGCAGGAGGGACAGCGCTGGGCATGCAGCACTCGCCCTGACTCCACGCTGGCTCCAGCTCTCTCTGCTCGGGTCCCTGGCAGCCTGGCCCGCTGGGGAGTGCGGGGGGGGGGGGGTCCTCTCCACAGGGCCCCTCCCGGCTGCAGCCAGCCCCTGCGGGAGGGGCTCAGAGCCACCCATCCCAGGGGGCGCAGCAGAGGCCCCTCTCAGCCCCCCCCCCCCCCCGGCTCCGCCGCAGGCCTGGAGGGGCCCAGACACAAGGGAGGGGCCCCTCGGGGACCAGGATGCTCCAGGAGGCCCGGCGGCCGGCTGCAGGGACTGAGCGCTCGGCTTTGCCTGGGAGCAGGCCCAGGCTACCACAGCCAGGGTACCCGGGGTGGCCCCGCAGGCCCTGCCGTGGGGGTGGGCAGCTCTCAGAAGCCCGATCCTGGGGGGAAGACAGTCCCTCCAGGGGCCCCCAAAGCCCGCCCTCCCCCATTTTCCAAGAGGCAGTGGTGTCTGAAGGGTTAAAAAAATGGAACCTTCGCCCTGCGGGCGCCGAAGGGATGCTGCAGGCACGCGGGGCGCAGGCCCGGGCTGCGGGCGCAGGGGCGCGGGCCCGCAGGGCTCCAAGGAGGCGCCACCTGCGAACAGACGCCCGCTCTCACCGAGGCAGGGGTACGGACGCCCCGACCCCCGCCTGACTAGGCGTCGCGGCCTGGTGAGGACCGGGGTCCGGGGTCCCGGGCGCCGCGCCCTTACCTGCGGGGCACCAGGTGAGCCGGGGGCGGAGCGCGCAGCGGGCTCTGGTCGTCGGGGGCGCAGCCTTCGCGCCGCTCATTGGGGGCCGCCGTGGGGGCTGCACTGGCTCCGCGCCTCCCGCCCGCGCGGTGCCGCTGCAAGGTCGGAGCCGAGCCCGGCGGGCGCGGAGGCCGGGAGACGACGGGGCGGGGCCTCCGGGGCAGGGGCGGGATCCGCAGGACGGGGCGGGGCCTCCGGGGCAGGGGCGGGATCCGCAGGACGGGGCGGGGCCTCCGGGGCGGGGGCGGGATCCGCAGGACGGGGCGGGGCCTCCGGGGCGGGGCGGGATCCGCAGGACGGGGCGGGGCCTCCGGGGCGGGGGCGGGATCCGCAGGACGGGGCGGGGATCCCGGCGCGGGGCCCGACGAGGCCTCCTGGAAGGGGCGGGGCCTCTGTCGGGTGGGCGGGGCTTCCGGGAGGGGCGGGGCCGGAGCTGCGGGCGGCTCACCTGAGCCGACCTCGGCTCCCAGGTGCCCGCAGGCCGTGCGCTGTACGCCTTACCTGGAGGTCCCAGGCCGCTCCGTGGGAGACGGAAATGGCCTCACCTGCTGCGGCCTTGCTCTTTCCCAGGGAGCCCAGGAGGGTGCGGTCATGATGCTCACTCATCCACCCTCTCCGCGGGCTAGCAAGGACTTGCGCGGCCCCTACTAACTATCGCACACGGTCTGAGAGTCCCACCGTGCGCCCTTCGGGAGCCCGCATTCCGGCCAAGGGGCCAGCGGACGGGCCGCCGAGCCGGGCAAGGGGGCTGGGAGTGACCCTAGGTGCTGGGAATGCAGGCAGGGGAGGCAGACGGGGACGCCTAGGCTTCCTGGTGTGGAGATGGGGCTGGCGCTGCGGCGGGGGGTCCAGCCTGCTGCTCACGCCTGCATCCCGGATCAGAGAGCTGGCTGCGGCCCCGAGAACTCTGCTCCCTGTGCAGCTCCCCCAGTGCACCCAGGGGGCGGCAGAAGAGGCCCGGGCGCTGGGGCCCCTGCTACCTGGTGGGAGACCAGGATGGAGCGCCTGGCTCCTGGGTCCAACCTTGTCAGCCCCAGCTGCTGTCTGCCATTTGGGGAGTGAACCAGTGGACAGAAGAGCTTGCTGTCCGTCACTCAAATAAATAAATAACTTCTAAAGGAAGAGGACTCCGGGTAGTGGTGCGTTCTGTGAAAGTGGGGCGAGGGACAGGAAGTATTTTGTGGGGCGTCTCTGAGAGGTGGGGGCTGGGGAAAGAGCTTCCTAGGCTGCGGGGCTGCGGGCCGAAGGCTGGGGTGGGGACTTGCTCAGCAGTTGGGAGTCAGGACACGGTCAGCGGTCAGCGTGGCCTGAGCTGTGGCCCGGCAGAGGGTGGGCGGGGACTCCCAGCGCTCACTCATCAGCAGGGGCGGTGGGGGCAGAGGGTGGGCGGGGGCTCCCAGCGCTCACTCATCAGCAGGGGCGGCGGGGGCAGAGGGTGGGCGGGGGCTCCCAGCGCTCACTCATCAGCAGGGGCGGTGGGGGCAGAGGGTGGGCGGGGACTCCCAGCGCTCACTCATCAGCACCTCTGTGGCTCGCTCGGACAGCTTTCTTGGAAGGGAGTTTGGCAAAGGTTAGAATTTATTTTTAAAGATTTACCTATTTAATTGAAAGAGTTACAGAGGGGCAGATCTTCCATGCGTTGATTCACTCTCCAAATGGCTGCAATGGTCAGGGCTGGGCCAGGCCAGAGCCAGGAGCCAGGAGCTTCCTCCAGGTCTCCCACGTGGGTGCAGGGGCTCAAGGACTTGGGCCATCTTCTACTGCTTTTCCCAGGCTACTAGCAGGGAGCTGGATCAGAAGCGGAGCGGCAGAATCCAAAGTTTAGGATTAAAACACTTATTTTGGGGCTGGTGTTGTGGCGTATCGGGTAAAGCCACTGCCTGCAGTGCCGGCATCCCATACGGGCGCCGGTTCCAGTCCCGGCTGCTCCATTTCCTGGGAAAGCAGAAGATGGCCCAGATGTTTGGGCCCCTGCCACCCATTTAACTAAACAAAGTTTAACACAAGAGTTCGGGAAGGTAGGCAAGGCAAGCCTGTGTCAGGTGCATATCAGGAGGCTGCCAGCATTGTGGGGGAGGGGAGGGGCAGAGAGTGGACATCGTGGCCACGTCCCCACATCCTGCTGCCCATCTCCACTGTGCAGCAGCCAGGGGCGTTGAGTGGCCCAAACCCAGCCCCGGCCTGGTCACAGCTCGAGCTGGGAGCCATGAGTGACGGACTGGATGGGGGCAGGCTCTATGGGGGAGGAGGGGGCGACGGGTGCCCTAAGGATGGATTGTGGTGTTGGTCGCACGATTCTGGAACTAGACTAAAACCCACGGAGGGGCACGTTCTCAGTGGGCGAACAGTCAGATACACCAGGCACAGCTCAATAGAACTGTAACTGAACAGAAGACGGGGGAGGAGGAGGGAGAAGAGGAGGAGGAATGAAAGAACCACTGTGTGCTCTTCCTGCCTTCAGGAAGGCAAAGCTCAGAGCCTGTGCTGGGGATTCTGGGATGCAGAGGACTTTGCCCAGACACGGGTGGAACATAAATAGCCCGGGATGTGGCGGTCGGGTGGAGACCCAGGCTCGGGATGGAGTGGGTGGCAGCGATAAAAAGAAACAGAGTGGCCGTGGAGGGTGGAACAGGAAGCCAAAGACACAATGCCATTTACATCCGCACCCCAACAGCGAAATTCTTGGGGGTAAATCCAACAAAATCCCGCAAGATCTAAGTGGGGAAAACTATGAAACTGGTGAAAGGGATCAAAGAACGGAGTAGTGGCCGGGCTGTGGCTCAGCAACCAAGCCGTCACTTGAGGTGGCAGTGCCGGTTCCAGTCCCGGCTGCTCCACTTCTGATCCAGCTCCCTGTCAGTGCCCCGGGAAGGCAGTGGAGGACGGCCCAGGCACGTGGGACCCTGCACCCACGTGGAGGACCAGGCTGGAGTCCAGGGCCAGACCTGGCTGTTGTGGCCATTTGTGGAGAGCACCAGAGGATGGAAGATCTGTGTGTGTGTGTGTGTGTGTGTCTTCCTTTCAAATAAATAAAAAATAAATCTTTTTAAAAATGAATCAAATGGAAAGCTTTTTCATGTTCATGTGCAGAAAAGACTCAATATTGTCAAGATGTTGATTCTTCCCAACTTGATCTAGAGATTCAATGCAGCTCCAATCGAAATCCCAGAACATTCTTTGAGATTACTCACAAGCTGATTGCAAGGTTTGTGTGCAGAGGCAAAAGCCCACAGCAGCCAGCACCCTCTGAAGGGACAACAAGACCGGAGGCAGGGCGTCGCCGCTTCAGGACTGGCTGTTATGCACCGGGGCGTGGCAGGAGAGAGTGCCGAAAACACAGCAGTGGAGCCCAGCAGATGCCCAGAAGTGGGCCGAAGAAACAGCGCCCACGGGGCTGGCGACGGGCGCAGCAGGCTAAGCCACCACTTGCAATGCCAGCCTCCCGTATCAGAGCATTGGCTGAGTTCTGGCTGCTCCAGTTCTGACCCAGCTTCCTGCTACCACATCCTGGGAGAATGCGGGTGATGGCTTAAGTGCCTGGGTCCTTGCCACCCCCATGGGAGACCCGGGTAGACTTCCTGGCTCTTGGCTTCAGCCTGGCCCGGCCCTGGCCAGTGTGGCCATCGGGAAAGTGCACCAGTGGACTGAAGATCTCCCTCCATCTCTGTCTCTCCCTCTCTCTCTGCTTTTCACATACATGACCTTAAGAAGACATACAGATGGCAGATGAGCATATGACCCTGTGTCATCAAGAACATGCAAAGCAAAGAGCGAGACGCCGGCCAGGACGTCCAGAGACTGGAGCAACAGGAACTCAGTCCTGCTGGGACTGAAAGGGGGTGGCTACTTGGGGTGGCTACTTGGGAAGACCGTTCCGCAGTTTCTTATAAAACTGAACACAGTTTTACCACCGACACCTCTTGGTAGTCACCAGGCAGAAAACCCCTGCCCACGGGGGAACCGCAGCGTCATTCATAACTGCCTACGCAGGGCGGCAGACACGCACGGGAGCACCGACACGACAACCGTGGTGCATCCAGACCGGGGCGCATCGACCTTGGGGAACCCCACACATCAGGAAACCTTCCCCTGGGCGGATGCGCCGCCCACCTGGCCCGTCTTGCACCTGCTGAGCGCTGAGTCCCACCTGTAGGGCAGGTGACACGGGGCAGGTGCGGGGCAGAGGAGCTCACTCCGGGGCCTCCGGGGCGTAGGCGTGTGACACGCGTCATGCACACGGCCAGGAGCCACAGCGCCCACGGGGTGAGCCAGTGTCGGCGGGGGAGCGGCCGCCACACAGAGGGGGCGGGGAGGTGAGGGAGGCTGCGGCCGGGCGCGGAGGACGGGGAACCATGCACACCCTCTCAGGAAGTGAAACAGAAAGCCACTGAGTGGCAAGCGCCACGACGGGTCACTCACCCCACATACGAGCAGCTCACGGCGGCGGCGCATGCGCAATGCTCCCGCAGGCCACCGCTGGATGGGCCGCTTGGTTATGGGATGTCCAGTCCAGAGAGCATCACGCAGCCTGGACAGAGAGCGAACCGCGGCCCTGCGCAGCACGATGCTGCCCGGGAGACGCCGCACACAGAACGGCTCGGCATCGGAGGTTCTGGAGTGGCGCCTGCCGTGCCCACCCGGTGCCGTGTGCTGGTTGTGTCAGATTCAATGACAGACAAGGCTCGCCTTTGCGAGGAGGGGGTCAGCGACGTGACTACCCTTGGGCAGTGGTGGGCAGGGAACGCGGGGTCTGGAATGTTCCGCCTTGGACATGTGGGTGTCATGTGGGCATCATGAACGATCTGTGCACTTAGGCTGCGAGTCCTCGTTTTGTGCGTGTGCTGCCGATGACAGATGCTGAGCGCACACACACCACTCTAGAATCGGAGGGACGGCGTTCTAGTCCTGGTTCTGCGCCTCCCTGGGCTTACTGGACCGTTCTAAACTGCGAAGCACAACATACGCCTCTTGCAAACCGATGCAAAGGGAGAGACCCCAGCAGGTGAGCTGGGGCGGGGCAGGGTGCACCTGCCTGGCCTTCCTGGCGCCAGGAGACAGGCGGTTGGGCAGTTGACAGCCATGAGCTGGGGACAGACAGATACTTTCCCGGGCAGCAGGGCCCTTCTCATCCCACCTGGCAAAGACAACTGTAAAAGTTTAAACGCTTCCCTGGGCCAGGCAGCGGGCGGGCTGGGGAGCTGGGTCCGGGGGGGCGGGGGCAGGCCCTCGGCGGTTACTCCCCTCCTTGGGGAAACCCACTAGCTGCGGGAGGGTCGCCTGTAGCCGGAGCCGCGGTCTCAGTGGACAGGTGCTGGGGGCCGTTCTCCCACCTGCAACGTGGCGACCTGACAGTACCTGGCTCCGAGACACAGGGCGGCTGGGTGGTAGCTCTGGGGAGCCCGCAGGAGCCGTCATTCCTGGTCACCTGCTTATCTGGGGACAGGGCTGGAGTCTGACGCCCGCATCCCCCTGCGTCGTGGGGGGAACGCGGCGGGCAGGGTCCCCCGGACCTCCCCTACTCCGAGCCGAGGGTCTGTCACCCACGCTCGTCTGTGCGGCTTTGCAGACCTGGGCCTGGGGGTTGCACGGAAGGCACCGCCGCTGACGCCGCGGCAAGGGCGCGGGGGCTCTTTGAGGGTCTCCCCGAGGTCCCGCAGCGCGCCCTGGAAAACACTAGTACACTCAGCTCCAGCCCGGTCCCGGCGTGGGGGTGCGGCCGCCCGAGGCCCCGCCCCGCGCCCCGCCCACACCACGCCCTCGGCCTTGCCGCCGGAAGTCGCCGAGCCGGAGCGTTTTCACCGAGACACCCACAGGGCAAACGAGGACAGGGCCCGAGCGACCTCGGCAGACGCCCCGCCGGCGCCGGTCAGGCACCGGGGGTAAAGGCCGAGCTCCAGCTCAGGCGTGTAGGACCGATGGTTGTCCGGGCTCCGCGGTCCTGCCTCGCTCGTGACGTCCAGCAGCTCCGAGCAGCCGAGAGGGCGGAGTCCCTGCCTGCTCACGCCCTGTGACAGCGGGGCCACTTAGTGCGTACCCCACGGTGGGGCCTCTGTGCGGCGAAGCTGGGGGACCGCTCTCGCCCTCGGACGGGCCCGTTTTGGGCACGCAGTCTTCGTTCTTTTCCGCTCTTGGGAACCTACGACGGTCCCTTGACAGCAGGTCCCACCCACCAGGCTGGGGGCGTGCCCGGAAGTGCCCTGCGGCCACGGGAGCGCGCGGCGTGTCACCATGGCGACGGCCGGGGCCCCGCGGCGCTTCTGCCGCTGCGCCTGCTTCTGCACCGAGAACCTGTACGTGGCGCGCTACGGGCTGCACGTGCGCTTCCGGGACGAGCGCCAGCTGCGCCGGGACTACGGCGCGGTGAGTGGCCTGGGCGGGCGGCCAGGAGCACCCGGGGGTCCTGCGGGGTGCGGGAGGGTAGACGGAGGCCCGGGCAGGCCGGAGCCGCAGCCACGCCCACTGGTCCACTGGCCGCAGGTCACCCGCCCTGGGGGTCCTGCGGGGTCCGGGAGGGCAGACGCAGGCCCAGGCAGGCCCGGGCCGCAGCCACGCCCGCTGGTCCACTGGTCACCTGCCCCGGGGGTCCTGCGGGGTGCGGGAGGGCAGACGCAGGCCCGGGCAGGCCAGAGCCGCAGCCACGCCCACTGGTCCACTGGTCCACTGGCCGCAGGTCACCCGCCCCGGGGGTCCTGCGGGGTGCGGGAGGGCAGACGGAGGCCCGGGCAGGCCCGGGCCGCAGCCACGCCCGCTGGTGCACTGGTCACCTGCCCCGGGGGTCCTGCGGGGTCCGGGAAGGCAGACGCAGGCCCTGCGGGCAGCAGCCACACCCACCGGTCCACCTGCCCGCAGGTTCTGCGCGCCCGAGGCTGCGTCGGCGCCGAGGATTTCCGGCAGCTGCTGGCAGAGGTAGCAGCGCCCGCCCCGGGCTGACGCCTTCCCCCGCGGCCTCGATCCGTCAGTCCCTGCCCCAGAAGGACCCCTCAGCCCACCCTTTCCTCCCTTCCGCCCCGCCCCGGCCGCCCCCGCGCCCGGGATGAGGAGCCGCGGCTGGGCAGCGGGAGCAGGTGCACTTGCCCAGGGTGTCACAGCGGGTGGGCGAGGTTGCCGGGCCCTGGCACCGCTTCCCCGAGGCTGCGTGGCTGCCTCTGCCCGCCGGGGAGTCAGCTCCCCGGGAGAGCCCCCCGTGGCCCCCGATCGTGGCCCCGCTTTGAGGGGACCCCGGGGGCTCGCGTCCCATCCGGGCTCAGCCCGGTAAGCCTCCTCCGGCGACAGCTCCGGCTCCGACGTGCAGGGCACTGCGGCTTCCCGCCAGGCCCGAGCGGCCCCGAGCGGGGCCTGAGTCAGCCCGGTGCCTCCGCAGCTCGAGCAGGAGGTGGGACGGCGGCGGCGGCTGGCGCAGGAGTCGGCTGCCCGGAGAGCCCTCATTGCCAGCTCCTACCTCCCGGCCCGGCCGGACGTGTACCGCTCGCTGCAGGTGCGGGGTGGGGGCGCAGTGGGGGTGGGGGCGGCTCGGGAGGAGGGCGGTGTCCTGACCCAGCCGCCCGCCCGTCCCCAGGAGGCGTCTCTGGCCCCTGAGTTTCTGGCTGCAGCTGAGTACAGCTCGACCCCGGGCGCAGGCCTGGAGGGCCTTCTCCAGCGGCTGGAGACGGTGTCCGGTGAGGGCCTGGGGGCGCTGGGGGGCAGCAGCCTGAGGTTCCTGGATGTGGCGGACCAGGGCCCCCCAGCAAACCCGACCACCGGGAGCTGGGAGCTGCGGTGGGGCCGGTGCGCGGTCACTCGCTCCGCACACAGCAGGGCTTGTGTGGGGGCAGCAGGGACACAGGGAGCCTCCCGCGGGGACCTCGGGCCAGATCAGGCAGAGCTGAGGCACCAGCGGGGGGGCGGAGCCCACGCCGACGCCCCTCCCCCGCACGGCCAGCAAAGGAGAGCGCTTAGCTCCCCTAGCTCGTGGGGAAAGTGACCGAGACCCAGCTGCCGGCCAGGGGCCACGGCCGGAGCTCTGAGCGATTTCCTGCTGGGGTCCCCTTGCGTGCTGGCTGCCCTGCTTCCTTATCCCCCCTCCTCGTGTTGTCATCCCCGGTGGGCCGCACAGAGCGCTCGGCCCAGGGTCCTGTGTCCGGCTGCTGTCAGCCAGGTCGGGACTGGGTGGGGGGGTGGGGGAGCCACTCTCTTGGCGGCCAGGCTGGGGGTGTGGCCAGTGCAGCGCAGCCCCTCCCAGAGAGCTCTCGCCCACACTGCAGCTGAGGTGGGGCTGCAGGGGACACAGGAGCCCCTGCCTGCCCTTCCGGGCGCCGGGGCCTGTGCTAAGAGGTGTTTAGCTGCCCCTTCCCTGCCTGGCCTCTGTCCCCAGGGCCCAGCTAGAAGGAGCAGCCTCCCCCCCCCCCCCCGTGCGGGAAACAGGCTCCAAGAGACGCCTCTGAGCCGGGTGCGGATCTGGGGGGCCCGGCCACGGGACAGGGTGCGGGGGCGCGTACGGCTCTGCAGCGCGGGCTTGGCTCCGTGGCTGGCCTTCTGGTCCCCTCCCCTCCCGGCCGGGCTCTGCTGTGCAGCCGGGGCGCCTGCAGGACGCTCCCCCAGGCCCGCGCAGCTCCGCCAACAGCCGACAGCCGGCCGCTCCCTCCCCAGAGGGGAGGCGCATCTACCGGGTGCCCGTGTTCGCCGCGCCCTTCTGCCGCGCCCTGCTGCAGGAGCTGGAGCACTTCGAGCAGTCGGACCTGCCCAAGGGACGGCCCAACACCATGAACAACTACGGGGTGGGTGAGCGGCCGTGGGGTGGAGCGGGGCCCCCCGGGGGTGCCGGCTGAGCCCAGGACCCCTCGCAGGTGCTGCTGCACGAGCTGGGCCTGGACGAGCCCCTGGTGACCCCCCTGCGGGAGCGCTTCCTGCAGCCCCTGACGGCCCTGCTGTACCCCGACTGCGGTGGGGGCCGGCTGGACAGCCACCGTGCCTTCGTGGTCAAGTACGCCCCGGGCCAGGACCGCGCGCTGGGCTGCCACTACGATAACGCCGAGCTCACCCTCAACGTGGCCCTGGGCAAGGCCTTCACGGGGGGCGCCCTGTACTTCGGGGACCTCTTCCAGGTGAGCGGGTGAGACCCCAGGGGCCGGGCCCGGGGCAGCCGCGCGGGCGCGCAGGCCTGAGCCCCACGCTCCGCAGGCACCCGCAGCCCTGACGGAGCCCTTGGAGGTGGAGCACCTGGTGGGCCAGGGCGTCCTGCACCGGGGCGGCCAGCTGCACGGAGCCCGGCCCCTGGGCACCGGCGAGCGCTGGAACCTCGTCGTCTGGCTCCGGGCCTCTGCCGTGCGCAACCGCCTGTGTCCCATGTGCCGCCGGGAGCCCGACCTGGTGGACGACGAGGGCTTCGGCGACGGCTTCACGCGGGAGGAGCCCACCACGGTGGACGTGTGCGCGCTGACCTGAGTCTGGCAGGCGCGGGCTTGCAGGGGCAGAAATAAACGCCAGGCGCGCGACTCCTAGCAGCCTCCGGGTCGTTCCTTGGGCAGCCTGGTGCGGGATGGTGCGGGAGGGCCCTCGCGGGGCGGGGCGGGGCGGGGAGCGGCTGGGCAGAGATGCGGTTTGCAGGCAAGTCCGGCCTCGCCAGGCCCGGCAGGGGCTCCGGTAGCTGCGTGATGGGGCGCGCGGGAGGGCAGCTGCCTCCCCAGCCCTGCACGTGCGGGTCAGCCGTGGGCGCTCGGGCTGAGCTCGCACCCTGGCTCTGCCGCGGGGCCCGGGAGGCTGGGGCGGGGCGCGGGGGCCCGGGGCGCGGGGGCGCAGGGCGCACCCACCCAGCCTCGGCGCCTTCGCTTTCCTCGAGTCGTGGGGACGCAGCGAGCGAGCCGTTTACCAAGCGCTCGGCCCCCGTCCGCTCTGGGCACGGACTCGAAAGCCCGAGTTCCGTCCGCACAGCGCAGAGCCCCGCCGGCGCCGAGCCTGGGGCCTCCCCTCGCGCCACGCTGGGGTCCCGCCGGGCCCTGACGGGGCGACCGCGGGCGTCCCAGTCCGACGGAGCGGGCGGCAGGGCCACCTGCTCCCCTGGCCCTCGCGGGGACGGAGCTGCGGCGAAGGCCGGCGTGCGGGGCCCGACCCTGCCCCCGCCCGCACTCGGCAGCCGGGAGCCCCCAGCTCGCCGCCGCGGAAGGTGGGCGCGCCTCGGGCGGAACCTGCGTCTCCAGGACCGAAGGCAGCGGGGCGTCGCTTCCCGGCCGGACGGCCTCCCTGCGCACCGCCCGGGCCGGAAGCGGCGGCGGCGCGGGGCGGGACGGCCGCTCGGACTGTTGAGCTGGGACCGGGACTGCCCTGGACCATCTTCAGGCTCGGACGGCGCGGCGGTGAGGGCAGGCGAGGGCGTGGGCGGAGGTGGTCTCCGGACGTCCCTCGCGGCTGAGGTACGCGGCGGTTCCCTGGGCGCCCAGCCCGCTGCGCAGGCGTGCGGCGTCTGGCTGGGGGCGGGCCCTTAAAGGGGCCGCTTCGCGGAACCCGGGGGTCGGAGAAGCCGGGGTCCCAGAGGTTGCGGGGTCGTGATGGGTGCTGGGTACTGGGCGCCCCGCGGAGCCGCCCGCCGAGCCCTGCCTTCGGGCCAGGCCCAGGGGAGCTGCGGGCTAGGCGCCGTCTCCCCTTCGCAGCGCGCGCGCGATGGCTCACGTCGGCTCCCGCAAGCGCTCGAGGAGTCGCAGTCACTCCCGGGGGCGAGGGAAGAAAAAGCGGAGGAAGAACAGTAGGGACGCCTCGAGGAACTGCTCGGCCTCCGGGTCCCAAGGTCGCAAGGCCGGCTCCGCTTGCTTGGCGGCGGGTGAGGACCGTGCGGGTAGGGGCCGGCCGGGCCGGCTTCGGGGGTCCCGCAGCGGGGAAGCGGGAAGGAGGCGCAGCCTGCACGGAAAGACCCCGCCGGGCCTGGAGGCCTGGAAGGGAGCGCGCTGCCCTGCCCTCTGCAGCCGGGCCTGCGCTGCACCCCGCTCCCTGGCGGCCGGGGGTCTCACCCTGCGCTCTGCAGCTGGGCCCGCGCTGCTCCCCGCTCCCTGGGCGGCCGGGGGTCTCACCCTGCGCTCTGCAGCCGGGCCTGCGCTGCACCCCGCTCCCTGGCGGCCGGGGGTCTCACCCTGCGCTCTGCAGCTGGGCCCGCGCTGCTCCCCGCTCCCTGGGCGGCCGGGGGTCTCGCCCTGCGCTCTGCAGCCGGGCCTGCGCTGCACCCCGCTCCCTGGCGGCCGGGGGTCTCGCCCTGCGCTCTGCGGCCGGTCTGCGCTGCTCCCTGGCTCCCTGGGCGACGGGTGTCTCGCCCTGCGCTCTGCAGTTGGGCCCGCTCCCTGGGCGGCCGGGGGTCTCACCCTGTGCTCTGCAGCTGGGCCGGCTCCCTGGGCAGCCGGGGGTCTCACCCTGCGCTCTGCAGCTGGGCCTACTCCCTGGGTGGCCGGGGGTCTCACCCTGCGCTCTGCAGCCGGCCCGAGCTGCTCCCTGGGCGGCCGGGGGGGGGGGGGGTGTCTCGCCCTGCAGCGCCCCAGCCTGCCGCAGGCCAGGGCAAGGATGGTTTTCTTCTCCCCTCCTGGCCCAGCCTCGCCTCCCCCCGGTGTCACAGAGCGGAGCAAGCACAAGGCCCTGCGGAGAGCGTGCTGCAGCTCCCCCTCCTCCTCTTCCAGCTCCTCCAGCCCCGCGTCCTCCTCCTCGTCCTCCTCCTCCTCCTCCTCCTCGAGCAGGGGCCGCAAGAAGCGGGGAAAGCACAGGCACAAGAAAAGGAAGAAGAGGAAGAAGAGGAGGAAGCTGAGGGAGAAGGCGGAGGCGCAGCCGCCCGAGGCGCTGCCGGGCCCCTCTCTGGACCAGTGGCACCGATCCGCCGGAGACGGGGGTGGTGGCCCAGGTACTGAGCGGCCCAGCCTTGCAGGAGGGAGAGGACCCCTCCCCGGGGCCGCCCCCCACCGCCCTCGTCTCCCTTCCAGCGCTGACGGACGCGCAGAAGTCCCGCATCCAGGCCATGAAGCCCATGACCAAGGAGGAGTGGGACGCGCGGCAGAGCGTCATCCGCAGGGTAGTGGACCCCGAGACCGGCCGCACCAGGTAGGGGCCGCCCGGCCACGCCCCAGGGGGCAGGGGCGGTGAGAGCGCCAGGCACCCGCTGCGTGAGGTGCGTGCGGGGGCCTGGGCCTGGAGCCCTGCTCCGGCTGACCCGACACCCGCCCGCCCCCAGGCTCATTAAGGGAGACGGCGAGGTCCTGGAGGAAATCGTCACCAAAGAGCGACACCGAGAGATCAACAAGGTTGGTGCTGCCCCCCCCCCCCGCCTCCAGTCCCACCCCCACCCCCGCTCTGACCCCCTCCCTGTGTGCTCTTTTCCCCAGCAAGCCACCCGGGGGGACGGCCTGGCCTTCCAGATGCGAGCCGGGCTGCTTCCCTGAGGCCCCGGCTGGCGCAGGGCCGTGGACGGTGCCCGGATGGGCAGCCCCGCCGGGTGCAGGACTGGAGGAGGGGTCCCTTACCCCCACACCCCCACATTAAACGCATCCTGGCTAACTTCCTGTGCTGTTGCTTTCTGTGCTGGGTTGGTGGGGAGGGCACCCCTGACTTCCAGGGAAAACAGGGACGCCAGGATCCCTGGTGGGGTTTTGGGGTGTCCCCACCCCACCACCTCTGCCCTGCTCAACCGTGAGTCAGCCCACCTGGAGTAGACCCTGACACCCCACCCCCAGCCCCGCGGAATCCAGGCTGACTCGCGGAGTCACTCAGGCCTGGGAGAAACTGCCCCCTGTGCCGTGCGTACTCGGCAGTGGAAGTGGTTGGGAGCCCAGGTGGGAGTCACCGGCGCCCGTCCCCACGGGTCACTGCGGATTTAAGCCATGTCTGTGCCTGGGAAGGTGCTCCAAGGGGGCCAGGCCCACGCGAGCGTGGTGGACGGCCCCTCCCCCCAGGGCTGCAGTGCTGGGCCGGCCGCAGCCGCCCCCTCCCGGCCACTCCCACCCCGGAGTGAAGAGACGAGAAGGAAGCCTTCCTGCTTCTTTAATCTGTAACAGACGACGACGCCGTCTACAGAGCACACTCAGGCCCACAGTGCAGGGACAGCGAGGTGGGAGGAGGCAGGACCCGCACGCACGCGCACACGCGCACACACGCACACAGCCCAGACACCGATGGCACAGGACAGATGGGAGGGGCCCAGCTGTGAGGCTGCAGACAGGCGGGTGGGCGGCTCGGGGGAGCCGGAGGGGGCGGTGAATGCCGACGGCCTCCTCCGAGGTCCAGGTCCTAGGAGGCGGCTGGTCAGATCGGGGGTTCAGGGCACAGGTGGGTGGGAGGGCTAAGGCTTCTACTCTAACAGGCCTGGGGCGGGTGGCAGTCGGCAAGGCCTGCCTCACCCTTTGGTTATGACTGGTCGGGCCCGGGCGCTGTGGCTCGGCACCCAACGCTGTAAACATTTTTGGTATTTTGGAAGGGCTTCGCCCTCTCTCTCTGTTTGCTTCCTCAAGAGAATGTGCCAGAAGGAATCTTCGGGGAGGCAGCAGGCAGACCTGGATACAGAAGAGACTCGCGTGGGGAGGGTGGGCTGCCCCTCACTGCCCCTCACCGGCTATGGCTGAGGGCCGCTGGGAGAGGCCCGGAGACTATTGCTGTGGTCCTTGGCATGGCTGGCGGCAGGGCGGGCAGGCAGGGAGCGCAGGGCCACGGCGCGGAGGCGGCCCCAGGCACAGGTCGGGCCCCCTGCTCGCAGGGCCCCCCGCACCGAGGCCTCCCGGCCTTTATTGCAGGCGGGCTGAGACTTGCAGGTGCTTCTCTGGATGGCTGGTCACCGAGGCGGCAGGCGACACGGGTGACGTGGGAGGACGGGGGGAGGCACTGGCCGCGGGCCCCTGGCGGGGCTGTGATTGTCGGGCCAGCGACTTCCTGCCCGGGAGCAGAAGGGCTGTATATTGCACTTTGACTGCAACAGTTACATGGAAACTTGGTCCATAAAATAGTCCTTGCTTTATACAGAACTCCTGGAACAACAAAACGCTACATGAATACGAGTGAACCCTGAAGGCCCCTCCTCTGCACAGACTCCACAGCTTTCCCTCTGTGTAGACCCGGCCCTCGGGCTGTACATACCCACACATGGGGAGAGCCTAAAACCCCTCCGGGCACACCCCGGCCCAGCCCCTGGGACCCTGAAGGTGGATCCGGGTTGGTGGCAGCTTATCTTCTCGGTGGGGACAGCCCGGCCAGGGGCCAGGTGGGCCTCTCCCACCTCAGGGAGGGTGCAGCGGCCGTGAGCCGGGTGCTGGGGAAGGGGAGGGCGGATGCTGAGGCCCGGCCTGCAGGATGGCGCGGCGCTGGCTGGGGGCAGATGGAGCCCGGCTGCCCGCCCCCGGGCTAATGAAGCCAGCCGTGGCTTCTCAGCTTCGGCATCGAAACGGAACTGGCGATAAAAAGACCTAAGTATGTGCCCACCCACCCAGAGTAGAAACCCAGTGGAGTTACAGGGGTTGGGTGAGGCGAGGGAGTCCACACCCCGCTGAGTGGGGCAGGGCCCAGGACCCAGAGCCAGGCTGGACTCCGTCACAGTGCTGGGTGTTTCAATGTGGAGGGGCTGCGCTTGGTACTGAAAGAGTTAAGAAAAGGGAGCAGCCAAGGATCGCTCATTTAAAAAAACCTCATAGAAATCAGACCGAGAAGTAGAAAGGCGGTAGAAACGCGGGCGGGAGGGCAGGGAGTGGAAGAGGAGGGTGGACCTGGCCGGGCCCTGTGGCCTGAGGCTGGGCTGCTCGGGAGCCCGCTTCCCCCGGCGTGTACCCGGGCCAGGCCTGCTGCTGGCCTGGGCTCCTGGTGGGGCAGGCGCACAGGTGGCTGGGCCCGGGCTGCATAAATTAAGATATGGCCTTTCTCTCCTGCTCGCACGCGGTCTGTGGCACGGGAGCCTTCTGTGTGGCAGTAGGTCCTGGGTCAGCAAACACCGAATTCTCATGCACGGCCAGACGTCTAACCAGAGATGGGACTGAGTCTCCGCTCCCAGAATTCAGTGCAAAGCCAGTGAGGTTGAACAGCTGAGGAAGTCGACTCCACGAGAAGCAGGCTGCACCCCTGCTGGAGCTGCTACTGGGTGTCGGGGAGCTGGGGGAGGCTGAGTCACAGCCGGGGCGGCGGCGGGCTGGAGCCGGGCCCACGCCTGGCGCCAGGATGCTGCAGCCCAGTGCAGGGCAGAAGGTCCAGGAGCACCTCCCAGGCCTGTCTTGAGTGGGGAGTCCTGGTCCCTGGTCATCCTGCCGCTGGCTGGCCTCGAGCCCCGAGGACACGAGGCAGGGCGGGGAGGATGGTGTGGTGCGGCCTGTGTCCTGCGCGGGGCCCGGGGGCGGGCTCCCAGGTCGCGTCTGTGCCCGTCTCCTGGCGGGCTGTGTAGCACCATGGAGACCACAGCGCCTCATTGACGATGCCCTACTTGGGGCCCACAGCTGTCCCCGGCTCAAGCCGGCCGGCCATGGTGCGGCCCCAGCAGCTGGCCGCCATGCTCATGCTGCGCTGGCCCCGCTGGTCACTGTCCGCCTGGCTCTGGGTCCTCTCGTGCCGGTGGCCGGCCCCGCTGGGCTGGGCCGAGATGGTGCGTAGCAGGTGGTTCCGGGACCGCAGGAAGTCACCCTGGCCGGGCAGGCCGAAGCTTCCCTTGCGTAGGGCCATGCGGGTGGCCGTGTTGCGGGCGGGCCGTGCCCGGTGGTTGTACTTGAGCTGGGCCAGGTGGGCTGCGTAGCCGTCGGTGATGAACTGCGGGGGCAGTGAGCAGGGCTGCCGCGGGCGGCCGGGACCCTGCAGCCGCCCGCCTGCGCCCGGCCCGCACCGCGCCCACTCACCTGGCACTGCTGCTGCAGCTTCTTGGTGGGCCGGCCCACGATGTAGATCTGCATGGGCGACAGGCTGATGGAGCTGTAGACCGCCACGTCCTTCGTGGAGCCGTAGGCCGCGTGCACGCGCAGGTGCAGCTGTGGGCGAGACCCGCGTAGGCACAGGCACGCCCCCCGCCCCCCACCGCCCCGCCCGCCGCCCCGCCCCTCCCCCAGACCCCACCTCAGAGATGAGCAGCTTCAGGAAGTTGGCCTTGTGCCGCAGCGGGTCGTGCACCAGGCCGTCGCAGAAGGACACCACGCCGTGGGGGAAGTTGTGCTGGGCCAGCCACGCCACCACGCGCTGCTTCTGCATGTCGGGCCGGCCCGTGACGTAGATGATGAGGTAGCCCAGGTCCTGCCAGTGCCTGCGGGTGAGCGGTGGGCTTGGGTGTCTCGTGGGCCTCCCCCGCTCCGTGGGAGAGTGTCTCTGACCGTGCTCAGGCAGTGACGGCGGCAACGTCAAACCCTTAAAGGGCCTCCCTTGAGGCTGGGCCGGGGTTCCCTCTGCGGGGCTCTAACCAGCCTCATCCTCCAGGCGAGGGGAACCCGGCTCCAGAGGTAGTGGGGCTATGCCAAGTGTTCCCTGCTGGGCACCCCAGGTCCTCCCCGACCTGGTCTGCAGGAGCTTCCTGCTCCTGAGCCCACCCACCCAAGTCCCACGGTGCCATTAAG
Organism: Oryctolagus cuniculus; assembly: GCF_964237555.1. Taxonomy (NCBI): domain Eukaryota; kingdom Metazoa; phylum Chordata; class Mammalia; order Lagomorpha; family Leporidae; genus Oryctolagus; species Oryctolagus cuniculus. Next base: position 6,292,319 of record NC_091452.1, on the reverse strand, counting down.
GCCACTCACCGCACCACATCCACGGCCCCGGCCCGCACTTTGGGGTCACTGCCCATGATGGACACGCTGGCAGCAAAGGAGCCATCGATACTGAAGACGACAAACTCCGTGCCCTTGGGCAGCACGGTGATGTAGCTGTCGGCAAAGGTGTGGTCCCCCCTGGCCAGCAGGGGCCTGTTAGTCAGAACCAACCACAGCTCCTCCTCCTCCTGCCCAGGGAGCCCAGCCCTGTGGCCCGGCGAGGCGCCTACCTGACCACCATCTTGATGGGGTAGACGCCCACTCCCAGGCGGTGCGTCTCGGGGATAGTGTAGGAGACACGCCCGCTGCTGTTGGTCACCAGCGTGTCCAGGTACAGCCACTCGCCCGACGGTGGCTGCGTCATGATGTGCACGTCCACCTGGGGGCCCCGGGCAGGCCGGTCATGGGCTGTGCCCCAGCCAGAGGGAGGCAGGGGCTCCCTGGGGCCCTATGCTCCTACCTTCTCCCCCGTCAGGGTGACCATGTCCAGGGGCCCATACATGAACCGGCCGGTCACCACCTGCGGGCCGTCCTCGTTGGCGACGGCGTCGTTGATCCGGTGGTTGGCTGCCACGTTCTGGGGAGGGGAGGGGGACGGTTGGGTGAGGGCTGGGCTGGGAGGCAGCTGGGGCCTCCGGGCTTAGCTCAAGCTCCGGTGGGCCTGAAGGGAGAGGCGGGCCCAGACCCAGGCAGTGCCAGCCACGCGAGAAGTGACGAAGCTTTGCTATGCTTTCCTGTCTGCAAGATAGGCCAAACAGCATCACCCTCAAGGTCCGTGCGGGGGCCACAGCCAGCCTGCGTCCCTGGACTCAGGGTTCCAAAGCTGTAACTGGGGTGAGGTGGGGGTTCCTGTGCAGGTTAAACGGGACAGCATGGCTTTGTGGCAGTCAGTTAAGCCACTGCTTGTGACGCCGGCATCCCATATCAGAGTGCTGGTTCAAGTCCTAGCTGTCCACTCCCAATCCTGCTCTGTGCGAGTGGCCCAAGTACGTGGGCCCCTGCCACCCATGTGGGAGACCAGGATGGAGTTCCTGGCTCCTGGCCCCAACCACTGTGGCCACTTGGGGAGTGAACGGCGGATGAAGGCTCTCTCTCTTACTTTGCCTTTCAGAGAGAGAAGACTAGAGCACACGGGACAGCGGCAGTGGTGCCTGGCCACGGAGGACCCTCACCCGCAGCTTCACGTGGGTCCTCCTGCGCTGCCACTTCTCTCTGGGCTTTGAGGGGGTGAAGACGGACACCTCCTTGCCATCCAGCTCCAAGACACTGGAGTTGTCATGCCTCATGACCTGGGGAGAGGCAGAGGCTGGGGGGCAGGCACAAAGGGCCCCACGGCCCTAGGAGCTGGCAGCAGGAACCTGTGGGTCCTGGGGAGCACCACGCAAGCCCCCCACCCCAATACCCCAGTCTGAACTCATTCCAGCACAAGGACTCCCCCGTCAGGCTCACTATGAGGTGGGCCCTCCACCGCCCCCTCATCCATGGGACGAGGCCGAGACACCGGCGCTGTCACTCAGAACCGTCTGGTGAGGCTCAGGGGGCCTGGGCAGCAGGACCCCGGTACCTGTCTCAGCAGGAAGGAGACCACGTCTGTTGACTCCCAGTAGCTGGCGTGGAAGAGGTGGGGCAGGGCCACCGTGGGGAAGGCCGTGAGGGCGTCGGGGCAGTACAGGGCGTAGTCGATCCGCTTCTGGCCCCACCACTTTGCAGCAACTGCCAGGAGGGGGGCTGTGACTGTGCTGGGCAGCCCCTGGCAGGCCCCCGGCCGAGGGTCACCTGGCCTCTCAGGCCGGCTCCACCCGAGGCCCCTCCCTCCAGCGGCAGCCAAAGCGAAGCTTCTCCCAGGCAGGTGGCAGAGGGGAGCAGAGGTGTGGGCTGAGGCCACCAAGGAGTGTGAGGCAAGGGAGCGACGTGCGGGGTCCGGGGGCAGGAGCTGCTCCTGTCCTGCCACAGCTCTCCCTGGGTCTCCCCTGTCCCACCTGTCTGAACCTCCAGGCACAGCCCAGGGCCCTCCCCAGCACGTGGGCCGCCCCCACAAGCCCTGGATGTAGCAGGGTGGGTGATGACGCTCAGGGCTGGGGTTGGGGGGCTGGTGCTGGCCATTAGTCCCGCCTCTGTACTCAGGGCCAGGTGACCCCAACACCAGACAAGGCTGTGGAGTGCCCTGCCTGGTGACCACACTCAGCAGGTGCCAGCAAGTGCCGCACATCTCACTGGTCCTGGCTCCCCAGCTTCTGCCTGTAGCCCGGGTGTTGGGGACCCCTGGAACCTCGTTGGTCCTCGCACTGCCTCATTCCAGTTCTGCAGTGGTCCTGGTCCCCAGCCAACCGCAAGCACTCCCCCGTCCTCCCTGGTGTCCAGTCCCCAGCCCAAGTCTCCAGCTCCCTGCTGGTCAGTGGGGGTTTGAGTGGCAGGGACTGGCGGGGACACGGTGAGGCGTGCTTGGCAGCAGTGAGTGACCCAAGTGAGGGGGGGGGCGTGCGAGTGGAGGCTGGTACCTTCTCTGATGTCCAACTCAGGGAGGCTAGGGGCCCTCTCCAGGCTGGGGCTGGCCCACCTGGCCCGAGGACGGGGCCTAGGAGGGGTGGGGGGTGGAGGGGGCAGGGCGAGCAGGGACAGGCGCCTGATGCTGGGGGTGTGGCTGAGCGACACAGGGGCCTCTGGGAAGCAAGAACAAGTAGGGATGGCTCAGCCACGCTGAGGGTCACCAAGCTGTCCCACCTGCTCTGCTGGGGGCCTCTCCAAGGGGAAGGACACAGCTGTCAGGCTCTGGCAGGGCCCTAGGACCGCAGCTGCGGGCCCCAGCACAGGGGGACTGAGGGCCGGCCCTGGGCTCTGCCTCTGCTGCTGGAGGCTTCTGAGTGGGGCGGACCAAGCAGCACGAGGGGCCAGGCCGGCTCCTGGAGCCTGGGCGCCGTGAACACTGACGTAGTTCTCTACTCACTGGATGCCAGGAGCAGCCCGCCCCAGCATGGCCGCGCTCTCCAGACGCGGCCGCCTGTCCTGCTGAGACCGCGGCAGGAGCGCAGGGGCCGAGGAGGGCACTGCACTCACTCTGGGCGATGCTGGACGCTGTGTAGCTCTCGGCCATGCCCGACACCTGGCTGGCAATGCTGATCTCGCTGGCCCGCCGGAAGCCACGACCTGCAGGGGCTGTGCCGGGCGAGGAGGGGGCCGCGTGCTCTTGGAAGACTGTGTTGTGGGCCTGGAGTGCATCCGCTGCAGTGGACAGGGACCAAGGCCAAGGTGAGTCAGGCCCAGCCCAGCCCAGCCTCCAGCAGTGGGGGTGGGGGGTGGGGGGGAGGCCAGCGTGCACCTAGACTGGGAGGGGCTGTGCCAGGGCCACGGGAGCACAAGACTGAGAGCTGAGGCGGGGGAGGGGAGGACGGACAGAAGGGCACAGACAAAGGGCACGGAGGCGAGGTACTGGGCTCCCAAACCCTGGCCACCGTCTTCTACACTCAGCTCTTCAGCTAAGCCCTGGCAGCCCCACTTGCACCAGGGTCTCACGACCACAGCCCAGGGCAGCAGTGCTGGCCCCATCCTGAGTTTGAGGGTGCTGACCACAGGGGCCTGAGGCAGCCCCAGGGGCCCCTCACTCACACGCCACGTGGGGTGGTCCCAGTAGGCGCCGAGAGCTCCAGCCGGCCTCTTCAGGCCAGAATGAGGGCAGGACAGAGCTTGTCCTGGGAGGGTGGCTGGGGCTGGAGCAGCCACATCTGGACGGGGTGCTGCAGGGTCTGGTGGTCCTCGGGGAGGGAAGCAGCACGACCAGGTGCAGGGTGGGACCAGGCTGGCTCACGGCTTACCCCGCTTCTTGTCTGCCCCGCCAGCCTCACCGCGGAGGAGGGCCCCCGTCACTGACACTGCGTGGCCCGTCCCTAGGGTGCTGTGCCAACCGTCTCTTTGGGGCCCCAGTGGCACCAAGGCCAACTCCTTGGGACCTGCCTGCCTAGGTCACCGTCCTCACCACCAAGGTCCCCCCAGCTCCAGTGGCCAAGGCGGGCGTGTGTGTACGGGGGGGTCCCTGAGCCAACAAAGCAGTTGTCACACGAGTGGGGGTTACACACACTCAGCACAGCCCGGGCTCTGGCGGGGCCCGTCTTGCCAGGTGAGCGCGGGAACAGGGATACTGGTTTCCAGGAAGCCATCCCCATGGGGGAGAGGGGGCAGGGGGCCGCCCTCCAGGACCAGCTCGGGGTTTCTCTGCACGGTGTCGACTAGAGGCAGGCGGGAGAGAACAGAGGACAAGAACAGACACTCCTGTGGGCTGTCTCACAGGTACGACATGGACGCGGGCTCCTCGAGGACCAGGACACACACACGCGGGGTGGGGTGGCTGCAGGGAGGCCCTCGCCCACGCTCCAGCCCGGACCCGCTGGCTTCACGGACTCTGCTGCGTCCCCATCGCTGGGCCAGCGCCTGCCACAGCGGGCCCCCATTCAGAGAGGGTCCCTCCTGGGCGTCTTAGCTCTGTTTCTGCTGGATGGAGGCTGGGGCAGTTGTGGGGAAGGGGGCTAGTGTGGTCCTGTTCTCCCATAAACCCAGGCGCCCGGGGTGAGGGCCTGCCCTGTGCTCTCTGAAAGGCGGGAACACGATGATGCACCCGCACCCATGCCCCGTGTCCCGCCCACTTAGGGAAGAGCCAGGGCTTGGGCCACACCGCTGGGGCCACCTCTGGCCTGCAGAATGGAGGGGTGGCCTCAGCTCCCCCTCCCCCCGGGGAGCCGGGGCCAGGGGTCCGCAGTCCGTTTACCCAGCAGCGTGGAGCAGCCGTCCCCCAGCGGGTAGCGCTGGTAGCGGGGGATGCTGAAGGGTGGCAGGGCGTGGAACCGGCGCTCCAGCAGCGGCTCCAGCCGGGAGGCTGACGGGTCCGCAGGGTGGAAGAGGTTGTAGACCTGCTGGCAGGCTGGCCGCAGCTGGAAGACTGGGCGGGGAGGGGTCGCCAGCTCAGAGCTCGGCCCTGAGGGGGCGGCCAGGGGTCTGTTTGGGTCATTGTCTCTGTAACAAGCAGGACGTTCCTTTTAAGGAGTCGTAATATTCTACTGTAAAGGAAGTGCTTTAAGGCGCCTCCTGGGAAGCCCCCTTCCAGCCCGGAGTCCTGCGATCCCCTCCCTCCACTGTTGCTCTGCGCATCTTGTGGGCGCCGCCCACACCTGTGCTGGTAACTGCTCCTGGCTTGGGGGCAGTCTTCCCGTCTGTAAAATGGGACTGCTGTTCACACAGCATCATGGAGTTAGGGAATCATATGGATGCCAGAGCGTTGGGAACGCACTTCCCATTCTGCACTTCATTACGCCTCATTTTTATTTACCCATTTATTTATACTTGAGAGAGAGACAGAGACAGAGACAGAGGGAGAATAAGCGCTCCCATCTTCTGCTGTGCTTCTCGAATGTCCCCAACAACCAAGGCTGGTCTGGGCCAAAGCCAGGAGCTGGCGAGTCCACCCAGGTGGCAGGGACCCAAGCACTTGCGTCGCCACTCACTGCCTGCCAGGGTGCACATTCGCAGGAAGCTGGAGTCACGGGTGCTGCAGGGGGCTGGTGTTGTGCTACAGCAGGTTAAGCTGCCACCTGGGATGCTGGCATCCCATGGGAGTGCCGGTTCAAATCCCAGCTGCTCCACTTCCTATCCAGCTCCCTGCCGATGTGCCTGGGAAAGCAGCTGTGCTTGGCCCAACTGCTTGGGTCGCTGCCACACACATGGGAGACCTGGATGGGATTCTGGGTGCCCGGCTTTCGCCTGGACCAGCCCCAGCCATTGTGACCCCTGAGGAGTGAATGGGCAGATTTACCATCTCCATTTCTCTCTCTCTCAACCCCCCCCCCCCAACTCTGCCTTTTAAACAAATGAAGACATCTTAAAAAAAAAAAACGTGGAGCCGGGCACTGCATGCAGGCCCTCCTCCACAGGGCGCAGCACCCTTTGTTTTCCCCCTTAACAGAGGATGCGTGGAGTTTGGGGCCTTCCACTGTTTGTCTGCAAGAGACTCCTTCCCCTGGGGACGGTGTTGAAGTTGGTCCTGGACGTCCATGATCTCAATGCACTTCAGTGCCGGTGCCCCTGGGTGGGAATCTCTGCGGGTTGTTCAGGGGTTGTCAGGAAGCAGGACCGTCCGACCATCTTGGTAGCAGCAAATGCCACACTGCCCCTGGGGGCTGCTCCCCTTTGCACCGGGTGTGAGCTTGCCTGGCCGCTGGGGAGAGCCACAGCTCCCCCTTCTGGACGGTGCCGCGCCTCCAGGTGTGGAGGGGCAAGGGCACGGGGTCCTAGTCTGGGGCCACCACTCACCCGCTCTCGGCGAGCGTCTAAGTCTCTCCAGGTCTCAGTTCCTCCTCTCTAACCAGAGTCCTGTGAGGATCGTGGGGACCCCAGAGGTGCAGGGCAGGAATGCCCACCCTGATGGGCTCTGGTGGGGCCCAGCCCACAGAACCACCTCCCTTCCATGCAGGCTGTGAGCAGCTGGGTGTTGGCCCCTCATTGTACCCAGGAGGCTTTGGGGCTCTGTGCACACACATCTCACCCAGGGGAAGGACTCGGGCCTGGGAAACTGGGTCTGTGCCCATGTGACCTCCGGACCCCAGCGTCCTGTCTATGGAAGGACCCTCTGCTCCCAGGAGATGAAGTGACAGGTGTCAGGGACTGAGCTGCCGGGCCAGGAGCAGAGGAGAGAAGCCAGGAAGCCAGCTCTGGAAGGCCTGGGGTGTGACCACAGCTCCGCAACAGGGATCTACTGAGATGACCCTGCCCAGCTCAGGTATGCCACAGGGCTCTTACCGTCCAGGGCAGGGATGACTGTCTTCCTCAAGGCCAGGACCAGCCCCAGCGGGCACCCGAAGAGGAAGAGGTCAGCGATCTCAAAGTCGAACTTGCCCAGGGTCCCCGTGCTGTCCAGCATGGTGGAGCTGCTTGAGCGGCGGGCACTGGGCTCGCTCCTCAGCACGCTGGCGTGGAGGCTGCAATGGGGACGCCCAAGGTCACACCAGCAGCCTCCTTGGGGTCGGCCTTTCCCCAGCCTCAGGAAGGAGGGGCTGGGCCTGGGGCAGCTGCCCAGCACCTGCCAGGACACTTTCGGGGACAATGGGTCCCAATCTCTCTAGGATGCCTACTGCCTTGGGACAGCCCTGACCCAGGCTATGCTGCCCCGGGTCAGTCCCCCCCCGCAACTCCGCTACAACCCACCCCACCCACAGGACAACCTGGCTCAAGATGACCATTGGTACGTATGAGACAATGGCCCCCGAAAGCCATCTCCTGGCCCGGTCCTCACGTGGGCAGCTGGCCTGTGGGGAGTGAAGGAGCCCCCTGACTTCCTTGGCTCTGAGCCGTCTGCCCTCTGGGGTCTCCTTCCGCCCCTGGAGTGGGCCCCGGGGTCGGCGCCCCCAGCCCTGCCAGCCCTGCCCACCTGGACAGGAAGGCCTGGTGCTGCTGGATGGTGTCCAGCTCATAGGTGGACGAGTCGCTCCTCTTGCGGGGCAGCTGTTTCTTGGGGTCCTCAGTGCCGTTGCTGCGAGGGATGTCGATGTTGCTGCGGCTCAGGTGTCGACTGCTCTCCAGGCTGGAGCCGCCGCCGCCGCCGCTGCCACCACCGCTGCCGGAGCAGTGCGCCGTGCTCACCAGGCCAGCCGGGGACAGCAGGTCCGCGTCCTGGAACAGCCCCACGGAGGCTCACTGCCAGGTGGCCACGGGCCTGGCCCCTTCCCGAGTGTCCTGGAAGCTGCCTCCTTTCTGACTCCAGGCCCAGCTGGTGCACCCAAGCCAGAGGGGAAGCCCTTGTCCCCTGCTGACTCCAGCCCACTGGCCAGTCCTATCAGCCCTCACTCCTGGCCTGACTGGCCACCAAAGGGCACTGGGCAGCGCAAGGACTCAGGGCCTTCCCTCCCTGCTGGGAAGTGGGCAGGGTCCTCTGGTCCTGCCTCTCAGGACTGGAGCCTCTCTGGTGCTGACCCTGGTTCACAGCGCAGGAAGCTGTCTGCACTCCTGAGCTCGGCCGGGCTACTGTTGGTCACCTGCCCCCATACAACCTCTGCCCTTCCTGTCTTTATTTAGGGGGTGGGGGAAGGGATTCTGAGAAACTCATGCAGTTGCCTCAGGCCTGGGGGACACCCCTACAGTGTCCTCAACCACATGAGCCAGCCACCCTCCACTCCCCTATGCCCCTTCCCCTTGAACCTCTCCTGTCCTAGACAGGAGCTACTCGGGGAGAGGCTGGGACGCAGACAGCGTCGATGAGCAAACGGAGCTCAGCTGGGCAGTGTCCAGGTCAGCTCGCCGCAGGGTCTCTGTTGGGCACCGTGGTCAGGCAGAGCAGGGGGTGGAGTGATGGTCCGATGCCCGCACAGCACATGGGGCAGCTGCTCTGTGTGGTATACGGGAGACTGCAGGCCTCGGTGGAGGTCTGGGGTCAAAGGAGGGCCTGGGTACCTGCACGCTGGCCACGCTGCCCCGGCGGCTGCTGCTCTGGCTCTCAGACACCGGCTGGTTGCTGTAGCATAAGGCATCGAACGCCAGGACACCCCCAACGCAGTCCCCAATCAGGCAGACCTACAAGTAGGGAAGGCCCAGAGATCCGAGCGTCTGTCCTACTGGCGGGGCATGAGCAGGGCCGGGCTGGCCCCTGGGCCTCAGGTCAGCCCCCGCCCCCACCACGACCTTCCCCTCCCCCATTCCACAACTCACTTGCCCATTGAAGGTCACACCCTCCTGGGACTTGATGAAGTCCCCGTAGGCCAGGTTAGCCCGCTGAATCACTGTGGCAACCGCCTCCTGGTACTGGGGTGAGGAAGTGGCCAGCAGGGGCAGGGCGGCCAGGGGGATGTGGTCCTGGCTGCTGGACAGACAGCCCTCGTCGTGGCTGTAGGGGCTGAGACTGGGGGTGAAGGTCCAGTCAGGAGAGCGTGGATGACCTTGGCTCAGCCCAAAGGGCTCCCTCCCTGGTCTGGGCAGCAGGGCACACAGAGCCGCCTGTCCCCAGATCTCGGCTGGAGACTCAGGCCAGGCCCGGGGCAGGCTCTCAGGAACAGGCCCTTCCAGGGAGGCCTGCATCTCAGAGGCAGGTCAGCATCGCCGCGTTACGGACTCGGAATCTGAGGCTCAGCTGCCCACTTGGGTTTTGCTGCCTCTGGGCAGAGGGGGCCAGGTGGCAGGTCTGGATATTGGGGGAGGGGTCCCAACACTGGATGGAAACCCACTGGCTGCTCAGGGCAAAGGCGGGCGCCAGTGAACAAACAGCACTCACTTGGAGACGAGGGCGAAGGCGTCCGAGCAGACGGGTGGGCAGGGCACCAGGCGGATGGCCAGGTGGCCCAGGGCGCTGGGGTAGTGCACGCGCATGACCGTGTCGAACACGGTGGCGATGGTGTTGGCGTCGCCCTGCTTGGAGCTGGGGTCCCCGGCACCCGTGTCCAGGATGGTGCCCCCGTGCAGCACCAGCAGCAGCACGTGGATCTTGGAGGGTGGCGTGGCCAGCGGCTGGCTGACTTCATCCTGCAGGGGTGGGGGCGCACGTCAACTCCCAGGGCACTGTGCGCTCTGCCTTGGCCCAGACATCGGACAGCCCTGATGTCTGCTCCTCAGTTGTGGGCCTGGGGTCCAGCTGCTCCCACTCCTTCCCTAGGACCCTCGTGGGGATGGGAGCCTGGAAGAGGAGCCGGGCAAGCCAGGGTGGGGCTCCCCCTTCCCAGGGGCACAAAGGGCATGGCTGGGGGAGTCTGCTCCTCCAAAGCCGAACTCCACCTCCTGGAGGAAGCCGGGCAGCGGCTCCCGGGGCTTCTGGCTTGGAGAGGAAGCAGAGGCTCAGCCTGGCTGTGGCTCTGAGACCGGCATGCCCGAGTGGTCGGAGCAACCACAGCTCGGTGGGCAGTGACCCGGCCACTCTGCCTGTAGCAAGCTCTCTCTCCGTTGCATGTGGCCTCCTCCCCTGGCCCCCAACACCAAGGTCCCCAAAAGCAGAGACGTCCTGGCAGAGGCGGGACCCTAGCACCTCAGAGCAGGGACGGCAGCATGGGTCTGTCCATCTGATTACAGGGTCATAACGCCACCTTCTTACTGGCCAGGCCTGCTTGAGGGATCAGAGTAAGAGCCTGGACTTCCAACCGGTGCCTGGGGAACGTAACTGTTTCTTTAAATGAAGAGGTGGCGCGGAGACCCAGGACTGCTCGAGGATCACCAGGTTGCACTGAGGTCAAGCCTGACCGGCACCCAGAGCTCCTCAGCTCAGCACACGTCCTGCCAGCCAGAGCTGTGGCCCGAGCCCAGGACCTCCCCTCTCCTCCCTGGCCCTGTGCATTGGGTGTGCGATGAACTGGGGGTGGGGCAGGGCCTGAAAGGAGCCACTGGACTGCAGTGGACTCCCACTGGGGAGACAAAGCAGCTGAGGCCGTCCACAGGGCCTGTAGCAGGGACAGCTGGCCTTGACGTGCTCACTGAATAGTAGGAGGTGGGGTCAGCAGCAAGATCCAGGAGCTCACTCAGAGCTGGGAAAGGCGGGCAGGGCAGGTACAGGGCCCCGGGGCTGATGCGGTCACCAGGAAGTGCAGAGAAAGGGCCAGAGCCACAGAAGGCTTGGGGTGGGTGAGAGAGGGAGGAACCTGGGGGAACGTGGGGCATGGGACAGAGGGGAGGATGGGCAACCTCCATCCCAGGAGGGGCTGGGTCACAGGGCTTCTGGTGGAACCACCCCTGGCTCCTTACGGGGCCTGCCCACTGCTGGCTGGCCTGGGTGGGAATGAACTCACAGCCCAGGGCACGGCAGAGCCAAGCCAGGCTGGAAGAGCCAGATGCCCCCCTGGGCTAGGTGGGCGGGGGCTGCTCTGACCCAGTGAGGCGATGGGCTCGTGGAAGAGAAGTGCCTGCAGCCCTGGCAGCTGTCAGTAGCCCCTACAGCCCCAAATACAGCTTTCCTCAAGCCCCCAGAACCCCAGCGGGAACGGAGAGCGCCAGGCCACCTCTTCCTGTCTGTCTGCAAGGCCGCCCCCTTCTACAAAGCCGGGCTGGGGGCTCCGCTTCCAGGGCTGTCGCACACAAAGGGATCCCGACCCCGAGCCCGACCCCGAGCCCCAGGCCCTGTCTGCCCCTCCCCGGGGGCTGTCAGAGCTGTGTGCACTGCAGGAGGGGCAGGGGCTCTGTTAGCTGTGCCTGGCTGGCAAGTGCAACTGGAAACCAACACCTGGTAACCCTTCTCGAAAAGCCTACTTTAACAGGCCTTCAAGCAAAACCCCAGGAGGGCTGAGGCAGCACGGAAACTCCTCTTCCCCCAGGTTCCCCCGGGAGGTCCCAGGACCCCGCCTCAGGCAGCCTGTGGCCAGAGCCTGGTGAATGGAGCACGGGACAGCCCAGCCCCGGCCCCTGCCCGGGCGCAAACAGCTCTGACCCCTGCCCACGGGTGGAGGAGGAGGGGGTGTGAGCTCCGGCAAAGAACCCCTGAAGCGGACACAGGCGCTACCGAGACAGCTTTATTGGACACGGTGAGCCCTGCCCCCACCTCCCGCCAGGGCTACACCAGTTCTGCCTAAGACAACCTTCGCTTCCTCCCCTTCCGTGGGTTTCTCTTCAGGGCCAGCAGACAGGCTGAGCACAGGGTGAAGATCTTATTTTTGATCTGGAATTTACAAGTATCTCATCTTACTCTCCCATGGGCTGGGCTCAGTCAGGGTCTTCCTTGGGGACTGTTTGGGGTCCCTGCTCCCAAGGGACATGGGGGCGGGTGTTGGCAGGTGCCACAGGCCTCTCCGGGCAGCATCCTGGCCAGGCGTGGGTGTGGGGGTGCAGGTTCCAAGTTCTGCCTCTGTAGCCCCCAGGGACCGTTCTTCTGCCTTCTGCCCCCTGCCCCCTCTCCTGGCAGCTGTGGGGACCTCGGGCAGCCAGGCACCCACCTCGATGATGTTCAGCTGTTCCACACTGGAGGCCACCCTGAACTCAGGGCCACTCTGGCGGTATAGGCCATCTGCAATGCAGAAGTCCTGCTGTGAGCTGTGGCTGCAGCCGGGCGGCCTGGGGCCAGCTGGGCTGAGGCTGTAACCAGTGAGGGGAGCTTAGGCCCAGGGTCCCCCTCCCCAGGGTCGGAAGGGAGGCGGTGTGGCCTTGCAGCTCCCAGGGCCAGTTACCCTGGTTGTCCTCCGGCTCCGGGCTCTCGATTTTGTCCATGAGGTCATTGGAACTCCACTTGGTGATATCCTTGGGGAACATTTCCTCGGAGTCAGAAAGGTCCTCTAGGGAGGAGAGAGGGGGCTTCAGCAGGGACTGGGGTCCCCCTGGACGCCCCTGTGCCCCTCCGTGCTGGGCTCTGCTCTCCCCCTTCCCTAACAGGGACTTCACCATTCCAACCACTAACGTGGCATTTAGTGCGTCCCGAAGGTTGTGCAACCTCCCAGAGTGCTTTCATCCCGGGTGGAAGCCCCAACCACCACAGCCAAGTCCTCCTTCTTGTCTCTCCCCAGCCCGGGCTACCAGGCATCAACCACTGTCCGCAGGCGTTCACCTCTTCCAGACACCGCAGGGCCAGCACCTGCAGGGGCGGGTTCCAGGAACCCCCTGACTACCCAGACCCTGCTATACAAGGCGTCCGCACACCCTCCTGCACACACTGAGTTATCTCCTTCTCTTGCATACTTACTACAATTTAAACAATACATAAATAACTGTTATACTGTGTTGGTTTTAAAACAACTATTTTGGGGGAGGGAGGGAGAGACAGAGACAGAGATATCTTCCATGCACTGGTTTACTCCTCAAATGCCTGCAATAGCCAGGACTTGGCCAGGTGGAAGCTAAGAGCTGGGAACTCAACCCAGGTTTCCCACGTGGGTGACAGGGACCCAGGGACTTGGGCCGTCACTGCTGCATCAGCTGGAAGCTGAAATAGGGGTGGCCTTGGGCCCAGGCGCTCGGATATGGGATCCCAAGTGGCATTTTTTTTTTAAATATTTTTTTGACAGGCAGAGTGGACAGTGAGAGAGAAGACAGAGAGAAAGGTTTTCCTTTTTCCATTGGTTCACCCCCCAATGACTGCTGTGGCCGGCGCATTGCGCTGATCCGTAGCCAGGAGCCAGGTGCTTCTCCTGGTCTCCCATGCGGGTGCAGGGCCCACGAACCTGGGCCATCCTCCACTGCACTCCCGGGCCACAGCAGAGAGCTGGACTGGAAGAGGGGCAACCGGGGCAGAATCCGGCGCCCCAACTGGGACTAGAACCTGGGATGCCAGCGCTGCAGGCAGAGGATTAGCCTAGTGAGCTGCAGCACTGGCCCCAAGTGGCATCTTAACCACTTACTATGCTGTATTGTTTGGGGACTAATGACAAGAAAAAAGTCTGTACATGTTTCACACAAACACAATTTTCCCCCCAAATATTTTCTATCTGTTGTTGGGGGCACCATGGAACCTGAGGAGCCTGTGGGGCGCGGGCTGTGGGTGGGATCACATGACGTGGGCACGAGCCAGGGCTGTGTTCCTTTTCATGGCTGAACCATGCTGTGTTGTGAGCACAGATTACTTCACTCGGTGGCTGATGATCCTGATTTTTTTTTTTTTTTTTAATACAGAGCTCTCTGCTGGTTTATTTCCCAGATGCCTGCAATGCCTGGGCTGGGCCAAAGCTGGGAGCCCAGAACTCAGCGCAGGTTTGCCCTGTGTGTGGCAGGACTCAGCTACTTGAGCCGGCACTGCTGCCTCCCAGTGTCGGCATCAGCAGAAGCCAGAGCCGGGACGTGAGCGCAGGGGCTCTGAGAACTGGTGTCTTAACTAAGAGGTCAGAGGCTGCCCCCGCGATGTCCACGGACGTGCAGCCTAGTGAGAAACGCTGCAGCAGGACTCGTTCTGCTCTTCTGGAACTTCCACCCAGAACCCCAGGGCCGGGGCAGCTGTCCAGCGCAGGCACGGGCCGGCCCTCCTCCTGCCGGGGACCAGCCCTGGCCACTTTTCCCAGCTCACTGCTGCTCTGGCACCTCCAGCTTTGCTGTCTCCTCTAACAGCTTCCTCTACGTGAATGTCTGTTTTCCTCTTGTCAGGAACACAGAGCAGCTGGGCGGGGTGGGGCAGCACCCTCAGCAAGGCCCCCGGAGTGGAGGTGGGCTCAGGAAATGCCTGCTGCCCATTCCAGCGGCTCCGGGCCCAGGGTCAAAACAGGCACCTTCCTTCTGGCTGGACCCAGACTCCCCAAGTCCCTTCCCATTAGGGCCAGCTGGCCAGTGAGCTAACATGCCAGCTGGCCAGTGAGCTAACATGCCAGCTGTGTGTGGCTCCTCAGTCCCCCAAGCCATGCAGGGAGTGGCACAAGAGGCCTCTGGGCCAGTCCCCCCCCAACCCCCCCATGAGTCCTCATTCCTTTATCTTTTAAAAATTATTTGTATATTTATTTGAGTGCACAGACACACAGAAAATGAGAGCTTGCATCCACTGGTTCACTCCCCTAAATGCCCACGATGTCCCAGCAGGAGCTGGGAACACATTACAGGTCTCTCACAGGAGTGGCAGGAGCCATTACTCACTGCTGCCTTCAAGGGTGTGCACTAGCAGGAGGCTGGAGTCAGATGTCAGAGCCAAAAACCGAACCTGGGTACTATGATGTGGGACACGAGCGTCCTAACCCCCAGGGTAAACACCCGCTTCCCTGTCCTTTTCTGGGTCCTGGTGGGTGACCTGGGGCTGGCTCAGCCACCAGTCCACAGAGGGACCGTTTCCCCAGGCTCGCCTGCTAGCCCTCCAACGTGCGAGTGTGCTGTTCACAGTGCAACCCACCACGCCGTGTGATCCTGCGACTGACTGGGGGCTGGCGGGAGGGAAGTGGAAGCTCTATAATTTTTCTGTTTATTGCATTTTCAGAAGCAGCTACATAGATGCACGATAATTTAATCAATAAAAAATATTAGAGGGCCAGCATGCAGAGGGTTAAGCTGCCGCCTGCGACGCCAGCATGCCATGTGAATACTGGTTTGAGTCCCGGCTGCTCCACTTCTGATCCAGCTCACTGCTAATGTACCTGGGAAAGCATCGGAAGATGGCCTGAGTGACTGGGCCCTGCCACCCACGTGGGAGGCCCAGATGGAGTCCCCGGCTCCTGGCTTGGGCCAGGCCCAGCCATGGCTGCTGAGACTACTTGGAGAGTGAACCAGTGGACGGAAGATCTCTCTTTCTCTCTCCCTGTCTCTCTCTGCAACTCTCTGCCTTTTAAATAAATAAATCTTTTTAAAAGAAAGTTTTTTCCTAACTTTTTTTTTTAGTTAGAAATTTATGGAAATACACTCACGTACGGAACATAGTCCTGAGCTGTGTCTTTTTCTTAGGGATTTCAAGCGCCAGCCCCCACCTGCCAGGCCCACAGCACGTTCTGACATCTGGGTAGGTGGGCCTGAGGCTGCCTCCGGTGATTTGTCTCTTCCTTTGGGCCCCCCACCCCGACACCACACTGTCCCCGGGGAACCGTACAGGTACAGGAAGCAGGAACAGCGGGCAGCAGGCGAATCCCACCTCAACCCACATCCCCCTCTGCCCAGGACTCGGGGGTCGGCCACCTACCGTGGGCGTCGAAGAACTCGTCGTCCGAGCTCTCGTCCGAGTCCCTGGCGATGCTCTGCATCCTCCACTCCGAGATGCTGTGATGAGAAGGACTCGCTGGAAGACAGAGCCCCAGGCTGACCACCGAGGCTGGAGGGAAGAGCTGGTGCCGTGCCTGGCCACCGGAGGCAGGGACGTGTGGCAAAAACCCGCAGGCCGAGACAGGCAGCCGGAAGCTGCTCTGGGAGCCAGGAAGGCTCCAAAGAGAATGAGGCGGAGTCGTGAGGGGAGGCGCTGCCAGGGCTCACTGTGGAGGGAGCTCCTGCGTCTCTGGAAGTGGCCCCCTCCCATCCCATCCACCTGGGGTGTGTGGTCACGGGAGAAGCCAGGGCAGGAGGGGTAGCAGGCCTAAGTCTGGGATGTGCACTAAGCTGGTCCTGAGTTCACTCCTGGGCCTGACCATGAGAAATCTCTTCAACTCGGCCATGGCTGAGTGGACGGGCAGGCACAGCACTGCAGGGCCAGGGAGGCAGGGAGACAGGTCCTAGGGCACCCAGCTGGCTGGGAAAGCTGGCCTGGCTGCTGGCCCTGGCTTGGCTCTCTTTCTCAGGATCTGAAGCCTGCAAGGTGCCCCCTCCCATAGGGAGATGAGGCCCTCCCAGGCTAGGGGAACCCACCCTGACCTGCCTCCCCCAGGCAGGCTGCAGGGTCGAGACCTCACCTGGCACCAAGTTAGAAAGGGAACAGTTCTGTATCCCAGCGTGCTTGGCGCCATGGTATCCACGGGAAGCAGGCCGTTTTCGGGGTAGAATGGCCTAGCGGTGGTGTGACTGAGCGGGACCAGCAGAGGGCAGGGACCCTGAGGCGGGCCTGGTGGCACCGGGGGCTCACCTCCCCGCTTGGACGACCGTGACGACTTGGAGGATGTGGACCACTGCTTCTTTAGGCCCCGCCCTACCAGGGGCTCCCCATTGCTGCTGCTGGGCTCGGGGGTCTCCCAGGAGACCTGGTCCTGGGCGGCTTGGTCCTTGGTGAGCTCTGCGCCCTCTTCACTGTCCTCGGTGAACTGGGCCATCTTGCGGGACAGCATGAGCTGCGCCTCCTTCTCTAGCTCCCGGATGTTCTCCATGCTCAGCCCGAACCACTCATCCTGCCAGCACCAGGCTTGCCGGTGGGCCCGCACCATCACCCTCCGGAGCCCTGCAGGGTCGGGGCGGGGCAGGGAGTCAGCTTCAGGGCCGGCATCGGGACCCCCAGGCTGGAGCCTGTGGCTGGGCAGCCACATCAGCGTTGAGGGTCAGGCTTGAGTCACTCACTGCTCGTCGGTACCTCGGTTTCCCCAAGGACAGCCTCACCAGTGGTCTATAGTCAGGGCAGAGGGGCCTCCCAGGCAATGTGTCTGGTCAGAGCCACAACTAATTTTGGGAGACTCCTGCCCCCCGCAGGTAGTGCAATAGGATTTGCCAAGAGTATTCTGTTTCGGTCTCTGGTCTACAATTTTTGTGGAATTTCTCTTGGAAAATCAAGTTCAAACTGGGTTGGTTCTTTTTTTTTTTTTTTTTTTTTTTAATGCTTTAAGAAGAGTATGTTATACAGATGACATCTACAAGAATATGTCACACACAGAAAACCAGATAGAGTATGAAGGATACAGCAGTGACAGAGACAGACGGCAGACTGCCTTGGAGATGGAGGCTCAGAGGCTCACTCTGAGTAGCCAGGGGGCTTCAGAGTTCGTGGAAAATGTGGAAACACACGTGTGGATTTCAGAAAATTTCTGCACCCAAATATACTTGTCTCCTAATCCCATCTCTCCCCAAACTGCTCCCTTCTCCGTGAGTAGGCTGACAGTGTGACGTGCACTACCGCTAGTGTCTCTTCTCAGGTCTAAACGAAGTCACCCTCCTGCATGGTGACACAGATGTCTGCCCTAGGGCCTCTCTCGGGATGACTCGGGGTGGGACCAACCCCGGGTGCTGTGACCCCATGCTGCGACAAGGTAGGCAGGGACTGGGGGTTCCAGGGGAGGGGAGCAGCTTGGGCCAGGCCCCCAGGCCGTCCCTTGGTCTATCTGCTCCCTGGGCACCTGCTCTGAAGCCAGCGGCCCTGGCGAGCAGCAGAGAGGCTGTCCCCAAGGGCTGCTTGCTTCAACCGCAGGCCAGGCCAGGATTGTCTGGGGCATTCATGGGTCAGAAAAAAGCCACGGGGCCGAGATGCACACGGGCTTTGGGGTCACCTTTTGGGAATCAAACCCAGTGCAGAGTCCCAGGCGGACCAGCAGGGCGGAGGCGGGACGGAGGCCTGGGCGGGCGGGCGAGCTCACCGGTGTCGTGGATGAACCTCTCGATCTTGGACTGCATGCCCCAGTAGCGGAACTCCACCTTGCAGAGCTTGTAGGCGCACATGAGGGGCAAGACCTGCCTCTTGTACTCCTCGATCCAGTTGTCGGACAGAGGCCCCCGGCGCGTCTTGGCCGACTGGAACAGCTTAGGGTCCTCCTCCACCTTGTACTCGTTTGGGGGCACGGGGTCCTTGACGATGTCGATGAAGTCTGTTGGGGGGGGGGTCCTACAAGTGGTTACTTCTGCCAGACCTCGACCCTGCCCCTGCCCGCCCCTTCTCCACTTCCACCATCCCAGGTCCCTGCAAGGGCTCTGGGACACTGGTGCTCCGGCAGCAACCTGGGCTCAGGACCTGCGTCCATCTGCTGCCTTTTAAGTCATTCAGCCACGCCCATGTTCCAACTGCATTGGTGAGCTGAGGAGGGGGGTGGGGTGCAGCCATGGAGAGTGGGGTGGGGAAGCGTCCCAGACAAGTGGCCTTTCAGCCAGGATCACAAGGGTGAAGGCGTCCTGGCAGCTCTGGGGGCAGCTGGGGCTCCAGGTGTCAGTGTGTGGGAGGGAGGGAGGCTACTGTTATGGAAGCAGCCCTTGTTTGCCAAGCTACACACCCACACATTGCCCCAAACTACAAGTCTCAGCTGGCCCCTTGGAAAACTCCTCCTGGGTCAAGAAGAGGCCAGAAGAGACATCTGAAGGAACCAGGCAGAGGTGTCAGCCTGAGGCTGGGCGAATGGCACAGAGCTGGGACACAGGTTCTGGGCAGGGGGGGGGACCAGACACACGGAGCTGCCAAGGGCTCGCCTGGTCCTTCCCTCCTGCTATGGGGACAACTGTGCTCCCCTTAGATTTCTATGCTGAGCCCTAAACCCAGTGCCTTCAGAGTGTGGCCCTATTCAGAGACAGGGTATCTATAATGTGGTAACTGAGTTAAAATGAGGCCATTAAGATGGGCCTAGTCCATTGTGACCAGTGCCCTTATACGACGGGGAAGTCTGGGAGCAGCTGTGGGGACACTGGGGGATGTATCTCATGGGCACTGGCTTCCCCCACCCCGTCCCGATGCCAGCCGTGCCCCTCCTGAAATGCCCCACACGCACTTGGCCTTGAACCCAGGGGCTGCATTTGGCCCACAGATATGTGTTGTTAGACAGTACAGTCTTACAAGGATTTCTGATTAGTTGGTAACATTTAGGAATTGGAGATTTCACATGAAAATTCGGGTCTCTGGCCTTCCTTGATGATGATGTAGCGAGTGGGGCCCATTTCTGCAAGGCACTGGCAGCCAGAGGGGAGTGGGCACGCTCGACCACCACTAAAGGGGGCAGCCCCAGTGTCTGCCTGGCCCCAGCCTGACATGGCCCCCAGCACTGGGGGGTGGAGGGAAGGGGCTCTGGGTGGGCAAGGTGCTTAGACTTGATGTGCATGTCAGGGACATGGGCCAAAGAGGCCCCCATGCTTGTTGGACAGGCCAGGCTGGGGGCCAAGGGGCAGGGTGGGGGGACCTGTGAGTGGGAACCCAGAATTACCAATCGTCAGCTGGTTCTTTTCCACGGGAGAGAGACTGAACACGTTGGGGTTTTCTCCAGCATCGGTTTTATAAAAGGTCTCGATGTCGATGGAGAATTTCTCCACAAAAGGGCAGGTGAACCTGGGGGAGGAGAGCACTGTCAGGACCTGGCGTGGAGGGGGCACAGGAAGGCCAGGCCAGGCCGTCAGACCCCAAGGCAGAAGCAAAGCAGGACACAGTGGGAATGGGAGGCAGGGAGGTGGCTAGGACCCCCTGGACTGTGGTCTCGGCCCAAGAACAGCCAGGCCAGGCTGGGGGAGGGTTCAGGAGGACCCCGAGATGGTGTGGAGAGCTGCTAACTTCCATCACCCACAACTGGGCGTACATCATGGGTGTGTACAGTGGGTGGGAACACAGGTGCGGCCACAGCTGTGTAAGGCTGAGCCGGCAGACTGTGGGTCCAGCGCTCCCAGGATGTGTCCCCTGCAGCCCCCCAAGGAGGAGGCAATGGGCAACAGCCCCCTCTGGGCTGCAGATGAGCTCTCTGTGGGTTCTCTGGCAAGTTCCAGTGAAGTCCCAAGGATGGGGAAGGAGGGGAGCCCGAGGAGATGTGGGGGCACCCACCTGCTCAGCAAGCAGGCAGCAGGCAGGAGCAGCTCCCATCTGTCTACCCTGCAGTGCTGAGCTACGCATGGGGCGGGGTGCACACGGTCAGGAGAGCCCGATCAAGCCCTGCGGCAGCAGCTCAGGGCCCTCCGGGCCACCCAGGCTACTTGCAGGCTGCTCCTCCCAGCAGGCTGACCGTCCGGTCTGCCCCGAGGAACCTAGTGAGTTTGCATTCTCTAGCCTTGCCAGGTGGCCAAGGGTCATCACCAGACTCATGCTTTCATGGCTTCCACCCCAGTGATCAGGGGCCATGAGGAGCGAGCCCTCTCCCGACTGTGCCCGCCCTGGGGACCTTCAGGGCATCTGCCTGCGAAGGACAGACACTGAGTTCTTCGGAGGGGTAAGGGGTGGAGCCTGGTGCAGGCCCTGGGACCTGTAACACAGGATGCTTCCCGCCACGTGGGAAGGCGGAGGCAGGGGAAGGCAGCAGTGGTGCACCTGGTTCTGGTGTAGGGGTAAGCGTTCCAGGACTCCTCCACCACCCGCAGGGCCGCCTTGGGCAGGATGGAGCGGAACCAGCCAGGGATGTGCATGCCCACGTGGTACACCTTGTGCGTGTACTGCCCAGAGCCGCCGGGGCCATCCGTGTAGGGCCGGTTCTCCAGGATCTCCACGCCGCTGCCTTCACCGTACGTCTCATTGCGGCTTTTCTTCTGTGGGGACAAAAGCACTGTGGTGGTGGAGGGGCCAGAGCACCCCGCGCAAGGCAAGGGCTCAGGAGAGAGCCTGGTGTGGGGCAGGGCACGGCGCTTTGGCCAGCAAGGCTGCATCCTCCCAGGCCACTTCAGGATCTCTGAACCCAGTCCCAGGCTCCAAGAGCCGTAGGCCCTGGGCAGGCGTCTGAAGGGGCCCTGGATTCCCTCTCTGGGCCCCAGCACCGCACAAACAAATCTCTGCTCTGGCTGCTGTCTGTCAGGGCTGAGCATCCTCAAGGTCAGGAAAGACACGGGCGCCCACTTTCTCACTTCTGCAGGCTCCGGAGAGCGACTGGGCAAGAGAAAGACACAAGAGGCATCCACGTTGAGAAAGAATAAGTAGAAAGCTGGGGCTGGCGCCGTGGTGTAGTGAGTTAGGCCTCCACCTGCAATGCTGGCATCCCATATGGGTGCCAGTTTGAGTCCTGGTTGCTCCACCTCTGACCCAACTCTTTGTTAATATGCTTGGGAAAGTGGCAGAAGATGGCCCAAGTGCTGGGGCCCCTGCACCACGTGAGACTGGGGTAGAGCTCCAGGTCCCCTGGCTTCAGCCTGGCCCAGCGCTGGCTATCATGGCCATTTGGGCAGTGAACCAACGGTTACAAGATCTCTCTCTCTCTCTCTCTCTCTCTCTCTCTCTCACTATCTCTCAGTCTCTCCTCTGTGAACTCTGTAACTCTTTCAAATAAACAAATCTTCAAAAAAAAAAAAAAAGGAAATTAAAAAATAAATTATAATAGTATTTGAAAGAACAAAATACCTAGGAATAATCTTAACCAAAGAGGTGAAATATTTGTGTACCAAAAAATATAAAAATGTTGCTGGAAAAAAACGCAACACCTAAATACAGCGGGAAGCTCCCCCATGTCCATAGATGGAACATTCAATGTCATAAAGACATGATTCTCCCTAGAGCAGCCTAAAGATCAACACAATTCCCATCAAAATCACAGCAGCTTTTTTTTTTTTTTTTTGGTGGAAATGGAAAAGCTGAGGCCAGCACTGAGGCGCAGTCGGTTGAGCTGCCGCCTGCCGCGCTGGCATCCGTATGGGTGCTGGTTTGAGTGCTGGATGCACCTAGAAAACCAGCTGAAGGTGGTCCAAGTGCTTGGGCTCCTGACGCATGTGGAAGACCTGGCTCCCAGCTCTGGCCTGGCCCAGCCCTGGCCACTGTGGCCATCTGGGACGTGACCCAGCACATGGAACACTTCTGCCCCTGCCTTTCCTTCTCTGTAACTTCGCTTTCAAATAAAAGAAATGGAAAAGCTGATCCTAAAATTCATATGGAATTGCAAGGAACCCCAAATAACCAGAACAATCGTCAAGACAAAACAAGATTACGCTCAGGACTCACGGTTCCCTGTATCAAAACAGTACAAAGGGCTGGAAGTGTGGTGCAGTGGGTTAAGCCACTGCCTGAGCACCGGCACCTCCTACGGGCACAGGTTCAGCCCTGGCTGCTCCATTTCTGATCCAGCTCCCGCTAATGTGTCTGGGAAAGCTGTGGAGGATGGCCCAAGTGCTTGGGCCCCTGTATCCATGTGGGAGACCTGGATGAAGGTTCTGGCTCCTGGCTTCAGCCTGGCCCAGCCCTGGCTGTTGCAGCCATTGGGGAGTGAACCAGCAGATGGAAGATCTCCCTCTCTCTGCCTCTCCCTCTCTCTATAAACCCTGCCTTTGAAATAAATAAATCTTTATGGTCAATTAGTTTTTGACAAGGCTGCCCAGATCATTTGGCAGGGAAAGAACAGTGCCAGGTCAACTGGACGTCCACACGCTAAATAATGAAGTCGAACCCTGCCTCACACCAAAAAACCAACTCAAAATGGCCAGAGGTCAAAATGCAACCACTGAAATTATGAAACTGCAGCTCTTAGAAGAAAACAGACGTAAACAAGGTCGTTTTCATGGTCTTGAGTTTGGCAGTTGAAACATCCTGGTGGATGAGGAGGGACCACTGTACTTGCACTCCAAGCCTTCAGAGGGCTCCAGCTCACCGGCGGATGCCAAGGGTCCACACGCAAACCTATACACCAACACTCACTGCAGCAAGGCTCACAACAGCCACACACACACCTATACACCAACACTCACTAAAGCAAGGCTCACGACAACCACACACACATCTATACACCAACACTCACTAAAGCAAGGCTCACAACAGCCACACACACACCTATACACCAACACTCACTAAAGCAAGGCTCACGACAGCCACACACACACCTATACACCAACACTCACTAAAGCAAGGCTCACAACAGCCACACACAAATCTATACACCAACACTCACTGGAGCATAGCTCACAACAGCCGCACACACACCTATACACCAACACTCACTAGAGCAAGGCTCACGACAGCCACACACACACCTATACACCAACACTCACTAGAGCAAGGCTCACGACAGCCACACACACACCTATACACCAACACTCACTGGAACAAGGCTCACAACAACCACACACAAATCTATACACCAACACTCACTGGAACAAGGCTCACAACAACCACACACAAACCTATACACCAACACTCACGGGAGCTTGGCTCACAACAACCACACACAAATCTATACACCAACACTCACGGGAGCTTGGCTCACGACAGCCACACACAAACCTATATACCAACACTCACTGGAGCAAGGCTCACGACAGCCACACACACACACCTATACACCAACACTCACTAAAGCAAGGCTCACAACAGCCACACACAAATCTATACACCAACACTCACTGGAGCAAGGCTCACAACAGCCACACACACACCTATACACCAACACTCACGGGAGCTTGGCTCACGACAGCCACACACACACCTATACATCAACACTCACTGGAGCAAGGCTCACGACAGCCACACACACACCTATACACCAACACTCACGGGAGCTTGGCTCACGACAGCCACACACAAACCTATACACCAACACTCACTGGAGCAAGGCTCACGACAGCCACACACACACCTATACACCAACACTCATGGGAGCTTGGCTCACGACAGCCACACACAAATCTATACACCAACACTCACTGGAGCAAGGCTCACAACAGCCACACACACACCTATACACCAACACTCACTGGAACAAGGCTCACAACAACCACACACAAATCTATACACCAACACTCACTGGAACAAGGCTCACAACAGCCACACACACACCTATACACCAACACTCACTAAAGCAAGGCTCACAACAGCCACACACAAACCTATACACCAACACTCACTGGAGCATATCTCACAACAACCACACACACACCTATACACCAACACTCACTAAAGCAAGGCTCACAACAGCCACACACAAATCTATACACCAACACTCACTGGAGCAAGGCTCACAACAGCCACACACACACCTATACACCAACACTCACGGGAGCTTGGCTCACGACAGCCACACACAAACCTATACACCAACACTCACTGCAGCAAGGCTCACGACAGCCACACACACACCTATACACCAAC
Organism: Oryctolagus cuniculus; assembly: GCF_964237555.1. Taxonomy (NCBI): domain Eukaryota; kingdom Metazoa; phylum Chordata; class Mammalia; order Lagomorpha; family Leporidae; genus Oryctolagus; species Oryctolagus cuniculus. The sequence goes on along the minus strand of NC_091452.1, from coordinate 6,268,105 downwards.
ACTCACTGGAGCAAGGCTCACAACAGCCACACACACACCTATACACCAACACTCACTGGAGCAAGGCTCACAACAGCCACACACACACCTATACACCAACACTCACGGGAGCTTGGCTCACGACAGCCACACACACACCTATACATCAACACTCACTGGAGCAAGGCTCACGACAGCCACACACACACACCTATACACCAACACTCACGGGAGCTTGGCTCACGACAGCCACACACAAACCTATACACCAACACTCACTGGAGCAAGGCTCACGACAGCCACACACACACCTATACACCAACACTCATGGGAGCTTGGCTCACGACAGCCACACACAAATCTATACACCAACACTCACTGGAGCAAGGCTCACAACAGCCACACACACACCTATACACCAACACTCACTGGAACAAGGCTCACAACAACCACACACAAATCTATACACCAACACTCACTGGAACAAGGCTCACAACAGCCACACACACACCTATACACCAACACTCACTAAAGCAAGGCTCACAACAGCCACACACAAACCTATACACCAACACTCACTGGAGCATATCTCACAACAACCACACACACACCTATACACCAACACTCACTAAAGCAAGGCTCACAACAGCCACACACAAATCTATACACCAACACTCACTGGAGCAAGGCTCACAACAGCCACACACACACCTATACACCAACACTCACGGGAGCTTGGCTCACGACAGCCACACACAAACCTATACACCAACACTCACTGCAGCAAGGCTCACGACAGCCACACACACACCTATACACCAACACTCACTGGAGCAAGGCTCACAACAGCCACACACACACCTATACACCAACACTCACTGGAGCAAGGCTCACAACAGCCACACACACACCTATACACCAACACTCATGGGAGCTTGGCTCACAACAACCACACACAAATCTATACACCAACACTCACTGGCTCATGACAGCCACACACACACCTATACACCAACACTCACTGGAGCAAGGCTCACGACAGCCACACACACACCTATAAACCAACACTCACGGGAGCTTGGCTCACGATAGCCACACACAAATCTATACACCAATACTCACTGGCTCACGACAGCCACACACAAACCTATATACCAACACTCACTGGAGCATATCTCACAACAACCACACACAAATCTATACACCAACACTCACTGGAACAAGGCTCACAACAGCCACACACACACCTATACACCAACACTCATGGGAGCTTGGCTCACGACAGCCACACACAAATCTATACACCAACACTCACTGGAACAAGGCTCACAACAACCACACACAAACCTATACACCAACACTCACGGGAGCTTGGCTCACGACAGCCACACACAAACCTATACACCAATACTCACTGGAGCATATCTCACAACAACCACACACAAATCTATACACCAACACTCACTGGCTCATGACAGCCACATACACACCTATACACCAACACTCACTGGAGCAAGGCTCACGACAGCCACACACAAACCTATACACCAACACTCACTAGAGCAAGGCTCACAACAACCACACACAAATCTATACACCAACACTCATTGGCTCATGACAGCCACACACACACCTATACACCAACACTCATGGGAGCTTGGCTATGACAGCCGCACACAAATCTGTACACCAACACTCACTGGAGCTTGGCTCACAACAACCACACACAAACCTATACACCAACACTTACTGCAGCAAGGCTCACAACAGCCACACACACACCTATACACCAACACTCACGGGAGCTTGGCTCACAACAACCACACACAAATCTATACACCAACACTCATGGGAGCTTGGCTCACAACAACCGCACACACACCTATACACCAACACTCATGGGAGCTTGGCTCACAACAACCACACACAAATCTATACACCAACACTCACTGCAGCAAAGCTCACGACAGCCACACACAAACCTATACACCAACACTCATGGGAGCTTGGCTCACAACAGCCACACACAAACCTATACACCAACACTCACTGGAGCTTGGCTCACAACAGTCAAAAGGTGGGAACAATGCAAATGTCTGTCAACACACAAACGAACAAAATATGGTGAATCTGTACAAAGGGTGCTATTCAGGCATCACGAGGAATGAAGTGCTGATATGCCACATGACAGAGCCCTGAACACAGGATGCGAGAAGGAACCAGTTAGAAAGTCCATATACTGGTGACTCTACTGGTATGAAATTGCCCAGAACAGGCTACTCCACAGAGAGACGGAGAGCAGGCTAGTGTCAGCCTGGGGCTGCGCGGCACGGGCAAAGGAGGAGTGACACGAATGGGTGTGGGTTTCTTTACAGGTGACGAAGAAATCCTGGAATTTGACTGTGGGTGTGGTTCCACCACTCTGTGAAGACTAAGAAAACCACCGCATGTACACTTAGTGGGTGAATTACATAGCATGTGCAATACAGCTCAAGAAGCTGCTGTATCAGAACTCTGGATAGGGGGCATGGGGTCTGCGGGACACTGAGAATGCTCTGCTTCTGACCCAGTGCTGCCCACATAGCTGGACAGAAGCCCATCGTGGGCCACTCAGGATCCACACTCACGTATGCTGCTTGGGTAAGAGTGGAAAGAATCAGGAATTAGATGGAGGTGTGTGTCTAAGTATACAGGCTGCTCCGAGGACCTTACTGTCCTGCTGCTCAGAGCTGCAGGCCAAGGGCAAAACGCTGGGCTGGCATCATGGAGAGGCAGTAAAGCCACTGCCTGCGACACCCACATCCCACATGGGTGCTGGTTCAAGTCCTGGCTGCTCTACTTCCAATCCAGCTCCCGGCTAATGTTCCGGGAAAAGCAGCGGAGGACGGCCCCAGTGCTCGGGCCATTGCTACCCACTGTGAGAGACTGGATGAGGCTCCTGGCTTCGGTCTGGCCCAGCCTCGGCCATTGCAAGCACTTGGGGAGGAAAGCTGAGGTTGAACATGTCTGTCTATCCCTCTCTCTCTGCAACTCTGCCTTTCAAACACATAAATAAATATTTACAAAAAACAACAAAAACAAACACCCACGCATCAGGGCAGGGCCTCTTTCTCTTGGAAGCCACCAAGCCTCAGCACCATCCTGCATGGAAGGGAACAGAGAGGTGGCCACGGCGCCAAAGCCAGCCCCTGCTGTGGTCTCAGCTTCTTTGAAGGACGGGTGAGGAGCCACATCTGGGAAACGCTTTGCTCCTACAGCTCGGAGGCACCGGCAGGAGGGGAGGGACTGGCCTGCCGGGTTCGCTGCCTGGCATCATCGTCCGATCTGAGGTCAGCCACTGATGCTGGCTGCTGGCCCTGGGCACACACAGAGAGGAGAGGAGAGGGGCCCCGAACAGGACTCTTCCGGGGGAGAGGACAGCTCCTCTGGTGGCTACGAGCAGGGCATGTGACATCAGTGCTCACAGAGCATGCTGGGACTGAGACTCAGAGAGTGGCTATAGGGGCCAGCTGTCATTAGTGGGAGCCAGTGCAAGCTGGGAAGGAAGGCTTCCTGGAAGAGGAGGTCCCAGGGCAGGGAGTGAAGAGAGCCTGGGCAGAGCCTCCCTGGCCCTGCCTGTCTGCAGCTTGCCCGCACACCTACCCACCCTCCTCTGTGTGACACCGTGGGTCACGCGACCTGTTCCACAGATAAGGAAACTGAGACGTGGAGTGCCAGAGGCAGAGAGGAAGCTGCACAACACCCCGGAACACAAGAACCTGTGTGTACACTGGACAGCCTCTTGCTGACTGTATGGGGCTGGGCACCACCTGCGGGAATGAGGGGGCTGGGCCTGATGGAGGGGCGCTGGCCAGGGGCTGCGTCCACACTCAAGGGCTCCACGTCCTCTGCTGTCTCCCCAGAGCCCTGCCCAGCAGAACCACGCAAGCCTGGCTCTGACCCACTCATTCTCCACTGCCCTGGCTGCTGGTCACAGCTCAGTCTTCCTGCTGAGCCAGTGGCTTCTCATGACTGTTGCTCCTGGCGCGTGATGCACTCTGTGACCCTACGTGAGGTCAGGGCCAGGTGCAGGCTGCCAGTTCACCGATAGGATGACACCTATAAGTGGCAGTCACTGACGAAGAGCCTGGCCCCAGCCTTGGACTTGGCGCATGACTCAGGACTGTCCTGTGCCCCTGTGACAGAGCTGATGCTCAGGGTGCCTGTGTGTGTACACACATGTGCGGCATGTATGTGTGAGCACGCAGGAGCCAAGGGCCCACTGGTTCAGTGGACATGTAGACAGCCAGCGTGCCCAGAGTCAGCGCTAGAGAAAGAGGCCCCAGAGGCTTAGATGAGACCTGCAGAGACACGCTGTGGGGAGGGCCTACCCGTGGTGTGCATGGAGAGGCTCGTGTGGGGGCGACGTGGCTCGAGGACCACAGGCATCTGGGGAGGTGGGCACCATACAGGTCCTCAGACTCCCCCAAAAAACAGGGCCTCTCACTGGCTGTGGCTGACAGCTCATTAAAGCCACGTTCTCGTAAATGCAAAGAGGAAACTATAAAACTCGCAGGAGAAGACACAGGCGTAAGTCTTCATGACCTTGGATTAGACAATGGTTTTAGAGTCATGATACCAAAAGCACAAGCAACAAAAGAAAAAAAAAGATAAATTGGACCTCATTAAAATTAATGACTTTTGTGCTTCAAAAAACCCCACTGTGTGGCAGAGAAAATATTGTAAATAATACATCTTTTAAGGGGTATGTATCCAGATTATATATTTAAAAAACTCCTACAGCTCAGCAACAAAGGGACAAACAACTCTGTTAAAAAATGGGCAAAGGGGCCGGCGCTGTGGCACAGTGGGTTAATGCCCTGGCCTGAAGCACCGGCATCCCATATGGGTGCCGGTTTGAGACCCGACTGCTCCTCTTCCAATCCAGCTCTCTGCTATGGCCTGGGAAAGCAGTGGAAAATGGCCCAAGTCCTTGGGCCCCTGCACCCGCGTGGGAGACCCAGAAGAGGCTCCTGGCTCCTGGCTTCGGATCGGCACAGCTCTGGCCATTGTGGCCAATTGGGGAGTGAACCATCACATTGAAGACCGCTCTCTCTCTGCCTCTCCTCTCTCTGCTGTGTAACTCTGACTTCCAAATAAATAAATAAATCCTTAAAAAAAAATGAGCAAAGGACTTGAGTGGACACTTCTCCAAAGAAGACCCACAAATGGGCAGTGAGAATCAAAAGTGTGATGAGATGCTGCTTCATACCCACCAGGGTGGTTAAAAAGATGGACGACAGCGAGTGCTGGTGAGGACGTGGAAGTGGGATGCTCGCGTGCTTCTGGGGGAACGTGGAACAGAGCAGCTGCCGCGGAAGAGTCTGGCGGTTCCCCCAGGGAGTTACGCCCAGAGTTCCCATGTGACCCAGCAATCGCCCTCCTGGCTCCATATACAAGAAGAGGAAAACAAAGGTGCACACAAAAACCCTACGGGTTAACCTTCACAGCGGCACCTCTGGCCTGAGCCATAAGGCGGAAACAGCTCAGCCGCCCATCAGCAGAGGAGTGGGCACGACATGTGACCGTTCCCACACACAGCCCAAGAAATGAAGTGTGACTCCTGCCACAACATGGAGCCTTGGGAGCAGGGTGCTGAGTGACAGACGCCAGACACCGAGGGCCACGTGCCACAGAAGAGGTACTCAAGAAAGGCTGTGGAGAAATGGAATTAACTGAAATCTACACTATGTTCTTCATAACACGCTCTCCCCACAAGCTTTTGACACGCAGAGTTAGACAGTAAGAGAGAGAGAGAGAGAGAGAGAGAGAGAGAGAGAGAGAGAGAAAGGTCTTCCTTCCGTTGGTTCACTCCCTAAATGGCCGCTACGGCCGGTGCCCTGCCCCGATCCGAAGCCAGGAGCCAGGTGCTTCTCCTGGGCTCCCATGGGGTGCAGGGCCCAAGCACTTGGGCCATCCTCCACTGCCTTCCCAGGCCACAGCAGAGAGCTGGCCTGGAAGAGGGGCAACCGGAACAGAACCGGCACCCCAACCGGGACTAGAACCCGGGGTGCCGGCGCCACAGGTGGAGGATTAGCCTAGTGAGCCGCGGTGCTGGCCACCCCCACAAGCTTTTGAAGACCCTGCGAATGCTTCTACCAACATGAACTTTCCAGGATAGACACAGAGCAGATAAGGGGGACCCCGGGTCAGGGGAAGTGGAGAGCGACTTCTTTTGGGGGAAATAAATAAAAATGTCCTAAGATCGACTGTGGTGATGGCTGCACGACTCTGAATGTGCTCAACACCGCTGACCGGTGTGCTTCAGATGAGAGGATCGGGGGAGTGAGACTCACAGCTCAATAAAACTGTTATAGAACAAGACACACAGCACTCAATCCTGCCTCTCTGTACGCATGGAAATCTAAGAGAGAAAATGAGTGGGCGGGGCCTCAGTGGCACTGAGAGGGATGACCCGGGTCACCTGGAGGTGTCTCTGCCACAAGTGCCCTTCCCAGTGCCTGGGAGCTCAGCCTTCTGCTCGTGTTTGAGCTGCCCAGCACCTGTTTCCATGGTGATGTGGCGGCCCTGCCAAAGCCATCTTGGGTCAGTTCCTGAACAGCAGGTGCAGCACCCGCCCCCAGCTGCACACACCCACACCTGTGCACACAGACACATATGTGCACACAGGTGCTCCCGAAGGCCCCCTCTAGGGCACTAAGGTGTGCTCCATCTCCAAGGCTCAGAGTGACGGAGTCCCCTTCGGTAGAAAAGGAAAAGGCCTCGCTGAGGCCTCAGGTGGGGTCTCAGCAGGTGCAGGCAATCCCCTCCCTCTCTCAGAACTCCAGGAGTGTGGGTCAGATCTGCTGTGAAGGGTGCTCCCGTCCCTGGACACTGGCTCACCTCCTGCCTTTCCCAGTGGCTCCGTTTATCCACGGCTGTGCTGAGCACCTCCCATGGTTGTTCCCCTTCGGTTACAGAAGCACGCCTCGAAAAGCGTGCAGCATGGCTATTATTCCCAATTTGCAGATGAGACAGTGTCGAGGCTAGGCGGGTGGTTACTTGTCCAAGTCTGCAGTTACTACACTGCAAAGCCAGCCTCGACCTCAGCCGGACCTGCTTGATGCCAGGGCCTGCTCAGCCCACGGCACTGAGTTGCCACAAGGCAGGCTACCTGGCACCAGGTAAGTGCTGGGCAAATGGGTACTGAACAAACAGATTCTAGGCCCAGCTCTGTGAAAAACTCCCTCTTGTCCTGGACAAGCAATTTCTTTTCTTTGGTCTCAGTTTCCCAAAACGAGATGTGAGGACCGACTTACCTATTACCCAAGTCCTGGATCAGCAGCTGAAGTGCTCCCCCAACCCTGATTTCTGTTAGCCAGAACCTCGGGACATGACCTCATTTGGAAATGGGTCTTTGCAGGTGTAACTGGAGTGACGCAGCCACAAGCCAAGGAATATGTGAAGTGGGTGGAAGACATGGAGAGGAGCCTCTCCCTGGGCTTCGGGACGGAGGGAGTGTGGCCCAGCGGACACCTTGACTTTGGCTTCTGGCCTCCTGAGCTGTGAGACAATCGATCCCTGTGGTTTTACCTCACCCAGTTTGTGGCATTTGGTACAGCCGTCCCTGGAGGTGCATGTACAGGCCAGAGGCCAGGCTGCCTATGGGGGCTGAGATCAGGCCCCTCCTGCCTTGTAGGGTGCAGAAGGACCAAGGAAGGCTGCAGACGCGGCAGAGGGATTGCACAGAAGCCCCTGGCTTAGCCTGTCATCCTCGGGCCCTCCAGGGAAAGCCAGCATGCCCACCCCAGCAGCTCAAAGGCTCTGGGAGGACCCTCCCGGCCTCACCCATCTCAGCAGCCCCTGTAGTCCCAGCATTCCTTGCATCGTGACTGCACTCCTTCAACCTCTGGCTCTGTCTTCATTTCTCTATCCTCTCCTCTTCTTAAGGGGACAAGAGTCATTCAATCTAGGGCCGCCCTAAATCCAAGAAAACTTCATCTCAGGGTCTGTAACTAATTACACCTTTGGACACTGGTCAGTCAGCTGGGGACCATTCGCAGAAGCCTCCTGTTAGCTTCAGCCTGCTGGTGGGGTACACGGGAACACCCACCTGCCCGCCAGGTGGGCCCCTCGCCTCCCGTCCAGCCACTTCCCCAGCGTGCAGTGCCTCTGGGCTGGCCACAGCACTCTGGCCTTGCTGCTCCCAAGCCGGCCTCCTGCTGCACGTGTCTGAGTCTTGGGGTGGGTGGGACCGCGTAGGAACAGCAAGGATCTCAGAGGCTGGCGGGGACAGAGGGCCTCTCTGCTGTCATGCCCACAGCTCTGGCCTCAGAGAAGGTTAAGAGATGTGGTCACAGCGCTTAAGGAAAAGGCAGCCAGCCACGTCTCTGGACAGAGACTGGCTTCATCGGGCCAGCTGTGCACACTTGGGCAAGTTCCTCAGAGTCTCTGAGCCTCTGGCTCTCACCTGGGGTGAGACCACCTGGGGTGAACACCACCAACCCCACAGGGCATGGTGATGTACTTCAGGCTTGGGCACGGGGCTGCCATCACCAGGTGGTGGTTACGGGTGGCTACTGCCACTCACAGGAGGGCTGCCCAGGGCTGCGGGGCCGCAGTTAGTGACCGAGCTGCAGGGCCCCAGCACTGCCCCCAAGCTGGTGCTCCCCACACAACACCTCGGTGCCTCTGTGGGGGAGATGCTTGGTACACATTGGCTGAACAAGTCCATGCATTCCAGTCCCAACTGTCACCGGAAACTCTGGGCCTGGCATTCCCAGGAGTAGGCAGCATCCCCCAAGCTGACCTCTGGCTCTCCCTGCCTCCCGACCCAGCTGCGGCTGTCACGCCATCTAGCATCCAGCTCCTGTTGATCCTCTCTGTTCTCTGACCACACGGGACACCACCTGCTCATTCCTGCTGGCCACTCCCATAGGCAGCGCTGTGTTGCCTCCCCCAGAGACGGCGCCTACGGCCAGCACAGCAAGGCCCAGCTGCCCTGCGGCTGATGAAGTCGGGGAAAGATGCAAAAACCAAGAAACCCCCAGGGCAGCAGCTCTTGGAGCTGTCCAGGGTCCTGGCCAAGCCGCCTCTGCTCACTGCCCTCAGATGGACAGCTCTCTCCTGGCCATGCTGACTGCTGTCACCACATACGCTGAGGGCTGCTCAGGGATGGCGCTCGGCTCCCCAGCACATGAGCTCGGTCCTTGAGGGTTAGAGGGCAGACCCTTTCTCAGGCTCCCCCAAGCTGGTGAGCAGCAGGGGTGGGAAATGAACCAAAGCCTCTGTCCTTTTCTAGAGAAATGCGGCGTGAGGCTCAGCTCAGACACGTGTGCCGCTGGGGTGCTTGGCCTGGATCCTGTGTGAACACCCACCTCCCTGTCTCCCACACCCTCCCGGCTCCTGCCTGTACTGGGTGGGCCGCATCCCTGTCTGTGTCCTGGAGAAGAGGCAGGAAGGCCTTCACTCAACTCTGCCCTTGGCACAGGGCAGGCAGCAAAGCCTGCTGAGGGCAGCGTTGTTCTAACGCCGTCGCTGAGCAGTATATGTGTAAGGAAAAGGAGAGCTTGGTTGACACGTCTCACACCTTGCCAACCCGTATCGTACAGCAGTGATGCAGGCCCCAGGATCCAAGGCAGGGAAGGCAAAGCTGGAGCAGGAGTGGGGGCTTGGGTCTCGGGGGGCAGACCGGCTGGGGGGGCTGGGAAGAGCGAGCACCCACAGGCCCTGGAAGGAGGAGCAACCCCGCTGGCCTCAGGGGGTGGGCAGGACCCCAAGAGGTGGCAGGAGAGCTGTCACTGGGAGTCTTTGTGACAGGAAGCGTGAGGTGAGTGTTGGAGTTGCAGTTCACATCAGGTTGGCCTTCTCTTAAGCCATGGGGGTCACAGCTCACAGCACTGCTAACCAGGACCCTCTTGGAGGAGGTGGGTGAAGCTGGGGGAAGCTGGGGGTGTTGGGGGGAGGCTCAGCAGAGGGCGGTTCCTCACAACCCTGCTTGTCCCGATTCAGGAGTTGGGGGGCCTCCTCACCCTCTCCCGTCTTCTCGCCCCCTATCTGCCATGTACTTTTCACCTGTGGGCTGACAGCAGCTTCCCCCCAACCCACCAGGGCCAGGGAGGTGCCTGGGAGCCAATGGATCTCAGCTCCAAGCCGGCCTCTCAGGGCCTCGGTTTCCCCATCTGTAAAATGGGAAAGTAGCTGTGCTCTGTGAAGGCTGGCTCACGTCACAGATGAAGAAACAGGCGTGGAGAGTTCACCGCTTCCTCTCCAGAGCTGGAACTCACACCAGGGTCAGCCTGGCCCACAGCTGCTCCAACTGGCCACTCCAGCTCTGCAGTCATCTGAAAATGCTGACCCTACACCTCAGCTCCCAGACCTACATCTACCTCCGGGGCCTCTGACTCTGAACACAGAAGTCCGAGTTCAGAACTGGCCACAAGGCCTTCACCACGGAGACTCGATTCCGCTCTCCTGTCCTGCCTGTGTAGGCCAAGAGGAAAGTCTAGGGCATGACAGCCAGGCGGCTGGGCAGAGACTGGGGTCCCTCCACAGCAGGAACCTTGTCGTGGATGAGGAAGCTGCGCTGGCGCTCACAGCAGCTTTGAGGCATGTCACAGCCCTCTGGGGCCTGAGGGCACCCCTGAAGCTGATGAGAACTGGAGTGTGAGTGCACAAGTGTACACGTGTGCAACTCCTTTGCCCTACCCTGCATGTGAGTCCTCTTTCCAGAAACCCCCTGCCTGGCTTCCCCTTCCTGTCTGAATAGGGGAGACGCACACTCACAGGCCTGCCCACCGGAAGAAGCACGGGGGAAGACCCCGGAAGCTCACAGCTCCAGAGTTGAGTCCAACAAGCACTCAGGGGTGTGACAGGGTTGATGCCCATGACCTGCAATGCAGGGGGGCGTTTCCCTCCACCATAACCACAGCTAATGGCTCAGCGCTCATCCGCACACACCACATGTGTGGGCTCATGGATGAGGTCTGGGTGGAAGAAGATCTAAGGATAACACAGGGCCAGAGTGGCTGAATGACAAGCTTCACTGGGAGGCACAAGATTTATTTATTTATTCGAAAGGCAGAGTTACAGAGGAAAAGGACACATACACACACACACACACACACATATATTTATATACACACACATACATACATACATACAGAGAGAGAGAGAGAGAGAGAGAGATCCTCCACCCACTGGTTCACTCTCCAGATGGCTGCAAAGGCAGGGCTGGGCCAGGCTGAAGCCAGGAGCCAAGAGCTTCGCCCAGGTCTCCCAAGCACTCAGGCCATCTTCTGCTGCTTTCCCAGGCACATTCGCAGGGAGCTGGATCAGAAGTGAAGTGAAGCAGCCAGGACTTGAATAGGTACCCATATGGGATGCCGGCATCATAGGTAGCAGCTTAACCTGTTAGGCCACAATGTTGGTTCCTAGAGGTGATTTTACACTCAAGAAAAGATCTGGGGGTCAGGCATCTGACCCATGGTTAAGATGCCAGTTGGGACGCCTGCATCCCACATCACAGGGCCTGGGTCTGAGTCCTGGCCCTGCTCCCGACTCCAGCTTCTTGCTAATGTACACTCTGGAAGGAAAATGATGGCTCAAGGACTTGGGTCCCTGCCACCCATGTGGGAGACCTGCTCCTGGATTCCACCTGGCCCAGTCTCAGCTACTGGGCATCTGAGGAGTGAACCAGTGGATGGGAGAGCTCTCTCTGTCTCTTAAGAAAAAAGAGAAAAGCTTTGGGATGTCCGGTGCTCTCAGCCAGATGTCCATCACAGGAGACTGCGTGCAGCCGGGGCTGTCTGGGCCTTGGGGTCGGGGATCGACAAGCCAGCAGCAGTGCTGGCAGACGAGCCTGCTCCTTGAAGTGCTGAGCTCTTTCCGGAGTGCTCAGAGCTGGGGGGCTGATCTACACCCCTTTTCCTCCCCACTCTCTAGAATAATTAAGGGGTAAGTGGTCCAAGAGGGAACTGAGTGGTGCTTCTGAAGCAGCTCAGAGCCAACAGTCCCAGGGAGGCCGGGTGCCCCTCCTGGTCTCGTCCAGCCAAGCCGCCTGTATGGAGATCCCGGCCGAACCCTCGGAGCTTCGTCAAGATCTCCCGGGGAGGGGGGGGGTGTAGGGACTCCAGGCTCTGTCCGAGTGCACAACTACCTCCTTGGACCCAGGCTGAAGGAGGGAGTCCACACGCAAACCCAGGGAAGGGTGGGGAGACCCCGCCAGCCAGGCCCTCTCTCTGCAGACTGGTTCAGTCTGACGCTGGGATCAGAGGCTGCACAAGAACCTGGACCAAGGCAGTCCCCCAGGGAAGCAGGGACCAGAGAAGCCGAGCCAGGCCTTGAGCAGCTGTCCCCAGTGCGGGAGGCCCTCACCTGGAGGGAAGCTGCCGGGCTGGGCAGAGGCCAGGCACTGGGGCTGAGCAGGAGCTGGGACGAGGACCACACGGACCTGGGACCCAATCCTGTGTTCCAGGTTGTTCAGACGCTGAGCGGGGAGAGTGGCGATGTCTTCAGGGAGTAGGGAGTCTCCTCTGGCTTGTCACCAGCATCCCTAAACTTGTGTGTTGCTCTGTACATCAGCCATGTCTCCTACACTGCCGTTGTGAGGGCACCAGGGTAGTGAGGAGAATACAGGCCTGGAGCAGGGAGACAGGCTGCGTGCTGCTGGGCAAGTCGCTCAACCTCTCTGAGCCTCATACCCTCCTGTCTGTCCAGTGGGGTGTAGGAACTGAATGCGGTGCTCCCATAGTGTCACAGTGTGGACGTGGGGCCTTCGGGAGGTGACCAGGTTTAGGTAAAGTCACGAGGAGGGGGCCCTTGTACGGAGACCAGCGTCCTTTGAAGAACAGGGAGAGACGCCAGAGCTGCCCGTCATGGACGAGCTGGGGAGGGAGCCCTTGCACGGGACTGAACCTGCCTCCGGCCCCCATGACTGCAGGATCACAGGACTGTAGCTGAGCTAAGACGGGGTGATCCCGGTCAGTGAGAGGATGGGTGCTGAGCAGAAGGACGAGTGCCGGCATCCTAAGCGCCGAGGACACAGCCCTGGCAGAACAGTGCCACGCCACGGTCACCCTCAGGACACCCTGTGTGCTGTGTGATGCTCGGAGGCCTCTCTCAGGAGCCGGGGGCAGACCCTGTGCTGTGAAGGCCACGCTCCCACCCCTCGGCCTGTGACCCACCTGGATCATGTACAGCTGGGCGATGCGGTACTCCTCCACGGTCATCGGCAGGGGGATCCGATACTCCTTTATGATCATCTTGGAGTCCAAGCCTTCCCGCCAAGGGAACTGCGAGGGGAAATTCTTCCTAGCAGAGGTTCCTTAAATGACCATGGCCGAATTCACCAGGGACCCCTGAGAGAGGACAAGCAGAGAGGAAAAGTCGGTCACTTTGTGCAAGGGCTGTGGAGGCCACGGCACGGAGGGCAGGCCTGGTCTAGACCCAGGGCTGCAACTCTGGTCTCGATTCCAGCGTGAGCCGCTCAAGGGACCTCGGGCGAGTTCCCTCGCCTCTCTGCGGCACGGACCGAGCGAGGGGCTGTGTGTGACTCCGGTTCACCAGCAGCCGCGAGCAATGCCGCCCTGCTGGCAGGGGCTGGGAAGAACGCCATGCTCCGTTTCACTCACAGAATGCATGGCAGAGGCCCCTTCCCCCAAAGACCCCGCGCATGGCTGGTCATGGGGAAGGAGGCAAGGAAGACAAAACTGAAAAACAGATGCAAGAGATAGGAAAATCAGCAGGCTGAGCCCCTGGGTGCCGGGGCCATCGCTATGCCGGCAGTGCGCGGTGCAGACGGCACTGCTGCATCTTGGCGGAGGCCCCTGGGTGAGCTAAGGGTTGGTTCCAGTTCAGTCCAGCAATAAGTATCGACTGGCACCTGTTCTATTGCTAATACGGGGTTAAGTCTTGGAGATGAAGAGAGAAAGAAGGTAAGCAAATAGTGTTCTTGGGAACGTCTATTTAAGGTGACAGAAAATGGATTTGAGGAAGATGTGCACCTATGGCAATGGCATTTTTCCAGAAGACCCTGGGAAGGGGTCACACCCTCAGTTCCTGGTGCTGAGATCTCCCAGGACAGCTCCTGCTCCGCTGGCTGAGCTCCACTGTGGGTGGCTCTGTCACCTGCGGAGGCCCCACACTCCTGACTTTGGGGAGTGGCAGAATCTGGACGGTGTTTTACAAAGAGCACTCTGAGGCCAGAGGTCAGCGAGGAGTCATGGTGACCGGGGCAGGACACCGGCAGAGTGGTGAGAGCAGGGTCCTGGCCAGCCAGGCAGCTTCCCCACGGTGCCGGTCCATTCCGGGCGTGTAAGTGTCACCCGGGCACTGAGAAAAACAAACTTGCCAGAATGCCCGGGAAGATGGGCACATGGGGCGACAGGATTCTTTACGAGCCCCTGTTGGGAGACGGGGGGCGGGGCAAGATGTCGCTTCCCCTCAGATGACCCTGTTTGTTAACTTCTGCACAGCAGGCAGACCATCAGCCCAAAGCCTGCCGGCACCCAACTCACTCACCTCCAGTCGCTCTAAATACAGTCCAAATACACGTCAATATAGCCAGTGGGCGCCCCTCACTTCACACACCCCTAAATCACACCCAACATCTGCTGGCCACAGACAAGACAAATCCTGGAGCCGTGAAAGACCCCGGATTTATATCCGAAGCCTCGCTCCCGCTCCCCTCACCCTGGGGGGTCCAGTCCTCTCTGCACCCTGCGGGTGGCCTCACAAGCAGCCACACTGTACCTGCCACACTGTGCCTGCTTCCAGGGAGGTACCTGCCCACAGGCTGCCCAACAGAGCTAACAGTAAAGTGACAACTGCCGCTCACTTACCCCCAAAATCCGCAGACCTACCACAGAGCAGAGGCACGGAACCCCCAAAGGCTGTGCTCGGATGAGACAGCACCCTGCACTGGGGAGAAGTCAGAGGAAACTGCCATTGGAGACAGCAAAGGGGAGACCGAGGCTCCGTGGGCCGGGAGCTTTTCCACATCATTCTTCTCTGCCCAGGACTGCCCACCCTGGAGGTCCTACAGGCGTCACACAAGCACGTGCACTCCTTGACTGCTGGGGTGCGTACAGTGGCCCAGGCTGACCTCAGCAAGCCCCACATGGTTATCTAGACTGCAGGGAGCTCACACACAACCCCCAGGTTCCGTAGAAACCCTAGGAGGCTATGCAATCTGGCCTTTTGGGGTCTTAACTGCTCTGCACAGAACAATCTGCCCATGCTCACTTACACCCAGAACAGCCCATTCCCCTTCTCTTGGCATCTCGGGCCATCAGGCGTTGTTGTGGGTGCACAGGTTTGGGGCCAGGCAGAACCCCTGGAGGAGGACTAAGTGTATTCCGTAAACACCTCCATCTCCTCAGATGACAGCCGGGGGCTCTGTGAGCACCTGTCTGGAACATCCCACACACAAGCTGCCAGCTGAGCTGTGGTCATGCAGATGCAGTCCACACCTGTACATGCAGAGAGACACAGAGCCAGCGGCCCCAGAGGCCTCTGGGTGGCTTCTACTGCCCAGGCAGGACTGGGCTGGGAGGCAAAGCCTAGGACTGACCGGGGGGCAGCCACATGACTGTTCTGACGACCATCGGACTCAGTGATGGGGGCAATGTTCATCTCTGAGTCCTGAGTGGACTGGATTCTGCTGGTAGCACTGGGAGCAGGTGGGAGAAGGCCCGGCTCCAACAGCAGGGATCGCATGAGCAAAGGCCCTGAGGGAGGAACGCAATGCAGCAGGAGCAGTCTTCCTCTAGTGCACCCCTAGAATGTGCAAGCCGGGTACTGGGGAGATGAGGGGCTGGGCACGCTGAGGCCATCCCACAACCACTTGCCTCAGAGGAGGAGAGGGCTGGAGGCTGACCCCAGGCATTCCCCACAGCCTGTGTGACTACTCACCCATGTGCCCATTGGCAGAGGTTCAGGAACAGGTTTGGGGCAGACCAGGGTGGACTGAAACTCACTAGCATCAGGCTGCACATTCTCACCCAGAAGCCGACGGCATCCTGCAACGTAGCTCCTGGGAAGACCTTGCTCACCCCACATCTGTGGGGGCTCCTCTCTCAGAAGGCACAGGGCTCAGCTCCCAGAAGAGGGACAGAGCTGGGGAACAGGCCTGAGTGACGTCTAAGCCTGATGACTTTGGGAAGTGTCTTTCCAGGAACTCATGCCAAAGGAGCAAGGCCAGGCCTGTTTCTTTCTTTCCGCACCTGCACCAGGACACCTGACGTTGGCTAGATGGCACAGTAACGCTTATTTCCCTATCCTCCCCAGAAAGAAGGACTCTCTCTCTCTCCCCCTCTCCCTCCCTCAATCCCAAATAAAAACATTTTTTAAGGTTTATCTATTTATTTGAAAATCAGAGTTATAGAGGGAGAGGGAGAGTGAGAGAGACAGAGAATCCTTCATCTACTGGTTCATTCCCCAGATGGCCGCAACGACCAGGGTTGGGCAAGGCTGAAGCCAGGAGCTTCATCTGCGTCTCCCATATGGGTAGCCGGGGCCAAGCACCTGGGCCATCATCTGCTGTTCTTCCCAGGTGCATTAGCAGGGAACTGCATCTGAAGTGGAGCAGCTGGGACATGTGGGAATGCTGGCATCGCAGGTGGTGGCTTTTTTAATCACTACGCCACAAGGCCAGCCCCTCAAATACAATTTTTTTAACAACAAAGAAAGAAATTATTTGACAAGTGAAAGAGGCGAATGCTAAAACATGAGCTGGCTGGCTCAGAGGGAGATGGGAAAGAGAACAAATGCATCACAGGTTTTTACGCGCTACATCATCGTCTGAAAATGGAGGTGGTGATGGCTGCACAATATCATGGATGTCCTTAGTGTCACAGAATCGGACACTTAAAAATGGTTAAAATGGCAGATTTTGTTACATATACATTTATCATAATCTTAAAAAAATCAGTGATATAATATTCCAAAATGTTGGACTATATGCTTTTAAATGAATGAGCTGTATAGTCTGTGAATTCTCTCTCAATAATGCTATTTGTTTTCTCCCCTCTTTTTCTCCCTTTTATTTTTTTAAAGAATTATTTTATTTATTTGAAAGTTAGAGTTTACACAGAGAAAGAAGGAGAGACAGAGAGAGAAAGAAAGCGAGGGCTTCCATCCAATGGTTCACTCCCCAAATGACCACAATGGCCAGAGCTGGGCTGATTTGAAGCCAGGAGCCAGGAGCCAGGAGCCTCCTCCAGGTCTCCCATGCGGGAGCAGGAGCCCAAGGACTTGGGTCATCTTCCACTGCTTTCCCAGGCCATAGCAGAGAGCTGGATCGGAAGAGGAGCACCCAGGACTTGAACTGGCGCCCATATGGGATGCCGGTGCTGCAGGCTGGGGCTTTAACCTGCTGCACCACAGTGCTGTCCCCTCCCTTTAATTTTAACCTTTTAGGAACTACAGACAACCTCCCCAAGGCAAGGAGGATAAGTTCCAAGACTCCTATGGGATACCTGAACCTGCAGAAAGGGTTAAACCCCGATAGATGCTGTGTGGTTTATAGATTAGGTGCAGTAAGAGATGAAAAGCAACGACAGCAAGCAGAAGAGCTGGAACGCCAGGCTGTGCTGAAGTCACCAGCATCATGGCTGCCGCACTCCGGGGCCATCACTGAGCACAGCAGGGGTAGGTCCCTCACAAGCCCTGACAGTGCATGTGTCCTAACACGGCACACGCAGCACGGATGAGCCGGCAAAGGGGTGGCTCACATGCCAGAGGGGACAGAGCAGGACGCTGTGAGGCCCCATCACGCCCCTGGACCCGTGCGTCATTTACAACGTATGAATTGTTTATTTCTGGGATTTTCCATGCAGTATTTTCAGGCCGTGGCTGACTGCAGGTAACTGGAAGGTAAACGGGAAGCCCATGCCGGGGAGGAGGGGTGCTGTACTATATCCAACAGCAAAGAAATGCTTTTCTGACAGGGAGTGCTTCCCTCCACTTCATTTTAGATACACAGATCTGTCTGTGGCTAAATTCAAGTAAGATGAAATTTGATTTTTTATTTTAGCAATGCAAGCAGAGGGGCAGGTGTTGTGGTGCAATGGGTAAAACCACTGCCTGTGATGATGCCAGCATCCTGTATGGGCGCTGGTTCATCTCCTGGCTGCTACACTTCCGATCCAGTTCCCTGCTAATGGCCTGGGAAACGCAGTGGAAGACGGCCCAAGTGTTTAGGCCCCAGCCACCCACATGGGAGATCCTCATGAAGCTCCTGGCTCCTGGCTTCAGTCTGACTCAGCCCTGGCTGTGTGGCCACCCGGTCTCCCTCTCTCCATAAATCTGATTTTCAAGTAAATAAATCTCTTTTTTTTAAATGCATGTATGACATGGCTCATTTTTTGTTTTGTTGAGGTCATTGTTACCCTGTCTGTACAAAGACTCTGAGACAAACGTGTCCTGAATGCCGGTGAGGGACTACCTCACCGGGATGGGGCTTGGGCAGTACTAACTTCGCTTTTCTTTCCGTATTTCTCAGTTTGGTGAGATGGCAGCCGCAGAGCCCAAGCAGGAGGTGTGTGGATGGCCAAGGGAGCACGGTGAGTCTCCTAGCGGGGACCCTCGGTGGAAGCAAGTCGCTTAGTCTCTCTGACCTTTCACGTGACCTTCCACAAAGCAGGGGTCGGGTGGATTCAGTGAGATCATGTCCATGAAATGCTGAGCCCAGTTCCAGCCAGCACTCAGCTGGCAGTAGCCAGCCATCAGATGCTACCACAGTAGTGCACAGGGGTCCGGAAGGGGGCTCCCCAGGACACAAGGCTGGTGGGCTTCCCAGCTTGGCCTCCCGCGGGCAGCAGGGAGGTGGCTGGAAGAAAGACGGGCCCCACTGCAGATGCTGCAGGCCCGACAGCCAGACATGGACCTGCTGTGGCAGGGCAGGGCCTCCTTGCTTTTCTCCTAAGAAGCTGAGGCAGCCTTGTCCCCCTAATTGGAGAAGCTATGTGACTTGTGTGTCTGCGTGCCCCGTGCCCTACTTAGCCGGCAGCTGAACCCTCACTCAGACAACCTCATTACACCCACTCCAGCTGCCGGGCACGCGACAGACACATTTCATCTCGTCTCTGCTGGAGTCGTGACGGGTTAGACAGAACTGCATTTTACTGCTTGCTACGGGACAGCTTTCAGGGCCAGGCACATACAGCGAGAGAGAAATACAGGTCTCCAGGGGTCCTCTGGCAAAAAAAGGTCTGGGTGACCACCTGTATGCCCCTCCCACACGGCTGCTCCCCAGCAAGGACAGGGACCCTCTCTGGGGCCCCGGCCTTAGACAGGGTCCTAGATCCCTGTATTTTCATGTTCCCTGGTGTCTCTGAGGAAGCTCGTCAGAGTGGGGGTACTTGGTGTGGCGTCCAGGGAGCCAAGGGGACAAGAGTGTTCAGCCCTGGACAGTGCACAAGGTGCGGGCTGTATCCAGGCTGGGGAGGAGGGGTGAGGGGATGGCACTTTCTCTGGTAGCTGCTAGTTCAGCCCCTGTACATGGGGACGGAGAAAAGAGGCCCAAGTTAACCAAAGACACCTGATGGCATCTGGGGGCTCAAGGGCCCAGCTTCCCAGGCTGGGGCCCAGAAGTCTTCCAGAAAAGGCACCTCAGGAAACAGAACAAGCACCACGCTCCAGCGGCGGGGGCGGGGGGGCCCCATGTGAGCTGGAGGCACGTGTAGGAGACACAGGGGAGTTATCAGGGTCTGGCTCTGAGGGGGAGGAGGTAGACGGCCCCTTGAGATACCCTGACTGGGAGGGAGGGCCAGAGAATGGAGTTTACAGAACTTAATCTGTTTTTCCGCGATTAGCTAGGGTTTGACGTCACAGATGGAATTTAATAGTGAGGTTGTGCAGAGACCCAGGGGATGGACACTGTCCAAAAGGGATTTGGCTGGATTCTGGCTGTTAAGTCTGGGAGCTCCTGGAAGCTAGAGCAGGAGCCTCCACTGTGGCAGCAGCCAGGAGGGTGGCTGGCTGGGGAGAGAGGGAGCCATGGTCGGGTCCAGGGCCCTGGGACTCGGGGGCTCATGTGTGCTGGACTCTCCCCCGGGCTCCCACAGGCCTCCACCTCTTGCTCTAAGAAAAGTCTTCTGTTCTGCTCTCTGAACCCCAAACTTACTGCTCCCCAGCCAGAACTGAAAGGGGATGATTGTTGAAGGACTTGCTCCCATGTGCGGGCGGCGAGGCCCACCCCACCCATCTGCGCTTGGGGCTGGGTTGGGGGTGGCTGTTCTGTGAGGCTGCACTGACTAGCTTGCCTCTGGGCTCTGGGCTCAAAGCAGGACAGCACTCCAGTGTTGTCAGACTCTGGGTTCCGGCAGAGATTCCTTTGCAGAAGAGTTTCTGGCCCTCCCCTGGTAAATGAGCAGCTAAAGCCTGGATTTCCCTGGGTGCGACTGGTTGAGCCATACGTCTGTTCTGGAGAGGGGTGGGGCCCAAGGCGCTTTGAGCAGGAGGACACAGCCAACCCTCAGTGTCCTGCCCCTTTGGCAGGACACAGCTTCCCCTACTCTGCCTGGCCTGAGTCATGAAAGGAGCCCCAGACAGCCCCAAAGCCCTGGGTACTGCGGCAGTCCCCTGAAATCCCACAGGCTGTAAATTTCTCTGTCGTGTGCCTGCAGTGCCCAGCTGGGGCCACTGCCAAGGCACTGCGTATTTGTCCCCAGTGGCCCATGGCACCACGGCCATCTAGAGGCACTGCAGGGCCAGAGCTGTGCAAGGCAGCACCTGAGCCCCAAGAAGTGGCAGGTGCAGCAAGCAAAACAGGCTGAGGGGCAGCAGGATGCTGGTGACCTGCTCAAGGGCAGCCACAGCTCAGGGCGTCCCTGTCTCACAACGGCAGCTCCGTGGGCATAGCTCCGCAACTTCGAGTGGGAGGGCAAGGACAGAGACTTGTGTGGGAGGAAGTCAAACTGAAGCCGGAGCCTTGTTGCCCTTGACCGGTCCTCTGGGGACCTGTGGGTCCCTGAGCCACCACCACCAGCAGGCTGGCCCCTGTGGTGGGTGCACTGCTCACCACATGCTGAGCACTGCTGAAACAGGGTAAGCCCTGCCCACACAAGGCCCCTGGAGGCCCAGACTTGCTACCAGAGACAAGCCCAGAGGAGCCTTTGGCCTCAATGTCTGGCTCCGAACTGTGGGCCACATGGCCTGGGGTTTGCTCAGGGGTCCTCGTTCTGGCTCCCAGCAGTGCCCGGCCACCCCTTACGTCGGCAGTGCAGGGGCCTTCCAGGCCCGCCTGGCCTGAGAGTCAATACCTCCTGAGGAGCACTGGGGCCTGCCAGGGGAGGACCCTGAGATACCCGGAGGCTGCGAGCACCTCCAGGGCAGAGGCCCAGGGGCCATGTGCATGGACGTGGCCTGCTGCAGCCCAGCCCCAAAGCCACCCTCAGCGCCATCAACTCCCCCTCCCCCCAGGTAAACCCAAGCCTCAGGGAAGCACTCAAACAGCAGAGCTAGTAAGAGGCTGGGACTTTACCAGGGGCCTTCAGTCCAAACCTAGAACAAGCCTGTGATGGCAGTGTCACCGGCAGGAGCATACACACTGTGTGACAGTGAGAGGACACAGGACAGTCACAGGGAGAGGACACAGGGCAGTGTCACACGGGAGGACATAGGGTCAGTGTCACAGTGAGAGGACACATGGACACAGTGGGAGGACACACGGACACAGTGAGAGGACACAGGTCAGTGTCACAGTGAGAGGACACAGGGTCACAGTGAGAGGACACAGGACAGTGTCACAGTGAGAGGACACAGGGTCACAGTGAGAGGACACAGGACAGTGTCACAGTGAGAGGACACAGGGTCACAGTGAGAGGACACATGGACACAGTGAGAGGACGCAGGACAGTGTCACAGTGAGAGGACACAGTGTCACAGTGAGAGGACACAGGGCAGTGTCACACGGGAGGACATAGGGTCAGTGTCACAGTGAGAGGACACACGGACACAGTGAGAGGACACATGGACAGGGTCACAGTGAGAGGACACAGGGTCACAGTGAGAAGACACAGGGTCAGTGTCACAGTGAGAGGACACAGGGACAGTGTCACAGTGAGAGAACACAGGGTCACAGTGAGAGGACACAGGGTCACAGTGAGAAGACACAGGGTCAGTGTCACAGTGAGAGGACACAGGGACAGTGTCACAGTGAGAGAACACAGGGTCAGTGTCACAGTGAGAGGACACAGGACAGTGTCAGTGAGAGGACACACGGTCAGTGTCACAGTGAGAAGACACAGGGACAATGTCACAGTGAGAGAACATAGGGACACAGTAAGAGGACACATGGACACAGTGAGAGGACACAGGACAGTGTCACAGTGAGAGGACACAGGACAGTGTCACAGGAGAGAACACACGGAACTGCAGCAGCAAAAGTTGCCACTGTCCTGAGTGCTCACTTCCCGGGCCAGCCTTAGCTTGAGGGTCTCACAGCCCCTCATGGGGTCCAGCTCCTGGGACCCCACGACATCCACCAGCCCCTGAAGCCCCCACTCTGGACTGCAGGCCTCTCCCGCCAGTCTCCACCATGGAGCTGCCAGGCCTGCCACACCAAGTCCCCCAGGGTCAGTGCAGTGCGTGTGCACCTCCACGCTCTCACTTCGGGGCACTGGGTCCTTTCTCCTCTCGTCATTCAGGAAACTTCTGTCCTCCTCTCTAGTAGCTCTTGCCTCTCTGTTGGAACCTCCACCCCACAGACATTCAAAGATACAAGTACTATCTCATATTTGCAAAAGTAAAACCAAACACAACCTGCACAGCCCCCTTAATGTCCCCTTTGGGACTTCCCATGGGGTCCCCTCTACTGTGTCGCCTCCCAATCTTTCCAACCCATGTCGACCCCTGCATTCCACTGAAACTGCAACAAAGTCACCAGTGATCCGTGTGTGGCTAAACTGTGGCCAATCCAATAAATTCTGCCTCTTGGAGTTCCTGCATTGAACACAAAGGGACTGTGTCTACAACAGCAGCCTTCCAGTGGCTTGTGGACAGATGGGCACCATCCCGGAGTCACCCTCTGCTTGGACAAAGCCCACACATCCACCCACATGCCTCTGTCCAGAGCCCACCATGTACAAGACTCAGTGTGGGGGCTGGCGTTGTGATGTAGTGGGTAAAGCTGGCACCAGCAGTGTGGGCATCCCATATGGGCGCTGTTTTGAGACCCAGCTGCTCCACTTCCGATCCAGCTCTCTGTTATGGCCTGGGAAAGCAGTACAAGGTGGCCCAAGTGCTTGGGCCCCTGCACCTGCTTGGGAGACCCAGTGGGGGCTCCTGGCTCCTGGCTTCAGATCAGTATAGCTCCGGCCACTGCAGCAAATTGGGGGAGTGAACCAGTGGATGGAAGACCTCTCTGTCTCTCTGCCTCTCCTTCTCTCTCTGTGTAACTCTGACTTTCAAATAAATAAATAAATCTTAAAAAAAAAAAAAAAAAAGCGTGTGGAAGCCCTCGGTTCATGACTCAGGGGCCTATCAGTGTCAGGCCAATGATTCCTCTGTTCCCCAAACAGCTGGCACTGTGCACGCTGTGGGTGACTCAAGCCCAGAGATGCACAAACCCTAGGTGCAGTTTTAGAAGTCGGGGTCCCAGTCTTGCCCCCTTAACTCCTCCTGCTGAGGGGACCCACTACGCCCCGGTCCACGGCTCCTTCCTACAACTGTTGCAGCCGAGTGGGCACAGGCCTGCTCACCCTGGGTCTCAGCAAAAGCATGAAAGACCTTAGCTCGGGTGGGCATTTGGCAGGGCAGCTAAGATACCACCTGTGCAATCCCAGCGTGCCTAGATTCAAGTCCTGGCTCTGACTTCAATTCCAGTTTCCTGCTAACGTGCACCCTCGGAGGCTTCAGGTAATGGCCCAAGTACGTGAAACCCTGCCACCCACGGAAGACCAACGTTGAGTTCCTGGCTTCTGGTTTTAGCCTGACCCAACCTTGGCTGCTGTGGGCATTTGGGGAGTAAACAAGCAGATGGAGGAGCCCTGCCTGTGTCTGCTTTTTCTGTATCTTTGCCTTCCAAATAAATAAAATAAAATGAATTACTATATGGGGATATAATTCACATACTATGTAATTCACCATTTAAAGTGGTTTTTAGCCTATTCACAGAATTGTGCAACCATTATCACCATTTGATTCTGCTACATTCTCCTCATGGGTAAACGATGCCCTATGTTAATTAGCATAACCCGCGCTCTGTGTCTGTGGCTGCACCTGCTCTGGATGGTTCACTTAAATGGAATCATGCAGTACACGGTCTTCTGTGTCTTGAGACTTTTTTTTTTAAGATTTATTTTATTTATTCGAAAGGCAGAGTTACAGAGAGGCAGAGGCAGAGAGAGAGAAAGTTCTCCATCCTCTGGCTCACTCCCCAGATGACTGCAATGGCCAGAGCTACTCTGATCTGAAGCCAGAAGCCAGGAGGTTCTGCCAGATTTCCCATGCGGGTGCAGGGGCCCAAGGACGTGGGCCATCTTCCACTGCTTTCCCAGACCACAGCAGAGAGCTGGATCAGAAGAGAAGCAGCCGGGTCTCAAAAGAGCGCCCATATGGGATGCCGGCACTGCAGACTGGGGCTCTAACCCGCTGCGCCACAGTGCCAGGTCCCCTTGGGACTCTTGTTGTAGCAGGTGACCAACCTCATGCCTTTTTTTTGGCTGCTAAAGCTGTCCTGCATGGCTGTGACCCCTGTTTTGATGGCTGAGGAGACTCTGGCTTTGTGCCATTAAGGTCCCTCGCCTAGTCACCCAGTGAGTGGTGGAGTCAGGCCTGTCTCACTACCAGGATAGAAACCGCTTCAGGACCAGACGATCACCTGCTGCATGTACGCCGTTTTACATTAACAACACTACTGTGGCTTACAGTGCTCCTGGCTTTTCCACAACAATCCCCCCAGGTGGGAAAGGCATTAGGACCTCCTGTTTGGAAGGCGTCAAGGCCAGAGGGATTTACTGATGGACGGGGGAGGGTGCTGTGCCGGGAAGCTGGAGACCACGTGAGCCAACGTGGGTGTTCTAGTGCTTTTTTTTTTTTAAACAAAGATGCACGATTTACAGAAGCAATTTTTTTCTCTTTCAGATTATTCTGTAAAGAGTGCAAACTTCCCAGCAGAGGGACAGCCCCGTTTAAGCTCCGCCAAAGGAGTGGCTGGGTTTTAATTTAAAGTTTCCGATGAAAGTCAGAAATATAGGTCGGTATCCCTTGAAATGCAGGCTCCTCGGTTCCAGCCCCAGTCAGCCTCTTCACCAAGGCAGGGTCCTGGGGACAAAACGCAGACCAGGCCAAGTCCCCTCGATGGCTGGCTTGGACATTTGCCCAGAATCCCAAGCTCCACAGCCTGCCAGGTAAGGTCGCTCCTACCGGTCCCAACAGGCCCCTCCCAGCAAGAAAGCTTTTCTGCCAGCCCCTCGGACCCCACGTCTCCAGCAGGTGTCACCTAGGCCTCTCCTGCCTCCAAGGAGCCCCGCATGCCACAGGTGCTCAGGGTGCAGCAGCCCAAGACAGAGTCTTCAGGGGGCCCCAGGAAGACAGACAGCACATGACATGAGTCACCAACACCTGATGGGAAACGGCTTCAGCTTTCAAAGGAAGGAGATTCTGACGCATGCTGCCACAGGACGCACCTGTGCACAAAGCCAGACACAGAGGGATTCCACCGACAGGAAGTACCTACAGCAGTCAGATTCAGGAGACAGAAAGTGGAGTGGGGGGCCGTGAGGAGTTCACGTTTAATGGGGACAGTTTCAGGCTGGGAAGATGAGAAAGTTCCGGAGCCAGTGGTGGTAAAGGTTGCACAACAACGTGAGTGTGCTTAAGCCACAGAATTGTGCACACACAAATGGCCCGCATGCGAAATCCTATGTCATGTACATTTGCCACAACTGAAACAGAGACACTCTGGCAGGAGCCACAGCTGAGAAACGAGGTGCTACCAGAGGGTGGCTCCCAAGCAAAACAGCCCTGGGGGACCTCTGGGCTGGGACTGCGCCCTCTGTGCCTTCCTCTCCCACCCTCCCTCCTCCAGCCACGGCTCCTTCCCTCAGGCCCATGGCTGGCTCCGCACTGTTCAGTTCCACTTTCTGCCCTGCATGGCCGGAAGGCTTCATGACTGGCCCTGCCTGCCCTTCTAACCACATCTCCTCTGGCCACCAAGCTGCTTCCTTTTCTTGGAACACCCCGTGCTAGTCCTCCACCCTGGGCTGTCCCCACATTCTCCCTGCAGGGCTCAGTCCCAACGCCATGCCCCCTCGCCCCACCCCTGCAGAATGGCTGCCCCCTTGATCTACTGGATCCCCCGCCACACTCCTGAAGGATCTGCTAACCTGCACACCACTTCCCTTCCAGCAGCAGGCCACAGGAGGGCAGGGACCTCGCCTGTCCCACTTGTTGCTGTGATCCCAGAAGCGAGAAGACGGCCCGGACAAATGACGAGAGCACGTGTGTGTCAGACGCATCTTTCTAGACGCAGCACCAGGAACCTGGCACCCAGTAGGCACTCAAGAAAGGCTGCTTGGCAAATGCTCACAAGCCCTCTACAAGCAGACAATGCTGCCAAACAGCCAAAGTGCTAATTACAAACTGCTCCGTTAGCCGCTCCTCAGAGCAGCTCCAAGTCTCCAAGAATAGTGCCCCCGCCCCACCATGTCCCTGCTTCTGACAGCATCTATGACTCAGGCTTTTCACGGAGCCAGACTCGCCTTCCTGAACCAAGAGCGTGTGCAGGGGCACAGGCGGCAGACAGACAGACGCTGGCTGGCACGGCAGTGGGATGGGGGTATCTGGGGTTGTGGCAGTCCAGTCCCCATGCAGCGGCGAGTGTCTGGGAGGAGCAAGCCTGGCTGTGAACATGGAGCGGCAGTGCCAGGCAGCCCCGATGCCCTTAGTGCAACCACCATGCCCAGACAGGCGCGGGCATCACGGTGTGTCAGCGCTCTGCCGCCAGTCTCACCAGCAGCCCAGTGCTCAGAGGCAGCCGGGGCCAGAGCGAGGACGAGAGCCCAGAGGGGCTGAATCACCGCACGTCAGGGCAGAGAACGGCACAATCCGCAACCTGACCACTGCACTCCTGGGCCAGCAGCGGCTCCAAGCGCTCTACCGCTGGGCATGAGCAGGCAGAGCCACACTGTTGGCCTGCACCGTCCCTAGAGGACACGAAAGGCCCAGCCTGGGGGGCGGCAGGGCCAGGCACATTCCCGAGTCTGAACTTGACCCAGGCCTTGCACGGCTCACTCTGTGAGTGGTGTGGCCAGCAGCCAGGCCTCCCAGGGCTGCCAGGGAACACAACACGCCTGGAAAGTTTCCCAGGTAACTGGCTCTTCCCTACAGAGCTGTTAGCTTCCCTTCAGCGCCCCATAAACCCTCCAGCTGATGATGGATGCAGTCCTCCTCCAGCGAAGGGGAGGAGGGAAGAAGATGAAGGGAAAAAGGGAAAAACCAACAGACAAACTCGGGAAGTCCCAAGGACCCATGGCTTGGGAAAAGACACCAGAGCCAGCTGGGTTGCCTAGTTCAGCTGCACAGGCTGTGCACTGCCCAACTCTAAGCAGCGCCGTTGTTGTACACCACAATGCAAAGCTCTCCCTTGAGGTAGGCAGGGCAGGCAAAGGCACTTGCCCGATTCGAGGCAATGTCTCCAGCGTATTTAAGTCCCACTGGCACCTTGACCGAGCTTGAAGACCGCTCCGTTCTCAGGAACTGTTCACTGGCAACCTCTGGCCAGAGAAAACTGACTGTAGACGAGAAGGAGTCAAGTCAAAGGGTTTCATGTCCTGAATCTTTAGATTCTGTTTTTGTTTTGTTTTTTTTTAATATTATTTTATGTATTTGAAAGGCAGAATTAGAGAGAGAGAGAGAGAGAATGTTCCATCCACTGGTTCACTCTCCAAATGGCTGCAACGGCTGGGGCTGGGCCAGGCAGAAGCCAGAAGCCCAGAGCTTCTTCCAGGTCTCCCACGTGGGTGCGGGCGCTCAAGCACTGGGGCCATCTTCCGCTGCCCTCCCAGGTGCATTAGCAGGGAGCTGGATCAGAAGTGGAGTGGCCAGGTCCCAAACCAGCACCCATTAACTCGCGATGACACAGCACTGGCCCCTAATCATTCCATGCCTGAGTCTCCCCGGGAGCTGGGCAGGAACCCAGCTCTGAGCCCGGGACCACCTGCATGGACTCTGGCTTCTTTTCCGCTTCCCTTTCTAGAACTCTGTAATCAGACGAGGGTAAGCTCCATGTCCTCTCGACAGTGCCCCTTCCTTTGCAGAGCTGGGTGCTGGGTAACTTCTTCACGTGTGGCTGCCATTCACTAATCCTAGAGCTCTTTATTCTCCATGCGTATTTTCAGCTTTACCTTGCATTTACGTAAATGCCTCGAACACAGTTATTCTGTCGGCTTCGCTTCAATGCAGCAGCATCAGAAGCCCCGAGGGCCCGTTTCTGCTGTGGCTGGCTCCTGGAGCTTTATCTTCTCTCGTGCCCAGTTATTTCTGACCATGAACTGCCCATTTTCTATGGGCGTTATTTACAGATCTTTATTTTTTTGCACTCAGGACAAGAGTCTATTTTTCACATGACCTACCCATATATTTGCTTTGCCAAATGCCAGGATTATGGCTCTCAGCTACAGGTTGCTTTGAACCACTGGGTAGTGTATGGACACTATTCTTGCTCCAGGATAGAAAACTAGTATATTTGTCGCCCTGGGCTGCCAATCACAATGTACCAGAGACTTCAAACCGTGTGGATTTATTCTCTCACAGGCTGGAGGCCAGCAGTCCAAAGCCAAGGTAAAGGTACCCATGAGGTCAGCACCCGCTGGGGGCTCTGGGGGAGGGGGAGGGAGGAGGGCCTACCCCTGGGGGCTCCCAGGCCTCCCTCTCAGCTCTGGGGGTCGCCCGCATGCTGGCAATCCCAGGCTGGCGTTCGGTATCAACACAGTCTGTGTTCTTGTTGACACGGGGCCTGTTCTCTAGGGGTCTCTGCCCCGGGGCTTCACATGGCCTCCGTGTACGGTCAGCTGTCAGTCAGGGACCTGGCCCACTGCAGCCCACCTGTGCAACACACCCAGGGACCGCATGTAGGAAGGCGCAGAGCAGCAGAGTTCTCCCAGCTCCCCTCAGCAGCAAACGTCACCCACCCGTCAGTTCTAGGATGACGGTGATGTTAATTTGGAAAACTTGACTATTAAGAAAAAGTCAATCTAATAAATTGGATTGAAACATTTTCTAATCCTGACTCTTCTGTTTGGTCATGCTGTATTATTTTTGGTAATATTTGGCTGAATTAAATTCCTTAATATTTTATTCAGGTTTTTCAAAAAGTGAGGCTGGCCTGTAGGTGTTACTTTATTGAGGTCTCCTCTCATTCCTTTCTGTAGGCTTCGAAACAGTTCATGTAACATGAAAATTATCTATTTTCTTAGGAGCAAGTTTTTCTTCTTGAGCAAATGTTGGTCATTTTGTTTACTTAGAAAACCATACATTTCATATAGGTTTTCTAATTTATTGTCAAAAAGTTGCACACTATTCTTTTTCAAATCTCTTCTGCAGTTATATCTTGTCTTTTGTTGTTGTTGCCTGTCTTGTTTGTTTAAACGACTTACCAAAGTTTTACTCATGCTATTGAATTATGGATTAATCAAACTCAGTTTTCTGACTTCACCTTTAATTATTTCTTTTTACCCTTTTTGAATGTATTTATTTTTCTATCTTCTTGAATTAAGGCTAAGTTCAATAATTTTTAGTCTTATTTGTCTCTGATTAAATGAATTTAGGTCTATAAATTTTCCTTTGAGTACTGAGTCTATAAATTTTCCTTTGAGTACTGATCTGGCTTCATTCCATGGGTCTTCTTTTTAATGCCTCTTATTTACTTTCATCTACTTGCAAGGCAGAATGAGAGAGAGAGGGAGAGGGAGAGGGACACAGGGGAGGAGAAGGGAGGGAGAGAGAGAGAGGGAAAGAGAGAGAGAAGGAGGGAGGGAGAGAGAGAGGGAGGGAGAGAGAGAGGGAGAGAGAGAGGGAGAGGGAGGGAGAGAGGGGGGAGGGAGAGAGAGAGGGAGGGAGAGAGAGGGGGGAGGGAGAGGGAGAAAGGAGAGGAGAAGGGAGGGAGAGGGAGAAGGGAGGGAGAGAGAGAGAGGGAAAGAGAGAGAGAGGGAGAGGGAAGGAGAGAGAGGGAGAGAGGGAAAGAGAGAGAGAGAGAGGGAGAGGGGGGGAGGGGGGAGAGAGAGAGGGAGAGGGAGGGAGAGAGAGGGAGAGAGAGGGAGAGAGGGGGAGAGAGAGAGGGAGAGGGAGGGAGAGAGAGGGAGAGAGAGGGAGAGAGGGGGAGAGAGAGAGAGGGAGAGGGAGGGAGAGAGAGGGAGAGAGGGAAAGAGAGAGAGAGAGGGAGGGGAGAGAGAGGGAGAGGGAGAGAGAGAGAGAGAGAGAGAGAGAGAGAGAGAGAACTCTTCCATCCACTGGTTCTTTCCCAAATCCCAGGCTGAGGGCAAGAGCCTGGGATTCCACGCTGCTCTCCCATGTGGGTGGCAGGGACCCAAGAACTTGAGCATCCCCTGGTCTTTCTATCCATTGCTCCTACCGTCATTCATTTTAAACACTGCAGTTTACTTGGGCCCTGCACCCCATGGGAGACCAGGATAAGCACCTGGCTCCTGCCATCGGATCAGCGCGGTGTGCTGGCCGCAGGGCGCTGGCCGCGGCGCGCCGGCCGCGGCGAACATTGGAGGGTGAACCAACGGCTAAAGGAAGACCTTTCTCTCTGTCTCTCTCTCTCACTATCCACTCTGCCTGTCCAAAAAAAAAAAAATTTATCTTTCTGGCTTTCCTCGTGGTTTCTTAGCCACTGGTTTCTTTGCCTGTGTGGGTATGGGTTTGTTTTTTTGTTTTGTTTTGTTTTGTTTTTGACAGGCAGAGTGGACAGTGAGAGAGAGAGAGAGCCAGAGAGAAAGGTCTTCCTTTTGCCGTTGATTCACCCGCCAATGGCTGCTGCGGCCGGCGCATCGCGCTGATATGAAGCCAGGAGCCAGGTGCTTCTCCTGGTCTCCCATGCGGGTGCAGGGCCCAAGGACCTAGGCCATCCTCCACTGCCTTCCTGGGCCATAGCAGAGAGCTGGCCTGGAAGAGGGGCAACCGGGACAGAATCCAGCGCCCCGACCGGGACCAGAACCCGGTGTGCCGGCACCGCAAGGCGGAGGATTAGCCTATTGAGCCACGGCGCCGGCCGGGGTATGGGTTTTTAACACTATTTGTTTTATCTCCCTTATGGAACTGGAACAAGATATAGCAGCAACATACCTCTGATTTGCAACCATGACCTCACCCTTTCTTAGACTTCCCAGTTTTGTTTGTTTGTTTTAAAGTCCTCTGCACGGAGCCAGCCAGGGAGCAGCCTCAGCCCCGAGTCTTCTGCCTGGAGCTGGTTTGGGAGCAGCCCTGGCTCCAAGCCACTGCTGAGGCTGCCTTCCGCCTGTGCTGCCACAAACATTCCAGTCGGGTCCCCCTTTTGCCTGAGCCAGCTCAAATTGGGTTTCTGTTACAACTAGAAGTCCTCACTAATAGTAGCACGATGCATCTTCTTTTGACCTTCTGCTTGCTGTCCACTTGCTAAAGAAACCCTTTTGTCCTCAAGGGCATAAAGATACATTTCAGGGGCTGACGCTGTGGTGTGGCAGGCTAGCCCTCTGTCTGCAGGGCTGGCATCCCAAATGGGCACCAGTTTGTGTCCCGGCTGTTGCTCTTCCAATCCAGCTCTCAGCTATGGCCTGGGAGAGCAGTGGAAGATGGCCCAAGTGCGTGGGCCTCCACTCTCACATGAGAGACCCGGAAGAAGCTCCTGGCTCTTGGCTATGGATTGGCTTAGCTCTGGCTGTTGTGGACATTTCAGGAGTGAACCAGCAGATGGAAGACCTTTCTGTCTCCCCCTCTCTCTGTCTGTAATTCTACCTCTCAAGTAAATGAATAAAATCTTAAAAAAAAAAAAAAGATACATTTCATTCCACCCCAGGGTCAAAAATGATTAAACCTTCCCAGTCACTCAAGGTATTTTCTCCTCATGTCATGGTTTGGAAATCCTGCCATCTGCCCACTGAGTGCGGCGGTGCGACATGGCATGAATCTGGTGGTGGTGGCGGAGTTAATGGGAGTAGCCGGCCACAGGTTGAGGGCAGATGTGGTGACCTGAAGCCTGGCGTCCTGGCCACAGGTAACCACCTGCGAAATGTGGGCACCTTCTATGAACCCCGAGAGCCTGCTCTGGACCCCCTGTATGGGGCCTGCAACCACTTCAAAGGCCTCTCCTGTCCAAGAGGCAGCAAATGCTACCAGCTCAGCCCACCCAGTGTGCGCAGCACCACGTGGGCTGGGTGCTAAACAGATACAATACTTGGGACGAAAATAAAACATCTTGCTGCCGCGTGGTAGGAACAGCAGGCTCCTGGGTACCCAGCGGTCTGCTCTGCTCGCCTATTTGTAAATTAATCACACATCAGTACACTTGGCTCAGAGTCCCACGTTTCTGGACCACCTTGAGGGTAGCTCCGGCTATGGGATCTTCTCCTTTCAGCAGACCCTGGGGGAGAACGGCCCCCCGGCCAGGATCTCGCAAGCCACCTCTTCTTGCTACCTGCTACCCGACAGCAGTTCACAGGGCAAGGGGGACCGTGGCGCCCCAGGGGCCCCATCAACCAGATTTGCTAATACAATAGGTTTACGATGCACACACACATTTGCACTACACAATAAAAGCAAACTGGACAGAAACAGAGGGAAGGCTACTCATGAGTGGCACCTTGTCATGTGTTCACACCACCCCAGCCATCCTCAGTCTCCCTGGGTTGCTCTCCTGTGGCATAAGCACCCCCCTACCTCCAAGAATGTCACCCAGCTCCGAGCTTCCCTGAATCAGCCCAGAGGAACCCTGCGGGCCCAGTCCCAGACTCTGAGTCTGAGGTCAAAGTGGTGGTGGTGGCCATGGCTGTGGGTCAGTGGGAAGGGACATCGGGCTGCGCCTGGCCACTCAGGGGCGTGGCAGGACTCTGGCCCCAGGTTGCTAATCTGGGACAGAGAGCTGGCACCTGAATGGAGCTGAGCTTTCAGGCAGGGCTGGCGCCTAAGTAGAGGTGAGCTGTTGTCTCACCGTTACATCGCCTGGGAAACGAACTCCTTTTCAAACTGCCAGACGTGTTCCACACCAGCCTCTCACTGACAGGCTTCACCTGAGCACGGAGGCGTGGGCTGGGCCCTGGTCGGCTTCCCCCTGCCAGCAGTCCCTCCAGTTCCAGGAGGCCAGGGACCAAGCACTGCCTCCTTCCAGCCTACAGCACAGAGGAACCAAACTGCTCGATCCTCCTCTCTCAACAAGTCCTCCCGGACAGACAGAGAAAGGCTCTCCCTGCCTTGTGTGACACTGGACACTGCCCCTGTCCTCCCTGGCTGGGGAGTAACCTCCCACAAGGCAGGTCTCTCCACATTCAGTCCAATCGGGAGTCGTGGGCACAGGATTCCTGTAAGGTGGATGTCGGAACCACGGACAATGGGAATACTGCGAGGTTCTCTGCAGGGCTTTGTAGATCCAGCCCTTGGCCTTGAACGGGGACCAGGCAGGGGTGGACTGGGAAGAGAGGCCACCAGCTCGCTGCCTGGCTGTGGGCAACGGGAGCCTTCAGGAGTCTCAGATCCTGAGGGGTGACAAGTGTGAGGAGGGAGGCAGGACCTGTGGCTTCCAAGGGCTCTCTGCTTCCCCAGGCAGTGGGGGCATCTGGCCAGGCCTGTGGGCACCAGTGGCCCATAGAGGCCAGGGCTGGTGTGAGAGCTGATCTGAGCCTCCAGGGATCTCCAACCCCCCAGAGGAATGAGCCTCAGGAGGCCACAGAAGGCAGAGACATGTGGCTCAGCCTGATTCATTAACCATAGAACAGGAGGCGCAGGTGAGGCGGAGGCCTAGGTGGGGGCTCCAAGAGCCTCTGCTCCCTGGGGTCAGGGAGGGGATTGGAATCCTCCGGTTGCACAGACCCAAGGGACCCAGCGGAGGGGATGGGAGCTTCTGTAGCAGTTGGGCCACGCACTCCAGGTACCAGATTGCTCCAAAAAACCCAGTAGGTGCGCCCCCTGACCCAGCGGCAAAAGACAAATGACACCTTCATTCTCTGGCCATGTACTCTCCAAGGTGATCATGGACAAGTGCTCCTTGTTCCTTCCTTGGGGCTTGTTACAGACAGGTAAACCAAGGCCGGGCAATCTCAGATGACCCAGCTAAAGTCTAAGAGCTGCTGGGGTGATGCTGGGATGTGTGCCAGGCCTCAGGTGCTACCCTAAGGTCCAATCACCCTGTGAACCCCAAACCGCCCATGCTGAACCCCAGGCCTGGAACCTGCTGGGCCTCTCTTTAATGGGCCTCACACTCTCCATGCCGACTGTGGACGCCTCAGTTCCCAGCCTCACCGGCTCTCTCTGGGTGGAGGAAGCAGTCTCTTAAGTGGTCTTGAGGCCTCCAGTTTCTGTTCCCTTACAAATTCCTTCTAGAAGCCAACATAGGGCCAACTCCCAATGCATAGTCGACCCTGCTTGAGAACTCCTCAGAACGTCACGCCAGTCTACCACGCTGCACCCCATGACTTCTCGGGCTCCTCCCCTCACTCTGTGCCCAGTATCCTGCTATTCCCTGGGGTCCGTTCTTGCTGTTCCCTGTAGGCTGCTGGCAGCTCTGCACCTTGGGGCCCTAAGCTCTGAAGCCCTGAGGCTGAGGCCTGGGGCACCTGTCGGTGTTCACACCTGCTGTCCTTCTGTAACTAAAGTTCTTGCCCACTTGTCTTACTGGAAAACACCCAAAGTGTCTGTTAAGACTCTGCTTGGGGGGGCCGGCGCTGTGGCGTAGTAGGTAAAGCCACCACCTGCAGTGCCGGCATCCCATATGGGTGTGGGTTTGAGTCCTGGCCGCTCCACTTCTGATCCAGCTCTCTGCTATGGCCTGGGAAAGCAGTAGAAGATGGCCCAAGTCCTTGGGCCCCTGCACCTTCCTCCTGGCTCCTGGGTTTGGATCAGTGCAGCTCTGGCCATTGCGGTCAATTGAGGAGTGAACCAGCAGCTGGAAGACCCCACCCCCACCCCCTCTTTCTCTCTCTCTCTGCCTCTCCTTCTCTTCTTGGTGTAACTCTGACTTTCAAATAAATAAATAAATCTTAAAAAAAAAAAAGACTGCTTACACAACATGTGCCCCGAAAAGCCATTTGAGCCCATTCTGGAAGAAGCTGGGGGCTGGGGAGGTGTGCTAAGAGCATCTCACCCCCAGCTCTCACCACATCCCACTCCCACTGTCTGTCCCCAAACCACAAAGCTCAGGGCCGTGCCCACATGGGACACCTCTCCATCTTAAATGTGGAGCACACCACCAGGCACTCTGCAGCCCTCCATGAACACCTGGGGAGGCCCAGCCGGGGCAGAAGCCAGCGATCTGGAGGAGCCAGGCAGGGGGAAGATCACTAAGGACACGGCAGGCGGAAAGAGCTCTTGTGCTTCCAAATGGTCAGAGGGAAGAACACAGACTTCGGTTCTTCTCCGGCAGATTTTCCAGACCACGTGGAGAGGGGCAAGTCCCTGGCCACCCCCACCTCCTTCCACGGTGGGCACTGAGCATGAGTCTGAATTCCGATGAAGGGCTCCGAGACAGAACATGGGCTTGGAGTGGGCCAGGAGTGACTCCGAGGCTGGACCCAGGGCGGGAAGCACCATCAGCTCAGCGCGGCAGGGGCTAAGCAGAACTCCCCAATCAGGGACAAGGGTGCAGGGTCTAGTGTGCGTGGTTCCAGGATGTGACTGACACACCCAGAGCACACAGACCTGCAGGGGAGTACAGGCCAGTGGAGGCCAGGGGCTTGGGGAAGGGAGGGATGGGGCGTGAAGCTAATGAGGACAAGGTTCCTTCTGAAGTGGAGAGAGGATTTCAGGACTAAGATCAAGGTGGCATTTGCACACCGCTGTGAGCCACTGCACTCTAACAAGATGAAGTTTATGTTATGTGAATTTTTAAAAAGCAGAATAGGAAGTCCAGACAGAACCCTAGGTATCAGCTTCCCTTGCTTTCCCAACCAGTCCAGCAGCTGCTCCCCCTTGTGTGAGCCACCACAGGCCTCCTGTTGTCAACCCCCAGCTCCTGAGCTGTTGCTACTGTTATTACTGTTAAGGATGCCCCCACATTAGACAGGGCCGGGAACTCGCTAGGTCACCATTTCTCATTAAAAACCTCCAGCAATCCACCTTTACTCCCCAAAGCACCCCTGGGCTCTGTGTGCTGGCACCCAGCTCCTACACTAGCTTGGGAACCTGCCCCCCTCACTGAGGAGGTCCTGGTCCACTAGGTGCTGATTTGTGCCATCACCGCAGTCCTTGTCTCCCCAGGGAACACCTCACACACCAGCCGCCTGGTTGGTAGCACTGCCCCGGCCTCTGGCCCTCTGGGACCCTGTGACAGTCCCCTCTGTGTGGCCCCAGCAGCACACTGCTTCCCCTGCCTCTCCCTGCACTCAGTCTGTGGCTGCTGGGTGAACGGCAGAACTGCTAGAGGGACTGCACCTAGGGACACGCATTCCCTTCAAACCAACAATGGTCCTGTCAAGAAAGCCAGAAGAAACTGTGCTTCTACTAGAAAGGGATGGTAATGCAGAGGTAAAGACCGGTGGAAGCTGGAGCCAGAGAGGGCTCCAGGGACCCTGAGCACAGGGGTGCTGCTCTTTGCAGGTACGTGACCACCTGTGGTGGGGCTGGTGTCCTTAAGGGTGCTAAACTGACAGAGGGGATAAAAACACTCAGAAACTGATGAACTTGTAATCCAAACCCATCACTGGATAGATGTAAAATCAAGGCCCAGTGAGAAGCAGGAAGTGGATCTGCTCATCCACCTGTCTTGCCTATCCATCCAACCATGTATGTATCCATCTGTGCATGTTTCCATCTATGTATCCTACCAGTCATCTGTGTATCCATTCACCTAAGTATACACCCATCCATGTACCCACCCACTCATGCAGGCATCTACATACTCATGTCCATGTATGCATCCACCCACTCAGGTATGTTGTGTATCCATTCACCCGTGTGTCTCTATCCATGTATCCACCCACCCATGCATGTATCCATCTGTACATCCCACCCGTGTGTGTGCCTCTATCCATGTACTCACCCACCCATGCATGTATCCATCTGTGCATCCCACTCATGTGTGCCTCTATCCATGTATCCATCCACCCATGTGTGCCTCTATCCATGTATCCATCCACCCATGCATGTATCCATCTGTGCATCCCACCCACCTGTGCCTCTATCTATGGTACTCACCCACCCATGCATGCATTCACCCATGCACCCTTGTATCCATTCACATAAGTGCATCCACCCATGTACCCACCCACCCACGCATGCATGTATCCATCCACCCATGCAAGCACCCATCTGTGTATCACCCACCTGTGCAGTCATCCATAGGTGCATCCACATACACACCCATTCGCCTGTCCACGCATGCACCCATCCACATATGCATCTATCTCTCCCCTCCCTCTAGAGAGCCAGGGCAGAGCTAACTCCAAAACAGGCCATATTTGACTTCTTCAGGCTCATGGTAGCTCTGAGAAACTTTCTGACCCAGTAAGAGGCAGGCAGGAAGAAACGCCCTGCTACAGCAACGAGGGATGGTTATCAGGGCTCATGACAGGCGCCGCCACATCAAGTCTGTGCCCTAAGGCTAGTCCTCATCCACAGCTCAATAAGGGCAGCCGGCCCAAGCCTACTCTGCAGGTGAGGACACTGACGTGCCCACCACCCAAGGATGGTTACCTGGTGTAGCTACAATTTTACCCCAGGTTCCTCTGCTCAGCAAGGCCACACCCTTCCAAGGTTCAATGACCCTCGAGGTCGGGGTGGCCCAAGCAGTTATAGGAGGCAGCCCCAGGGGCAAAGGCATCTTGGAGCAAAGGGTTTGTTTTTGTTTTTTGTTTTTTTGTTTGTTTTTTGACAGGCAGAGTGGACAGTGAGAGAGAGAGACAGAGAGAAAGGTCTTCCTTTGCGGTTGGTTCACACTCCAATGGCCACTGCGGCCGGCACACTGCGACCGGCACACTGCGCTGATCTGAAGCCAGGAGCCAGGTGCTTCTTCTGGTTTCCCACGTGGGTGCAGGGCCCAAGGACTTGGGCCATCCTCCCGGGCCACAGCAGAGAGCTGGACAGGAAGAGGAGTGACTGGGACAGAATCCGGTGCCCCGACCAGGACTAGAACCCAGTGTGCTGGCACTGCAGGCAGAGGATTAGCCTATTGAGCCGCGGTGTCAGCCAGAGCAAAGGTTTTGAGGCAGGGCTGATGTGCTGGGAGACGAGGAGTCCTCAGGTCATCACAGATGACGAGTCCCACAGCAAATGCACAGGGAAGAGCTTGTACTGGGGTGTGTGTGGAAGCCCAAGGATTTCAGGTCCTGCCAAAGTTCCTGCACCCTGAACTGGGGGAAGTGACTGTCAGGAGGATTGGATGAAGTCAAGACTGCCTCCCTGGGTGCTGGGGGCTGCAGAGCATTCCTGAGGAAAGACTCAAGGGTCAGAGCTGCCAGGAGCAAAGGGGTCGCCTGCTGCTGGGAGCAGAGGGAAGGCGGCACAGGTGCTCTCACAAAAGGGACTCTGAGAAGCAGACTGCAGCAGGAGGCGGGTGGTGGGTCCCCAGGGAGGCCCTGCAGCCTCTGCTCCTTCTTGCAGAGGGAGGCGGCTTCGCCTGCACCTGTCTGCTCTCCTTCATGTGCAGCTGGGTCTCCATACGCTGGCTCCCTCCCAATCTCAACATGCTTTGGCTGCAAATCCGTGAAGAGACAGGTGGCAAGAGAGAAGAGGAAGCTGGGACTTCCCAGCCACGTCTCTGTCCTTAGCTAAGATGAAACCTGAGACTCTGAGCCCCCGTTTACTCATCTGAGAAGTGAGCTGGCTCTGCTTTTGTAACTGAAGTTTTATTGGACATGGCCTCATCCACTTACATACAAAAGAGTCCATCCAAGGAGTGGGTAGGATATGAGTGTGGAGAGCACCCCACACTGGGCCTGGCAACAGAGATGTGTTCTACGGCCCACAGTGATGCTGAACTACCTAACGGTGCTTCTGCAGGGCTGGATAGAGTGCTGGATGCCTCTGAGGGTGGTGTTACTCCCTGAGCTCCAGGAATCCCAGAAGAGGGACGCCAGGGGACTGTGGACTGAGACCACTCACATCCAGTAAAAGAAGTAAGAGCTCCCGTGCTTGGGGCCACACGAGTGTGAGATCTCAGAATTTCCTGCTCTTCAGACAGGTATGCTGCGCATCTCAGCACCATCCAATAATCAAATACACTGAACTTTCTACTGTGAAATTCGCGAATGTAGGATACATATAGGCTATAAATAGCCTCATTTGGGCTATAAATAGCCTCACCTCAGTTCAGGCAGGATTTTGCCGCCGAATGAGTTATGACAAAGCATTTGGCTTTCAGAGCTTGCTGGAGTTTGGAATTGAGGGTAAGGACCTGTGGACACGCCTGTCAGTGTTCTCACCTCCTATGGGTTCCTCCCACAGTGACGTGGTTCAGGTGAGCATTGTGTGTGCCCTGCCTCTAACACACCCTCT
Organism: Oryctolagus cuniculus; assembly: GCF_964237555.1. NCBI lineage: Eukaryota > Metazoa > Chordata > Mammalia > Lagomorpha > Leporidae > Oryctolagus > Oryctolagus cuniculus. Next base: position 6,228,526 of record NC_091452.1, on the reverse strand, counting down.
GACCTTGGGGGACACAGTTCAAGGACATTAGTCACATGCAAAAGCAAATGTGTGAATGCACGTGCAAATACAATCACAGCGGCCATGTGCAAAGAAGGGAACAAGGACCCGGAGCCCAGCTCTGGGGAGGGAACCTGTGCAGCCCCAGTGGCCACGGAGCTCTGTTGAGGTCAAGCCCTGCCCATGCTGACAACATGGATGAGAGGAAGAGGGCAGGTATGAGGCCCAGGCTGGAGCTTGATGGCCAGGAGCTTCCTGGTCTACACTGTAGCAGGGGCAGGAACCCTAGACAGATGGGGTCTGATCCTGGCACTGCTACTCACAAACCTGGAGGTTGAGCCTTGGAGGGTGGCCTGACCTCTGGGCCTCCCTGGATCCCGTGGGGGACATGAAGGTGCTCCCACACGGGCACAACACTGCTGCTTAAAAATGCTTGTGGTGATGTTGCAGGAAGTTCTTAACTGCACGGTGTGGGGAGCAACCGGACTAGACTGAGTTACTGGAATTAGGACTTATTCTATGCATCTGCTCTCCCACAATATGGCGCTGGGAGAGAAGTAAACAGCTTCCGCACAGCTGCCTCCAGTTCAACTAATAAACCGTAGGACTTGCTCCTGATTGGAGGAGAGCAGCGTACTCGGCGTGTGGGCAGCCGAGTTAGGATTGGCGGAGGAGGACTATAAAGGAGGAGAGAGACGGCATGCACCAGGAACATCTATGGGGAACATCTAAGGGAACCCGTGCAGCCCCCGAGAAAGCCGGCCGGCGGTGTGCCGCTCCCCTGCGGAAGTGGGGAATGCGGCCAGGGGGAACTGCCCTTCCACGGAGGTGGAAGGGATAGTAGCCAACCCGGGAAGAACCAGCAGCAAACCCGGGGAGGGCCGAGCAGACGAAAGAACAGCGCAGGGTCCTGTGTTGCTCCTCCACGAAGAGGGGGAGCGACATAGTGGTGCCGTGACTCGGATAGGAAACCTAGGACGGATAGGAAACCTAGGACGGATAGCAAACTTAGGAGGGAAGAAACAGGAAGAACTGGGAAATTACCGGAGAGAGAGACTAGCAAACAGCCTAGGGAAAAGCCGGACGAAAAGGGTGCCGGAAGAAGCTATTGAAAGCCTAGGCATAGACTCAGATACAGACTACAGGGGGAAGCTGGGAGAAATCTCTAAGGTCAAAAGCGAAAGTGAAAGCTAGAACAAACAGACTCGGATGCGGACTGTGGGGAGAGGCCAGGAGAAATGAGGGAGGAGTATTGTTGGAGGAAAGCTTGGGGAAACATACCGGGTAGAGAAAAATGTTAGGGAAATTGAAGCCGCGGGGGGCAGGCCAAGGCGGACACGAAAGCCACTTTGGGATTCTCAAGTTAGCCCGGGAATGGGGGGCGAAAAGTTGAAACCAGAAGCTGAAACGTAAGCCAGATTGGGATCCGTCTGATTAGCCCGGGGAGCAAAGGACGGGAAGCCAAATCATGGGGCGGAGACGTATGCTGGGTTGAATTCGCCAGGCTAGCCCGGGGAACTTAGATTGAATGCTAGTGGCGGACACGTAAGCTACGCTGTGTTACTCGCGGAAGCCGCCGCGTGCAGAGAGAGCACGGGGTGTGAATAGATAGGGAACGGGGCTGGCGAGGCCGTGGTGCAGACGCGAAGGGCGTGGAGACCGCGGAGCGCGCGAAGCCGAGCCGCGCAAAGCCGGGAAGCTGCGCAGATGAGAGAGGCGCGGGCTGAAGCGGCTCAGAGCCGGAAAGCTGCCAAGAAGCAGCCTCAGGGCGGGCGCAGCCGGGAAGCTGCAGGGATAAGAGAAATAGAAGTTTAGAAGCAAAGTGAGAGAAATAGGAATGCTGGAAGATAGAAGTAAAATGGGAGAAATAGGAATGCCCGGAGATAGAGAAATAGAGAAATAGAAAGGCCTCCCCTCAACATGGCAATGAGAAAGCTTGGATTCAGTCTGCCTGATTAAGTGAGGCGATGAGCACGATGAGCACCTGCGGCGGCTAGCAGCTTATGCGCCGCAGGTCACCGAAGACAGGCACGAATTAACATCAGTAAGGCTTCCCCACAATGCAACAATTAGGAGGCTTGGATTCGGTCTGCCTGATTTAAGGCGGTAAGCACCAGCAAGCAGCTCGACCAAAGCATGAGCTGCAGGTCACCGAAGATAGGCACAAACCAACATTAATAAGTCTCCCCCACAATACGGCAATGAGAAGGCTTGGATTCGGTTTGCCTGATAGGTTTTGTAAGCACCTGCAGGCAGTTCGAGCAGAGCAGAGCATGCGCTGCAGGGCACCGAACACAGGCACGCATCAGCGCCTAAAAACCTCCTCACAACATGGCGAAGAGAGGACCCGGATTCGGTTTGCCTGATAGGACTTGTAAGAGCCTGTGGCAACTCTAGCAAGTAGAGCAGAGTGTGTGCCGCGGGACACCGAAGACAGGCGCGTATCAACGCCAAAAAATAAAAAGAAAGGGGGATCTGTGGGGAGCAACCGGACTAGACTGAGTTACTGGAATTAGGACTTATTCTATGCATCTGCTCTCCCACAATATGGCGCTGGGAGAGAAGTAAACAGCTTCCGCACAGCTGCCTCCAGTTCAACTAATAAACCGTAGGACTTGCTCCTGATTGGAGGAGAGCAGCGTACTCGGCGTGTGGGCAGCCGAGTTAGGATTGGCGGAGGAGGACTATAAAGGAGGAGAGAGACGGCATGCACCAGGAACATCTATGGGGAACATCTAAGGGAACCCGTGCAGCCCCCGAGAAAGCCGGCCGGCGGTGTGCCGCTCCCCTGCGGAAGTGGGGAATGCGGCCAGGGGGAACTGCCCTTCCATGGAGGTGGAAGGGATAGTAGCCAACCCGGGAAGAACCAGCAGCAAACCCGGGGAGGGCCGAGCAGACGAAAGAACAGCGCAGGGTCCTGTGTTGCTCCTCCACGAAGAGGGGGAGCGACAGCACGGTACGATACGAAAAGGGGGTACACAGGTGGCCACATCAGCCCCAGAAATGTCCACAACCTCAAGAGCCTTCTTTTAAAGGAGAGCCCTTTGTGGGTGTCTGAGCCACACCAGGGTTCCCCCATAAGAATGCAGGTGGAACCTGCTTGGTGCTCTGGCTACCAAGGGCAGCCAGGGGATGGCTGTCCCCTGACAGAATTGGCACAACTTCCAGGACAGAGCCCAGGCATTGAAGCCAGAATGGGAGGCTGTGACCGGGGCTCCCTCCCTCACTTGTTACATTCTCTGAGCCTCAGTAGTTACGTGTTTAAAACCAGACCCAGTACCAAGTGCCCCTCACAAGGGAGTGGGGGCAACAAATGATCAGATAGGAATCTACCGTGTCCAGCACACAACAGCCAGGGAAGGCAGCAGCTGCCTGGACTCCTGGGATAGCGATGGGGCAGCTATCGGAGGCCTCCTGCTAACAGAGGGCTTCCCTTTGCATGGTGCCTGCGCACCTGCGACAGTCGGGATCTGGAGCTCACTCGCTGTTACTGCTATTTGGGCCCTGCGCGTCACTACCAACCTTCTGGCACCTGTTGGGACCTCAGCCCCCACCGCTTCATTCACCTCCCAGAAATGCCGCAAGACCAGTGGAGAGACGCCCCTTGCCCATTTCAAATGGGAGAACTAAAGACAAGAGAGGGATGGGAACTTAGTCAAGGTCACCCGGAAGTCAGGAACACTGAGCGGATATGAACCCCAATGTGGGCGCTGGTGATGTCAAACCCATCCCAACCAGCACCCCCAAGCCCGCAGCAGCCTCCCAGACGTACCTAAGGCCACCTAAAGGGTGCAGGTGTGTGGAGAAGCAGCCAGTGGCTGCTAGGGGAGCTGGGAGGGGAGAGCGACAGGGGTGGGGGTAGCCGGGGTGCAGGTTGTGGAGTCATCCTTCCCCTGGCCCAAGCCCATTGCACACAGTCTGGCATCTCAATCTCTGGCGGGGAGCCAGGGACTATTTTGGGAAGCCCTGCACACAGCCCGTCACTTCCCTGCCAGGCTGACTGGGTCAAAAACAAAACGAGCCCAGCAACAGCCTAGTGTCAGTGGGGTGGGAGTGAGGAGGCACTCAGCAGCCCTGAACTGAACAGCAGGGATGGGGGCGGGGGGCTGTGATCACCTCCACCCTGCAAGAGAGAAAAACAATGGTGCAGGCAAACAAAACCCAGACGGAGGCCGTGAGGCGCGGTGAGAGAGGCCAGCGCTGGGACCGGACAGACCTGACTTCAACCTTGGCCTCTGAGGGACCCATCTAACAACCCTGAGCCTCATTTTAACTGTTCGTAGGAATACTGCCCACCTCACAGGGTGAGAGTGAGTGACACAGCTGGGAGGTCACAGTGGGGCAATGGGTATATGAGCCAAGGGTGACACCTGCCCTGCTTCCCGAAGTAAACTAACCTCACCCTGGTCACCTCTCAGAGCCCTATTCAGGGCCACCTCTGCTGGGCAGCCCACCTGCATCCCCGGTCCTGCAGGGCCCACACACTCAAGGTAGCTGAAGCCACCGTACAGCTGGACAAGGAGCTTGTCTACCCGTGAGTGACCACAGTGCTGGGGCCACAGCAGCTGCCCAACAGCCCATGAGGTCAAGCCCTAAGCCCCTCCCCACAAGAAAGCTCTCTGCAGAGCGTTGCAGGAAGCAGGAGAGAGGGGAGCTGAGGCTCTCATGGCTCCCACCCACGGGGAAAGGCTTCCACGTAGCAGACTGTCCTTCATCAACTGACGGGGACAGAGATGGGGATGGGGGGAGGGGGCCGTTCCAGGGGCAGAGACTCACCCCAGGCCTACAGCAGGTCACAGCCGAGATGGACCTTGTCCCTTCCAAACCAACGTCACCGTCCGTGCTGAGAGAATGTCCACCCTGCAAGAGGGGCACAGCCACCTCCTGGCACCCACGAGGCACTGCTAGGAGTGGAGTTTGCTGCCGGGACCCGCTCTGGAGACCCTGTTGCTCTTCAGAGCTGCTGTCAGCCTTTCTTCCCCAGGACACCCTACAACACACGCTCAAATGGCGCAGTCTCTCCGGGGTGGCTGCTCACTGCGTCACTTCCCCACTCTGGCCTCTCCATTCTACTGATAAAGCAAAGCCACCCTAGCTGGTGGGGGGTTGAGTAGTTGCCCCCACCTCAAGCTCACATCTACCTGGAGCTTCAGAATGTGACCAAGAAATAGGGGCTTTGCAGACATACTTAGTTAAGGACCTCAAGATAAGCTCATATGGGATTTAGGGTGGCCTCAATAGGAGAGGACACAGAGACCCAGGGAGAGGTCACATGGCCGTGGAGGTTGACACCAGTGACGTGGCCATAAACGAAGGTGCATCCTGGACCACCAGAAGCTGAAGGAGGCCGGGGAGGCCCCTCCCCAGAGCACCCAGAGGGAGTGGGCTCTGTGGACACCTGCATGTCGGCCTTGCAGCCAAGGACACGCTTCTGCTGTCCCCGACTTTGGGCTGCACAATCTGTTAGGGCAGCCCTAGGATACTGGCACGCTGGGCTTGTGGATATCCTGAACTGAGCAAGTTTGTCAGCCAGCAGCCCCTGCTCTGGGCATCCCGCGGGAGAAGAGCCAATGTGTCCTGGCTTGGGGGGTGACCCGAGCACCCGGGCAGGACAGAGCCAGGCTGCTGCCAGGCTGTTATCAGGGCTGCGGCCCAATTAGCTCAGGGCACTTGAGGAGCTCATCTGCACCCAGGCTCTTGAAATGGGAACGGGAAATGGCCACTCGGCCGCCAGTGCACTGGCCTCACGCTGCCCGGCCTCTCCAATCTCCCCCACTTCCCATGCCTGGAACCTTGTCATCGTTGTCATCCTTTTCTAGAAAACAACATCCAGCCAGGCCAGCCCAACCCTACCCAGTGTCCTCAGATGCACCAGCCCTAAGTAAGTGGCCTTCAGTACTAACCATGGGACTCTGGCCTCACCCCAGACAGGGGGTTTCTCTGATGAGAAGTCAGATCTGAGGCACACCGACCCCTTAACCCCAGCAGTCCCTCCTGGGCCCGGCCAGGGCCCCTGGGATTCATGTGACCAGAATGCTCTGAGCTCACAAGGCACACCCCAGGCTGCACTTCCTCACCTTTCGAGCCTCCAGGAGCCACCATGCCCTACCCCAGCCGCCCAAGGACTTCTCTGGCTGTCATCGGACTGTCCTATGGCTGCAAGCTTTGTGTCCTATGGCCTGTGTGATTTCCCCATGGCTTGGCCAGAGCATTGCCCACTAAAGGAAGGGTCCCAGCAAATACTTATTAGGTGAAAACTGTTTATGCCAAGGTGTCCCCAGGCAGTGGTCTAACTTTGCACACATTGCTCAACTTATGAACCCTCATGTGGAACAGATCCTGGTCATCTGCCCCAACCGTGCCACAGGCCAAGGTGAGGATCAGCAGACAGGTCAGACGCAACCTGCCTGGGAAACCACAAAGGGGCAGTCACAGGCACAACCAACAGGTTCTCCCTGGTTGCTGGCAATGAGCTGAAAGTGCCTGGGTGGGGTGCAAGCAGGTCAGGAGACCCTGCAGGTAGACAGGGGGACTGGGAGAGAACCTGGGGGCAGGCAGATCCCAGAGGCAAGGCACACAGTAGACTCCAGAGGCGCTGCCTACCTCCTCCTCAGCACAGAACTTGGGGGATGGGGGCCAGCGCTGCAGCATAGGGTTTAAGCTGCCAACTACAGTGCTGGCATTCTGGTTTGAGTTCTGGCTGCTCCACTTCTGATCCAGCTCCCTGCTAATGGCGTGGGAAAAACAGTGAACTTGGGCCTTGCTCCCATGTGGGAGAACTGGAAGAAGCCCCTGGCTTCAGCCTGGCCCAGCCCGGGCTGTTGTGGCCATCTTGGGGGAGGGGCAGCAGAAGATCTCTGTCTTTCCCTATTTCCTTGTAATTATTTCAAATAAAAAAATAAATCATAAAAAAAGAACCTGGAATGAGAGGCTGCAGTGCCCAAGCTCTGCCCCAGTGTCCACTGCTCTTGGGGGCACTCATTGTAGGGAGCAGGGACTGGGCCCTAAAAGCTGCCCAGCTGAAGACAGGGGGTTGCAGAGGAGTGGCTATGGCAGCTGCAGCAGGGCCTCCATTTTCCAGCAACTAGGAGGTGGGGGTGGGATTTGAGTCAGATCCTATCTAAGGGCCCCAGGGACACACAGCTGCTGTCACTGGTGTCCTCGGGGCCCCTGGCAGGCATCTGCATCAGCATGGACTGGGGGGAAGATCTGCCCTGCAGGGAGGGAAAGGCCTCCTGGAGGCCCCAGGCTGGGAAGCCCAGAGGACTGTGACCTGTGCAGAAGTTGGAGGCAGGGGAAGGGGACCGCCAAAGATATCAGAGGGGGCAGGGCTGCCCATGGAACGGGACGCTACTCAGCAGGTGGCTTCCTTAGGCTGGATGGCCAGACATGGCTCACACATGCCAGGCCTCTTTGAGAAGGACCTGGGGGAGTCTGGACCCCAGCCCTGTAGATGATTCCCACAGAGACCAGCTGGTTCTTCAGCCCAGGCTAGTTGAGGGCAACCCTGATGCCCCTTCCTGCATCTGCCAGCCTACATGGCCAGGATATCACCACAGCAGGAGCACAGCCCCTCCCCAGCTTCAGTGGAGAGAAGGGGGACAGAGGTCAGCAGAGAAAGGAAGGGGGGGGCTCCGTCCTGCCCCCCAGAGACCCCCAGCTGTGGTTCTAGGAGGGTCCAGGTGACTCAGGAGAGCTCTCCTGGGTCTGTGTTGGTTTCCTCATCTGTCAGGTCTGAACAGGTTCCCGGGAGCGTGACCTGCCCAGGAGCAGAGACAGGCAAGAGCAGGCTGAGTGCTCAGTGGGGACAGCACAGAGGGGGCCAGTGGTTACCGGCCTCTTGGCTGAAGTGGCCAGCTTGTGATTCATGCATGAATTCGGGCCCCTGCCCTCCTACTGGGTCTGGGGGAGGCTCCTTCTTGGCCCTGTGCCACAGCGAGACTCAGCTGCCTGGCATCCCTTGGTGCCTTGGTTTCCCCATCAGCAACACTGCTGACCATGGTCCCGCCTCCTGGGGCAGCAGGGTTGGTAGTCAGAGAGACAACGCTGCTGGCCACCGCGCCAAGGCAGGTGCAGTCCAGGGAGCAGCTCTGCAGCCAGATGGCCCAGGGGTCCGACAGCTGCTGACTGGCATTCGTGGCCCAGACCCAACCTGAGCTGCCTGCATGTTCAGAAGCACGCACAGCAGTGTTGGACCGGCTGGCCCTTGGGTGATCTTTGGTGCAGAGGAGAGCCCTACAGAGCACCCACCCCTTCCTGCACTGGTTCCATGAGCTGAGCAAGGGGCAGAGTCTTAGGCCTTCACATGGACCCAGGAGGGTGGGGATGAGGGTCTTGGTCTACACAACAGGAAGCTGAGGTGCGAGGGTATTCAGAAACTCCCGGGAGTCACACAGTCCAGACTGAACCTGGGTCTACGTGGTCACCATGGCTTGCTCTTCCTGCTACCTGAGGATGACCCTGGAGCAGCCCGGTTCCAGTTCTCTCTACCCCAGGAACCTGGAGAGAAGACCCCAGGCACACGATGAGCGGGGACTCAGCAGGCATATGAAATCCGGCTGCAAGTGTTTTAAAATTAACTGTTCCTATCCATGCAGCCTTGACAAAGCCCGTTCACAGTCACAGGCTATGCCAATGGCTGCCCCCGGCTCTCGAGCCAGGAAGTGTTTTGCGGGGGCAGGGGCACCAGGCAAAGTGAGGTCACCAACACGGATGTAGCTCTGCATACACGGCCCTTCATCCTTCCCAGTGTCCACGGGCGCCCGTCACTAACCCTCTTGGGCAAAACAGGAAACTGAGACTCAGGGAAGCCAAGAGAATCCTCAAAGATCTCACACCAGGTTGACGGCAGAGCAGGGACTTGGACAAGGACCTCTGACCCACGCTCTGCCCTCCCCTCCACCTCTGAGAACAGCCCAGCTTTGAGAGGCAACAGGGACCTGGCAGGGGGAGTTTCTCTTGTCACGGCAACGTGGTGGGAGAAACTGAGGCACTGAGTGGTCAGCAGCTGCAAGGGGGGACAGTGAGTTAAAATTGGCAACTTTCTGCCTCCTGCCCCCTCCTGAGACCCCATGTCGGCCCTCTGCTGGGTGACAGCATGCTCAGGCCCCCGTCCACCCACTTAGGCTCATCTTGGGAGATAACAGAGGCTCAGAGAAGCCGTGCGGGCACAACCTGGACCTGGGCCTACTCAAGGGTCCAAGGCCAGGGAGCAGCAGAGGAGCCCCAAAGCCCAGCTGAAAGGGGAACCTGCACATGCACAGGGGCCCAGTCACGGCCAGTGTTGGTCCAGCACCTCCCCAAGGTCCACTCTCGTACCCTGAGCTCTGGAAGCACAGCCCTGAGCCACAGGGCAGAGGCTCCGGGGGGGTAGTGGTGGTGGTGGTGGTTCGAGACTGAATCTGGAGCCCAAACAGGGATCTGGGAGGGAGTTCGAGGTCAAGGCGCTTGTGTTTAGGAAGAGCTCTGCCCGGGGGAGTCAGACTGATGACCTACAAGATCCCAGCCCCCATCCCACGGCTCCCCGGCCCCTCAGGGCTGGCGGCCACCTTCAGCTTCCGTGAGGATGGAGCTGGGATTTCGCTCCTCCGCATACAGACGGAATCCTCTGTTGTGTTGAGTTTCTGTCCACCTTTTAGGAAAAGCCCGTAAGTGCTCAAGTCTTGTTTGTTTCACATTTTTATTTTTACCTAATCTCTAAAACTTGGAAAACTAACATTGGAACCTCCACCACGTGCGGTTCATCTGCAGCCACGAATTGTTCACTCTCTGCTTCACTGACATCGGCGTCCTACCACACACGTCACAGAGAATCTACCCTGACCACTGGAGGCTCAGTCACCAGACGCTCTGTCCCTAACCACAGCTCCACAGCCGTGACTCACCGGAGGGACAGTCCCTGGACACACTGTGACCACGGCCCGCCACAGCCCTGCCACCCTGCTGCTGCCAGTGCAGGTGGCTCCTTCCCGAGCACCTCACACGGGTCCTCTGGGTTGAGGCAGGTGAGCAGACAGTACCACCTCACACCACAGTGAGTGAACTGCGGCTCAGGTTTCCCGGGTGAGTGCCCCCCAGTGCACTGAGCCCCATACCCAAGTCCTTCACATCCCCCCACTGCACCGAGCCCCCACACCTAAGTCCTTTGCATCCCCCAGTGCACTGAGCCCTCCACACCTAAGTCCTTCACACCCCCCCAGTGTACTGAGCCCCCACACCCAAGTCCTGCACACCCCCCCAGCGCACTGAGACCCCACACCCAAGTCCTTCACATCCCCCAGTGTACTGAGCCCCCACACCCAAGTCCTTCACACCCCCCCAGTGTACTGAGCCCCCACACCCAAGTCCTGCGCATGAACCAGAGCCCGTGAGGCAAGCGTCTTCCTGGGAGAGAGCCCCCAGCCCACGCCGCGGAGCGAGAACACGTCAGAGACCCAGTGATCCCGGTTCTCGCCTGTGCACACAGCGGGTGGGAGGGTCCACAGTGGATCGGGCGGGGGTGGGGAGTGGTAGGGAGGATGGCAGCCGGGCAGACCCAGGGGGCTCTGCTCAGCCCAGGCCACTTCACTTGCTCCTCCCGGTGGCTCTCTGTTACTTTCCTTTTTTCTTTCTCAGACCCTGGAATGGACAGACACGGAACTCAGGTAGAGCCAGAGGCCCTCCCTGGACCCCCTCCTAACCTGCTCCCACCAGGTGCCCTCCCTGTCAGGCAGGGCTAGGTCTGGGCTTCATCGCCAGAGTCGGAAGGCCACAGGGAGGGCAGCTCCCAGTGTAACTGACGCACAAATGAGTGAGTGAGTGAGCAAGCCGAGTTCTGGTTTTGCGTTGTAGGGCAGGCTGTTCAGCTCCTCTGAGACTCAGTTTGCTGGTCTACAAAATGGGGCAGCACCAAGTACTTCTAGGGTAAGTCACGAGAGCAAGCTCTAAGAGCACATGAGCCTGTGAACAGGTGGCAAGTCCCACTGAGGAATTAAACCAGAAAATGGAGAGAAATTGAGATACAAAGCTACAGGTTCCCAAATATGAACATTACAGAGGGAGCGTGCACATACCCACACAACTCACCACGCACACACTATGCTCTTACACACACACACACTCAACTCATCACACACATACCATACTCACATACACACACAGGCACCTCACACGCACACACATAACTCACCACCCACACATACCACTCGCACACACACACGCTTCTATATCACACACACACTCACACCATCACATGTCACATGCACACACCCCACATGCACTCACACACACACACTCATGCACCCACGCTCGCGCTCTCTCTAACAACTGCCTTCTCTTTGGGCTGAGGACCCTCAGAAACCCAGGACAGAGCCGGCACACGGGCTTCCCTGCACGTGTGTACGCTCCAGCCTCTGCTGTGTGCTGGACACGCGCAGAGCATGGGGCACGGAGGGCGGCAGTTCTGCCCAGGGTGGGCGGGCTTGGTCTGCCTCGCTCAACAAAGACACTGAGCTGGAAAGCAACTGAGAGGGGCAGCCCCAGATCTGATCAGCACGGGGACCGTTCATATGGAGCACATTACCAGAATGCCAGCTGGTGTATGCACCCCTGCTAGCAGAAGGGAAAGACATTGTGTGCGTGTGTGTGCGTGTGTGCCGTGGGTGCATACATGTATCCACATGTGCTTTACATGTGTGCGTGCAGTGTACCTGTGTGTGCACATATGGGTGTGCGCCCACATGGGCACGTGTGGGCGTGCCTTTTGTGTGCATGCAAATGTACAAATGTGCTCAGGGAAATCACCGGAGAGCCTGGAGCAGTTTACTGCTCTCAGGCTTCCTCCTGCATGGTGTGTCACCCATGCAACCCTACTAGGCACCAGGCTGTGTTGGGGCAGAGACCCAACCTTCCTGGCAGATTTTGTCCTGAGAGTCCCTGACCAGAGTCAGAGCTGCCCTTCTACTCCTGGACAGCCTGGGTGGTGGAGCCCAGCACAGGCCGGGGCGGAAATAAATCAAACCCCAGTGGAGCTTCCCGAGCGTGGTGAGGTCTGCCTGAGCCTCGAGGATTCCCTGAATCCCTGCGCTGTGTCGGATTAAAGGAGGAAGCACTCACCGCCTGAGAGCCAGCCAGCACGGTGACGATTCCACTGTTCCTGGAATGAGTGTTCCACACTGTCTCCGGCTGGAGCCATCGGCAGCCAGGGCTCCCACCCCTCCAGGTTGGTCTCACAGCCTCTGCAGCTCCGCACGATGCGTTCAAGTCAGTCACCTCGATGTGCAATTACACTTTGGAGGACACGGGCGGAGGCGGGGGCGGGGAGGCCGGGACAGGGCACTCGGGATCTGGTCGGGTGCAGGAGCCTGCCTCTGTCCTCCCCGGCTGTCTTTTTTACTTGCGGACTGATCGTGGGCTGGACTGTCCCGGGAGTGCATGAAAGACCCCAGGGCGTAGGAACCCCTGCTGCCTCCCATTGGGCTGGGAGCAGGGCTGCGAATGCAGGGCTGCCACGGGAGGGCTGGCCTTCAACGCGTCACGTCAGATTTCCCATTCGCAGGCAAACCAGACCCAAATCTAACCAGACCAGCATGCTGCCTCCCCACTCACAGCACAGCTCGTAAGCCCATCAGAATTCCCAGGCAGCCAACCAGAATCCAGACGCGGGGAATGTCATTAAGGAGCCTGCACACAGCCCAGATGCCAGGAGGGTCTGGGTGAGCTGCAGCTTCAAAGCAGAGGAGACACAAGACACAGACGTGCACAGATGCAAAGCGCCCTCCTCATCTGATCGCTGAGGGGAGCTCTGAGGAGGCAGGGGTCTGTGAGGGGCTCCGGGAGTGATGAGGAGGTGTGGTGTGAAGACGCCCGACCACACAGCCACACAGGCAGCGCTGCCTCTGGCAGCCTTCAAGGCTCCGGCTCCATTATTAAAGCAATCTATCAGGGAGAATGCTCAGGCAGAAAGCAGAGGCCAATCAGACGCCCGGGAGCCGGGCTCTGTCCACACGGCACCGAGTGCTACGTTGTACTGGTCTCCTCAAGCTCATCGTGCCTCTGTGGTCAGCCCCAGGCCAGCGCCTCTTTCAGAGTTGAGTGCAGATTCCTGATACCTGCACCAAACTTTGAAGCTCCCCTGTGAGTCAGATGGGGCCACTTGGTGCACGCTTTCTATTTTAAGATCAGACAGGGCTGACGCTCAGATACCCTGCAAGCCTGTGGCTTCTAAGAACTAGCTGCTAAATTCGGTTTCTTCGGCCCTCACTTTCCATCAACACGGGAGATGTTCTTGTTGACAACCAGAGGTTCTTTTTCCATAGCTGTCTGTGCAGGAAGCAGAGGTGACAGCAGGGACCTGCCTGCCTCCTGGCCTGGGTATTGACAGACCCGACACCCCCTCCCCCACAACTCCTCCAGGAAAGCCTTCTGGGAGCCACGTGAATGCCACTATAGGAGATGGAGAGGAAACGATGTTTGAGGGTCACCCCATGGGCAGCTGCAGGCTCCTGGACCACAGTGTCCTAGGGGCTGTCCCAAACAGAGAGTACACTGAGATGGACACACCAGCAGGACCACCTTGCCGGAAGCCAGCCAGTCAGGTGGCCCTGCACCAACTTCCCAGAATTCTAGGGGAGGTGGATGAAACAGTCCCCCACAGAACTCCCATTTTCAGATGTCAGCGGATTAGTCAGAGAAAGCCAGCCTCTGGCCGGCAATCACCATCCCGTCTGGAGTGCGCACCCATGCCTCTAAATTTTCTCCCTTCTCCTCAGTCCAGTCTCAGCCCAAGAGAGTGGACTGTCCATGCTATGGAGCATCCACAACCAAAACACAAGCGTGAGCCGGCACGGTCCTGAGCTACTCACAGACTCCCTGCAGAGAACCCCACACACCCAAACTCTGCCCTGCCCTGCAGAGCTCTGAGCACGCCGGGCCAGGCCCCTGCCTCCCTCTCTCCCTCCATCCCAGCTCCATGGAGACAAAATCGGCAGCCTGCGTGGCCAGATGGAGCATCCTTGCTAATAAACCCATCCTAAGGCTGTGACATGTTTCAGAAGGAGCAGAAAATTACCTTTCAGGAAGCAATGGGAGGTAAGGGAAGAAGGGGAGTCGCTCGCCGCAGGAACCCCCTCCCTGCAGTTCAGCCGGGTGCCCCATGCTGCTGGCCTCAGGGAGCCCCCCCAGGCCTGCGGCTCTCCCCACAGCCTGTGCCCCAGGATGGGAGGGCACCCGGGGAGGGTGGATGGAGGAGCCACGGCCAGGCGGGGATTATGGAGACAGGGAGGAAGGCAGGCCAGAGAGGGAGGGGTGGAGAGCGGAGAGGGAGGGCGGGAAGGAGGGAGAATTGATTCTCTCCTCCACTGGGACCACTGAGCTAAGTTGCCATGGAGAAAGGGGAGCCGCTGGCAGAGCCCGCGGCGGGTGGAGGAGCCATATGCCAGAGGGAAGGCGTCCGCGGAGAGCCAATCCCACGGTTCTCTGGCTACAGCCTCCCCCGACCGGGCCTCTGGGCCCAGGGCAGCAAAGCCAGGAGGGGAACAGGCCTGACTGCAACCACGGCCACCCCAAAGGAAAGGTCAGAGGGGAATTCCTCAGGGCTCAAGGAGCTCCAGCAGCCCCGGCCAGGATCCTGGAACCTGTGGCTCACACCACGCCACCAGGAACTAAAGTGACCACAGGCCCCTCTCCCAGCCTGGGCAGCACCCTGGCCCTGACATCTGGGGAGGCACTATCGGACTCCAACTGTTTCCTCACTTCTCAAAACCAGTTGCCAGGGGCCAGCGCTGTGGCGCTGTAGGTTAATCCTCCACCGTGGCGCCAGCAACCCACATGGACATGGGTTCTAGTCCTAGCTGCTCCTCTTCCCATCCAGCTCTCTCCTACGGCCTGGGAAGGCAGTAGAAGATGGCCCAAGTGCTTTTGCCCCTGTACCCACTTGGGAGACTTAGAAAAAGCTGGCTCCTGGCTTTGGCTTAGCATAGCTCCAGCCACTGCAGCCATTTGGGGAGTGAACCACTGGATGGAAGACCTTTCTGTCTCTCCCTCTCTGTCTGTAAGTCTACCTCTCAAATAAATAAATAAAATCTTTAAAAAAAAAAATCAGTTGCCAAACTCTGAGTCACATCTTCCCACCTTTGGGGAAGGAGGAGATGCCCACCTACAGGAGAGTTCCGCTGGTCCAGAGCCTCCCACGACGGAGGCAGCGCAGAAGGGAGGCTGTGGGATCTGGGAGAGGAGAGGGCTCTCCTGGATGCCCCCGACCCCCATGCTGGGCTGTGTCTCCTGCCCTTTCTGCTGCCATCCTGGCCACTGTGCGTGACCCAGCCCCAGGACTGGCCTCTGCCACCTGGCTTCAAGCTCACTCTGGGCAGCAGAAATGTGGCTGGGGAGAGCCTGGAGCCTGGGATGGAGTCTCAGGTCACAGGACCAGGGAAGGACTGGTCACTTCTCTGGGCTTCCACTTCCTTTTTTTTTTTTTTTTTTTTTCCACTTCCTTATTACAGACAGGGATACGAACGCTGTTTCTACCTGCCCCACTCCCAGGCACTGTGACACGGAGAGCTGGGGAAGGCCCCGGGTCCACCTCAGGTAGCGTGGTCTCCTTGGGGGCCAGCAGCACAGTGGGTGGCACCAACCACGGTCCCCACTCTCCTTGCTCAGCTGCAGGCCCTCGGACAGAAGCGCCCGCAGCTTGAAGCCAACAGCAGAGGCCACAAGACCTGGGAGACCACGGCAGTCCTGTCCTGAAGCCGTGGTGTTTCATCATGAGGATGCTCAAACACAGGGCAAAGCTGAGGGACAGCCACACCTCCACCACCTAGACTCTACCGCTTCCTCTCACCTCTTTATTGTGGGAAAATACATGTAACGTGAAATTCACCATTCTGAAGTGTACGTCGCATGGCATGACCAGCACCCGCACATGGCTCCACAGCAGGAGGAGACCCCGCTCCCCACCCGCCCTGCCCCCCGCCGGCAGCTGCCCATCTGTGTCTCCATGGACTGGCTCATGCTGGGCCTTCTGTGTGGGTGGGACCACACAGGACGTGATGTCTGGTGTCTGCCTGCCTGCCTGCCCTTGGTGTGAGGCTCTCGAGTGTGCACGAGTGCTCCACTCCTCTTCAGGGCCGAGTAATACTCCGCCTCAGGGCCCTGCACAGCTCAGCGCACTCTGCTCACTTGCTGTCCCTCATCAGCCGTTGCATATGTGGGTGGTCTGTGCTTTCGAAGTGAGTTGTCAGAGCCTGGTGATGTGTCCTGGAGTCCCCCCCCCCAAGGGATCTGGCTTGCAAGTGACAGGCCCCAGAGGGCCCACACTGAGGCTAATACTACCTGGTCTTTCAGGGGAGGCCTCATGTGGCCAGGGGGCCCAAGGCAGAGACCACATGTGGCCTTTAGTCCCCTTGGTCCCAAGGAGGCCCCCAGCTGGGTGGGACGCCCACATGCACCAGCCCTAGAGCTACACTCAGATCCCACAGACCCGGTTCTGGAGTTGTCAGACCCCTGTGGCTGCTTGGCCAGCGAGTCATTTCTCCTCTAGCAGTTCCAGCTGCTTTGTATGTAAAATGGATGTGACAATCTCTACCTCTAGGCTGGCTCCAGAGATGAGGCAGACGCCACCACCTGTCACTGGCTGCGGG
The DNA here is from genome assembly GCF_964237555.1 of Oryctolagus cuniculus. Taxonomy (NCBI): domain Eukaryota; kingdom Metazoa; phylum Chordata; class Mammalia; order Lagomorpha; family Leporidae; genus Oryctolagus; species Oryctolagus cuniculus. The sequence continues at coordinate 6,211,910 of NC_091452.1, read as the reverse complement.
TGGCAACCGAGCACTTGAGGTGTGGCTAGTGTGAGTGGGAAAAGGAACTGTCCACTTTATGTCACTTTAATTTACAATTAAACTTCAACAGTCACTTGGGACTGATGGTGACGGGTGTAATGGAATGGCCTGGAGGACTGAGGAGGCAGCGAGTGTGGGGTGACACATGGACCAGGCCATCGAGCCAGTTCCTGGGGCCTCATCCATCTCCTACCCCACCCGCCCCTCCTACTTACCCCATGGTGTGTGGGCAGAGGGGCAGGCTTCTATCTAAAGTGACACAGGGTGGGTAGTCCGGCTCTCCAGGAAGCAAAGAGACGGTGGCTGGGGAGCAGGCTCCACAGCCCCCATAATGACACGGGTCTCCCCCCTCTGCCCTGTTCTAGAACCAGCCCTCAGCCCGCTGTCTCCCCTGGCGACTCCTGAGCTCATCCTTGGAATCTGACAGGTTGTGGGGTTAGAACAGGCCGCTATTCCCCTAATGTAGTGCGGGGGCCACAGTGGGAATGTGCAGAGGGTCCCTGATTCCACACCACGAAGCTGCTCTCGAGAATCCTGCGCCACCAGTGGTGGGGCGGGACTTCAGACTCCAGCGCGGATGCCCAAGTCCAGACTCAGAAGGGGGAGCAAGGCAGTAAGCAAGCGGGGTCTGAGGCCCAGGCCCGTGACCCCTGAGCAGCAGCCTGGTCCTGTATGAGCCCCTGGAGAGGTGACTGTCGGAGCAGGCCTGGGGGCCAAGGCTGCAGGCAGCCCGCCCCATCCTGGGACCCCCAGTGCCTGAGCCCCACACCTGGCAAGCAAAGGGCCGTGTGCTTCTGAAACCAGGTGGTAGGGACTGAGAAAGCCATCTCTCTCCTATCGCCAACCACTGTGCCCTACCCAAGTGTTAGGTGAGAAGGGATATGAGGCAGCGGAGATGCAAAAAAACAGGGAAAATCAAGCACAGCCACAAAGTACACTCGGGCTCGGCATCTGTGATCCAACCAACCTCAGATCAAACACACTGAGAAACACCACCGGCCCCTGGACTGTGTACAGACTCCATCTAGCCACATTCCCTCAACAATGCAGTAAACAACTGTTCACACAGCGTCTGGGCATCACACAGCGTCTACAGGTGGGAGGACCCAGCCTCCAAGCATGCACACATGCTGATGTATCACACAAGTGGAACGTGGTAACCTCAGGGGTCCTGCGACCAACCTCTGGGAGACGGAGGGTCAACGGCACAACATCCTAATTCCTGCCGTGCTGGGAGCCGGCCTGTCCCCTGCCCTGCCGATCCTCTCCTGCTCCTCCTGCCTCCCTCAAGGGAAGGCCCAGAGGGCCCCCTTCACACCTGGGGCCACATCCTGCCCGGCTCAAAGCCTTCTGTCCACTCCGCTCAGAGTGGAGGCCACGGCTCTGGCCGCTTCCTGTCCGGTCCAGGACTGGGCAAGCTCTCGCCTGGGGGCATCTGTGCTTGCCCTCCCTCCCCTCTGCGGGTGTCTGCTCACGGACCCTCCTCACCAAGGCCGCCTTTGATTGTTCTTGTTTAAAACTTGATCCTGAGGCTCCCTTGACATAAGATTTTCCTTGGAGCACGGATCCCCATCTGATAGATTTTATTCCCCATTCGCAGCCACCTGCCCCCACCAGGCTTACCCAGGCCACAGCACTGCCACGAGGTTCCAGGAGCTACATCCCCCACGGCCTGGAGCAGCACCTGGCACACGGCAGGCACTGACCCACTTCTGCTTGCATGGAAGGATGGATGGATGGATGAAGACTGAAGAGGTTCAGGCTCTCTAGTCTGAGCTAGAATTCTATCCACCTGCTCCACACCCCTGCTTTGTAGACTAACTTCTGCCCATGGCTGCAGACCCTGGCCCTGAAGCCTAGGGCCTACCATCCCGGGGGCTGGCCTCACTCAGCATGGCAGTGCCCCTCCCACCGGGATGGGGGCTCCTGCCAGATGGTGAACTGCTCTGAGGCTTCCCCAAGACGTGTCATGTCTAAGGGAAGATTATCCACGGGCGGACGAGCAGCCCAGCCTTGGGGTGACCATGTGCCTCGGAGCCTCCCAGGGCAGCCACCGCCAGTACCGCATATGGCAGGGAGCAGAGGCAGCAGCCAGGGAGCCAGAGGCTGGCACCAGGGAGGCCAGCCCGGCACGGTCCCGCCCGGGAGGTGGGCCCTCATCCTCAGTGGCCACTTGCCTCACCTTCTCCACTGCCTGCCTGGCCGGGTACAGCTGCCTGCTTTCTGAGCTGGATGAGCCTGGTCAGTCAGGCAGACCCCACCTCGGCGTCCAGCAAGCCTGAGGGCGACTGCACCACACCAGGCCTGCCCGGTAGCGGGGCCCCCGAGGAGCAGCTGACAGCCATGGGTGACTCGAGCCTTGCCAGGTTTGGGGTGCCCCTGCAGAGGCATCCACAGAGATGGCAGACGTCAACCAGGGGTGCTGGAATATGGTGACCCCGGGGCTCCTCCCTGCTCCAGAAAAACAGACCGGGAAAGTGGGAAACGGCTGTACCTTTAAATTATCTGGCCCACAGACACAAAAACATTGCATGCTGAAGCTGTTTGCATCTCTGGTTATTTTTAGGGTGAACCCAGTTGCCTCCCCATGGAACCGGATGAAGCCCCAGAGACACGTAGTCCTTTTTCCCAGATGGGGGTCCTGCTCCTGTTTCCTTGGGAACGAGACCTCGAACATGAGGTCTCTGGGACACCCCCCTACCCCCACCAGGAGCCATGCAGGAGGGCGCCAGAGCTGGTTGAAGATCTGCTGCTGACATCACAGCTGCCCACCTGGGTCCAGAGAGAGCCCCCTTCCCCAGCCCCTCCAGGGCATGGACAGAAGGGAAGAAAGGCATGATCCACAGCCTCCACCCAGACCAGGCCCCGCCGACAGGACCGGACCATGGCTGACATTTCCAGAACAAGCAGCAATTAGAGCAGATTCTCTCGTCTACTCCCCCTCCCCAAAACAGGAATAAATCAGTTCTACCAATTTCCCAGCTAATGATTTCCTCCATTAAATTAAAAAGAAGAAGAAAATGTTTTTTTAAATGGATTACCAGCCCTGTGCTTTCAGAGACCATGTGATCTGCCAACTCCTCTTAAACCCTGATACATCAAAGCCCCTGAATTAATTTTTAATGAATAAGGAAGTCATAATCTAAGAAGCTCCGCCCTGGCACTCCTCCTCCGACCCCCCCCCGCCAGTCAAGCAGGCACCCAAGGGGCAGTGCTGGGTTGGCTCTAGGAAGTCAGCTTCATAGGGCCGAAGGCTACTTGGGAAGTCAGTGTGCAAGACCCATTTCACAGATGGGGGAAAAAAGGGCCAACAGACAGAGGTGAGGCAGCATCTGGCACAGGTGGACGCACAGCAGTGACACACAGCATGGAGCACTGACTCTGAAGTGGGTTTGGACTTCAAGGTACTCCTCTCTGGGAAAATGTGAACAGGGAACCCAGGAGGGAGGAGTGCACAGGGGAAGGTGTGAGTTAGTGACAACTGCCTGGCCCAGATGGGCCCTGTTGGTCCCCACAGGGACCAACGCACCCAGCGCTAGGTCAGGGTCAGCACACAGCTCCATGTTTGTTTCGACAAAGTCAACCCCTGACTCGAGACTTTGAAAACAGGACACTAAGTGAAAGAAGCCAGACACAGGATGAGTCCATCCATATGAAATGAGCAGAATATGAAAACCCATCGAGGCAGAGAGGACAAGAGAGGCAGTGGTTATTGAACAGGTGCACAGTTTCTGTTTGGGACGAGGAGACAGTCTGCAGATGGATGGGGTGACAGTCAAACAACGTTGTAAATGTACTTCATGCCACTGAATTGTACACCAAATAAGTGCTGGCATGGTAAATTTCACGTATGTGCAATTTATCACAATGTTTGTAGAATGCAAGGAGAAAAAAGCAGACCACTATCCACGCTGCTGTATGAAACTAGAGGGGTGGCCGACAACTCCACAGTGATGGAGGCAGGTGCCCCTGTAGTCGGCCCAGCCAGAACTAGGCTCCCACAGCTCGGCAGCACACACATCCTCTCACGTCACCTAGTAACAACAGGGACCTTCAGAGAAAGGTGCCCCGTGTGAGTCAGCGCCACCAGACCAGAATTCCCAGTCTCTGATGGCCCTGCCAGATGCCACGGGCCAGGCAGAGGCTGAGAAGGCCATGGGGATGCCCCCCTAGCACACACTTTGGGGCCGGCCCTGTACTTGCTGTGCACTTCCCCACATATTACATAACCTGCTTCCTACATATTTATAGTTTGTTGTTGTTGTTGTTGAATTCATTCGAGAGACAAGGACAGACAAAGAGAGCTCCTGTCCACTGGTTCACTCCCCAAATGCCTACAACAGCCACCTGGGCCAGGCTGAACACTGGAAGCAAGGAACCCAATCCAGGTCCCCCATATGGGTGGCAGAACCCATTTACTTGAGCCATCACCACTGACTCCCAGGGTCCGCTTTAGCAGGAAGCCAGAAACAGGAGTGGAATTAGCAACTGAACCCAGGTACTGCAATGTGGGACATGGGTGTCTCAGCCAGGATCTCAATGACTGGGCCAAACGCCGGCCCCTAGTTAGGTTTCCACAGAGAGGTCCTCCCTGACCAGCTACAGTCAGAAGGTGCAGGGAAGGTTGTAGGGGCCAGGGATGCAGCCACCAGCAAGAAACAGAACCCACGGGCCTAACGTCCGCGGCCAGCCAGCAGCCCCTTCAGCGCTTCCTGGCTGGGGAGAAGCCCCTCTCGGGAGGACAGCCGGGTCCTGGCCCCACCCCTACCCCTTCACAGCTCCAGCGCCTCGGGGAGGTCCTCTAGCCCTGCAGGCCTCCGTTTCTTCTTCCACAAGATAGAGATGAAAACAGTACTCGTCTCTCGGGCTCTTTCAGGGACTGTACGAGACGACGCAGGGGAAGCATTCAGCGCACGGCCGCGGCAGCGTCAGAGACTGCGAAATGCTAACAGTGAGTGGATTAGCATCTCCCAAATGTGCAAAAGCATTCCATCTAAGAGGGCCAGGGCAGCCGTCCCAGAAGGCTCAAAGGAGCACATGGACGACAGATCGCGCAAGGCTGACTGGGAGGGCGGGACCAGTGACCCAACCTGGGGATCAACTATAGCCGCAGCTATGGCTGACACCACGTGAGTTAATTCTTTTGTCCCCATTTTGCCTTTTTTTTTTTTTTTTAAATTTTTTTTTGACAGGCAGAGCGGACAGTGAGAGAGAGAGACAGAGAGAAAGGTCTTCCTTTTGCCGTTGGTTCACCCTCCAATGGCCGCCGCGGCCAGTGCGCTGTGGCCGGCGCACCGCGCCAATCTGATGGCAGGAGCCAGGCACCCATCCTGGTCTCCCATGGGGTGCAGGGCCCAAACACTTGGGCCATCCTCCACTGCACTCCCTGGCCACAGCAGAGAGCTGGCCTGGAAGAGGGGCAACCGGGACAAGAATCCAGCGCCCCTACTGGGACCAGAACCCAGTGTGCCGGCACCGCAAGGCGGAGGATTAGCCTAGTGAGCCGTGGCGCCGGCCCCCATTTTGCCTTTGAGGAAACTGGAGCACAGAGGGGTCAGCCACATGCCTGCAGGTCACACAGCCAGGAGGTGGTGGAGTCCTCTGGCTCCCGGCCTGCACCAGCCACTGCAGTTCCACAGGCTATCTCCAGAGACGTGTGGAAGGAGGGAGGGAGGGAGGGAGGTACAGAGGAGCCTCGAGCAGGCACAGGCAGAGCCCCCAGCGCCTCTGCAGCCCTGACATCCGGACCACATGAGCCTCTGGATGCCTGAGGGAGAGGTCTGGGAGCAGGTCCCTTGGGGAAACCCACAGGATGGCTGGACCAGCCTGGCTGGTCTCGAGGGTCTCCAAGGTCAGGCTCAAGATCCTCATACTTAGTTCTGTGCAGTCCAGCTGCTTGGGTCAGCACCCAAGCATGCAGTTAACTCCCTCAGAACCAGGTTAGGTGCTGGATGGAAAGAAGATCCCTTCCCCAGTCCCCGGGGCCCGGGGGACATGTGGAGGCTAAACTCTTCCAGCGGCTGGACATGGGGACTGGCACACCGGCGGGCTGAGGACCGGCAGCTTGAACTCCTCTCACATGTGAGAGACTCTTGCCTCTCTGCGGCTTTCTAAGGCGCACCTGCAAATCTCTCCACTGAGGACTCTTTTGGGCCAACACAGTGCAGCTTCTTACTGGCCTCCTGAGCTGGCCAGAGCAAGTACATCCAACATCAATGCGAATGACACCACGTCGCTCACCCACCTCAAAATCCATCACACTCAGGATTCAGCCCAAGTCTTCACTGTGACTACAGAATCTTGCAAGATGCGCCTCTGATTCCCGTACTAATCACCCCCCCCCCTTCCTCTCTCATTCAGTTCCAGCCACACGGGTCTCCCTGCTCTTCCTCACACTCCACAAACACATTTGTCTCAGGCCTTTGCACCTGCTGCTTCCTCTTCCCAGACATTACACTACTTAGTACCTACGTTCATTCAGATTTCTAAGAGAATTCTTTTCTGAGGGCCTATCTACCCCCCCCCCCACACACTATCTACCCCCTCCCATTGCTTACTTTTCTTCCTGAAGTTTGAGACCACCAGTTCTTTCAGGAAGGAATTCCATTTGGTTCACTGCTGAATCCCAGTGCTTGGAGCAATGCCTGGTGTTCAGAAACTCTGCTGATGGCTTTAGGAGTGGGGATGGTTGGCAGAGGAAAGTAGTAACCAAAAGTGGGGTTAGGGATGCCTCCTGGGTATTGGTGAAAAAGGAACTAGAGAGCGCAAATAAACGAGCATGAAATAAGTTAAAATGGTAATCAGAGATTTTCCCCTGCCAAAAAATAAATCCCAGGGCCAGCACTGTGGTGCAGTGGGTTAACGCCCTGGACTGAAGCACCGGCATCCCATACGGGCGCTGGTTTGAGACCCGGCTGCTCCACTTCCTGTCCAGCTCTCTGCTATGGCCTGGAAAGCAGTGGAGGTGGCCCAAGTCCTTGGCCCCTGCACCTACGTGGGAGACCCAGAAGAAGCTCCTGGCTCCTGCTTCAGATTGGCGCAGCTCTGGCCGTTGCAGCCAATTCGGTAATGAACCATCGGATGGAAGACCTCTCTCTCTCTCTGTGCCTCTCCTCTCCTCTGTGCAACTCTGACTTTCAAATAAATAAATAAATCTTTAAAAAAAAATCCCTAGGCACACAAAGTTGTCCATGTGATTCTAGCAAACTTCCAGCAGGTTCAGAGGGAAAGGTTATTCTCTGCGGGAAGGTGAGTCTTGAGGAATGAGCTGCCATTGAGCAGGTTCTTAAGTATGATTTGGGCACGAAACTGTGGCAGCAAGAACTTGGAATGCCTCGGGGGACCGCCCCCGTGCTGTGCCTCCTTTGCACTCCCTCCACCTTGCCTCTGTGGTCTGAATCCTCCATCCCTCTGACCATGAAAGCTCACAGTGAGCATCTCATCAGCACTGGGGCTACTGGGCTTATCTGCACGTATCTGCTTCCCCTGCTAATTAGTAACCATGGGTGGGGACAGTCTCTGATTCATTTTGGTATCTCCAGTGTCTGAAACCAAAGCAGGTATTCAAAAAATGGTTGAGGAAATGAGCAATACATACAAATAGCTCAGAGCCGGCTAGTCAGATGTTTACTTCAACAGAAGCTGTTGGGTGTAGCTGTTGCGGGCATGCAAACCAAGGCACCAGGCAACAGCCAGGCAGCAGGGGCCTGGGCCCACTCCGAGATCAGGCAGCAGGGCTCCAGGTGGGCCTGAGGGCATTGGTGTGCCTCAGCCCTAGGTTCCTAGTATGAGCAAGGAGCTTGACAACAGCCAGAACTCCCTCTTCCCCTGAAACGAGGCTGATGGGAAGGCTAGAGGTGACTCAAGGCTTGAAAATGTGTCACTTGTTGTTAACTTCCCCTGTACAGCTCATCGGCTGAGATCCTCTTTCCACTAGCAGGGGACGCAGCCCCAGGGTGGCAACCCAGGGAAGCATGTCCCAGCGTCTCTGGTCATCTGGAAAGCTGAGCTGCGGGGAAAGACATGAAGAAAGTTGGAAGAGGAAGAGAACAGGTCTCGGCCATGCCTGCTTCATCCCCAACTCTGGCCACTCATGCAGTCAAAACCTGAGAAACCTCGAGGTCATCTGCTGCTCCAGGAATAGACCGAGTCTTTCTCACCTCCACCCCACACTCCCCTTCCCGCCCTCAAACTCAGGCCAAAGACCGATGGTTCTTTGGGTTCCGGATGTAACAGGTCACTGTTCTCTGAGAAAAGGCAGAGTGCCAGCCACCAAGGCTTGCAAATGCAAGGGTATGAATGCAATGACAATCCACGCTTGTGAGGGTCTTCAAAAAGTTCACGGAAGTGGGTGTTGAGTTGCAGCAGGGTAAGCTGCATCTCAGGATGTACGTATCCCACATGTGAGTGCAAGTTCAAGTCCTAGCTACTCTGCTTCCAATCCAGCTTCCTGCTAATCCATGTGTCTTCTGGAAAAACTATGCATGGATTTCAACATTTTTATGCCAAAAATAAACATACATACATACATACATACATACACATTTTTTAAAAACAGAGAAATATCTCCTAGCCACTGGTTCATTCTCCAAATGCTCACAACAGCCAGGGCTGGGTCAGGCCAATGCCAGAATCCAGGAACTCCATCTGAGTCTTCCAGGTGGGTGGCAGGGACCCAGGTCCTTGGGCCATCATCTGCTGCCTTCCCAGGCACATCGGCAGGGAGCTGGATCAGAAACAGAGCAGCTGATGGAACCGGCACCCTGATACAGGATGGTAGTGCATCCAGCGGCAGCTCAGCCCATGCCACAATGTATTCCCTAACTCATCGTTTAATCACCGTGCCACAATGTGTCTCCTAAGTCATCTTTTTTTTTTTTAAAGATTTATTTTATTTATTTGAAAGAATTACAGAGAGAGGTAGAGACAGAGAGAGAGGTCCTCCACCTGCTGTCCACTCCCCAGATGACAGCAATGGCTGGAGCCGTGCCGATCCGAAGCCAGGAGCCAGGAGCCAGGAGCCTCCTCCGGGTCTCCCATGCGGGTGCAGGACTTGGGCCATCCTCCAGCGCTATCCCAGGCCATAGTAAAGAGCTAGATCGGAAGAAGAGCAGCCGGGACTAGAACCGGCGCCCACATAGGATGCCGGCGCTTCAGGCCAGGACGTTAACCCGCTGCACCACAGCGCCGGCCCCCTAAGTCATCTTTTAATTCCACTTTCCATGAGCTTTCTGATGTGCCCTCCTATGAATCAGAGCCAAGCAACGGCGTTTCCGTCGCGGTCGGCAGAAAGGCAGTGAGTCCTGCCTACAAACAAAGGTGACTCCACTGCACCGTGGAAGGAAACTGACGCTGACGGAGCACTGTAGTTACCGATGCCTGTGGGGCAGGGTGGCTTGGCTGGGTGGTTCCAGTGCCAGGTCCCTCAAGACGTGGCCTAGGGCTGTGGTCCTCTGCAGGCGTGGCTGGGGCTGGAAGAGCCATTTCTGAGGCGGCTCACTCGTGTGACTGCTCAGTTCCTTATGTTTCCAGATCTTTGCAGAGAGCTGGCTGAGTGTCTTCACAAGATGGTGCCTGGCTTCCCAGAGGGAAAGAGCAAGAGAAAAGACAGCAGAAACCACTGTCTCCTATAAACAGGGCTTGGAAGTCATGCCCTGTCATGTCCACCGTCCGTGGGATACTCAGGTCAGCCTTATTCAGTGTGGGAGGGGAGGGCTGGCACAGGGTCACGACCATGGTGGGCCACCCGGTGGCCATCTGCTCAGCTGCCCTGTGGCGCTCCTAACCCTCTCTCCAGGCCGTCTCCACCCTTCCCGAAGGCAGCCCTCAGACAGGCCTTTCCCCTTCATTTAACAGAAACAGAGACCAAAGCTTGAGAGGGTGACGGCCTCAGGTCCTGCCGGAGTCAGAGACCAGCCCAGTCCCGCTCTGCCCGCCAGCTCTCGACTACCCACTGTGGGCAGGTCAGCCTCCAAGAGGAGCCAGAGGCCAGGTTGGCGACGGCCAGCTGAGCTGACAATCCGGACATCTCCTGGTCTCCCGTGTGAGGTCATCACAGCACTGTCTGGGAGGGAAGCGCCCAGCAGGGGGTTCCCATGCTGGGCCAACCCCCAGCAACGATGAGCAGCCGCCCTACCGTTTCAGGAAACGCACGGGTGAATCTGGGTACATCCCACACCGACGGCAAGGCTGCGCTGACCGGGCCCAGAGCCCTGCTTCCTCGGGGCAGAGAGAAGAGCTGGTGCTGACCTGGGAGTGAGAGGCTGCCGGATTCCGGAAGACAGGAGGCTTGAGGTTGGGCCACTCACAAGGTCACCCTCTTGCTACCAGGGCCAGGCCACCCGGCCGCCAGCAGTCTCACAGAAACAGCAGGGAGCGTCCCCTCTCTTGGTTCTGCCACTCGCCCCCTCCTGAGGTGGCTGCCTTCGCAGCAGGATGGCGTCCTGCGGCCACTTCATTAGGAGGCACCGTGGTGATTCACAGCCACAGGTGCCACTTCACGGGGTGTGCAATTTACAGCCACTCAGAGGTGCAGGACACAGGTGACAAACACATTGGGCCCTCCAGCTGCCACTGCCACCTGGTCTCGCAGTAAAACATGACCGAGGCTTGTCAATTGCCCCTGCTTCATTCTCACCGTCACAAATGGAAAATGCTGTGGCCAAGTCCATAAATCTAACCTCTCCACCAAGGGCTCCACGTGGTTCTGGACACCATCTGCTCCTCCCCAGCACAAGCCACCGGACGGAGACAGAGGTTGGCACTGCCGCCCAACCCTAGGCAAAACCTAGCTTCCTGAACGCCTTGTGTTGCTGACAGTTTTGAAGGGACGGTGACACTGGATCTCTGCTGACCTCACCGAGAGCCACAGGGAGGGCCTGGCCATCGGGCCTCATCCTCCCAGCCTGAAGCTCCTACACAGAGTATGAGTCTTGCTCTTGGGGTTGCCTCTTGTGTAAAAAAGATGCGGCCTTGGAGTGGCAGAGTGCCCCATCCACTTCCGAGCACACTGTCTCCTTGCAGGGCTGGTGTGAGGAGAAATTAAAACACACACAAAAAGGTTCCAGCCAGAGATGTTTCTGCCTGCTTCGGTGCCTTCCTGCTGTGTTTTGGAACCTAAGCAACCACTGGGGTCAGGTGGCCCAGTGCAGAAATCCCCAGCAGTGTCTCTGCTTACGCAGCGGGGTGATGAGAAAGGCCCCTTGGAAGCTGCAGACACTCCCCTGCCGCCTTGGTTACAGGCTCTAGACCGAAGACCGGTTGCGGCTCAGCGGAGAGTGGAGAGTGGAGAGGGGCCATTCCTTTTAATAAAAGGATTCCATTCTTGGGAAAGTGTGGCCACACTTACACAGGATTACTCGTCCCTGCTGGAAAGGGCGAGACAATTATAGCGAGAGTGAAGAAATGCTTAACCGCCCCTCCTCCCTGGGCTGTTATCAGCCAGGCCAGCTCTACTCTGCAGTGGGTTTCCGGGTCTTGGGCAAGGCCTCTCCAGACTTTAGATCTGTTTCTCAGAGCAGGGACTGTCTACCTACAGGATCCAGCCTCCAACTCACACCCACCTCTGTCTTGGCTGAGTGTCTTCCCGGGGCTTGGAAAGAAAAAAGGTGGGAACATCTGAACTAGACCCTCTCCCTCCTGGTCCCGTCACCTCTCTTTCCCCCTCCCATGCAGCTCCTCAGGACACCGGGTGTTACTTCCCCGCTCGACCTCTCGCTCTGGCCCCTGGCAGCCCTTCTGGGAGGCCAAGTTTCTGCTGTTTACATTCCCCACTGAACTATCTTGATCCCAACTCAGAGCTGTCCGAGCTGTAGAGTCTCCCTTTCAAAACACACTGTTATCAGTGGATGAGTCGGGAACAAACCACCGCCGTCTGTATGATGCAAGGGGACAGGGTTCTGACACATGCTACAGCACAAATAGATCTGAGAACGAGTGACAGACACCGGACATGGAGGTCACATGTGCACAATGCCATTTATATGAAACACCCATGGTGTGCGAATCCACAGAGACAGAAAGATCTGTGGTTGCCTGGAGTAGGGGTCATGTCCGTGGGTTCCTCTGGGGGATGATGAAAACATTCTAAAATTGACTGTGGCGATGGTTGCATAACTCTATGAATAGACTAAAAAAAACACTGACTGTGCACTCTGAATGAGTGAGTGGTATGATGAGAGCTATCTGGGTTACAATGCGCCGGGCACTAGCTCCAGGGCCCTCGGACAGATCGGAATCCCCAGGCGTTCAAGTCCCTCACGTAGAGTGGCATAGTAACTGCAGAGAACCAACGCACATCCTCGCCGAGGCTTTGGATCACCTCTCGGTTACCCGGGACACCTAACGCGATGCACACACCACTCCTGTGGATTCAGGCCCATGCTCGCTGACTCAGTGCACAGCAAATTCAAATTTTGCTTTTTGGAATTTTTTTTTTCCCCTGAGTATTTTCTGTCGGAGGGCCAATAGTATTTTAAACACAAGAGCAAACAAATGAGCAACGGTCCATAATCCACAGAACATGGCTGCCGGAGAATGCTCTACAGAGCAGGCCCCTCCGCCCTAACGTCCTGTCCCGTCTGCCCCTCCTTAAGCGGATTCACGCTCACATTCCTGTCCCTGAAGCAACACCTCTGGGCAGAGGCTGGATGGGAAAATGAGGGGAAGACATGGTTCCCCGGCACTACACAGATAGAGACGTGCAAGGCAGCTGTTTGTGTCTCTGAACCTCCAAGCCTGAGACAGAAAGCGGCAGAGCCTCGACATGGCACCGGTTTGCAAATGAACAGTCTGGAGGTGCACAGAGCAGCACCCCTGGGGCAGGAATGTGCCCAACACACTTCCAGCTGCACCCTGGACAAGCCCCGCCATGACCAGCACCAGGGCCCAAGGATCTCCTGGGCTGGGAAACGCTAGTGACATGAGGCTGAGGGTAGGCCTAGCAGGGAGGGAGCTGGAGCACTGTAGGTGGGAGGGCTGGGCCATAGCTGAGGCAGGAGAAGTGCTGGGCAGACACACTACTATGCACGTCCTGGGACAAGACTTCATCTCAAGGACAAATCCCAGGATGTGAGCGAGGGACCACCTTGGGCAGAGGCTGCAGCTGGCCTAGGGGGACCGAGTGGACACTGGCATCAACAGACATCCAGATTTCACTAGGCCACAGCGACTGCTTTTGCTGTGCTTAGGATCACAACCTTACTGTTGTGCAGTGCCAGCCCAGCCTACTGAGCCAGGGGACTCATTCTGGAGGTACTGGTCTCACCTGAGCCTAATCCGTCCACGTCTGACTGCAGATTTAAAGGAGCCAACCCAGTCAGGGGGTGGAGCGAAAGCGGCAGGGGTCCTGCTGCATGGAGGCCAGAGAAGGCTTCCCAGTAAGACTGAGGGGCCCGCCAGGGTCCTCTCTTCGAGGTCCCGAAGCTGAGCCTGGCTGGGGCCCGAGTGTCCCCGACCCTTGTCCTCCGGTGCGTGTGGCTCAGGCATGCTGACGCTGACATCTCTGTTATCTGCTCTGCCGCCAAGCACGTTATCCAACAACTGCCTCCAAGTGCAGGCCGGGAATGCGGGACGCTGAGAACCCCCACAGCACCAGGAATCTCCAGCCTCCCTTTGCAGACACGCCACGGCCCCGCAGTCTCTCCCGAGACCTGGCTCAGGCGGTGGTGGTGTGGGACGCCTGGGGTGGCCTCACCCTCACAAAGGCAGCGTCCAGTCGGGGCCCAGGTGGGGCAGTGCGGTGAGGGGCCAGGCGGCCCCCACACCTGTCCTGAGCAGCTGCAGGACGGATGACCTCTCTCCACTCCAGAGAGAATGGGCCTTTCCCATGCCTAGGCTGGGGCTCTGCAGGCCAAATGAGGGGCTGCAAGAAGGAACAGGAGGTTCCCAAAGCCTTCCCCAACCTCAGCTGCTAGCACAACATCAGCCCTCAGACACCCCACAAGCGTCTGCTGAACAAGCCAAGAGGTCTGGCGGTGCACTGGCGCCGTGTGCTCAAGCCCTCTGCAGAGGCGGAAACAGCCTGCAGTGGCTTGTTCAAGGCTGCCTGGCTGGCCCCTGACCCTGATCTAAGACCCTTTGCATAGACGTCCTCAATTGCCTGCCACACACACGCAGGGAAGGCGTGTGGTGGAGGGGAGAATGGTGGGGGGGGAGGGGACAGCCACTGCTGGAGGGAACAGTCTCACAAACGCAAGGGGCAGGGCCAGGCAGACAGCGGCTGAGGGACCCTCGGTTTCCCCACTGTGTCCCCATCCCCTCCAGAGGGCAGCTGACTGGGCCAGTGAAGCCGCCTGTGTTAACCCGGTCTTGGCTTATTTCAGCCCACCCCAGTGAGGCCAGCGTCGTGTGACCCCCATTCTGCAGTGTGACTGGTGGAAGCTTAGTGGGCCACACCACTTTATCCAAGGCCACGGAGCCCAGATCTGCTGGACTCTGAGACGGGATCTTGACCTCAGCACCGGCCTGCCCCCACAGCCATGGAGTCAGACACAGATCCCAGCCCTGCCTGGCGAAGACGTACAAGGGGAAGCGGCTGCAAGAGGAAGCGAGGGCCTCCAGTGAGGCTTGCACAGCAAGTGCCAGTGTGTTCTGTGCACCTGTCAGCAGGGCAGGACAGATGAGGCCTGGGAGGGCGCGTGGACAGAGGGAGTGACGGGAAGCCCAGGCAAGCACCATCAGCTTCCCACCTACCTGTGAGGGGACAGGATGTGCCCCACAGGTTCCAGGACAGGCCTGGGAGAGGGCCCACATCAGGGTTCAGTGCCAGGCTCTGTCTGTGTCCCCTCCCGCCCTCACTGGGGATCAGTTTCTCCATCTGAGAAACAGAGGTCTGGACTGAATGGCCTTTGAGAGCGTCCAGCTCTGCTCTTGCCAGTCCATGAAGAGGAGTGGCGTTCCGACCTCTGACCCTCCCAGTCCCCTACCATGTCGCCCCTTCCCTGCAGGGCGAGACCGTGGCCAGCTGCACCATCTCTGCTCTCATCATCGTGTTTATCAGCACACACCCACAGAACCACAAACACAAGAACCACGTACAGGACTGGATTAACTTCAGGGTTCCACGGTTTACTCCAGCTAACATGTTTATCTTTCCCTCCACACAACACTTTCTCTTCACCCACTTCCTCTGGGGGCGCGGGAGCTCCCAGCCCAGCATCAGCATCGGACTGGGGGACCTGGGAGCAACACACAGGGCCCCGGGCAGCTGGTGGGTCAGGGAGCCAGGCCAGGAAGCCCTGGGCTTGTCCCCTGGGAGGCAGTTATCTCTGCTCCAGACCCGGCTATTGGCAGGGCCATGCTTGCTAGACAAAAGTCACCCCTTGGTGACAAGGACAGCTGAGCAAATTGGACCCAACAGCCCTGTGCCTGGCATGGGCCCCCAGCTAGCCCTTGTTGACGCCACTTGGTGCTGCCGTCTCCAGAGGCGATGTCTCCTGGGCGTGTACCCACGTGTGCACATCCCGAGGAAAGCGAAAAAAAAAAAAAAAAAAAAAAACACCTTTCAGGTGCTCCGCAAAGCAAGATGTCGTAGTGCTGCCACCAGCCTGCCCTTCCCCCACACCGCCCCCGACCTGTCACCCACACAGAGTCAGATGAAGCTTTCTCTAACACACACATCAGCGGGTGTACCTCCGCTGATGAAAGCCTTCAACGCTCCCCTCAGATTTCAAGATGAAATCAAAACTCCTTAAGCAGCACACAGGGCCCCCCACCCCGTCCTGCCCTCAGCTTGGCCTCTTCTTGGAGCCCGGAGCCCGTGGTGCCTGCCCTACCTCGGCACCCCTGCACAGGCACCCCTGCCCAGGAGGCCTCCCCTGCTGCTCACCCTCAACCCACCTCTGTGCTGGGCCCTCTCAGGGTACAGCTCGAGTGCATCAGCACCCCTGAGGTGCCCCTGGGGACCCCTCACCCTTTCACACTGCTTCCACACAAGTCACCTGCCTGTGGCTCTGTCCCCCTGGTGGCCCAAGAGCTCCTCATACTGGGGGCCCAAACCCAGCTCGTCTTTGCAGCCCCGTGCTTAGGGACCACACACAGGACTGAATGACCCAGACCCGTGCCACTCGCTCAAGGAGCCAAAGTGGCCTTGCGACTGCCTCAGTCCCCGAAGCCCTGAGGTGCTGTGGACACCTGAGGACGGCCCGCCGCCCGTCTGCAGTCAGCAAGCACGCCTGTGTGCATGCCGCGTTGCACACATCTCTCGACACGCCTGGCTCCCAGGGCCAACACCAGGTCTTCAAATGAGGCTGCGCAAGGGGAGGAGGCTCGCAGGACGCCACGCCCATGACGGAGACCACACAGCAACAGCGGTGTGTTCATGGTGAGCTGCCGGAGTCCTTGCCAGCTCTCTGACTTCTATCCTGTTCCACAAAGTGTCTCCTGGGCACACATTCTGCTGCTTGCCCAACACCAGCCCAGGTGTCCATCTGCTTCCAGTCAAGAGGAGGCAGTGGGAAGGTGGGGAGGAGGTGGGGAACAAGCAGAGATCACAACAGGACTGCAGTGCAAGGCAGAGGCAGAGAGGTGGGGGAGGGCCAGCCTCGTGCCCGGGGCATCTGGGGCAACTCCAGCTCCGGGAGAGCTGGCTGGATCTGGAAGCAGGGGGTAAACCAAGAGGAGGGGTCTCAGGCAGAGGCAGAAAAACATCAGCTGTGGCTTGTGAGGGCCCGGGGGCCACCTCACAGGACCGTGGCCCCAGTGCCTTCCACCTCTCTGCTCTGGTGGACTCTGAACCAGAGTGTGGCCTAAGGGAGCCCAGGGGACGGCAGAGAGAGGACCGAGGGGCCCTGGGCTGGGGCCAGTTTCCAGCACAGCTCCTTTTCCCCAGGATGCTGCTGGAGCAAACCTGCCATTTCCCTTCTCCAAAGAACTGCAGAGTACCCAGAGTACCCAGGGGAGAGACGCCTGGCAGACTGTGCCTCCCCCACCCTCACTTCTCCATGGACCCCACTGCACAGGCGTGCCTGGGCAGGCACGGCGTCCCGAGCACACGCAGGCTGGGCAGCGGCACGGCTGGGGAGGTGTGCTGGAAGCATATTTATAGCTCAGCGCTCGTCTGCACACGCCAGCGCTGCCTGCCTGCCTGCCACTCGGGCTTTGCAATCCGTTCTATATTTATCGCCTGAGGCCGGGGGGGATAATGGCGAGGCCAGAAATAGCCCTGAAGACGCTCATGTGAAGCTGACAGGCAGGTCCCCAGCTCCCAGGCTGACCTCGCCCTGACATCTGCTGCTTGGCTGTGGGTAACGGGGAACAGCTGGACGGGGCCAGGAAGCGGCTGCAGCCAGATGCGAACGCCGTAATCCCTCTTCCCCACCGGCCTCGGCCCTCTGTGATGACGCAGGGGACACATCCAGAGTGATACGCCGCAGCTGCCAGGCCGTGGGGAGACCACAGGCCACGTGGCTTCCCCGACGTGCGTGCCCTCATCGGCGCAGCCCTTCCAGCTGCCCAAGGAGGGTGAAAGGCAGCGCGCGCACTCCCAGGAAGCAGGTCGCCCTCGCACCGGGCCACCCCCGCTGCCAGGGTCAGCTGGGCTGGCTGGAGAGGGGGAACCCCCAGGCACGGGGGCCCTGTGCCTTCTCTTCAGCTTCTGCATTCACCCACAAAAGCCCAGCCAACAGATTCACCAAGACCCTCCCAGCAGGAAGGGCGGTGGCCGAAGAACATCGCCTGCAGTCTAGACAGATCTCCGTTCTAGCCGGCCCCAGCCCCGTCACCAGCTACGGGACAGCAAGAAGGGGCTCAGCGTTCCAGGACTTGATTTCTAAACCTGCAAAGTGCAGAGGTTGACATCTCGGCCAGGACAGAAGGAAATCCTACAAGGGGAGCTGCCAGGAGAGCCCCTGGTGCTCTGTGCTCGCCCCACAAATGTGAGTTTTCATTCCTCCCTTGGGAGGGAGGGGCTGGTCCACGGGCTGAGAGATGTGCTCTTAGAGGAACTGGGCTGTGGTCCCAGGGGCAGGGAATGGGCCAGGGCATCACTCCTAAGTCAGGGCCAGGTGGGGGCCTGCGGAGTGATAGGGACCTTCAGCCCAGAGGTCCCAGTGCAGGACAGGAGAAACACCTGCATGTGAGAAGGCGTGGCTCCTCCACGCTGGGAGCAGCACAGACGCCACACAGCCCGACACAAGAATGGGAAAGAGGGCCCTGAATCCAGGGGCTCAAAGTCTCTGCTCCTGAGATCTGAGCCCAGAATCCAGGCCCTTCCCAGCCTCCACCCCACCGCCTCGAACCCTGCATTTCTGCAGCCTAGGACTTGTAGACATTCCCCCAACACAGCACGCGTTTTGAGAATGAAAGGCACTGGTTCATACCACTCCCTCTGCCCTGCCCCCTTTCTCCCCTGGTGAACTCCTCTGCAGCCTTCAAAACCCAGGTGGGAAGCCCCTCTGCTGTGAAATCTTCCCCATCAAGACCGCTGCTGCCTTCTCTTTGTCCCAGGCCTCCCTCCAGCCACACACGACTTGGCCTAACCTGTCGACTCCCCATCTAGGCAAACAAGTCCTTCCCCAGTGGGCCCCTGGCCTGGCACAGCAGCCATCTGCAAGATGCAAGCAGAAATAGAGTCCTTCATTCATGCTCACACAGAGCTGTCATTTTTACAAGCAAAAAACTTTTGAGCAGCAGAGACAAATAGAAACAGATAAGAGAGAGTTCCTATGCACTGGTTCACTCCCCAGATGCCCACAACGGCCCTGGACCAGCCAGTAACTGGAAACTCAATCAGCTCTCCCATGTGGGCAGCAGGAACCCAACCACTTGAGCCACAGCTGCTGTCTTCCAGGGTTTGTGTTAGCAGGAAGCGAGAAACAGGAGCAGAGCCAGGGATAGGATGCCGCCATCCCAACTTAAGTGCTGAGCCAAACACCCATCCTGAGAACAGTCATCTTTGCAAACAAAGGTTAAAAACTGCAATGTCATCCTCGGACTCCCTTGGGTGATGAGGGCAAAACCTGGGTGCTCTGGCTCCACCTCCCCGTATTCCTGGGAAGAACACCCAAGGAACCAGTCAGGAAGCTGCTGCTTGGGCCAGAGCTTTGCCCCCAGGTCGAGCTGGGCAGGGAGCAGGCCAGGCCAGCCCTCTGGCACCGCGGACGGCTGTGGCCTGCCTCCACGAGCACATTCTTTCTTATCGACGCCAGCTTGCAGATGCCCAATCCCCAGAGCTCCGTGTGGGTCTCCAGCAGGAGCTGTTCCAGGGCCACCACTAGCCCCTCACACACGCCCTCCCCTCCAGCTGCTGTGCCTCCTTCAGCAGCTCCTCCAGAGGAGAAAGAGTCACAGGTGTGCAAGGCCCCACCGGCCGAGAGGCCTCCCCCACCGACGATCAGAACAGGAAGCCTGAAAACGGCAGTGCCCCACTGAAACACCACGGGCCAGCACCCACAGCCTCGGGGGGATGACGAGGGCAGTCGACACGTGCGCAGCCCTTCTGGGGGCCCCACACCTCCCACTGGACCCTGGTGACAGCATGCAGTAAGTACTACCGTCCCCGCTTTACAGACAGGGAGACGGAGGCACACAGAGGCCAGGGGACTTGCCTAAGGCGTCCCTGGCAGTTTGGATCTGGGGCCTGCATCACTGTGACCCCTCCCCCCACGGCCCCCCCTACTCCACACGGATTGACACAGAATCGTGTGTGGTGTCAAACGGAGCAGCTGCTTTGCGAGGCGGGCTGGCAGTCACTCAGAAGGTGAGACACACAGTTACCCCGCAGTTCCTCTCCTGGGAGCAGGCCCACCCCGAGCAGGTGCTCGGCGCTGCGCTTCTCAGCTGCTCTCTCTGCTTTGGTTGCTGTCTGTTCTAATCTAGGCCACCTCTGGGACAGACTTTCGCGGTTCAGAATCGTGCACCCCCGGAACCGCGGGAGTGCCCTCGCTGAAGGGGTACGGATGGGCTGGCCCCCAGCCAGTCGGTGACGCAGGAGCAGGGTCCCACTACAAAGATGTGCCTTCCTCACCCCTGCCTCTCTCTCCCCACCTCCTGTTCCGTGGCTCTGCTGAAAGAGCTGATGCACAGGGAGGCACAGGGAGTGAATCATTTGGCTGAAAACTGGGGACAGCAGCGCTGGACTATCAGGAAGAAGGGGCCGGGCGGCTCTGGAGGGAGACTGGAGGACGATTCTCCTTCCCCTCAAACACAACCCTGCTTCCTTGTCTCCAGCACACAGCCCAGCTCAGGCACATAGAAGGTGCTGAATTACCTTCCTAAGGTACCTGGGGGTTCGGGGGGGTGTGTCTGCTGGTCAAGCCCGTGAACTCCCTTCTCTAAGGAAACTGAAGCCTAGAGTGAAGTTGAGATCAGTGCGCCATCAGGCACAACCTGGGCAAGCACCCACCCTCAGGTGTCCAAGGGTGGCTCACACCTGAGCACTGGCACACGAGCAAACCCCTACGACACGTGGGTCATGGTGCCGCAGGCTGGAGCCCGCTGGGCGTAGAGGAGCCGGTGACACTCAGGGAGGAAGGAGGGGCTGCTGGAAATGGGCCGCTTCCCTCCACTGTCTTCGAGCTGCTGAAGGTTGAGGACCCTGTCTCGAGTTCCCTTATGTTCACACCACCTCCTCTAGCCTCAGAGGATGGGCCAGCAACCTGCCTTCGACAAGGACAAAGAACTCGCTCACCTCAGCCCCACCTGCTTGCTCCCCAACTGGCCCTGCGTGTTTCGCCCTGTCCCGCGGTCACCTGTGAGTGCTGGGGTGCTAAGGGCAGGTCCCCAAGGCATCTGTAAACCAATTAGTGGGAGCCGTTTCCAAGCTGTCAAGTCCCCAGGGGTGCACCGACTGTGATGGGGACAGACTGAGTGCAATGGCTGAAAGAAAAATCAAAATGGATTCCATACCCTGCCCCCACCTCAGGCCCACAGATTCAACTCCTCCCAAGACACAGAGTGGAAATGTCTTGCAGGGACTGAGGGGTCTGAAGGTGATACCCAAGCCTTCCCTGCCGAGCCAGGGGCTGCACAGACACAGGGACCTTGAAGTCTGCCGTTAGAGCAGCCTTGCCAACTGAAAAACGTTACCAGCCCACGCGCCCCTTCACAGAGTAGCACAGAGGAAGTGGCGCCCGTGACATGCCAGGCGGGTCCTCATGGGTTAAGTGAAACTCAGTGACACAGTCACAGGCTGGCAAGGTCCACCAACCTGCTGTGTCCTCTTGATCACAAAAGACTAAGTCATGGATTTGAACAGAGCCTCTTGGGACACAAGGCCTCTGCTGTGCTCACTGGGGTATGGGCGGCTGCCCAGGCAGCTCAGTGACCGTCCTTAGATGGACAACCCTGTGACCTCAGATGGTCCCTGAGCATGCTCATTCACAGGCCTTGGGACTCCCCCTGTGTGGACCCTGAATCCTAGAGCCGAACTCCTCAAGACCAAGAACTTCTTGCTTTCTCTGGCCTGGCCCTTAGAGGCAGCTCAATGAAAGCTGACTGGGTAATGCCCAGGGCCCCATATCAAGACTACAGCCCAGCTAAGGTCAAAATGCCAGCCAGAGAGCTGTTAACACCCTACAGCGCCAAGGGCCTTCAGCTTCCAAAGGCTCGGGTGTCTGCCCATCGGTGGACAGACAGCTGGTCCTCAGGAACAGGAGCCTGGGGCGGCTCTTCCACCTCAACCTTCTGCAGGTCTCCATGGAACCATCCATTGACTCAGCTGTAAAAACACTGACCCTGGACTCCAGAAGCCAAATCTTGGCTCCACCGCTAACCAGCCAGGTCTCAGTGTCCCCACAGGTTACGGGAAAATGTTGCACCACAAGATTTCCTGGGTCCCTCCTAATACAGGAGAACCTTCACCCGAGGCTCGCTCTGTAGAGCAAACCCAGAGCCCAACACCCACACCCCCTCTCCAGCGGCCACCCTGGTCTAAACCCAGAGTCCAACACCCACACCCCCTCTCCAGCGGCCACCCTGGTCTAAACCCAGAGTCCAACACCCACACCCCCTCTCCAGTGGCCACCCTGGTCTAAACCCAGAGTCCAACACCCACACCCCCTCTCCAGTGGCCACCCTGGTCTAAACAGCCACCACCTCTCACTACTGCAACCATCTCCTCACAGTCTCCCTGCTTCCTCCCTTCACCCCATACATCTGGGCACAACACCGGCCCCTAGACAACCTTTTAAAGCACAGGTGGGACCCTGGCCCTCCTCTGCCCGAACACATCAGTAGCTTCACATCACTCGGTCAAGTTCAAACCCTGACAGGACATCCAAGGCCATGATTGATCAGTGTTCCCTGACTTCCTCCCCTGCTGCCTTCACTCCAGTTCTCTGAAGACCCTGGGCAAGCTCCTGCCTCGAGGCTTTCGCCTGGGCTGCTTCCTCTACCTGCACGTTCCCCCTGGCTCACTCCCTCACCTTCTTCAAGCATTTGCCCAACTGCCCCAGCCCAGGAAGCCTCTGCCCTTGCTTTATGCGGCTCTGATTGCCACCTGACTCCCTACCTACGGGTTCCACACTCATGGACTCAATCAGCCACAGATCAGAAATATCTGGAGAATTCGTAACTCCATCTCTCAAATGAATAAATAAAATCTTAAAATAAAAATAAAATGGCCGGCACTGTGGCGTAGTAGGCTAAGCCTTCACCTGATGTGCTGGCATCCCATGTGGGCACCAGTTTAAACCCCAGCTGCTCCACTTCTGATCCAGCTCTCTGCTGTGACCTGGGAAAGCAGGAGAATATGGCCCCTGCACCCACGTGGGACAAGCTCCTGGCTCCTGGCTTCGGATCAGCTCAGGTCTGGCCGTTGCGGCCATTTGGAGAATGAAACAACGGATGGAAGACCTTTCTCTCTGTCTCTCCCTCTCTCTGTCTCTTAACTCAAATGATAAATAAAATATTTTTTTAAAAAAGAAATATTTTGGGAAAAAAGTTATGTCCAAGTTGAATGTGCACAGAATTTTTTTCTTATCATTACCCCTAAACAATGCAGTAGAACACTACTTACACAGCATTTCTATGCGTTGTCACAAGCAGCCTGGGCTGAATCAGAGGCCGCCGGGATGCACGTAGGTCATGTGCACAGGCTACACCACTCTGCAATGGGACCTGAACGCCGGCAGATTCTGGTGTCCCTGGAGGATACTGAGGGATGTCTGCACTTGCATATTTTACCGCCCATCCCTTTATTATTTTGTCTGCCTCCACTACACAGGCCAGAATGTTTACTGTCTCATGCATCTTTATACTCTGCTCTTAGAATAGTAGGCGCTCCCTGAATACGTATTGAACGAATAAATGTTATCTGCTGCAGAGTTGACTGTGCTGCTAAAATGAACGGTCTCGAGCTGAACGACCCCCTTGTTTGCATGGCATCATCTTGGGGATCCCTTTGAGAATTCCAAGCCCTGGACCCTGTCTCTCGGAATAAAAGCAATTGTCTAAGGCAGAGTTCCTGTCTCAGGAAGCGTGGGAAGAAACAAAGCTAGGAAATGACAGAGGACCGGGATCCAGAAAGCTCCTGCTCACTGTACCTTATCACCAAGAAAAATGAGGGGCTGGCTCACAAGCGGATATCTCCAGGTGTCTCCATGCTGGGTAAGATGAGGAAATAAGTACAGACTCCTTGACAGCAAAGTGCAGGAAATAAACCAAAGCAGGGGCTCTTCATCAGAAACGGAGGAAAGGGGGCAAGTACCGTGGCCCAGGGCGTTAGACCCTTACTTGGACCCCCACACCCCGCATCAGAGACCAGGTTCGAGTCCCGGCTGCTCTTCCAATCCAGCTTCCTCCTAATGTACTTGGGAAAGCAGCGGTAGATGGCCCAAGTACTTGAGTCCCTGCCACCCAACGTGGGAGACCTGGAGGATGCTCCTGGCTCCTGGATTTGGCCTAGCTAAGCCCTAGCTGTTCCTGGCATTTGGGGAGTGAACCAGCAAATGGAAGATTTCTCTGTCTTTGTCACTCTGCCTTTCAAGTAGATAAAAATAAATGAACAGTTTAAAAATGGGAAGAATACAAAGGAGACGAGGGTAAGATGGGGCTTCCCGGCTGAGAATACACAGGCTGTGCTCTGAAGGAACCCCGAGCCTCAACTATTATGGTTGACTCAATGTAGCACCCCTACCCCACATGACCCCACATGGGCTAGGCCAACTCCCCTCCCTGTGCCCCTCCCCAGCCTGCAGCACACTTGTGCCTGTCTTTCGTACCAAGGTTCGCCTATGCAAACCTCAACAGATGAATGACAGCCACGGCCAGAAACACAGACCAGAGAAACACACTTCTGTCACCTGGCTGGGATTAAAGGACATCCTTGGGAAGATGCAGAGTGGGTCGCTAGAATTTTGAGGGGAGGCTGAATAGGCTGGACCTCAATGGGGCAGGAGCACAGGGGGAGGGGGCCTGAGAGCAGGGGGAGATGGGAGGAGTCTGAAATCCTCAGGCAGCACTGGATGTAGGTCAAAGCGCCATGGCAAACAGCCATCGTAGATGGGAGAAGTCCACAGAGGCCTGGCATGGCCTGCGTCCTCAGAGCCTGCCCATCTCTCTGCCCTGCGCTGTGGGGACAGCAGAGACCCAGGACAAGCTCCCTGCCCTCACAACCAAAGGGCACAGCTTCACTCACAGCTGGTGCCAGGTAATCCTCTCCTTTCACTCCGTCTCCCTCTGCTCTGGCCGCAGACCTAACCCCAGTGGAATGTGATGGCCAAGTTTCCCACCTGGGGCTGGGGGGCCCAAGAGAAGGAATAAGGACGCACACCCAGGGGATTCAGCGGCTGTGGGTGAAGCGCTTTAGCTGCTAGTTCCAGCTTTCCTCCAAGGGGTCAGAGGGCAGGTGGGGAGACTGGCATAAGGACGTGGGCACAGAGCCACGGAAAGTCTGCGTCAGCTGCTGCTGTGGTCTGAGGTCCTGCCCAAGTCATCAGCTCTCTTCCTCCTCAGACAGTGACCTTTCTGGGGCCTGTCACAGACACAATGGCAGGAAGCAAACTCCTCCCAGTGTGGGCCACGGGGAGCCCGGAAGGAAGCTACTACCTGGGCCCTGGGGACCCTCCCCACTGAGTTCCCACGCAAAGGTCACTAAAATCGGTAGCTGTGGCTGTGCTGGACGCTGCTTACTGGTTCAGAATGGCAACCACCCCCTCCAGGAGGTGCGTGCTGAGGGCAAACGCTCCCCTTACTTGGGACCCCATCTCAGAGGCAGACCCTGTCTGTGGATGCCTCTGCCTCTGGGCCAGGCTGAGCTGAGGAACATGACCGCAGCCGCCACCCCCCCCCCCTCTTCTGGAAGGAAATGGCTCCTTTGCAACAAGAAGCTCTCCTAAAAATAAACGCTGCTCCCTGGGCCCCTTCAGCCCCCAGCCTCCTGTGGCGCAGAGAAGGGCTCAGGTTCTCAGCCATCTCACAACTCTCACTGCCCAGGGCTCGGGGCCTCCACGCCTGCTGCAGCCACAAACTGCCGGGGTGCTCAGAGGCATGTGCAGCAGGCGGACCCACTCGGGGTCCGGGGTGGGGGACAGGGGCGGACCGGATGCAGTGGTGCCGGCTCGCCAGTCCTGGGAAGCAGTGGGGCTACAAAGGCAAGACTCCCCACACAGCGTTCGCGGGCTGACGGCTGACACTGACACTTGCCCAGAGACTTCAGGGCAAACAGTGCCCAGGATCCTGCTGGGGGCAGGGCAGTCACCGTGATGAGGGGCTGATTGGATGAGGCTGGGCACCGGCACAGGGAGGGGGGCGGGGAGAGAAGGTGCTTGAAATCGGGGGCCTGACAGCAGGGCTGGGAGGGGAATTCAGGACACTGGTGGGACAGCGTGTGCACAGCACAGACCGCGCACCAGGGTATGAACCCACGAATGGCGCGTGGGACACACTGAGGACTCCATAAATAAGCGCTGGGTAAGGAAGTGAGGCAGAGGGATCCTGAGGACATGGTGGGTTTCAGCAAGGACCTTCTGATGAGCGAGGCTGTGAGGCCGTGGTCTCAGCAAACCCCTGGACACAGCTGCTCAGAAGGGAAAGAGCCGCCCCCTTCCTGTAAGATGGAAGCAGCGAGCAGAGGCTCCACCGGGCAGGGCTCCCAGAGCAAGGCCAGCACTATCAGTGCTCAGGTCCGGCAGGCAGACAAGCTCGGCCCTGGCCCCACCACCACACGGGACCACCATGGGGCTCTGACCCCACAGGGCCCAAGTGACCACTCGAGGAACAGTGCTGAGTGCCACCATGCCAACCCTCCCCCACGCCACCTCCCAGCTGCCAAAACACCTTGGGAAGTGAGTTAAAACAAAGCAAAAAAACACCCAAAAAACACAACCTAGCACTCTCCTTAGCACTTGGAGGCCCCTTCACGGCAAGCGCAAAGAACTAGCAATTAGAGTAGAAAACAGCCCACAGCGCCAGCCTAGAGACAGACATGAGGGGAGCATTGCTGTGAGTTGGGGCTGGAGGCCCTGGGATGCCCTGCCCTGTTTCCTTATGGGGAGAGGGGGCCCGCAGAAGGGAGGGGGCTCGCCAGGAGCCAAAGCTAGAGAGGCAGGGTTGGGCCAGGACCAGAACCTGGGGCCCCGTGAGTCACAGGCTGAATCTGGAAAACCAGGTCACGTGCTTTTGGGTCTACAACTCAGTGCCAACCCCATCCCCCACAGACTGGCTGTGGGACCTCACACTGCCCTGGGCCGTCTCAGAGCCGCGGCTTCCTCGTGGCCAAGGATATCCCAACAGTCACCATACAGGGGCTCGGCAGAGACAGAGCTACAGCCCACGCCCCGCACAGCAGGGGCTGGGACAGGAAACCTCCCTGGAGGGAACATCCATCCTCCATCCCCAGAGCTCAATCAGCTGTCTCCCAGCACCTGGGAGAAGCGGAAGACGGGTCCCTGGAGCTCAAGGCGGAGGAGGAGTGGTCACTTCACTCCTTTTCCCCAGCAAAGTCTTGGCAAGAAACAAGGGGATGGGGCACGGGCTTGTGGCTGAGACGCAGGCACAAGAAACAAGCTGGACTAGAAACCCGGAGGCCGCAGGGCTCCTGCCCCCGGCTGGGCGGAAGCAAGAACACAGCATGCGCGTGGGGTTGCTCTCTGGTCCTGATATCACCGCCGACCTGCAGAGCCTCAGCTTCTCCT
The DNA here is from genome assembly GCF_964237555.1 of Oryctolagus cuniculus. Lineage (NCBI taxonomy): Eukaryota > Metazoa > Chordata > Mammalia > Lagomorpha > Leporidae > Oryctolagus > Oryctolagus cuniculus. The sequence goes on along the minus strand of NC_091452.1, from coordinate 6,184,818 downwards.
GGAGGGAGGAGTGCACCCAGGGAGCAGAGCCTTGGGAAACACAGGCCTCAAGTTTCTGGGCCACTGTCTGTGGACCTGGGCAACAAGGAGAGGCCACGGTCCAGCCTCTGCCCACAGCCAGGGCTGGAGGGTAGCGGCGCTGGAGCCTCGCAGCCAGAAGGAACCGTGTCTTCACAGGCAAAACCCCTGTCTGTCCTGCCTTGCGCTCTGGGGGCGGGGAGGGTCAGGCTGAACACTGAGAACAAACAGCAAAAAGCCACCCAGGTGCCTCGTGAACGGGAGAACCCGGAATGGGAAGCCACAGAGCTTCCTATTTAGTGAGGTAAGTCAATCGCTGCAGGAAGCATCATCAATAAACAATCTCCCCCGCATTACTCAGGTGAAGTCAGGTGTGTGGTTTTTTTTTTTTTTTTTTTTTTTTTTTTTTTTTTTTTTTTCTGACAGGCAGAGTGGACAGTTACAGAGAGATGGCAGGAGCCAGGTACTTCTCCTGGTCTCCCATGGGGTGCAGGGCCCAAGGACTTGAGCCATCCTCCACTGCACTCCCGGGCCACAGCAGAGAGCTGGCCTGGAAGAGGGGCAACCGGGACAGAATCCGGTGCCCCGACCGGGACTAGAACCTGGTATGCCGGCGCCGCAAGGCGGAGGATTAGCCTAGTGAGCCGCAGCGCCTGCCTAAGTCATGTTTTTAAAGGCAGGAGACAGCCCTAGTACCTCTGCACCCCTAACCCCGAAGGCCAAGGCGGCCTGCAGGGCCCCAGTTCCGGAGGCCAGTGCCACACGCAGCTGGGCAGTCTTACCTGCAGCTCTGAGAGGCTCCGTCAGCGTCCCCGTCCCGGAAGGAGAAACAGATCACCAGGCTCACAGAAGGATGTCGGGAACTGTGACACATGTGCCAGCATCCTGCAGAGAGAAGCCCAACGAGAAGGGAGGTGAGGCCAGGACGCTGATCACTCCACAGCAGCCGACCAGGAATCAGCAAAGCCGGGGGTCACCCTGAGCTATGCCAGAGAGCAGGAAGCCCCATGGACCAAGAGGTCTAACGGGAGATCTGGATCTGGGTCTCCCATTTACAAGAGAACCAAGTCCCAGGTGCACTGGAGACTCGGAACTGGCGACAGATGCACCTCAGTGTCGCCCAGGGCCCCTCCGCTTAGGAAACTGCTCAGGAAGCTGACCCCCCACCACACAGTGGGCACTCTCTGCCTCAAGCCCGGGCTCTCTCACCATGAGTTCCCTTGGGCTGGGATGACTTCAGCTTGCAGCGGGGAGACTGGAAAATTCAACTACAGGCAACAAAGCAGGCAGCAGAGTGGGAGACACTGGCCTGAGAGCTCTTATTTGAAAGCTGAGAGCCGTCTGACGCCCAGGGCAGGGGCGTGGCCTACCTTCCCAGCAAGCCCCTCCAGCGGACCTTGTGGGTCCAAGTACTCAGAGGCCAGTGGCTTGCACAAAACATAATAAACAAGACAGAGAAATAGATTTGCAGGGATTCCTAAATCTAATCTGCCTTGGGATGACAGAACATTCATAGGGACCCCTGAAGCCACCACCCAGCCAGAGGGACCCAGGACTCACCCGGGCCCACATCACTAGCACAAGACGCATCCTTGTTCGCCCAACCCATTGATAAGACCTTGTCCCTAGGCCCAGAGAGCAGGCACAGCCAAGAAGGCCTTTGGGGCTGGTGACGAGGCAGCTGTCTGCACACTATAAGAAGCTTGGACTGTTCCAGAACTGATGTCCTTCTTCAAGGGGTAAAGCCAGGTACTGGGGCTCCTAAGACAGCAGCCATGCACGCAAGGGGCAAGCAGACTCAACAGAGGCAAAAGTAAAACCAGACCGGAATGTGATAATGGCTCGGGACAACCAAGTGATCAACCGCCAGTGAGCCACACAGGCACAAGTCAGAGGAGGGAGGGAAGGGACTGGAGGTGCAAAGAGGCAGCAAGTCAGAGGAGGGAGGAAGGAGACTGGAGGTGCAAAGAGAGCTGGCTGTGCGCGGCAGTGGGAGGTGTGGTGGCAAGCAGCGCCGCTCTTCACACGCCACCCCACGCTGCCGCACCCACACCCCCAGGGAAGCCTGACTGGAGGGTGCTGTCTCCTCTTTGGGGCTGGCCTTCGGAGACCAGGGCTTCTTGGCTGACCTGCCCTGCCCTTGTCTCCAAGGCTGCAGGACACATCCTCGTGCACACTTGACCCCAGAACAAAAGGTACCAGGTTTCCCTCTGCCGAGAGGCCACAGTTCCCAGGCCCGGGGGTGTCAGGCCTGTCTCCTCTACACAGCAGTGAATGCACAGCTTGCCTGCCTCTATGTGGCCCCCATTGCAACAACTCTTCATTCTCAAGGCAAGGAAACCCATGGAGAGGGTGAGGGTTTGCCCTGGTAACACCCAGCCAACAGTGAGCCGGACTGGGCAGCGAGGGCCCCTCCTCAGTTAGACACCTCTCTGTGAGACAGAAGGTCAGTGATTACTCACACCCTGAAGGATCAGATGGGCACCGGCCAGGAGAGAGAGAGACAAAGGAGGGCCACTGGAGGGTGGGGGTTATGTTCCCTTCCCAAAGCATTTGAAGTCCAGAAAGTGAGTCAGGTGAGCGGAAGGGACCAGCAGGCGGCTACCTGGGGAACAGACCTCAGGGCGAGAGGCAGGAAGTAAAAGCTCAGCTTTCCTCCAGTGACCTCTCACACAAAGGGTGAAAAGTGAATCAGCCACTGCCTGAGGGGAGAGGAAGAATCCTAAGAGCTGAGAGTCCCCCGCTGAGATCCGGTGCTCTGGTCTGGGAGCTGAGGGGGTTCAGGAACCCGAGAAGCACTCGGGGATCAAAAGAGAGCACTTCACACCTTGAGTGCCAAATCCAGGTCCTCAATGAGCCTCTCCAGCGATTTAGAGAACCTGGGGGGCGGGAGGGGGGCAAACAAACGAAAACGGCACCAAGTCGAAAGTGCTTCCTAAAAATCTCAGATGCCCGCGGTTTCAGGCAGTGGAAGAGAATTAGCAAGAGAATCTGTTTCTCTATGTGCTTTCTATTCATAGAGTATCAGTCTCTCCTCATCCCCACCAAATAAATGTCAAACAAACACTTAAAGAATACCGGCTGGCTGGGGCGCCAAGGTAGGAGCCTGCCCAGACGTCCGCGAGCTGGCCCTGCTGGAAAGCCTGAATTCCAAACGAGGGGGTGGTGCCGCCGCAGCCAAACACTGTTGTCTCCATCCCCGTTGACATGGAGACCGAGACAGGTGGCTGAAGAATGGGCAGAGGGACCAGTACACATGGCAGGTGGCACCAGAGCAAGTCGTCCAGGCTGCTGACAGCAGGCCCAGGCCGTGGCCTCCATGTGGAAGTTTTTAAAAGCCGAGATATAATTACGTGTCATGAGGCCCACCCTGTTAAAGCGTAATGGTTATTCCTCTATTTACAAGCTTGTGCAGCCATCCCCAGGACCTAATTCCAGGCATTTTCATCACCCCAAAAGAAACCTTGCAGTAGTTAAGCTACCTCCTGCAGCGCCATATGGGCACTGGTTTGAGTACCGGCTGTTCCACTTCCCATCCAGCTCCCTGCTAACGCACCTGGGAAAGCAAGGAGAGATGGCTCAAGTCCTTGAGCCTCTGCCACCCATGTGGAAGACCTGAAGGAAGCTCCTGGCTCCTAGCTTCGGTCTGGCCCAGCCCTGGCTGTTGCGGACATGGGGTAAGGGAACCAGCAGAGGGAAGCTTTCTCTTTCTGTGTAACTCTGCCTTTCAAATAAATAAATAAATCTTTAAAAAAAATCCATTAAAAAAAAAAAGAAACAAACTATACAAACCAGCAGTAACCCCCTCCTACAAACACACCTCTCGGCTGCCGCCTGCTCTCCTCCCAACACCTGGCAACCACTGATCTGCTTCCTGTCCCTATGGGTTCAGTTATTCTGGACACTCTGTATAAAGGGAAGCACGCACTGTGTCCTTCTGTGTCTAGCTGCTGTCACAGCATCATGTTTTCAAGGTTTCTCCACAGGGCAGCTGTTATCAGAACTTCATTTATTTTTATGACTAAACAAGAGTCCATTGTATTCACAGGCACACTTTGTTTATCCATCATCCACTGATGGACATCGGGACTCTCTCCGCCTTTTGGTTATTGTGAATGGTTCTGTGTGTTTGCATGGACTTTTTTCAGTTCATTTGGGTATACACCTGGGAGTTCCTAATTTGCAAATAAAATATTATCACTTGGGGTGGGTGTTTGGCAGAGCAGTTGAAAAGCCACTAGGGACGTCTATAACCCACGAGGAAATGCCTGGGTTCAAGGCCAGGCTCTACTCTCAATGACAGCTTCCTGCTTAGGCACACCCCAGGGGGCGGCAGGTGATGGCTGTGCCCCTGACACACACAGGGGACACCTGGACTGACTTCCTGGCTTCAGCCTAGCCCAACCCCAGCTGTGACTGGCATTTGGGGAATGAACGAGTAGATGAAAGATTTCTGTCTCTGCCCTGCTCTCTCTGCCTTTCAAATAAGTAAGATTAAAATCCACAAACAATGACACTCAATTTAAATCAAGTAAAACATCTGCATTTTGAAACTCCCAAAACTCAAAGGATAAAACAGGCCTGGGGTAGAAGTGAGATTCTCTCCTGTCCCTGGGACTCAGCAGCCAGTTCCTCTGCCCAGTTTCTGGCTACTCCTTCCAGAGGCAGCGCGTACACACACCCTTTCATCTGAAATGCAGCTTAGAGACAGGCGTGTGGCACAGCAGTTAAGGCACTACCAGGAGGGGCCGGCGCTGTGGCACAGCAGGTAAAGCCACTGCCTACAGTGCTGGCATCCCATATGGGCACTGGTTCTAGTCCCAGCTGTTCCACTTCCAATCCAGCTCTCTGCTAATGAGCCTGGGAAAGCAGTAGAAGATGGCCCAAGTCATTGGGCCTGTGCGCCTGCGTGGGAGACCCAGAAGAAGCTCCTGGCTCTTTGTCTTCAGGTCAGCACAGCTCTGGCCCTGAAGCCATTTGGGCAGTGAACCAGAGGATGGAAGACCTCTCTCTCTCTCTCTCTCTCTCTCTCTCTCTCTCTGCCTCTATGTAACTCTGCCTTTCAAATAAACAAATGAATATATGTAAAAAAAAGACACTACCATGGAAGCCCGTATCCCAAATCAAAGTGCCCGGTTCAAGTCCCAGCTCCACTGTCAGCTCCAACTTCCTGTGAATGCACACCCTGGGAGGCAGCAGGTGATGGCTCAAGTTCTGGGGTCCCTGAACACCCATGTGGAAGACCCAGATGAAGTGCCGGGCTCCCAGCTCTGGCCTGGGCCAGTCAGGTTGTTACAGACATGGGCAGTGAACCAGCAGTTAAAGATCTCTGTCTCTCTAATAAACAAAAGTTGATTGAATGATTTAAGGTAGCTTGCCTGGGAGGGACCTGGCAGCTAGATCAGGCCAGAATCAGCCTAGAGATGGTAGGGAAAGGGCACAGGCCACAGCCCGAGTCCTGTGTCACTGTCGGTGGTCACATGGCTCTAGGAAGCCACTTAGCCTCAAAGAGGCCACAGAGACGAGCAGCTGAGAGGCAGCTGTGGTCTAACATCAGGCTCGGTCACGTCCTGGTTCCAAGGCCTCTGATGAGCCGCTGACCCTCGCTGGGCCTCTGTCTCCGCTTGTACAAAAGACCTGATGCTAGTTCCAACCCCCAGGTCTGCAGCAAAGTGCCCACGAGTTAACCGCAGCGGGTGCTTAGTGCCAAGCCGGGAATACAGTAAGTGCTCAAGCCTTGCTGCTGTCATCACCGCCAAGCTGATTCTCTGGTTCCTCACTGAGAAAACGGAGGTGGGCCCCTCCACACACACAAGACCCCCGGGAAGGCGCCTAGGGTACGGCACCTGTGAGCAGGGGAGGCTCTGGGAAGTCAGGACGGCCGAGCTGCACAGCCACCTCCCCGCGTGCTGCTCCAGGCCCTCCGGCGGCCGGGTCTTCATCCTCTCACCTCCCACCGTCCTCCCACTGCCCAAAGACAGCTCTGAGCCCTCTGCCTGCCAGGCCGAGAGGAAGGACCCGCACCTCGGGCCCCACACCTTGAGCAGCTTGGCTGCATTTCTGACTTCTGGATCTTCCTCTACCTCTACGAACACGCTCCTCTGGAGAGCGAACCTTCTCCTTCTCAGGCCCAGACTGTGGCAGGCAGTGGGGAAGCCCTCAGAGACCTTCAAAGTGGGGAGCCCCCAGTGAGGACCGGAGCATTAGCAGGTCATTAGAAAGCTGTTAGGAGTGATTCCCCTCTCAGCTGGGAAATGGCAAAGGCAGAGACCGGAAGAGCAGGAGAAAGCAACTGAACAATGCTGCCTTGAGCATGCACAAGTTCATGGGGAAAAAAAACACCACACACACACACACACACACACACACACACACCCCAAAAGGGAGTATTCTTAGCCTGCAGCAGTTGGTAGCATTATGTAAAGTCCCATGCCCACAAAAATATCATTTGGATGATAAAAAGTCAAATTTAGCTAAGTACAGAGTGACTAATACTATGAGGGAGGGGCAGCGCCCCCGGTTGCCTGGAGCGGATGCAGCTGGCTTTTAGAGACTTTTGACAAGGAACCGGGGCCTGGTGCGGCACAGAATGACAGATTATGTAATAAGAGGCACAGCCATCAGCAACACAAAACACAGGGCGAGCGCGGCCGCCTTCTCCCAGAAGGGAACAGCTGGGGTCTGGCTCGACCGGCTCCAACAGGGCCTCGTCTGAGGACGCCTGGGCACGGGAACCTGGGCACCGCAGGGGCATCAGCGAGCAAGCCAGGCCTCCCGCGGGTGTGCGTGAGCGAGTCGGTTTTAGGCCTCGTGCAGACTGTTGCAGTGGACTGTGACTTCGGGTGGCCTTCGATGAGCCACCCTCTTGTGGTGTCCCCTTCCCTCCCTTTGAGTCCAGCCTGGGCCCGGGTCCGGTTTCAAGCAACGGAATGGGGTGGAAGCGACACTTTGCCAGGTTGAGAACTGAACACAGAGATGCAAACAGACATCTGTTCAGCAGAGTTCACGGCCGTGTTCACAACAGCTGACAGCTGGGAGCCACCCGAGGACCCACGGATGGATGGATGGATGGATGGATGGATGGAGACAAAGTGGGGTCCATCACACCATGGAATGACTGAGCCTCAAAACGAAGGGGAGGAAACCGACGTGCTCTTTACCACGTGCAGGAACTCTGAGGACGCTCCCCCACATTAAATAAGCCAACCACCAAAGGACAAATGATGCATGACCCCAGCCACCAAGGACAAACGCCGTGTGACCCCATTTGTGAGAGTACCCAGGGTAGTGACATTAGCAGAGGCAGAAAGCAGGCGGGTAGGGGTCAGGGGCCAGTGTTGTGGTGTGACGGGCTAAGCCACCGTCTGTACTCCATCTGGGTGCTGGTTTGAGTCCCAGCTGCTCCACTTCTGATCAGGCTCCCTGCTAATGTGCCTGGAAAAGCAGTGGAAGGTGGCCCAAGTGCTGGTGCCCCTGCACCCACATGGGAGACCTGGAAGAAGCTCCTGGCTCCTGGCTTTGGCCTGGTCCAGCCCTGGCTATTGTGGCCATTTGGTGAGTGAACCAGTGGATGGAAGATCTCTTTCTGTCTCTCCATTTCTCTCTGTAACTCTGCCTTTCAAATAAATAAACAAACGTTTAAAAAAAATGGTAGGGGAGGGATAAAAGGGAATTAGTGGTTAGTGGGAACACATTTCTATTTTTCAGCATGAAAAGAGTTCTATGGACAAATGGTGGTCATGGTGGCATGATAATGTGAATGTACTTAATGCTATATACTTAAAAATGGGTAAACTGATCAATTTTATGTTTTACCACAATAAAAAATGAATTGAGAGCTGATGTGGAACAGTGGGTTAAGCAGCCACTTGCAATATCAGCATCCCATTTCAGAGTGCCGGTTCCAGTCCTGTCTGCTCTGCTTCTGGTCCAGCTGCCTGCTTACACACCTGGGAAGGCAGCCGGTGACGGCCCAAGTGCTCGGATTCCCGCCCCCAACATGGGAGACCCAGTTAGAGTTCTAGCTCCTGGCTTTGGCCTGGCTCAGCCCTGGTTGTTGCAGACATTTGGGGAGTGAACCAGTGGATGGAAGATATCTCTCTCTCTCTCTCTCTCTCTCTCTCTCTCTCTCTCTCTCTCATACACACACAGAGTCCTTCAAATAAACAAATCTTTAAAAAAAGAAGATAAATTGAGAAAAAGAAGGAAGAGGAGGAAACGGTGGCAGTGGCCTGGATGGTTCTGTGCTCTGGGAGAAGCAGCAGCCGTGCAAGAAGTCAGCTGCCTGGGGGTCCCCGAGCTGTGAGGAGCCCAACTGAGCCACAGGGAAGGGCAATGTGGAGGGAGCCAACAGCCCCGCCGGCAGAGCCCAGCGCCAGCACCAACTTGCCAGCCCTGGGCATGGGGCCATCATAGAAATGGATCCCCCGCCCCAAGTCAGGCTGTCCCAGCCGACACCAGAGGAGCAGAGATGAGCTATCCGCACTGAGCCGGGGGGAACTGCCGCTGCAGGAGCCAATAAAAGAGGATGCACTGCCTACAGCCACAGGTGACTGACAGTGGCCGAGTCTCTAATGGGCTTGCAGAAATTTCAGTTTCTAATGTGAGACTTAGGAAGACCTTTTGCACTCTCACATATGAGTCACTGGGAGAAGTTAGCGTGTAAATGAGCCCTGGGAAGAGACTAATTTTCCACCGCTGCTATCCCTCTGGGGCGACTGCTGAAACGAAGCCTGTGCTGTCTCAGACAGCTGCCGGGAGGCCCGGGAACGGCTCCAGCCACCCAACGGAGCAGCCAAGCCGTCCACCCATCAACTCCGGCTGTCACTCAGCCATGTGGTTCTCCATCATCCAGTACAGAGCAGGGATTTGCACACTGGAGAGACGTTGATGGGGTCCCTGATGGGGAATAAGATGCCCCCAGAGTTCCAACTGGCCGACTTGGGACCTCGGTTTCCCCATGTGCCCAGCAAGGTCTGCCCAGGTGATGTCTAAAAGGCCTCTCCATCCGGCTCCAACATTCCATGATGTGATGGTTTTGATGCAAACACACAGCCCAGGGGCCTGTGCTGGGGTTACAGGGCAGAACACTGACTAAGATCCTCACTTGGGTCTCTTTGGATCCCTGGTCCCCTCTCTGTGCTCTGTGTACATCTGCCCACTATTCCACACCATTTCACTGTGGCAGAGCCTGGCCCGATCAAAACTCCTCTTCTGAAACCACACATGTACACCCTGCAGTGCAGGCGAGGTCACTGGTCTGGCTCTGCCAGCAGAGGAAGGACCACCATCCCAGCTCGGCCCCTCCGTGCGCTCTTTCTCTCCAGGCTCATCAGCCAATTGCACAATGGAGACGGCACAGCCACACCTGAAGGGATCCTCAGTCCTTGAGTCAGCGCCTGCATGTCACCCACAAAGCATCCAATTCAACTACAACAAGGGTGAGGGTGAGTCTACTGGCCTTGCTTAACCAAACTGACCCACTCACCAAACTGACACCACTTGACCCAGGAGAGGAACGACTGGCCTGCGGTCACTCGGGGAGACGGACACAGACCAGCTCTGCACCCCGTGATTGCATACCAAGTACTTGAAGGGACCCTGTCCCTGTTCTTCAACACTAACCCACTCTACTCCTCCCCAAAACCTTGCAATGCGAGTTCACTACACTTCCCCCCAAACACAAGATGAACAAAGAAAGAAACCAAACAGAAAGGAGAAAAATCTACACCAAGACTCCTAACAGAGGACAATCTGAAAAGAAAGTGAGTAACAGTCTCAGCCTTATGCTCCCTAGTAGGCAAGGCAAAGAGGGAAATAAGCTGGGTCACAGAGCTCTTGCCAGCAACAGAAAACACTGGTTCACGGTGAGGGACAGGTGCTGTGTTGGGGAGGGGGACACGTCTGCGGGGTCACTGTGTGAGGGCTTCGATGTCTGGACAGGAGGCCCCGAAGCTGGCCGCCTCCAGGACACAAGGGCAGCTTTGCAGCCCTGCCTGTGGCCTGACTGGCTCCTGGCGGAGAGCTCCTCAGAGCAAGGCTTCCTCCTTGCTAGTGTCAACATGGCAGCGCCACAGTAATGATGGAAAATATTTGCATACCGCACCCGCGATGGGTTGTTTGGACCATCTGGCTACTGGATGCGGTAAGTGTTGTCAACACATGGCCCTTCCACGAACACTGCGCCTGAGCACGGTGGGGGCCGGGCTGCAGGGACTGGAAATGGTGCCACATCGCCCACCACGGGGAGCCCGAGGCCATCTTCCGCTGCCGTGTCTGTGGCCCACGCCCACGGTCAGCCTCAACCGCCTGCAGGTCAGCAGCAAGCCTCTCCAGTGACCACCCCCTGACCTATCTGGGCTCAGGACTGATAATTACGGTCTAACTTCCCTTTATCAAGGGCTCTTTAGTGCTCAAGTGCCACCAACAAGGCTCGTCTCGGCAAGACAGCTCTGCTCCACGGCTGCCTGGGGGACTCCTCCCGTGATCTCAGGGGACGGCCAGGAACTCTCAGAGGCAAACGCAGCTCAGTTCACTGGCTTCTACCCGCGCTGTCACACTCAGCAAGGAGGGACCGGGACCGGGTGCCACGACTCCAGAAGGGTGGAGGATGGTGACCCTAACCTCAGCCAAGTCAAAGTTGCTCCCCTGCTCCGTTCATCGTGAGACGCCACTGAGTGTTCATTCCAGGCTGAATGCAGAGACGTTCCGTCCCGGGTTGACAATACACACTTTTTCCTTTTCTTCTTTTTTAGTCTGTGTAGGGTGGGTTGTTTTATTGTTATTTTCTTAATTTTAGTAAGAGGGAAAAAGTTCCACCGGAGCCTGCTCAGAAGCAGCAATTTCCTTAATGAGAAGCCTGCACTTGCCACCCACGAGGCTGTGTCACCACGGCAGTCGCGTGGCCCTGTGACGGTGCTGAGTCGTGTCACCACCTTGACGGCTGAGTCGAGGGCCGCTCATCCCAGGTGTTGGCGAGGACGGCTGGGTCTGCTCCACGAGAGCTGGCAATGCCTGCAGGGAAGGCCTGGCGTTGCTCCTCTCCAGTGGGAATTCATACATTTCAGTTCTCTGCGAATTCAAACATCCCAACACAGGGCATTCTGGGCCTGGCTGTAGCCATCCTAGGTTCAAGAGCCAGTGCCAGGGTAAGGGCGGCACACCAGTGAAGATGCTTCCTGGGACACCCACATCCCCCGTCAGAGAGCCTGGGTTTGAGCCTTGGCTCCGCTCCCAATTCCAGCCTCCTGCTAACGCGTAGCCTGACCGGCAGCAGCTGATGGCTCCAGTAGGGAGTTCCCAGCTCCTGGTTTCGGCCTGGTGCAGCCCAGCCCCGCCCCAGTCATTGTGGGTATCTGGAGAGTCAACCAGGGGATGGAAGACTCTTCTCTTTCAAATACAATGAAAACAAATAAATAAATATATTTTTGAGAGAGTCAGTGTCGGCTCTGCAGGGCTACGCAAGCTTGGGGGGTCAGTTTGCCCCTGAATCTCTTGGTTGTGAGGTGAGGACAAGGCTCTAAGTAGCTGTGTCGTCTACCAGGCATGGTAGCCCACGGAGGGCCACTGGTCTTCTTCCAGACTAGGGCTCCTCTCTCTGCAGCAGGCTGAGGCCCTCAGACTTCACTGACGGAGACAGGATGGTGAAAAAGTCGAGCCCTTGTCTCCTCGTGGCAGGAGGCTCCTTCACCATCAAAGGCGGCCCGAGGCCAGAGTGACAGCCGGCTCATGGCTACACCCTCCAACAGCACCGGGAGTTAGCAGCTGCCTCTCCCGAGAATAATTACAACCCCGATGACACCATCACCGCTGAAACACCGGCACCTCTGGGAAGCTGATGGCCTTGCAGAGCCCAAGCTGGATCTTCGTGGAGCTCCTCCTTGCCAGGCAGACCCCAGAGGCCCCACAGAAGTGTCCGCCTGAGCACAGACATTCACACCACCCTGCAGGACTTCCTCGTCTTCCCAAAAGGGACTTTGTGCCCATTATTAAATACTAACTCCCGGGACTGGCGCCATGGCTCACTTGGTAATCCTCCGCCTGTGGCACCGACATCCCATAGGGGCGCCGGGTTCTAGTCCCAGTTACTCCTCTTCCAGTCCAGCTCTCTGCTGTGGCCCGGGAAGGCAGTGGAGGATGGCCCAAGTGCTTGGGCCCTGCACCCACATGGGAGACCAGGAGGAAGCACCTGGCTCCTGGCTTCGGATTGGCGTAGCTCCGGCCATAGTGGCCTTTTAGGGGGTGAACCAATGGAAGGAAGACCTTTCTCTCTGTCTCTCTTTCACTGTCTAACTCTATCTGTCAAATAAAAAAAAATTAAAAAAAAAAAAAATACTAGCTCCCCAGTCCTGCTCCCTGCCTCCTTTGTCCCTGGTCATCTACTGTGAATGGCAGCTCTTTAGAAGTAATGCCTTACTTGGAAGAAAATGTTTTAATATGACAGTTCTGTGAGATCCAAGCCCACTGAGGTTCTCCAGGGCCCATGCGTGTTCCCCACACACAGGTCAGCTCAGGCCACTGGGAGCCAGAAAGAACCTGGCGCATCTCAGACACTCCGTGACAGACGGACGGAGGAGGGGCAGGGCAGCTGCTGACCCTTCCCCCTCCCCCATCAGGAAGGAACCTCCTAGACCACAACCTGACTGTCGGAATCCAGACCCCAAGCTGCGGCCCCTTGCTCTGCCACGCTCAGGCGGGCGGCTGTTGACGTCAGACCTCCGCGGAGCCTGCTCTCGGCAGAAAAGGCCCTTGGCAGAGGAGTGCTCTCCAGGTTTTCATTTTACTTAAAAGCTCTTCCTTGCCTGGGGATTTGAGGTTAAAAACCATGGCCTCGCACTCACATACTGCAAGTGGGAGTGCAAATGGGCACTACCTCTATGGAGAGCAATGTGGGAATACCGATCACAACTAAAGAACAGCCCTCGACCCAGCCACTGTGCCTCTGGAAATTTACTCCATGGATAGGAGAGGACCTGTCTGCATGAAAACCAACGAGGCAGAGCATCCCTGCAGGGCTGCTTACTTGTCATCTTCTACAAGACCATCACGGAACCACTTTAACACCGGAGGGTCCCTCCGTCGGCAGAAGCCCAAGTCCTGCGTGAGAAGAGCCAGGCGACTCCACATGAACCACGAGAACTTTCTCCGGCACTTAAGGATGGTAAGTTCAAAAAAACCAGATGCCAGACATAAGACTGTTGCAACATGCATTCACATTTGCATAGAATCTTTCTGAAACAGGACACGCGCGTGTGCGCACACACACACACCACCAGCAAATAGCCCTGTCTCTGGGAGGAAAGCAGAGATGAACACAGAGTGGGAGAGGCCTCGTGTTTTCCTGCAGACCAACCCCCTTCAATCTGGTACAGGAGCAATGCGGTACTCCCACAAACAACTTCCTAGCGGCCACACAGGATCTGCGCTGCGTACTTTGCTACTTAGCTGTAATTGCTGGGTTCCACAAATCCAGGGGGCATCTGACTTCTCCTTGGAACCTGGTGCGATGTCATGTACAACTTTTTGAATGTTTTGTAATTTCTTTCGAATGAAAGATCGAGCTACAGTAGAGAAAGCATCTGAAACACAGTGTTTATGGAATACTAGAAAACTGAGAGTCCTGAACTGGTGGGGAAGGAAGAGATCAGTGGGAACAGGAACTGACTGACATCTAAATACAAAAAGCGGATTTGGTAAATGTGCCAATTACACTGGCAGAGTAATTGGGCCAGTGGTAAAAGTTTAACAGGAGGCTTTTTGTTTGTTTTTAATTTTAGAGGCAGGCATTGTAGTGTAACAAGATAAGCCATGGCTTGGGGTACCCGCACCTCATATCCAAGCTTCCTGGATTAAAGTTCCAATCTCTTCCCACTGAGCTTTTTGCTAATGGGCCCGGAAAGCAGCAGACGATGGTTCAAGTGCTTGGGTCCCTTCTCCCTGGGTGGGAGACCAGGATGGAATTTCTGGTTCCTGGCTCTGGCTTGATCCAGCCCCTACCATCTGGGGAGTGAATCAGCAGATGGAAGATATTTCTGACTTTCTCTCTCTGGCTTTCAAATAAATAAATAAAATGTAAATTGTGATAACTATTGTATATTTTTAAAAATTCCAACATTCAGGGGCCACGGTTGTGGCACAGCAGGTAAAGCCATCATCTGTGGTGCCGGCATCCCATATGGGTGCTGGTTCATGTCCAGCTGTTCCACTTCTGATCCAGCTCCTGCTGATATGCCTAGAAAAGCACCAGAAGATGGCCCGTGTCCGTGGGCCTCTGCACCCATGTGGGAGACTTGGATGAAGCTGCAGGCTCCTGACTGGACCAGGCCAGCTCCACCTGTTGCGGACACTGGAGGAGTGAACCAGCAGATGGAAGACATCCCTCTCTGTAACTCTGCCTTTCAAACAAACAAATAAATAAATAAATCTTAAGAAACAACAACAGGTCGGCGCTGCGCCTCACCAGGCTAATCCTCCACCTGCGGCGCCGGTACCCCGGGTTCTAGCCCCGGTCAGGGCGCAGGATTCTGTCCCGGTTGCTCCTCTTCCAGTCCAGCTCTCTGCTGTGGCCCAGGAAGGCAGTGGAAGATGGCCCAAGTGCTTGGGCCCCTGCACTCGCATGGGAGACCAGGAGAAGCACCTGGCTCCTGGCTTCGGATCGGCACAGAGCCGGCCATAGCGGCCATTTTGGGGGGTGAACTAATGGAAGGAAGATCTTTCTCTCTGTCTGTCTCTCTCACTGTCTAACTCTGTCAAAAAAAAAAAAAAAAAAAAAAAAAAAGACAAAAAGAAACAACAACAACATTTAATGCTTCTTTTCCAATAGTAGAATGCAAAGAAAATAATGAATGGCCCAAATAATTCTAAGATACCTTTTTTGGACCCACACTGCAGACTTCTAATTCTATAAAACCCATCCTGATGGGATCCTAAAAAGCCAGAAAGTAGACTTGAAAAACCATCAGGGACAGGCGTCTGGCCTGGTTCTTAAGATGCCAGGCAGGATACCCACATCCCATGTTGGAGGTCTTGTACTTAAATTCTGACTCTGTTTCCAACCGTAGCTTCCCAGCTTCCTGCTTATGCAGACTCTGGGAGTCAGCAAGTGGGTCCCTGCCACCCAGCAGGGAACCCTGGATTGAGTTCCCAGATTCTGATGTCAGCCTGACCCAGCCCTGGGGAATGAACAGAGGAGGATGGGAGTTTCTCTCTCTCTCTCTCTCTCTCTCTGTGTGTGTGTGTGTGTGTGTGTGTGTATGTGTCTCGGAAATAAGAAAGTAAAAAAGCCAATCAGATTCTCCAGGAAGTTGATCCGTAGACTGGCTTGGGAACTCTTGCCCTATTAACCTCTCTGATGCTTGTCTTACTCCTGGCCCTGACCCAGCCTGTCAAGCAGGCTGACAGCAACCTGGACTTTGGAGAAGTGGGCCAACCAGCAGGTCAAGAACACCAAGCCTCAAGGAAAAATTGTCAGAACCCAAGGATGTTAGCCCTAGAATTACACCCACACTCTTAAGTGTTTGTGCAAAACCACACTGAGGAAGGAAAAGAAAAGGAAGCAAGGGGAGAGGAGAGTGATCAGAAAGGAAGTAGAGGGAGGAAAAGTATTTGGAAAGGAAGAAGGCGGAGGGCAGGGCCACCTAAAAGGAAGTGGAGGAGGGGCTTGTCAGAAAGGAAGGGAAGGACCGGTGCTGTGGCACCGCTGGTGAAGCTGCCATCTGCAATGCCTGCATCCCATATGGGTGCCGGTTCAAGTCCTGGCTGCTCCACTTCCCATCCACTCCCTGCTGATATGCCTGGGAAAGCAGCAAAGGATGGCCCAAGAGCTTGGGCCTCTGCACCCATGTGGGAGAACCAAAGGAAGCTCCTGGTTCCTGGCTTCGGACCGGCCCAGCCCCAGCTGTTACAGCCACTTTGGGAATGAACCAACAGATGGAAGACCTCTCCCTCTGTCTCTCTGTCTTCTCTCTGTAAGTCTGACTTTCAAGGAAATAAAATAAATCTTTAAGACAAAAAAAAAAAAAAAGAAAAGAAAAAAGAAAGAAAAAAAAAAGAAATAAGGAGAGGGGAGAGCGATCAGAAAGGAAGCAGAAGGAGGGGAAAGTAGACAGAACGGAAGTAGGAGTTCTCTGCTGTGGCCTGGGATAGCAGCAGAAGACGGCCCAAGTCCTTGGGCCCCTGCACCCACGTGGGAGACCCGGAGGAAGCTCCTGGCTCCTGGCTTCAGATCAGCACAGCTCTGGCCTTTGCAGCCAATTGGGGGATGAACCATTGGATGGAAGACCTCTTTCTCCCTCTCTGCCTCTCCTTCTCTCTTTAATTCTGACTTTCAAATAAATAAATAAATCTTATTTAAAAAAAAAAAAGAGGTTCTCTTGTCTTAAAAAAATAAAATGAAATAAAAAAAGAAAGGAAGTAGGGAGGAGCTTGTTGTCATAAAGGAAGTGGGGGAGGAGCTTGTAGGAAGTAGGGGGAGGAGTTTGTTGTCAGAAAGGAAGTGGGGGAGGAGCTTGTAGGAAGTAGGGGGAGGAGTTTGTTGTCAGAAAGGAAGTGGGGGAGGAGCTTACAGGAATTAGGGGGAGAAGCTTGTTGTCAGAAAGGAAGTAGGGAGGAGCTTGTTGTCATAAAGGAAGTGGGGGAGGAGCTTGTAGGAAGTAGGGGGAGGAGTTTGTTGTCAGAAAGGAAGTAGGGGAGGAGCTTACAGGAATTAGGGGAGGAGCTTGTTGTCAGAAAGGAAGTAGGGAGGAGCTTGTTGTCATAAAGGAAGTGGGGGAGGAGCTTGTAGGAAGTAGGGGGAGGAGTTGTCAAAAAGGAAGTAGGGGAGGAGCTTACAGGAATTAGGGGGAGGAGCTTGTTGTCAGAAAGGAAGTAGGGAGGAGCTTGTTGTCAGGAAGGGAAGGGAGCAGCCTGGAGAAGTGAGGGGAGGGGACAGTCATCAGAAAGGAAGTGGGGGGAGGGAAGCCTTGTCAGAAAGGAAGTAGGGGGAGGGGGGAACTGTCAGAAAGTAGGGGCCTGATGGGCTCAGCCTGTGAACATCTGGCGGATGCAGCCATCTGTGGCCTCCCTATCATGACCCCAGAACCTCACCTGGGTTGTGTAAGCCTCCATCAGCTGAATCGCCCAGCCATTCCTCAAAGGCTGAATTATCCCTGGTGCTCCTGGTGACTGAAAGACAGGCAGGGGGCTGGCACTGTGGCACAGTGGGTTAAAGCCCTGGTCTGCAGTGCTGGCATCCCCTATGGGCACTGGTTTGAGTCCTGGCTGCTCCACTTCCGATCCAGCTCTCAGCTATGGCCTGGGAAAGCAGTAGAAGATGGCCCAAGTGCTTGGGCCCCTGCACCCGCGTGGGAGACCTGGAAGAAGCTCCTGGCTCCTGGCTTCAGATCGGCACAGCTCCAGCTTTTGTGGCCATTTGGGGAGTGAACCAGTGGATGGAAGACCTCTCTCTGCCTCTGCCTCTCTTAACTATGCCTTTCAAATAAATAAATAAATCTTAAAAAAAAAAAAAGGCAAGAAATACCTCTGAGAAAGATCAGGATAAGGACTGGGGAAAGTGACCAAGCTAATGACAAGGTGGCTGAGCTGGGTTCCGGTTTCCAGCAGGAGCTAATGATTTACTTACACCACCAGACTCCTCTTGCAGGGTCTCATGGAAACGTGGCTCTCTTTCTCACTCTACATGGAGGTCCTGGGGGGCCAGGACAGGGACTACAAAGCTAAAAGGGAATCCTGGGGCTCCATCTGGGAGGACTGGCAGAGAATGGCCAATCTGCGCTCCAGGGGCGGTCATCACCCAGGACCAGTGCTGAGCCCGAGATGCCAGACTTCGAGACGCTCCCATCACAACTCCGCGGTGCACCGATGCGCTCACGACATTCTGGGAGGGGCCTCAGAACCACCCTGCTGGGAGTCCCGGGTGCTCTGCATTATACCGCATACACGGTCCCTCAACCCCTTGAGACCCAGAGGCCCAGGAGACACCAGCACCTGCCTAGACTGCCGGCTACCACCTCATTTCTAGCCAAGCAATGTGCTGGTTTGCTGCCGCCCAAGCCAATAGGTGTCTGAGGTGCTCTGTCCCGTTACCCTCACCAGCTGGTTTCCGCTGACACGTAGAAAAGCAGTGATATTTGCTCACTTATTTGCAACTGGAGGCCACCTGTCTTACTCTAAAGTTCATCTATTTTGAAACCCTAAGACAACCACTACATCCATTCAAAATATTAATTTTACAACCTCCTTTCTTTCTAAAATTTGTTTCAGAGGCAGAGAGAGAAACAGAGAATGCTCCCATCTACCAATTCACTCCTCAAACGCCTGCAACAGCTGGGGCTGGGCCAGGCTGAAGCCAGGAGCCAGGAACCAGGAACTCAATCCAGGTCTCCTGTGTGGGTGGCAGGCATCCGACTGCTTGAGCTGCCGCCCAGGGTGCATATTAGCAGGAAGCTGGAATGAGGAGCTGAGCTGGGACTTGAACCCAGGCACTCTGACGTGGGACACAGGTGTACCATGCAGCATCTTAACTGCTACGTCTGCCCCCAGAAACCTCCTTTTTCTTAAAAAAAAAAAAAAAGATTTATTAATTTATTTGAAAGAGTTACACAAAGAGAGGAGAAGAGGCAAAGAGAGAGAGAAAGAGAGGTCTTCCATCCTCTGGTTCACTCCCCAATTGGCTGCAATGACCAGAGCTGTGCTGATCCAAAGCCAGGAGCCAGGAGCTTCTTACAGGTCTCCTACATGGGTGCAGGGGCCCAAGGACTTAGGCCATCTTCTACTGCTTTCCCAGGCCATAGCAGAGAGCTGGATCAGAAGTGGAGAGGCTGGGATTAGAACCAGTGCCCATATGGGATGCTGGTACTGCAGGTGGCTGCTTTACCCGCCACGCCACAGCGCCAACCCAGAACCTCCTTTCTGAGAGTCATGTCTCGGCCCTCTGCCCTGGCCTCGTGCACTGGCTTCCACCCAGAACTGATCACATTAATGACAGGGCACACTTACCTCCCAACAGATATTAAAAGGGAAGCCAGTGCTTTCTAGATGCTATTTGGTCCTGAAATCCTTTTCTGACGCACACCCAGGAGGTTCTGTGTTCCTCACACACACTTTGCAAAATGCTCTTAGAATGTGTCTGTCAATTAAGGACGACGTCACCACTGAATGGAGATGTTCTTTGTCACCGAAATCTTGGCCTATCCTTCAATCTCTGTTTTTAAGTATAGTGGATGTTGAATTTTATCAAATGGTTTCCTGGTTTCTATCTAAAGTATCTTAGTTTGGTTTTTTCCTTTCCTCTTTTTCTCTTTTAGATTTCCTAATATTTATTCATCTGCTAATGTTTAATCATCTGCTAACAGGGCCGGTTCACATCCCAGCATAATGCACCTTGTGCTGGGCACCTGCACAGAGGGACAGAGAGGCAAAAAGAGACAAAGAGTCCCTGCTCACAGAGGAAAGGCACACGAGAGAAAGCCACACCTGCACACAGCAGCAGGCTCTCTGCTGTGCACTGGCGGTTCATGCACTCTCAGGACCCAGTGAGCCACGAGCGAATCAGGTTCATCACCAAGGGCGTCCTTTAGGAGGTAGCACAGAGCAACTGGGGACAGGCTGGGCATGAAGGTCTCTGGATTTGAATCCTTCCTGCCTTGTGGGGGGGCCAAGGGCACGCCTTCCAGAACCACAGATTTCTCCACAGTGAAAGAGCAGAATTAACTACAGACTAAATGGGACCTCTGGAGACTCCCAGCTCAGCCTCCTTTGTTTACAGAAGCTGAGGTTCAGAGAGGGGAACTGACTTGCCCATGGTCACCGAGACACCCCTGCAGCCCTCTTGGCTCCGAGGGGGTAAAGGAAGAGAAGCAAGTGTTTTGAGGCCTTGGGCAGAAAGGAAGAGAACAGCCATGTTCATGGCTTTCCCTGTAAGAAATGCTATTGCTTCTACTTTGAAAACTGGCTGGAGAGCCGGCGATGTGGCACAGCAGGTTAAGCTACAGCCTGGGATACCAGCATCCAGTGTGAGTGCACATTGGAGTCCTGGCTGCTCCACTTCTGATCCAGTTCCCTGCTAACGTGCCTGGGATAGCAGAGGAAGATGGTACAAGTGGTTGGACACCTGCACCCACGTGGGAGACCTGGATGGAGATCCAGACTCCTCGCTTCAGCCTGGCCCAGCCGTAGCTGTTGCAGGAGCAGTAGTGAACCAGTGAATAGAAGATTGATCTCTTTCTGCAAATCTTTCAAATAAATAAATATCAAGAAAGAAAGACAGGGGAGGGAGGGAGGGAGGGAGGGAGAAAAACTGGCTGCATTACGAGATGGCCAGTGTTCTAGGCTCAGAGTGTGGAAGCCAGAGGAAGGAGGGACCTGGCTGGGGAAATGGGAAGATTCCCAACACACACCCAGCTCACCCACAACATCCCTACCTTCCCCGTCAACACGTCAGATAGGTGAGGACAGCTCACCACGTTCATTCACTCAGCGTGCACGGACTGGAGAATTGGAGAATGTCCCCCTAAAACTCATGTCCTTCCCGGAAACTCAGGAGTGATTTTATTTGGAAATGTGGTGTTTGGAGGTGTTAGCTGAGATGAGGTCACACCACCCCAGCAGCCTGCACCCTAAATCCAGTGTGGTAGTGTCTTAGAAAACAACGTACCCAGAGGCAGAGGCACAGAGGAAGACGGCTGACCAAGGGACGGCTTGGTGATGCATCTGCAAGCAGCGGCGGCACAGAGGCAACCAACCATGAAGACACCTTGAACTTGCACTTGCAGCCTCCTGGCCGTGAAAGAATAAATCTCTGTTGTTTTGAGTTACCTGCTTGGTGGCACTTTGTTCCGGTGGCCTCGGGAAGCTCACAAACACGTGTTACAAAGCAGTCTCTGCGGGCCCTTGAGCAGGAGGTTGCAGGAGGCAGAGGGAGAGTCTGGTTCTGTCTGGAACCCTCCGGCACATCACACTTTCCCCCTGCCCCATCCAATCACCAGCCGCACTTTCCACTGCACTGTCAGGCACTGCAGCTGACTACGGCCTCTCCCGGGAGGGACTGTGTACCCAGCATGTTTCACAGGCCTCGCACAGGGCTGAATCCACACTCCATCAAGTGCTGGGTGTACTCAGCACCGTGCAGGTGCTTCCACACACATTCTCCTTTAAGCTTCAGGACCAGCCAGAGCCCAGGAAGGGACAGAGCATGGGAGCCAGTCAAGCCCCCCGGACTGGCTGCCTGGGGCCCATGGATCCCAGCACGCCCACTGGTGTCCCAGCTGCAGTCCTGCCCCTCACCAGTGCTGCCTCCCCCTCACCCTGCAGCTGGGGAACCAGGGCACGCATGTAGCTGGCATCTGCTCTTGGAAAGGTATTTATCTTTCCATTCACTGAGAGCAAGCAAGAGCCATAAAAGGACATGCCCAACGTCAGGTGCACAAGGGCTTGAGAGACAGCAACCAGGCACAGCCACGGACTGCAGGAACACCCTCCTCAAAGAGCCCACAGCACTGCTGAGCGGGGGGTCCTAGCAGGGTACAGCCACCTCCCGGGTACTAGGGTCAGCGAGGTGTGCCACAGAGGAGAGCAAGGTGTGACCTGGGTCCAGGAGCCACTCAAGGTTCTAAGCAGTACCCATGAGCAACCCTACCAAACCTGAGCGTTTTGTTCAATTTCTATCTTTTTTTTAAATTACATTTTAACCTTTTTAAGTGTACAGATTCAGTGGCACTAAGGACATTCGCAATGCTGTGCAGCCCCCACTGCTGTCCATGTCCAGCACTTTGTCACCACCTCAACAGAAACTCCCATCTCCCCACACCCAGCCCAGGCACCCACTCTTCTGCTTCCTGTCTCTGAATTTGCCCACTCTGGGGCCCTCAGCTGAGTGGGAGCAAACGGTCCTGCCCTCCTGTGTCTGGATTCCAATCAGCACATGTCCTCAAGGCTCACTCACATTTAGCACGGACCAGGACTTCACCTCTTGATGGCCCAGTCACCTGCCATGGTGCCTCTCCACTCACCACTGCTGCACACGTGGGCTGTTCCACCTGTGGCTACGGCGAATGGTGCTATGAGCACAGGTTCGAGTCCCTGCCTCCGACTCTTTCAGGCATGGACCTAGGGGTGGCATCACTGACTCAGGCTGCAATGCTGTGTTTAAGTATTCAAGGGACACCAAACCACCTTTGGCAGGGCTGCGCCATTTTCTGTTTTCATCAGCAATGTCCGAGGGCTGGGCCGGGTTTTTACTGTTGTTTATGTGATAGCCAAAAACTTGAGATTTTTAAAGAAAGGGCAGAAGCAAATCCTGAGACGATCCCAGACAGGGTCCCCTGGCCAGCTTCTCCCTGCTGTCACATACTGGGCAGCAGAGGGCCGTGGAGTAAGGAGAACCCAGGTCTAACTCCAGCCCTGCTGGTCACTGGCTGTGTGACTCCAGGCAGCTATTTTACCCACTCTTAGTCTAAGCCTTAGTCACAACCACCGTGATCACTCAGCTAGCGCTGCCAGTCAACCTTCCACTGGAGGTAGGCTAAGAATCAACATGGACAGAGGACAGTATTTGAATAGCCTCCTAAACTCCACGGGAGTAGTACCAGAAGGGAAGACTATCTTTTACTATCGTGTAGGACAAGGTCTACAACACTTATTCTCTCTGCCTCCTCTTCCACAGCCTAGGAATGAGGAACCAAGATCAAGGAAACAGTAGAAGACAAGGAATAGAGCGAAAATCTGATGATCTCCCAAGTGCACCCAAGTGCAGTCATTGCCACACACACACACACACACACACACGCGCGTGCCTCCCGCACCATAGGCTCAAACTTTGCCCAAATCGATTAC
The DNA here is from genome assembly GCF_964237555.1 of Oryctolagus cuniculus. Taxonomy (NCBI): domain Eukaryota; kingdom Metazoa; phylum Chordata; class Mammalia; order Lagomorpha; family Leporidae; genus Oryctolagus; species Oryctolagus cuniculus. Next base: position 6,161,973 of record NC_091452.1, on the reverse strand, counting down.
GTCACCAGATCCAGACAAGCAGGCAGGGCAGGAACTGTCACTCCACTGTCAGAGAGAGAAATGAGCCTGCCCCAGATCACCTCGCACCTCGGGACCCCTAGTCCAGGTCAGTCACAGCACAAGCACTGCACGCAGGCCCGAGCCCCACACAGCATGCAGCAGCAGGAACCACGTCTCCCTGCCACACACGCACACACACACACAACACACACATGCATGCACGCACACCCCAACTGAGGTCTTGGCTAAGAAGCTGCAGGAAGGAAACAGGATCTGCTTCCCTGGCTGGCAGGAAAGGCGTGTGGCCTTGTGGGCCATCAGCCTGGTATCTCCATAGTGATAGAGACTGTGGGGCTAAAAATAGAATCCTACCTTCTGAACTCCATCTGTCTGCTCCACCAGTGACCGACAGACAGCTCGATGGCCATGAAACGTCCCCGAGCCATGACAAGGGGCTCTGTGGGGCAACTGCCAGGAAGCTCTCTGGCCATACACACTCTGAGCCCACAAATCCACCCTTCACGGTGGGCCCAGGGGGCTCCCCTCAAGCCTGGCACATAAGAAACGTTCCTGCTCCGGATGTGCCGTGTGACAGGTGTCTCCACTCCGAGTTCCAGACGGCGCTCAGTGCCAGCGCTGGCACTCCAAAGGCCACCGAATCCTTAACTCCAACAGCCTGTTTATCGGCATCAGGCTCAAGCCCAGCACTGTCGGCAAGAGCAGTCAGCACAGAGCTCAGGCGAGGCTCTGAGATTTCAATCTCACAGCCGCGGGACCCTGAGGAAGCTACCTTCCCTCTCTCGCCTCCGTTTTCTCATCTGTACAATGAGATTTACTTCAAAGCATCGTCACGAGATGAAGTGAGGGTCTGGCACAAGGTAGTGTACCTGGCAGGACCACACCTCAGTAATTCACCTCTGCACTGCGCCCCGTTTTCTTGGTGGGCTAGCCTGGGAACTTGCCTGTATGAGGGCCCACTCCCACGGAAAGCAGCCTTCTGCAGCGCCAGCCAGCATTTGACACACCTGAGCTAAGTGTGGCCACACCCAGCCCGGCAGACGCAGACCGCAGGCGAAAGTCAAGCAAAGGAGTCCAGGATGACAGCTAGACCCTTCCCAGGAGCCACAATAAACCCGAAAACCTATAGGTTCCGTTTCCATTAAAAACCAAAATGTTGGGGTCAACACTGTGGCGCAGCAGGCTAAAGCTCCAGGCTGCAGCACCAGCATCCCATATGGGCACCAGTTCAAGTCTCGGCTGCTCCACTTCGATCCAGCTTTCTGCTATGGCCTGGGAAAGCAGTGGAAGATGGCCCAAGTCCTTGGGCTACTGAAACCACATGGGAAACCTGGAAGAAAGTCCTGGCTCCTGGCTTCGGATCGGTTCAGCTCCAGCTGTGTGGTCATCTGGGGAGTGAACCAGTGGATGGAAGACATCTCTCTCTCTCTCTCTCTCTCTCACTCTGTATTTCAAATAAATAAAAATAAGTCATTGAAAAGAAAAAAGTGTTGAGGCCAGTACTGTGGCATAGCGGGTAAGGCCCCACATGCAACACCGGCATCCCACATGGTTACTGGTTCTAGTTCCAGCTACTTCACTTCCTATCCATCTCCTTGCTAGTGGCCTGGGAAAGCAGTAGAGGATGGCCCAAGTCCTTGGGCTACTGCAACCACATGGGAAACCTGGAGGAAGTTCCTGGCTCCTGGCTTCAATCTGGCCCAGCCCTGGCTTGTTGTGGCCATGTGGGGAGTCAACCAGCGGATGGAAGACTTCTCTCTCTCTCTCTCTCTCTGCAACTCTGCCTTTCAAATAAATAAAATAAATCTTTTAAAAAGTGTTTGGGACTGGCATTGTGGAATAGCAGGTTAAGCCACCGACTGGGACGCTGGCATTCCAAATCAGAGTGTTGGTTCAAGTTCCAGCTGCTCTGCTTTCAATCCAGCCCCCTGCTAATGTGCCTGGGAGGATGGCCCAAGTATCTGGGCCCCTGCTACCCATGTAGGAGAACCAGCAACAGTTTCAGGCTCTTGGTTTGGCCTGGCCGAGCCCCAGCCACTGCTGTCATTTGGGGAGTGAACCAGAGGATGTATGATCTCTCAATTTTTCCTTCCTCCCTCTCTCTGTAACTCTGCCTTTCAAATAAATAAATTAATTTAAAAAAAAAAAACTCTTATGAAGAAAGTTGCACTAAATTTCTAAAACAACAGAGTGTTTATAACTGGAGAATACTGTACTTTTCACTTTATATATTTTAAAGCTATTTAACTTTTTAAAACTGCTATTGCAGTGAGAGTAAACCCTTAAAACAGCTGTGTAGGTGCACGGGGCTGGACAGCGGTCGGAGGCACCGTGCTATACCTGCCTCTAGGTGTCTGGGGCTTACTCAACACGCGTGACTAGGAGTTCCCCAGGGCCCTTCCCCTAGCCCCTGGTAACCCTTGCTCCACTCGCTGATTCTCTGCATGTGACAAGGGCAGTGGCATTGCACTTATCTTTCTGTGCCTGGCTCATCTCGCTCAGTTCAGTGTGCTCAGACTCATCCACATCACATCGCTGCACAAGGTGGCATCTCCTGAATTGTTTTAAAACCCTCAAACCCATTCTTTTTTTTTTTCTTTTTTTTTTTTTTTTGACAGGTAGAGTTAGACAGTGAGAGAGAGAGAGAGAGACAGACAGAAAGGTCTTCCTTTTCCATTGGTTCACTCCCCAAATAGCTGCTGCGGCCGGCACGCTGTGCCAATCCGAAGCCAGGAGCCAGGTGCTTCCTCCTGGTCTCCCATGCGGGTACAGGGACCCAAGCACTTGGGCCATCCTCCACTGCCTTCTGGGCCACAGCAGAGAGCTGGACTGGAAGAGGAGCAACCGGGACAGAATCCGGCGCCCCAACTGCGACTAGAACCCGGTGTGCTGGCGCCGCAGGTGGAGGATTAGCCTAGTGAGCTGCGGTGCCAGCCCTCCTGAATTTTTAAGGCTGAATAATGTTCCATTGTATGAATCTACCATTTAATTTTTTTAAAAAAAATATTTATTGGGCCTGTGCTGTGACTCAATAGGCTAATCCTCCGCCTGTGGCGCTGGCACACTGGGTTCTAGTCCCAGTTGGGGAGCCGGATTCTGTCCCGGTTGCTCCTCTTCCAGTCCAGCTCTCTGCTGTGGCCCAGGAAGGCAGTGGAGGATGGCCCAAGTGCTTGGGTCCCTGCACCCACATGAGAGACCAGGAGGAAGCAGCTGGCTCCTGACTTCGGATCAGCGCGGTGCACCGGCCGCAGCACGCCAGCTGCAGCAGCCATTGGGGGGGTGAACCAACAGAAAAAGGAAGACCTTTCTTCTCTCTGTCTCTCTCTCTCTCACTGTCCACTCTGCCTATCAAAAAAATATATTTATTTATTTATTTGAAAGGCAGAGTTACAGAGAGGCAGAGGCAGAGAGTGAGAGAGGTCTTCCATCTGCTGGTTCACTCCCCAGATGGCCACAATGGCTGGGGTTGAGCCGATCCGAAGCCAGGAGCTTCCTCTGGGTCTCCCATGTGGGCGCAGGGGCCGAGTACTTGGGCCATCTGCTACTGCTTTCCCAGGCAATAGCAGAGAGCTGGATGGGAAGTGGAGCAGCCAGGACTTGAACTGGTGCCCACATGGGATGCCAGCACTGCAGCGGCAGCTTTACCGACTAAGCCACAGCGCCAGCCCATGATTTGATTCTTTAAAGGTATCTTTGTATCGTTTCTCGGCCTTTTGGCTAAGATCCAGTGTAAAAGGTATCTTTGTGAATTCACCATGAACATATAAGATTATTACTTCAAAAAAATTTTAATGAATTTACAAAACCAGGAACAAAAAACCAGGAAATTAATTAGTGCTAAATGAAAGAGGTCTTTTGCTTGTTCTTGCTGAGCTCCTCCCACCCCAACCTCTTCCTCAATCCGTGTGACCTTTGGCAGTCCACCCTTCAGCCTGGTGATCTTCCACATAATCTGTGACAGATCACGATGCAAGATTACGACTGTGATACTGACTCTGCTACAGCTAATTTGTAAAGAGCCTTAAAATTCTCAGATAAGGAAGCATGATGGATGCAACTCATCATCAGAACCCAGCCCTAAGATAACAATTAAGCACCCTTAATTGGTGAATATATTGGAAAGACACAGCACCACTTCCCAGGCACAGCCACACAAGAAACTGCGCCCCATGATGCGTTTCCTAGGTCAGGGAGCTAATTCACATCCAGAGTTAATTAGCCTAACGAAGGCCAGCGCGAACTGGCGAGTTCCAGACTGGCTTTCCGCTCTGACTCAGCAACCCCTGGAGGCTGCCGATGTCATCCTCCTGGCTTTGCCGCCTGGAGCACCAAGGCAAAGGGTGTGGGGACAGCTCCCCAGGGAGCTCAGTGACTTCCGTCTCCCCGACTACTGTCTGCTGGGGTCAGCAGGCACTGAGAAAGCCACCTTCCCCTGGCCCTCGTTCCAGAAAATCGGCAAGAACCTTCTGGCAGGTGCAATTCACAGGTAGGTGCCTCTGGAAGGCTTAGGTGGGTGGAGGGCCCACCACCCCTCCTACCTATGACGGATGAAGACCTGTTCTGTGCCTGACCAGGATGACAGCAGCCCCCACATGTAGGTGCCTGACTATTCACAAAACCAGCTCCACCCAGTCTCTCCCTGGGCCCACTCAGCATCCCCAGGAGGGAGCACTGGGATCCTTGTTGGACTGGATACTGAAGGCAAGGAACAGAAAGGTGCCATGTCAAAGGCCACCCACCTCACCTAGTGGCCCTAAGCCCCAGCCCATTGTCTTTTATTGTCCTTCACTCAGAGGCAAACCAAAGCTGAAATCTCACTGGTCAAGGAGCACCCAAACGTTCACCAATGAATGGAGAAACAAAATATGGCCCATCCATCTGTGCAATGGACTACTATTCAGCCTTAAAAGAAGGAAATTCTGAACCTGCTAGGATACAAGTGAACACTGAGGACATCACACCCAGTGAAAAAGGCCTCCCCCAAACACCACAGGATTCCACCTGCACGGGGTACCTACTGGAGTTCAGAGACGGAGAGGAGAAGTAGGAGTGCCTGGGAGTCGGGGAGAGGGAAGGGGGCTGGTGTTTGAAGGTTTCAGCTGGACCAATGAAGAGCTCTGGAGCTGGATGGTGGGGAGGGCTGGCTGCACACCACGTGACTGACCTTCATGCCGCTGAACCTTACACCTGGAGATGACTGAAATGGTAAATCATTACGCATATCTTATCACACACACACACAAAGGAATGAAGTACTAACCCACACCACAACGTGGATGAACCTTGAAAACACAATGCCGAGAGGCCGGCACTGTGACGTAGCTGGAAAGCTGCCCACTGCAGTGCCGGTTTGAGTCCCAGCATCCCATATGGGCACTGGTTCAAGTCCCAGCTGCTCCACGTCTGATCCAGCTCTCTGCCATGGCCTGGGAAAGCAGTGGAAGATGGCCCAAGTGATTGGGCCCCTGCACCCGCGTGGGAGACCTGGAGGAAGCTCCTGGCTCCTGGCTTCGGATTGGCCAAGCTCTGGCCATTGCAACCATTTAGGAAGTGAACCAGTGGATAGAAGATCTCTCTCTCTCTCTCTCTCTCTCTCTCTCTCTGCCTCTCTGTAACTGCCTTTCAAATAAATAAATAAATCTTAAAAACAAAAACACAATGCCGAGTGAACAGAGCCAGACACAGCAGTGACATGAAATGTCCAGGCATGTCCCGGAGACCCGGGGGACGGAGGAACGGGGACTCAGGAGAAAGCGATGCCTTGCCGGACACTGGGATGCAGGAACACGTCAGAAACGTTAGTTTACATTACGTGAACTGCACCCCCAATAAAAGAGAAGAAAACTGCGTGTCTCTCCGCCCCCGCTGCTGTCTGAAGCCTCACCTGGCGTCTCCCTGGTTTCCCTCGGCCCTTCCCGCCCTTCCCCGTGTGTGCCTCCAGAGCCGCATTTTGCTCTTTGTGTCCTGGGCCAGATCACAGAGGCCTGGAGTCCTACTGAGCTATTCCAAGGACCCAATCAAGACTACAGGGAAAGCAGCGAAGGACTGGCAATGAGTCCCCTGGGAGCAGGCAGGCCTGAGCCTGAGGCCCCAGTGTGCACTTGGGGGGTACCCCAGCCCTGCCCTCCTAGGGGCTCTGCTTCTCTGAGGCTGATACGTTATCCCCGGCCCGGCCTGACAGACCCCTCCCCAAGATTTCTTTCATTCAGAGACTTGATTCAACCCCTCTCCTGCGGGAGGCACTCTAAGGAAACCGGAAAAGGGTGACTCAGCCCCTGCCCACACCCCGCTGAAGCTTACCCAAGAGTACAACCGGCCAGGTCTGACTTCAGATGGTCTGGGAAGCTCGACCGAGGGCCTCCAGCCAGAACGACGGCCCAGACGCAACTGGATCCTGGGGAGGCAGACCCCAGCACTCCTGCCGAGGGGCCCACCTGCGTCACCTCCTAATCCTCTCATCCTGGCAGTCACGGCCCCCGAGCGCCTTCCGCTCTCAGGAGAGGCCAGAGCCGCTCAGGAAGTCAGGCCCCCACGAGGAGGGCTCAGCCAAGCGCACAGCCCCCTCCTCCTCCCCTAGCTGGCTTCCTGGTGCCCTCCTTACAGGGCCAGCTCTGGTTCCCTGCTCCTGCCCTCGGAGGGAAGAAGCCAGGAAGAACCAAAAGCCGGCAGGCAGGGGAAAGACAGGACAGCCCCGAGCCCGGCTAGAGGTGGGCATGACCTCCCTCCTGCACGGGCCCCTGGGTGGGAACCGCGCTTTCCGAAAGCCCCTCTCCACCCCCAGGGGACGGGAGTCCGCACACGAGGATCCCCTGGGCAGCTGCTCCCCTTGCAGGGAAGACAAAGGCACAGTCCTCCAGTCTTACCTCCTGAGCCTAGCCCACAAATGCCCTCTGCCCTCTGCCCTCTAGCCAACACTTGTAGGGCAGACTTGACTTCACAGCAGGATCAGGGATCCCAGAGCACAAAATCTGGTCCCAAAGAATCTGCTCCAAGCCCACAAAGCCCTTTGGTCTCCTTGACAAGTAAAAGCTACAGAACAAAACAGAAGAATTCTGGTTTTCCCTCTGGAAAAACGGAGGAGTGGGGGGGAGGGGTGTGAACAATCCACAAACACAGACTGCAGACCATTTTGTATTGTTCAGACCAAGCAGGCCAGGAACACTGGTGGGTTTCAAACACAACCTGGCACAGCAGGGCCACGGAACAGACAGCGCTGGCCGAAACATGACAGGTGCAAGCTCTGGGGGTCAGATCATAACTTCTCGGGCCTCAGTTTCCCCACCTATAAAATGGGCACAACAGTGTCTGTGTGGGTCCAATGAAGCTCCCTGTGAGCAGCAGGGTATTCCATGAAAGGTGGATAAGTAGGGGGAGGCTCACCTCTGCACCTCTAACTACTGTCTGCCCACTGACACCGAGCCACCATGCCTGGGAGCCACTGGGCTGGACCAGGGCTCCTAGGAGAGGAAGAGCAGTCTTCTGGAGCAGGACTCCTAAGATCAGAAAAGCCCACCATCTAGGGTCCACCTGGCTGCGTATCGTGTGGCAGCCACTCAGCTGAACCCTCTCCAAGGAGCAGCCCTGTGCCCGCCAGGCCCACCGCTGGGCCGCCCTGGGTGCCCTGGGCCTCCCAGAGTTCATGAGCCAGCCTCCAGTTCAGTAGCCATGACCTTGAGTCTTGATTCCGCTCCACTGCCAACACCCTACGCCCAGCCCTGTGATCTTAGGGTTTCAGGGAAATGGAAAGTCATTCCTCATCGTGGAAAGGTCAGGCTCTGGGGCTTGGCTTTTTCCAAGCTCCTGCTAGCTCTTCTGTTTGTTTGATTCTAAATCCTCCCCCAGTTACCCCCACCCCACGCTGAAAAGTCAGAACATTCCTCAGGGGAGAGAACTTTTAGGGGAGGCAAGGAAAAAGGGAGGGAGTGCAACCAAGGAAAAGCGCAAAATGGGTGAAATCAGGCAGCAAAAAAGCCTCGGCTCCCAAGGAGAGCAGGACAAAGTGCGCCGGCCAGTAGTCATGACTGTGAGAGCCCAATGCTTCGGTGAGTCACCCCAGCCGGCAACTGAGATCAAACCAGGATGGGCTAGGCCAGCATCTGTGAAATGCCTCCCTAGCTAGCGCCAGCACCCAAGGCCCAGGCTACGCTGCACCCCCAGGCTACGCTGCACCCCCAGGCTACGCTGCACCCCTAGGCTACGCTGCACCTCCAGGCTACGCTGCACCCCCAGGCTACGCTGCACCCCCAGGCTACGCTGCACCCCTAGGCTATGCTGCACCCCCAGGCTACGCTGCGCCTCCAGGCTACGCTGCACCCCCAGGATATGCTGTGCATCCAGGCTACACTGCACCTCCAGGCTACACTGCACCTCCAGGCTACGCTGCACCCCCAGGCTACGCAGTGCCCCCAGGCTACGCTGTGCCCCCAGGCTACGCTGTGCCCCCAGGCTATGCTGCACCCCCAGGCTCCACTGCGCCCCCAGGCTACGCTGTGCATCCAGGCTATGCTGCACTTCCAGGCTACACTGCACCCCCAGGCTTCACTGCACCCCCAGGCTACGCTGCACCCCCAGGCTACGCTGTGCCCCCAGGCTACGCTGCGCCCCCAGGCTACGCTGCACCTCCAGGCTACGCTGCACCTCCAGGCTACACTGCGCCCCCAGGCTACGCTGCGCCTCCAGGCTACACTGCACTTCCAGGCTACACTGCACCCCCAGGCTTCGCTGCACCCCCAGGCTACGCTGCACCCCCAGGCTACGCTGCACCTCCAGGCTACGCTGCACCCCCAGGCTACACTGCGCCTCCAGGCTACGCTGCACCCCCAGGCTACGCTGCACCCCCAGGCTACGCAGTGCCCCCAGGCTCCACTGCGCCCCAGGCTATGCTGCACCCCCAGGCTACGCTGCACCCACACACTACACAAGATTAATGAGCCCCCTTCCATGCTCTGCACCCATGAAGCGAGCCACCTCGACACTGCCTCAGCGTAGAGGAAAACATGAGGCGTGGGGGGAATGAAGCTGCAGGCCCTCCAGGACCCGACCCATCGTGGATGGCCAAGCAAGGGAGCGAGCTTGTAGGAGTGGAGAGGCTCTCGTTGTTAATGGTGTTTTGGTGTTGAGTTCTTAAACACATCAAACAAATTTCCTTTGAAGCGGTGGTTCCCGACTGCAGTCGGGAGGGCTGCAGGCCTCCCACCTCCCAGATGGCTCAACCACAATAAACGTTTGGCCTGTCAGATGCACAACACTGACGAACTAATTGAAATATGCTGTAACCAGCAAACCCAAAATAAATGTGGAATAATCTTTCCTTACATGATAACCCCCTGAACTGCCTGCATGTCTGGCTCTCCCAGCCTCCTGAGCCTCACCTACGTGTGGTTTTTGAAGGACTTAAAGGCTTTTTTCCAGAGTGATTACCCAAGTGGAAAAATTTCTAATTGTAAAACAAGCTTGGTTTTTCTTTTATTAAAAGAAAGAAAGAAATCAGGCAACTGAAAAGTCAACTCAAAAAATGCCAAGGAAAGCAATTAATGGGCCCTTTAGGGCGAGAGAGGAAGCATTCCAGGTCCCAGAGCGTCCGCCTCCTGTCCAGTGCTGCAGGCAGGGAAGCCCCGCCTCCCAGCCAACTTCAGGCCGAGGCACCCTGTTCCCTGGTGGACAACCAGGAAGGGCCACCTATTCCTACTGGCACACCCCACCCCTCCCGCCTGCCCCAGGTAGGGACACTGGTGTGGGCTGAGCCCTCCCCGCGGGGCTGGGAGGCTGCGGGCCTGCTCCGACCCCCGGGGATAACAGATGCAGGAAGCACATGCACAGCCTAAGAGGCAGACTGGAGGGACGCTCCCGGCTGCCAAAGGGAGAAATCCAGGCCCTCACTGGAACCACCTCCCAGAGGCCAAGTCAGGCAGCCCTGGAGAGACAAAACGCTCATCATCTGCAGGACCTACGTGCCAGCTCCTGACGCGTGTTTCCGGAAAGTTCTGGTGGCAGAGCCCGGGCGAAAGGGGGGCTTTGGGATGTGGGGGTCCCAGGGAGCCCTGTCTCTCCTGAAACGCCTCCTTAGGAAGACGGCTCCTTGGAGGAAGGACTGTCTTCGGCTCTACGGTAGGAAGACCCGTTCTGTTGCTGCCACCCCTCTGGCCTGAGCGCACAGGGTCTCTCCTCCGCCGTGGGGAAGGGGGATGGGTACCGCCCTTCAGCGGGAAGCCGGCCCTCAGGAAGAAGCTCCAGAAAGGCCAAGGGAGGACGGCTCTCCCTTCTCGAGTGTCTAAGATGAGCAAAGGCAGGACTCCGCCCGACCGCCCGACCCGGGCTCCCATCCCCCAGGGACTGACCAAGCCAGGTGCCCTGCTCCCGCTGGATGCACTGTCAGGGCACACAGGAATACAAAGTGGCAGGTCCTCAGGTCCTCATCACTCGTGGAGTCCATGTTTGTTAAAACACACTTGTAACCCTCAAATCAACACTCATGCTGCTTTGGAGGTCATTCTCTAACTTGTGAAGAATGGCCCAACGTGCAGACGGCAGCCGAGGTCCAACCAGGCCGTCTCTGCCCCCCGGTCAGCCCTCAGCTCTCAGACTGCAAACGAGACTCCTTCTGGGGTCTGTTCAGTGCTGTTTTTGACAAATTTGTGCTTTTCGTTGGTGATTTTGCTGTTTAAAATGGCCTCCACGCACGGTGCTGCATGATGTCTTGTGTTCGTAAGTGTAAGGTTATGATGTACAAAGAAAACATGCATGTTGGATAAGCATCCTGCAGGCACAAACGACAGTGCTGTGGGCCATGAGCCCAACATTCATGAGTCAAAAATATATACAGGGGCTGGTGCCGTGGCTCACTTGGTTAATCCTCCACCTGTGGCGCCAGCATCTCATATGGGCACCTGGTTCTAGTCTCGGTTGCTCCTCTTCCAGGCCAGCTCTCTGCTGTGGCCCAGGAGTGCAGTAGAAAATGGCCCAGGTGCTTGGGCCCTGCACCCGCATGGGAGACCAGGAGGAAGCACCTGGCTCCTGGCTTTGGATCGGTGCAGCATCAACCTTAGCGGCCATTTGGCCCAACAGAAGGAAGACCTTTCTCTCTGTCTCTCTCTCTCTCACTGTCTACAACTCTACCTGTCAAATAAATTAAATATATATATATATAAAGATGTGGGCCAGCTCTGTGGCACAATAGGCTAAACCTCTGCCTGCAGCACCAGCATCCCATATGAGCGCCGGTTCAAGTCCCAGCTGCCCCTCTTCTGATCCAGCTCTCTGATTATGGCCTGGGAAAGCAGTAGAAGATGGCCTAAGTGCTTGGGCCTCTGCACCCACCTGGGAGACCTGGAAGAAGCTCTTAGCTTCTGGCTTCGGATAGACTCAGCTCAGGCCGTTGCAGGCATTTGAGGAGTGAATTAGTGGATGGAAAACCTTTCTCTCTGTCTCTCCCTCTCTCTTTCTGTAACTCTACCTCTAAAATAAATAAATAAAATATTTATATATACATAGATAGATCTAAAGCAAGGTATCTTTTAACAGAAGCATATGCAAAATGATGGTTATGCACTGATCAGCTGGAATGAAATGTTGTGGCAGGGCTCAGCGGAACTTAACCCTGTACCTTCTCCTAGGAGCCATGGTTCAGTGTGGGCAGCGAACTCACAAAGCCTAACTCTGCCATGAACGAGACTCCGCTGTCCACTGTGGATGCAGATGTGACGCCTGACTTGATTGGGAGGTCTCTGTGGCTATAGGCTGCACGGCCACACCCACCAGGACAGCTGAGCCGCCAGCTTCTGCTCCAAGATGGGGGGACCAGCCTCAGGCTCTCCACGCTCTCCCCGACCCCACCAGGGATTCCTTCTGATGTCCCTGACCTCTGACCTCCCTGAGTAGAAACCCCTTTCCCAATAGGGGAAGAGAATGCAGGGTGAGGACGCGGCGACTTCAGCAAGGGGAGGGGGTGAGACTGACTCCTCTATGCTCTTTGCCCAAGGTTGCTACCCAGGTTTTTGATTTGTCTGTTACTGGATCCCTGCCTCGTGGTTAATTTCCTTTTCGTCCTCTGGCAAGGGCAGCTGTTACCATGAGTAATTCCTGTGAATGCCAGCCAGCCCCTCCTAAAAGAGCTCTTTATGTCTTGGGCCATAAAGATTCAGCTGAGGTTTATCCTGGTGCTTGCTGGGCTGGGCATGAGGAAGTCAATACCCCAATCCCCTTTTTATGGGAAAAGGGCCAATGCTGCTGCCAACTCCACGCAAAAGAGAGCACGGAACTGGCCATCGATGCTGGTAACCAGGTCCCAGCCTCAGCCTCTCCTCCCCAGCAGGGTGTGCACCCTCCATCCAGGCCACCAAGGACTTCAAAAACACATCACACACTGCCTACTTTAGCCTCTGAGGCAATTCTCTCCTTTCCCACCTGTTGGGGCCTTTGTGAGAGCCACAGATGTGAAGACTCCAAGCCCTACACACCTTTACAGATGCTGTGGGCTGATCAAAACTCTACCTCTTCTTCAAGGCCTCCTTCAATTCCACCTCTTCCAGGAAGTCAACCTTGACTACCTTACCCAGAAGAAGGCGTCTCCCCCTCTGAACCTTGCCTGCAAGCAGCACTCAGCACACACACCCTGGCGTCACCATGAACTCATCACTCAGCACACACACCCTGGCGTCACCGTGAACTCATCACTCAGCACACACACCCTGGCGTCACTGTGAACTCATCACTCAGCACACACACCCTGGCGTCACCGTGAACTCATCGTGCTGGTCACACGGCGAGTTGGCATCAGTGCTGTGTGCGGTTTTATTTATTGTATTCCATTCACGTATCTGTCTACGCTTTCCAGAAACCTTTGGTGACGACTGACACGGGGTACAGATGGGCAGAGACACATAAATGCACACGTACACAACCGCAGTGAAGTAGACAGGGTCACTGACTACAGGTGCAGACGGAGCAGAGCGCCCTGTGTGTGCTGAGCATCCTGGGAGCCCAGTCAGGTGAACACATGGAGGTGCAGGAGCACTGGGCACAAGCCAGACTCGGAACAATCAGCTGATCTCCCCATGCCTCAGCTTCTTCCTCTGGGAGGGCGGAGGGGGACACCACCTCCCTCACAGGGTGCGGTGTGGAGAAAGCTCTCCTGCCCCACCTTCCTTGTCATCAGCAAAGGGGGCAGCTTCCTGGGGAAGGCACAAAGCTCACGGGGTCCTAAGTGCCAAAGGAGGTTTTTCATGAGATGCTGTGAGGAGCATTCGCAGAGGGGCAGGGCCTCAAGCTGTGGTTTTACAGCAAACCAGACAAGGATTTGCTGTGGCTCTATTTGAAAAGCCTTAATAAACATCAACCAAACGGCCTCTGGGGAAGCTGTGTAAGGACCACTCGGTAGCATCTGTGCCTGCAGGCAGGGGCCCCGGTGCGCAGGTTGCAGCAGGGCTGCCTGCTAAGGGACTGATCTCATCTAAGCAAAGCTGAGGCTGGCGGGCAGGCGTCCAGTGGCTCACTTTGGGTTGACCGTCTGGTCATAAACAGCAGCTCTCCTGCCTGTGGTCAACGCCACCAGCGTGATGTCACTGTCCTTCCATAAAAGAGCACGCAGCCCCCAGCGTCTTTTCCAAAAACAGCAAGGCTGAGATCTTGAAGACCAGACGTTTCCTCTTCTACCCCCTCCAAACAACCGCACATCCTCCATGGCTGCCTGCTCTCAAAGGCCAGGCTGGACAGACATGCCCAGCTGGGCTGCAGAGGACATCTGCTAGGCGTTTACCAGGCCTCTGCGCAGGGCGGGAGGCAACGCTGGGTCCCCACCAGAGAGAACCCAGGGGTCCTTCGAGTCGGCCCTCTCACCATATACCTCAGTAGGAATTTTCCTGCGTGCCCACTGTGTGCACGGCAAGAGGCACACGAAGACTGTGGCGAGGCCTTCAAAAGCTTGTGGAAAATTCGCATTACCTTTGCATTCCACTGGGCCGTGAGCTTTCTGAAGCCCCTTGTATGTTCAGTGCAGCCGGCCCAGGAGCTCAGGACTAGCGAGGGTAACCGCCGCTCCCTGTAGCGAGCAGGCTCAGGAGGGCACCCAAGGTGGAGGAGATAGACTCCCCGGGGAAGGCCCGTGGGGAGAACCGGGGAGAAGGCCCCGGGAGGGGAGGGCATGGAGTCCTGCGCCTCTCAAGCAGCCTGGGAGGGCCAGAGCTGAGCGTGTGAGGAAGGAAATGGTGGACAGGGGGCAGGCAAGGTGGACAGAGCCCAGATCCCCAAGGGCCTGTGTGTACAGAGCACTTTCTTTTAGATTCCATCAGGAGCAACCAAGAGCAAAGGAAACCCAGGGACTTGGTGAGGCTGGTGCAGCAAGCTGCAGACAAAGCCCTGCATGGCGTCCAGGCCTCTGGGCTCCCATAGTCCCATGCCCTACCCTGCGGTCCCCCGGGCAGCAGCAGCCGGGAAGGCCAGAAGACAGGGCAGCCGTGCAGCATTCACCGCCCAGACAACCTGGGGCCGGAGCCCAGACTTCTTCAGGGCCAAGGAAATGTCCCGTGCATCTGGCAAAAGCACTACTCCTCGCAAGAAAACCGCCCTGCCAGAGTTTCCCCGCAATGGGAGAGGCCTGGGAAGCCACGCCAGCCGCAGAGCACGGCCTCCCAACAGGAGACAGGGACCTCTGCAGCACCGGTCCAGGAGTCAGACCAGCGAGGGTCCTGCAGGCAAGCCTCCGTGGGCAAGCGTAGAAGCTTCTAGTCCACCAGACACTGGCTCTGCGGGCACAGGTTTCTGTCCAGGGCAGGAGACAGGAGATGAATCAAACTCTACCCCAGGAGCTCACAATCCAGCAGACAGATAAACCAGGCACAAAAGTAACCATAAAACAAGGCAGATGCGATAAGAGCCACGCAGATAAGATGCAGTGGGAGTTGAGAGGGGAGAGCGAGGGCATGGGAGGCAGAGGGGAGTGGAGGGAACGGGAGCTTCCGTTACCTCCCCAGAGCGGGGGATGCCTTCCAGTCTGCTGAATGGGGGCCGGGGAGAGAGCTGGTGGCGGGCAGAGAGGATCCAAGAAGGATCCTGGACAGAGAGAGGCCCGCAAGCCCGAGCCTTGGGAGAGGAGCCCCGACCCTCATCTCAGAGGCCGGGAGGGAAAGGGAGGAGGAGGTGTGCGGGATTTCTCCGCGGTGGCAGCAAGTTGGTTGGAGGGGACAAGGCTGGGACTTGCCTTGCAATGGCACACACCGCATTCGCCTCGTTGGGGTTTCTTGGGGGGAACTGGCGACCCACCCTTCAGCCCTGCCTCTGTCGAGAGAGGGTGTGGGGGGAGGAGCTGGCACCTCCCGTTGCAACAGGAAAGGAGACCTCGGATGAAGATGACCGCACCCCATGCCAGGACCCCAACACCCACCCGCGCAGCGAAAAGCCCGGACCCAGGCCCAGGCCCAGGCCCTTGCCCGCCCGTCATCAAGGTGGGGTCGCCCGGGGAAGGCCCACCCTGCACGCACACCTGCCTCCACACGTGCCCCTGCCCGCCGTGGCACTTGTCACGGGGAGGGGGAACTCCGCGTCCCCCCCGGCTGCGGCCGACGGAATTTCAGAAATTCGGGGCACGAATCCGGGGTCCGGTGACTCCCCGAGGGCGGGCCCAGGGAGGGGGTCCCCGCAGGCCACATCCTCCTGCCCGCCCGCCCGCCTCGGCGCCCGGCCCCGCTCCCCTGCTCTCTCTCCGCGCGCGCGCGGCGGGCTGGCGGGCAGGGCCTCACGGGCCCGGGTCCCGGCCCGCGGCGGGCACTGCGGGGCTCGCGGCGGTGCCCGCCCGCCCGCCGACCCCCGGGCCCGGAGGGCGCCGCCGGGACACTCACCCCGAGCGGCAGGGCCGCGGGCTCCGTCCTCTTCCGCCGCGGGCTGGGCCGCCGCCGCCTCACGCTGCCTCCCGGGGAGCGCCGGCCCCGCGGCCCCGGCCCGGCCCGCTGCGCCCCGCGGCCCCGCGCGCCCCCGCCGCCGGCTGGCCCCGCGCGAGCGGCCGGGCCCCGGCGGGCATGCTCCGGGCCGTCGGCGGGCGGCGCACGTGCGGGCGCCCCCGGCTGCTCTCGGGGCGGCGGCCGCGGCTCTGAGGAAGCGGCGGGGCGCGAGCGGGCCGGCTGGACAGCTCTACGCCGCGGCGCCGCCGTGGCCCGCGCGTCCCAGCGGCCGCTGCTGCTGCCCGCGCGCGCCGGGCCCGGCTCGCATTCCCTCACTCGCGCGGCGGCGGCGGCGGCGGCGGCGGCGGCGGCGGGCGGCGCCTCCTCAGGCCGCGCGGGGGAGCGGCGGCGGCGCCGGCTGTTCGAGCCCGGCCCCGCGCCTCCGCCGGAAGAAGCTCTCCGCCGTGGGCAGCCGGACCCGTTCCTCGCCCGCGGCCCCGCACCCTTCACGCACGCAGTCCTGGTGCCTGTGGGGCGGGAGGGCGCGGGCGGACGCGCGGCGATCGCGCCTCACCTGAATAGCGTCACTTCGTAAGATGGCAGTGCCTCGCGCGGAGCGCGGCGCGGGGCTGGCCGCGGTGGGGCCGCTCGAGTGTCCGCGGTCGCGCGGATAAGCCGCCGGCCAGCCGCCGCGCGGGGGCCGAGGGCCGGCCGGCGGCGGCGGGCTCTCCAGGAGGAGCTGGGCGAGGACCAGGAACAAGCGTCACCTTCGGGTCCCCGCAGCACTGGACTCTGTACATTCAAAGCCCAAGCCGGGCCCTGGTGCAACTGGAAGGAGCAATGCGGGGTTGCGGTGGAGCGAAGACCGGCTTGCTGGCCCGCATCACAAGTCTCGGCCTTCCCCTGGAAGGGCGGTGCGAGCCGACGCGGGCGCCCCGGGCTGGGCTCAGAAGCAGCCCGGGAGGGCGAGAGCACAGGCGGCCGCCGCTGCCCGGTTACCGCGCCCTGGGCACCGTCACTGCCGTGACTCCCCTAGCAGTGCCTGCCTTGGGTGGCCGCCCCTTCCCCCTCCGAGAGCCCGCCCGCCGGAGCTGCCTTGGGATTCCTGGAGCATCCCGAGTGAGGCTCTCGGCCCTGAAAGCCGGTGGAAGCCGAGCTGGCCTGACCACCACTGGACACTGGCTCTCGCCGCGGCTTGAAGAAAAACGCCAGCACCACAGGGCACTTCGTCTCCACGGTGTTTATTGCGTGCTCGTACGCAAGAATGAAGACATGGCCCCGCTTACAACTTCATTGCCCCAGTGTTGGACTAGATGGAACTGCTGCAAGCGCTTGTCTTTAGGTTTAATCAGCGGCACTGCAGGAAGCAAACTCTTCGTATTATTGGTCACTGTTACAGTGAAACTGTTAAATATAAAACATAACTGTCTTTTTAGTTATAGTCATAGGGTATATTGTGTCTACCAATGCACATTTATGCTTGACTCCTCACATATCTGAGGGGCCCACTGCAGTGAAACACAAACCAGATTGGAAAAGGCCTAGAAACCCGGATCTGAGAATATCAGTGTAATTATCAGCAAACTGCCATAGAGCTCTTGGCAGGGCATTTTCCAGCAAAATTTACACAATGTAATTGGTTTAATCAGGCCTGCAAAACTCATAACCACATATGGCCACTCAACAGGTAAACAGGATTTACCTCTGATTTATACAGAAAATTAGGTGTGCATTTTTTAAAATTCTTAAAGATTCACAGCACAACTGGCACATTAAAATTCAGTGAAAACTTCTTTTGAAATATCTAAAAATTAAAATAACAAAACGTGTGTGTGTGTGTGTGTGTGTGTTCAGAATTCAAATAGAATTTCAAATTCAGAAAGGAACTTGGCTCTCTGAAATCATAACCTTCCAGCACCCAGGGGTAGGCACCTCCCTCACTTGGTCCTATTTACCCACCATCACCTTGCGGGTGAATGTCAAGGGACAGCTAAAGGGGTAATTATTTTGAATACACAGGCAATAACTTTTAGGAATACATCCTATATTTATAATCAAACAAACCCTAAATCACCAATTAAGATCAAAGTGCTTTCTGCACTTAATTTGTTGAGTCCAGCACTTTTAAAATTTCAGTCACACACACACACACACACACCCAAGATGGAAGCACATTTAAACTCAAAAGTTTCTTTGCAAGGGGTGGAGAGAACACCTCAGACCACCTCACAGAAAAGTCAACCCAAGGCACTTTTAGGTCAATGGCTCGGGAGACAGGCCTTTTCTATTCAGAAAGAAATCACTGCCTCAAAAAAACCTACTTAATTAAAAATGATTTGGAATGTATGTGGGAAATTCAAAAAGCTTGTGGAAAAATTGCAAAGATGTTTATTTTGGTGCAACAATGGAAGTCCATGTCTATTTTCATAGTACACGTTTCCCACCAACTTTTTGAAGACCTCTCAGGTGCATGGATTTCAATTTTTCTTGCACCCAAATAAACTTTTCTTTTAATCCCACCTTTGATTCAAAGGAATGTTCTTCCCCTTCGGTCCTATCATTTGCTGCTGAGGAAGCCAGGCCTGAGCCAGGCGGGGGCCCAGGGGCATCTGGCTTCCAATCTCCCCTCTCCCATCCCCCACGCACAGCCCTAGCACTGTCCTTCGGCTACACATGCCATTGCTTCAGTTGGAGATGTTCTTCTGTTGGAGATGTCCATAGATGGACACTTCTAGCCCAGGAGTGGCTCCTGCAGACAGCAGCTTTGTCAAGGAAAGCAGCAGGCAGCCCTAGGCCATCGGGAGGGCTCACTGTCCATCTGCATTTAAAAGGCACTTTCCAGGGAGATGCCTGGAGTCTTTACTAACCACAGCACTGTCCCAGCCGCTAACAGAAGCAGTTTACCTCCCTGGGATAGCAGCTGCTGTGTAAGACTGCCACCTGTCCTACTTTTGGTTTGAGTCGACTTTCAGCTGAGTGTTTTGCGAAACAAGCATCACCAAAGGGGAGAGAGAGCAGAAACCATTTTCCTTGGTTTCCCTCTTCACAGCTACAAAGAAAATCGAATAGAAATTTTTTTAAAAAATAAGTAACTGATAGTTCCAATCTATTCCACACTTCAAAAGTCAAAACATATGCTTGCAGAGAGAGGCACAGAAGATGTTTTGACGGAGCTTGATGCCTTTTTTGGAATAAGCCAATTATAGGTTACTGAGAAGATAACTCCTTGGCAAGATGGACCCATCAATGCTGCTGAAACTGCATTTCCTTTTTCTTAAGAATGCAGAAGACTTCACAGCAAAAGTAGGGAACAATGAAGTCTTAACAATTTTCAAGTTAGTTCTTACTATCGTGTTTAGGAAGAGAACGTACTCAGGAAAGTCAACCCCTTCAGGAGCTCTCGACACAAGCTTTCCCAGAACCTGACTAAAATGGACTCTTCTTTCCTCTAACTGGGAGATCAGAGGAAACAAAAAGTAAAGAACAAAGGCACTTGGTTTCTTCCTCAGAAACTCTGATTAGGCTGTCCCAGTGGGAAAGGAACCTGCAGCTGGGTGTCAGTGGGGTCCTCCCCCTTGCTGAGACCCCCCACACAGAAGGGCAGCCTGTGGGCCACAGGCCAGGACACAGCCAGGGGAAGCTTTGGTGAAAGGTGCCCAAAGATAAGACTTGAGAGCAGACCTACACCCTAAAGGGATGATCTGGTTGGCTTGGATAACTACTACTACATATGATTAAAACCTACACAAAGAGAAAAAGCTCAAAAGCAAATCAGAATTTAAAGCCTGAACATTCGCAATGGGACTCAATTCTCAAGTCTGCAAGAGTCTTATCAACACTTCCCAAGCGTGAGCAAGCAGGCACTGGGTTCTGCCTGGCACCAGACCCTGGGTGGTGAAGCAACTCCGACGGAACCAGCAGTCCCAGCGCACACCTATACAAGCCTCTGCATCACAGCAGAGCCCCCTGGCACGCAGCACTTCTCAGAGTCAAGAAGGCACTGCCGGGCAGTGGGCGGAGCCATCCAACAAGCTGTGCGAAAGGCACCAGGCACAGTCCCTGTCCATTAGCAGGGAGATCGCTCTGACCCCAACCCAGTGTCCTACAGAACCTCCTAGGGAAGAATTCATTCTTCTGGATGGCAAGGGTGGATTGGGTGGAGGGAGGCGAAAGCATCCAGGTGATGACTGCCAGTGGAAACCATGTCCATGAAGGAGACCAGGGCTGCTCTGTTAGCAGCTTACTGAGTGATGGCCTGTGTGTCCACCTATCGTCCAGGTGGGCCACAGTTACATTCAGAATGATGGGAAAGAACTGCAGCTCTCCTGCAATTTACTTTTGTTTTTGAAAGTACTACATGAAACAAAATTGGGGAATTACATCCCTCTCATTTTTTCCTTACAAACAAGTTAAAGGGAAACGAAATGAGTTCTGTTCATGTAGGCGTCAAAGATTTCCAACAGTCTATTACCGCTATTCTACTATTTACCCTAAGCCGTATTTCACATAGGACTTGTGTGATTTCTTATAAACCTCAACACAACTGAAATCCAAGGTGTGCTATAACTTTTTTATAGTCAGTATGTATTAGTCTATCACTATAGAAGCTGTTGTTGAGCACTTATTTTTTAAAAAAATGAATCATATTTACAATGTAGAACATGTTATAAAATCGGTGTGCAAAGTTAATCATAAAAGGATAACACTATTTGTTTAGAAACAAGCTGCCTCTCCTGTTTACATTTCCTTATTCTGGATATAAATTGGAGACATATACTATTTAAAAATAACACTTTTTAAATAGTAAAATATACAAGAGATTCCTGAGCATAACAAAAATATCTTGAAAATATGTGGCCATTTGAAGTACAAAATAGCAAGTGTAAGAATAGCATGATTGTAAAACTACTGTTTGAAGGCTTATAAACAGTACAAAATAGTTTGCCTTTTCTGAGTGCATACTTATACATTAGTGCAAACAAAAGGTCTCAAAATTTAATGGCTACAAATCTCAAAGATTTGCAGAGGTGCGCAAAACGTGAAACTTCTTTAGTGTCATGCGAACTGAGCCCAGTTCTCGATTAATCCTTTCCAAACGATCTTCCAAGGCTTCCTAGGAGAAAACATGGAAAGTTTAATTAGAATTCCGCATCAAGTTCACTGGTTCCACAATGAACATCAAATTGACCTTCAGCAAAACAGCAAGTATAAACATTAAAACTATACATAGCTATCTTGCTCTGTAATACAAAGCATCTTATTTATATTCTTTCTTTAAAACTGAGTAACGTGAATCAGATTTTCAACCACTCAAAGTAACTGCTGCGCTTTAAAATATTTTCAACATGTCTGGCACAGTGAGGACATGGACATTCTAATAACAGCAAAACAGCCAACTAGAAGGGGCTCTCTCTGACACTGCTGAGCTGAGGACACAACCAGAGGAAACTAGAGGGCCAGGGGACCCCATTCACACAGCTATCAAATTACAAAATCTCTAGGTTGAAAGGAAAAACACTGGATGCAACTTTCCCCCAAAACAATAGATTTCACAGTGAATCGATATAAATACCATTTTAAGAGAAATAAAACTATTAAATAAGTAGTACGTAGAAAAGGTATTTATCATGTTTAGATACTTTAATCAGGACCTACTCCAATAGTATTCTGAGATTAAACTGTATCTTCAAGAACAAAAGAATACGTGTTCATTTATATAGAGTATTTAGAAGATAATAAAACAAGCCACTGTTCCTCTTTCTTACTTTTGCTGCACATGTGCAAATTCTTTTTAAAAAGAAGAGAAACAATAGGATCAAACTTTTACAAAATATTTTTCGGGGTCAGCCTCGTGGCAAAGCGGGTTAAGCTGCTGTCTGTGATGCCAGCATCCTATATAAGCACCAGTTTGAGACCCGATTGCTCCATTTCCAATTCAGCTCCCTGCTAATGCTCCTGGGAAAGCAGTGAAAGATGGCCCAAGTGCTTGGGTTACTGCACCCATGTGGGGGACCCAGAAGAAGCTCCGGGTTCCTCACCTCTGCCTGGCCCAGCTTTGACCGTTGCCAAACATTTGGGGAGTGAACCAGCAGAGGAAGATCTCTCTCCCTCTCAAAGTAAATCTTTAAAAAATATTTTTTTCAGTTAACTTTGCATGCTGTGAAATACCCTTCTATATTACTGTACAACATTCCAGCAGATGCAACAGCGTGCAGTCGGAGTCTTTTAGAGACTCAGGTTGCTTCCAGTTTTGGAGTCCATCAATCAGGCTGCAATGCATTTCTTAATGTATTTCTCTTTGCACCTGTCTCTAAGTATCACTGCCTTAGGAATCATTCTCAGACTCAGAAGTGCTAGGTCCAAAGAAATGCAAATGCTGCCGCTCTGGATAAACGCTACACTGTGCCCCAGAAAGAGGAGGATTTCGACTTCCACCTGCCATATATGAGTGTGAGTTTTTCTCCATTCTCAGAATTTTTTTTTTGATACCTACCAATGTGATAGTTTAAGAAAAGGTGATGCCTTTTTTTAAAATTTTGTTTTTAAAATATTGTTTTTATTGATTGATGAGACTGGACACTCTTCATTTTTTTTTTCCTAGTAAAAGTACCAGTTACGAGCATCCTCAGCCCCATTTTGCTGCCACTGATCTTCCTGCTGAATTCAAAGAGCTCTGAAAACATAAACAGACACTAATGCCTTCTAAATCTTCAGAGCCAGAAAGAACCATAATACTCATTATAAAACAATATATGAAAAGTGTTTCAGATTGATTTAGAATCAGGCTATCCACAAATCTGCCTTCTGCTTTCCTAGTAAATTATTTTAGAGTTTCATGTGTTAATTCAATATTATAAATTACTGAATAAAAATTGTCAAAACAAAAACAATATAAAGTCTTAAAGTCAGAGGAAAAGAGAAGTTAGGGACACAGGTACTAGCTATAGGTCCACCACTTCTACTCTGTGTAAATGAACTTGTACTCAAGTTCAGGCACTGAAAAGCCAAACATGCTTGCTGCTATGTCTGGAATGTCTTTAAGTGAGCAGATTTTAAAAGTCCCATGGCTTCATGCATTTAAAATTCTTTGAAAAGGAACAGAAGAAACTCAACTAAGAGATGCCCACGGGCCACATCACCTGCACCTCCTCCTGCTCCACCATGGAATCGCACCTCCCTCTTTAACCTGCGCAGCCATTCCAGCTGCAAAGTCCAACCAACAGTGTTTACTAAGTGGAAAGGGACTCAGAAATAAAAGAGGGACTTAATGAAGGAAGATTAACTTAACAGTGTGAATCTGTTAAAAGGCACAGGGCCATTTGGTCCCAAGTTAGTTTCTGGAAAATATAACGGCACAGAGGCCATTCTCTTGAAGTGTAAAAGTAAAATCAGTTTTCATTCCTGAAAGCAATGCAGTTGTGAAACAGCCGTCATCCCCAAACACTTCCTGTACAGTGCTAAACGCTGACCAGCACTTCACTGACACCAGTCTTCCATGTGCCACAATTTGTAAAACTCCTCTTGATGAATGGAGATTGACAGGCACCAGCCACTGAGGGGAACTCCAGCTCAGACATCTCACCTGATTTAACCTTGTCTGTAAAGTGACTCGTCCTCCAGGAGAAGGCATTCGGCTTAGTGCTGCCTCAATCTGTTAACACAGAAGATGTCCAATAAAAAAAAGCATTCCCGGGCTGGAGCAGTGGTACAGTAGGCTAAGCCTCCACCTGCAGTGCCAGCATCCCATATAGGCGCCAGTTTTAGTCCCTGGCTGCTCTACTTCTGATCCGGCTCCCTGCTAATGTGCCTGGGAAAGCAGCAGAAGATGACCCAAGGGTTTGGGCCCCTGCAACCACGTGAGGGACCCAATATGAGCTCCTGGAGCCCAGCTTCAGACTAGCCCAGCTCCAGCCATTGCTGCCATTTGGGCAGTGACTCAGCAGATGGAAGATCTCTCTGTGTCTCTCCCTTTCTCTCTCTCTAAGTCTGCCAAACAAATCTTTAAAAAAATTAATAATAGGCCGGCGCCACGGCTCACTAGGCTAATCCTCCGCCTAGTGGCGCCGGCACACCGGGTTCTAGTCCCGGTCGGGGCACCGGATTCTGTCCCGGTTGCCCCTCTTCCAGGCCAGCTCTCTGCTGTGGCCCGGGAGTGTAGTGGAGGATGGCCCAGGTGCTTGGGCCCTGCACCCCAAGGGAGACCAGGAAAAGCACCTGGCTCCTGGCTCCTGCCATCGGATCAGCGCGGTGCGCCGGCCGCAGCGCGCCGGCCGCGGCGGCCATTGGAGGGTGAACCAACGGCAAAGGAAGACCTTTCTCTCTGTCTCTCTCTCTCACTGTCCTCTGCCTGTCAAAAAAAAAATAAATAAATAAAAATAAATAAATAAATAAAAATAAATAAATAAATAAACACAAGCATTCCAATGACTGGCAGGGAGGTTTATGGCCGAGAATAAGCACACTTCAGTCCAGCATCCCCGTGCTTTTGTCTCAGTCTAAGCCCCTGGTCACCAAGCACCCAGGAGCGGTGGGAGCATGACTTCAGTGCGCTTCTGGCGCGGCTCTGCTGCGGCCCCGCCGCCCTCACCGTCACTTCCTGAGGTCGCTGACTCACAACTTCCCTTCTACTCCTTAGACAGAAGCATTACGTGCACAAAAAGATTTTTAAAAATACTTTTGTTTTTACCTGGTCCTTTTCTTTTGTTAGTTCATCAAAGAAGCGTTCCGTTTCAGCGAGGGTTCTAATTTTTGCGGTATATTCAAAGTCAGTACCCTGTGGTGTCACGGGAACCAGCTCACGCTGTTCCTGGCCAGCTAGTTTACACTTCTCCCAGGCTGGTCTCGCAGGGGCTTTCTTCACTCCATTTGGCAATGGTTCGGGGCAAGAGCTATGATTAACAAGGTTGTCTGCGGCTTTTTCTGAATATTTTTTTTCTGTCAGAGAGGAAAGAAATTTCTTATCAATTTTTCCAATATATTGCATACATGTTAAATACATTGTCCCACTTCTCTTTCTGGAAATGGCTGCTATGTAGGCCAAAAAAGTAACGAAAAGAGACACAATAGTCAGTATTTATGCAGTGCTTTTTCTCCAAGTTCTAAAAGCTTTGCCCTCAATTTGACAATTTTCACAACTACTAAAAATGAATGCAAGAAAACTTTATGTGAACACAAGAACTTTTTTTCTTTAAAGATTTATTTACTTATTTATTTGAGAGGTAGAGTTACAGACAGTGAGAGGAGAGATAGAGAGAAAGGTCTTCCATCTGCTGGTTTACTCCCCAAATGGCTGCAATGGCCAGAACTGGGCCAATCCGAAGCCAGGAGCCAGGAGCTTCTTCTGGGTCTCCTACTCCAGTGCAAGAGCCCAAGCACTTGGGCCATCTTCCACTGCTTTCCCAGGCTACAGCAGAGAGCTGGATTGGAAGAGGAGCAGCTGGGATTAGAACCAGCGCCCACATGGGATGCTGGCACTGCAGGCAGAGGATTAACCTACTGTGCCACAGCGTTGGCCCCACAAGTGAACTTTCAAGACTACGCAATGGGGGCCCAGCTCTGGCTGTTGTAGCCATTTGGGGAGCGAATCACCGAATGGAAGATCTGTCTTCTTCTCTCTCTATAAACTGTCTTCTAAATAAATAAATAAATCTTCTAAAAAAAAAAAAAAAAAAGACTATGCAGTGCATCACGCCAAGTGGATCTGCATCCCTACCATGCACAGGGAACTCTCTGAGGGCATCCCCAGGTGACTCCCACACATTGTAATGTTTTCCTGAACTTAAAATATATGTGAGAAAAGAGGAAAAAAATTACCCAAAGCCTACATTGCTTATAAATATTATAAATCATAGAATAAAAAAGCAAAGGAGTAACTGGACAGCAGGGCCCTGGGAATTAAACGTTACCATGACCTGTGCCTTGGTACCCTAACTTCAGTCAGAGTGACAGCACTGACCTGACAACATGAGGCATCATGAAGGCCCATACGTAGATTGTTCAGTACAGGGTACTGTGATGTGATGTTTGCAGTTTTGAAAAGATACTAGAATCTCAGAAAATGAGCAAGCAACACCAAGACTAGTAATTTTTAGGAAAAGATACCTTCCGGGTCATCTAGAGGAAGAAACTGGAGTTGTTTTCTTGCATTGGTTCGTTGTAATGTAGACACAGGAACAGTATCTAAATCATCCAAAAGTATATCAAATCTATTGAATGAAGCAAGTGACTTGTGAGAAGAAAATGTTAACTGATTTTTTTATTTCCACTAGAAACATGAGCTGGCATCCGGGTAACTCACATATTTTCTTTAAAAAAAAAAAAGCTGGTCATATAACTTCCTAACACTGAAGCTCACTGTCTATTTTCTAACATAAAACTGTGCTGTACACTGAAGCGTTTGCTGGCCTGTCGTCGTGCGGGGCAGGTGTCAGCCCCATCTTAGAGAAGACGTGACTGGGTTCACTGAGCTTCATGATCTCCCCAAGAGACTGACAACTGGAAGCAAGGACCTTCCCTCCACAGCACACAGCACCGCCCCACTGCAGAGAAGCCAACCTGTGCCCAGGGCCGGGGCCACACCAGTGCAGCCCATTTCCTAGTGCAAATGGCTCAGGAGTCTCCCTGTACCATACACGTTTTGGGGAGAACAAACAACTATGATTCTATATCCAAAAGCTGAATGAGGTGCTGAGGCAGAATTTAAAATCAGCAGCCATGTTTACACATTGAAAACTGTCCTGCCACTAGGGTACTCATGTAGATAACCAGAGACCCCACTGGTAACTAAGCACCTGATAGCTAAAGGCATGCATCAGTATTTGTTTACATCAATGGTGTATACATATCTTTCATCCCACAGCTTTAGAGAACTTACCGAGTTGGACTGCTTTCATTTTTGCTAAGTAGATGACTAAATCCTGGGGACAAATTTTCTTTAGGGGATCGCTTTGGACTATAAGCCACAGTCACTGGTGTTAACATAATCTCTCTTTTTGCTACAGAAGAAAACGAAGAGGAAATATTCTTTTTCTTCTATACAAGTTATTTTAACAGAACATAGTTTTGATTTTTTTAAGAACTTTTTTCTACTATTACAGGAATAAGAATTTCATTGTAACACACTGAGAGGTGTAAGCACACAAAACAATCACATAACTCATATCCTAACATCTAGAGTTCCACTGGTGACACTTCAGTACATTAGACTTCAGTTTCAGCATTCCAGCTCAAACTGGTTTTTCAGGATTTTAGAAGTCAACTGGAAATAAGCTGGAACCACAGGGAACATTCCTACAACATAGTAACAGAAGAATCCCCTCTGTGGTATGAAAAATGTAAACCAGGGTCACAGAAATTCAATGCTGAAACTTTAAAATCAAGCCTATCGCTGGCTAAAAAAATGGCGACTGATGCTGAGGGGCTGGGGGCATCTTCTCTATGCAGACTACTCTTAATTCATGAGTCTGAATAACTGATTAATAGTTGTCTATCTTCCTGAACACTGTGAAGCACTATTAGGCACACATAATTTCCGACACACACACACACACACACACACACACACACACCTCACTTTAACAGATTCTTTCAGCTGCACCTGCAATGTCTGTGCAAGCAGGACATTTTATCCATCGCACTAGAGCATCTTTAGGGAGCAGGTGCTCACAGTGGTCTAGGAGGTGCTTCGGAGGACACGGGACAAAGAGGGAACAGCGCACAGCTCAGATGTCCCTCAAGCCCAGGAGACACATCAAACGCTTACTTGGGGTGCTTGGCTTGCGGTTTGAAGGCGGCAAAGACGAAGATCTCTGTGAGGCGGAGTTGAGTCTCCTCTGTCTCTGCTGGGCACATTTCTCTGGGGAGCGACTGACTGAAGTTTCTGTGTGCCGGGGATTCACTAATTCCATACCACACAAATGTACAAGAAACAAAACAGAAAAATCAGAATAAAGCTGGCTCCAGTCATCTGCCTTTATTAACAGATGGCTATGCCAAGCAAGGCCTTCCCCCAGCTTATGTACTGCTCAACATCATTGCTTCTCACCATCGAGGTTCAAATGATTACTCGCAAACGTACCTCATTATAACAGTGAAAAAAACACCTGATGAAGAAAAACGTGGGCATACATAATGAATTCATCCTGGTTTCCTCCTTACAAGTGGCACTCGAGGTGATTTTCGAGAGTGTATTTTTAGAAAGCAGGTTACTAACTGATTTACTAGGAGGCGCTGCTTTTGTGATGCCACACCCAGAGATGTGGGGGTCACGCCTGGCAGGTACGAACACAGAGCAGACAGCAGGAGAAGAAAGTGCTGCCGACCTGAGCCCCGAAGAGGACACAGGGCTGATGACACCATCCCCTCCACAGGAACTGCTACATCTCACTCCGTGATCCCACCCATCTGTCACCATTTTCTAATGTGTGCAAATAGGAAAAACTGATATAGCAATTTTTCAAATATCCTTAAGAATGCTATGTAAGCCTTTTTGATAATCAGAATGAAACATACAGTTTGCTTTGAATAAATGGGTACATAGTTATGTCAGGACTGATAAATTACTAATCTGGGGATCCAATTATCTCTGAAATAATATTGATGCAGCAGTGCAATGAATTAAACTTAATTTCATTATCTGAAGAATTTAATTTTAAAGAAGGTGATATAAATGGGGTAAAGAAGGAAGACATCTATATCCACCTAAAACAGGGAATAAAAATCCTTACTATTTGAGGTGCCCTCTTTCTCTGTTTGTGTCCCCCAGTTCTTAAATATCTTCTCTTCATCAAGTTCTTTTAGGGCTTTCATGACTGCTGTGTCTGATGTCTCTCTCTGTTTTTTTAAGCTTGTTGGTGAACTTCCAGGAGAGGAATCCTTTTCTGGAGGAGAACAGTACCTGAAATAAAAATTTTAAGACACACACTACTGTGGGCTGAATGTCTGCGCACCCCTGACAAACGTGCGTGCTGAGTTCCTCATCTTCAGTGACAGCACATGTGGGAGGTAATCAGAGACAGATGAGGTCACGAGGGCAGATCACCTGTGATGGAATTAATGATTTTTTTTTTTTTTTTTTGACAGGCAGAGTGGACAGTGAGAGAGAGAGAGAGAGAAAGGTCTTCCTTTGCCGTTGGTTCACCCTCCAATGGCCGCCGCGGCCAGCGCGCTGCAGCCGGCGCATCGCGCTGATCCGATGGCAGGAGCCAGGTACTTATCCTGGTCTCCCATGGGGTGCAGGGCCCAAGCACTTGGGCCATCCTCCACTGCACTCCTGGGCCACAGCAGAGAGCTGGCCTGGAAGAGGGGCAACCGGGACAGAATCCGGCGCCCCGACCGGGACTAGAACCCGGTGTGCCGGCGCCGCAAGGCGGAGGATTAGCCTAGTGAGCCATGGCACCGGCCCAATTAATGATCTTATAAAAAGACAAAACACAGAGGGAAGGTCCTATGAGGACATAACCATGAAAGGGGCTCTGAGAACCACACCGTGGCGGCACCCTGATTTTGTAGATCAGCCTCCAGAACTGTGATGAAGCTGTCCAGCTGTGGTGGTTGTCACAGCAGCCCAAGCTAAGACACACAGCTGACCTCGACTAGTAGGGCAACAACGCTGGAACTGACGATTATACTCCAGAGTGAGTGTATGCTTTACATGGCAGGTGAATTCACACTGAACTTGCATATCATAAATCAGTGCTTCAGGACGGGTGTTGTGGAAGAGCAGGGTAAGTCACCACTTGGGACGCCCTCATCCCATATTAGAGTGCCCTGCTACCTTGCTTCAGACCCAGCTTCCTCCTAAAGCTCCTGGGAAGGCAGCAGACAATGGCCCATGTGGGAGTCCCAGAGGGAGTTCCTGGCTCCTGGCTTCTGCCTAGCCCAGCCCTAGCTGCTAAAGCCATTGGGGAGTAAACCAGCAGACAGAAATTCTCTTTCCAATAAGAAAATAAATAAATCTTTACAAAATTAAAAACTGTAACAGTGCTCCCCAATCCTTTTAACACCCTAGCACACACAGAAGCATGCTATGTGTATGCACCCTGGAGCAAATGGCTGAGGTTGCTCATGGAGCTAGCACGCACACAGGAGAGAAGAGGATCGACATCCTGTGTTAACTACACACTGTACCCTTGAGTACAGGATGGGAAGTTCTCTGCAGCCCATGAAGGTAAGATGCCCCGAAATAATTAGCCTCTCGAAGTAAAATAAAAATCAGGTCCTCAAAATTAAGACAGTAAGGGCTGGCATTGAGGCACAACAGGTTAAGCTACTACTGGGGATGTCAACATCCTGTATCAAGAGTGCTAGTTCAGGTCTCAGCTGTTCAGCTTCCAAGCCAGCTCCCTGAGAATGCACCCGGGGAGGTAACATGATGGCTCAAGAACTGGGTCCCTTGGGCCGGCACCGTGGCACAGCAGGTTAATCCTCTGCCTGCAGGGCCAACATCTCATATGGGCACCGGTTCTAGTCCCGGCTGCCCCTCTTCCAGTCCAGCTCTCTGCTGTGGCCTGGGAAGGCAGTGGAGGATGGCTCAAGTGCTTGGGCCCTGCACCCCATGGGAGACCAGGAGAAGCACCTGGCTCCTGGCTTCAGATCGGCACAGTGCCAGCTGTGGGAGTCATTTGGGGGGTGAACCAATGGACGGAAGACCTTTCTCTGTCTCTCCCTCTCACTGTCTGTAACTCTACCTCTCAAATAAATAAATAAAATCTATATCTATCTATCTATCTATCTATATATATATATATATCTGCCTTTCAAATAAAGTAAATAAACAAATCTGAAAAGATTTTAAGACAGTAAAGACCCAACAGAGCTGGGTGTTGGTGCAGTGGCCAAGACGCTACTTGTGACGTCTGCGTCCTGCACCACAGCGTCCGGGTTTGAGTCCTGGCTGCACATCCACTTCCAGCTTCCTGATAGTAGCAACCTGCAAGAGAGCAGGTGGCGGCTCAAGCACGTGGGTGCCTGCCACCCAGATGGGAGGCCCAGGTGGAGTTCTGGCTCCTGACTTTGGCCTGGCCCAGCTCTGGCTGTTGCAGGCATTTGAGGCGTGAACAAGCAGACAGATCTGTCTGTCACTGTCTCTCTCTCTCTCCTTTCTCATTCTGCCTCTCAAATAAACAAAGAGGGAACCAACACAAGAGCAATGGGGAAAAGGAGAGCCAAAGAGATGGCTCTTTATTTACAGCTTTCTCAACATCTGGAAGGAGAAACCTCTAGAAAACAGCACTCCTAAGTGGGACCTCTGGAAAGTTACTTACCCAGGAACACAGGTTTCCTCCAGCTGGCCGTCCACTTGGCTCTGGCTGTCCAGAGGCTGCCCAGTGAAGATAGAGTACTCTGCACCTGGTATCAGCCACTTCCGCCTGCTGACGTCTGCAGTTGCTACTGTGCTATTGGAAGGAAACATTGCAAGGTTTGCACTTCAATTAGACTCACATGTGTAAGTTAACCCACTTCCAAATACTATTTACATATTGGGCCATTAATTTTAAAATAACCTATCAATATTCTGATACATTAATTATATTTTATGGCTTTAAGGTTCAGTTAAACTGGTATTTTAGGTTTCTATTACTTTTTTTTTTTTTTTTAACAGATAGAGTTAGAGAGAGAGACAGACAGAGAGAAAGGTCTTCCTTTTCCGTTGGTTCACCCCCTCAAATGGCTGCTATGGCCGGAACTATGCCGATCCGAAGCCAGGAGCCAGGTGCTTCCTCCTGGTCTCCCACATAGGTACAGGGGCCCAAGCACTTGGGCCATCCTCCACTGCCTTCCCAGGCCACAGCAGAGAGCTGGATTGGAAGAGGAGCAGCCGGGACTAGAACCAGCACCCATAAGGGATGTAGGTGTCGCAGGCAGGGGCTTTACTCGCTGCACCACAACACCAGCCCCTACTATGTTCTACTAAGATTAATTAATGAAGATCCAGGAAAAATTGCTCATTTGACAATAACTTAATAAAGTTAATTATAACTTAAAATAATTTCTTTCTGAGGCTGGCACTGCAATTATGACATGGCATCCCATATGAGAGTGCCAGTTCAAGTCCCAGCTGCTTTGCCTCTGATCCAGTTCCCTGCTAATGTGCTTGGGAAAGCAGTGCAACATGGCCCAAGTACTGGGGCCCCTGCCACCTACATGGGAGACCAGAATGGAATTCCTGGCTCCTGGCTCCAGCCTGGCCCAGAGCTGGCTACTGTGGTCATTTGTGGAGCAGATGGAAGATATCTCTCTCTCTCTTTGCCTTTCAAAAAATCTTTAAAAAACATAATTTCTTGGGCTGGTGCTGTGGCATAGTAGGCTAAGCCTTCACATGCAATGCTGGCATCCCATATGGGCACTGGTTCATGGCCCAGCTGCCTCTTCCAACCCAGCTCTCTGTTTATAGCCTGGGAAAGCAGTAGAAGACGGCCATGTGCATGGGCCCCTGCACCCACATGGAGACTTGGAAGAAGCTCCTGGTTTCTGGCTTCAGATTGGCCCAGCTCCAGCCATTTTGGCCCATTTTGGGAGGGAACCAGAGGACAGAAGACCTTTCTCTCTGTCTCTCCCTCTCTCTGGCTATAACACTGCCTCTCAAGTAAATAAATAAAATCTTAAAAAAAAATAATTTCTTTCTGATAAATGTCAACATTATGAAGTTACAATGTATTCAATATTACTTATTTGTACCAAAATAAAAATAAAAATCAGTTCTAATATAAAAAACTTTTTGTGCAAATAATCTTAGAATAAAGTAAGATAAGTCTTTGAGATTCCATCAAAGCTGATTCTGAAAGAACTAGAGGGAAATCCAGACAATCTAATGAAGATCCACCTTCAAAGGTCTTTCCATTAACACAGAAATAAAATGTCTGGAATTACAGGGCTAACGGACTTTCAGATGTTCTCACCCTGTGTGTCCTGGTTTGCCCAGATAATAAAAATGAGCTCCAAAAACAGGAAGTGATTTCCCTAAGGTAACACAGCTGGGCAGAGTCAGAGACCAAAACAGACTCCACATCCCCTGCCTCCCAGCCTGATCCTACCATCCTCTCAGACTGTGTTTCAGCAGCGTGTGTTCTGTCACAGCGACACACCCTGGCTCCTGTGATGGGCAGACGCGCTGACCACTATAACAGAAGTGTGGGCCTGCTCGGCCTTGCAGAGAGAAGTGGAGTAACTTACCTGGCACGGGAGGGTCGCACATGAGCTTTGGCATGATGGCGAAGACTCAGCATATTTTCATGCTCGACTTGCTTGACCTGAGCTTCAAGTTTTGAAATTGTTCTAAATCAAAAGCAGTAAGTACATTTCAACAAATTTAAAATACTGCCCTACTACACATTATTTAACAGACCCTCTAAGAAAAGCGTGACCAAACAGCTGTCTGTCCACAAAGCTTTTTCATGGGAAAACACCATTAAATTTTAAAAAGCTAATCAAAACCAGAGAAAGTAAATGGAGAAGCAAATGCATTAAACTCTACAAAGGAGCATTTCATAAACTGCAACTGAAGGAAAAGGCAACAATAGACTTAATATAGCAAGCAAAAGGAGTTATGCAAATGTGACTACAAATGAAAACATGCAAGGTATAAATCAAAGTGTCAAATAAATTGTACTTTAATTCTATGTATGTATTAATGTACACAAAGCATAACAGGTCACGTTTTCACAAAAGAGAAAGTAAGCTGAACTTCCAGAAACAGGGCTATTGTCAAAAAGAACTTTCTAATTTTCAAGAGGCAAAAAGCTAAAATATCCCAAACTCTAACCCGGGTAGTTCCTGTCATTTGTGTCACACTCAGGGTAAAAGCCCATTCTCATGTCCATCAGCAGAACATAACCACCTGGCCAGTGAATCGCCCTGAGGATATCCTGGCGTCCTTCCTGTCCTCTAACAGTTTGTGTTCTTCCTCATTGCATCTTTTAAATTTGTACTCTTACCTACTCTGATGGGAGATCTAAGAAGAAAAAAGAAAAAACAAACTCTAGCTCTAAACAGACTGATGTTCTACACAAATCTGACAAGGAAGCTATCACTAGAACTAAATGAATCTTATAAAAGAGTTAAGCATGGGGACAGTGCTGTGGTGCAGTAGGTTAATTCTCCGCCTGCAGCGCCGGCATCCCATATGGGCACCGGTTCTAGTCCCAGCTTTTCCATTTCCCATCCAGCTCTCTGCTGTGGCATGGGTGAGCAGCAGAAGATGGCCCAAGTCCTTGGGCTCCTGTATACGCATGGGAGACTCAGAGGAAGCTCCTGGCTCCTGGCTTTGGATCAGTTGAGCTCCGGCCATTGCAGCCAATTAGGGTGTGTAACAGCGGATGGAAGACCTCTCTCTCTCTCTCTCTCTCTCTCCCTCTCACTGTCTGTAACTCTACCTCTCAAATAAATAAATACAAATCCTTAAAAAAAAAGTTAAGAAGGATGGCGCCGCGGCTCACTAGGCTAATCCTCCGCCTAGCGGCGCCGGCACACCGGGTTCTAGTCCCGGTCGGGGCGCCAGATTCTGTCCCGGTTGCCCCTCTTCCAGGCCAGCTCTCTGCTGTGGCCAGGGAGTGCAGTGGAGGATGGCCCAGGTGCATGGGCCCTGCACCCCATGGGAGACCAGGAGAAGCACCTGGCTCCTGGCTCCTGCCATCGGATCAGCGCGGTGCGCCGGCCGCAGCGCGCCGGCCGCAGCGCGCCGGCCGCGGCGGCCATTGGAGGGTGAACCAACGGCAAAGGAAGACCTTTCTCTCTGTCTCTCTCTCTCACTGTCCACTCTGCCTGTCAAAAAATTAAAAAAAAAAAAAAAAGTTAAGAAGACAAGAAATTGAGACAGATTTTCTGTTTCTCTGTGGAACATCCTTAGAGACTGCAGGAAAATTTAATGAGGGGCATTACTTATATCCAAATTCAAACATAAAAATACGAGTGGAATTCAAAGTTTATGAAAAAGTAGAATTAAAAAATAAGTTTAGTTCAGTGCAAAAAAAGTTTCAAATCCATATATAATGTTTCATAGTAAAGTATCCGTGTATGCTCTAAAATCAGTTTAGATACTTTCGTAGTTTGCAAGAGACCACTTATGACTCTTCCTACTTGAGACACTCGTATCATTAATACAGTCTTCAAACCAAATCTTCAGTAAGGTGAATGACCAGCCACAAAGTTGGTGTAAATGCTGGGCTTTTTTTTTTTTTCCTCCCAAGCACAGACAATTCAATGAACTAGAGTGCTTCTCAGAATTCTTTCAAAAAGTTAAATGTGATTTAGATTTTATACCTCTAAGGAACAGCCATCAGTATGCTATAATCACTTTAATATCTTTGGCTAAAAGCAAACATGTCTATTTCAGGGAAAGATCAGGATAAAACTAGTTCTCAAACTGCTTACTAATTCTCAAGAAAAGCTCCCCTCTCATCACACTCAGTGTAGACACATACGAGAAAAATTAGAGGCATTTGCCTATTTTACCTTTTCAAATCAGAAATCTGAGTATGTGCGTCAAGCAATTTGTTCTCAGCTGTATTTAATGTATCCTATGAAAATAAAGGAAAAATTTAGATAACAAGATAAATATTCAGATGTATCCTTTTATTTTAAAATGAGTAGAACAAAACTAATCCAAGGTTAAACCGGCTAACTACAAACTGTACAGACACTCCTCAAGTAAGGCACCAACCCAGAAGCAACACAGGTAACTCAGGAAAACAAGAAAGGAAAACAGCGGCCTGTGCACGCAGTGCTGTGTGAGCCCCCAGTGTAAAACCCCACTGCGTTGTGCTAAATTAGAAACAGCCCAGTCCTGAAACTGACAGGCTACCCAGACACTGGACCAGCACCTCAGGCAATGGTAAAATCAATACTACAAATCCTGAATCCCAAGAACTCCTGGCTCCCTAAGCTGTGCAGCGCAGTCCTTCTCACTAATCCTACACAACTGCAACTCTGTACTTGACACAGCACAGATACCTGCTTCTACTTCCAGCACCACTGTGGGCTTTCATTACATTGAAATGCATGGCCCTCAGTTTTAATTAAGAAGCCAGGGGCAAGCATTCGGGTGCAGTGAGTTAATGCGGGCACTGGTTCGAGTCCCTGCTACTCCACTACCAACTCAGCCCTCTGTTAATAGCCTGGGAGAGCAGCAGAAGATGGCCTAAGTGCTCGGACCCCTGCCACTCCCAGATGGAGTTCCTGGTCTCTGGTTTTGGCCTGCCCAAACCCCAGCCATTGAGGCCACCTGGGGAGTGGTCAGCAGATGGAAGGTCTCTCTCCCTCTTTTCCTTCCCTCCCTCCTTCCCTTTCTTTCTCCTTTCTGTAATTTTGCCTTTCAAATAAATAAATAAATCTTTTACTTTTAAAGATTTATTTATTTTACTTTAAACTCAGAGTTACACAGAGAGAGGTGAAGCAGAGAGAGAGAGAGGTCTTCCACCTGCTGGTTCACTCCCCAGTTGGCAGCCAATGGCCGGAGCTGTGCCAATCTGAAGCCAGGAGCCAGGAGCTTCCTCCAGGTCTTCCACGCAGGTGTAGAGGCCCAAAGACTTGGGTCATCTTCCATTGCTTTCCCAGGCCACAGCAGAGAGCTGGACCAGAAGTGGTGCAGCTGGGACTCGAATCAGCACCCATATGAGATATCAGCCCTGCAGGCGGCAGCTTTATCCACTATGCCATAGCACTGGCCCCCTATAAATAAATCTTTACAAAGCAATAAGAATCCAATCCCTACACAAGCCTAGTTAATTACTTGCATCTATATGGTATCTTATACTCTTCTAAACAATTTCATCTCAACTTATCTCAAAGCAAAAGCTATTCAATAAACATTCATTGGGTTAACATATGAAACTGCGAATTAAATAGGGCAGATATTTGAAAACAGGATACAGATTGAGCAAACGGTCAGTTCAAACAGCTACAAGGAGGAGGAAGGCTCAGGCCCTAATTTCCGATACAGTGCTTCTGCCTCTGTTTCCAGAACGTGAAAAATTACCCCTTACCTTTACTCGACTGTGCTCTTTTCCAAGGGATTCATACTCTCCTAAAAGCTACAAGAGAAAACAGAGAATTGCACCACAAAGTTGAACACTGTAACATGAACCCAGGGACAGATCGTACAACAGTGCCTCACACACAGCCTTAAAGCATACCCATGCATGCCCTGGCAAAGGGGACACAATTCTTGCAAGTTTTCTGTAAATATAAAATTATTTAAAGATAAAAATATTTAATGCCAGCGCCATGGGTCACTTGGTTAATCCTCCGCCTGCGGCGCCAGCATCTCATATGGGCACTGGGTTCTAGTCCTGGTTGCTCCTCTTCCAGTCCAGCTCTCTCCTGTGGCCTGGGAAAGCAGTGGAGGATGGCCCAAGTGCTTGGGCTCCTGAACCCACATGGGAGACCAGGAAAAAGCACCTGGCTCCTGGCTTTGGATCGGCGCAGCGCCGGCCGTAGCAGCCATTTGGGGGTGAACCAACAGAAGGAAGACCTTTCTCTGTCTCTCTCTCTAACTCTACCTATCAAATAGATTAAAAAAAATAAAAATATTTAATAACAATATCTTTGCAGTTTTCACAAGACTGAAATTTATTTGCATTGCTCTTCTTAAAATGTTGCATATTACTTTTTACTAAGTTTGCTCTTTAGAGTAAAAGTATAATGCCAAAAGTCTAATACATCAAGCAATTTATTTTAAAATACATATGTGAGAGGCTGGCATTGTGGTGCAGCAGGTGCTTGGCATTCCACACTGGAGTGACGGTTCAAGTGCAGCTGTTCTGCCTCCAATCCAGCTTCCTGCTAATGCACCTGGGAAGGCAGCAGGTGATGGCCCAAGTGTTTGGGATCCTGCCACTCATATGGAGACCTGTATGGAATTCCTAGCTCCTGGCTTCAACTTCCAACTCTGGCTGTCACAGACAGTAAAGGAGTGAACCAGCACACAGAAAACTTTCTGATCTTTCTCTTTGTCACTCTGCCTTTCAAACAAATAAACAAGCCGGTGCCGCGGCTCAATAGGCTAATCCTCCGCCTGTGGCACCGGCACCCCAGGTTCTAGTCCTGGTCGGGGCACCGGATTCTGTCCCAGTTGCTCCTCTTCCAGTCCAGCTCTCTGCTGTGGCCCAGGAAGGCAGTGGAGGATGGCCCAAGTGCTTGGGCCCTGCACCCGCATGGGAGACCAGGAGAAGCACCTGGCTCCTGGCTGCAGATCGGCAGCTGGCTGTAGTGGCCATTTGAGGGGGTGAACCAACGGAAGGAAGACCTTTCTCTCTGTCTCTCTCTTTCTGTCTAACTCTGCCTGTCAAAAAAAATAAAAAATAAATAATTAATATAATGTCAAAGCTAATTAAGTAATTGTTATACTGTATTAAGGAAAAACATAAGAAAGAAAGTATGTGTACATTCAGTACAGCTGCAGTTTTGCCCCCAAACATTTCCAGTGCCCAATTGGCTGAATCCTGTGATGCAGAGCCAGCCAACATGAGGGCCGGTGCAGTCAGAGCTCAGAGCTTCCCCTGCCCCATGCAGCAGGCACCATTCTGCCAGGTGACAGCACACACGAGAAACAGTGTGGGAGGAAAGAAAGTTAACATGGGAAACCCAAAAGAAACAGGAGAGGGAGAGGGAGGCAAAAGGACTAAAAGGCAATGCCAGGAAGTCTTTAAAGGACACCCGCTCCTCACTCCTCCACCGCCACCAGAGCCTGGCTGGGCGCTCCTGGCAAGAGACTGGATGACTTCTCTCTGGTGAAACTGATCAACCCTAGAGAAAAAGGCCTCTCCCTACCCACTCTGGGGAGCCCACTGAATGCTGGCATACCCCTAAAACACACGCAAGGGAAGACTTCCAGAACATTTACAAGATGTTCAGATCAAAGCAGAAACACTGCGAAGGGCAGTGACACAACACAGCACAAGCACAGACGCAGAAACAAAACTCAGTGCCGATCAGCTTCTCCCAGGAAGGCGAATACAACGAGAAGAAGTACGCTCACGGGGTTAGTGCTGTGACCTCACAGGTTAAGCCACTTCCTGCAAGTGGCATCCCATGTGGTTCAAGTCCTGGGTGCCCCACTTCTGATCCAGCTCCCTGCTAACGCACCTGGGAAAGCAGGGGAAGGTGGCCTAAGTGCTTGGGGCTCAGACCCACATGAGAGAAGCTCTTGGTTCCTGGTTCTGAAATGGCTCAGCCCTGGCCATTGCAGCCATTTGGGGAGTGAACCAACAGATGGAAGCTCTCCCCCTCAACCCTGTAACTCTACCTTTCAAGGAAATAAATCTTTTTTTAAAAAGCAAAAAAGGGTATACACACTGGGGAGCCCATCTGTACCTGGGGTATTTTATTTCTTAAAAATGGAGGAGGGTTCTTATGTATTTGGTATGTTATTTTCCATACTTTTTTTTTTTTTAAGATTTTATTTATTTACTTGAGAGGTAGAATTATAGACAGTGAGAGGGAGAGAGAGAGAGAAAGGTCTTCCATCCACTGGTTCACTCCCCAAATGGCTGCAACAGCCAGAGATGGGCCGATCCGAGGCCAGGAGCCAGGAGCTTCTTCAAGGTCTCCAACGCAGGTGCAGGGGCCCAAGGACTTGGGCCATCTCCTACTGCTTTCCCAGGCCACAGCAGAGAGCTGGATCAGAAGAGCAGCAGCCAGGACTAGAAATGGTGCCCACATGGGACATCAGGGCCACGGGCAGAGGATTAACCTACTGTGCCACAGCGCCGGCCCCCGTACCTTTTTTAAAACCTAGAGTATTTCAAACATAAATGTGGAAATTAAAAGTGAGTAAAGACAAGCCAAACGCAGCACCTGGTAACTTTCAGGCACAACGCTAAGAAGAAAAAGGCAGCCTGCAGAAAGCTACAGGCAGTACCAGAAGATGCGATCCACAGACAGCTCAAGAACAGAAGGCGTCCTGGGCAGGGGTCTGTCGCGCTGCGGGGGGTAGCAATCCGGAAGGTGTCTTCCCGCGTCCTGGGGTGGGTGGATCAGCAATCCCAGCCCTAAGCCCCACACAGGTGCTTCCGTTTAGAATCCGAAAGCTTGGGCCAGGCAGTGGGAATGGAACCCAGCACCTCTGCGAGTGGAGCTTCCTCAATGCACAGAGCTGCAAGCTGAGGATGCAAGTGGAGAGTGGCTTGTATAGGCTCCTGGCTACTTCTCCCTTCCGCCCCCTGCTGACTCTGCTCGCTCACCCCTCACCTCCCTATGCCACTCATTTCCCTCCCACCGCCTTGCTTCGGCCCTGCCTGCCCATTTGGGCCTCAGGGTGGGGCCGGCAAATGGGAGAGGTCTCAATAAAGTTTTAAAAGCAGTTAAAAAAAAAGAACAGAAGACATCAGTAGTACTTGTCTACAAACGAGACACATGTAATACAAGCAAAGAGAAGTGTGTGGGGACATACACAGTTCAGCAAAGTAGGTCCCTCAAGGACGGGAGAGCAGAAGGCAAGTGGACAGGGATTTGGTACTTTTCTGCAGGCTTCAACCCCTCGCCGGGACAACTGCACGCCTCAGCGTCATCACTGGCCATATTCATTTCAGTTACAAACAATGTGCCAAAGACGCTTTGCTGCCTCCATGCCACCCAAACACAACTGGTGTGAGATTTGGGATAAATAAAAACAGTAACACCCCAGCAGCAACGAACACACTTAGTATAAAATCTCAGTGTCCAAATCCCATTTTACACCAAGCGGAACCCAGGCTCTATGGAAAAATGACCAATGCAGGGGCTGGACAAGTACCAGATGAGCCTGGGACATCTTGCTATATCAGACACTATGGATGTGCTCTAGAAAAAACAGGGAAGCAAGCCAGCTCAACACATCTCTCTCTGGTCAGATTCGTAACAAACAAGGATCAAAATAAAAAATAACCGTAACCATGGAGTAAAGTAAGAATTCATAAATCCATGCTGATAAAAATAAGGAAGAAGGAGGGCTGCTTCTCTCAGTCAGATGGAGGAGGAATAACCAGGCTGGAAGAGCCAGCAGTCACTGTTGCAGGAGAGGCCCCTCAGTGGAGCTAACACCAGCGGGTAGAAGTTTGCGGAGAAACAGGTGACTAACATATTCTTAAATTGCCCCTCAGAAGATACTTAGTAACTACAAAGTGGGGAAATATAACTTACAGAAGAGAAACCTTGCAGACACACCTCAACCAAGTAACTGGAATTCACACCACAAAGCTAATGTTTGTCTCCTGTGGTATTCCAATACACCTGGATAATCCAGGCCTGATATTAAAAAATAATTTTTTAAAAAATGATCTTTAGGGACTGGCATTGTAGCATAATGGGTTAAGCTGAATTAACCAGCAAATGGAAGAGATTGATATCTTTCTCTCTATTGCTCTCTGTTGTTCTGCCTTTGAGATAAATAAAAGCATTAAGGCAATATTATAAAAAAAATAAGAAATACTGAACACTGATTTAACCTTTTTTTTTTTTTTTTTTTTTTTTTGACAGGCAGAGTGGACAGTGAGAGAGAGAGACAGAGAGAAAGGTCTTCCTTTTGCCGTTGGTTCACCCTCCAATGGCCGCCACAGCCGGCGCACCGCGCTGATCCGATGGCAGGAGCCAGGTACTTATC
This sequence comes from Oryctolagus cuniculus, assembly GCF_964237555.1. NCBI lineage: Eukaryota > Metazoa > Chordata > Mammalia > Lagomorpha > Leporidae > Oryctolagus > Oryctolagus cuniculus. The sequence continues at coordinate 6,120,513 of NC_091452.1, read as the reverse complement.
CTGGTCTCCCATGGGGTGCAGGGCCCAGGGACTTGGGCCATCCTCCACTGCACTCCCTGGCCACAGCAGAGAGCTGGCCTGGAGGAGGAGCAACCGGGACAGAATCCGGTGCCCCGACCGGGACTAGAACCCGGTGTGCCGGCGCCACAAGGTGGAGGATTAGCCTAGTGAGCCACGGCGCCGGTCCCACTGATTTAACCTTAAACGAAGACAGATCATGTTTCAAATGTAAGGCACCACTGGCTATAAATCCTACCACTATTTTATAACCAATGGAAGAGTAAAAAATGCTCCTAATTAAACTATGGCACTATGGTTTTGAAAAGATACCATCCCATTTCAGGGGTGTTAAAATGTAAAAGAATATGCAGCTTACAATCCGTTCAATAATGAGCCACATTTGAAGGAGAGAGAAGTATCTGCAATGGCATAAGAAAGCCACACCACACCGCTGCATAGAAGGAAGTCCATGGCTGTCCACCCACGGGAAAAAGTGAAAGGACAAGTGTATTACTTACAAAAATGGAGAGAAACATTGGAAGAATTGCTCTAAGAGCTGAAAGTAACAGCCTCTCAGGTAGCAAACCACTGGATGAGGTAGGGGTAAGTGCAGAAAACTCTTGTTCTTCATTTGAGATTTGCGATTACATGGCAGTACACTCGCAAAAATAAATTTCAAAACTAAAAGAGCAAGAAGCGAACTTCAAACCAGCAGGTAGAAAAATTCAACAGCCTGACAGCTTTGAGGTTACTTAGAAGTCACAACAATCTGGAAGGTGCATGCAGCATTTAAGAAAAAACACACAACCCGAAACCTTGTCTGGTGTCAGTGTTACACAAAACCAAATTTTAAGTGAAATTAAGTCAAAGTGAAAAAATTCCACCAAACCTGCTCTAGCTTTGGTTCATGGCATTTCACCCTGCCAGAAACACAAATGGTAAGAGTTCAAGAGTGGACTTGCAGTTTCCACAGTGCAGTGGGTATCACGTTCGCCTGACAAGAGTGGACCCGCCACAGACAGAGAAGTGTGGGGGAGACACCATGGTCCTAAAGTTCTGACTTCCTGCTGCAAGAGGCCCAGTGGACTCCACAGTGGGGTGCGTGCTTTCAGCCAGGGCAAAGTCATCTAAAACTAAGAGAAATCTGGAAACATCACAATGGCTTGTAAGAGTACAACATCTGTTCCTGCAGCCAACCATGTCAGTAGGTTCTGGTTATCTGTTACTTACATCTTGAAACATTTTGTTTTCTTGTTTCAGCCTAGCTTCTTTATCATCTGAGAGTTTGTAGGCGTTCTCAAACGCTTCTTCTAGATCTTGCAGTCTAGACTTGAGCCGCAGGATGGTGTTGTCTTTTTCTTTATTACTTGTTCTCATCTCCTCAATTCGTTCCTGCAAAATTTTGGAAGCACTGCTGGCTGCACTGAAGCGTTCCCTCAAATCATTCTACAAAATAAAAACAAGCATAATTAATGATTTTAATTGAAAAAACAGACGTCTCAATAGTAACTATTAAATTGTGGGCATTAAAATGTAAAGGTAATAAAACAAACAAATGAAAATTAATTTAGGGGCTGGTGCTGTGGCACAGGTTAATCCTTTGCCTGCAGTACTGGTATCCCATATGGGTGCCGCTTTAAGTCCCAGTTGCTCTCTGCTGTGGCCCGGGAGGGCAGTGGAGAATGACCCAAGTGCTTTGGCCCCTGAACCCGCATGGGAGATCGGGAAGAAGCTCCTGGCTCCTGGCTTTGGATTGGCCCAGCTCCAGCCATCGTGACCATTGGGGAGTGAACCAGCGGCTTAAAGACCTTTCTCTCTCTCCCTCTCACTGTAACTCTCTCTCTCTCTCAAATAAATTAAGTCTTTTTAAAAATATTAATTTAATAGTTTGCTATGTTCTAGGCTGAAGGATCTAGAAAGGATTAACTACTAGAATAGCTCCATGAAATGCCTATATAATACAGACAGAAAACTACCATTCGAGGCACTGACTCTAGGACTCACCTAAAACGGTAGCTCTTGTGGGTAGGATCATGAGGAAAAAAAATAACATGGCTACTGGAAAAGATAAATTCTGAAATTCAGCTGCAATGTGCTCCTGAACACTGACAGTTGGGCTAAGAGAATATGACTTAGCCTATTTTCTCACTTACTCGAGAAACTACAACGATCTGAAAATTAACACATGTTGACAGCTTAGAAAAAGACAAGATAACTTTAGAAGTCTTTAAAAAGGCTTGGGGCTGGCAGTGTAGCACAGCAGGTAAGCCACTGCCTGTAATGCCAGCATGCCCCTGCTACCCATGTGGAAGACCTGGATGGAATTCCAGGCTGGGCCATTGCAGGCATGTGGAGAGTGAACCAGCAGATGGAAGATCTTTTTCACTCCGTCTCTATCTTTCAAATAAATAAATAAAATCTTCCCAAAAAAGGCCAAAAATAGAAACAACATATAAAACAAAACACCAAAAAAAGTATTTTCTATCAAATTTTGTTTATGAGATTGTGTGTCAAAGAGTAACACCTGAGGGCCAGAACTGTCGCACAGCAGGTAAAGCCATTGCCTGCAATGCCGGCATCTCATATGGGCACCAGCTAGTGTTCCGGCTGCTCCACTTCCCACTCAGCTCCCTGCTAATGCGCTTGGGAAAAGCAGCAGCAGATGACCCAAGTGCTTGGGCCCCTGCTACCCACATGGGAGACCTGGAAGAAGCTGCTGGCTCCTGGCTTCAGCCTTGCAAAGCCCTGGCCCTTGTGGGCATCTGGGGGAATGAACTAGCAATGGAACATCTGTCTCTCTCTTAACTGTGACTTTCAAATTAATAAATAAATCTTTTAAAAAGGTAACTTTTGGTAATAGAGGAAAAGAAGTAATTTTCAATAAATTACTTTTCAATAGTCTTTGGGGCAGGCATTTGGCCTAGTGGTTAGGATGCCCACATCCCATACAGGAGTGCCTGAGTTCAGTAACTGCCTCCAGCTCCTGCTGGTGCAGAGCCTGAGGATGCTGTGCTGACGGATCAAGAAGCCGGGCCCTTGCCCTCCACATGGGATACCTGGAGTGGGGTCTTGGCTCCTACTTCAGCTTCAGCCAGGCCTAGCTACGGAAGGAATTTGGGAGTGAACTAGTGGCTGGAAGCGTGCTCTTGCTCTCTGCCTCTCAAATATATATATATTATGGGCCATCTTCTACTGCTTCCCCAGGCCATAGCACCATAGCAGAGAGCACAATCAGAATATATATATATATATATATATATATATATATATATATATATATATATATAATTTATTTATTTATTTTAAAGATTGACTTTTTAGATTTTTAAAGATTTATTTATTTATTTGAAAGTTAGAGTTACACAGAGAGGAGAGGCGGTGTGGGGAGGGTGTCCTCCATCCACTGGCACACTCCCCAGATGGCCACAACAGCCAGAGCTGTGCCAATCCGAAGCCAGGAGCCAGGAGCTTCCTCCAGCTCTTCCATGCAAGTGCAGGGGCCCAAGGACTTGGGCCATCTTCTACTGCCTTCCCAGGCCATAGCAGAGAGCTGGATTGAAAGAGGAGCAGCTGAGTCTCGAACTGGTGCCTATATGGGATTCCGGTGCTTCAGGCCTGGGCGTTAACCCGCTACACCACAGCGCCAGCCCCTCAAATAAATATATTTTTAAAAACTTAAAAGATACTCAAAAGAACAAAGAATATATGTGCACATAAAGTCTTGTATAAATTCATACTAGCCAAAAAAAATGGGAAGAACCTAAACATTCATTATTAATGAACAGATAAACAAAACTGCTCTATCTATTCAACAGAGTGTAGTTGTTTTGTTTTTTTTTAAGATCTATTTAGTTTACTTGAAAGTCAGAGTTGCACAAACAGAGGAGAGGCAGAGAGACAGAGAGGTCTTCCATCCGCTGGTTTACTCCCCAGATGGCCGCAATGGCTGGAGCTCGCTGATTCAAAGCCAGGAGCCAGGAGCTTCTTCTGGGCCTCCCACGCGGGTGCAGGGGCCCAAAGACTTGGGCCATCCTCCACTGCTTTCCCAGGCCATAGCAGAGAGCTGGACAGGAAGTGGAGCAGCCGGGTCTCGAACCGGCGCCTATATGGGATGCCGGTGCTTCAGGCTACGCCCAGAGTACAGTTTTAGTCATCAATAATAAGAAATCAAGTACTGACAAATGCTACAACATGGATGAGCCCTGAAAAAATTACATTAAGTGAAAGACACAAAGAAAATTATTTTACTGACAGCAATGTCCAAGTCAGGCAAATCTAGAGACAGAAAGTCAAAGTAGGGGCCAGTGCTGTGGTATAGCAGATAAAGCCACCATCTGCAGTGCCAGCATCCCATATGGGTGCCAGTTTGAGACCTGGCTGCTCCACTTCTGATTGTGCTCTCTGCTATGGCCTGGGAAAGCAGTAGAAAATGGCCCAAGTCCTTGGGCCCCTGCACCCGCGTGGGAGACCCAGAAGAAGCTCCTGGCTCCTGCCTTTGGATCGGCCCAGCTCTGGCCATTGTGGCCATCTGGGGACTGAACCAGCGGATGGAAGACCTCTCTCTCTCTCTCTGCCTCTCCTCTCTCTGTGTAACTCTTTCAAATAAATAAATCTTTAAAAAAAAAAATTACTGCCTGGGGCTGGCATTGTGGTGTAGTGGGTAAAGCCACCGCCTACAACACGAGCATCTCATATGGGCACCAGATTGTGTCCCAGCTGCTCCACTTCTAATTCAGTTCCCTGCTAATGGCCTGGGAAAAGCAGTAGAAGGTGGCCCAAATGGTTAGGCCCTTGCCACCCACATGAGAGATCCAGAAGAAGTTCCAGGCTCCTGCTTCAGCGTGGCCCAGTTCTGGCCCTTGTGGCCATCTGGAGAGTGAACCAACAGATAGAAGATATCTCTATCTCTATAACTCTGACTTTCAAATAAATAAATACAACTTTAAAATAAAATAAAAATGTTTTGTCTGTGTCTGCCTTTCAAATAAAATAAATTTTTAAAAAGGGAGGCAAGCATTTGACATCGTGGTTCCAACGCCACTTGAGAGATCCATAAACGAAACGGAGTCCCTGGGCTCAACACCAGGCTCCAATCCCAATTCTAGCTTTCTGCTAATCTGCACCCCTGGAAGCCACAGGTGATGGCTCAATGACTGGGTCTCTGGGAGATCCAGACTGAGTTCCTGGCTCCTGGCTTCAGCCTGAGCTATTGTAGACATTTAGGAAGTGAACCAGAGGAAGGGAGACCTCTCTTTCTGTCTCTCTCTGACTTTTAAGTAAAATAAATAAATGCTTTTAAAAATTAATTACAGAGATGGCTGTACAACACTGAATATACTAAAAACTACTGAATTACATACTTTAAAAGGGTGAGTTTTATGATGTACAAATTATATTCCAATTAAAAAACAAAAAACTTTAAAGGGTAAAAATTTATGATATTACATGAACCCAGCAGAACTGAAAACATAAACTTAGTAAGAAAATATCTTTAAAAATAAATACATAACCAATGTTATCAGCAATCTAGTCATCTGTCTTTCAAGTTCAATTAACAGAAAGGCTTTTTACCAGTCACCCAAAAAGTAAGAGTACTTACCACCTCTATTTCCAGTAAGTTATTCTTATTTTCAAGTGTTCTCACACGACAAGTAGCTTCATTCAAAGCATTATCTAATTGGCTACATCTAAAAACCATAAATTTAGTTTTAATTAGGAGAAAAAAACATTTTCCTTAAAAGTTTTATATAAATCTGATTCTCCAATACACAATGTTAGCAATTCTCCAGTGTTAGCTAAGACCCAGATGCCATTTTAGTAAATTACATCACAATGAATCTGTTATTACAGTATCTAGAGAAAACAGGTTAAAATAATGGGGGCTGGCACTGTGGTGCAGTAGGTTAATCCTCCACCTGTGATGCGGGCATCCCATATGGGCGCCAGTTCATGTCCTGGCTGCTCCTCTTCTGATCCAGCTCTCTGCTAATGGCCAGGGACAGCAGTGGAAGATGGCCCAAGTACTTGGGCCCTGGCACCCACGTGGGAGACCCAGAAGAAGCTCCCGGTTCCTGGCTTCAGATCAGCTCAGCTCCAGCCACTGCGGCCATTTTAGGAGTGAACCAATGGATGGAAGACCTTTCTCTCTGTCTCTCCCTCTCAGATTAATAAAATTTTTAAAAAAAAATTAAATAAAATGATGGCATGCAAAGTCCTCTACAAAGCAGTAAGTGCAAAAAGTTACAGCACAAATAGAGGCTTGCATACCCATGTTCGTAGCAGTACTACTTCCAACAGCCGAAAGGCAGAAACCACCCAAGGTTCCTCAACAACTAAACAAGTCAACAAAGTGGGATCTGCACCAACAACGGGTCACTGAGTCTTAAAGGAAGGGAACTCTGATGCAGGCTCTGACACAGAGAATCGTGACAGTGTGCGGAGTGAGAACAGGAAGACACAAAGGACAGGTGTCATGACTCCAACACCAGCAGACACCAGAGCAGCCAAACTCACAGAAGCAGGAGTATAACAAGGTGGCGAGGGCTGGGGAACCAGTGTACAATGGGGACAAGAATTTCAGTTTGCCAGATGAAAAACCCTCTGGAGCAGACAGCAGGGATGGTTGCACAGCTATGTGAGTACAATTAAGTCTAAGAAGTATACACTTAAGGCCGGCACCTCGGCTCACTAGGCTAATCCTCTGCCTTGCGGCGCTGGCACACCAGGTTCCAGTCCCGGTCGGGGCACCGGATTCTGTCCAGGTTGCCCCTCTTCCAGGCCAGCTCTCTGCTGTGGCCGGGGAGTGCAGTGGAGAATGGCCCAAGTGCTTGGGCCCTGCACCCCATGGGAGACCAGGAGAAGTACCTGGCTCCTGCCATCGGATCAGCGCGGTGCGCTGGCCGCAGCGTGCCGGCTGCAGCGGCCACTGGAGGGTGAACCAACGGCAAAAGGAAGACCTTTCTCTGTCTCTCACTCCCTCTCATGGCCACTCTGCCTGTCAAAAAAAAAATGTATACACTTAAAAATGGTTAAAATGGTAAATTTTGTGATGTTTATCTTATAATTTAAAATCAAAATTAAAATTTTAAAAAGTTATAAAAGACGGGATAAAATAGCGTAATCTTAGCTGTGTAAAACATCTATAAAGAAAATTCAAACAGCTTGTAGAAAACAATTCAAAGATTTTAGTGACAGGTGCAGGGGTGCAACAGGTTCAGCATCCCTTATCAGGGTGCATGGGATCAGGTCCCACCTCCGCATCCCATCCAGCTTCCTACTAGTGCACATCCTAGCAGACAGCAGATGACGGCTTAAGAATTTGGGTTCCTGGCTGGCGCCGCGGCTCACTAGGCTAATCCTCCGCCTGCGGCACTGGCACCCCTGGTTCTAGTCCCAGTGGGGAAGCCGGATTCTGTCCTGATTGTTTCTCTTCCAGTCCAGCTCTCTGCTGTGGCCCGGGAAGGCAGTGGAGGATGGCCCAAGTGCTTGGGCCCCTGCACCCGCATGGGAGACCAGGAGGAAGCGCCTGGCTCCTGGCTTCAGATCGGCACAGCGCGCCGGCCATAGCGGCCACTTGTGGGGTGAACCAATGGAAGGAAGACCTTTCTCTCTGTGTCTCTCTCACTGTCTAACTTTGCCTGTCAAAAAAAAAAAAAAAAAAAAAAGAATTTAGGTTCCTGTAACCCACATGGTGTGTAACCCACATGTGCATCAACACCCCTTAAGATGACAAAAAGCTGGGCTGGCGCTATGGTATAGTGGGTAAAAGCTGCCACCTAGATGCCATCATCCCATGAGCACGGGTTCAAGACTTGGCTGCTCTACTTCTGATCCAGCTCCCTGCTAATATGCCTGGGACAGTGGCAGAAGATGGCCCAAGTCCTTGGGTCCCTTCGTCTATGTGGGAGACCTACAAGAAGCTCCAGGCTCCTGGCTTTGGACTGGCCCAGCTCCAGCCACTGTGGCCTTTGGGGAGTGAACCAGTGGATGGAAGACCTCTCTCTTAGGGTCAGCGCTGTGGCACAGTGGGTTAAAGCTCCAGCCTGCAGCGCCAGCATCCCATATGGATACCAGTTCGAATCTCGGCAGCTCCACTTCTGATCCAGCTCTCTGCTATGGCCTGGGAAAGCAGAAGATGTTCCAAGTCCTTGGGCTCCTGCAATCGTGTGGGAGAGCTGGAAAAAGCTCCTGGCTCCTGGCTTTGGATCAGCTCAGCTCTGGCCGTTGTGGTCATTTGGGGAGTGAACCAGCAGAATGAAAGACCTCTCTCTCTTTCTCTCTCTGGCTCTACTCTGTAACTCCTCTGTCTTTCAAAATAAATAAAAAGAAAAAAAAAAAAGACTTCTCTCTGCTTCTGCCTCTCTGTAATTGTGCCTTTCAAATACATAAATAAATCTTTAAAAAAGGGGGGGGGGGCCAAAATGTTAAGAAGACTGTTCTCGGCCGGCGCCATGGTTCAACAGGCTAATCCTCCGCCTAGCGGCGCTGGCACACCGGATTCTAGTCCTGGTCGGGGCACCGGATTCTGTCCAGGTTGCTCCTCTTCCAGGCCAGCTCTCTGCTGTGGCCAGGGAGTGCAGTGGAGGATGGCCCAAGTGCTTGGGCCCTGCACCCCATGGGAGACCAGGAGAAGTACCTGGCTCCTGCCTTCGGATCAGCGCGGTGCGCCGGCCGCAGCGTACCAGCCGCAGCGTACCGGCCGCGGCGGCCATTGGAGGGTGAACCAACGGCAAAAAGGAAGACCTTTCTCTCTGTCTCTCCCTCACTGTCCACTCTGCCTGTCAAAAAAAAAAAAAAAAAAAAAAAAAAAAGAAGACTGTTCTCAAAAGATCATCTAAATAGTTGGGGCCGGTGCTGTGGTACAGTGGTGCAGTGGGTTAACACCCTGGTCTGAAGCACCGGCATCCCATATGGGTGCCAGTTCAAGTCCTGGCTGCTCCACTTCCAATCCAGCTCTCTGCTATGGCCTGGGAAAGCAGTAGAAGATGGCCCAAGTCCTTGGGCCCCTGCACCCACATGGGAGACCTGGAAGAAGCTCCTGACTCCTGGCTTCGGATTGGCGTGTCTCCGGCCATTGTGGCCAATTGGGGAGTGAACCAGCGGATGGAAAACCTCTCTCTCTCTCTCTCTCTCTCTCTCTGCCTCTCCTCTCTCTGTGAAACTCTGACTTTCAAATAAATAAATAAATCTTAAAAAAATAGTTTATGTTAGCTATTTTACTACTGTCATCACCATACTGATTCTGATATGCCAGGATGACTGTCCCCTGAGAGTTGCAGCTGTGTGGCATCATAATCTGATATCGCAGCTGGTCTACAATATGTTAATGGTCCTATTTGCAGTATCTGTGGGATTCTCTAATTTGTAATTTTAAGCTTGAAAAAAATAGATCAACACCCTGACAAACTGGTTTCTGACATGGGGGAATCATTTGTCCAGCCTAACATCACAACTTCTCATTCTGTTTCTACTGTCCCCTGTAACACACGGCATTTGCACTGCAAGCCAGACCCAGTCCCTCTCAGGCAGCAGTGTCCTGCCATTCACTCAGCAGGTCAGACGGCTGTCGGTCAAGGATGCACACTGCCATTTACTGAGACCCTGACTTCCCTCTACACCGCAGACATCCACCCTCTGCTCTCTGTGCCCTGGCACCTTCCAGACACGAACATGCTTTAGCCACAGTACTGCCTGTGCCTTCTCCAACACCTTGTCGTGAGCCTTGAAAAGTCCTCCAGTGGGCTTCTTTCAAAAACTTCGGTTTTCTAACTGTAAGTGCCTTAGTCAGCTTTGCCTTCTCAAGAAAACGCAGAAAGAAAAGAAAAACAATAGTCAACCTCCTCCAACCAGTTCTTTTTTGTCCTAAAAAAATCTGAAATTTTTCTTAGCTCTTTTTAATTACCACTCCTCATCATTGCACTCCCACCACCAAAGCAAAACGCAAGCTGAAAAAAACACTCAAGGATAAGACAGTCACAGTAACCAGTAACTAATCAGAACCAAGGCCAGTTTTCCTATACTTTTTTCTGTTTGTTTGTTTAAAGATTTATTTATGTATTTGAAAGGCAGAGTTACAGAGAGGCAGAAGCAGAGAGAGAGCGAGAGGTCTTCCATCTGCTGGTTTACTACCCAAATGGCTGCAACAGCCAGAGCTGTGCTGATCCAAAGCCAAGAGCCAGGAGCCAGGAGCTTCTTTCAGGTCTCCCATGTGGTGCAGGTGCCCAAGGACTTGGACGATCCTCTACTGCTTTCCCAGGCCATGGCAGAGAGCTGGATCAGAAGTGGGGCAGCAGGGACTCAAATGCACATGGATGCAGCACTGCAGGTGGCGGCTTAATCTAAAGCCGATGTCTTCTGCAGACCCCTCATTTGCATGCATATACTTACACATAAATGCAATATCAGTTTTGGAAGATGAAAAAAAACTAAAAATGGAGTTTTAGAAATGGGACAAATATCCCCACAGGCCCAGGAAAACTTGGTCACTTTAAAGTGAAGCACGCCTGGGCATTAAATTGGGAGAGAGCCAGCACACACTTTGTGTTAGGAGCACAGTGGTGCTTATCTTCCCATGAAGGACATCACTCAACACAGAAGCTGCTTCTTCTCCCTCTTTGCCCAAATGGAAAAATGGCTGCACGTCAGTCATTAGTGTTCTGTAAGACTTGGTCAGATCTTTAAAAATAACAATTTAGGCTAACATGGCTCTGTAAAATATCAGATCCAAAGAACATGCTTTTTCAAGCATTTTATTATAATATAACTCATACTATTGTGGAAATACTGCATCCACATTGGATAAATGCTAATTTCAGAGTTAAATAAGTTTTACCTGTCTACAAGAATCTGATTGGTTTTCTTCCAGTCTTCAACTGCAGAAATCTCCTTTGCCTCCAGCTTCTGTTTCAGACTAGCAATTTCTGATTCGTAATAAGCCCGAAGATCTGCCACATGCCGCGCATGCTTCTCTTTCAGGGTCTGCCTGATCCTGCTGGTGAGGGCAAAGCAGTCACGAGGAAGCACATTCTCACACACTGTCCTCCAGGAGAGAGCAACAACACAGCCAAGCTCCTAGCAAAAATACAGCCCATCTCCTCTGCACACCCACAGAAAATTAATTCACGAAAAGCTGACTGGTAAGCGGTGAAAAAAAGAACATCTAAAAGTGAAATAATCTATCTTAAAAGTGCTGTATCTTTTTCACTGAATATAAACATTACTGAAGTTCAATAAATATCATTCATCATTCAATCAGACATCAGAGAAAATCTATTAACATTACAAGCCATTCACTGAAATACATACTTAGACAATATCACAGGATCGTCCAAGGAAGTCAATGAAATGCATTCTGGGACACTGTTGGCTGTACCTGGAAGCTGGGACTGACTGACAGAGGCCGAAGCTACCAAGACAGTGTTTTCTTCGTCTACAGTGTTGACCGAGAGGTCATTACTAGCAACAGTGTACACCGAGGGAAACGTGGAACTGCTCCTACTTTCGTTTTGGAATGCATGATTCTTCCAAGAGTCCACTGGTGAAGCTTTGGTCTTTGAAGGATATTTTGGGAATCCAGGAGCAATGTTACTTGCTTGTGAAAATGAGTCTATGTCAGAGTGACTAGACACGCTAGGTTCTAGGACAGAATCTGGGGAAAAGGATATTCTGTCATCGAGGGCATTCAGAAAGTCCTGTGGTTGCACTCCCGAAACCTGCGGAATCGGCTTCATGGGTAGTGCTGAATCCAAAGTCAGTACCTAGAAGAAAGGCAGGACACAGGAATGCATCACGCTCCGGGCTCAGGGCTCCTTTTGTTTTCAGGCGAGAAGGCTTAAGCATACGATACACTCTACAGACAGGAAGCGTCTGTGTCACTCAGCACAACATTTACAACTTTGCCCTGGAAGCTGGTTTGGCTTAAAAGCAAAATTGGGACTCTCTCAGGTAACTGCTTGTTTGCTCTTTGTTTTTTATGACAAATATCCTTAAGCAATGGTAGCTTTATCTCATTACTAGCATTAGACTTGAAGAGATGAAAGAAAATTTATTCAGATGGTAGTATCAGCAATGAAAAAGATTTACTGATAACAAAATCAACACTATATAAAGATTTTTGAAAGATTTCAATAAACTCAAAATCCACATTATCAAGTTGATGACACATGCTTGGGATCACAGCGTCACCTCCCTCCTACTTCCTTCCCTAATGCTGATCTGCCTTTCCCTGAGTCTTTGCTCAAGGCTGGGGTGTTGGGTTTCTGCCACTCTCCAGGACTCTGAAGTTTACAAAGGACCTGGTGTCCCAGTGCCCCATCTGTCCACACACGTCCCTTGTTTTTTCTCCATTGGTCACTTCAGTTCTCTCTTCTTTTCCCAAATGTCTCTCATTACCTGACTGCAATAGAGCAGTGTAAGATGAGGGTACTTCAAAAACTGTGTGGGAACCCCCTGCCTGTACCCCTTGCATGCACAACTGAACAGTTCTAGTTCTTTGCTCTGAAACAAAACTTTACAATTCTTGAAAAACACTGGTGTAGCAAATTAAATTGCTCACAATTATTGTACAAGTGAATCAGTGGGAGGTATAACAGGATGGAAAAATCAAATATCAGGTCTGTAAAAAGGGCACAAGTTCACAGTTGAGGACCTATAATACATGAAATAGTAGGTGGGGCCGGCATTGTGAGGTACCAGGTAAAGCCACTGTCTGCAATGCTTGCAACCCATATGGATGACAATTTGAGTCCCGACTGCTCCATTTCCAATCCAGCTCCCTGCAAGTAGCCTGGGAAAAGCAGCAGAGGATGGCCCAAGTGTTTGAGCCCATTACCCATGTGGGAGATATGAAGAAGCTCCTGGCTTCTGGCTTTAGCTTGGCCCAGCCCTGGCCACTGAAGCCATCTGGGGAAAGAACCAACAGATGGAAGACCTCTCTAGATGGCCACAACAGCCAGGGCTGGGCTGGGCTAGGCAAAGGTCAGGAGCCTGCAGTTTCTGCGGGTCTCCCACAAGGGTACAAGGGCCCAAGCATTTGGGTCATGTTCCGCTGCTTTCCCAGGCCATCAGCAGGAAGCTAGATCTGAAGTGGAGCAGCCAGGACTCAAACCAGCACCCATATAGGATGCTGGCACCGCAGGTGGCGGCTTTACCCATTACGCCACAGCACTAACCCCAAATAAGTAAATCTTTAAAAAAGAAACAGTAAGCACAAAACTATCTCATTTAATTCATAAAATGCTAACCAGACATTTTCAGCTCTATTTTTAAGTAACTTTCCTAAGATTACGTAAGGATAAGTGACAGATGAAATTTAAAAGCCAACGAATCTAATTCTAAATTCCAAGCTTTTTCTAGTGTATCCAAAGTCAAAAGATACAAAAATTTAATGGACTTAATGGCAATCATAAAACATAAATACACATACACATAGTTACCTGTCTAGGTGACAGATCCATGGACGGGGTGGGGACAAATGTCTTCTCTAAAGTGTCAGGCAAAGAGTGATACAAGTCCTTCTCCTCCAGCTTCCAGTATGTCAGTCCTGAGGGCACAAGTGCACGGAACAGGGAGTTGTGAGGGAAGGAGACAACAGAGCTTTCTTGAGTGACACTGCTTACCTAAACAAAACTAAACATGGGAAAGAATCCGTTTTTGGCTACCTGGCTGCAGCAAGCTGAATTCTGACAGAAAAGAGTCATAAATTTATCACGAGTCCTAACCTGATGAAAATATTTAAAACTGGTTTATTAAAATTTAAGGTAGGGGCCAGCACTGTGGCATAATGGGTAAAGCTGCTGCCTGCAATGCTGGCATCCCAGATGGGCTCCAGTTCAAGTTCTGGCTCTACTTCCCATTCTGCTCCCTGATGTGCCTGGGAAAGCGGTGGAAGATGGTCCAAGTATTTGGGCCCCTGCACACGCCTGAGAGACACAGAAGAAACTCCTGGCTCCTGGCTTCAGATCACCTCAGCTTCAGCCGTTGCGGCCAGTAGAATAAACCAGCAGATGGAAGACCTCTCTCTGTCTCTACCTCTCTCTGTAACTCTTTCAAGTAAGTAAAATAAATCTTTTTTTAAAAACGAAAGAAAACAGCAAGCACTGAGGGTAAAACTGTAAACCAAGAGAAGAGTGGGTATGCAGTGAGGCTACCTATGAGCAGGGTGGTCAGGGCTGGGAGTTCTCCCACATGGAGGATCGGGGAGAATAGTTCAATCAGAGGAAGAAGCCAATGGCAAAGCCCCAAGCCAGCTGCTATCTGGCATACTGGATCCAACAGCCCCCCAACTCAGAGAAGGGGAGAGCAGCAGGTGGCGACAGAGGCTTGATCCTGCTGCCTAGAGGGCCTCTGTAAGAACTCTGACTGCTATTCTGAGAGAACGGGCCACTATGAGGTTGAGTGCAGACACATGGCATGACACCTTTCAAAGGCTCACTTGGGCTATGTTGGAGAACAGATTGGAAGAGAAAGGGTGGAAGCGGGAAACCAGCTTGGAGGCTTGCGGCCACTCAGTGGCAGAGGAGGTCTGTGAGGTGGAGAGAAGTGGCTGTGTCCTGGAAACCTTCATGAGGCAAAGCAAATTCGTCCTGATGAGCTAGATGTGGGATGTGCAGGAGAGGGAGTCAGAATATAAAGCAATTAAGATGAGAATACCACACCACAAAATGTAAAGAATGGCTCACTGGGACCAGCACTGTGGTACAGCGGGTTAAAGCCTCAGCCTGGGAGCCAGCGCCATGGCACACTGGGTTAATCCTCCACCTGCGGCACCGGCATCCCATATGGGTACCAGTTCTAGTCCCGGCTGCTCCTCTTCCAATCCAGCTCTCTGCTATGGCCTGGGAAAGCAGTGGAGGATGGCCCAAGTCCTTGGGCCCCTGCACCCATATGGGAGACCAAGAAGCTCCTGGCTCCTGGCTTTGGATCTGCGCAGCTCCGGCCGTTGCAGCCATCTGGGGAGTGAACCAGTGGATGGAAGACCTCTCTCTCTGTAACTCGTCTTTCAAATAAATAAAATAATTTTTTTAAATTTTTTGCCAGGCAGAGTTAGACAGTGAGTGAGTGAGAGAGAGAGAGAAAGTTATAGACAGTGAGAAAGGTCTTCCTTCTGTTGGTTCACTCCCCTAATGGCTGCTACGACCAGCGCTGTGCCAATGCAAAGCCAGGAGCGGGTACTTCTTCTCAGTCTCCCATGTGGGTGCAGGGACCCAAGCACTTTGGCCATCCTCCACTGCGCTCCCAGGCCACAGCAGAGAGCTGGAATGGAAGAGGAACGACCAGGACTAGTACCTGGCGCCCCAACCTGGACTAGAACCTGGGGTGCCTCGCCACAGGCAGAGGATTAGCTAAGTGAGCCACGGCACCAGCCCAATAAAATAAATCTTAAAAAAAAAAAAAAAGATTGGGGCTGGCGCCATGGCTCACTTGGTTAATCCTCCGCCTTGCGGCGCCAGCATCCCATATAGGCACCGGTTGCCCCTCTTCAAGTCCAGCTCTCTACTGTGACCCGGGAGGGCAGTGGAGGATGGCCCAAGTACTTGGGCCCCTGCACCTGCATGGGAGACCAGGAGGAAGCACCTGGCTCCTGGCTTCGGATTGGCGCAGTGCACCGGCCGTAGCGGCCATTTTGGGGGTGAACCAACAGAAGGAAGACCTTTCTCTCTGTCTCTCTCTCTCACTGTCTAACTCTGTCAAATAAATAAATAAATAAATAATTTTTTAAAAAAAGATTTATTTTAGGGGCCGGCACCATGATGTAGTAGGTTAATCCTCCGCCTGTGATGCCGGCATCCCATATGGGTGCCAGTTCGAGTCCCGGCTGCTCCTCTTCTGATCCAACTCTCTGCTAGGGCCTGGGAAAGCAGTAGAAGATGGCCCAAGCACCTGGGCCCCTGCACCCACGTGGGAAAACCAAAAGAAGCTTCTGGCTCCTGGTTTCAGATCAGCTCAGCTCTGGCCATTGTAGTCATTTGGGGAGTTAACCAGTGAACCTCTCTCTCTGTCTCTCCCTCTCACTGTCTGTAACTCTACCTCTCAAATAAATAAATAAATTATTTGAAAGACAGAGTTACAGAGAAGCTGTGCAGATCTGAAGCCAGGAGCCAGGAGCTTCTTCCAGGTCTCTCACGTGCGTGCAGGGGCCCAAAGACTTGGGCCATCTTGTACTGCTTTCCCAGGCCATAGCAGAGAACTGGATCAGAAGAGGAACAGCCAGGACTAGGACCAGTGCCCATATGGGATGCCAGCACTTCAGGCCAGGGCGTTAACCTGCTATGCCACAGCACCAGCCCTTTCAATTTGTTAATTCATTCTGGAGCAAGTGGAAATGGTGGAGGCTTTTTGCAGCTAGCTGTTTAAAGGAATTGCAAAAGGGGCCTGCTGCCACCTGGGACATCAGCAGCATCCCATCACTACTGGGGCTGTAGTTTATGCCTGATGGTTTTTAGCCATCAACCAACCTTTTTTTTTTCCCTTGAATTGTAGTCTGTTCACGTTCTAGTTGCTCCACTTTTAATACAGCTCCCTGTAATGGCCTGGGAAAAGCAGCATAAGATGGCCCAAGTGTTTGGACCCCTGTCACCACGTGGGAGACCCAGATGAATCTCCTGGCTTCAGCCTGGCCCAATACTGGCTGTTGCAGCCCTCTGAGAGTGAACCAATAGAATGAAGATTCTCGCTCTCTTTCAAAATAAATAAATCTTTAAAAAAAACAATTGCAAAAGTACTTTTTCCATGTTCATAGAACTTGTAACACAGATCTAAGCAAAGAGCGAAGTTACAGATTCCAGAGGCACACTACACGGCACTGATGGCATGTGACTGTCACACCAAGACACAAGTACCATACCTGTTCCTGAGTCAGACACCCAAGCAGTCGGGCTTTCATCCGGTTTATTGAGGTAAAAAGCACAAGGATGTGGGACAGCAGCAAAATCAGACTACAGTTCAAGGGAAAAAAAAAAAGGTTAGTTGATGGCTAAAAACCATCAGGCACAAACTACAGCCCCAGTAGCGAAAGCCAAGCACCAACCCAGGGCCAGGGAACCTTCAGAGGGTCATGGAGAAGAAACCCCGATGGACCCACAGCTGCAGGAATGGAGAGTGACAGCAGTTAGTAGTGAAAGATTTTCTTTGCCTGTGTAACCTACTGAAGTTTATTTTGGTTCTCTGTGGAGCTAGAAGAGAAAATTAGAGGTGTTATTGAATGATCTCAAAACTAAAATGTATTTGTAATTTGCCATCTACTTCCCAAGGAAACTTGGACTGCCTAGAATTAAAGTCATTTAGTATAAAAATTAATGTAAAAGCTGTAACAACTCATTTATTATCATTACAATACATCAAATTAACTTTGACAAACATAAAGCAATAACATGAACCTAAAATGGCAGGTTACTTCTATACAATTGGTTACTAGTTCCAAAAAAAGGATGAAAATGCTTAGTCATCATTCCTGCCAACAAAAATCCCTAATCAGTCTCCCCTCACAATCTCTGACATTGCCACAAGAAATGTTTCCAGAGACATGTGACAGAAACATTTCTATCAAAAGTTTTCTTATCAGGGCCGGTGCCGCGGCTCACTAGGCTAATCCTCCGCCTAGCGGCGCTGGCACACCAGGTTCTAGTCCCGGTTGGGGCGCCGGATTCTGTCCCGGTTGCCCCTCTTCCAGGCCAGCCCTCTGCTGTGGCCAGGGAGTGCAGTGGAGGATGGCCCAGGTGCTTGGGCCCTGCACCCCATGGGAGACCAGGAAAAGCACCTGGCTCCTGGCTCCTGCCATTGGATCAGCGCGGTGCGCCAGCCGCAGCGCGCCGGCCGCGGCGGCCATTGGAGGGTGAACCAACGGCAAAGGAAGACCTTTCTCTCTGTCTCTCTCACTGTCCACTCTGCCTGTCAAAAAAAAAAAAAAAAAGTTTTCTTATCAGTTCCACCATCACTAAACTTTGAATTCTTGCTCCAAGTCCTTGTGCTGTATTTGCTTACAGTCCCCCAGGCACCCACTGCAAAAGCAGGGGCAGTGGGGACGACCACTCTGCTCTCCAGGAAGGGGACAGACCGACCGCATGAGCCGTACAGAGCACCACCCAGTCTCTCTCTAAAACCCCTAAGTCCTCTCTTGTCTCTTTCACTCGGGATGGAAAAGACCAGAAGGCAGCGACTACGGAAGACCAAGTCAAGTCATCGCAAGCAAAAGATGTTTGTCCCCATGTCGCTCTCAGTGCAAACGTCAATGCCCACGCTGACGGACACAGAGGCTGGGGGCCTTCTATACACAGCTGCCTGCTGCACACGCCGGACAGACAAGGCAGCCAATGAAAACAGGCTCAGCTTTTGATGAAAAAATAAAAGCCCTAAAATGTAAACCTTCTTAACAAAGCCTCTGGCATCAGCCCAGCACAAGGACCTTAATCAGGAAAGTCTAGTGGCCCCCTGAGAAAGACACATGAAGCCCTGGAGCCTGGGAAAAGACAAAGACAAAAGGCCACAGAAACGAGAACAACCTGAGTGCTGGGAAACCCTTCTGCCAAGTTATAAATTCACAATTTCCAGATGCACGGCAAAGTGGCTCTTACCCAAAGCAAAACACCAGTGTGTAACAAAAACCTTGGATCCACAAATGAAGCTTAAGACAACGGAAGAAGAGAAAGGATCAAATAAGGAGGAACGCTATCCCTTTGTGAATCCTGAATGGTGCAAGCAGGAATTGCATTTCAGGAGTGGTGGTGCCTCTAATTCACCAACACCACTGCCTCAAAATCATTTAAAGTCCAAAAATCTCAAGTTAATTTGATTTCCCTAATGATTTAAAACCAAATATATCACTTGCCTAAAAAAAGGCAAAATAAAACCCTGGAGATGAGCAGAGAAAGCCTGGCAGGGAACACCACGTCCTCCCCGATGAAAAACACTCACCACTCACTGACCCCTACAGAAAGGGTGCTTCTGCCCTGCTTCTCCATGGAATCAAAGGAAAACGAGGCTAGGCCGGCAGGTGCCTGCTTCATGCACATCAGGGTCCCCAAGGAGCTTCTGAAACTCCCAATGCACACCACGCGCCCACACCAAAGACATCAAATACCTGTGATGGGCAGCTGAGATCTTAAAAGCTCCTCGGGTGACTATCACACAGCAAAGTCTGGGAATCACTGGGCTGCACCAAAATTATACTGAGTTACAATTACAAAATACAACAAAAAATCAACAAAGCCACCCAGCACATAAACATCAACCAAAATTGTATCAGAAGTCAAGTCTGGGGCCAGCACTGTGGAACAGATTAAGCCTCTGCCTACAGTGCCAGCATCCCATAGAGGCACCAGTTCAAGTCCTACTGCTCCACTTCAATCCAGCTCCCTGCTAATGCACCTGGAAAAGCAGCAGAAGATGGCCTGAGTACTTGGGCCCCTGCACCCCATGGAAGACCCAGAAGAAGTTCTTGGCTCCTTGCTTTGGCCTGGCCCAGCCCTGGCCATGCAGCCATTTGGGAAGTGAATCAGTGAATGGAATCTCTCTCTCTCTTCCCCTCCCTCTCTACTGCCCTCTCCTTCTCTCTGTAGTCCTTTCAAATAAATAAATAAATCTTAAAAAAAAAAAAAAAAGAAAAGAAAAAATGCAAGTCTCCGTAAGATGGTCTCAGTTCTAACCTAGCAAACGGGAGAAAAAGACAAGACTATGTAGGGAAACAGTCTCCCTCTGGGCCAATATATTCCAATGGAAAGGAAATTTTTACCCGAGCCGACTAACCCTGTTTATGCTCTCACCAAACAAGGATACACCACTCTTGATGGCATTTGGGTTCAAAACAACAGAACTGCTGGGTGGAAGGAAACCTGTCTAGAATAGAACTACCAGTAGAGAACCCAGGGACTTTTCTAGAACAGAGCTACCAAGTGAGAACTAAAGGGCTTCTCTAGAACAGACCTACAGTAGAAAAGTAAAGGGCTTTTCTAGAATAGAAGTACCACTTCAGCACTAACGGGTTTTCACTGTTCCCAAGACATTTATGAATTATGCAGCATCCCTACTCCTCAACCCAAATCTGAAAAAGTTCAAAGAACAGGGACATTTGGAAATCTAACTATTGCAAGTTAGAGAGAGAACACTCACTGCAAGAGAAACAGGGCCATATGGGGGCTGAGGGACTACCTTCTTATGACTTCTTTTTATGACTCCATGTGGGTACAGGGGCCCAAGTACTCAGACACAAAGACTGTTTCAGATGATCAAGACATAGCCAATTTCTAGAGGTATCAGGTTTGCAGAGACCTGATTTTTCAATTTCAATGTATTATACTAAACAATGCTAACCTAGGAAAATCTAAGTCAGTAAGGGCTACAAATGTGTACTGAAACTTACTACTGGGGCCAGCCCTGTGGCATAGCAGGTTAAGTCACCACCTGCAACACCAGCATGCCATGTGGGCGTCAGCTGACATCCCAGCTGCTCCACTTCTGATCCAGCTTCCTGCTGATGCACCTGGGAAAGCGGTGGAAGATGGACCAAGTGCTTGGGCCCCTGCACTCACATGGATGAAGCTCCTGGCTACTGGCTTCAGCATGACCCAGCCCTGGCCATTGCAGCCATTTGAGCAAACCTGCAGATGGAAGCCCTTGATAGCTCTTTCTCTCTCTCTCCCACCCTCTCCCCCCGTAACATATTCAAATAAATCAATAAATCTTTTTTTTAAAAAAAGGACTTAGTATCTATAATTCTTTAATGAAAGGAGCTACTAAGTTAGCAACAGGGCCACACAGAATTTAAACATTTAACCTCTTACAATTTAGATTATAAATTCATAATTGTCCAAATTTCAACTTTTTTATAATAAAGGCATCCTAAGGTATTCAACACACAACAGCACTGTTTTCTACAACTTAACAGTAATACAAAGTATTTGAAGGGCTTTTTTAAAGAATCGAATGGATTACTCTCAGACTAAATGTAAACATTGGAGGTACAAACACAAGTAGGACAGACCTCTGCAAGTGATTCGTATTTTCATACCATTTCATCCCTCATTAGCTTTGACTGACAACCTACAAAATAAACAATATTTGGGGCCAGTGCTGTGGCATAGCAGGTTACGCTGCTGCCTCCGATGCCAGCATTCCATGTGGGCACAGGTTCAAGTCCTGGCTGTTCCACTTCCCAATCCAGCTCCCTGCTAATGCGCCTGGGAAAGCAACAGCGGATGACCCAAGCACCTGGGCCCCTGGCACCCAGGTGGGAGACCCAGAAGCTCCTGGCTCCTGGCTTTGGCCTGGCCCAGCCCAGCTCTGGCCACTGCAGACATCAAGGGAGTGAATCAGCAAAAGGAAGATTTCTCTCCCTCTGTCTCTTCCACTCTCTCTGTAACTTTGCCTTTCAAATAAATAAATTTTTTTTAAAAAGCAGTGATACTTACAACAAATCGGTATTTCCAATCCTGAGACGCCAAAAAAGATTTGTAAATGAACAAATGAATAATACAAAAGAAGACAAAAAGTTAGGCAGTGAAGCCAACATACTCAGCAGCAGCTGACATGTGGCGAGGAACGTGACTGAGCACCTACTTTCTCAACTGGTAACTTCTTGCTGTGTTCACTTCCTCGCTTAGATCTTGAACAGCCTTCTTCTACATGTGCCCTCTTTGGTTGGTTCTGCTTCAGCTTTTGTGCCCATGATGTTACAGATTTACTATTTAAGAAGAGAAAACTAAAATTACTTCTTTGAGACAGTATCCCCCACTATAAAACCAAACTTGCATTTGTTGCATACTGTTGTGTCAGTGGCAAAGACTTCGAGGATTTTTTTCTAACAGTGGAAAGACGGTGTTAATTTCTTTTTCAATTCTAATTACCAAAGGCAAAGTAAACAAAAACACTAACAATGATTAACAACACACCAACTCTGTAGCCATAGAATACAACAAAAATGAAGACAGTGGTCCTGTCAAGTACAAGTGAAAGCATACTTACTGGCATGGGCTGGTAATTATACCTGATGGGAAGAAAGATTCGTACTGGTATGGCCAAACATGTCAGTATTTAAAACTGACGAAACTGAGGGAGGCATTGTGACGCAGGGGGATAAGCTGCCAGCAAGCCGCAGCCTACAACCCATGTGGGCACTGACTGAGTCCCAGCTGCTCTACTTCCATCCCAGCTCCCTGCTAATGCCCCTGGAAAAGCAACAGAAGATGGTCCAAACCCTCGGACCCCTGCCACCCACGTGGGAGATCCAGATGGAGTTCCAGGTTCCTGGCTTCAGCCTGGCTTGGCCCTGTCATGGGAGGTTAGGCCCAGCTGGGGAGTAAACAGGCAGACAGAAGATCTTTCACTTTTTTTCCTCTCTCCCTACCTCCCCCTCTAACTCTGCCTTTCAAATGAATAATAAATATATCTTTAAAAAATAAAATGAAATTAATGAACTTGTTTATTTAAGACTGAGTATGGGGCCAGCACTGTGGCATAGCAGGTAAAGTTGCCACCTGTGGAGCTGGCACCCCATATGGGATCCAGTTTCAGTCTTCCATCCACTGGTTCACTCCCCAGATGGCTGCAATGGCCAGAGCTGAGCCAATCCAAAGCCAGGAGTCAGGAGCTTCTTCTGGGTCTCCCACATGGGTGCAGGAGCCCAAGGACTTGGGTCATCTTCTGCTGCTTTCCCAGGCCATAGCAGAGAGCTGGATAAGAAGTGGAACAGCCAGGACTTGAACCAGAGCCCACATGGGATGCCCGGCACTGCAGACCGGGGCTTTAATCTGCTGTGCCACAGGGCCGGCCCCAGGACTTCTTAGTAAAAGAAACTATGGCTGAATGTGAAATAATCTTAAAATTTTGTAATATACCTTAATTTTAAAAATTTGCATCTCTGGGGCCGGCGCCGCGGCTCACTAGGCTAATCCTCCGCCTAGCGGCGCCGGCACACCGGGTTCTAGTCCCGGTCGGGGCGCCAGATTCTGTCCTGGTTGCCCCTCTTCCAGGCCAGCTCTCTGCTGTGGCCAGGGAGTGCAGTGGAGGATGGCCCAGGTGCTTGGGCCCTGCACCCCATGGGAGACCAGGAAAAGCACCTGGCTCCTGACTCCTGCCATCGGATCAGCGCGGTACGCCAGCCGCAGCGCACCGGCCGCGGCGGCCATTGGAGGGTGAACCAACGGCAAAGGAAGACCTGTCTCTCTCTCTCTCACTGTCCACTCTGCCTGTCAAAAATAAATAAATAAATAAATAAATAAATAAATAAATAAAATTTGCATCTCTGAAATATGCTATCTAAAGTGAGGTGAACTACACTTGAGCATAGGAGTCCCTGCCATCCACCTGGGGGACCCAGACTCAGTTCCCAACTCCTAGCTATAGCCTGACCCAATCCCAGATGTGGTGGGCATTTGGGGAGTGAATCAGTGGATAGGAGATCTGCTTCTCTCTCTTTCAAATAAATAAAAATTAAACAGAAAAATATCATTAACCTTACAAAAAATTCTTAATATATAAATAAAAAAGTTGAGGGACAGGTGTCGTGGTGCAGCAAGTTAAGTTGCCACTTGGAATGCCCACATTTCAGATCGGAGTGCTGGTTCAAGTCCTGGCTGCCCTGCTTTCAATCCAGCTCCCTGCTAATGCGCCTGGGAAAGCAGCGGAGGATGGCTCAATCACTTGGGCTTCTGTTACCCAGGCAGGAGATGTGGATGGAGCTCCTGGCTCCTAGTTCAGCCTGGCCCAGCCGGGCGACTGCAGGCATTTGGGGAGTGAATCAATGGATGGAAGATCTTTGTCTGCCTTTCTAACTTTGCCTTTCAAATAACTAAATAAATCTTTTGGCCGGTGCCGGGTTCTAGTCCCAGTCGGGGCACCGGATTCTGTCCCGGTTGCCCCTCTTCCAGGCCAGCTCTCTGCTGTGGCCCAGGAAGGCAGTGGAGGATGGCCCAGGTGCTTGGGCCCTGCACCCTATGGGAGACCAGGAGAAGCACCTGGCTCCTGGCTTCATCAGCGCGATGCGCCGGCCGCAACGCACCAGCCGTGGCGGCCATTGGAGGGTGAACCAACGGCAAAGGAAGACCTTTCTCTCTATCTCTCTCTCTCACTGTCCACTCTGCCTGTAAAAAAAAAAAAAAAAAGTTTTAAAAAATTATTTTAACTGGTAAGTGTTCAAATACATCTTACTTTTTTATAGTCCAACTAAAAGGAACTCTATTTCCTAGATTCCAAACATGGCAAACGAGTAACACTCCCTTCAAATAATACAGAAATTCTAGTCACCTGTTTGTTTTCCCACTGTATACTTCAGAAATCTTATTTTCCTCAAGAAAATTATGTTCAAATTCACCAGGAAAAATGGAACACTCTTCCTTTAAAGAGTCACAAAACTCTTTGGTGGTCTGTATGTAACATTTCTTGTTTTTCATGCCACCCACAAGCGAATCTGTCTGCACCACTGGTGCCCCATACTGTCCTTTAGAAACATCTGGGTGCTCCATGAACTCCTGGGTGTCCTTGGACTTGTCAGTATTTAATTCTGACACACAGAAGGTACCATAGCCACTGCTCAGTGAGCTGCTATCCACGTTGCAGTCTGGTTGTGATGTGGACGTCTCGTGCTGCATCTCAGGTTCTTTCGACTTAGGGTAGCTGACAACACATTCATTTCTTTCACTGCTTTCAGAAAAAAAACCCATTTGACTTTCTGAAGATGCCTGTTTGCTGGAAGAACTTTTCTCACAGGAAACCCAGGAAGCATTACTGGTCTGCAGTTTGACTAAATTTTTTATCTCTTCCTGTATACGCTAGAAAGAAAAAAAATTATAGGCTTGTGTCAGAAAAGAACGTTAAACATCACAATTTTGTAAACATGAAAATATTGTGTTTCAAAATACAATGAGATGGGGCTGGCACTGTAGCATAGCAGGTCAAGCCTGCACGCCATCATCCCATACTGGGTCCCCGCCTGCTGCACTTCCAATCCAGCTCCCTGTTAATGCACCTGGGAAGGCAGCAGAGTTTGGGCCATCCTGCATCCACATGGGAGACCCAGAACCAGTGGCTCAAAGATCTCTCTGTCTCTCCCTCTTTCTGTGTTAACTCAGCCTTTCAAATACATAATATTTTTTAAAAAACATGAGTTATTACTCTAAAAATAAAATGATGTTTTATCTTTTGTTATAAACAAAATTGACTTGCATTTTCTACAACTCTTATAAATAGGAAAAAAGAATACAAATCAAAACTTACTTGAATTTGGTTGTGGAACTGTTCCTGCTGGGCAACAATCTGTTCTTGGCATTGCTTTTCCACCAAACTGAATAGCTGTGACCACCTGGCCTATTAAATCATAAAATCCTGCAGTCAAACATAATTTCAACTTAATATTTCACAGTAATATTCTTCCAGTGACAACTGGCCTTTTTCTGAAGTTTTTAAAATGACAAATATATCAGCCAAATTAAGCAAACAGATGTAAATATATATTTAAAACAAAAATAGGATAAAGGCCTGGGTACCCCTGTGGGTAACCTGCAGTCTGGGAAGCTGAAGGTCTACATAGATCGCCAGCTGATGCCACCTGCTGTCCCTTCTGACCAAGAACTCGCACTTGCACTTCACATTTATCTTAAGTGCTTTGTCCTTCCCTCCCAACAGCTAATGACTTCTGTTAAACACTGATATATCCAGAAAAGGATCCCACATCCTAAAACAAGAAATAGCTTGGTTTTATGAGAATTTAACTCCCTAACTTAATTGCTTTTCAAGTAAAAGTTCTCTTTAATGTAAGATATTAAAGTGCTTCAAAAACCCTTGAAAACTGAAACATGAATGAAAAAATGGCTCAGAAAACCTGAGGGGTGGGAGGACAGATACGGTGGGAAGATCACTATATTCCTAAAGTTGTACTTATGAAATTTGTACTCACTAAATAAAAGGTTTCTTTGGGGGCAGAAGGAGGACATAAAACTATGGAACTGGCCGGCGCCACGGCTCACTAGGCTAATCCTCCGCCTTATGGCGCTGGCACACCGGGTTCTAGTCCCGGTCGGGGCGCCGGATTCTGTCCCGGTTGCTCCTCTTCCAGGCCAGCTCTCTGCTGTGGCCAGGGAGTGCAGTGGAGGATGGCCCAAGTCCTTGGGCTCCTACACTAACGTGGGAGAACCAGAAGAAGCTCCTGGCTCCTGGCTTTGGATCGGCCCAGCTCTTGCCATTGCAGCCATTTTGGGAATGAACCAGCAGATGGAAGACCTTTCTCTTTCTGTCTCTCTGTCTGTCTGTAACTCTGCTTCTCAAATAAATAAATAAATAAATAAGGAGTGTTCACAATGAAACAGCAAAGTCCTGATGAGCCAGGGTAAATTAAATCTTTCTCTTAGATCCGGCATTGCGGTGCAGCACATAAAAGTTGCCACCTGCGACACTGGCATCCCATATGGGTACTGGTTCATATCCTGGCTGCTTCACTTCAGATCCTGCTGATGGCCTAGGAAAAACAGAAAAAGCTGGCTCAAGCATTTGGGCCCTTGCCACCCATGTGGCAGACCTGGATGATGCTCTCTCTTCTATCTCTCTCTCTCTCTCTGTTAATTCTTAAAAACAAAAAACTAATTTTTAAAAAAAAAATGAATATATAAGCACTGCATCTCATGAGTGCCAATCTAAATCCCAGCTGCTCCACTTCTGATCCAGCTGCCAGCTAATGCGCATGGGAAAGCAGAAGAGAGAGAGAGAAGCAGACAGAGGTCTTTCATTTGCTGGTTCACGCCACAAATAGCCACAATGACCAGGGCTAGGCCAGGCCAAAACCAGGAACCAGGAACTTTTTCCGGGACTCCCACATGGGTGCAGGGGCCCAAGCAGTGGGCTATCTTCCGCTAATTTCTAAAGCCCATTAGCAGGGAGCTGGATCAGAAGTAGAGCAGCCAGGTCTTGAACTGGGGCTCACATGGGATGCCAGCATCTGAGGCAGAGGCTTAACCTACTATGCCTTAACGCCAGCCCCTCACTTAATTACTAAGAAGAGTTATTATTCAGGTCAAACCAGAATGGTTCACACAATCCACACTGTACACTTCGGCATAGGACACAGACATCTAATGAGGTTTTCACTCCACATAAGTTTTAGTGCCATTATAACCTGAGTTGGACTTCCAGTCTAGCCTGGTAAATATCCCACTGGCTTTAGCATCCTAGATGTGACTCTCAGCTCTCCACTAATAAACAGGGAGATCCTGGAAAAATAAAATTTAATTTCTCTGTGCCTCAGTTTCCTGATTTATAAAATGAAAATAACACCTCAAGGAGGCTGGGAGGATTAGATTTTAGATAAGGTGCAGGGAAAGCACTGTATTTCAAAACGAGAGACATACTTTCTTTTTTTTTTTTTTTAAGATTTATTTATTTTATCTGAAAGGCAGAGTTTCAGAGAGGCAAAGAGAGATCTTCCATCCACTGGTTCACTCCCTAGATGGCCACAACAGCTGGAGCTGAGCCGATCCGAAGCCAGGAGCCAGGAGCCAGGAGCCAGGAGCTTCTTCTGGGTCATCCAGAAGGTTTGGGCCATCTTTTCCTGCTTTCCCAGGCCATAGCAGAGAGCTGGATCAAAGAGCAGTAGCCGGGACTCAAACCAGCGCCCATCTGGGATGCCAGCACCACAGGCCAGGGCTTTAAACGCTACACAACAGCATCAGCCCCGAGACCTACATTTTAGAAATCAGTGAGGTCATGGTCACCACAAGGGTGGGGAGCGCCACTGGCATTTAGTGGGCAGGGTCCAGCAGTGCAAATCATGACTATCCCCCACAATAACGCACTGTCCTGTGTCCATTTTATGTCATAAAATCATAAATATTTGGGGGTTAAGAGGTGGGGATTAATCTGTAACAATAAGTATTTTTCAGTTCTCTTATCACCCAAAACAACATCAAGGTTGGATAGCATTTCAGAAAGGCATTTCACCAGTGAAGGGACTGCTCAAAGTGTCTGGATCATCCGTCCCACTGCCCACTCGTCTGCATCTGGAGCCAGAACATTCTGCACAGCCAGCCTGCAGACCACTCCTTCCATTCTCTCCAAAACACTACACTAAAACAGCAAGGGGATTTTGTTTGTTTTCAGGTTATTGTGAAAAACACTAGAAAACACACTAAATAAGTTCAAGAAATGTTACAGAAGAGAACTTCATGTTCTGCCAAAGTAAGAAATAACTTAATGACTCTTCTCTGAATAACCACTGATGTGACTCCAGCTTCACTAAAACTGGGTAGCCAGCTAATGACCTATGACACCACAGCTACAGAAGAAAGCACGGAAGAAACAGCTTCAAATGTTAGGAGGTGGAAGCAGCTTAGAAAAATCTGTATCTTAAATTCACAAATATATTCTGATTCTGACTTAAGGCATTGATCTCAAAGTATTAAAAGAAAAATTTCTAGTCAAACATGAATTTGCCAAGAGTTAAAACTACATTGTGGGGGCCAGCGCTGTGGCAAAGTTGGCTAAGCCTCCGCCTGCAGCGCCAGCATCCCATATGGGCACCGGTTCAAGTCCTGGCAGCTCCTCTTCCGATCCAGCTCTCTGCTGTGGCCTGGGAAAGCAGTAGAAGATGGCCTAAGTGCTCCAGCCCCTGCACCCACATGAGAGACCGGAAGAAGCTCCTGGCTCCTGGCTTCAGATTGGCACAGCTCCAGCCATTGCAACCATTTGGGGAGTGAACCAGAGGATGGAAGATCTTTTTCTCTGTAACTCTACCTCTCAATAAATAAAATCTTATTTTAAAAAATTACATTGTAACAATGCCTCATTTGTCATAAAGCATGTTAGTTCAGTTATCATAAGCTAATGAACAGATACATTAGAGAAAACATCTAATAACAATTCCATTTTTAATGGCATTTTTTTTTTTTTTTTGGACAGGCAGAGTGGACAGTGAGAGAGAGAGAGACAGAGAGAAAGGTCTTCCTTTTGCCGTTGGTTCACCCTCCAATGGCCGCCGCGGCCGGCGCGCTGCGGCCAGCGCACCCTGCTGATCCGATGGCAGGAGCCAGGAGCCAGGTGCTTTTCCTGGTCTCCCATGGGGTGCAGGGCCCAAGCACCTGGGCCATCCTCCACTGCACTCCCTGGCCACAGCAGAGAGCTGGCCTGGAAGAGGGGCAACCGGGACAGAATCCGGTGCCCCAACCGGGACTAGAACCCGGTGTGCCGGTGCCGCTAGGCATTTTTAATGGCATTTTATAGGTCTTTCATATTAGCAAATACTGATTGGTAAATGGGAAAAGGATAAAAAGTATAAAAACCAAAAATTCCTAACTTAAAGTATGCAATAAATCATTCTGTAACTTCAATAATTATGGATAATTAATTTAAGTAATTACTCTTGGGGATGCTGCTACTGTAGAGTAAATAAGGCCGTAACCAGAGACAGAGAAAGGAACGTGGACCCCCACTCCACCCCCACCGACACTGACCTTGAAAAGTGGCTACTCCCAGCTATCTGGTGAAGGAGCCACACACGCACGGTTACCTTGTCGAGGGAGGGAAGATGCCCTAAAGTCTGCTTTCTGGAACTCCACTCAAAAATTCGTCCTATAAATCTGTCCCAGATATCTCTTTTATAAACATACTGGGCCC
Organism: Oryctolagus cuniculus; assembly: GCF_964237555.1. Taxonomy (NCBI): domain Eukaryota; kingdom Metazoa; phylum Chordata; class Mammalia; order Lagomorpha; family Leporidae; genus Oryctolagus; species Oryctolagus cuniculus. The sequence goes on along the minus strand of NC_091452.1, from coordinate 6,090,927 downwards.
AGGGCGGCGCCGCGGCTCACTAGGCTAATCCTCCGCCTAGCGGCGCCGGCACACCGGGTTCTAGTCCTGGTTGGGGCGCCGGATTCTGTCCCGGTTGCCCCTCTTCCAGGCCAGCTCTCTGCTGTGGCCCGGGAGTGCAGTGGAGGATGGCCCAGGTGCTTGGGCCCTGCACCCCATGGGAGACCAGGGAAAGCACCTTGCTCCTGGCTCCTGCCATTGGATTAGCGTGGTGCGCCGGCCGCAGCGCGCTGGCCGCGGCGGCCATTGGAGGGTGAACCAACGGCAAAGGAAGACCTTTCTCTCTCTCTCTCTCTCTCACTGTCCACTCTGCCTGTCAAAATAAATAAATAAATAAATAAATAAATAAATAAATAAATAAATATCAGATGGTCTTTAAAAAAAAAAAAAAACCATACTGGGCCCATGGATCATTGGAAGTGTGGTCCTAAGTCACATAGGCTGCAATTGAACAGTTAGAGTACCAGAACTCTAACTGTTCAGGTATGATGGCTGATGAACCTATAAATATTGTTAAGTCTGAGCCTAGGTCAGGGCTCAGGCTCAGGAAATGGCTCCAGCTGCTTGGATCCTCGACTGTCTCTGGTGCTGTGTGAACGAAGGGGGTTTTCCCACCCCAGGTTTCTGTAACACTACCAAACTCTCACACCAGGTAACCTTTCACTGCATGTACTTTCCACTCTGGAAAAATGCAGAAATTACAGTTCTAAAAGAAAGATCAACATTTAAAACAAAATCTGGTGCTAACTAAAAAATTTATTTAATACTGGTAATATTTTCTGTACTCTGATAAAGCATGACCAACTCTAGCCTTGGGAAAGTCAATCTTGACCATTATTCTATGAAACAAAACTTACAGTATTTTTTCAAGTGTTAAATTTTCTGTATCAAAAGAAAAAGGACCACTGCCCTAACAACACAATGTAACATCTCCCAGCTGAATTTAAACAGGCACCTAAGAGAAAATTTATAATTTTAAAACACCCAAAATCCTTCAAAGTAGACTCAGACTTTTCAAAATGATAATTCCATATGACTTACATAAAGCATTAGGATTAGCAACAATTTCAAGACAACATTTTAGGTTCACCTGTAATATACCAATTAGTAAGTCTAATCTCTCAACTATTGGTTAAAATACACTTCTGATCACCGTCTCTTCCGTTCAATATCATTTCCACTGGCCACATTATCTTAGCAATAATTGAAATATTATCATGTACTCCAGGACATAAGTTGCTACTAATTTAAAGTTTAGTAGAGGCATATAAAGATGTAATTACTTTAAAATTACAAAGATAAACAGAACGCGATACCTCACAGTTTTTCCAAAGCTCCGAATCTGTCTTCCCACTGTTTCGCAGCTCTTGCATGAAAGAGGTTAGGACTTCAACTGTGCCTTGGATGACAGAGGGCCCGGTCTTCCCTGAGAAAGAGGATACCCCATTGGTACTAAGGTGGTGACTACTTCTGTTGAAACATAAATAATTCAGATGGTTGTCTTCATTCTACCAAAGTGTTGAATAATTCAGCAGTTCAAGATTTAGCAGAGCAGCACAAAACCAGTGACATTGAATCCTTCTAATGGCACCTCATTTGTTGAAAATCTGATCACAGGTTTGCCCCCGAAAGGAAAACAGCAGTAAGAGACAGCACTTTTTCAAGAACACAAAAGGCCTCCCAAAGGAAGCGGATGCTCCAAGGTAGCTGCAGAAAATCAGTTTGTGCTAAACAGTAAACAACAACCCCAGCCACTCTGATCTCCATTAATTACTCCAGAGGATCATTTCTGCCCGCTCCAAGAACAGCCCTTCACTGTGAAGTGGGCACTCTCTCCACGGCCCGGGACTACAGGCGCGTCTCGTTAATTGGATCCCCCTAATTTGGTGTGGTATGTGATGCTTATCTCTGCACTGCCATGGAATCAAAGTCAAGCCAGGCAAATCTGCAGCAAATTTTCAAGACTTAGTCGATTTAGTGTGAAAACAGCACTGATTCCAAAAGGACTGCTTTTCCAAACTTGACATGGCTTTCACACTGTTTAATGAAAAACACAAGGCCTAATTCAAGACACTGAAATCTGTTCCAAATCCAGCCACTGAAAGGTTTTCATTGACTGACTGATACCCTGTTTTGTTTCTCAAAGAAATTCTAAAATATTGGACAGCAAATGAAAATAACAATAAAATAATGCGGTCAGAGAAGACTGATAAACACTCAAGGGAAAGAAGAACCTGACGGTTGTCCGCAGCAGTTTACACGATCGTAATGCGCTAGGCTGAATGCGCTGACTGAACTGCCAGTCCCTACGGAAAGGGAGACAAGCTCAGGGCCGCCATTTTCATCTGGGTTCCTCCAGGCCCATCAGACCCTGTGTTCTGAGAGGGACTTTCCTTCAGGTGGCCCTCAAAGGGGCCACCAAGTGCTACAGCAGATGCGATGTGCGGCCAGCTTTCAGCACGAGCATCCATGTGACCAGAGCACACACCTCTCTCAGACCATGTCCTGTGCTTTTTAAATTTTCCTTTCACCTCACTTTAATGCACGCTCTCTCGTTTTATCTAATATATTCTAAGCTGCCTCAAATTCCTACCAAAGAGGGAAGGGAACAATCACAATAATTTACTGACAACACAATTGCTTCCGGACCCCAGGGTTTGCCCCTGCCCAGCAGGCCCCAGGCTGCTCCTCTCTAGTGGTCTTACTTCTGGGCTGCCCGTAAGCTACTACAAATTCAAAAACCAAACAACCAAGCTAGTCAGACCACAAATAGACTGAGGGTAAACCAGTTCTGATCCAAAACAAACTATGGAATAGTTTAAAAACCAAATGCATTTCAATTGATTATTTTCTCAACTCAACTGATTTTCTGCTAACTTCCAATATTCAACTTTAAACTTTTATTTTTTTTAAGATTTATTTATTATTTACTTGAAAATCAGAGTTACACAGAGAGAGAAGGAGAGGCATAGAGAGGTCTTCTATCTGCCAGAGCTGCGCCGATCTGAAGCCAAGAGGAAGGAGCCCCTTCCAGGTCTCCCACACGGGCACAGGGGCCCAAGGACTTGGGCCATCTTGTACTGCTTTCCCAGGCCATAGCAGAGAGCTGGATCGGAAGAGGAGCAGCTGAGTTTCGAACCGGCGTCCATATGGGATGCTGCACTGCAGGCAGCAGCTTTAGCTGCTACGCCACAGTACCGGCCCCCTAATATTCAACTTTAATGGCTACTTCCCAGATTAGTGAGGTATTTCTGCAGTATAAAACATTATTTGTACCATTAATTTAAAAATATAGAATATTTAGGCAACTATACTTTAATACTTGTTAATTTACCAAAAGCAAAGACAAAAAAAAAGGAGAAAGGAAACTACAACTAGCAAAATAATTTATTTTTCACAATGTTCTCCATTCAAAATATTTCATTTCTGGAGAAATTAAAAACAAAAGGATGGCCGGCACCACGGCTCACTAGGCTAATACTCCGCCTGCGGCGCCGGTACCCCGGGTTCTAGTCCCAGTTGGGGCACCAGGTTCTGTCCCGATTGCTCCTCTTCCAGTTCAGCTCTCTGCTGTGGCCCGGGAGGGCAGTGGAGAATGGCCCAGGTCCTTGGTCCCTGCACCGACATGGGAGACCAGAAGGAAGCTCCTGGCTTCGGATTAGCGCAGTGCCGGCCTTGGCAGCCATTTGTGGGGTGAACCAACAGAATGAAGACCTTTCTCTCTGTTTCTCTCTCACTAACTCTGCCTGTCAAAAAATAGGCCGGCGCCGCGGCTCACTAGGCTAATCCTCCGCCTTGCGGCGCCGGCACACCAGGTTCTAGTCCCGGTTGGGGCACCGGATTCTGTCCCGGTTGCCCCTCTTCCAGGCCAGCTCTCTGCTGTGGCCAGGGAGTGCAGTGGAGGATGGCCCAGGTGCTTGGGCCCTGCACCCCATGGGAGACCAGGAAAAGCACCTGGCTCCTGGCTCCTGCCATCGGATCAGCGCGGTGCGCCCGCCGCAGCGCGCCGGCCGCGGCGGCCATTGGAGGGTGAACCAACGGCAAAAAGGAAGACCTTTCTCTCTGTCTCTCTCTCTCACTGTCCACTCTGCCTGTCAAAAAAAATAAAAATAAAAATAAAAAATAATAAAATAAATAAAAATTAAAAAAAAAAAAAAAGGAGGGCTGGCACTGTGTGTCGTAGGCTAAGCCTCTGCATACTGTGCCGGCATGCCATACAAGCACCAGTTCATGTCCCAGCAGCTCCTCTTCTGATCCAGCTCTCTGCTGTGGCCTGGGAAAGCAGAAGATGGGCCAAGTACCTGGGCCCCTGCACTCACGTGGGAGACCCGCAAGAAGTTCCTGGCTTCTGGCTCTAGAAGGCTTAGCTCCAGCTGTTGCAGTCATTTGGGGAATAAATCAACAGACAGAAGACCCTTCTGTCTCCCACTGTCTACAACTCTACTTCTCAAATAAATAAATAAAATCTTAAAACACACACACACACACAAAGGATTACAACTACTCTTTGGGGCCAGCGCTGTGGCATAGCAGGTAAAGCCACTGCCAGAATTCCACGTGGGCGCTGGTTCGAGTACCAGCTAGGTCTATTTTTTTTTTTTTTTTTTTTTGAACAGGCAGAGTTTAGACAGAGAGAGAGAGACACAGAGAGAGACAGAGAGAAAAGTCTTCCTTCCCTTGGTTCACCCCCCAAAACGCCGCTACGGCCGGTGCACTGTGCCAATCCGAAGCCAGGAGCCAGCTGCTTCCTCCTGGTCTCCCATGTGGGTGCAGGGACCCAAGCACTTGGGCCATTCTCTGCTGCCCTCCCAGGCCACAGCAGAGAACTGGACTGGAAGAGGAGCAACTGGGACAGAATCCGGCGCCCCGACTAGGACTAGAACCCGGGGTGCCGGTGCCGCAGTCGGACAATTAGCCAAGTGAGCCGCGGCGCCGGCTGGTCTACTTCTGATCCAGCTCTCTGCTATTGTGCCTAGGAGAGCAGGAGAGCAGCAGAGGATGGCCCCAGTACCTGGTCCCCTGCACCCACGTGGAAAACCCAGAAGAAGCTCCTGGCTTTGGATTGGCCCAGCTCTGGCTGTTGCAGCCATTTGGGAAGTGAACCAGCAGATAGAAGATCTTTCTATATATATAACTCTGCCTTTCAAATAAATAAATAAATCTTAAAAAAAAAAAAAAAAAAAACAGTATTTTGAAATAACTCTCCCTGAACAGCTGTTTTAAAAAATACAATCGGGGGCCGGCACTGTGGAACAGCAGGCTAAAGCCCTGGCCTGAAGCGTGGCATCCCATATGGGCGCCAGTTCTAGTTCCAGCTACTCCTCTTCTAATCCAGCTCTCTGCTATGGCCTGGGAAAGCAGTACAAGATGGCCCAAGTCCTTGGGCCCCTGCACCCACATGGGAAGACCGAGAAGAAGCTCCTGGCTCCTGCCTTCAGACTGGTGCAGCTCCAGCCATTGCGGCCAACTGGGGAGTGAACCAGCGAATGGAAGACCTCTCTCTCCCCTTCTCTCTGTGTGTAACTCTGATTTTCAAATACATAAATAAATCTTTAAAAAAATACAATCAGCAACTATGACACTATTTAGATAAATTGGTATCCCATGCAAATAGTTATTATAATTTGTTATATTAAAAAATATCTGCCCCATTCTTACCTATTAGAGTTTATGTTAAGTCCAAGAGAATGGGGAGAATTTTTGTTATCAGATTCCACAGAAGATGTTCGCTGTATCGTTTTTACCAAATCAAAATCTTCCATAGTGTACAAACTGTTATACTCTTTTATTTGAAAATATAGGTTCTTTCACTGTTTGAGGAAACTGAATCCGAGTCTTCCTCAGACGTTTCATCGTCTATCGGCATTTTCAGTCGCTGACATTCAGAAGTCTGAGAGATCCTAAGCTTGCAAGAGGGTCTGAAAGTGAGAGGGGAAAGATTACTAAAAAAAGCCACTAAACCCAACACTGTCTTTTCATGACTTTGGAAACCCAGACTTGGGCCACACACATCTGCATCCAGGACAGCAACAATATCCTGAGGACTGAATGCAGAGACTACTAGACGGCCATCAGCAGATGCAGGATGAACAACCGTGGCACATCCCTGTACGGAAAACTGTGCGGGTACAGAAAGGAAAGCTGTACTGATAGAGGCAGCGTGGGTAACACGTGAAAACACCAGGCTAGGTGGCAGTCAGTCACAGAAGCCCACGGACCCCGTGATTCTACTGCAGATACCTACACCAGGGAAACCCACTGAGACCCAAAGGGGACTGACCGTTAGCCAGAGCTGAGGGGAGGAGACCCGGGAAGGACTCCAGTGGGTATGAAGCTTCTTTCTGGGGTGATGAAAAAGTTCTAGGATGAGTGGTGAGGGGTGAGCAGCCCTGCGAGTACACCGCACTGTACACCTTCGAAAGGACAACTGTTATGGTATGTGACTATATACCTCAACTTTGAAAACCTATTTTAAGGGTGGTTTGCAAAAATAGTAGCATCTCTTCAGGTAATACTTCAGCATGGCATTTTTAATAATCAAGGTTCTAGGCCGGCGCCGCGGCTCAGTCGGGGCGCCGGTTCTGTCCCGGTTGCCCCTCTTCCAGTCCAGCTCTGCTGTGGCCCGGGAGTGCAGTGGAGGATGGCCCAGGTCCTTGGGCCCTGCACCTCATAGGAGACCAGGAGAAGCACCTGGCTCCTGGCTTCGGATCGGCCATCTGGGAGGTGAACCAACGGAAGGAAGACCTTTCTCTCCGTCTCTCTCTCACTGTCTAACTCTGCCTGACAAATAATAATAATAATAATAATGATCAAGGTTCTAGGCACAGACTCCATTATGTAACGATGGAGCACTCACATGCCTTGATCAGGGCTGCCAGTGTGAGTGCTGCTGCGCCCCCGCCGGGCAACCGACACCCCCAGACTCAGACCACCCGGCTCTCGGGCCATGAAGGACAAGGACTCCGACTCCCTCCCCCGCCCCGACGGACACCCAGGCTCCTCCGGCCCGCGTGGGCGCTGGGCTGGGGGCAGGGGCGTGAGCCACGAAGGCGAACGTTTAAAGAAATAAACTTGTTAGGGAATGACTGGAACAGCGACCTCTCCGTACGTCCCGGCGACGGGCGGCGGCGCTCCGGCCCCAGCCCGTCCCCGCCCTGCGACCCGCACCGACGAAGGGCACCGCGGGCACACGCGCCGCGCCCGCGCTCCCGACCGCAACGCCGAGGCCGCGGGCCGCCCTCCGCAAGGCGAGGGAGAACCCACGGCCGGCCGCCGCCCTCGGGATTCCCGGCCCGAAACTGAGGGAAACCCTCAAGCCCCCCGCCCCTCCGGGAGGGCGCCCTGCGATTGGGCCGCGCGGGTGTCACTCAAGGGCACCGAGTCTAGAAAAGGCGCACGCAGGCGGGCGCAGCGCCCACACGCCGGCCGGCTCCGGTGGGGTCGGCGGTCCGGCCGCGGCCGCCCTCACACGGGTCCATGCGTACGCTCGGCCGTGTCTTCTAAGTTTCATCCCTTGTCCCCCTGCGGCTGGCAGCTCCTCGCAGACCGGCGGCCGCTTACCTGGCCCCGCTCCCACTGCCGCTGTCAGGGGCTAGCGAGCGGCCTCTCGCGACCGTTAAACTCGGAGCGTGCGCGCGCCCAGCGTCTCCCCTGTGATTGGCTGCTCGAAAGGGGGCGGAGACGGCCGAGCGCGGCGCGCGCGTTGACCTCCGGCTTCCCCTTTGCCAAAGAGGGTTGTCTGACGCCAAAGACTAAGGGGGGCGGGGCGTCTGTCAGATCCTCTTCTCTGATTGGCTCTCTGGGAACCTACCGCGGCCACGCGGGAAAGACGCCTCCTGTGCTCGCATGCGCAGTCGGTGAGAATGAGCGTTTGACAGGGGAGGGCAGCGGCAGCCAGGGTACGGCGCATGCGCAGATCCGGGAGCGCGGTTGCGTCTTCGGTCCCGCGGTGATTCGAGGTTCCAGTGGAACACCGGGCGCAGGAGGCCCGTCGTAAGAGCAGGTAAGCGTCCGGCTGCTCGTGACTGCCGCGGGCTCTGGAGCGAGGCCTGGAAGCCGGGAATCCTGAGTTCTTCACGGTTTGCGACGATCAGTTTAGCTGAGGCCCCTGGTCCTGACCCCAGAGCTCAGGGGCTGGGGAGAAGTGGAGCGAGCTAGGCCACGCAGCAGGTGCACAGCGGGGGTCGGCACTTCCCTGGCGTGGCTTTTGAGAACCCGCGTTTCCTCCCGGCCCAGTTAATCTGGAAATTACTCCCGGCTCTTAGACCCCCTGCCCCAGGAGACCCTGACCCCTGGACTGTCCCTCGGGCGGCCACCCGCAGCACCGAGAAGCCGGGACAATGCCCGCTGTCGGTCTCAGCCGACCCTCCCTCCAAAGACCCCCATCAGTGTGCGTAAGACCTCAAGCTTAAGTTGAAACCCACTCCCCAGTTGTGTTAATCCCGCAGTCAGTATTGTGCGCATGTGACACCCAGCTAAAATCAAATGATCTGTAAGCACACGACGGTTTTCCGTGACCCTATTACAAGCCCACCCCCCCCAAAAAAATTAGGATTAATTTCAGTAGTCACAAACTCTGCTGGAGACACTGTAGAACCTTTCACTCACAGAATTAAGAAATGTGAATTCCGGAGGCTTCCTAGAGTTATTCACCCTGAAAGGGAATGCTGGTGATTAACCAGCCAAGGGTGCGTGACCATTTTTGGCTACAAAATTGGACGGGCTTTGCTTGGTTTGGGGGTGTCAATTTTTGGTTTTGGCTTTTGGCACCTTGATTCTAGGTTATTTTTCTTTACCCATTAATGTTTTCATAAACCAACGGATTTAAGAACGAGCACTCCGAGTCACGGCGTCAGCTTGTGACGTCACGGATGCAGTCCACGCTTCGGCAGGGCTGCACACGCTCTCATTTCTTACCCAGGTGCAGCTCTTGGTGGGGTCTTAATTTAAAGAAAAAAAAGATGTTGAAGTGGACATCGCCTTCAACCAATAGGACTCAACAGAAGAAATGCCTTTTTCAAAGCTTTATAAACAGCTAAAAAGAGTTTTGAAAGTCAAAAAAATTATTTCTGAATATAGAAAACGGAAGTCGAAGGCTTCACAAATTCCAATTACTTGAGCGTTCACGGGAGGCGAGCCTGTGACAGTCCCTCGGAACACAAATTCCAAGTACTTAGATGTGTTAAGTATGACTTCTGATTAACTAGCACTGGAGATTTTGTACTACTTGAAAAACCCTACAGCCCTGTTCTATGGCTTTTCCTAAGGGCTTGATTAGCATACAGTACAGCATGGAAGGACTCATGTTTCTCCTTTGTCTTGGTGACTTCAGATTTACATCTTTTTTTTTTAAAGATTTTATTTATTTATTTTAGAGGCAGACAGTTACAGAGGGAGGGAGAGACTGTAAGGTCTACCATCCTCTGGTTCACTCTAAATGGCTGCAATGGCCGGAGCCAGGAGCTTCTGGGTCTCCCACGTGGGTGCAGGGGCCCAAGCACTTGGGCCATCTTCTGCTGCTTTCCCAGGCCACAGCAGAGAGCTGGGTCAGAAGAGGAGCAGCCGGGACCCAGACCAGCTCCCAAATGGGATGCCAGCACCGCAGGCCGAGGCTCCACCTCCTGCGCCTACAGCACCAGCCCCAACACTTCACATGTGTTATCTTTGCTGTCTTTCGGGATTGTTCTTGCTACATGCACAGTTCCTACAGACACTCACGTCTGACCCAGACTTCTTCCCCGACGGTGGCTCTATCTCAGCGTGAGCCGCTAGGAAGTCAGCGACGCTTCTACTTCACGGTGAACTTGGCTGCTGACTTCATAGACCAGCATTATGACCTCACCAAACAGCATGCCTTCAGCAGCATCATGGTTTTCTCATGCTGCTTTTTTTTTTTTTTTTAAGATTTTTTAATTTATTTATTTGACAGGCAGAGTTACAGACAGTGAAAGAGACAGACAGAAAAGTCTTCCTTCTGTTGGTTCACCCCCCAGATGGCTGCTACAGCTGGTGCTGCGCCGATCCAAAGCCAGGAGCCAGGTGCTTCCTCCTGGTCTCCCATGCGGGTGCAGGGCCCAAGCACTTGGGCCATCCTCCACTGCCTTCCCAGGCCACAACAGAGAGCTGGACTGGAAGAGGAGCAACCGGGACTAGAACCCAGCGCCCATATTGGAGGCCGGCGCTGCAGGCGGAGGATTAACCCAGTGTGCCACGACGCCGGCCCCTCTCATGCTTCTTAAATTGGAGCATGCCAAGTGCAGTAGTTTGCAGGTCACTGTTCCTGGATGAGATGAGCGCCATGAGACCAGGCCCTGGGAGGTGCTGGTCTCAGCTCTGCAGTTAGGGAGCTGGAGTGTTACCTCCGTGGCCATTTGTATGGTTTTGTTTGCGCCTTGGGTGTTAGCTCCATTCTGCAGAGGCCACATGGCCAAAGTGCTCCGCTGAAACGTGGAGACTAGACATTGGATCCCGGCCTTGCTGACCGCAAAGCTCTCACTCTGCAGGGCTTGGCAGGGGTGGGGGGTGATGAGAGTAAGAGACGGGTAAGGAAACTGAGCTGACATTGTTTAAGGAAGTGGGAAAGAACTCATCTGGGAGTGGGCATCAGGTTAAGCCACCGCTTGCAATGCCTCCATATCATATTGGAGTGCCTGGGTCAAGTCCAGGCTACTGTTTCCAATCCAGCTTCCTGCTAATGAATCCTGGGGGTGATAGGTCAAGTGCGTGACCCCCTGCCACCCCCATGGGAGGTCTGTATGGGGTTCTGAACTCCCAGCTTCAGCCTGGCTGTTGCAGGCATTTGGGAAATGAACCAGAAAGATGTTCTCTTCTTTTCTTTTCTCTCTGTCTCTTTATCTCTCTGCCTCTGTCTTTCAATTAGATGAAAATAAATAAAAATAATTTAACATTTTTTATAGAAAGACTATATCTAGAGATCTTATGAAAGGGCAGAAAGGATAAATTGTTTCAAATATTGAAAACTCAAGAGGAGTCGTTTTGACATAATCCGCATAATGTATCCCATATTTTCTTTACTTGTATCAATAATGTAAGTGAAAGTGCTTTAGAAAAGGATAAGTCCTAAAAAAACCCACATCATTAATCATAATCATAATAATAATATAAGCTTTGAGACTTTTAGGAGAAAGTGTAGTGTTGTCATCGCTGCTGTTACATCTTATTTGAATGGTGTGATTCATAAATTATAAAGTCGCTGTTAGATACTATGAATAGAAGATAATCACAGTGATGCACACTATTAGAGAGGTGTAATTCTCTGTGGATTCCAAGTTTTCCATTGAAAAAAAATGAGCAGGTTGTTGAAATTGTGTGAATCGAATACTTTTCTGTGTTTGTGCTTCAACGCTGCAGCATTAAAGTTTTAGATTCAGACCCAGAGTCAGTGTCCCCAGAATCAAAGCTAACAGCTCTGCGTGTCCTGCTCAGTCTATGACGTTTTCCTTGTTTGAGAAATAATTGGCATAGGCCACAGGCGCTTTGTCTGCAGCAAAAACACCCAGCATAGAAAGGACACACGGGTATTTCCAAGCTGACCTCCCCAGTTAGGGGTCCACTTGCAGGGGTGTCTCAGCCCCCTGTGCGGGCCTCTGCACAGGACGCTCCGGATGTGGAGGACCCAGAAAGCCTGCCTGCCTTCCCCCTCCCCCACTTCCTTCCTTCCCCCTCCTCCTTCCTTCCCCCTCCCCCTACCTTCCTTCCCCTTCCCTTCCCTTCTTCAAGATTTATTTATTTGAAAGAGTTAGAGAGGGGGAAGATAAAGAGACCTTCAACGCGCCGGTTCACTCCGCAGAAGCCAGGACTCATCTGGGTCTGCCAGGTGGGTGGCAGGGGCCCAAACCCTTGTGCCATCCTCTGCCGCTTCTCCCAGGCCGTTAACGGAGCTCCGGAAATGGAGCAGCTGCAACTTGAGCAGTGCCCGTGTGGGATGTCGGTGTCACGGGTAGCAACTTTACCTGCTGCACCACAACACCAGCCCCGGCTACTTTGTTTTAACTCATTTTCCCAGGAGCACTAAATCATACTTTTGAAATGTGAATTGTTATTAAGCTTTTCTCAGAAAATCGTTTTGCTCTCGCCTAGCTTCCATCGCCATCAGCTGGCCTTTCTTTCCATCGCCTCCAGTGTAACATGGAGCATTAGCCTGCGAGGCCCATTTGTTAGGACACAGTTTGGATACTGTGGTTTCATCTCCTCGTTGGAAAGGGGAGACAAGACTGAATAAGCAGGTAATCAGCTCCCACAAATTCTGGTCTCCGCCTCTTAAGCCTGGTAGGAACAAGAAGCAACAGCATTAGAAAGTGTCCCCGCAGCCAGAGAGCGGTAGAGCATCATGCCGTAGGGCGCTGCTTGGTAGATTTTATTTTACCGGAGTCACCTGAGGGTCGTGTTGGAGCGCAGGTTCTCCTTCGGGAGGTCCCGGGTAGGGCCTGCCTGAGACGCGTCCTCCCTAGCAAGCTCTCAAACGGTGGTGGTGGTGGTCCTACCGCTGCTGCTGCCGCCCAGTGCACCGCACACAGAGTCACCAGGCTGCAGCCACGTGGTCCAGTGTGGCCAGTGAGGAGAGGCTGGTCCACACTGAGAGAAGTGTAAATATAGCCCGGGTTGTGAGGCAGGGAGAGGAGGCAGAGCGCTTGCCTTCCATCTGCTGGCTTCCTCCCACGTGCCCAGATGGCCAGAGCTGATGCTGAGGTCGGGCAGCTCAATCCAGGGCTCCTCCGCGGGTGGCAGGGGCTCATTATTTGAGCCATCACGGCCTCCTGGCCTCCCGCGGTCTGCATCAGCAGGAAGCTGGAGTCGGTGGAGCCCAGGCACGCAGGTGTCTTACGCCTTAGGCTAATGCTCAGTCCTACACCCCATTTTTGAAGACTTCATGAAAAAAGATGAAAATATCTCAATTGTCTCAACTTCTAGGGCTGGGCCAGGACAAAGCCGGAAACTGGGAACCCAGTCCAGGTCTCCCACGTGGGTAGCAGGGCCTGCTGCCTCCCAGAGTCTACTGTAACAGGAAAATAGCATCAGGAACAGAGCAGGGATTTGAACCCAAGGTACTCCTGTACTCCTGTATGGATGTGGGCATCCTTACAAAAAAAGTTATTATGTATTTATTTGAAAGGCAGAGTTAGAGAGAGAGATCTTCCATCCACTGGTTCACTCAGATGTCCACAGTGACTGGGGCTGGGCCAGGCTTCAGCCAGAAGCCCAGAATTCCATCCCGGCTTCCCATGTGTGTAGCAGGGGCCCAAGGACTTGGGCCATCCTCCACTGCTTTCCCAGGCACATTATCAGAGAGTTGGATCGGAATTGGAGCAGCTGGGACTCAAACCTGTGCCCATATGGGATGCCAGCATTGCAGGTGGCAACTTAAGCTATTGCAACACAACGCTGGCCCCGAATGTGAACATCTTAACTCAAGTCTTAACCTCTAAGTCAAATGCTTGCCCCAGCTTCTTATTTTTAATGTGACTGCTAGAAAGTTTAGAACTTCACACAATGTGACTCACATTCTTACATCTCTGTTGGACAACACTATTTTAGAACATTAACACAATAGATGACATTTTTGGTGTCTTTTTTTTCATCTTTTCAGATGACCTAGTTTCTCAGTCCCCTTGCTGCCATGTCACCTGCTCGCTAACTCAGTCAGTGTTGGTTGAGTTCCTTTCTCTGGGTGACATCCTAGCCCTCCCAGCTCTCCTCTCCACCCTCCGTCTCCATTGTTGCTGCCATTGTGCGCCCGGGGCTTCTTGCAGCTGGATCTTTCCTAGGCTGGACTGCTTGTAGAAGCCAGAGCAGCAGATGCGTGCGTGCTGCCTGGAGCCAGTAATGCAGAGGGGCCCTTGAGCAGAATGCAGGTTCCAAGGCTTGCTCACAAGCACCCTGACGATACGGGGCGCATGGGAGTCCAGGAACGGCGCTAGAGCCTCGGGCTGTGGCACCTGTCATGTCAGGGACAGCTGAATTCCCTGCCGCTGGGCAGGCTCCTTGGGCTCCCAGAGGCTCAAGCCTGGTACTCACCAGATGCCCAAGATCTTCACTGAACAAGTTAGCATTCCCTTTCTTAAAGTCCTCAGATATCCCTGAACTTGACCAAGTTAGGAGGGGCTCAGACAGTGAAAGGGGCCTGAGGCTCTTTGGCGAGGAAGCCGTCATCCAAGGAACAGCAGAGTGGAGGGGCAGTCAGGCTAGGGAGCCGCCCGCGGTGAAATCCCACACTCACAGAGGGAGACGCAAAGCTGGCGTGACTGCTGGCTTCCCCTGCTGCCACTTCTCTTCATCATCCTCCTTTTTCTCTTTGTGAACGTCACGATGAGCTTTAATCTGAGCTGCCTGTGTGGCTCCCTGGAGACTCTGGTTGCTCTGTGGGTATCACAGAAACTGAAATCCAATGCATATTCTTGTTTGGGCTTTGGGGAAGTGGAACCACGGGTCACTTTTAGCAGTCACTGGAGTAGGGCCAGAGCTCCAGGAGATACTAAAAGTATCTAGAATTGTCGGATTGGCTGCTGGAATGAACTGTTAAACAAAGCGGCCAGGAACTGAACACTGGGGACCTTGAACGCCGGCTGGGCGGAGGCCTCCCAGTGTCTGCCAGCTCTGAACTGGGGCGGGGGTAGAGCTGTGGCCCAGGGGCTGCGACGGGGCAGCCGTGAGAGCGCTTTCCTCCCGGTCCTTTGTCTGCAGTTTCACCTTGTCTCAGACTGGCTTCCTGTCTTGGTCAGCGCACTGTATAGCAGTGCCATCCTGCCTGGTCAGGTTCACTACCCAGCGGAAGAGAGGCACCGATCTAGGGACGAGAAGCTGTCCCTTACACAAAGGAGTTCTGTCCTGTGGATTGAAAACAGAAAGAGAGGGGAATTCTGAATGTTGACTTTGCTCACTGGATCATTCACAGGCAAGCCGATTCTTTGCTGGAAAGATTTCCGAGAAGGTGCCTGGGTTGATGGTTCATCTTTCCTCAAGGGCACTTCGGTATTTCTCGCACCTTAAACAAAGCCAGTCTTTAAAGCACTGCCTTCACCCGTACAGCCTGTACCCCTCACAGCAGTGAGACACCTCGTCCGCTCGTTAACTTGCCCCCACTGGGACTGATGGACATGGTGAACATCACCAGAGAGGTGGGCTGGGGCCGCCTTCGTGGCGTGCTGGGTAGAGCCAAGGCCTGTGACGCTGGCATCCCATGTAAGTGCAGGTTTGAGTCCTGGCCGTTCCACTTCCAACCCATCTTCCTGCTAATGGCCTGGGAGAAGCAGCAGAGGATGGCCTAAGTGCTTGGGTCCCTGCTACCCATGTGGGAGACCAGGAAGAAGCTCCTGGCTCCCGGCTTTGCCCACGGCAGCCATCTGGGGAGTGAACCAGTGGATGGAAGATCTGTCTGTCTCTCCCTCTCTGTATCTCCCCCTCTCTCTGTGTAGCTCTTTCAAATAAATAAATCTTTAAAAAAAGAAGAGGTGGGTGTAGACCATGATGTCAGCCGTGGAGTGACAGCCAGCATTCCCAAAGCCTTGACAACTCTGCTGCGTTGCTGCAGGTATTTTCAAAGTCTCTGAGGGACAAAGGCCGTCGTAGCACCTTTGTAGAGATGCCCTGGTAACCGGCTGCACCGGGGACTAACGTAGAGGTTTGCATTTAAAGTAGCCAGGCAGCTAAGACACCAGTTGGGACCCCTGCACCCCCCATGGGAGTTCCTGGGTCCTATGCAAAGCTCCATCTGCTGATCAAACTTCCTGCCAGCACAGACCTTGGAAGACAGCGCTGGGGTCCCTGCCACCCACAGGGGAGACCTGGATTGAATTTCCCTGCTCCTGGCTTCAACCCTGCCCAGTCCTGGCTGTTGTGGGCATTTAGGGAATCACCCAGCAGATGGCCGTTTCTGTCTCTCTGCCTCTGGAAAAGAAACCAAGTAACCGGAAGTGCACGTGTTTCACAAAAGCAAGGCCTGATGTCCGGTGGTCTCAGTAAGTGGAGCCCACAGGCAGGGCTGGCAGTGGGTGGCAAGGAGAGAGCCTGCTGGGCGTGCGCTCACGCCAAAGCTGCTTCCTGTGCAGGCACCGGGACCGTGGCTGGAGTGCACGCGGTGTCAAAGCCTGTTTCAGGTGTACAGGCCGCCCAGGGCCCCGGGAACGCTGGATAAAGTCACGCACCGTGCACGGTGACGCACTCTTACCAAAGTCAGGCTCAGGCCTCACAGGCACCAGCGTAGCCCCACCCCTTCTGTCTTTGTCAATCACATGTGGGATGGGGGAAGCCGGGAGCAGCAGGCCCAGACTCACCCCGTTCGCAGGGAGAACGTCCAGGTCCTTCTGCCTTTTATCCCTAAAACAAAGGCCTGTGGGACTCCCCAGTCCTCAGGGAATTCTGTCCTGTTCACTGGGTAACAGTAATTCCCCCCTTGGGCCACATCTCGAGAGGTTACTACGGAAAACTGTCATTGTTAAACAACACTTTCTCCTACGGAGCCTGTGAACTCCAGGGAGGCCAGACCCGCTCTCCTCTGTGCCATCCCTGGCTGCGCCTTCCCGGTGTTTGGCACTAACGGGCACCTTGCTAGCAGTCAGCTGGTTTGGGAGTTCTCACCATGAGGGCCGGTTGGATCACGTCGTTGGCAGTGCCGCGGGCCGGCCGGGGGAACAGATGTTCCTATTCAAACCCATGAAACTGGAAACATTAAAAAACAACAATCGTGACATTGATTGATGGTGATGTTTACGGTGTCAGACTGTGTAAGCTCAGCTATACAACACTCATACTGCTGTCTTTACACGCCCATTTCAAAGACTCAAATGCTCAAGCACCATCTGCAGACTGGGGTCCTCCTCCTTGCTCGCTGCCCTGTTAATATCCTCTGAAAGTCACACTCAGAACCTCTCCTTCCTGAGAAAGCTCCTCCAGGTCTCCGAGCTATTTCTGGCGTGTTGGAAGAACACAGTTATCAGCTGGCAGCTCCTGGGCTGGTGAGAACCCAGAGCGCAAGGCTGCGGGGTGGTTCTTTTTTTTTTTTTTTTTTGACAGGCAGAGTGGACAGTGAGAGAGAGAGACAGAGAGAAAGGTCTTCCTTTGCCGTTGGTTCACCCTCCAATGGCCGCCGCGGCCGGCGCGCTGCGGCCGGTGCAGCGCGCTGATCCGATGGCAGGAGCCAGGAGCCAGGTGCTTTTCCTGGTCTCCCATGGGGTGCAGGGCCCAAGCACCTGGGCCATCCTCCACTGCACTCCCTGGCCACAGCAGAGGGCTGGCCTGGAAGAGGGGCAACCGGGACAGAATCCGGCGCCCCGACCAGGACTAGAACCCGGTGTGCCGGCGCCGCTAGGCGGAGGATTAGCCTAGTGAGCCGCGGCGCCGGCCCTGCGGGGTGGTTCTTGCTGGGGACTCCACCTCTTGGTTTCCAGAGTGCCCTGGTAACAGGTGGGTCAGCTTTGGAATGCGTCACAAAAAGCTGTTTTCGAACCCGAAGTATAATCCGGAGTGCGAATGCATCTGTCTGAAACGCCGGCCTGCTTTGTCTACTCCAGGTCCGGGCGAGCAGAGCCACTGTCTTTATGAGCACCTCAGGTCTGCTTCATCTTCCCGCACCGCTGACCAGAATATGCACCGTGCCCCGTGGGCTCTGGCTTCGGGAGAAGCTGCCGTTGCTATCCCCGGGGGCGGCGGTCACTGCAGTCCCGACAGCAGGCAAGAGAGAGTGGCCCCCTCTGCCTCCCCTGGATGAGAACGAGCTCCGAGAGCAGTTTGTGAAAGGACATGGCCCAGGCGGCCAAGCAACCAACAAGACCAGCAACTGTGTGGTGCTGAAGCACGTCCCGTCGGGCATCGTGGTGAAGGTAGCGACGGCGACCTCTCTGGGGGCATGGGGTGCGTGGCTGCTGTCTCCCCCCCCGGGCACCCCAGGGTGCACCCTGCACCCTGAGCCACTGCTCCCCAAGGCAGAAGCTCTGCCCAGCCTCAGAAGCCGTGGACCCTTTGAAGCCAGGGTGTTGCCGCCAGCCTTGAACCTGGCAGACGGCACTGGGGTGTGGCTGTGCCCGCCGAGCAGCGTCTCCACCAAGCTGAGCAGGGCTGACAGGCAGGCGCCTGGGCAGCACCGTGGTGCAGCCGCGGGCTCCGAGGACCTGAGCAGGCAGCACGCGGGCCCAGCTTGCCTGCCGGTGGGCCAGCGTCCACGCCCCTCTGCCCACTCTTTGGTAAATGTCAAGGACTGCAGGCGGGAGGGTGGCAGCCTGGAAAGCCAAGTGTGCACAGCCTCCTGCAGGCACCTTTCTGCGAGCCGCAGTGAGCTCCCAGGAGAGGGAGGTGCTTCCAGCTACTGCCTGGCCTGGGGCAGCAGGCCACTCCTGGGAGGACAAGCAGCGGGGCGGGGTGGACGCGCGTATTCCCAGAGGGCCCCCAGCTGTCCAGAACTGGGCGGGGCAGGTTTGATGCACACGATGGCAGACACTTGCACAGCACGTGAAGATGCAGGCGCTGCCCAGCATCAGGCAGAGTGGAGGTGAGGCACCCAGGTCCCTGCTCCTCACCCAGAGCAGACCCAGGTCCCTGCTCCTCACCCCAGAGGTCAAATGCTGCGACTGTCTAAAATAAAGATGCCATTTGCCTCCTTCCGGTGGAATTCCACACTTAGGAACGGTGCACACAAGCTGGTTGCTACCCTGGCCATGAACTGGATATATTGCTGATGTCTTCATAATTATGTAGACCTTGAAGTTACTTGAAGGCTGTGGTTTTTGTTGTTGTTGTTTGTTTTGTTTTTCAAAAATTTATTTATTTGGGTGGTTCAAGAGCCAGCTGCTCCGCTTCCTATCCAGCTCTCTGCTGTGGCCTGGGAAAGCAGTGGAAGATGGCCCACGTCCTTGGGTCCCGGCACCCACATGGGAGACCAGGACAAAGCTCCTGGCTCCTGATTGGCCCAGTTCCACCCATTGCGGCCATTTGTGGAGTGAACCGGTGGTTGGAAGACCTCTCTCTCTGCCTCTGCCTCTGCCTCTGCCTCTCTGTGGTTCTACCTTTCAAATAAATAAATAAATCTTTAAAAAATTATTTATTTATTTGAAACTCAGAGAGGAAGAGACAAAGAGATCTTCCATCCACCAGCTCATTCCCCAAATGGCCACATGGCCAGGACTGGGCTAGCCAGGAGCCAGGAGCCTCTTCTGGGTCTCCCATGCAGGTGCAGGGGTTCAAGGACTTGGGTCATCTTCCGCTGCTTTCCCAAGCACATTAGCCGGGAGCTGGATCGGAAGTGGAAGAGCCAGGTTTCGAACAGGCACCCTCATAGGATACCGGTGTCGTAGGTGGCAGCTTTACCTGCTGTGCCACAGCGGCGGCCCCAAGGGCTCTTGTTTCTGGACAATAACACCCGACTATAGAGCAAGCACAGGGAAAACTGCATCTACAGCCAGGGTGCAGGGTCGAGGGCCGCAGAGCAGCGGCAGGACGGGTCACTGACGCAGGGGACCTCCTGGCCAGCAGCTTTGCCTCTGGGCCTGTCCCCACCTGTCAGGCAAGCACGTGGAGCCTGACAGCTGCCCAGGTCCTATCCGTCCATTTTTCACATTCTGAATGCTGTCTCCCGCAGTGCCATCAGACCAGATCAGTGGATCAGAACAGGAAGCTGGCTCGCAGGATCCTGCAGGAGAAAGTGGACGTCTTCTACCACGGAGAGAACAGTCTGGTTTACAGAGAAAAACAAGAGGCAGAGAGGAGAAAGCAGGAGAGGAAGAGGAGAGCAAAGGAGACCCTGGAGAAGAAGAAGCTGCTGAAAGCACTGTGGGAGTCGAGCAAGGCACCCTGAGGACGTAGCCCGCGGCCGCCAGGAGGCCCAGGAAGTGGGCAGGAGTCCACCGGCCTGAGGACGTAGCCGGCGGCCGCCAGGAAGGGCTGCCAGGAGGCCCAGGAAGCGGCGGGAGTCCACCGCCGGCGCTGTCACACAGCTTCCGAGTCTTGGACAGATGAAAGTCAGGATGAAGCTGTGGGGGGCAGAGGCGCACACTCCAGCAGTAAAACAAGGAAGTTGGAGAAGGGCCCCAGGTTGGCTGACAAAGTCTCTTATTCTTGGTCTGGGCGGTCGTTAAAGGGTCTCCCCGCTCCCCACTTTCCTTTTTATGGAAGAGGCCCCATCCACCAGCTCACACCCCAAAAACCTGCAATGCTCAGGCCACTCAATCTGCTTCCCCCGGGGGGGCCCCCGGAGCCTCCCCACTGCCTCCCAGGGCCTGCGCGGACAGGACGTGGAGTCAGAAGCCACAGCTGGGCCTTGACCCACGCTCCAGTGAGGGATGCAGCATCTTAATGGCTAGGAAAACACCCCCCACCCCACCTTTTCTTTTTAATACATTTATCTATCTGTTTTATTATTATAAAGAGGTTAGAAATAAAATGTTTTTGAAAAACATGAGTATGAGGCTCATTTTTATGGGGAATGGAGTGAAACATTAAAAGGATTTAGTGGTACCTTGTTGTCCCCAGGAAATTCTCATGGGGAGGCCACTGCCCGGTGACTGACGGCAGTTCCCCAGTGTCAGAACAGGAAACCCGACGGTGCAGGAGTTACAAGTGGGCCACTTGCTCGTGCGCTCCGTCCGCTGAATAGACCACTGGTGCCCAGTAACGTCTGATGGCGGAGTACTCATCTTCCCCTCCAGGACTTGCAAACAGACCGAGGAGTGGGGCTTCCAGAACCCGATTTGTCTCTGAATTTGCATCATTCAAGCTGGGTTTGGCCTTACTGGTTGTTTTTTGTTGTTGTTGTTGTTGTTGTTGTTTTCCCAGCTCTAGTTAACAGCTTGGCTTGTTAGCACTAAACAAGCACGGGTACTGAGGGGACAGGGCCACAGCCATGCTACACAGGACCCCCAGCCCTCAGCAGGCCCACGCTGGACGCCCCCTGTACACAACACCCTCGTCTCAGCCTGCCGGGGAGGGCGTCCTGTACCAGTCTCCGTACCTCCTGCTGGCATGCCCGGGACCTGTGGAAGGCTCTGTGTCCGGAGTGGTCCACAAGAAACCAGTCAGGGTGGGAGGGAAATCCAGAACTGTGGACAGAGGAAGGCCTTCTGTGTCTCCCGTCTCGCCTCTGCGGTTTTCCTGCCCTGTGCAGGGAGGTGAAGACGGCCCTCCCAGAACCCAGTCCTAGGCTGGGACCTCGCCCTGTTCCTGCCAAGCGGACGGCATCCCTCCTTCAGCTTGGTCCACCATTCACCAAGGCAAAGCCTCAGGTCAGTGCCGAAAGTCCAGAGGAAGAACCCAAAATCGCTCAGAGCCCACCACGCGAATTCTCAGAACAGCCAGTGCAACCAGTTCTCCAGCACCGCAGCAGATGACTTCCAGAGCAACAAAGTGGCTGCCTGGGGTTTCGTGGCCACAGGGAGGGATGGGTGCCAGGAAACACCCAGTGTGAGAGATGGGTGCTCGGGCACCCAGGAAACACCCAGTGTGAGAGATGGGTGCTCGGGCACCCAGGAAACACCCAGTGTGAGAGATGGGTTCTCGGGCACCCAGGAAACACCCAGTGTGAGAGATGGGTTCTCGGGCACCCAGGAAACACCCAGTGTGAGAGATTGGTGCTTGGGTGCCCAGGAAACACCCAGTGTGAGAGATCGGTGCTCGGGCACCCATGTAACACCCAGTGTGAGATGGGTGCTCGGGCACCCAGGAAACAGTGAGAGATGGGTTCTCGGGCACCCAGGAAACACCCAGTGTGAGAGATCGGTGCCCGGGCACCCAGGAAACACCCAGTGTGAGAGATCAGTGCTTGGGTGCCCAGGCACCCGGGAAACACCCAGTGTGAGAGATGGGTGCCCGGGCACCTGGGAAACACCCAGTGTGAGAGATGGGTGCCTGGGCACCCGGGAAACACCCAGTGTGAGAGATCGGTGCTTGGGTGCCCAGGAAACACCCAGTGTAAAAGATGGGTGCCCGGGCGCCCAGGAAACGCACAGTAGATTAAGAACCCCCAGGCTGGCTTGCCTGGCCGCAGCCACTTGGGCGTCGGCGCACCGTCACCACGGCCGCTTTTATTTTCATCGCTCTCTTTCCTGGCACACGCTCGAGCACTTTCCTTCCCGGGCAGCGTCACACGAGCTGGGCCAGGGAGTCACCTGCGACAGCTGCCCCCAGCCCGTCACTGAGCTGTTGAAGGTGGCACTGAAGACTCCCAGCACCCACACCTTCATACAAATTGTTAATCAAAATAAGCTTTATTACATCAAGTAATAAATACATACAAAGATGCAAACAGTTTTCGTCGTGTTCTTCCAGATGTTCTGTCAACGCACAGTGAAGGCTGAACTGAAATCTCCGGCCGGTCGGGCTCTCGGGGTCTGGCAGGTTGCTCTTTCTTCTGTATTTATAACTTGTGTGTTTTTTAGAATTGACTTCAAAGCACTAATAGTCATGCAAATGCAGACGCAAAAAAGAAGTTACACTAAGCAGGATCTACAGGCACAGGGGAGGGGTGCTGTCAGTGCGCACCCTGAGTTGCATCAGCGTAGGAGAGGGACCAGGCGGGCGTGGGGACAGAACTGTGCTCCAGAGAAGGCGCCAGGGGGCGCCAGGGGGCGCCGAGTCTTAGAGGCAAACCACAACTTGCTGAAAGGGAACTCTGCGTGCATCAGTGCTGGGGGGGCGGGGGGGGAGCTCCGTAAAATCAAATCCTAATGAACTGCAGATCTTCTCAGTCCTTGGGACTGGAGGTTCAGAGCCTGGTGAACCGTGAACCGTGGGAGGAAACCAAACGTGGCCACTGAAAACACGCGTTTCACCTGTGACTGCCCATCTCGCAGGAAGACGGAAAAGCTTCCCAGCTGGCTCCGCGGCTAGGACCGGGCGTTCCGCTCCGTCTCGGCCAGGCACTCCCGCACCAGTCCTCGGGCGTGAATGATGCCTGGAAGAGAAGAGGCGGGGACAGTCCCCAGGAGCCATCCCTGTGCCACCCAGACACAGAACACTGACTAGAAGGGCACTCGGGGACCTACACCCAAACAACCCGTCCTGTCCACGTACCGATTCCCTACCCAAATGCCGCCCACAGCCAGGGGAGCCAGGACCTCCATCCCGGTCCCCCACGCGGGTGGCAGAGACCCAAGTACTTGAGCGGTCACTGCTTGTCCCCAGGGTCCCCATTAGCAGAAAGCGGAGCAGTAGCTAGAGCTGGGTATCAACCCCGAGTCTGATGTGGGAGGTAGGTCCTTGTGCCAGCAGGTCTTGTGTTTTTTGTTGTTGTTTTTTTTTAAGGATTTATTTTATTTGAAAAGCAGAATTACAGAGACAGAGAGAGGTCTCCTATCTGGTGGTTCACTCCTAAAATGGCCCAAACGGCTAGAGCCGGGCAGGTCAGGGTCCGCAGCTAGGAGCTTCTCTAGGTCTCCCTCGTGGGTGCAGAAACCCAAGCACGTGGGCCACCTTCTGCTGCCTTCCCACGCAATTAGCAGAGAGCTAGACTGCAAGTGGAACAGCCAGGACTTGAACCAGGGCCCATATGTGATGCCGGCACCACAGTGGCTCTACCTGCTATCCCAGAGTACCGGCCCAGCCAATACAACCATAAACCCCACCCCACTTCTCAGAGCCCCTCTCTCCCAGCCAAAACTCTTTGTCTCCCTAAAACTATCCCTGTATTCAGGGTGGTACCAGCGAGCTCTCGGGACACCCTGTGTAACGAGGGCAACAAAATCAGTCTCCACCCAGGGTCTTCAGGCCTGAGCCCACGGAGGCCTCTCTCAGTTCCCCAAAGGGGCTCCCCAGTGCCAAGGAGCCACGGCGACACCCCCAGCCTGCACAGGCGAGGCACCAGTGCTCGGTTCACGGGCCTCCGAGGCGTCCTCCCCCGGGCACATCGGCACCCCTGCCCGGGGTCTCGCCCAGCTCTGATGTGTTGTTTCCTATTCTTCCCGCCTTTGTTTCTGCCTCTGTTGAACTCCATGAGACGCTGACCCACTGACTTCCCCAGTCCCTAGCAGCTAAAACCCAGGAGTCCCCGTCGCCGGTCTTAACAACGTGCGCTCCGGACACTAAGGGGCAGCGGAAATCCTCAGCGTCTCAGACCGCACGGTCCCTCACAAGCACTCGGTTCGTCCTCGTCGGAAGGCAGCCACAGGCCGCTGCCAAGTGACCCAGGAGCTCCTGATTCGTGGACACGGAAGTCTGGAACGCGTGGGGTTTCCACGAGTCACCGTGCTTCCACCACTCAAAACTAAAAAGCCACTCTCGGCCTGGAGTTTGCCAGCCTCTCAGGAGTGTCCCTGACCGCCTCCTCCCTGCTCACCCCCGCTGAGGCGGAAGCTTGCGCAGCCTGCGCTTGGGCAGGGTAAGCTCCGTGCCGCGGGACCAGCAACTTGCCCACGACGTGCCCGGAGCTGGCACCCCGCAGGCCACGCTGACTCTTCTCTCGGGTGGCTGTGGTTCGCCCGTGAGGCTCTGGGGCCCGGCGTCATGCCAGGATCCCCGTCCACGTAACCAGCCCTCCAGTTCCCAGGCCTCTCTTGCTCTGACTTCCCGGCAGCAACCGGGGTTGGGTCAGAGCCAGGCTGAGTATCCTGCCCCAGGCCCTCCCTCTTCAGCCACAGCCTCGGAGGCAACCTTTCTCCAAGCCTGTCCCCAATGTGCTTGGTCAGGCAGCCCCGTCTCCGGGGGGTGGGATCCTCGTTGCCAGCAGCAGCTGTCACCCAGACACGTCCCCAGCCCACGCCCCTGTGACACCACCAGTTTGTAACCAATGTTCCTCTCCTTTGTCTCCCAACTCTCTCCTGATCCTAAACAAGTACAAGGGCCCAGCAAGCTCGGTAGTGCCCCCTCCTAAAGGAGAAATCCCCTACCCCCATAGCCAACAGCACAGCTGATCCCTCACGTTCGGTGAGCCCACCATCCATACCCCGCTCCCAAGCAGGCACGCAGCCTCAGGGTCAGGAAACCCGCGTCCCATCTCAGGCTGCCCGGGGCCAGTCGGCACCCAGCGCCACCTTCTGACTCCAGCTTCCCGATGCAGACTCTAGGGGGCAGCAGAGCTCCTGCACGCACAGGGCAGACCTGGACAGAGCTCCCGGCTCGGACGCGAGCCCAGCCCTGGCTACTGCAGGCATTTTAGGGAGTGAACTAGTGGATGGGAGCCCTCTCTGTCTCTCAAGTGATTTTTTTAGTGTTTTTTTTTTTTTTTTTTTTTTTTTTTTTTAATTCTAAGTGCCCTCCGCTGTCCCCAGGCCATAGGAGAGGCCCACATAGCTCCTTGGCCCACAACCCACAGAGGTCAAGGCCGAGGGCAGTGCAGATGCCGGCCTCCCACCCACCTGTGTCATGACTCCGCCCTAAGGGGGATCCTGCTGCCTGACCTGCTTCTCGCATAGGTGCTGGCCGACAGGAGCCGGGCAGGAAGGAGTCCGAGCCGCAGGGCCTGGGGCTAGCACACTCCGCACCCAGAGCCCCTGGCCAGCAGCAGGTGGGAGAGTGCGGGCTGCCCGTCTCAGAAGATGGGCAAAGATGCCCCTGCAAAGAGGCGTGGCGCCCAAAGCCATTTCCCACTCCCCCGACGGACGCCCGCTGCAGAGTGATCCCGGATCACAAAGGAGCCCCAGTGGGCTCGGGGACCCTTCCCCGCCCCACCCTCCACCTCCATCGTTCTCTCCAGAATCCCCCAGGGTGGGGAAGAGGCGTGGCGGGGGGGGGGGGACCGCCGGCTCACCTCGCTTCAGCCGCTCCATGGCGCTCTTGCTGCCCGCGTACGTGGGTCTGATCTCTTTCCCCAGCTCTTCGATGATGGCCAGCAGCTCCGCGTACTTGCTCTGGGGCACCTGGCTGCTCCCGGTTCCCTAGGATCAGAGAGATGTGGGTCCCGACGGACAAACACGAAGCCGACCCCGTGTGGTCAGGACCCCGGTCACACCCTCCTGTCCTGGCATAAGCACACACAGCCAGCAGGCTCCAGAGAGTTCCTTTATCACCCCAGAGGAGAGGGAAAGAACCAGCCCGTCTCCACAAACCACAGCTCAGAGTCCGCCCGCCAGGGCCCACACCTGGGGTCAGCAGGGCCAGGGTGACCAACGACCCCTGGCCAGAGCCTAAAACAAGCTCACTCCGCCCTGCCCAGCCCACACCCACTGGAAACCCTCTTCCTCCAGACCGCACCAGCAGCCCCCACGCAAGCACCCAGATCAGCGGAGCTGGGCTCCCCGCGTGCCCGGGGGCCAAGGCCGCATGTCCAGGCCTCTCCTCCTCCTCCTCCTCCTGGGCCTTTGCTGGCAACCGCATCGAGGCGGCCACCTCGCTCCCCAGGGAGATGGCCTGCGCCTCGCACCGAGGCCAGTTCTGCTCCTCAGCCTCGCACTCCTGCCGCCCAGCCTGGCCTGGCTGCTGGGCCTCGCGGCGTGGCCACCTCCTGGCCTCAAGGCATTTCCACTGCTGCCGGCGGCGCCGGGTCACGGCCAGGGCACCGCGCCGCCACTCTCGGCTGCATTTCTGCCTGTCTCCCTGCCACCGCCACTTTTTCAGTCGGTCCCGCTCCCGGGCCCACGCCGGTGCCTGCTTCTTCTCCTGGGACAGCTCGGTCTGGTGGGGCATGACCACGGCAGGCACGGTGCCGGGGCCACCACCTAGGACCCAGGCAACGGCCTCCATGGTGACCCCGGAGTGCTGGCTGGGGTCAGGTCCAGGGAGAGAACCTTTAGGCTGGGGCCCTCCCCAGGGGCAGTGCATTCCTTGTAGACTGGGGACACCGCTGAAGCGGTAGCTTTCTCCCTGGCCCGATGAAGAAACGGAGACCGAGGCGGGCACTGTGGCATAGTGGATTAAGCCATGGCCTGCAGCGTGGCATCCCATACAGGCGCCAGTTCAAGTCCCGGCTGCTCCACTTCCCATCCAGCTCCCTGCTGTGGCCTAGGAAAGCAGTGGAAGATGGCCCAGGTCCTTGGGCCCCTGCACCTGCATGGGAGACCCAGAATAAGCTCCTGGCTCCTGTTCAGATCAGCCCAGCTCCGGCTGTCGTGGCCACCTGAGGAGTGAACCAGCAGATGGAAGATTCTCTCTCTCTCTCTCTCTGTAGCTCTTTTATATAAATACATCTTTTATCAAGATGAAAAAAAGACAAAAAGCAGCTGAGCCTCTAAGCGGCTGCACGTGGGGGGTCACAGGCTCCTAAGGGTGGAGCCACACGAGAAAGACAGGGACGGGACCCAGGCTCCAACTCTGTGCGCAGACACTGAGAGAGGGCAGGCCCAGGACCCAGAACTGAGCGACCCAGCCGATAGCCACGCAGTGTGGCGGCCTGTGCCACTGGCCCAAACCAGGCCCCCCACCCCACCCCGGGGCGCTCCCACAGAGCACAACCCTAGTCACTCCTCCCCTTTCTTGCCTCTCCCGCTGGGTCCCCACAGTGCCCTGGCCCCAATGGCATACCTGAGTGTAGCCTAGGGACGGCGGCCCGTAGTCACTCAGCAGCTGGCGGTACTGGGAGGACGTGGCCATGCTGGTGGACGGCGAGTGGACACTCCCAGCTGCAGGGGCAGAGAGCGGTGTCAGCAGTTTGCCTGGCTGTGTCCTGGGCCAGGACTCCGGGTCCCACGACTGCCCCCGCCCACAAGGCCAGCAGGAGTCTACTCACAGGATGGAGAAGCCACCCTCCACCTCCGGTCTGGCGAGGCCCAGAGCCCGGGCCCGGATGACCCAGGGTGGGCCTGCGTCCCAGGGCCCCTCCTCTCCGCTGCTCTCCTCGGGCCCTGTCCCAGCCCCTGATGACCTGAGCCCACCTGCCATTGAGGCTGTGCCCCCAGAGACTGAGTCGGGAGCTAACAGGATTTCATCCCCTGCCGGCTGGGGTTAGGCACATGGGACAAAAAAACAGGCAGCTGGGGACCACGGCCGGCCTCTGCGTGGCCTCACCCATAGAGGGGTCAGGCCTCCTTAGAGTCCACGAGCCGAGAAGAGCGGGTGACCCTGTGACAATCAGGGACGCAGCCTGGGGCCCGGCTCAGCTGCTGGCTCCTGGACACGGGGTGGGGAGACCGGGGCACACACCCCATCATGGCGGCCGAATCACAGACAGCAGTCACCACGGAGAGCTGACCCAGGCCTCCTGGGCAGCGGCCCGCTCGCTACTCCCAGAGCCAAACGCTCTCCCCCTCACGCACACAGTGGGCTCGGCGGAGCTGGCCCCGGGGATGGACAGCTGGTGCCAGGCTGGCCAGCCCGACCAGCTGCTCTCTGGTGTGGGGGAGGGGTGGGGCATGCAGGAGCATGGGCTGCTGGAGAGGGAGGGGCCCCGAGAACTCCAGATCCAAGCCCCCCTGCGCAGAGCCAGACACCTGCCGTGGGCGAGGAGGATACAGGCCGCACGGCCCAGGAGAGCAAGCGTGGGCAGCAGGTGCCCCAGAGGCGCCATCCTGGCCCTGCCCTGGTTTCCCCGAAGAGCCCAGGCTGCAGCTCAAGCATGGGCTGCCGCTACCGGCTCTGAGTCCCGAGCCGGGCGGACCGCTGTGCCACACCAAGCCTGCGGGGGTGAGATGCCTTGCTGCCCACTCCAGCATAGCCAGTGCACAGAGCAGAACGGGGCGGGGTGGGGGGGGCGGCTGCCTCCCAACACCAAATCGCAAGGTCCTGAGCCTCCTGATGCGGCCCAGAGGTGGCTCTGGGTTCCAATCCTGGCCACAACCAGT
This sequence comes from Oryctolagus cuniculus, assembly GCF_964237555.1. Lineage (NCBI taxonomy): Eukaryota > Metazoa > Chordata > Mammalia > Lagomorpha > Leporidae > Oryctolagus > Oryctolagus cuniculus. The sequence goes on along the minus strand of NC_091452.1, from coordinate 6,062,263 downwards.
TGTCACACGTCGCCTGGCTAGGGACGATTGGGGGGCAGCGTCCACGAGGGCCCTGCGCCCTGACGGGAGGGGAGCACCCTCCGGACCCCTCCTGCTCTCCTCTGCTTCTCACCTCCGCTCTGCCACTCTCCCCTCCTGACCCAGAGGCTGTGACGGCAGACAAGGCGCTGCCCCCTCTGGGCCCCACTTCCCCAGCTGTTGGAGGCACTGGTCCCAGTGGGAGGTCTTCGGGCCCTGGGACCCCACTGGTGGGTGGCACTGGGGTCCAGTTTGGGGGGGCTATGGAGGGGGGTGAATAAGAAATCACCCCATCCTGGCTGGGGGGAGTAGGGCCAGGGCTGAGAATGTGGGAGGTGACCGCCACTTGCACACCAAGGCCAGTCCCTGCGCCAGCCTGGGGGGCGGGGGGTGGCCCTGCAGAGAGCTGGCAGAGGGCCCCGAGCTCCACTCGTGCCCACTCCTTCCTGCTGACCCGGGGACAGCCGAGGAGGCCGCGGAGCGCCAGGCTCCACGTCAGCGGTCGGCTCGGAGCATCTCAGACAATGCGCACAGTGTGCAGGGCGCCGGGAGGGGTTGGCAGAGGCCAGGAAGCTCCTGGGGCCGCCCGGCTCCCCACCCCCACGCCAGACAAAGAGCGGCCTTCCCGCCACTTGGGGCGCTTGGGGGGCTCCGGGGCGGGGAGGCGGGGGCTTTGTCTAACTCCGCCACTGCCACCACCGGCCAGGCCGCAGCTTGGCAACCCGCGCGCAGGAGGCAGGACTGGAGGGCGTGAGGGATGACGACAAGGAAGCCCGAGGAGCGGCGAGAGTCCATCTTGGATGCAAATGGCAGGGGAGAGAGCCAGGCTTCCCGCAAAGGGGTCCACGGGGAGGGGCGGCCCCCACCTGAGCAGCCGGGACTTGGGGACCTCAGCAGTCCTGCCGGGAATTCGCCAAAAAAAGAGGAGACCTGCGCAAGGTGCCAGCCACCCCAGAACAGGGCTGCAGGGTCCCGGGGGTCTCCCTCCCTCCCTGTGACCCCAAGCCCCAAAGGCCCCAGTTTTAGGGCCCCGGCCACCCCCTTCCAGCGCAAGCCCAGGACCCTGCTGGCTCCTGACTGGCAGGCGGCCCCCTACCTTCCCCACCCCAGTGGCACAGGAGGTGGGCTTGGAAAAATCCCACCTGGCAACAAAGCCAGCCTTTGTCAGGCATGGACCCCAGGACCCCTGGCCAGCGGGGCTGGGGCCCATTTGAGCAACTCTATTCTCTCTCTGCACCCCTAATCTTAACCCTTTCCAACCCCCAAATCGGTGCCCAAGAAGTTCTCCCTCCCAGATCTCTCCTGTCTGGGTCCCTCCTGGGATTCTGGAGTTCAGGAGGCCAGCGGCCAGCGTGGCGTCGCTGACCTGCAGAGCCGGCCCCTCCCCCCCTCAACGCCTTGGCCCCTTCTCCCCCAATGCGCCTCGTTTTTTTGAAGGAGGAGGGGGCGCGTCTGTTTCCATCCGAGACTCCGAAGAAGAGGAGCCCTGGGCAGGGCACAAAGCCCGTCACCTGCGACGCCACGACTGTGCGCCCCCTCCCCCGGCTCCGGGTCCCCGGGGCAGGCCCCTGGGCAGAGCCTGGAGCTGCCTGGTAACTTCTGTAGGAGTTGCCCGGCGTCCAGCGCCAGGCCGGCAAGGCGGCGGGAGCCCGCGGCAGGGGGCCTCCGGCACCCAGACCCTGAGCTCCCAGAGTGGGGTCCCGGCGAGCCGCCCTCTCCCTCCTCCCGCAGACCCCCAGGATCCCGCACCCTTCCACAACTTCTGTCTCTGCGCGCACGCCCGAGGAGACATCCTAGAGCCCGGAGGAGCAGCCCCGCTCCCACGAGCCTGGCAGGGGCCCCCCTGCCTACAAGTCTCCCGCCCGCTGGCGACCCCGTCCCGCGCCGGCCGCCCCGCGCCCCCAGGGCCGGCTGCAGCCGGGCACGCGCCTCCCGCACCCTGCCCACGCGGGGCCTGTCGCCGCACCGGGTGGCCCCAGTGCAGGGCGCCCCCCAGCCGGGGCCTGCTCCGCGCTCCCCGGAGCCACCCGGCCCCGCGCCCCGCGCCCCGCGCCCCGCGCCCCGCGCCCCGCTCCCGGCGCGGCCCGGCCGCTCCCGACTCCCGCCGGCAGGGGCCCTCGCCGAGCCGCCCAAGAGCGGAGGAAAAAGGAGCCGAGAAAAAGCCTCCCCCGCCCTCGCCCTCGCCCTCGCTCGCCGCGCTCCCCGCGATCCGCGGCCGCCGGCGTGGGGGGCACCCCCGCGGCCCCGGCCCCCGAGGCCCGCCGCGGCGAGGGGCGCACCCGCGAACTTTGGCGGCGGGCGCCGGAATCATGGCGGCGCCGGCTGCCGCCGCGCTGCCCCGGCCGGGACCGGCTGCCCGCCCCCCGCCGCCCCCCGCCGCCGCCGCGCGCGCGCCCCCCGGGATCCCCGGGCCGGGGCCGGGCGCGCGGGCCCCCAACTTGGCGGCACTTGGGGCGCGGCGCGCGCGGCCGGGGCGCTCACTCACCGGCGTTGAGGGCGGCGGCGGGCATGTGCGCGGCCAAGTTCGGTTTGTAAGACATCCCCCCGGGCGGCGGGCGCGCCGGGCGCAGCCGGGCCAGGCCGCGAGGGCGGCGGCGGCGAGGCCGGGCGGCGGCGCGGCGGCCCCGGCGGCCCCGCGCCCGTCCGAGCGCCGGCCGAGCGCCCGCGCACTTTTTGTTGCTGACGGCGCGGGCCGCACCGGCAAATATGGCCGTCCCTCACCCTGACACCGCCGCAGCCGATCACCCGTGCATCGGCGGGCGCAGGGGCGGCCGCAAACTTTGAGCCGAGCCAGCGGCGCCGGCCGGGGCCGGGAGGGGCGGCCCGGCGTCAGGGGGCGGCTCCGCCCCGGCCGCGCCCCGCGCCCCGCGCCGCCGGGAGCGCTCGCGCCCGAACTTGCCAAAGTTTGGGGGGCTGGGGTCCCGGCGTGGCCTCGGCGCCCGCGCGCCCCCCGCGCCCGCAGGCGGCCTCCCGGGCGGCGGCGGCTGCTTCTCCGCCCCGGCCCACCCACCCCCCACCCCGGTTTCCCGGGTGGGATTCCGGAGGTCACTCTGAGTGGGCTTTCTCCCCTCTGGGCGGTGGGGGCAGGGATGGAAAATTACCTGGAGAAAATGGTGGCGAGCCTGGCGCGCTTCGGCTGGCTGTGCCCCGGGGTCGCGCGGCCGGCTCTGCACGTTGATTTCGAATAAATGTCATGTCTGTGTGTCCAGTGGCTTTTAACCCTTTGCGGGCCGGACAGGAGCCGGGACGCCTCCCCCAGGCAAAAGCGCACCCAGGCGCGCGCGCGCACACACACACACACACACACACACACACACAGGCCCGGGTTCTGCGTCCTTAGCTCACTCAGGTGTGTGTGTGGGGGGGCGCCTGCTGGGGCCCAGGCCCGTCCAGGTGCGGTGCACCAAGGAAGGAACTTGGCCAAGTTGCTGCCCCCTGGGGTGTAACCGGCATTTTTGTGACCCTCCTTGGACCCCGCGTGCGATACTATTTGGGTGAGCACCGCCCAAGCCATAGACGCCTTAAACCCTGCGAGGTGCCTGCCATCTCCTGGTTTTTTTCATCGTCAGACCCTCCCCTCTGGGTCAGCTGGCAAAGACCTCACCCTCCCCACCCTAGAGGCGACCCTCACCTGGGCCTAAGGGCGCAGGGAACACGGAACTCCCGGGGTTTGGCCAGCACCCCTGGGCTGAGCCTTAGCCTGGCTCCGGAGGGTGCGGACCAAGCTCAATTAATAAATTCATGCCCATCGCCTCCCCTGCTCCGGTGGAGACAGTGGGAGCCGGGAAGTCCTGCTCAGGGCTCCACCAGCCACCACTCAGGAGGGAGAAAGGAACTGGTGAAATTCATTGTAACTCTTTTATTTATCACCCTAAGTCCAAAAGGGTGAGCTCAATATATAAGGAACAAAACAGAGCTTGATTTGGTTTTGTACAGACTGATTTATTTGAAAGGCAGATTTATTATTGATTTATTTGAAAGCCAGAGCTGAGCCAGGCCAAAGCCAGGAGCCAGAAACACCATCTTGGTCCCCACCGTGGGCGGCAGGGGCCCAGCAACCCAGGCACCACTGCAGGCTTCCAGGGGCGCGTTAGAAGCGAGCTGGATCCACAGCAGAGGAGCCAGGACTTGAACCAGCATCAGTGCCGGCATCCCAGTGGAGGGTGACCCGCTGCACCACACTGCCCACCCCAGAGTGAAATGAGCAGCCCTTATGGTAGCAAGTCTGTGGAAGCCGGTGTCTTGTCTCCCTTGGGCTTGGCCGCATCAGGGCTCCTGAGTACCAAGACACACAGGGCCAGCAGTGAGGCAGCAGGTGGGCTCGGGGTCCCCAGGAGCTGCGCTGGCAGGGTGGTTAGAGTGCAGACCTCCCCTCCAGGAAGGTTCTGAGTGTTTCTATTTCTAGGTGGTTACATTTTTACCACAATCCCAGCCCTCCCTTGATGTCCTGGTCATCACATCACTGAAAAATATTTTTGCCCTTTCTTTTTCAGTACCAGTGAATTTTTTTTAAACTGAGATAAATTAACATTTGTTACTTTATTTTTAATTGAGATGTAATTCAATACATAAATCAAATTTTTCAAAAATAATTTTTGAAAGGCAGTTAATACAGAGAGGCAGGGAGAGACAGAGGTCTTCAGTCTGCTGGTCCACTCCCCAGATGGCCACCACAGACAGGGCTGGGCCAGGCTGAAGCCAGGAGCCACGTGGTGTGCACGGACCCAAGCACTCAGCCATCCTCCGCTGCTTTCCCAGGCGCACTAGCAGGGAGCTGGATCGGAACTGGGGCAGCCAGGGCTTGAAGCAGTGCCCACATGGGATGCTGGATTAAACTTGTGCTACAACCCTGGCCCGTAATTCACATGTAAGTTGCTTTTAGTATATTGTTATACAACAATCACCACTAAGTTGGACATTTTTCATCACTCCAGAGAAGCCTGTATACCCAGTAACAGTCATTCCCCACCCCGGGTCCCTCCTGTCATCAGGCCAACAACTTCACTTCTATGTATGTGGACTTGCCTATGCCGGACATCCGTGTATATGTGGCCATTTGTGTCTGGCTCTCACTTAGAGTCAGGTTTTCTAGATTCATCCGTGTTGTCAGCCCTCTGTTTTTCATAGCTGAGTAATATTCCCCTGGTTTGTTTCTCCGATCTTCTGCAGATGCACATTTGTTGTTTCGACAATTTGGCTGTTACACATAGTGCTGCTCAAACATTGTACAAGTTCTTGTGTAAACTTAAAAGTTTACCCAGGAATGGAATTACTAGGACATATGTATCTGGTTTGTTTTAAGATTTACTGGTTTATTTGGAAGGCAGGTACAGGGCGAGGGAGAGTCAGAGAGAGATCTTCCATCAGCTGAAGGCTGGGGCTGAGCCAGACTGAAGCCAGAACTTTGGAGCTCCATCCAGGTCTCCCACGTGGGTGCAGCGGCCCAAGCACTGGGCTCGTCCTGCAGGCACATTAGCAGGGAGCTGGATCAGAAGTGCAGCAGCCAGAACCCGAACCAGGGCTCGGATGGGACGCCAGCAGGTGGCGGCTCCGCCTGCTGCACCACACCCACCCCTGAGTCTAACTTTCCGAGAGACTTTCCAACAGCTCTCCAGAATGGCTCTGGGTTCCAATCCTGGCCACAACCAGTTGTCACATGTCGCCTGGCTAGGGACGATTAGGGGGCAGCGTCCACAAGGGCCTGCCCCAGCAGCCATGTCTGAGGGTTCCAGTGTCTCCACATCCTCCACCCCTCACTGTGGAACTTCGCACTGTAGGCGCCTGGTGGCTGTGGGCGGGCGTCTCCTAGTGGCTGTGATGGTGAGCATCTTCTCATGGATTTACTGGCCATTTGTAAACTTTTTTTTTTCTTTTTTGACAGGCAGAGTGGACAGTGAGAGAGAGAGACAGAGAGAAAGGTCTTCCTTTTGCCGCTGGTTCACCCTCCAATGGCCGCCGCAGCCGGCGCACCATGCTGATCCAATGGCAGGAGCCAGGTGCTTCTCCTGGTCTCCCATGGGGTGCAGGGCCCAAGTACTTGGCCATCCTCCACTGCACTCCCTGGCCACAGCAGAGAGCTGGCCTGGAAGAGGGGCAACCGGGACAGAATCCGGCGCCCCGACCGGGACTAGAACCCGGTGTGCCCGCACCACAAGGCGGAGGATTAGCCTAGTGAGCCGTGGCGCCGGCCCTTTACTGGCCATTTGTATATCTTGTTTTTAAAAAAGATTTGAGTGAAGGGGCGGGGGAGACAGAGAGAGAGAGACCAATCTTCCATCTGCTGGTTCACTCCCCAAACGGCTGCAATGGCCAGGGCTGGTCCAGCCCAAAGCCAGGAGCCCAGAACTCCATGAAGGTCTCCCCTCAACCCCTGGACCCCCTGGTGCTGCCTACAGACACGTGATCAGGACGCTGGGGCTCCAGTATGAGGCTGGCATTGCAAGTGCCCGCCCCCAACACCAAGCCCCTGTGTATCTTCTCTGGGGAAATGTATATTCTGATCTTTTCCCCATTTTTGAATTGCAATTATCTATGTCGAATTGTAGGATTTCCTATGTATTCTGGACAACAGGGCTGTCAGCTGTGATCTGAAAACACTGTCTCCCATTCTATGGGCTGCGTTTTCATCTACTTGACAATATCCTTCAGGGCAATTTTTGTCTGGCTCTTGCACCTTTGGCGTATCTATCTACTAAGAGTTTCACTCATTTTCCCTCATTGAATTGTCTAGATACCCTTGCAGAAAATACATTGATGAGGACTGTGGGACTCACGTCTGCATTCTCAATTTTGTTGCATCATTATTTATTTATTTATTTTTGGTTTTTTGGTTTAATTTGAAAGGCAGAGACAAAGGTAATTTTTTTAAAGATTTATTTATTTGAAGGCAGAATTACAGACAGGCAGAGAGAGAGAGAGGAGAGAGAGAGACAGAGACATCTTCCATCTGATGGTTCACTCCCCAGATGGCTGCAATGAATGGAGCTGGGCCCATCCGAAGCCAGGAGCCAGGAGCTTCCTCAAGGTCTCCCACGCGGGTGCAGGGGCCCAAGCACTTGGGCCATCTTCTACTGCTTTCCCAGGCCACAACAGAGAACTGGATCAGAAGTGGAGCAGCAGCCGGCGCCGTGGCTCAATAGGCTAATCCTCCGCCTAGCGGCGCCGGCACACCGGGTTCTAGTCCCGGTCGGGGCGCCGGATTCTGTCCCGGTTGCCCCTCTTCCAGGCCAGCTCTCTGCTATGGCCAGGGAGTGCAGTGGAGGATGGCCCAGGTGCTTGGGCCCTGCACCCCATGGGAGACCAGGAAAAGCACCTGGATCCTGGCTCCTGCCAGGATCAGCGCGGTGCGCCGGCTGCAGCGGCGGCCATTGGAGGGTGAACCAGCGGCAAAGGAAGACCTTTCTCTCTCTGTCTCTCTCTCACTGTCCACTCTGCCTGTCAAAAAAAAAAAAAAAAAAAAAAAAAGTGGAGCAGCCAGGACACGAACCTTCACCCACATGGGATGCTGGCACTGCAAGTGGCGGCTTTACCCGCTACACCACAGCACCAGCCCCATAAAGGTAGTTTTTAATGTTTTTTTTTTTTTTTTATTTTATGTTTAATTTATGTGCAAGGCAGAGAGATAGAGACAGAAAGAGATCATCTGTCGCTCCCCCTCTTCATGGAGGAACGACACTAAGCCCTGCCTAGGCTTCCTATCCGAGTCACGGCACCATTATGTCGCTCCCCATCTTCGTGGAGGAACGACACAGGACCCTGCGCTGTTCTTTTGTCTGCTCGGCCCTCCCCGGGTTTGCTGCTGGTTCTTCCCGGGTTGGCTACCGTCCCTTCCACCTCCGTGGAAGGGCGGTTCCCCCTGCCACTTTTCCCCACTTCCGCGGGGGAGCGGCACACCGCCGGCCGGCTCTCTCGGGGGCTGCTCAGATGTTCCTCAGGTGTTCCTGGTGCATGTTGTCTCTCTCCTCCTTTATAGTCCTCTTCCACCAATCCCAACTCTGCTACCCACATGCCGAGTACGCTGCTCTCCTCCAATCAGGAGCAGGTCCTACAGTTTATTGGTTGAACTGGAGGCAGCTGTGTAGAAGCTGTTTCTCCCTTCTCAGCGCCATATTGTGGGAGAGCAGATGCATAGAATAAGTCTTAATTCCAGTAACTTAGTCTAGTCCGAGTTGCTCCCAGTTGCTCCCCACAATCATCCTTTTTTTTTTTTTTTTTTTTTTTTTTTTTTTTTTTTTTGGACAGGCAGAGTTAGAGAGAGAGAGAGAGAGAGAGAGAGAGAGAAAGGTCTTCCTTCCATTGGTTCACCCCCTAAATGGCTGCTACGGCCAGCACGCTGCGCTGATCTGAAGCTACAGGCCAGGTGCTATCCTCTACTGCCTTCTCTGGCCACAGCAGAGAGCTGGCCTGGAAGAGGGGCCACCGGGACAGAATCTGGCACCCCAACCGGGACTAGAACCCGGGGTGCTGGAGCCACAGGCGGAGGATTAACCTATTTTTTTTTTTTTTTTTTTTTATCTGAGAGGCTGAGTTGCAGACATAGAGAGGGAGACGGAGAAGTCTTCCACCTGCTGGTTCACTCCCCAAATGGCTGCAACAGCCAGGGCTGGGCCAGGCTGAAACCAGGAGCCAGGAGCTCCACCAAGGTTTCCCACATAGGTGCAGGGACCCGAGCACTTGAGCCACCAGTCAGTGCTCTCCCAGGCCATAGCAGGTAGCAGGGTTGGAAGTGGAGCGGCCAGGACTCAAAGCAGCGCGGATATGGGACGGAGCTGTCCCCAGCGGCAGCTTAACCTCTGTGCCGCAATGCCCGCCGTTGTTTCTTCTGGCAACAGTCCCAGCCTGCTTCAGCGCCTGTGGCTTTGCAGTGAGTTCTGAAACCGGGAGGCGTGAGCTGCTCAGCTCTTTTTCAAGACTGCTTTGCCCACTCTGAGTTCCCTGCATTTATCAATTAGGAGTTTCAGAATCAACATGTCCATTTTTGCAAAAGGAGTCAACTGGGACTTCAACCAGATTGATTTGAAGGGCAGAGAGAGAGAGAGAGAGAGAGAAAGAAATATCTTGTACTCAGTTTCACTCCCCAAATGACCTCCACAGTCCAGGAGCCGGAAGCTCCCTCTGGGTCTCCCAGGTGGGTGGCTCAGGTTCTTGGGCCACCTGCTGCTGCTTCCCAAACACACCAGAGGGGCGCTGGATCGGAAGTGAAATAACCAGGACTCGAACTAGTGCTCCAATATGGGGTGCGGGCAGCCCAAGTGGTGGCTTAACACACAGCAGCAGATGACTGGAACTTTCACAGGGCCTGTGTTCAATCTGCAAATTCATCTAGGGAGCACGGCTGTCTTAACTGCAGTATTAAGTCTTCTAGTCCCTGAGCACATTGTCTGCAGCCGTACCACCCCAAACACGCCAGATCCCGGCCAATCCATGAACACAGATGTATTGATTTAGGACTCACTTTTTTTTTACGATTCAACAATGTTTTTTGATGTTCAGGTGCAAGTCTTGTACTTCTTAGGTTAAATTCCTAAGTATGTCATTTAAAAAAAAAGATTTATTCACGGGCCTGTATTGTGGCATAGAGCTTAAGTCTCCACCTGCAGGGCCAGCATCCCATGTGGGCGCCAGTTTGAGTCCTGGCTGCTCCACTTCCAATCCAGCTCCCTGCTAATGTGCCTGGGAAAGCAGCAGAAGACGGCCCAACTACTTGGGCGCCTGCACCCATGTGGGAGACCTGGAAGAAGCTCCTGGCTCCTGGCTTTGGATCAACGTTGTGGCCATTTGGGGAGTGAACCAGCAGATGGAAGGCCTCTCTCTGTCTCTTTGTCTGTAACGCTGCCTCTCCTTTTTTTTTTTTTTTTTTTAATTAATTTATTTGAAAGTCAGAGATACAGAGAGAGAGGAGATGCAGAGAGAGAGAGAGGTCTTCCACCTGCTGGCTAACTCCCCAGTTGGCTGCAACAGTCAGTGTGGCAATCTGAAGCCAGGAACCAGAAGCTTCCTCCAGGTTTCCCACGTGGGTGCAGGGACCCAAGCGCTTGGCCCATCTTCCACTGCTTTCCCGGGCCATAGCAGAGAGCTGGATAGGAAGAGGAGCAGCCGGGAACTAGAACCGGCCCATATGGGATGCCGGTTTTTCAGGCGGCAGTTTTACCTGCTATGCCACAGTGCTGGCCCCCTCTCCCTTTTTTCTTTTTTAAAGCACCTGTTTCATTTCTGGATTGTGCACTGCTACAGTGAAATAAACTGAGTTTTGCAGTGGACTCTGCACCCTGCAGCTTCCCTGGACTCACTCGTGGGCTCTGTCTGTGCCAGCGGATTCCTCAGGGTTGTCTACGCCCGGGATCCCGTTATGTTTTTCGAATCAAATGTCACTTGCATCCCTGTCTCACCTGAACTCCTGAGGAGGACCTGCAGCAGGCCGGTGTTGAGTGCTCGTGGCGGCAGCCGGCATCCCCGTCTGCTCCCCGTCCTCAGGGAGGCCGTCAGTCACCGGCACACTCTAGTAGAGGCCCTGTACCAAGTCCCCTTCGTTTCTAGGTCACTTTTTCTTTCTTTTAAATCATGCAAAGGTGTTGGCTTTTGTCAAAGCTTTTCCTGAAAGGACCACGTGTCCCTTTCGCCTCCTCAAACACTCCTGAGCTCCTCTCCAGCGCAGCAAGGACAGGGGCCAACCCAGCTCCCCGCCAGCGCCCCTGGGCAAGCAGCAGCAGGTGGCTGCCCCCCACGCCTGCTCTGCTCTGGGCTTGGGAGCCCCAGCTGCTTGTAGGGCAGGGCCGCGGCCGCGAGTGTCCCCACAGGGCGCAGGGAGCGTTCCCGGAACAGCCGCCGCCTGCCATGTGCTCCCCAACAGGACACCACGTGGCTGAGGGCCGCTCTGTGCGAGGACACAGCCCTCAAATCAGGAGTCAGTCTCCTGCCCTGCAGGCCAGAGTCTGAAATGCAGCCGTGGGGTGGCCCCGCTCCCTCCCAAGGCTCCCGGCATCCCTCTCCTGGTGGCCGTGACCCTCCAACCTCTGCCCCTGCCCCCGCCTGCGTCTCCACCGGATTCAGGGGCTGGGAAGTTCAAGACCCTTATTCTCGTCTCCGAGTATGGTCCCGTGCACAAGTTCCAGGCACAGATGTCTTTGGGGTCTGGGCACCAACAACCCCTAACAGGCTTCCAAAAGGGTCCCGATTCCTCCTCTTCCCGAGCCACGCTCCTCGGGAAAGCCCGTGACGACGTGGCACTCGCACAGCGAGTGGTGTAGGATGGTCTAGAATGGTTCCTTACCAGGGTCTTATGATTGACACGTAACTATTTATGGGGTACAGGGTGACCTTTCAGTGCCTGCATACAATGCGTAATCGCCGGTTCCGTAGGAGTTCGGCAGCCGTGTCCAGGGTGGCTTGTGCGCAGCACAGGTGAACGCAGAAGAGGGCCCTGCTCCACCACACCTGTCATCAGGCCTGCTGCACCTGCAAGGTGGCTGACGGTGGGACCCTGAGGATTTTAAGACAGGCAACAACCCGCGGGCTGCTCCCCACGTCCCCACACCCCGCTGGGAAGGGCTCCAGCACAGGGCGTGCCGACTCCGGTGGTAAGGAAGGCTCATCACTGGGGAGGGGGAATGAGAGGTGGTGTTCACGTGGCGTTTACAGCACCCACACCCACACCCTGGTTACGGGCAGTACGAGGGAGGCAGGGCACTGATGTGTTGTTTATTTAAAAAAAGATTTATTGGCCGGTGCTGCGGCTCACTAGGCTAATCCTCTGCCTGTGGTGCCGGCACCCTGGGTTCTAGTGCCAGTAGGGGTGCCGGATTCTGTCCCGGTTGCTCCTCTTCCAGTTCAGCTCTCTGCTGTGGCCCGGGAGGATGGACCAAGTGCTTGGGCTCTGCACCCGCATGGGAGACCAGGAGAAGCACCTGGCTCCTGGCTTCGGATTGGTGCAGCACGCCGGCCGCAGCGTGCCAGCCATAGTGGCCATTTGGGGGGTGAACCAACGGAAAAAGGAAGACCTCTCTCTCTCTCTCTAAATCTGCCTGTCAAAAAAATTATTTATTTGAAAGGCAGAATTACAGAGGCAGAGGTAGAAGCAGAGAGAGGCAGGCCTTCCATCCACTAGTTCACTACCCAGATGGCCGCCATGGCCGGAGCTGGGCTGATCTGAAGCCAGGAGCTTCTTCCAGGTCTCCCACATGGGTGCAGGGGCCCAAGCACCTGGGTCATCTTCCACTGCTTTCCCAGGCCACAGCAGAGAGCTTGATCAAAGTGGAGCAGCCAGGACATGAGTTGGCATCCACACGGGCTACTGGTGCTACAGTTGGCGGCTTAACCTGCTTCAACACAGCACCAGCCCATGTCCATGCCCCCCCCCCCCCCCAATCGGAGTATGTGACCAAAGTTGAGAAACCCGAGATCCACAGAGCCACTGAGTGGGCGGCCAGCCGGGTCAGCGGGGGACAGCCTGACGACCGGTCGCGGGGACTGTGGTGGGCTTTCGTCCTCAGGACACACGAAGCCAGAGCGCACATCAACCTGGGCCTGCATCGAGGCTCCACCCGCAAGTTTTCTTTCCGCCATCGCTGCTGTTTCCACAGCAGGAGCCGGCAGGCTTCTTACGGAGACGGTCAGGAGGCCTGGATTTTAGGCTCTGTTGGCTACACAGCTCTGCCACTGCAGCTTTAAGGCGGCCAGAGAGAACACACAGAATGGGCATGGCACTGTGCCAATAAAACTTTATTTATAGGCTCAGAAATTTGAATTTCATATCATTTTCACATGTTACAAAATATATATTTTATTTTTTCCAACCATTAAAACAACATAAAAATAGTTCATAGCTTGAAAGGCCATTCAGAAACAGGTGGCGGCCTCGATCTGACCCGCGGGCCACTGTGTGCCAATGCCTTTTTAAATGTTTGTGTATTTTTCTCTACTTGAGGGAGGGAGGGAGGGAGGGAGGATGGCTCACTCCTCAAATGCCTCCAACAGCCTGGGCTGAGCCAGGAGCCCAGGACTCCCCACGGGTGGCAGGGAGCTGGCTCGGAAGCGGAGGAGCCGGGACTTGCATCAGCGCCCCCAGCACGGATGTGGGTGCCCCATCACATCAGCCCTCCCAGCCCGTTTATGTCGCTTAAGCCAGGTTCCCCGTGGATCGTCAACATCAACGGGGCACAAACATCTGAAGACATAAAGCTCTCTTCCTAACACACTCACAATTTGACCTGTGGGACCACGGAGCTGGCCAGCGATCCCACATCAACGAGGAAGCCGAGCGCTCGGCCAGCGTCTCCGTCTCCCACCACACGGGAACGGGGACACCGATGGCGCCTCTCAGAGCTCACTGCTGCAGACTGCTGCTGTTCGGTTTCCTACAATAAATTACTGGTTTGGATTTCTCCAGTAATTAGGGGATCCCACATCAGTCTCTCTGCAAACGAATCCTTACCTTTAACTGGAGGTAAACAACAGAACTTTTTTGTGGGGGCTGGCACTGTGGTGCAGGTTAAGCTGCTGCCTGAGGCGCCGGCGTCCCACATGGGCGAAGGTTTGCGTCCCGGCTGCTCCTCTTCCAATCCCGCTCCCTGCTGCGGCCTGGGAAAGCAGTGGAAGGTGGCCCAGGTGCTTGGGCCCTGCACCCACATGGGACCTGGCTGAAGCGCCTGGCTCCTGGCCCTGGTTATCTGGGGAGCGAGCTAGCAGATGAAGACCTTTCTGTCATTCTTTGAAATAAATTGATAAATCCTTAAAATTTTTGTGATACCCGCAACTTTAGCTTCTAGTTTCTGGAGAGACCCTGACAGCACAGGGCGTGGGCGGCGGCCGGGGAAACCATGAGCACCGTCTTAGCGTGTGCTAGCTTCTCCAGGCCGACGACCTATCAACATTAAAACTAAACATCGGGACCGAGGGGCCGTCACCCCTGCCCGATTCGCCTTTCAGCCTCCAGACGTGGAATCCACGCTGTGGCTTCGTCCCTAACCGAGTAACGCACTCGGCACCCAGAGTGGGCAGCTTGCGGAGAACTGGACTCTAAAAATACGCAGCCTGCGCTTCCCTTCTCTCTCCAGGGGCCTCCACAGATGGCTCCTCTGCCTCATGCTCGCCAGTGACTAGCTCATGAATATTCATGCACGCTCCAGACCCTCAGCTACCTTCTCTGGGGGCACTGCCCTGTTCAGGGACTTGCTCTGCACGCGCACCCCAGCGTCTGCCCCTCCAGGCCTGACCTGCCTGGGCCATCTGGGAACGTCTGGAGGCTTTCTGGGTCTGCTCTGGCAGAAGTGGGCAGAGGCCTGGGCTGCTGCCGAACGTCCTCCACGCCAGGGCAAAAATCAGATTTACTTATTGGGGCAGTGCGGTGTAACTCTTTCAAATAAATAAATCTTCTAAAAAATTTCTTTATTTGAAAGGTTAGAGAGGCAAAGGAAGAGAGATAGGGGGGTCTTCCACCCACTGGTTCACTCTCCAAATGGCCCCAACGGCCAGAACTGGGCAGATCTGAAGCCAGGAGCTTCCTTCGGGTCTCCCATGTGGGTGCAGGGACCCAAGGACTTGGGCCACCTTCCACTGCTTTCCCAGGACATGGTAGAGAGCTGGGTAGGAAGTAGAGCAGCCGGGACTTGAACCAGCGCCCGTACGGGATGCTGGTGCTGCAGGCAGAGGCTTTACCTGCTATGCCACAGCGCCTACCCCTGGGTTCCGTATTTTAAAATCTAAGATTCTTTCAGTCTTCAAGAGGAACTTACAGGCCGGCGCCGCGGCTCACTAGGCTAACCCTCCGCCTAGCGGCGCCGGCACACCAGGTTCTAGTCCCGGTCGGGGCGCCGGATTCTGTCCCGGTTGCCCCTCTTCCAGGCCAGCTCTCTGCTGTGGCCAGGGAGTGCAGTGGAGGATGGCCCAGGTGCTTGGGCCCTGCACCCCATGGGAGACCAGGAAAAGCACCTGGCTCCTGCCATCGGATCAGCGCGGTGCGCCGGCCGCAGTGCGCCGGCCGCGGCGGCCATTGGAGGGTGAACCAACGGCAAAGGAAGACCTTTCTCACCTGTCTCTCTCTCTCACTGTCCACTCTGCCTGTCAAAAAAAAAAAAAAAAAAAAAAGGAACTTACAAATAGTCAAATGATGGTCAAAATTGGAAATATCCCCTGTGACTTGTTCTTCAATCAATCAATGCTCACGTATTTCAGATGAAAATCCCACACACTAACACCATTCGCAAGTTTGATGGAAGCCCCGTGTGCAGGTCAAGCTACACACCATGATCCCTCTGGAGCGCTCAACCCCTCCGCAGGCACGAGCCCCACCCTGAACTGCTGCTCGCTGCCCTCTGTGCAGCCCGCACACCCCGCCCCCGCGCCCTGGGAGCAGCTTCCCGGCCGTGCCCTCCTTCAGGGGTCCTTCACCCCAGGCACTTGGGACACCCCCTCCCATCTCCCATAGCCACAGAAATCCCATCTGTTTCCCTGCCCCGACTGACCTCCATGGAGAGCTGGCCAGGACTGAGTCAACAAACGCAGAGCGTTCACTGGCCACTTGTACCCATCAAGGCTAAAAGTCTCCTAGTAGCATGGTCTACACTGGCTTCTGTCCGACTCCCAGGCTGGACAGCTGCTGCGAGCCACACCTGGCCCCAGCGTGGACACTGGCCAGCGAGCCTGGGACCCTGAGTGCCTGATCTCGTGGCCGTCCTCTGCCCTGTGGTGTCTTCCGTGTGGGACACTCCTCAGGTGTCTCAGGACCTGTGTAGCTGCCAGGAACAGCCTGGGCTAGCTAGCACAGCTGAGGGGCTGTGTCCTGTCCATGGTGTGAGAAATTTCCTACAATGCCTTTCGAACACAAAGCCCAACACGGATTCAGATTAAGAACACGTGAAGAGAAAAGGATGTTTCTTTATTTTATTTAAGAATCTTACAAAAACAAAACAAAACAAAAAAACCCAGGAACTACAACGAGAAACCCAAATACAGAGTTTGTTTTGCTTCATGGTTGGTACTTTTTACTTGCAAGAGGAAACCCTGCTGGATGCAGCCAATACATGTTATTTATTGCGAGAGCGGTTGTTGAAGTTACACATTAAACGCTTGGAGCGCTCGGTTCCGGGCCGTGGCACAGCGTTCCCACGAAAGGCTGAGGAAGCAGTGCAGTGTCGTGAGAACAGCTCGGACCCTTCGCACACGGAGGACGCCCCACAGCAGAGCAGCAGTGTCACGAGGGAGAGACCGAAGACAACACAACGGAGACAACCAGAGTCCGCACGCACCCTTGTTTCCATGTCTCTGGGTTCCACCAGACGACGCACAGCGCGGGGCAGGAGAGGAGGAATCTGCGCCTACGTGGAAAAGGAGCCTTTGTGCAGAGGTAGAGCCTAGCAAGAGTTTATTGCAGAGAAAACAGCGTACCTCTTCTCGCCTCTCATGGTTGATGGCAGGTACAAGTGGTTATTGAAAAATAATCAGTAGTATGCAAAGTCAGTACAAACCACAGACAGGGTGACGCCCGACAGCGGAGACGGCGCTGTGTGCTACGCACGAAAGGCTCCGCCCCACCAAGCAGAGTCAGAGACAGGCGAGAGCTTCTCTACCCTCTTCAGTGCCACAAGAAGGCCCTCGCTGTCCACTGCCAAGTCTGCTCACGCACAAGTGGGCTCCCGGGCGGGGCCCAGGCCGGGGCTGGAAACGTTAAAGCCAGGTGAGCCGACTCCGAGGGAGCCGTGGGCGGCTCCTCCGCCCGGAGGGGACCTAAGCTGCAAGGTGAGAAGGGGCCGACTGTGGCCCGCGCACCGCAAGGGCAGCTTAGCTGGACCCTGCCCTGCCACCTGCTGCAAGCCACACGGCCAACCCGGGCAGGAGGCCGGGCGAGGGACTCGCAGGGGAGGGAACCAGTGCAGCCCCAGGCTTACCGGACGCGGACGACGTTTACATTTTCCACAAGTCTCGGCAAGCTAAGAAGAGCAGAACCTGTACATGAAAACAGGGGTCCAAGAAGCAAATGTGCCCAGCATCTTTCTTGGAAGTTACAAAGGAATGTTTTCTTAAAGGTACAAAACCTAGAAACAAAAAACCAGTGTTTGGCAGCTGGGTAATGACCCAACCCTGGTTTCCTGGACTGCCAGCTCGCGTCAGGAAGCCTTCCGTGCCCAGGGGTCACACGGACAGTCCCTGCATGATAACCGCCCACTTCCCTAGGGCACACATCAGCTCCAAGCACGGCTGGAGGGGCCTGGAGGACAACTGCACCTCAGGGACACTCTCTAAAGTCCCGTCTGTCCACCCGGGCGAGGCCTGCCACCGGCCTGCTGTAAATACCCCTAACACTGACGGCAAAGGCAGACTGTGTGAGCCGCTGTTCATCACGCGTGGGTTCAAAACACACACCCAGCTTCTCCACAAACAGGAAATGCGCAGCAGACGGCCCACCACGGTCTCAGCCTGTCAGGTGAGGGTCAGGCCTGCGCCGGGCTTCCCGGAGGGCTGGGCGTGATCCCACACGCACTGAAGAAGTTAGAGGAGCGCACAGGAAGCCTCGGGAAGCACGCCTTTCTTCGTGTGAACATGAGGCTCCCGCAGCTTCCCAGGAACTGCAGTCCCGTCCCGACAGCACCAGAAAACCACCTCAAACGCCTTCACAACACGATGCGTTGCACTCAGTAAAAATTATAACAGAAATGCAAAAACACAATCAGGCGTGTTGAAAGATATTAGCATGAAACAGACAGGCAGGAATTCTATGGCAGAGATGCAAAACCGAAC
Source organism: Oryctolagus cuniculus (assembly GCF_964237555.1). NCBI lineage: Eukaryota > Metazoa > Chordata > Mammalia > Lagomorpha > Leporidae > Oryctolagus > Oryctolagus cuniculus. The sequence continues at coordinate 6,044,515 of NC_091452.1, read as the reverse complement.
CAAATTCTAAAATACAGGAACAAATTCAACTAAGAACTTTCCCACACTTTTGTGAATTTAAAAAAAAAAAAAAAAGGGCAGGAAGGAGTAAGGTGTCCCATATGAGAAGTCGAGCATAAATAGGACTGACAGGAAACAGGAAAAGGAGAAAACACGGGTCAAGGTCCCAATGTACAAGAAATATTTACATTCAGAATTCCAAAGAGCTCAGCATTTCCGTATATACAAGTTTGTACACCTACATGTAAGTGCAGCACAGAATGCGAGGGTGGCCTTTGAACTCCACCTCACAGACTCAGAAAACAAAGCCCTGGGTAGCTGGAGTCGCGGGCCGGTGGACGCGGCCCCCTCACTTCAGAGACCCTGCGTTTGGATCAGTTGATTGGCATTGAAAGAGGAACTGTTTGCAATGGTTTTTGCTCTCAGCTGTAGCCACACGTGGAATGCCCGCTACAGCTCAGCAGCCAGGTGGCACCCGGGTATAGTGCTAGCCAGGGAGAACAGACACGGATGGGGAGGGCGGTCAACCAATGCCCGCCACTCAGGTGGCAACCCTAGTCCAACCTCGCCATCTGGATGCAGCATCACCCTGAGAAATGACCGAGTGTCACCCAAATACATTTGTAAAGTGAGAGGACGAAGAAAGGGACCGTCCTGGACCTCTCACTCAGAAGAGGACTCCAGGGAGCTTCGTGTGCCTGCTTCCACCAGCTGAGATCTCTAATGGACTGCCCTTCCCCTTCATGCTGACAGGGGAGGTGGGGGAGCCGGGAGCACGCCCCCATCACACGTGTCCGTGCTGCCCCCGCACTCTTCCCGCTTGGGCTGGCTACAAGCTGTTCTCACGGTGTCACAGGGAGACCAGCAAATGGATGCCCCGGGACTGTGGCCTGACCTGTGCCTTGGAAACACTCCACTCCCCTAGAGCTTGGCAGTCTAGAACTTTCACCTCTACAGATGAAGCAAACTCAAAAAGGTTTCTGGAGTGCTAGTTAAGTAGGTTAGAATAAATATAAATATATATATATACACAGACCTATATACACGCATATATACACATACACACTTGTATTCAGCGGCAGGAGGAGGAAACTACTTTCCACATCTACCGCTGCTCAAACTGTGTTGACAGACAGACTTGGGGAATCTGCACGGCTGCCAGCACATCTGGACACTCCCACTGAACTCCAGAGACCCTGCGGCTTGGAGGAGGCCACGTGAGCAGCGCGGGCCTGGGGGAGTGGCTCTCAGCACAATGGACGCTGTGCGCTCTGCAAGCAGGGACGTGGCTCCCCCACCTTGGTGCTGAGTCGTATTGCTGACGGGGAAAAAGGCATCGCAGCGGCCACGTGGGCTCCTGCTGGGCTGCAGCAGGCCTCTGGGCTCCATCACCGGGTGTGGGTCCTACGCCAAACGGGCCTGGGTTACAATAGCGAGCAGTGGGGGAGGGTCTTCACTGCCAGGGGCTCCTGGCCACCAGTCCAGAGGGGGTGGATACTAGCCTCCGGGAGCCGCACGTGCACCCCGGCTCCATACATCCAAACCCACCGCCTTTTGGAAGAACGCTTGCAGAGAGCTCTCTGGCGCTTTCTTTTTTGAGTAAAGAAACACTACTCCGAAGAGCACAGCACGCACTGGCCGCTGTGCCTCGAGAAGGCCACTCCAGGAGCAGACACACTGTGGTCTGCACGCCCGGAATCCTCACGCCAATCCTGCCTTGGGAACACCCGCAGAAACCCGAACCTGCTCAAGAGGCACCCTGTACACACCCGGGGGGCCAAACTGCCTCCAGCCCTACCAGAGCAGCTCTCCCGGCCCCATCGTCGTCCCACCTCGCTGGAGGGAGCAGGTCCGCGCCACGCTCCCACTCCCTCAGCGCCTGGACACAGAACCATCCACTGGGCAGCTGTGCTCAAGGGAGGGCCAACCTGCTCCTAGAGGCCAGCTGGTCTAACAGCCCTAACGAGGGGCACTGGTGGAATCCGTGCCATCACTGCCTGAGATACACAGACTAGACTGAGGAGAAGAGTTGCATCCACTGGGGCAGAATATGCCAAAGAACAGAAATTATTCTCAACTTGTCCCTTTAGGCACCAAGAAGAAATAAATCCAGAGAGAACTTGCGGTAAACTTAACAGAACAAAACTCGGGCTTAGAGGAGCACGAGACGAAAGCCCTAAGCTGCCCACCAGTCTCCACCCTGCAGCTCTCACCGAGCCCCCAGGCTACAAAGGGAGCAACTTCACGGCAACACAAACACTCACAGCGCTACACTCCTGCCCTTCCTCCGCACCTGTCAGACTGCAGGGTGGGCGTGGAGCCAGACTGCACTAGGGCCTGCAATGCTGGAGCACACGCAAGTTCTACAAGGCCCTGCCATGGGCCACGCTCAGAGATGCCTGGGGAGGGCCTAAACAAGAGTCCACTTCTTGTTAGTATAACAGCTTTTTATTTGACAGCTACAAGATTTTTGTATCTTGCTGCTTTTGACCAGGTTTATACAATCTCAATTTTTCAATAGTGCAACTTGTCTCAAGGGGGAAAAAAAAGGAAACAAAAAAGACGAATTGTCCCCTCACTCGTTTTTATAAACATCTATTATAGGCAAAACAAAACTTACCCCTATTATAGATAAGTGTCTATTCACATTTGTACATTACGATTTTTAACAGCTTAAGATAAACTCTACAACACATAAACAATATTCAAGTTACTGGGTAACAACAATAACAATACCAACATAAAAACATACAGCAGAAGCCTCAAGTGTTTCCTCATTGTCTAGTTTACAGCTCAAGTACAATTTCCTTTTTTATGAATGACAAAGCAAAAATTAATAAAGTAAAAAAACAGTGTTTGCAAGATGGATGCCAATTTGTACTTCTTTCTAAAACCAGCTTTTAAGTTAAGGAAAATGTAACTTTAAGAAAAAAGGCTCATAGCCATTTTTGCAGCACAAGTCAGGAATACTATTAATACATTAAAATTAACCTTTCAGAGTTTTATCACACACACAGAAAAAGGTACGCAGTCATTACTTTGACAAGAAACCTGGGACAGGAAGGGGGGAGAGGCTCATGGGAGTAGAAGCCATACGCAATTATAAACACTATAAAAATGCAATAACCAATGCTGTACAGCTACAAATGTTTCTCTCCATTACTCGACTTCTGTGTTAATCTTATTTACGCATGCTTTCAAAGACATGCACTGTCAGAAAAATTAGAAAAGAACCTGAATGCATGATGTGCGACCTTTCATTTCATGCTTTAGTAAACCTATGGTTTAAGTTGGAAAAAGAAACCAACACGTATTTTCTGTATTTATGGATTCAAACACATGCATCCGGGGAGAACTCCCCCAGCAATGGCATGGGTGCACTGCGTTAACCCTGAGCACTGTAGAACAGAAAGGTAAAGCCAGATTGGGAAGTTCTAAGCATTTTTAAACCAGTTGTGGTTTGTAGGCTTTAACACACACACACGCACACACGCACGCACGCACACACACACACACCTCCCTCTGCACACTCAATGTGAAAGTACATAGGAAGTCCCAGAAGAAAAGCAAAAGGAAAGACAAATGTACCACCATCGGCACTGCTGATTTTCAGTTTTGCTATCTATTCCAGGTTTCTCCTTGTCCCCCCAAATTAACTACAGAGCACAACTGAAAAAAATATATAATTCTTTGGAAACTGTCCCTGATTTTTATGCAAATGGTCTGCAACAGCACTTCAGACCCTCCCACGACGCAGCCTGGCTGCTCCTCACGCGCTGCTCAGGCTGGCGATGCTCTGCGGGTGATGCTGCTGCCACAGCTGCTTCTGCTGGACCGCAAGCTGCTGGGACTGGTCTGACGTCGACAGGAGGTTTACAAGAGGAGACACACAATTTGCCGGAATGATCAAGCCTGTAATCAGTAACGAGAATGTACAGGTGTCCAGCAGAAACCTTTGTGTACTGTATTGCAGCTTCACAGCAGACTCCAAATGAGGCAAAACCATAAGCACAATGAACCAGAAATTCACACAGAAATGCAACGCGTCCCTAACAATGGCAGCGTTCACAGGGCTGCAGTCGGATTCTTCCCATCAATACCAAAGGGCACACATGTGTCCAGTGCAACGCTACCTTCTTATTAAAGGGACGGAAGGTCAATCATAGGACTTTGCTATCTACCATCTTCCCAACTCTACAAAAGAATACAAATGCCACCTTCTTTACGAAGTCCTAATGCACCAGAAACACTGGAGAGCAGGAGTTGCAAATCCCAGTGTTCCAATAAGCAGCTCATTTGGGAGGGTTCTGTGAAATGAGACAGATACTAGCAAGCAGGGAAGCCCTGGTTAAAAGAACTTTAATGCCTGCTGTGCTAAAATGTGGGCTCAATGTCCAGATTTTTTCTTAAAAATCCGGATTTTATATGAAACCTCTTGATTTTTACATGTCTGCAACTAATTCAAATGAAAACTTACTACAACTGAAAATACCTGACAGTTTAAACCGACCAAGCAGGCAGAGCGCAGCACTGCCAGGGTGCAGAACGCGTGTGGCCAGGCGAGCGGTGGGGCAGGTGGTCTACTCTGACCTTCTCCCTGCAGATTCTGAGCCTCCTCTGTACAGGAGCTTTGGGTCCAGTCCCAGCTCTGTGAAGAGCCCTGGGCAAGAGGCTGAGCTGTCTTCACAGCAGGGAGCCTGCACACACAGCAGGAACAGCAAAGGGGAGACAGTGGAGCTGCCAGTGGCGTCACAGAGGTGACCACACGCGAACTCCAGCCAGAACCAGGCACGTCCACTCAAAGGCTAAACTTCTGTTCAAGCTAAGCCCAGACAAAGCCAGCTCCCATTACCGCAGTTGATGCTAGATGCCTCTGAAACAAATCTAAGACTAAAGAAGCACAATTTGGAAAAAGCAGGATCTGATTTTTCCCCTTAATTAAAACCAAAGCAAAAATCAGACTCACCTACAATTCGTTGTCCATCTTCTGTTCTTAGCCGAACTATCTGCATTTTCACATTTGTACCACTGACAGATGCTAGAACACCCTCAACTTTTGTCCAGACACTCAGCACTGAACCACATAAAACATAATATGTGCGACAACGGAGGCCTATTTCACAAACTAATCCCAAGCTTGCTTTTTTGCAATTGCCACGCCTAGGAAAGACAAGAGAAAAAAAATACAGATGCTTTCCACATACTCGTGATAGGTTTGCAAGGTCTATCCAAATTCCAAATCGGAACCATGCTAGCCATTATCTGCCTTCATAGACTCTTTCTTACATCAGACAGATGACTGAAACTTCAAAGAGGGCTGATTTTCCCAGTTTTATATGCAGTTATGCATGTTAGTCATTTCAGGACCCATTATCTTACTGTAGTAATGTTATCTGTAAACTGGGCTTGCCAGTTATGTTTTTATTATTGAAATAATGATTCAATGTTCTACTAAATCAGATTAGTGGGAAAGAACTCAGCATCAGAAAGAGAAAGAGACAGATATACCAAATGAAAATTTAGGAACTAAAAAAGGGAAGACATACCAATATTTTGCAGTTAAAAGTCTGCACACACTTCAACAATAAGATGTCTCTGCAGTCAGTATTAAAGCTAGATAAATTTAACACACAGTGGTACACTGTGTACAGGACACTTCCTTTCTGTAACTCAAAGCAAATGTTACAGAAGGCCTTTGGAGATTAATTTAAAACATTTTATCTTTGGGGCTGGAGCTGTGGCTGTGTAGCAGGATAAGCCACCATCTGCAGTGCCCGCATCCCATATGGCACTGGTTCGAGTGCCAAACTGCTCCACTTCTGATTCAGCTCCCTGCTAATCCACCCGGGAAAGCAGCAGATGGCCCAAGTGCTTGAGTCCCTGTACCCACGTGGGAGACCCAGAGGAAGCTCTTGGCCCCTGTCTCTGGCCTGGTCTAGCCCCCACAGTTATGACCATTTGGGGAGTAAACCATTGGATGGAAGATCTCTCTTCTGTCTTTCCCTCTCTTTAACCTGACTTCCAATTAATAATCTTAAAAAGAAAAAAAAAAACTATATTCTTTTTTCTGTTAATGTCCAATAGCATTTATTTACTCTCAAAAGCCACTGCTCATGAAAGCAAATTCATTTACCTGCTTGAGTCTAAAATCCAGCTCTCTGAGCTAAAATTCACTGAAATCTTATATTCATTTTTTAAAAAAAGATTTATTTATTTGAAAGTCACAGTGAGAGAGAGAGAGAGAGAGAGAGAGAGAGAGAGAGACAGACAGACCTTCTATCCACTGGTTCACTCCCAATTGCCTGAGCTGTGCCAATCCAAAGAAGCCAGGAGCCAGAAGCTTCTTCCAGGTCTCCCACAAGGGGGCAGGCCCGAGGACTTGGGCCATTTTCTAAGGCCTTCCCTGGCCATAGCAAAGAGCTGGATTGAAAGTGGAGCAGCAGGGACTTGAACTCGAAAATCATATGGGATGCTGGCGCTGCAGGTGGTAGATGTACCCACAACGCCACAGTGCCAGCCCCTTACATTCACTTTCATGAAGTGGACCAGGTGCTGCAACAGCACTAACAGTGCAAAAAGCACTGAGAGACGATGAAGATCTGCAGAGGATCAGAGCCCTAGAGAGGGGTCTGAAACACACCCTGGATGGGGCGCGCTGGGCACCAGACAAGGGTCAGCTCCAGCTGCTTCTTAGTCACCTTTCTGGTTTTTCACAAACTGCCTGGATACTGTACATCAGCAGTGCTTTGCTTACAAAAAAAAGACACAAAGGAAAAAAGAAAAGTGAGGAAAAGAAGGAGCCAACATCAAGTTCTAGAACTAAGGCTGGCAGTGCAGCGCGTCATGCCAAGGGCTGCAGGAAATAACCAAGCAGCAACACGCACAGAGGACACTCAGCAACCCGCAGGGGGGTGCTGCAAGCCCTCGACACCCCCGACGGAAGACCCTCGCCCACCCGGGGCCGACTCGTTCACCTGCTCCCAGGGACACACTGGCAAACACTCGAGAGCCGTCCCTGAGAACGGGAGAAGCAGGAAAACACTAACCAGTAAGCGTGAGTGCAAGTGTCTGCAGACGAATTATACTGATCCAACCAGTGAACCAAGGCGTCATCTGAGACTACCTGGAAAAGAGAGATAACAATTCCACTGAAACAATTTTGCTTTTGAAGTACACTCACTGCCTAAACTGGTCTCTAACGCCACAGGCAGCTCACAGAAAATTCTCTGCAAAGAAAACCCAGCCCTTGCTACCTGCTGAATTTGAATGCGTTCAAGAGGTGTGCTACAATGTTTCCTTCTTTGCAACTTTTCAACAGCTAGTTTAGTAATATTTGTTTTAGAACGAGAATAGGTAGGAACAGGTAAACATACACTACCATTACTAAAACCTAACAGGGAGTTAGAAAAAATGAAGGTGCTGCTTTCTAGAAAACAACACAAAACATAAACATAGCATCATGTTCAAAATAAAACTTAGTCAATGGAGAAGAATTTCAGCCTCAACACATTCCTTTTATTAAAAAATTCCAACTCTTGCGATTAGCACTGACAGCTTCCCTTTACTGGCAACATAAATTGTTTCATATAATCTTGTAAATCCCTCAAAAGCTGACAACATTAAAACTTAGATATCAGTGACAGAACTTGATGCTTTTCTAAAAGTAACTTTCCTTTAATCATTAAGCATATTAGAAAAACCTTCATAGCTAGCCTAAACTTAACTGCAAAATATTATGAAGCAATTATATAAGATAATTTACAAATGAGAAAATACCTTCTTATACTTCTTTTTTAGATCAGCATAAATTTCTAATTTGAGTTGTTTCCCGGTATTTGGTCGATAAACCAAGAAGAGCTTCTTTTTAGGGTTTACTTCTTTAACTAAGATGGCAGTTTTCTTGTTGTTCCTTATCTATGTTTTTAAAGAAAGAAAGGTTTAGTACTGCACACTTTGACACATTTTTCTACCATCAGGAAAGTAAATACAAACATTTGAAAGGCTGTAACACCAAATAAGTACATGAATGTATAATGTGAAAAAGGACTACACTGTTGAAATGGCTTTCACAGGCCTCCCCTAAAAGATGGATTTTAGATTTTAATTCTGCCTCATGTCATAGGTTAAGAGCCAAAGCATTCTTTAAAAACCAGTGTCCAGGACAAAGAACTCTGCCTTTTCCGTTCTTTACACCTGGCCTGAGAGGTGAGAGAAAGCAAGGGCAAGGTGAAAGCGGGCAGCACTCGGCCGGGCAGCTGGGGCGCCCACGTCCCACTGTACGGGCTGGGCTGCACTCCCAGCTTTAGCTCCTGTGAACCCAGACACTGGGCCAAGCTGAAACCAGGAGCCCAGACTGCCATCAGTTTCCTGTGTGGGCTGTAGGAACTCAGTGACTAGAGATTCATCCACCTCTTCCCTGAATGTGTATGAGGAAGAAGCTGGACACTAAGTGGAGTAGGGGACTAGAACCAGGAACAATATGGGATGTGGGCATCCCAATTAGTGTCTTCACCTACTGTGTCAAAACGCCCACCCCTCAAAAACTTTTTTAAAAGCATCCACGGTGAAAATGTGAATATAACAGGCAAATTATCAATATCCTGGATGTGGTATTATACTATAATCTTAAAAAATATTGCCATTAAGGAAAATGGGGAAAGTATATAAGGATTTCTATATATTATTTATTTTTATTTATTTGAAAAGCAAACAGGCAAAAGAGATACATCCTATCCACTGGTTCACTCCTTAAATGCCTGCAACAGCCACGGCTGGGCCAGTAAAAAGCCAAGAGCTGGGAACTCAATCCAGTCTTCCACATGGTTATCAGGGACCTAATTACTTGAAGAATCATCTGATGCCTCCTACAGTACACACGAGCAGAAAACTGGAACTGGACTCGGGATTCAAACTCAGGCACTCTGACATGGGTGTCCCAGTGGTGTCAGCCACTGTACTGCACACCTGTCCCTCTATGTCCTCTATGTGGTATTTCTTGTAACTGCACAAGATCTACAAGCCAGTGAAATTTCCAAAAGAAAAAATAAAATTAAAAAAAAAATTCCCAACCTGGTTTGACAGTTTCTTTTTTCTTTTTCTTTTTTTTTTTTTTTTTTTTTTTTTGACAGGCAGAGTGGACAGTGAGAGAGAGAGACAGAGAGAAAGGTCTTCCTTTGCCGTTGGTTCACCCTCCAATGGCTGCCAAGGCCGGCGCACTGCGGCCGGCACACCGCGCTGATCCGATGGCAGGAGCCAGGAGCCAGGTGCTTTTCCTGGTCTCCCATGGGGTGCAGGGCCCAAGCACCTGGGCCATCCTCCACTGCACTCCCTGGCCACAGCAGAAAGCTGGCCTGGAAGAGGGGCAACCGGGACAGGATCCGGCACCCCGACCGGGACTAGAACCCGGTGTGCCGGCGCCGCTAGGCGGAGGATTAGCCTAGTGAGCCGCGGCGCCGGCTCGACAGTTTCCTTAAAAGGAACTAGGCCTGGCCAGCGCCATGGCTCACTAGGCTAATCCTCCGCTGGCACACCATGTTCTAGTCCCGGTCGGGGTGCCGGATTCTGTCCCAGTTGCCCCTCTTCCAGGCCAGCTCTCTGCTGTGGCCCTGGAGTGCAGTAGAGGAAGGCCCAAGTGCTTGGGCCCTGAACCCACATGGGAGACCAGGAGGAAGCACCTGGCTCCTGGCTTTGGATCGGTGCGGCATACTGGCCGCAGCATGCCAGCCGTAGCAGCCATTTCGGGGGTGAACCAACGGAAGGAAGACCTTTCTCTCTAATTCTGCCTGTAAAAAAAAAAAAAAAAAAAAAAAAAAGGAACTAGAACTAGGCCTATGGACCAAAACTAACCTGAGTCTCCCATGCTGCAGTACAATTTAAGGAAAAGAGGGGGAGGAAATGAGCCAGTAAGGAAAAAAACCTCAGGGAACAATATGCCAACATAGACCATAGAGGGCCACGAAACCTAAAATATTTATTATCTGACCTTTTTTTTTTTTTTTTTTTTAAGATTTATTTATTTTAAAGAGTTAGAGATCCTCTATCTGCTGGTTACCGTCCCAATGGCCACAATGGCGGGGGAAGGGTCAGGCCAAAGCCAGGAGCTGGGCACTCCATGCACATGGGCTGCAGAGGCCCGGTGTGGGGCTACTACCGCACACTTCCCGGGCACATCAGCAGGGAGCGGGACTGGAAGTGGAGCAGCTAGAGCTCAAACCAACACTCACACGCAATGCCGGTGATACAGGCAGCGGCTTACCCCACTGTGCCAAAATGCCAGCCCCTTAACTGGCCCTTCAGAGAAAACTTCAGGGACTCTGTTCACAGAGGCCTCACCCTGCCTGTGGAATCAGACATAGGCTCCCTGAAAGCTTTTTTTTTTAAATTTTTTAACTTTTTTTTTTTTTTTAAGATTTATGTTATTTATTTGGGAGACAAAGTTACAGAGACAGGTAGAGATAGACAGAGAGAAAGACAGAGACACACAGAGAGAGACAGATAGGCGGAGAGAGGGAGGGAGTGGAGGGACTTCCATCTGCTGGTTCATTCCCCAAATGGCTGCAACTGCCAGGCTGAAGCCAGGAGCTTCTTCCGGGTCTTCCACATGAGTGCAGAGGCCGAAGTACTGGGCCATCCTTTGTTGCTCTCCCAGGCACATTAGCAGGGAGCTGGATCAGAAGTGGAGCAGCCGGGATTGTAAGCTGCTGTGCCACAGCAGCGGCCCCAGCATTGACTTTTTACAAGCAGGACCCAGAAAGAGGGAAAACTAAGGAATAGAGAGCAGCAGAAATGTTCCCACAAAACACAGCTCAGGAGCAAGCCCTGGCACTGCTGGGTAAGCCAGTGCCTGGGACGCCTCCGTGCAGCCACATCAAGCTGCCTATTTCTTGTCTCGGCTTCTCTGCTTCTGACCTGGGAAGCAGCAGGAGGACTCCAGACCGGAGGCCTGGCCACCCTCACCCTGGGTGAGCCCCAGGTGGAGCTCCCGTCTCTCGGTTTGAGGCCTTGCCCTGTCTCAGATGCTGCAGGCATCTGCGAAGTGAACCAGCAGATGGAAATGTGTGTCACTCTGCCTTTCAAGTAAAAATAAACTTTGAGGGCCAGAGTTGTGCATATCAGGTAAAGCTGCCACCTGCAATGCTGACACTCCAAATGGACAATGGTTTGAGACTCAGCTGCTCCACTTTCAATCTAGCTCACTGCTAAAGCACCTGGGAAAGCAGATGACCCAAGTGTTTGGGCCTCTGCACCCATGTGGGAGATATGGATGAAGCTCCTGGCTTTGGCTTGACTCAATCCTGGCCATTGCAGCCATCTGAGGAGTGAACCAGCAGATGGAAGCTCGCTCGCTCTCTGTAACTTGGCCTTTCAAATGAATAAAACAAATCTTTAAAAATAATCTTGAGGGGCCGGCACTGTGGTACAGTGGGTTAAAGCCCTGGCCTGAAGTGCCAGCATCCCATATGGGTGCCGGGTACAAGACCTGGCTGCTCCACTTCCAATCCAGCTCTCTGCTAGGGCAGTCCTTGGGCCCCTGCACCCACATAGGAGACCTAGAAGAAACTCCTGGCTTTGGATCAGCGCAGCTCCAGCTGCTGCACGGCCAACTGGGGAGTGAACCATCAGATGGAAGACCTCTCTCTCTGCCTCTCCTCTCTGTGTAACTCTTTCAAATAAATAAATCTTTAAAAATAAAAATAACCTTGAAAGCACAATTCAGAAAACTTTCTGAAATAAAGATTTGAAACTACTTGTTGAAATAATGTAGCACACACCTGAGAAAACTCCAGAAAATACTGACCCACAATGACTAAGACCAGGATATATTACCGTAGAATTAGTAAGTTTATTGGGCACATAAGCAAAAATAATTAAAAATGAAAAAATCAAAGTACCATCAAAGTGTGCCAGCAAATCCCAGAAGCACAGGCAGCAGCCAGCTCAGAGGCACACACTCGAGGACAGAACATGTGATACAAGACTTCACACAGCGTGAGCTGCCGTAAGTACAACAGCACAAACGCATCGGCAGGCAGGACTCAGGGAGTGACATTCCCATTAGCCCTTCCTGAAGGGCCTGCTACAAAATGTGCACCAGACAAAATGACTAAAGAACTCAGCTGACAGCTAGTAAGTGAAGGGTTAGCTTCAAAAATAAATATGCACAGAACTAAGATTGATGGTCAAAATAAAAGTACAGTATATAGTTGTTAATGCTCTCACAATGCAGAAATAGAACTACTTTTTTAAAAATGGAAGAGACCAAAAAACAGGTGTTTTTTAGCATCTTCAGGAATACTGGAGCATAGTATTGGTAATATATTATCATCCTGTGTTAACCTAGAAAATAATAAGATAAGCTACTAAATTCAAGATATTGTACCATGTATGACTCTATCTATTCAGTACATATAGGACATTAGTATGTAGGAGGGTACTTCAAAAATTATGTGGGAGTGTGGAATTAAAATATAAACTTGGTAGATCTCTGATCTAGAAGTTAAAATACCCATGGTCCCACAATGGAGCTCCTGGGCTTGACTTCAGCCAGAGCTCCTGACTCCAGCTCCCTACTAATGCAGACCCTAGGAGACAGTAGGGACAGCTCATCCAATTGGGTTCCTACCATCCACATAAGAGATCTGGTTTGACTTCATGGCTCTTGCCTTCACCATTAACTGGGGGATTGCAGGCATATGGAAAATAAAATCAGTGGATGGTAGCTCTCTGTCCCACAAATAAAATGTTGAAAAAAAATTTATTGCTACATGAACACGTAGAAATCCATGAAGGTTTTTTGCAATAAGCATTTTCTTTACTTTGGAAAAAGTTACAGAGGGATCTTCTATCTGCTGGTTACTCCCTGGCTGACCAATGGTTACTCCTCCACTGTGGCCACAATGCCCACGTCTGAGCGAGGCCAAAGCCGAGAGCCAGGAGCTTCATCCAGGTCTCCCATGAGTGGTAGGGGCTCAAGTACCTTGGCTCTCTCCTGCTGCTTTTCCCAGACCATTAGTAGGGAGCTGAATCAGAGGCAGATCTGGCCGGCGCCGCGGCTCACTAGGCTAATCCTCCGCCTTGCGGCGCCGGCACACCGGGTTCTAGTCCCGGTTGGGGTGCCGGATCCTGTCCCGGTTGCCCCTCTTCCAGGCCAGCTCTCTGCTGTGGCCAGGGAGTGCAGTGGAGGATGGCCCAGGTGCTTGGGCCCTGCACCCCATGGGAGACCAGGAAAAGCACCTGGCTCCTGGCTCCTGCCATCGGATCAGCGCGGTGCGCCGGCTGCAGCGGCGGCCATTGGAGGGTGAACCAACGGCAAAGGAAGACCTTTCTCTCCACTCTGCCTGTCCAAAAAAAAAAAAAAAAAAAAAAAAAAAAAAGAAGAAGAAGCAGATCTGCTGGACATAAACCACACCCATATGGGATGCTGACCACACAGGCAGTGACGGATTTACCTGCTATGCCACAATGCTAGTCCCTGTAATATGCATATATTTTTTTAAAGATCATTTATTTATTTGAAAGTGTTATACAGAGAGAGGAGAGGTAGAGAGGTGTGTGTGTCGGGGGGGGGGGGGGTGTCTTCCATCCACTGGACGACTCTCCAACTGCTCACAACAGCCAGAGCTGCGCCAATCCAAAGCCAGGAGCCAGGAGCCAGGAGCCAGGAATTTTCTCCGGGTCTTCCCATGTGGGTGCAGGGGCCTAAGGATCTGGGCCATCCTCCACTGCCCTCCCAGGCCAAGCAGAGAGCTAGATCGGAAGTAGAGTAGCCAGGACTTAAACCGGTGCCCACATGGGATGCCAGCACTGCAGGCGGTGGCTTTACCTGCTATGTTACAGCATCAGCCCCTTTTTGTTTTGTTGTTTTTTAACATGCATATTAATCCTTGAAAAATCAGTCCTGGCTGCTCCACTTCCGATCCAGCTCTCTGCTGTGGCCTGGGAAAGCAGTGGAAGATGGCCCAAGTCCTTGGGCCCCTGCACCCATGTGGGAGACCTGGAAGAAGCGCCAGGCTCCTGGCATCAGGTGTTGTGGTTATCTGGGAAATGAACCAGCAGATAGAAGACCTCTCTCTGTGTAACTCTGCCTTTCAAATAAATAAATAAATCTTAAAAAAAAAAAAAGTCCTTAAGACAGAAAGCATTATGAATGTCATTGTATTATGAAAGATTCATTTTACAAAAATATGTAATAAACCATTCTATTAACATCACTCAAAATACATTAAATAAAAACATATATAAATGGAAAAACTCACAATTACAGCAATAAATTACCAATAAAAGGGCCACACACAACTGGGAAATGTGCACACAGGGAGGAGACAGTCACAGTGTGTCTATGAAACAGTGTTATAAATCTCAACAATTAACACTTAAAGGAAAAGCCATACTTGCAATGACAAGTAAAAGCCATCATCTGGTCCTGTTAGTTCTGCCCAAATCTTGGTGGCTTCCTCCCAGGACATTCCCCTCTCTACGCTGATCTAGAAAGCAAAGTGCAGGAGTTAAATTAAACTCATTTTTGTAAATGCCTATTGTGGGAAGATGACAGTGGGACTTGCACATGTTTTCCAGACTTACTGTGTACAGCTCCACATGACCAGAGGTTGAGTATCCTGGAGTCAGAAACTTCTTAACATCACTCTTCCTCACCTTTTCATCCCCAGAACCAAGATCTTGAACGAGAAAAAGCAACATGTCCATGTAAAACCTTTTTTTATAAGAAGACACTTAACATGTAAAACATCTCCCCACTTACCTAAGATTCCCATATCATATCTTCCATTTTTTTTGGCATTTTGAACAACTGCAGTAAGTGTGTCCGCAAAATACTGAAATAATGCATTCTGCTGATGCACCTCCATACCCAAAATTCTATTTAAGAATTTTCCTATGTTGTTATAATCTGCAATGACAAGATCACACAAGTGATGAATTCAGTCAAAAACACTTCCACACATTTCTAATCCTCTGGGCCAGGTTCAAGTCCCACATTCTCTTATGAAGTCTTCTCAGTTTTGGCACAGCCAGGACAACAGGCTATAATCTGCCCAGTTCTGCCTCTAGCCATTCCCACTGCCACTGTACATGCTGGAGATTCATGCTGAACTCAATTTTTGTATCACAGAAAGAGAAACCAGAACTGAGCACCGAAGAACGTTCATTCTCTAACATTAAATCCTAACTCCAGAAGCTGTAAAGTCTAAGTCTCAACCCTGGCTGAACAATGAGAGTGTCTGAGAGCTTTGGAAAATTACCAATGTCTGAACTTGACCCCTGGCTTCAAGGTTTAAAAGCTTGACAGCTGAGGGTTTTTTTGCAGCCAGGGTTGAGATCCATGCTCTAAGGACAAAATGATCTTTTTTGGATACCTATAACAGTCATTAATCTAACAAGTTATACACACAAAGTTAACAGTATTACCTTTATCAAGAGTAAGAATTCCTGAGCGATCTTCTACATTTATCAGGCCGACTCCTATCAATCCTTGACGAACATCTATAAGAAAATAAACTTGTAAAAAACTAAGTAATTTGGGGGCTGGTGCTATGCTGTGGCGGGTAAAGCTGCCACCTGCAGTGCTAACATTTCATGTGGGTGTCGGTTCAAGTCCCGGCTGCTTCACTTCCAATTCGGCTCTCTGCTGTGGCTGAGAAAGCAGTTAAGAAGACTGCTCAAGTCCTTGGACCCCTGCACCCACATAGGAGACCTAGAAGAAGCTCCTGGCTCCTGGCTTCGGATCTGCACAGCTCTAGCTGTTGCGGCCACCTGGGGGGTGAACCACCGGATGGAAGACCTGTTTCTCTCTCTCTACCTCTGCTTCTCTGCAATTCTGCTTTTCTAATAAATAAATAAAATCTTAAAAAAAATACAGTAGAAGCTATTCCAAGATATTTTTAAAAACAAAACTATGTAATTCAAATGACTCCATGAATTATTACCTAATTTCATCAAACTAGATCGAGTTTTAGCACTGACAGCCTATACATCTGTTAAGATATTCCAGTTAGCTGAATTACATTCCACACACTACATCCCAATACTTCATTCAAATATTTCAGCTTTCCAACAGTGGCCTGCACACTTGGGGTCTTTGTGAAGAAACCAACTACAGAATCAGAGTAACTTTGTGCAAGTAGCAGAACACTAACCATGTAAATAATCATGTAAAGGGGCTGGTGTTGTGGCACAGTGGGTGGCATCCCATGTGGGTGCTGATTTGTGCCCAGGCTGTTCCATTTCAGATTCAGCTCCCTACTAATGTGCCTGGGAAAGTAGCGAAAGATGACTCAGTTGAGTCCCTGCACCCAAGTGGGAGACTGGAAAGAGCTCCTGGATCCAGTTTAGCCCAGCTCTGGCCATTGAGACCATTTGGGGAGTAATACAGAAGATAGAAGATTTGTATTTCCCTCTCTCTCTGTTAACTATGCCTTTTGAATAAATAAAATAAGTATTGTCCCCTTCCCCCATCAGAGGGCCTGGGTCCCAACTCCACTCTGATCCTAGCTTCCAGCCAATGCCTCTTGCAGACAGCATGTGCTGATGAGTAGGTAGGCCCTGCACTCACGTGGGAGACCTGGACTGAGTTCCTGCCTCCTGGCTTCAGCCTGATCCAGCCCCAGTTTTGTGGACATTTGGAGAGATGACTGGCAGATGGGCGCTCTATCCCAAATAACTATCTTAAAATAAAAAACAAGGAGGCGGGCACCTGACCTGGCATTTTTAAAGAAAGATTTTATTTATTTATTTGAGAGTCAGATTCTAGATGCTGCTTCACTCCCCAAATGGCTGCAATGGCTGCAGCTTGCTCACCTCCAGCCAGGAGCTTCTTTGGAGTCCCCCAAGTGGGTGCAGCGGCTGGATTTGGGCTATCCTCTACTGCTTTCCCAGGTCATACCAGAGAGCTGGATTAGAAGAAGAGCAGCCGGGGCTTAAACCAGCACCCATATGAGATGCCAGCGCCACAGGTGGAGGCTTAGCCCACTACACCACAGCTCCTGACCCCCCGCCCTAGCATTTAAGATACCCATGTCCCATACCAGAGCCCCTGAGTTCAATACTCAGCTGCATTCCTGACTCTAGCTTCCTCTTAGTGTAGACCTTGAGAGGAAGTGGTGAAAACAACTGATTGGATTTCTGCCATCCACATCAACAGACCTGGATAGGTTCCCAGGCCTGGCTCCAGTCTTGGCCCAAGCCCTGTTAATGGGGGCATTTGGGAGTGAAACAGGAGAATGCAGTGTGTATTCTTGCTCACTCTTTCTCTGTTCGTCCTTCAATGTTAAAAGGGGCAGTGTAAAGCTGCCACTCGTGATGCCAGCATCCCACATGGGCGCCAGCTCAGGTCCCAGGTGCTCCACTTCCCATCTAGCTCCCTGCTCACGCACCTGGGAAAGTGGCAGAGGACTGCGCAAGTCCTTGGGCCCCTGCACACACGTGGGAGACCCAGAAGAAGCTCCTGGTTTCCCAGCCCCAGCCACTGTGGTCACCTGGGGAGCGAAACATTGGATGGCAGACCTCTCTCTCTCTCTCCCCCACCCCAACTCTGCCTTTCAAGTAAATAAAATAAATCTTTAAATAAAGAAAGAAAATCTTAGTATTCGGATATTAGATAAATATGGAAAAATAATGTGGAAGGCTGTCGATTTCACAGTGTCATCCTCTGACTTCAGGAAATGGAATAGAAGAGGTGGAGAGGTTTAAGGGAAGAGTATTAACTAAGTCGCTAAACCCATTCAGATTATTTCCATTACTTACAATGAGTAAGTAACCTATAATTTTTATTTTATTTAATTTGACAGAGTTAGACAATGAGAGAGAGAGAGAGAGAGAGAGAGAGAGAGAGAGACCGAGACCCAGAGAAGGGTCTTCCTTCCATTGGTTCACCCCCCAAATGGCTGCTATGGCCGGCGCGCTGTGCCAATCTGAAGCCAGGAGCCGGGAGCTTCCTCCCGTTCTCCCATGTGGGTGCAGGGGCCCAAGCACTTGGGCCACCTTCCATTGCCTTCCCAGGCCACAGCAGAGAGCCGGACTGGAAGAGGTGCAGCTGGAATTAGAACCTGGTGCCCACATGGGATGGCAGTGCCACAGGCGGAGGATTAACTAAGAGAGCCACGGCGCTGGCCCCGTAACCTGTACTTTTTAAAGACTAGAAATGAGGAAGTAGTTTTTGATACACATCCTCTGCGAGACCACGAAGGAGTATTTGTGTGTGAGGCACAGCTGAGTTAAGGTGCAGTGCCCATGCACACACCCGAGTAAACGGACTTGCCCTGGAGGGTCTACTGGGAAGGGAAGGCTTCCAGATGTACAGGATCTTGCATCCACGGGCTTTACAGACACTGCCCCAGCTTTCTGAACTCCTACCATCACCTAGCCTACTTTCACGGACAACGTGCGGCAGAGTCTACTCCACCAATTTTAACATGGTTCCAAGATTTTCTATAGCACCATGCAGTTTCTTCTACTGTGGGAATTGCCAAACACATAAAATAGGGGGGAAAATAGGATATTTTAACTTTAAATTTCAAAAACTATTTGGCAAGGTGATTTTAACAAAACCACTGTGCTCTGTTAAGTCTAGAATTAGACAATATGTATTAGGCTGTGAAGAGCAAAGGAACTTTCATGTGAAATTAGTTTGAATAAACCTGTTTTGTTCTAATCATTTTTAATTTCTAACTTTTATACAAAGTGTGTCCAAAGGAAAAAAAAAACTAAAACCATGTTAGAACAGATTTTCCACCATGTTTATTTTTTAAAGTTACCTTTAAAGAATTCTCCAGGATAGTCCGGAGGTGGGGATACCATAGGAGAATCCAAGTTTACAATGGATTTCATGACAATTTCTAAAGCATTTCTTCCATACTGCAATAAAAACAAAACATTTTAACCATTTCAGCAATCAGATGCTCTTCAATCATATGACCATCTAGATGCCATAAAAACTATTATTGGGGGTGGGCACTGTGGCACAGCAATAAAGCTATTGCTTGGGACCCCCATTCCTACAGACTGGTTCAAGTTCCAGCTATTCCACCCCAATCCAACTTCTTGCTACTGCGCACTCTGGGAGGAGGCAGGTGATGCTCAAATTACTTGGGTCCTTGGCACCCGTGTAGGAGACCTGGACTGAAACCTAGGCTTGTTGGCTTTGGTCTGGCCCTACTCTGGCTACTATGGGCATTTGGGGACTAAACCAGTGGTTGAATATCTGTCTTTCAAATAAACATGAAAAAAAAAAAAAAAAAAAACGTTCATCTTATTATTGTGCAAACATTAAAAATCCAGTTCTCAATTATCTTTACATATATTTATATAGCCTACTTCATGCCTTAGCACACATTTGTTAATTTTCTAGGAATTCACACCTGATTAATTCCAAATAGCAATCATAATTCTATTATCCAGCAGGAATAAAATATAACTATTCCATTGCACTGATCCAAGACTTAACATGTGAAATCCTTTGTCTTAGAGGAAGCCATTCTATTACAGGGAGGTAGTTTCCAGCTTTAAGCCGTATCCTGTCTTTTTTTCCCACTACAGCTACCACACAGGACGAGTGTCAGAAGCGCTGAGAGGTACCTTATTGTCAAAGTTGAACCTGCTCAAATCTCTAGATTCTGTTGCTCTTCTGTCCCCATGTGTAAGCGCCCCCTAGAAAAATATAAAGCTTGCAGTTATTTGAGGCACAATTAACCCCTCTACAGAAGTCAGGTAACATCCATTATCTTTTACATACATCTATATAACTCAAACACTTACCAAACTCTCAAGTCTTTTGGCAACAATAGATGCAAATCTTTGTTCCCCTGCCAACTCAGAAATCAGAAAGACATATTCGGGAGCAGTAACTTGGTTTGATCTATGAGTTCTTCCTGTAATGAAATTGTTTTAAAGATCACTAATTGTGTTCACTAGAAAAGAAATTTTGATGTTTTCCGCATATAATACAAAGCTGACATTGAGAAATCTTTAAACAGAGAAAAAATTAAAAATAATACAACATTTACCTCAACGCCCCTAAAATGATCAAAATTGCAAATAGTGGCCTGAATGACACCTGTATTCAGAACAACACTCTGCCTGTCAAGAGGCAGGAACCCGTCAGATGAGGGCTGGGTGCTGTGGAGCCACAGGTTAAGCTGCCACTACCGGAGCTCTGACTGTTACAGGCATTTGGGGAGTAAACCAGCAGGTGGGCCAACTCTGTCACTGGGCCTTTTCAATAAATATATCTTCTCGCGCACGCTCGCGCTCTCTCGCTCTCTCGCTCTCTCTCACACACACACACACACACACAGTGTCAGTACTGCTTCCCCAATTTTGTTTAACTATAATGTTGATTGCACAGTCATACTAGATTCTCCCAAAACTGTTGTTTCTAAGTCAGCAAAAAGTCAGGAGACTGGAAGTACAGGAAGGCTCACTCACAGCTGAACTTGAAACAGCATCTGCTCTGACCCAGCCCCATAGCCTAAAGGTCTATAATGAAGATAGTTCCGGTGGTCTGCTCTCAGACACCATGTAAGGATCCCCCACGAACCCCCACCAGATCTGTTTATTATTATTATTATTTGAAAGACAGAATTACAGAAACAGAGGGAGAGATTTCTCATCCACTGGTTCACTCCCCAAATGCCACAATGACTGGGACTAGAGTTGGGGCAGGCTGAAACCAGGAACCTAACATCTGTTCTCTCCCACATGAGTGGCAGGGGCCAAAGCATATCACCCAGCTTCCCCGGATTACTCAGGCACAACAACAGGAGCTGGGTCAGAGGTGGGGCAGCCAGACCTGAACCAGTGCTCCTGTGGGATACCTGCTTACTCTGCTAGACTACAGCTTCCAAAGAGCTAAGGATGAAATTCTTAATGCACTATACATTATGTATAACGTATATGCTAAGAAAATCTAAGATTTCAAGTTCTAAGACATCTGACATAAATGCAGACAGGGATATGCGCCCATTTCCCCAGTGACTGCCAGCTACCCTATGCATCAGGTGAAACCCAGTGTAGGAACGTACCAAACTGCTGAATTGCTCTATCAGCACTCCAAGGTAATTCCAAAGTCATGTGAACTCTTCGCCTTTGATTTTTAGCTCTCCGATCTGCTTGCAATGAAATGCCTGAGCTGGCAGCTTCTGAGATAATAGCAATATTCTGTATCAAGAGGAAGAAAACATTAACTCTGCAAAGGACAGTGCGATAAATAAAATGCTGCACTGGTCCACCAATACCTACACCTCCTTCTGGAAACAACATGGCTCCTTCTTTTAGCTGGGTCCCAGGCTCCCCAGAATATAGATTTCCTAGTCTCCCTTGGTCTGAAGTGTGAGCATGTGGCATGGTCCCGCCTGCAGACTGTGTGTATAATGTCCAGAACCTTCCCTTCTCCTGACCTTTCTCCACTGGCTACAATGTAAAGGTAATGAGAAGATCTGCACTACTCCCCTGGAACACAGAGGTAACTTGGAAATGGAAGTCCATAGAATTAAGCCAATAAAAGAGAAGAGGCCTGGTTTCAAGGGGCCACACCCTGATCTATTTAGCCAAACTTTTGAGAGAAATGAACATCTGGCCTGTGTTAATTTTAGATTATCATTTAACAGTCCAACACTTATAATTAGTACCAATTCCTAACGCATGTGCACCCAGATGCATGAAACAAGTACATAAAATAACTGATAATAACTCTACCCACAATCTTTAATGTAACAAAAGCCATTTAATATACTTTTTAAAGATAACTTTCATAGTGGTATCTATTATCTATTTTCTAACTGCATAAAAGTTCATTGAAATAAGGCAAAATATGGGTAGATAAGTAACTTTTTTTCTTCCTGTTTTAGATTAAGACATGAGTTTTAGGGGTGCTAGGATGAAAGGTTACTACTGCATTGGAACAATCTCACCAACAAATGCTTCTATTCTACTGAGCAGATGAAGAGAAATGGACTGGAGAAGCTTCAATTAAAGCCAAGGGCGTTCACGTCACAATGAGATCTTACAGGAGGAGATTCTGGAGGCCCTACAGAAATCTCTAGAGTAGTCAAATGCGGAAATTCACCCCGTAAGCTACCCAGGGTGGTGCAACACTAGAAACAGCAAAACCAAAGGATACAGTAATCTGGGTACCCTTAAGTGTCATTCCAGCCTCAAAATAATGATACTAGAGGTCAAGATACAAAGATGATCTGGAAAAACACAGTATTTTTATATTCTCACTAGGTTTAGGAATCCCTAAAACTATCAAGAACCACATCTAACAGTGTACATAATACAGAAAAGTCATTACATTTAACTTACAACAAATAAAAACAGGCTATAATTCACTGATTGTGTCCATTAGTAGAAAATATAGAATACAATTTAACAGAAACAATTTATGTTAAAATGAAAAAGGTGTAAATTAATAAAATTTAAAATAAATAAATAAAATGAAAAAGATCTCAAACTTGACATACGGGCACTTTTCTTTTCACCGTGAAGCACATCAGAAAGACCTACCTTATCTCCGTCCATGAACCTCTGCTTTTCTGTGATATTCAGGATCTCCACGGGTACGTCCAGCTCCGATCGTGACTCGTAGGATATGCTCCCATCGTCATTGCTTACAACCCGCCCCTTGCGGCCGGTCATCTGAGAAGCAGAGCGTTATTACAGAGCCGCGTCTGACCATGGTGTACGCAGCTAAGGGCCTCCTTCACTAAAGCAGCCTGGGAGACGGAGGCACAGCCTGAGCCACGCTGGCACTGGTGGACACCAGACACCATATAACACAGACACTGGGAAAAACCAACATGAGCCACTATCACAAAAACTGCATGACAGCGACAGGCACCACGATGCCGCGCGCTAAGCTGCAGCTAGCAATGCCAGTGTCTCTTAGCAGAATGCCATTTCCCAGTCCTGGCTGCTCTGCTTCCGATACAGCTCTCTGCTAACATCCTTGGACAAGCAGCAGAGGACCGTCAAAGCACTTGAGCCTCTGCCGCTCATGCGGGAGACCAGGATGGAGCTCCAGGCTCCTAGTTTCAGCCTGGCCCTGGCCTGGGCTGTTGTGGCCATTTGGGGAGTAAACCTAGTGGAGATATAATCCACCCCACCCCTACAGTTTTGACCTTTCAAATAAATCTTAAAAAAAAAAAAAAAAAAAAAAGGCAAGCTGCCTGACAGTGGCAGTGACCCGAACAAGCAGTTCAAGACTGATATTTGAACACTAGGGGTGTCCACTGCTCTGGGCTGACAACCAGAGCGAGATGAGAAGGGCAGGCACTGTGGCACAGCAGTTACACGGCTCCTCTGAGCCACCCATCTAGCTTCCTGCTACACCTGAGGCAGCAGCTGACGGTCTTCTGCCTCGCACACAGGGCACCTACTTTAATTTCCTGGGAGCATTTAAGGAATGAACCAGTGAATGAGAGATGTCTGTGCCTTTAAAATAATTTTTTTTTTTAAAAAAAAGACACAAAATAAAGCAGTAGAATGAGGATTCTTAAGATCTAGGGGCCAGTGCTGTGGCATAATAGGTTAAAACTCCGTCTGTGGCGATGGCACCCCACATGGGCACCAGTTCATGTCCCGGCTGTTCCTCTTCCAATCCAGCTCTCTACTTATGGCCTGGGATAGCAGTGGAGAACGGCCCAAGTGCTTAGTGTCTTGTACCATGTGGGGGACCCCAAGGAAGCTGCTGGCTACAGGCAGGGGACTGGCTCAGCTCCAGCCACTATGGCCATTTGGGGAGTAAGCAGTATAAGGAAGACCTTTCTCACTGTCTGTAACTCTACCAGTCAAATAAATAAATCAATAAAATCTTAAAAAAAAAAAAAAAAGATCTGGGCCGGCGCCGCGGCTCACTAGGCTAATCCTCCGCCTAGCGGCGCCGGCACACCGGGTTCTAGTCCCGGTTGGGGCGCCGGATTCTGTCCCGGTTGCCCCTCTTCCAGGCCAGCTCTCTGCTGTGGCCAGGGAGGGCAGTGGAGGATGGCCCAGGTGCGGGGGCCCTGCACCCCATGGGAGACCAGGAAAAGCACCTGGCTCCTGGCTCCTGCCATCGGATCAGCGCGGTGCGCCGGCCGTGGCGGCCATTGGAGGGTGAACCAACGGCAAAGGAAGACCTTTCTCTCTGTCTCTCTCTCTCACTGTCCACTCTGCCTGCCAAAAAAAAAAAAAAAAATCTAAGAAAGAAAATCTGATATCACTCATTCTAAGGATTTAAGAGGTACCCCCCTCTGCCTTTCAAATGAATAAATAAATCTTTTAAAAAAAATTCATACTTACCTCAGCTACGTTCTCAGGGCCACCAAGTTCATCAATCAGCTCATCCAGGGTGTTGGGAGGGAGGTCTTCAGCTAATTTTTCTAGCTTGTCAAGGAGGTCTTTCTTCATCTGCTGGGCCCTTTCCACAGCGTCCTGACTTGTTACAAGGCTGCTGCTACTGTTGGTATTACTACTAGCTAGAGAACATTTGTTAAACGTCAGTGCAAGGTTTGAATATTCATTTTGTTTAGAAATGTATTTCAAAAAGCACCCTTACCTGGGGCACTGTTGGGAGCAGGTGCAATAACAGGTGTAGATGAAAAGCTAGGTCGTTTGGAGCCAAGACCTGAAGCTAATAAGGCACTTTGAATAGAATCTGGATCTATACTTTTCTTCTTTTTTTTCTCTTTGTTTTTCTTGTGCTCTTTTCTGATTAGCCAAGGATCTGGAAGTTAAGGAAAGATATAGTCAAATCATGTGTCAAGACCAGTACAGAATATTCACGGAAGCAGCCCGGAGGTGTTCTGTGCTGTTCACTTATCACTGCTGCAGGGAACCAGCGCGTCCTAGCTACACCCCACTGTTCCAAGGTTCAAGACAGCCGCACGAACACGGCGGCCATCATCGCTCACATGACGCTCAAACCTCCACAAGAGCGGCAAGCTTGGGGCCTCTGCCAAGCCAAGCAGAGAACCTGGGTGACTCTGTACTACACAGACAAGTCTTAAGGCTTCACCCATTTCCTGTCACACTGGAGCATCACTGTCCTTTCATGCACACTTCAGTCACACAGGAACTCACCATCTTCGTCGTCCTCACTGGACTCGTCTCGAAATGGATTGAAATCGTCATCATCTCCAGAACTCATGTTTCTGGAGCTCTCATAGTCACTCTCTTCATTCTCAGAGGCATCGGATTCACTTCCACTGTCATCAGAACCGCTACCAGCAAGGCCACCCACTTTTCGTGCTTTTTTGGCTTCTCGTGTTATTTCATCACCTACTCCCAAACAATAGAATCGGTCTAAATACAATGTGTATAAAGATCTAATGAACCACACATTTCGTTCAAGAATTACTGGAAATGGAATTCAGAAGAAAATAAAGTCCACAAGTAGGTGCTACTCTTGGGTTCCCACATGTAATCAGGATATGTTCAATTATTCTCAAGAAATAGATATATAAGTACAAACATGAGACTACCTCTGAGATCAGAAGCTTCAAAACAAATTAAGAGTTAAAACAGAATTTCTGCCGGCGCCGTGGCTCAATAGGCTAATCCTCCACCTTGCGGCGCCGGCACACCGGGTTCTAGTCCCGGTTGGGGCACCGGATTCTGTCCCGGTTGCCCCTCTTCCAGGCCAGCTCTCTGCTATGGCCAGGGAGTGCAGTGGAGGATGGCCCAGGTGCTTGGGCCCTGCACCCCATGGGAGACCAGGAAAAAGCACCTGGATCCTGGCTCCTGCCATCGGATCAGCGCGGTGCGCCGGCTGCAGCGGCGGCCTTTGGAGGGTGAACCAACGGCAAAGGAAGACCTTTCTCTCTGTCTCTCTCTCTCACTGTCCACTCTGCCTGTCAAAAAAAAAAAAAAAAAAAAAAAAAAAAAAAAACACAGAATTTCTGGCATTCTCTCAATTTAACTGTGCATCAGGTTGAAAGAAGAGGTCTAGGGGCCGCCGCTGTGGCATAGTGGGTAATGCTGCCACCTGCAGCGCTACCATCCCATATGGGATCCGGTTCAAGTCTGCAGAGTGAACCAGCGGATGGAAGACTTCTCTTTCTCTGCCTCTTCTTATCTCTCTAGTAACTCTTTCAAATAAATAAATAAATCTTTAAAAATAAATACATAAATGAGTTTACTCGCGCATGTAAAACTATGTGAATGCAGTGAAAGTATTCAACCACTAGCTAATTCAAATTTCATTCCCAAATACAGCTACTTTAAAATGCTACCATATATAGTACTTTTGACATAAACTTTAGCACTTCTCAACTTTATTCAGGTTAAGCAGCATGGGATTTATGTATATAAACATTTAAGTTTTCACTAATGTCTAGGTTCTGAATCAATTTCCATGATTAGATTAATTTAGGCATACTTTTTGTTTGAGAAAACACTTATCTTGAGGACTTTAGGACAAGGATAGGAACAAGTACAATTTGCAAATATTACAAAAACGATTCCAAATATCAGCTAAACTCCTGATCAACTGCAACCACTCTTTACTAACATCAACTATTTAGGAATAACACTCACCTTTCCGCTTCTTTACTTTATTTTCTTTACAAGGACTGTCTCTCGGTGAACTGTTATTACTTGGAGCTGTCAAATCAATTCCTAGTAAACTATACAGTTTTTTTCTGTCTGGAGCAGGAAAGTGCTTTTCAATGAGAGATTGCAACACTCCTCTGTAAGAAAGAAATACTGACAATTATTTCTTCACATGGCAAAATAACTGTCACATATAAAGTCTATTTTTAAAAAAATATTTATTTATTTGAAAGTCAAGAGTTATACAGAAAGACAAGAGAGAGAGGGGTGTCTTTCATCTGCTGGTTCACTCCCCAAATGGCCGCAACAGCTGGAGCTGGGCTGATCCAGAACCAAGAGCTTCTTCTGGGTTTTCCACATGGGGGCAGAGGCCCAAGGACTTGGGCCATCTTCTACTGGTTTTCCAAGCCATAGCAGAGAGCTGGATCAGAAGTGGAGCAGCCGGGACTTGACCCAGCACCCATACGGGATGCCAACACTGCCGGTGGCAGCATTACCTGCTACGCCACAGTGCTGGCCCCACATATAAAGTCTTAATACATCATTTATAAAATTTTTATTAATATAATAAAAACCTGATTCATGTTGCTCATCTTCCCTCCTTTAATTCCCTGAATGTATTTCATAAATGAAAATATACAGGGGCCAACACTGTGGCATAATGGGTAAAGCCACCACCTGCAGTGCCTGCATCCCATTTAGGCACCAATTTGAGTCCCTGGCTACTCTACTTCTGATCCTGTTCCCTGATAATGCACCTGGGAAAGTTGTAGAGGATGACCCAAATCTTGGGGCCCCTGCACCCACGAAGGAGATCTGGAAGAAGCTCCTGGCTATGAATCGGCCCAGCTCTGGCTGTTGTGACCATTTGGGGAGTGAACCAGCGGATGGATGATTTCTCTGTTTCCCCACTCTGTAACTCTGCCTTTCAAATAAAATCAATCTTTAAAAAAGAAAATGCTGAATCTTAGAAAACATAATGTAGTTCAAAATCAATTTTAATGTTCTAGAACAAGATCATCCTATTGCAATATAAAGCTTAACCACAAACACGATTTTATATATTCTAGTAATTACGTAAAAACTAAAAGGGGTGAGGGGGGAAGAGGACCAGCACCGTGGCCCAGCAGGCATCCCACACTGATGTGCTGGTTTCAGTCCTGGCTACTCCACTTCTGATCCAGCTCCCTGCCAGAGTATGAGAGGGCAGTAGACGATGGCTCAAGAGCTTGGGACAACCCTTCCGCTGTGGGAGACTGGGCTGGAGCTCCTGGCTCCTGGTTTCAGCCTGGCCCAAACCTGACTGCTGCAGACATCTGGGAAGTAAACCACTGCATGGAAGATCTCTGTTGCTCTGCCATCCTAATAAACAAAGTAAGTTTTTAAAAAGGATTTATGTATTTCTTTGAAAGGCAGTCACAAGGGAGGGAGGGAGGGGATCCTCTATCTTCAGATTTACTCCCATGGCTGCAACAGGCAAGGCTGGGCTGGGACAGGCCGAAGACCGCAGGCTGGAACTTCATTTGCATTTCCAACACAGGTGGGCAGGGCCAAAGTACCCGGGCCATCTTCTGTGGCCTCTCCAGGGAAATCAGCAGAGAGCTGGATCTGAAGAGAGCAGCTGGGACTTGACCTAGTGCTCACAGGCGATGTTGGTGTTGCTTTAACCTGCTGCACAACACCAACCACCTGAAGTATTTTTTCTTAAGGAGACTATGAAACCTGGTACTTTTCACTCAAAGTACATTTCAGATTGAACTCATTTCAAATGTAAAATAGCCACATGTAACAAGTACTGGACAGGGTGTTTCCAGGCACTTGAGTACAGAAAAATACACCAAGTTTTGCTTTTAAAAGCAGTTTTGGCTGGCACCGCAGCTCACTAGGCTAATCCTCCACTTGTGGCACCGTCACCCCGGGTCCTAGTCCCCGTTGGGGCGCTGGTTCTGTCCCAGTTGCCCCTCTTGCAGTCCAGCTCTCTGCTGTGGCCCAGGAAGGCAGTGGAGAATGGCCCAAGTGCTTGGGCTCTGCACCTGCTTGGGAGACCAGGAGGAAGCACCTGGCTCCTGGCTTCGGATTGGTGCAGTGCGCCGGCCTTGGCAGCCATTTGGGGGGGTGAACCAACGGAAGGAAGACCTTTCTCTCTGTCTCTCCAAAAAAAAAAAGGTTTTGGGGCCGGCGCTTGGAGTAGCAAGTAAAGCCGCTGCCTGCAGTGCCAGCATCCTATATGGGCGCCAGTTCAAGTCCCAGCTGCTCCACTTCCGATCCAGCTCTCTGCTATGGCCTGGGAAAGCAGTGGAAGACAGCCCAAGTGCTCCCACTCATGTGGGAGACCTGGAAGAATCTCCTGGTTCCTGGCTTCGGATTGGCACAGCTCTGGCCGTTGCGGCCAACTGGGGAGTGAACCAGCAGACAGAAGACCTCTCTCTCTCTCTTTTTTTAAAAGATTTATTTTTTATTTATTTGAAAGCAGAGTTACAGAGAGAGGTAGAGACAGAGGTCCTCCATCCGCTGGTTCACTCCCCAAATGGCTGCAATAGCCAGAGCTGCACCATTCCAAAGCCAGGAGCCAGGAGCATTCCCCAGGTCCCCTACATGGGTGCAGGGGCCCAAGCACCCGGGCCATCCTCACTGCCTTCCAAGGCCATAGCAGAGAGCTGTATCGGGAGTGGAGCAGCCGGGACCAGAACTAGCACCCCAGGCCCAGGCTTTAACCCACTGCACCACAACACTGGCCCCAACCTCTCTCTCTGCCTCTTCTTTCTCTGTATAACTGACTTTCAAATAAATGCTCAACAATTCAGTACTGTTGTTTTCCAATAAATACAACTGTTACAGAAAAGTTGAAAACTACAAAAACTCCAACCAGGAAGACTATTAAAGGTGAATCAAAAATTTTATCTCCAGGGGCCAACGCTGTAGTGTAGGGAGTAAAGCCACAACCTGCAATTTAGGCATCCCATATGGATGCGGACCCAGCTCCCTGCTATGGCCTAAGAAAGCAGAAGAGAGCCCAAGTCTTGGGCCCCTGCACTTATGTGGGAGAACCAGAAGAAGCTCCTGGCTTTGGATAGGCCCAGCACCAGCCATTGCAGCCACTGAGGGAATGAACCAGCAGATGTAAGATCTCCCTTTCTCTCCACCTCTGCCTTTCAAATAAATAAATTGTGCAAAAAATTTTATCTCCAGTTTATGTCAACATGAAAGTAATCTAAGTAAAAACTCAAGAAAACCAAAAACATTACTTGGCAGTTGAAACAAAATCATTCAATTCTCCCCCGCCCTCTTCCAAGGCTTCTAAGGTTCTAGCTTCTCCTGTGGACTGCAGGCCAATGACCACACACTGGAGAAAAAAAAACACATCGGTTACAAATAAAATACATCTGTGTCTTATCAAGACATTTTAGCTCTCTAGTAAAAACCAAGACTTCGAATAACAACCCCACTGTGTGTGCTTTATTTCTCTGTGTATCTGAGACATGCAGTTCCGACAGTAAACAGGATTACAGCAACAAGCATGACTGAGTCCCAAGGAAAGCACAGTCATCAGTCTTCTGAACACACACATATGCATTAAAAAAAAGATAAAGCAATACACATTCACATTATGAGGGCTGGTGGCTGTGGACAGCCAACTGAGCTTCATTATGCTCTTAACAGGCACAACTAGCCTTTAGGAAGACCACACTTAGGAGGAGAAAACCTCACCATCCACAAAGACTGAACAATCAAAGGTAATGACTCTCTAAATACGTTCTCCACCTTACCTTTCCATTCTTGATTTCTTCCCGAGCTAGCTGCACAACCCTCTTAACTTTGGACGCTATGCACAAGTATTTGAAGAACCTCTGGTGAGCAGACCAGAACTGACCCCACATGGACTTCTTCATCCGCTGCTCAGCATCAATAAGATCTGCAGCCTGCTGAAATCGTTCCCTGGCAATGACCCACTGAAAATACACAATCAACACTGTAGATATTTCATCTTTGAGCACAGTTACTGCAAAATGACACATTCAGTCAAAACAATGTTAAGCGCAAGACTATTTAAAATGACCAAAGGGGCAAGAGTGGCCTTGAAGCAGCTAAAGCTGCCACCTGTGATGCAGGCAACCCATACTGAAGACTGATTCAAGTGGGAGTCCCGGCTGCTCTGCTTCCAATCAGCTCCCCACTAATGTGCCGAGAAAGCAGCAGATGATGGCCCAAGTGCTGGGGCTGTTGCCACCCAAGAGGGAGACCCAGATGGAGTTATGCAGGCTCCTACCCGTGGCCATTACAACCATTTAAGAAATGAACCAACACATGCTAAGATCTCTCTGTGTCTCTCCTTCTTTCTCTGTCACTCTGCTGGCACTATGGCATCGAGTGTCAAGCCACTGCTTGCAAGCCGGCATCCTTTATCAGAGTGCCCTATATGAGACACTGGCTGGAATCCAGTTGTTTAGCTGTTCTGCTTCCAATCCAACTCCCTGCTAATAGGCCTGGGAGAGCAGCAGGAGCAGACCAAAGTACTTGGACCCGTGCCACCCACAGGGGAGACCTAGAAGGTATTCTCCCAGATTCAGCCTGGCCAAGCCCCAGGTGTTGTGGCAATCTGGGGAGTTAACCAGCAGATAAGACGATGACCTCTAACTCTGTCTTTCAAATACATATACAAAACTTTAAAAATAAAAATAAAATAATCATTTACTTCTGTAATCAGTTACTTCTGTAATCTCTTAAACAGTAGGGTTTTTTTAGGATCCTCACAGAGTTGTCTCAAAATTTTTATTTCCTTAGATAGTAATTTTAGATAATTTGAGCACAATTATATTGTGCAACTGGGGTGGGTGCTGTGGAGCAAGAGGTTAAAGCCCCAGCATGCAGCACCAGCATCCCATATGGGTGCCAGTTCGAGTCCCAGATGCTGCACTTTCGATCCAGCACCCTACTAACGTGCCTGGGAAAGCAGTGGAGGGCACCCCAAACCCTTGGGCCCCTGCGCCCACATGGGTGACCTAGAAGAAGCTCCTGGCTTTGGATCGGCACAGCTCTGATCGTTCCGTCCATTTGGGGAGTGAATCAGTGAATGGAAGACCTCTCTCTCTTGCTCTATGTCTCTACCTCTCTAATTCTGTCATTCAAATAAATAAAGAAAAAAGAAAACTACACATCTGAGATCAATGGCTACTTTTTATGAATTGCTTTAACAAAAAAAGAACTTGAAAAATAAGGGTTTGGATTAAACAGCTTATCACGTGGTAATTTATATATTGTTTCAGACTACAAAAAATTCTGATTCGCTGGCAGACATTACAGTGGACAAAACATTATTAGGTACATTAAGTAAACACCAGATAGGAAGAAAGATTTCTCACCAGCTTGACTGCTTTGTTATACATTTTAACATAGCTCTGAGAAAGAAGAACTTCCTCAATTTTGAAGGTCACTCCAGTAAAGCTCAGCTGTCGAGCAATGTACATGCCTCGAAGCTTCATATCCATAGCAACTATTTCCATGGCACCCACGCCTCTGAACAAAATTGAAACACACAGTAACTATCAATAAAGACTGCAACACGAGGTGAAGGGGTTTTCACAATAACACGCGCTTTACACTGCTACTGAGGACAGTACTTCAGACAGATGGAATCAGCAGTTAACTCCATTTTGGTGCAAAAAATTTGGTACTCATGCGTAAGCTTTTTTTTTAAGAAAACTTTTATTTAATAAATATAAATTTCAAAAGTACAACTTTTGGATTATAGCCGTTTTCTCCCCCATAAGCAACCGCAAACAATTCCATCTCCTACTCCCTCTCCATCCCATTCTTCATTAAGATTCATTTTTAATTATCTTTATATACAGAAGATCCACTTAGTATATACTAAGTAAAGATTTCAACAGATTGCACCCACAGACACACAAAGTATAAAGTACTGTTTGAATACTAGTTTTATTGTTAATTTGCATAGTAGAACACATTAAGGACAGAGATCCTACTTGGGGAGTAAGTGCACTGTAACTCCTGTTATTGATTTAACAACTGACGATCTTATTCATGACATCAGTGATCACCCGTGGCTCTTGTCATGAGCTGCCAAAGCTATGGAAGCCTCTTGAGTTCACAAACTCCGACCTTATTTAGACAAGGCCATAGTCAAAATGGAAGTTATGCACAAGCTTTTTTCACAATACACATTTCCACGTACTTTATGAAGACCCTCTGTATATACCATAAACTGCATTACCTTCTTTCCACTGCTTGAATAAAATCACTGAATTCTCTAAATGGTGTCCCCTCACCCCAGATTCCAAGACGGTTCATATAGGCCATGTTACGTGGTTCAGAAGCACCTGAAAAATCCCCAAATAAAACATATTATAGCTGAAGCAGTGAATAACTCAAAGCTTTTAAAGTAAGTAACTACTCACCAGTGGCACTAGCATAAACAACTCTGGCTTTTGGCAATTTGTTCTGCAGCTCTAAAACTGCTAAGCCTGTCTTGGTTGGTTTCGAAGAACCAACGGGACATAAGTTTTTTGCTTTATGACACTCATCAAAGACTATCTGTAAGAAATGAATTAAGGAACACATCACATTACTAGTGTCACTAATCCTTCATAAAGAGTTAGCGTTGATTTCCCTAAAGCCTTCAGATTTTCTTTAAGATTACACACGTGGGGCCAGGTGTCTGCTGCAGTGGTTAAGACGCCATGTAGGACGCCTGCATCCCATGATCAGAATGCCTAGGCTCCATTCTGGCTCCATTTTTGATTCCAGCTTCTTGCTAATACACATCCTGGAAGGTAGCAGGTGACTGCTCAAGCAGCTGTTGGTAGGCACTTGGGAAATGAGCTAGCAGATGGAAGAGCTCTGTCTCTGCTTTTCAAACAAGCAAAAGTATTTATTTATTAATTAGAAGGACCCTCTAAATACCTCTATTTCACCCTTCTAGTCACAGAGGTATCCCTTAAACTTAATATTTATCTTGGCCAGATACTTAATTCTTGATCAGCATGTGTGAAAGGACCCACTGCAGCTACCACACAATCTGTCTTCACCACAGATTAGGGAGATGCATGACTGGTAACCAACTTAACCAGCATTTCAGATATCAGCGTGCCTCATGCCAGACGGCATAAGATACGCTGTGACCACAAGTCTGGGAATTACAACGGCATCAGTTCTATTTCCCTGAATCTTTTCAGGGAGTTAAATATGCACTGTGAATCCCCAAGAATAATAGGTATTATTCTTAATACCAATTAACATCTTCCTAAACTAGGAGCCTATCAACTGTGTAAGGCTCTGGGATGCTACATACTCATTAAAGCTCTCATCTGAGCAATTTATTCATTCAATCTCAGAACTCGTTTAATAAACGTCTATCCTTGCACAGCTCTATCGAGCATCAAAAACATTTGTCATAAAGGATACAACTCCATCGAAGTCATCGCCACACCAATGTAGAAGTTGTTTTAACCTTGTTTTATATTTACCACCAGATTGGCTTTCACCAATAAGAGAAGAATATGTGGCAAAAATAACACCCTTTTTCACACTCCCATTATGCTTGGAAGAAATTTTCCCATATTTAAACTGGAAAAAAAAAAAAGGAATTTAATTAGCATACCTTTCTAAAACATCCGAACCAAACAGTTACAAAAGGATTTCTAAACCTGGTGGTGGCATGACAGGCTTCAGAAAGGTCAGAACTACTTCTTACCAAAAACTTCTTGCCTAGAGTATGGCGTTGTGGTATAGTTGGTAAAGGCACAGCCTGCAACACCGACACCCCATTTGGGTGCCAACGCATGTTCCAGCTGCTCCACTTGTGATCCAGTGCCTGCTAATGGCCTGGGAAAAGCATCAGAAGATGGCTCAGGTGTTTTGGTCCCTGCCACCCTCATGTGAAAGCTGGAATAAACTCCTGGCTCTACGTCTCTCCCTCTCTCTTTGTAACTCTTTCAAATAAACAAGTCTTGAAAAAAGAAAAAAACAAGAGCCGTTGGCAACTATGTTATACACATACACAGATCCCTGCATCTTTATGGTACAAGGATCCAGTGTTCACCAAAGCTCCAAAAAGTATCACAAAATAAATAAATAAAACACCCACTCTTCTGTAAGAATAAAGGTTATAATATTGATTATACCAATATCATACAAAACACTGTGATAAAGTTTGGAGGGATGCAAAATATAAATAATTATAAAGATGACCTTCTTCAATTACATTACTGAGAAATCAAAAACATTTGCAGATTCCCATTACACATTTTAGGTTTAAACTGCTTATAGGGGCTGGCGCTGTGGCATAGTGGGTAAAGCCGCCGCCGCTGCCTGCAGTGCCAACATCCCATATGGGCGTTGGTTTGTGTCCTGGCTACTCCACTTCCGATCCAGTTCTATGCTATGGCCTGGGAAAGCAGCAGAAAATGGCCCAAGTGTTTGGGCCCCTACACCCATGTGGGAGACCTGGAAGAAGCTCCTGGCTTCAGATTGGCTTAACTCCGGCCATTGCAGCCAACTGGGGAGTGAACCAGCAGACTGAAGACCTCTCTCTCTCTGCCTCTCCTCCTCTCTCTATGTAACTCTTTCATATAAATAAATAAATTTTAAAAAATTAAAATAAAATAAACTACTTATAATTACCCAAGATCTAGTTATTTAATTACCGAGCCCTCAGTAAAACCGACCCACACCAGCCACAAGTGAGCAGGGCGACATGAACCAGCTCAGGATCAGGAAGCCTGGCTGCAAGGGAGGCACCCGCAGGAACCATACACTGCCCAGTCTGCCCTCATAACGCCAACAACTGCTGTACAGGAAGTTAATAAAGATTCGCTGAATTAGTTTAAAATTCTAATCACATGCAGCTGTTTCTCAGACACTGACCCACACTTAGCTCCACTTGACAAAATGTCTTCACAGGTGCAGGTCAAGCCTGCTAGCTACACAGTCACTGCTACCAGTCTAAGCACAGCCGTCCCTGCGTGCCACACAGGATTCGTTGGCCTTCAACAGGCACACTGCTCCTCTACACGGTCCTCGGATGCTCATCAGATAAAATTACCCCAGAGGAGTCACCGCAGCGGTGCAGCCACCACTTGAGTGACGACATACCGCGACGTCGAATCCCAGCTATTTGCCTTCTGATGCAGCTTCCTGCTGATGCATCTGGAAAGCACATTTCTGCCAAGTACCTGGGTCCCTGCTAGCACCCAAGAGTCAAGGACGAAGTTCCAGACCCTTGGGTTCCATCTGACATGACCCCGCCCTGGCTGCTGCAGGCATCCGGGGAACCAGCAGACGGAAGACCTGTCTCTTCTGTTGCCATGCCTTTCTGAAAGAGTTACTCCATAGGTTGGCGCTATGGCCAGATACAGGACAAAAATAACATTGAAAATTCAGGGAAAAAATTCCACAAAAGGGACAATGTCTATTTGTTTGCCACCACAAATTCACTACCTGGAATGGTACTTCAGAAACCAGCCACAATAATTACGAGTAGCAATCATCAGGCTCTCTGTGGAGTAACTCATCGAATCCTAACTACAAAGTAGTTACAGGTAAATATTTACTGAATACTCATGAGTATTCATTTAATGAATAACCAAAGTTTTCATACCTTATTCAATGAATGGACCAAAATGTTTTTTGCTCCAATATCCCTCAAATCTCTTTCAGCATCATACTTTAAATCATTTGAAACACTAAACCTGCAACAAAAAAAAGAAATACATAAAATAATGTCAGGTCTGACAGACACTTTAAAAGTAACAATAACCTGTGTGCTACTGCTGTGGTGTAGCAGGTTAAGCCTCCACTTCCAATGGCTCTATCAAATATGGGCATCAGTTCGAATCCCAGCTACTCCACTGCCTATCCAGTTCCCGGCTAATGAACGTGGAAAAGCAGCAGACAATGGCCCAAGTGCTTGGGCCCTTGTACCCATGTAGGAGACCCAAATGAGAGTTGCAGGCTCCTGGCTTTGGCCTGGCCCAGGCAGGGCTGTTGCAGCTATTTGGAAAGTGAACCAACACATGTTCAGATATCTGTCGCTCCCTCTCTCTGTAACTTTGCCTTTCAAAGTTTCATCCTGGTCTCCCTCATGAGTGCAGGGATCCAAGTACTTGGGCCATCTTCTGCTGCTTTCTCAGACACATTAGCAGAGAGCTGGATCCGAAGTGGAGCAGCCTGTACTTGAACTAGAACTCACATGGCATGCCAGCACTAGGTGGAAGCTAACCTACTATGCCACGCCTGCTCCCGAACAAAAATCTTTTAAAAAAATAACTTACTTGGGGCCAGCATTGTGGCATAACTGGTAAAGCCACCGCCCGCAGTGCTGGCATCCCATATGGGTGCCGGTTTGAGTCCGGCTGCTCCATTTCTGATCCAGCTCTCTGCTGCAGCCTGGGAAAGTAGTGAAGATGGCCCAAGTCCTTGGGCCCCTGCACCCTTGTAGGAGACCTGGAAGAAGCTCCTGGCTTCGGATCAGCCCAGCTCCAGCCATTGAAGCCATCTGGGAAGTGAACCAGAGGATGGAATCTCTCTCTCTCTGCCTCTCTGTAACTCTGCCTTTCAAATAAATAAGTCTTTAAAAAAAAAAAAAAAAAAAAAAAAGCTTACTGATAAAAATCGAATGCCACATGCTGAGTAATTCAAAAGCAAACCCTTCCCCACGGCTTGCATGCTTACCAGAGGGCCCTCTTCCTGCTCAGCAGGTAGTTCTCATAGATGATGCCTGCTATCGTCCGTCCTTTGCCTACCCCGGCACCATCACCTATCAAGAAGCCGGCACGGTCTCCATTGGGCAGGAACGTTTCATGTTGCTGAAAAAGATCAAGTGGGTGATTAATCCTTCGGACAGTCTGGCAATTAATCTTTCAGAGTTTTAGAAATACATATCTATTTCTACATAAATGACATAAAATTTAACTTTTTAGCAGATACTGTTGATTTACCATATTCTTTCCTGTTACATTCCATATACCATGTAACTATAAAGTTAAATTAGGATTACCTCACATCCATTCCAAAAATTGCATAATCAAATACACACTTTTACACCACCCATAAATATGATGGACAGCTGGCTACTTCGGACATTATGTACTTCACTGTGTCACCAGAATCCCTTCATGACAACATGCATGACTGACTGATACCGTCTCAGACCAAACAACAGCTCTGCTCTGGTAATTCTAGTATATTCAATCACCACCCCAGAGCGCAGCTGCACTCAAAATGTTTCCAACAAACAGTCACTTGTGTGTGTTGCATGCATTATCTATTGAACAGAATCCTATGAATTAAATATGTCAAAGGGCATATAAACATTTTTAAGTTATTCCTAGAAGCTCCAAAAAGGTTAAGACATTTTCATTTGCACTCCCTCCTATCATTGCTATACCTTAAAATTTCTAACATGTGACACTTCCTAGAGGGATGAGTGATGCCGGCAATCCCATATGTACGTTGGGTCAAGTTTCAGTTGCTCCACTTCTGAACCAGCTCCCTCCTGGCATGCCTAAGAAAGCAGTGGGAAACAGCCCAATTGCTTGGGATTCCGCACCCATGTGGGAGACCTGGATTAAGCTCTAGATGCCTGCTTTAGAGTGCTAAAGCCCCAGCTGTTGCAGCCATTTAGTTAGTAAATCAGCAGATGGAAGTTCTCTTAACTCTTCCAAATTAATAAACAGATCTTAGCAAAACAAAAACAGTGGCCAGCACAGTGGCATAGTAGGCCAAGCCTCCACCTACAGCGTTGGCATCCCATATGGTTGCCAGTTCATGTCCCAGCTGCTCCTCTTCCAAACCAGCTCTCTGCTATGGCCTGGGAAAGCAGTACAAGATGGACCAATTGCCTGGGCCCCTACACCCGCGTGGGAGACCCAGAAGCAACTCTTGGCTCCTGGCATCAGATCGGCCAAGCTCAGGCCATTGCGGCCATTTGGGGAGTGAACCAGCGTTTGGAAAACCTCTTTTTCTCTCTTTGACTATGCCTGTTAATTAAATAAATAAATGTTTAAAAAAAGAGAAAGTAAACAAGAATGTGACTGCTATAAAAGTCACATTTATATGTTGTTCATAAAATAAAAATGTGGGGCTGGCGCCGTGGCTCACTTGGTTAATCCTCCGCCTTGTGGCGCCAGCATCCCATATGGGCGCCAGGTTCTAGTCCCAGTTGCTCCTCTTCCAGTCCAGCTCTCTGCTGTGGCCCGGGAGGGCTGTGGAGGATGGCCCAAGAGCCTGGGCCCTGCACCCACATGGGAGACAAGGGAAGCACCTGGCTCCTGGCTTCAGATCGGCGCAGCGCTGGCCATGGCAGCCATTTGGGGGGGTGAACCATCGGAGGGAGGACCTTTCTCTCTGCCTCTCTAACTCTGCCTGTCAAAATTAAAATAAAAATAAATAAATAAATAAAAACGTACCACTAGGTCAAACAACTATGTAACAGACACTATGAGGGAAAGATAAACAATGTGTGTAACTCCCATATTATTACTACTTACCTGAGCAGCATATGTGACCGCCTCAAGCTGTAATGCTGACAACCAGCCATTGTCGATAGTTTCTTCAGAAATAGATGTTTTGTACCAAACATCAGGAGGAGTAACACTGGATAAAGAGCTAGTTTCCACTACAGCATCTGGGTGACGTAGGCCAATTTTCACTAAATGAAAATTTTAAAGCACTTCATTGTAATTACTTAAGTAATAACATTTCCGTTTTATAATACACTACAATATTCTTTGTCAGAGAAAACATTATCGTTCTACTATATTTGGCTTAGAGATTTGATAAAAAGATCTAGAATAAAACCATCTTAGTTAACATGACATTCTCCAGTAGTAACAGAACATAACACTATTCTAGGGAGGTTAACTTCACATTATTTAGTCAAACAATTAAGTACTCTGCAAGGAAAGTTTGGCTATAAAACTAAGCAGCAACTACTGCCTCCAAATATGCTATGTGTAGTGACCCACACACGTCTTCTGTTAAGGGTCAGACAGTAACGCTTCTAACTTTTTAGCCATCCAGTCTCTTAGAACCACTTCACCTGCTGCTGTAGATGGTGTAAAAGCTGCCAAAAGCAGTAAGGAAACCAATGAACATGCCTACATTCTAACAAAACTATACCTACAATGAACATGCCTACATTCTAACAAAACTATATCTACTAAAACATCATTTTTGAGACTTATTTTGAGGAAATCAGATTTAAAGGGTCATGGATAAACTGAATCTTTGGGAGGAGTTGGGGTGAGAGGAATTTAGATACCAACATAAAACACATTTTACTTTTTTATAAGATTTATATGAAAGGCAGAGTTACAGAGAAAAAGAGAGACCTTCCTTCCACTGGTTCACTCCGGAAATGGCCACAATGGCCCAGGCGGGGTCAGGCTGCAGCCTGGGAAATCCATGTAGGTCTCCTATATGGTTGGCATCGACCCAAGCACTTGGGTCATCTTCTGCTGCTTTCCCAGGTGCAGCAGCAGGGAGCTGGATCAGAAGTGGAGCAGCCTGGACTCCATTCGGAGCTCTTATGGTATGTTGACGTCGGAGGCTATAACTTAAACCACTGCACCACAATGCTGGCTCCTAAAACTTACTTTAAATGATTAGAAAAGAAAAGGATTTAGAGGTTCATATGTAGTTGTTAAACACCGTACTTCGGTTTAATTTAAAAGGTTTCATTGGGGCCGGTGCTGTCACATAGCGGGGAAAGCCACTGCCTGCAGTGCTGGGATCCCATATGGGCGCCAATTCAAGTCCTGGCGCTCCACGTCCGATCCGGCTCTCTGCTATGGCCTGAGAAAGCAGTGGAAGATGGCCCAAGTCCTTGGGCCCCTGCACCTGTGTGGGAGACCCAGAAAAAGCTCCTGGCTCCTGGCTTCAGATCGGCGCAGCTCTGGCCATTGTGGCCATATGGGGAGTGAACCAGCAGACGAAAGACCTCTGTTTCTTAGCCTCTCCTTCTCTCTGTTTAACCCTTGGACTTGCAAATAAATAAACCAATCTTAAAAAAAAAAAAAAAAAAAAAAAAGTGTTATTTGGGGTCAGCACTATAGTGCAGTGGATTAAGGCTCTGGCAAGTAGTGCCAGCATCCCACAGGGGCACCAGTTTGAGTCTTGGCTTCTCCACTTCAGATCCAGTTCCCTAATATGCCTGGGAAAGCAGCAAAAGATGGCCCAAGTCCTTGGGCCCCTGTGCATTGGAGACCTGGAAAAAGTCCCTAGCTCCTGGCTTTGGATTGGCTCAGCTCCAGCTGTTGCAGCCGTTTGGGGAGTGAACTGGCAAATAGAAGACCGACCCACCCCCGGTCTCTATCTCTAAAACTGGCTTTCAAATAAATAAAAATAAATCTTAATAAATAAATATATAAGAGGTATTATTACTGGGGTCAGTGTTGTAGGCCAGTGGGTTAAGCCAGCGCTTACAACACTGGCATCCAACATCAAGTGCCAGTTCAAGCTCAGGGCTGTTCTGTTTCTAATCCAGCCCCTCCCTAATGCACCTGAGAAAGCAGCAGAAGATAGCCCAAGTCCTTGGGCAATTACTAGCATGGGAGACCCATAATGAGTCCCGTGCTCCTGGTTTCAGCCAGGCCCAGCCCTGACTACTGCAGAGACCTAGGGAGTCAATCATTGTATGGAATACCACTCTCTCCCTTTATCTCAATAACTCTGTATTTCAAATTAAAAAAAAAAAAAAAAAATCAGCTAACAGTATAGGGAGGAGTTAAGTTCAAGAGGCACTGGGAAATCTTTTGCTCATTTGATCATTCCCTGAGACATACATTTTATAGGCATATATTCTGCATAGGTCTCGGCATGACCCATTTCTTCTTCATCCTCTTCCTCGGGCTCATCATCCTCCTTTACAACAGGGACCTTCTGCAACAGAGAAAAAGTACAATCAATCCAACTCCAGAGTCAGCAGACCTGGCCAACACACAAGAAGACTTCTGTAAAACTACAACCTCCGGGCTGGTACTGTGTCACAGTGGGTGAGACCGCCGCTTGCAACACCAGTATCCCATAAGGGTGACAGTTCCAGTCCTGGCTGCTCTGCTTCCAACCGAGCCCTGCTCATGGCCTGGGAAAAGCAGTGGAAGCTGGCCCAAGTATCTGGGACCCTGCCACCCACATGGATGACCTGGATGGAGCTCTAGCTCCAATGGCTCTGGCTTGGCCAAGGCTTGACAGTT
Organism: Oryctolagus cuniculus; assembly: GCF_964237555.1. Lineage (NCBI taxonomy): Eukaryota > Metazoa > Chordata > Mammalia > Lagomorpha > Leporidae > Oryctolagus > Oryctolagus cuniculus. The sequence continues at coordinate 6,002,765 of NC_091452.1, read as the reverse complement.
GTGGCCATCTGGAGAGTGAACCAGTAGATGGAAAATCTATGTAACTCTTTCGAATGAATAAATAACTCTTAAAAACACAATGTGCCCAGGCCGGTGCCATGGCTCACTTGGTTAATCCTCTGCCTGCAGCACCGGCACCCCATATGGGTGCTGGATTCTGTCCCGGTTGCTCCTCTCCCAGTCCAGCTCTCTGCTGTGGCCAGGGAAGGCAGTGGAGGATGGCCCAAGTGCTTGGACCCTGCACCCACATGGGAGACCAGGAGAAACACCTGGGTCCTGGCTTTGGATCAGCGTGATGTGCCAGCCATGGCGACCATTAGGGGAGTGAACCAATGGAAGGAAGACCTTTCTCTCTGTCTACGTCTATAACTCTACCTGTCAAAACAAAACAAAACAACAAAACCCACAATGTGCCCCTCTTTAACTCTGCCATCTAGCTCCCACCTGGTGACTGGCCTGCCCCTCCAGTGGTAAACATGCACAATGACAGCCGGCTCCGCCCCTTGGTCTTCCACTCACACCACCTAAAACTAATTTCCTTTCAGCACTGCCCACAACCCCCACTCCGAACCTTCTCTCTCCCCACGTCAATCATTTTCTTCATCCCACCTCCAGGACTAGGAAAGAGCAAGGGTGCAGGGGACAGGGGCTGGCAGCCTTAGCATCGTCTACACTATCAGAGCAGTTGTTTCAGTTAAGCTCCACCTGCATTCTTACCTCAGATTCTAAAACCAAAACCCACAACACTGAAGCCTAAAAGCTGCTCTGAGTAAAGAATTTCCTCAGATGTTTATGTCTCCACAGACCAGCAGTCACACGGATGACCTGACAATTTCCTCTCCAAACACTGGCACAATGGAGATTCGCAAATGGGAGCTATTATCAATTGCACCAAGAAAACAGGAGTAAAGCAAGACCGTCCCCTGAAAGCAAGTGAACAGTCACCACAGTTAACGTTCCCTTGTCCTTTTCCACAGAACCTTAACGGGGTACAAGTACACTGAAGCTACGCTGAAAGCCAGAACAGCAGAGGAGGAGGAAAACACAGTTGATTTTGTCATGGCAATGGGAGACAGGTGTCCACTAATGGGTTAGGGTGCTGACTGAGGTCCCCGCGTCCCATGCTGAAGTGTCTGCATTTGCGTTCTATCTCTGCTCCCAGTTCCAACTTCCTGCTACAGTGCACTGAGGGAACGGTGCTGTGACACAGCAGGTAAAGCCACCGCCTGCAGTGCCGACATCCCATATGGGCACCAGCACAAGTCCCAGGTGCCCCACTTCCCATCCAGCTCTCTGCTATGGCCTGGGAAAGCAGTGGAAGATGGCAAGTCCTGGGCCCCTGCACCCACATGGGAGACCCAGAAGAAACTCCTGGCTCCTGGCTTCAGGTGAGCACAGCTCTGGCCATTGTGGCCATCTGGGGAGTGAACCAGCAGATGGAAGACCTCTCTCTCTCTCGTTCTCTGCCTCTCCTTCTCTCTGTGTAACACTGACTTTCAAATAAATAAATACATCGTAAGAAAAAAAAAAGACACAATTTGTGATGCCAGCATCTCATATCTGAATGCTCTGCTTTCAATTCAGCTTCCTGCTAATGTGTCTCGGAAGGCAGTAGAAAGTGGCCCAATTACCTGGGCCCTTGCACCCCAAAAGATCGGGATGGAATTCCTCCTGGCTTTGGCTTCAGTGTGTCTCGGCCCTGGCTGCTACAGTCATTCAGGGAGTGAACCAGTGAATAAAAGACCCCTTTCTCTTTCAAACCAATAAATAAATATTTTTTTATACATAAAATGCATCCTTAGATGCAGCAGGTGATGTCTCAAGTACTCGGGTCCCTGCCATCAATGGAAGAGGCAGTGTTCCCAGCTTCTACCTCCAGCCTGGCCCAACCTCAGCTTTTGTGTGCCTTTGGCGAGTGAATCAGGTGAATGGGAGATTTCTCTTTCTCACATCTGAAAATAAACGCATGGAAATTAAGATAAAAGAAAAAAGCCGGCGCCGCAGCTCACTAGGCTAATCCTCCGCCTTGTGGCGCCGGCACACCGGGTTCTAGTCCCGGTCGGGGCGCTGGATTCTGTCCCGGTTGCCCCTCTTCCAGGCCAGCTCTCTTCTGTGGTCCGGGAGTGCAATGGAGGATGGCCCAAGTGCTTGGGCCCTGCACCCCATGGGAGACCAGGAGAAGCACCTGGCTCCTGCCATCGGATCAGCGCGGTGCCTAGCCGCAGTACACTGGCCGTAGTGTGCCAGCCGCGGCGGCCAATGGAGGGTGAACCAACGGCAAAGGAAGACCTTTCTCTCTGTCTCTCTCTCTCACTGTCCACCCTGCCTGTAGAAAAAAAAAAAAAGCTGCCAATGAGAAGCACACATTTATCCTAGTGGTTAGGACAGCCGTGTCCCACAGCAGTGCACCAGGCCTGCTCCCCAGCTCCTGCTCTCAATCCAACTTCCTGCTAACGCAGGTACTGGAGGCAGCGGCAACAGCTCCAATAACTGGGTTCCTTCCACCCATGGCAGAGATTATTGTGTAGATTGTGTATCCAGCTCCCAACTTGGGCCTGACCCACCTGATCCCTGGGACTATCTGCAGAGTGAATCAGTAGATGAAAGATCTTTCAAATAACTTTGTCTTTAAAAAAAAAAATTACTGGAGTATATTTGGAAACAGTTGGTAATACTGAAAGGCCACAAAATCTGGGGCTGGACAAATAACATGTATTTATTTATTTGAGAGGCATCACCTGCTGCCTCCCTCGGTGCACATTAGCAGGAAGCGAGACTGGGAACAGAGTGGAGCCCGGCACTCAGTCAGGGCATGCACAGACCCCAAGCTGCCATCTCAACCACTTGGACAAATTCACTCCACAAGCGATATTTCTATGCCAGGTGGATGTGGTGGGGAGGGCAGCTGATATCAAAGATTATTTGGGGTGAGGAAAACTTCGGTTCCTAAAAAATGATACCCAACACAGCACATACTCACGATCCAACTACAGAAAACATAGTAAGTGGAGAAGGTGGGCACAGGGTGGTCAGGTATTCCTATCTTATAAGGGAACTTGAAAATTAGAATTTTTTTGTCAGCAACAAATTCAGAATTCTTCAAAATACTCCAGAGGCCAAATAAAACACATCTGCCAACGAGTTATGCTCCACAGGATACCAGTTTGCAATCTGTTAGATGTTTCTTAATTGTGACGCTAATAGCAAATCTTTGGGTTTATTATGGGCAAACTGTTAAATGGCTTAAAGAAAACGGAATTTTCAGTTTCCAAGTCAACTTCCAGGAACTGTTGGTACCACCCACCAGAACTGCAGGCCCAGCTCCATCCCCTCAAACTGCCTGTGGCACTTTCACATGCCAGCATCGTTTCTCTCCCTTTCTCCTCACCGGTTCCTGATCTCAGAATCCCCGTATTTGTATCCCTATCTACCTCCCCTTAGATCGCTAACCCGCTCTCTGATCTTCCTCTCCCCACCCATCCTGAATCGACAGCTGGCCTCTCTGCTACCAGAGGCTTCTCTGAGTGTGGGGCCAGCACTGTGGCATAGCAGGTAAAGTTGCCACCTGCGGAGCTGGCACCCCATATGGGATCCAGTTTCAGTCTTCCATCCACTGGTTCACTCCCCGAATGGCTGCTATAGCCAGTGCTACGCCGATCCAAAGCCAGGAGCCAGGTGCTTCTTCCCGGTCTCCCATGCAGGTGCAGGACCCAAGCACTTGGGCCATCCTCCACTGCACTCCCGGGCCACAGCAGAGAGCTGGCCTGGAAGAGGGGCATCGGGGACAGAATCTGGCGCCCCGACCGGGATTAGAACCCAGTGTGCTGGCGCCGCAGGCGGAGCATTAGCCTAGTGAGCCGCGGCGCGCCTCTAATAACTTTAGCTGTAACATAGACCTTAGGAGAAAATCTCTAAATCAAATCTTACATCCTGGAAATACTTTAACTATACCATTTATACATTTGACTATGGATTCTAAAGCAATTAAACTGCCTTTATTCAAAATGGTATCAGGAGGCAGCTAATTCTAGTTACTAGCCTCGCCAATGGTAAGTTACGGTTACATTTATCACTATATTTCCTTAAACCCTGAGCACTAAGATCCAGTATTTCCTCAACACTAAGGATTTATTTCAGATGCTTCAGTGCAAAATCTGTTGGAAAAAAAAAAAATCAAGGTTGTCTTCCACTAACATTTTGAAGAACCTTCACGGTGATCCAATATTTTCACATTGTGTTTTATCACAATGATCAGGTAAAACTCAAAGAAAAGATGTCAATACTGCATGCAACACCACTTCATATCAAAATGAGCAAATCTCAGGGGCCAGGACTCATGCTATGGCATAGTAAGTTAAGATTGTGCCTGTGGTGCCGCCATCCCATAGGGTTACTGGTTCAAGCCCAGCTGCTCCTCTAATCCAGCCTCCTGCTAACGGCCTGGAAAAGCTGTAGAGGATGGCCCAAATGCCTGGGCCCCTGCACCCATCTGGGAGACCCTGAGAAAGCTCCTGGCTTCAGATCAGAACAGCTCTGGCAGTTGCAGCCAACTGGGGAGTGAGCCAGCGAATCAAAGACCTCTCTCCCTCTGCCTCTCCTTCTCTCTCTTTGTAACTCTTTCAGATACATTAGATAGATAGCTAAGCAAATCTGATGGGTCAGCAGGTAAAGCCTGCAGTGCTGGCATCCCACATGGGCAATGGTTGAAGTCCCGGCTGCTCCGCTTCTGATCCAGCTCACTGTTGATGTGCCTGGTAGAGCAGGAAAAGATGGCCCAAGTGCTTCGTCCCTTGCCATCCACAAGGGAGGCCCAGTCTGGCTTTAGCCTGGACTAGTTCCAGCCACTGTAGCCATTTAGGGAGTGAATCAGCAGATAAAAGATTTCTCTGTCTCACCCTAACTCTAGAGCTTCTCAAATAAGTAAATCTTTCAAAAAGAAAAAAAAAGTTTTAATTACCCTGCTTAATAGGTATTAACTCTACGGCCGGCGCCGTGGCTCTCTTGGTTAATCCTCCACCTGTGGTGCCGGCATCCCATATGGGCGCCGGATTCTGTCCCGGTTGCCCCTCTTCCAGTCCAGTTCTCTGCTGTGGCCCGGGAGGGCAGTGGAGGATGGCCCAAGTGCTTGGGCCCTGCTCCTGTATGGGAGACCAGGTGGAAGCACCTGGCTCCTGGCTTCGGATCGGTGCAGCGCCGGCCATAGTAGCCATTTGGGGAGTGAACCAACGGAAGGAAGACCTTTCTCTCTGTCTCCCTCTCTCACTGCCTATAACTCTACCTGTCAAATAAATAATAAACAACTCTACTGAAGTTTAAGCTTACTTACTAGTCTTTAGGAGTAACCCCCTTCACACAAGGAAATTTTTCTGAAGGATGTTCTAGAGTAGTTGTCAATTAGTATACTTTCCTAAGATACAAAAACAAGTTAGTTATTTGAAACTTACCATAGTTGGGGAAAAACTCCTCATTTTCATGTCATTTATCCAGATTCTTGCTACTTCTTTGTTAGAAGACTCTTTCTTTACTGTACCATTGCTTACATCAGCTGAGGGGGAAAAGTCAATTTACACTTTAGAAGAAAACCTCAATTTATTTTCCCATCACTTAACAAGTCAGCAGTGTTTATGCATTTCACAAACCAGAGAAGATTAATCTGTTCACTGTTACACATAAACACTGTTACACATAAACATGAAAAACATCCAAAGCTAGGTATTTTGTTGGATATAGAAACATAACTTTAGAGAACAAGAAACCCAGAAGCAAATTTGTGCATAAAAGATTTGAAAAATTATTAATTAGAGGACATTGAGGTCGTCTGGGGAGTGAGTGAACCAGCAGATGGGAGACCTCCCTCCCACCTTCCCTCCCTATGTGTAACTCTGAGTTTCAAAAAAAAAAAGAAAAAAAAGAAAATCTTAAAAAAAAAAAAAAGTTATGCCTTTATTTGAAAATTATTTATTTATTTATTGATTTATTTCAAAGGCAGTTTTACAGAGAGGAGAGGAGAGAGAGAGAGGTCTTCCATCCACTGGTCCACTCCCCAGATGCCGGCAACTGCTGGAGCTGCATCAGTCTGAAGGCAGGAGCCAGGAGCTTCCTCAGGGTCTCCCATGTGGGTGCAGGGGCCCAAGGACTTGGGCAATCGTGTACTGTTTTCCCAGGCCATAGCAGAGAGCTGGATCAAAGTGGAGCAGCTGGGACTCGAACTGGCACTCATATGGGATGCCAGCACTGAAGGCGGCGGCGTTACCTGCTATGCCACACCGCCAGTCCCATGAAAGCCCCTCATTTACAAATGACAAGTTCCTTACTGAATCCAAGGACTCTAAGAAAACACCTGCTGACCATCCTCAACTCTTCCAAGAGCTTTCCAGACGTCACCCTGCACCTCAGCCAGGTGAGGTGGGGCCACCATCCTGAACTCCACACAGGAAAAATCAGTCCTAAGACAGCTAGAATGACTTCCATCCAGTACCTGGATGCCAGGTTGCCTAAGTTCAGCACAATGACCTTGAGACAACAGCCACAGGAACACAACAGGTACTCAAAGTTAACGATGGCGCTAGTGACAAAGTTGGTTCTGTGTTGTCTTACACACTTCTTGTTCACTCCTCTGTAAGGTACTTTACTTTCTACTTTAAAAACACAAGCACAGGACAATTCAGCCTAGCAGTTAAGAGGCCCACATCAGAGGCCCCGGGGTTCAACACCTGGCTGGGCTCCTGACCACACCTGCCTGCCACTCAGACCCCAAGAGGCAGCAGTGATTGTTCCAGTTTTCCTGCCATCTACATGGAGAACACAGATTCAGTTCCTTTACCCACGCTGGCCGGGCAGAACAGGCAACGAAAAAGTCACTACAGAAGTGAAGAAACCCACATTCTTTATGCATTAATAAATTTTTAAAAAGGTACAATCATATCATTGAGTGTTTTTCCTTTTGAATATAGACCTTGGGCCTGGTGTTGTAAATCTACAGTCTATGATGCCAGTATCCCATATAGGTGCAAGTTCTAGTCCCAGCTGCTCCACTTCCAATCCAGCTTCCTGCTAACACCTGGGAAAAGCCACAAAAGATGACCCAAGTACATGAGACCCTGGCCCTTGTGTGGGAGACCTGCATGAAGCTCCTGGCACCAGCCTGGCCCAGCTCTAGCTGTTACAGCCATCTAAGGAGTGAACCAAAGGATGGAAGTTCTCCTTTTTTTTTTTTTTTTTTTTTTTTTTTGACAGGCAGAATGGACAGTAAGAGAGTAAGAGAGTGAGAGAGTGAGTGAGAGAGAGAGAGAGAGACAAAGGTCTTCCTTTACTGTTGGTTCACCCTTCAATGGGCGCTGTGGCCAGTGCACCGCGCTGATCTAAAGCCAGGAGCCAGGTGCTTCTTCCTGGTCTCCCATGCAGGTGCAGGACCCAAGCACTTGGGCCATCCTCCACTTCACTCCCGGGCCACAGCAGAGAGCTGGCCTGGAAGAGGGGCAACCGGGACAGAATCCGGCACCCCGACCGGGACTAGAACCAGGTGTGCTGGCACCGCAAGGCGGAGGATTAGCCTATTGAGCCGCCGGCCATCTTCCTCTCTTTCAAATAAGTATGTCTTAAAAAAAATAATAACAATTAAATCTCACAAAGTATTATGGATTAGAAAGTGGTGATGGCTACACCTCACTAATTTGCTAAAGTCCAATGCGTTGCTCAAATTAACAGAGTGAATGTTAAATGAATGATATCTCAATAAAACTGCTTTGCAGCAGGTACTGTGGCACAGTGGGTTAAGCTGCCACTTTAACGCCTACACATCCACTCCTGTATATCCTAGCATTGTGCCTGCTCAAGTCTCAGCTATTCCACTTCCACCCAGTTCCCTTCTAATCAACCTGGGAAAGCAGTGGAAGATGGCAAGTACTTGAGTTCCTGCCACTTACAAGGAGATCCAGAGGGAGTTCCTGGTTCCTAGGGCCAGCCAGGCCCAGCCCCAGCTGGGGAGGACTTCTTGAGTAAACAGAAGATACCTCTCTCTCTCTTCCTCTCCATCATTTTTTCAAATAAATTTTTTTTTTTAAAAAAAGATGTATCTTACTTATTTGAAAGACAGAGGAGTTACAAAGAGAGGTAGAGACAGTCTTCCATCCGCTGGTTCACTCTCCAGATGGTCACAACAGCCAGAGCTGCGCCGATCCAAAGGCAAGAGCCAGGTGTTTCTCCCAGGTCTCCCACATGGGCACCAGGGCCCAAGGACTTGGGCCATCCTCAACTGCTTTCCCAGACAACAGCAGAGAGCTGAATCGGAAGAGGAGCAGCCGGGACCAGAACCAGTGCTCACATGGGATGCTGGAGCCTCAGGCCTCGAATCTTTAAAACAAATAAAACCGGGGCAGGCACTGTGGTGTAGCAGGTAAGAGCTGCGAGCTGCAATGCTGGCATCCCATATGAGTGCCAGGTTGAGTCCTGGTTGCTCCACTTCTGATCCAGCTCACTGCTAATGTGCATGGGAAACCAGCAGAAAATGGCTCAAATACTTGGACCCCTGCACCCATGTTTAAGACACATAAGAAGCTACTTGCTCCTGACTTCAGATCGGCCTGGCTCCAGCTATTGTGGCCATTTGGGGAGTGAACCAGCAATTGGAAGATCTCCCTTTCTAACTCTACCTTTCAAATAAATAAATAAATCTTAGAAGCAAATCCTTTAAAAATACACCTGGACACACTTACCAAGCAGAAAGTTGATATTACTGAAAACACACTTACTAGCTGCCGTGGCAACTGGCTGCGCAATATTAGGAGGTGGCTTCAGCTTCATGAGTTCATTCAGACTGTTATTTTTGAGCAGATCCTTCAGCTGAACCTGGTCTTTTGAAGGAGCAGAGGTCACTGCATTTCGGACTGCTGGTGCTGAGACTGACGGGCGTGTGTTTGCAGTAGTCTGGACAAATTTTGTTAAAGTGATGGTTTGCCTATTGGTTGTCACAGGTGGTGTTTTAGTCATCACAATTGTAGATCCCAAGGTCGGAAGCTGATTTATTTGATTGAGCACAAAAGTCGTAGTAGATGGAGGCTGCTGCTGAGAAAACAAACAAAGCATGTGACCCCCTTACCTCTAACTTAACCCAAGAGCATGGGACACCGCTTTAAGCCTAAAATTGATTTTATTCTTGCCTGACTATTGGCATTTCATTTCTAATTTTCTTATAATTACCTACAAACTACCAAATCAAAACACAATGTTGAGGAAAAGAAGGTATAGCAGTAGTGTGACATCTGATATAACCACCAGGGTCAGCAAGCAGAAAATGGAACTATCCCCAGCTCACTGTGATGAACAGCAAAGTAGCCCTAACAACAGAAGGCCTAGGGACAGGGAGAATTCCCAGGGTCAGTGCTGCCAACCAGTCGAGACAACTGCATGCAAAGCTCTGAAGCCTGGAGGCCTGTGCTTTCCTGAAGGCCACTCCCCCTCTAAGAATCCCACAACTCCTGTCAAAGTGTACAACTGAAAACAGCAAAAACAACCAGTTTTAAATTCCTATGTTATAAAAACAACGAAGATAGGTAAGCAAGACATTGGTGGTAATGCAGGTGCTATCTCAGCATACAACAATGTACACAGCACTTTATTTTTTATTGGGAATGTAAAGTGGGAAGAAAACTAAAATTTAAAAAAAAAAGATGCTGACTTGAAAATAATGTTATCTGTGAATATACACACAACTAGGATGTTTTATAAATTTAAGTCTATTTCTACCTTATTTCCTCCTCAAACTATTTTTACATGGCTCCATTAACAAGTCTTCTAGATTACACTTTTCAATAAAAGCCTCAATAATAGGGGCTGGTGTTGTAGAGCAGTGGGTTAAGCTGCCGCCGGCATCGCCTGCACCTCGTATTGGAACACTGCATATCGGAGCGTAGGTTCACAGCCTGTCTGCACTGCCCTCAATCCAGCTCCCTGCTAATGCTGGCAAAGAAAGCAGCAGAAGATGGCTCAAGTACTTGGGTTTGTGGCACCCACGAGGGAGACCCAGATGAAGTTCTAGGCCCCCGGTTTTGGCCTGGAATAGCCCCAGCTGTTGGGGCTTTTGGGGATTCAACCAGAGAATGGAAGATCTTTTGTCTCTTTGCCTTTCAAATAAATAAGCCATTAAAATAAAACTCTCAATAATAACTACCATAAATTATCAACTTTGAACTAAACAGTTTTTGTTTAGTGATTTTATACCACTAGACTTCAGTTATTAATTCCCATGTTTAAGGTAATTAAGGTAAAAAATGAACTCTATATTTAAAGTAAAACTATAGGTATCACATAAAAGGCCAAAAAACAAAAGCAGAAATAAGTAAGTAAAAATGAACAGTGGAGGCGGCGCTGCAGCTCACTAGGCTAACTTCCGCCTTGTGGCGCCAGCACACCGGGTTCTAGTCCCGGTCGGGGTGCCGGATTCTGTCCCAGTTGCCCCTCTTCCAGGCCAGCTCTCTGCTGTGGCCAGGGAGTGCAGTGGAGGATGGCCCAAGTGCTTGGGCCCTACACCCCATGGGAGACCAGGATAAGTACCTGGCTCCTGCCATCGGATCAGCGCAGTGCGCCGGCCGCGGCAGCCATTGAAGGGTAAACCAACAGCAAAAAGGAAGACCTTTCTCTCTGTCCACTCTGCCTGTCAAAAAAAAAAAAAAAAAAAAAAGAACAGTGGGATAAAGGTGAATTTCCTAAATAGGTGCAATAAATAATCTCAAAAAACTGTTGTGATTTTAATTTTCCTTTGCTAAACATACTTGCCTAGAGAGTGACAGAAATGTTTTATAGAGTAGAAGGGTAACAGTAAGATATTTGGAAAGTAGCAAAAATAAACTAGGGAGACACAGGGCGGCACTGTGGAGCAGCAGGTTATGTCGCAGCTGGTGAGCGCTGGCTGGAGCTCCGCCTGCTCAGCTTCTGCTCCGGGCACCTGGCGAGGCAGTGGAGAATGGTGCACCAACGGCACCAACATGGGAGACCTGTTTGGAGTTCCTGGCTCCCAGCTTTGGCCTGGCCCACACTTGGCTGTTGTGGCCATTTGGGGAGTGAACCAGAGAATAGAATATCTATTCCTCTGCCTTTCAAATAAATGAATGAATAAATAAATCTTTAAAACAAAACAAAACCTTGGGGACATAACTATTTCCTACTCCATGTTGTTTTTTTTTTTAACTGTAATCCTAAAATATGCTAGAAGCAATGTGCCACGGAAACAGTTCTTACCCTCATATTTAACAGTGCTGAAGGAGGGACAGCCTCTGGTTCTTGTTTAACAGGAACTGCTGCTTCAGTCTCCAAACCCAGTTCTAACGCATTCAGGGGCACAGACTGCAGGGAAAACACCATCAGAGAAAGGAAGGAGGTCAGTGAGCTCTGCTTCAACAGCAAGAGTTGCATTTTACTTAAACAAAAACGTCACACTGTACGTTCAGGCTGAATGTGAAATCACCAATACCAGACTGAACGCTAACAACCTTTACAGGCACTGAATCTCCAATAAACTATGCTCACGACAGAATCTTATCTTTGTTTTCAGAGAGGATGTACAGTAAAGTCAAACTCTGTCCCTGCATCCCATATGGGTGCTGGTTCAAGTCCTGGATGTTCCACTTCTGCTCCAGTTCCCTGCTAATGTGCCTAGGAAAGCAACAGAAGATATCCCGAGTGCTTGGGCCTCTGTACCCGTGAGGGAGACCTTGAAGAAGCTCCTGAGCCACCCAGCTCCAGCCATTGCAGCCATTTGGGGAGTAAACCAGAGGATGAAGATCTTGGTCTCTCCCTCTCTAACTCAGCCTCTTAAATAAATAAATAAACCTTAAGAAATAAAAGACAGCTATAAAGGAGATAATGATCCACAAACACCAAACAATTCATCTTCAGCTATTTGGGGCGTGAACCAGTTGATGGAGGCCCTCTCTGTCTCTACCTCTCTCTGTAACTGTCTTCCAGATAAGTAAAAGACAGAAAATGATGTCCTGGGCCTGCGCTGTGGCGCAGGTTAAGCACATGCCTGTGATTCTAGCATTCTATGTAAGAGAGCTGGGGACGGGGCCCGCGCCATGGCACAGCGAGTAAAGCCAAGCCTAAGGTGCCAGCATTCCATACTGGCACCAGTTCAAGTCCCAACTGCTCCACTTCCAATCCAGCTCCCTGCTAATGCTCCTGGAAAGCAGTGGAAGATGGCCCAAGTGCTTGGGCCCCGCACTCACATGGGAGACCTGGAAGAAGCTCCTGGCTGCTCCTTGCCCCCAACATGGGAGACATGGATGGAGTTCCAGGCTCCTGGCGCAGCCCAAGTTATTGTAGCTATCTGGGGAGTGAACTAGCTGATGAAAGATTTCTCTCACTCTGTCTCTTCCTTCTGTCTGTTTTCAAATAAATCTTTTTTTTTAAAGGGGGGGTTTCCTTGCAAATATCTCCCTCATGAAAGAACAACACTCAACCTAAAAATAACAGTCACAAGTATATTTAAAAGTAAGTTTTACAAATATTCACTTAAGTGGAGATTATGAATTAATAAAATATACCAGGACTGGCGCTGTGGTGTAGCAAATAAAGCTGCCAGCCGCCTGCAGTACTGGCATCCTATATGGGTGCCAATTCGAGTCCCGGCTGCTCCACTTCCGATCCAGCTTTCTGCTATGGCCTGGTAAAGCAGTAGAAGACGGCCCAAGTCCTTGGAACCCTGCATCCCTATGGGAGACCTAGAAGAAGCTCCTGGCTTAGCATCAGCACAGCTCTGGCCATTGTAGCCAACTGGGGAGTGAACCGGTGGATAGAAGACCTTTCTCTCTCTCTCTCTCTCTCTCTCTGCCTTTCCTTCTCTTGTGTAACTATGACTTTCAAATAAATAAATCTTTTAAAAAAATATCCCTGGAGCAGATGTAGTGGTACAGTGAGTAGGTTAAGTTACTGCTTGAGAAACCTGCATCCCATATCTGAATGGCCGTTCAGTGTCAGATACTCCACTTCCAACCCAACTTATTGCTAATCTGTCCTGGGAGGCCCCTGCCAACCATGAGAGAGAATCAGATGGAGTTCTGGGCACCTGGCTTCAGCCTGGCCCAGCCCTGGATGTCACAGCCACATGGGGAGAGAACTTTTAATAGAAGAAAATACATAAACATTTTGGGGGGGAACCTACTCCTTAACAGAGCCTATGGAAAACCCTTACCTGCTGAACTGGTGGAGTGGGTGTTGGAGTTCCAAGTCCCGCATCTCCACCATCAATATCAAAGAGGTCATTTGGGCTAATTCCACTCTCACTCAAAGCAGCAAGCAGTAAATCTTGCCCTGGTTCCACCATCTTTAAAAAAAAAATTAAATATTAACATAAAAATTGAAGTGACATGTGTTCCTCTTACCAGGTCTATTCATTCAGTATTTATCAAGAACTTGGTGTTAGGCAAAATATAAGAGAACTATTCTCTGTTCTCCAGAAGCTCATACAGAAACAGAGGACAGAAAAGTAGGTAACCACAGCAAGAGTGTATTTCATGCCTAAAAGTACTGTGAGACAAATGACGATGGAGCAGATCACACCTGCGCAGGCACTCCTAAGAACTACAGCTGGAGCAACTACATAGGTATGAACACTCGGGACAGAAGCAAAGGGTCTCACGCAGGAGATGCAGGTATCATCCACAGCTCTGTCCACCATCCTGGGGGGGGTGTCATTCAAATCTTGGGGTATTACAGGTTACCAAAGGGTTTTTAGATGGAGAACTGCTTGAGACAGATCTGAGATTTAGATTACTCAAAAGCAATGTGGGGGGTCTGCACTGCAGTGGGGAAAGCCACCGCCTGCAGTGCCGGCATCCCATATAGGCTCCGGTTCTGGTCCCAGCTGCTCCCCTTCCGATCCAGCTCTCAGCTATGGCCTGAAAAAGCAGAAGATGGCCCGAGTCCATGGGCCCCTGCACCCGTGAGGGAGAGCTGGAAGAAGCTCCTGGCTTAAGAACAGCGCAGCACCGCCATTGTGGCGATCTGGGGAGTGAACCAGCGGATAAAGACCTCTCTCTGCCTTTGCGTCTCCATAACTCTGCCTCTCAAGTAAATAAATAAATAAATAAATCTTGGAAAAACTGAAAGGGAAAGTAAAACCAGAAACAGGAAGACACCACAGAAAACTATTCCAGGGGCCAGCGCTGTGGAGTAATGGTTTAAAGTCACAGCCTGTAGCACCAGCATCCCATATGGGTGCCGGTTCGAATCCCAGCTGCTCCACTTCCAATACAGCTCCCTGCTGTAGCCTGGGAAAGCAGAGGATGGCCCAAGCGCTTGGGCCTCTGCACGCACGTGGGAGACTTGGAAGAAGCTCCTGGCTCCTGCTTTTGGATCAGCACAGCTCCAGCCGCCACAGAATCTGGGGAGTGAACCAGCGGATGCATGACCTCTCTCCCTCTCTCTCCCTCCCTCCCACCCCCTCCCCCCCACCTCTCCTTCTCTCTGTGTAACACTGATTTTTAAATAAATAAATACATGCTTTTAAAAAAGATTCAACCACTATTAAAAAAATAAAAACAAAAGCAAAACAGTGTTCCAGCAGAGCAGAGCAGAGGAGAGATGATGTTATAACCACAGGGAAGAGAGACAAAGAGGGAGTGACTTCCAGGACACTCAGGAGGAAGAATCTACCCACCGGACTTGGTGGAAGGAGTATGAAGCACATCAGCGCAGCTCCGGCCACTGCAGCCAACTGGGGAGTGAACCAGTGGATGAAAGACCTCTCTCTCTCTCTGCCTCTCCTTCTCTCTCTGTGTAACTCTGACTCTCAACAAATATAATCCTAGGAGCCAGAACAACATAGTCTACCACGAAAATGGATTTTTACCCATTTTACAAAAAGGAAAAAAGAAACCTAACAGGCTTTCTCAATTTTAACTTTCCTCATTAATTTCATTGAAATAATTTACTTAACAAAAATACTTCAAAAAACTGTGAAAATGGAATTAAAAGTATATTCTGATGCAAAAAAAATCCAGGAATCCATGAATACAAGGCATCTTCAAAAATCCATGGGAGGGTCCAACACTGTGGCTTGGTAGGTTAAACCTCTGCCTGCCGCGCCAGTTCGAGTCCAGCTGCTCTACTTCTTTTTTTTTTTTTTTTAAGTTTTTTATTTATTATTTTGAGAGGTAGTGTTACAGACAGTGAGGGGGAGAGACAGAGAAAGGTCTTCCATCTGCTGGCTCACTCCCCACATGGTTGCAACAGCTGGAGCTGTACCAATCCCAATCCGAAGCCAGGAGCAGGTGCTTATTCCTGGTCTCCCATGGGAGTGCAGGGGCCCAAGAATTTGGGCCATCTTCTACTGCATTCCCAGGCCACAGCAGAGAGCTGGATCAGAAGTGGAGCAGGGTCCAATGCCATGGCGCAGTAGGTTAATCCTCTGCCTGCGGCACTGGCATCCCATAGGGGCGCCGGTTCTAGTCACGGCTGCTCCAGACCTCTGTTTCTCCCTATCTAACTCTGCCTCTCAAATAAATAAATCTCAAAAGAAAAATTTGGGGGCAGAGGCTGACGCTGTGGCACAGTGGGTTAAGTACCTGCCTACAGTGCCAGCATTCCATACGGGCACTAGTTCAAGTCCCAGCTGTTCCACTTCCAATCCAGCTCCCTGCTGATGGCCTGGGAATGCAGTGCAGGATGGCCCAGGAAGGGGCTCCTGGTTCCTGGCTTCAGATCAGCTCAGCTCCAACAGCCACCTGGGGAGTGAACCAGCAGATAGAGGACCTCTCTCTCTGTCTGTAACTCTGCCTCTCATGCAAATAAATAAATTTAAGATTATTTGAAAGAGTTACACAGAGAAGGAGAGGCAGAGAGGCAGAGAGACAGAGAAAGTTCTTCCAACTGCTGGTTCACTCCCCAATTGTCCCCAATGGCCAGAGCTGTGCAGAACCAAAGCTAGGAGCTTCTTCCGGGTCTCCCATGTGAGTGCAGGGGCCCAAGGACTTGGGACATCTTCTACTGTTTTCCCGGGCCATGGCAGAGAGTTGGATTGGAAGTAGAGCAGCCAGAAATCGAACCAGTGCCCATATGGATGCCGGCACTACAGGGGGCAGCTTTACCAGCTATGCCACAGTGCCTGCCCCAGTAAATAAATAAATTAAAAAAAAAAAAAAAAAAAAAAAAAAAACCTGGGCGCTGGTACTGCGGCATCGCAGATAAAGCTGCCGCCTGCAATGCCGGTATCCCATATGGGTGCTGGTTCGAGTTCTGGCTGCTCCACTTCCTTTTTTTTTGACAGGCAGAGTGGACAGTGAGTGAGAGACAGACAGAAAGGTCTTCCTTTACCGTTGGCTCACCCTCCAACAGCCGCTGCGGCTGGCACACCGCGCTAATCCAAAACCAGGAGCCAGGTGATTCCTCCTGGTCTCCCATGCGGGTGCAGGGCCCAAGCACGTGGGCCATCCTC
This sequence comes from Oryctolagus cuniculus, assembly GCF_964237555.1. Classification (NCBI taxonomy): domain Eukaryota; kingdom Metazoa; phylum Chordata; class Mammalia; order Lagomorpha; family Leporidae; genus Oryctolagus; species Oryctolagus cuniculus. The sequence goes on along the minus strand of NC_091452.1, from coordinate 5,986,336 downwards.
CACTGCACTCCCTGGCCACAGCAGAGAGCTGGACTGGAAGAGGGGCAACCGGGACAGGATCCGGCACCCCGACCGGGACTAGAACCCAGTGTGCTGGTGCAGCAGGCGGAGGAGTAGCCTATTGAGCTGCGGCACCAGCCACTCCACTTCCTATTGATCCAGCTTCCTGCTAATGCGCCTGGGATAGCAGTGAAGACGGCCCACGTCCTTGGGCTCCTGCAGCCACATGGGAGACTCTGAAGAAGCTTCAGGCTCCTGGCTTTGGATCGGCCCAGCTCTGGCTGTTGCAGCCATCTGGGGACTGAACCAGCAGATGGAGGACCTCTCTCTCTCTCTTCCTCTCCCTGCCTATGCCTCTCTGTAGGTCTGCCCTTCAAATAAAAAATCTTTAAAAAAAAAATCATGGGAAGTGTTCTCTTCCTCTCTGCAACTGTCATTCAAATAAATAAATCTTAAAAAGCAGAGGGAGGATTGGAATTGATGGGACCCAGTGTGGCCTAGCAGGTAGAGTGATGCCTGTGATCCAGAATACCAAATGAGTGCCAGTTCGAATCCCGGCTGCTCCACTTGTGATCGAGCTCCCTGCTAATGAACCTAGGAAAAATTCCAGAAGATGGCCCAAGTGCCTGAGTTCCTATAACCATGTGGGAGACCCAGATGGAGTTCCTGGCTCCTCATTTCAGGCTAACCCAGCCCTGGCCATTGCAACCATTTGGGGATCTTCCATCCAACAGATGGAAGATCTCTGTCTCAGCCTCTAACTCTGCCTTTCAAATATATAAATCTTTTCTTTCAAAATCAGGAAAATGTGTACATTAAGAGAAAACTAGGGTAGGCACTGTAGTGCAGTGAGCTGAGCCACTGCTTGCAATGCCTGAATCCCAGATGCTCTGGTCCGGACCCACCTTCCTGCTTAATGTATCCTCAGAGGTAACTGCTGATGGCCTCGGTGTTTGGGCCCCTGACACATACATGGAAACGCAGATGGAGTCCCTGGTTCCTGGCTTCTGCATGGCCCAGCCCTGAATGTTGTGAGCATTTGGGAAATAAACCAGTAAATGGAAGATCTTTCTCTTTCTGTCATTCCACCTTTTTTTTTTTTTTTTAAACAGGCTGAGTGGACAGTGAGAGAGAGAGACAGAGAGAAAGGTCTTCCTTTTGCCGTTGGTTCACCTTCCAATGGCCGCCGCGGCCGGCGCGCTGCGGCCAGCGCACTGCGCTGATCCAAAGGCAGGAGCCAGGTGCTTCTCCTGGTCTCCCATGGGGTGCAGGGCCCAAGCACCTGGGCCATCCTCCACTGCACTCCCTGGCCACAGCAGAGAGCTGGCCTGGAAGAGGGGCAACCGGGACAGGATCCGGCGCCCCAACCAGGACTAGAACCCAGTGTGCCGGCGCCGCAGGCGGAGGATTAGCCTAGTGAGCCACGGCGTCGGCCAGGTCTACTTTCAATCCAGCTCCCTGCCTACGTTTTTTGGGTCCCCATCACATGTGAGACCAAGAAGCTGGCTCCAACCTCAGTCCTGACCATTGTGGCCATCTGGGAACTGAACCCATGTGGGAGACTGGGAAGAAGCACCTGGCTCCTGGCTTCAGATTGGCACAGTTCCAGCCATTATGGCCATTTGGAGAGTGAACCAACAGAAGGAAGACCCTTCTGTCTCTCCCTCTCACTGTCTGTAACTCTACCTCTCAAATAAAATAAAATCTTTAAAAAACTAAATACTGAAATTACTTATTTATATTTGAAGCAAAAGTACACTGCTTTAAACCAAGGATTCCAAACTACAGATCACAGAGACCTTTGGAGGTCAAGCAATTAATTTGTCCTATATACACCAAAACCTAATTATACTCAAAAGTACAGAGACATCTTTAATTAAAGAAATGAGAATCACTGAAAAGTGTTACTACATGCACAAGAGCTTTTCAAAATGTTTCCTAACAAGGAGCATTAAAAGTACAAAAACAGAGACTAAAGCCATCGCCTACAGTACCAGGATCCCACATGGGCGCAGGCTGGAGTCCCAGCTGCTCCACTTCTGATGCAGCTTCCTGCTAATGTGCCTGGGAAGGCATGGAGGATGGCCCAAGCACTTGGGACCCTGCACCCATGTGGCAGATCCAGATGAAGCTCCTGGCTTCGGTCTACTCCAGCCCTGGCCGTTGTGGCCATTTGAGGACTTAACCAGTGGATGAAAGACCTCTCTCTCTGCCTCTCCCTCTCTTGTATTTCCACCTTTCAAATAAAGAAATAAATATTAATAAATAAAAAGTTAAAATATCAACATTGAAGGCAAAATCCTGGAGATTTCTGATGCTCATACAAGAAAATACAGCAACAGTTTAAACTACACATAAGTGCCCAGCTCAGAATTCACTATAGGAACTACAATTAGGTTTAACCATTCTGCAATCTATTCATGTTTCAAAACATGTTGCATATCGTAAATATATAGTTAATTAAATGAATGAACAACAAGACCCGCTGACCTCAGTAGTGACAAAATGAACAAGACGGGGCTGGCGCTGTGGCACAGAGCAGGTTAACGCCCTGGACTGAAGCACTGGCAACCCATATGGGAGCTGGTTCGAGACTTGGCTGCTCCACTTCCTATCCAGCTCTCTGCTATGGCCTGAGAAAGCAGTGGAAGATGGCCCAAAGTCCTTGGGCCCTTGCACCCACATGGGAGACCTGGAAGATGCTCCTGGCTCCTGGCTTCAGATCGGTGCAGCTCCAGCTGTTGCTGCCAGTTTGGGAGTGAACCAGCTGATGGAAGACTTCTCTCTCTCTCTGCCTTTCCTCTCTCTGTGTAACTCTTTCAAATAAATAAATAAATCTTTAAAAAAAAAAAAAGACTTTAATCTTACTTTTTTTTTTTTTTTTTTTTTTTTGACAAGCAGAGTGAACAATGAGAGAGAGAGAGAGAAAGAAAGGTCTTCCTTTTACCGTTCATTCACCCTCCAGTGGCCGCTGCGGCCGGCGCACTACGCTGATCCGACGGCAGGAGCCAGGTGCTTCTCCTGGTCTCCCATGGGATGCAGGGCCCAAGTACTTGGGCCATCCTCCACTGCCTTCCCGGGCCACAGCAGAGAGCTGGCCTGGAAGGGGGCAACCGGGACAGAATCCGGCACCCCGACCGGGACTAGAACCTGGTGTTTTGGCACCGCAGGCGAAGGATTAGCCTAGTGAGCCGCGGCGCCGGCCTTACATACATCTTAAAAACAAACAATGTTAGGGATCCTTTTTTAGTCAACTGGGCACAAATTTTCTACTTAATCCTTTTGCAGAGAAGGGGAGATGATATACAGCAAGAAATGTTACCCGATTCTCTAACTCCATTAGACTGAAACAGGGCAAGGCTCCTCTTGCTGAGTTCTAATGAGTAAAATTCACAGATGTGAGCGATAGAAGGGACTTAGCTACTGAGCGGGATGCACAGCTCCAAGCAGATAGAAGGGATGTATCTTCAAGGCAGTGTCGTATCACAGTCGTGCAGGAGACAATGGGGTCAGAAAGACTGCCTGGGTTCAGACACTGGGCACATGACCCACTCCTGGCATGATACGATCCAAAATAACCTCCTGACTCAGTTTCCTCATCTTAGAATAAAAATAAAACTAGTACTTCCCTTATAGTACTTGTTGAGTAGTAAAAGTTATATTACCTGGAGCAAATGTTTACTTCTACCTATTAACAATCATTTTGATAAATATTAGTGTTGTGTTCAAAAAGAGATGGTTTCTTCAGGATCAATGATGTAACACTTTATTTCCCAAAACATAAACTTGTTAGCGATCTTCTCAATAATTAAATACAAGTTACCATTATATTAAAAGTGCCACACATACAATTTGCCCAGTATTGTCTCTAAAAGAAATCAGCAGACATTTTTAAAATGTGGACTTAAGGGGCTATTCGTGGCTTAGCAGGTAAAGCCATTGCCTGCAATGCAGCCACCCCATATGGGTGCTGGTTCTTGTCCCACCTGCTCTACTTCCTATCTACTCCCTGCTAAAGGCCTGAGAAAAGCAGGGGAGGCTAGCCCAACTGTTTGGGTCTCTCTCACCCACGTGGGAGACCCAAATGATGCTCCGAGCTTCGGCCTGGTTCAGCCCCAGTCACTGCAGGCATGTGGGGAGTGAATCAGTGGACTGAAGATGTCTATCTCTTTCTGTCTCTCCCTCACTCCCTGCAACTCTCTCAAATACATCAATCTTAAAAAAAAATTAAATGTGCAATTAGCAAATATCTTTGCTTTGAGGAACAGGAAAAAGTATTTTCTCAGGGGCCGGCACTGTGGCACAGCAGGTTAAGCCACCATCTGCAGCACCAGCACCCCATGTGGGCAGCCAGTATGAGTCCCAGCTGCTCCACTTCCAATGCAGCTCCCTGCCAATGCAGCTAGGAAGCCAGTGGAAGATGGCCCAAGTGCTTGCTGAGAAAGGATCTCCTACGCCCACAAGGGAAACCTGGATGAAGCTCCTGGTTCCAGCTCTTGGCCAGGCTCAGTCCTGGCCACTGGGGCCATTTGGGGAGTGAACCAGTGAACCAGTCTTCCATCTGCTGGTTCACTCCCCAAATGGCAGCAATGATTAGTTGGGCCAGACTAAAGCCAGGAGCCAGGAGCCAGGAACTCCACCCAAGCCTCCCACATGGTGGCAGGGACCCAAGTACTTGGGCCATCTTCCACTGCCTTCCCAGGAGCATTAGCAGGGAGCTGGACCAGAAGGTGAGTGGCCAGGACTCTCCGGGATTCTAGCATGCCAAGTGGTAGCTTAACACACTGCAACACAATCAGTCATGGCAGCAGTTTAAATATATACACATGCAGGGGCTGGCACCGCGGCTCAGCAGGTTAAAGCCCTGCCCTGAGTGCCAGTATCTCATATGGGCACCAGTTTGAGTCCCAGCTGCTCCTCTTCCAACCAGCTCTCTGTTATGGCCTGGGAAGGCAGAAGATGGCCCAAGCGTTTGGGCCCCTGCACCCACATGGGAGACCCAAAAGAAGCTCCTGGCTCCTGGCTTCAGATTGGCACAGCTCCAGCTGTTGCAGCCATCTGGCAAGTGAACCAGTGGATGAAAGACCTCTCTCTCTCTCCTCTGTGTAACTCTTTTAAATAAATAAATAAATCTTAAAAAAAAAAAAAAAAAAAGGCAAAGGGAGTGAGTGCCTAAAAAAGCACACAAAATATATATACACATATTGGGGAGGGGGTGCATTTGTCAATGATTAGGATACCTTAGATAATCGCATCTCATATCTAATGCCTCCTAAGTTTTTCTGCTTTTGATCCTGGTTCCTGCTAATGGAAATCCTGGAAGGCAGCAGAATGATGGCTCAAGTACTTGAGTCCTTGCCACCCACTAGGGAGACCTAGACTCAATTCCAGGATCCTAACTTCACTCCAGCCAAGCCCTGGCTGTTGTAGGCTTTTGAGAGTGAACCAGCAGATGGCAGATCTCTGCAGGCAGCAAGCACTGGGACACAGTGGCTAATCTGCTGCTTGCAAGCCAGCATCCCATATTGAACAAGTCTCTGTGTCTCGGCTTCTGATCCAGCTCCCTGCTAATACACCTGAGAAAGCAGTGGAGGATGGCCCAAGTACTTGGATCCCTACCACACTCCTGGAAGTCCTGGATGGAGTTCTTGGCTTTGGCCTAGCCTGGCCTTGACAGTTTGGGGCCATTTAGGCATTGAACCAGCAGATGGAATCTCTTTCTCTCCCCCCCACCCCACCTTTCAAATGAATAAATCTTTTTTTTTTTTTACTTAAATATTTATTTAAGTCAGAGTTGCACAGAGAGTGGAAGAGACAGAGAAGAGAGGGAGAGAGAGAATCTTCCACCTGCTGATTCATTCCCCAAATGGCCCCAACAACTGGGGCTGGGTCAGGCTGAAGCCAGGAGTTGGGAACTTCTTCCAGATCTCCAACATGGGTGCACAGTCCCAAGTACTAGGGCCATCTTCCACTGTTTTCCCAGTTACATTAGCAAGAAGCTGGATCAGAAGTGGAGCAGCTGGGTCTCAAGCCTGAGCCCATATTGTATGCTGGCGTTGCAGGTGGCGGCTCTACCTGCTATGACACAATGCAGGCACTTCAAATTAATAAATCTTTTTTTTTTTTTTTTTTGATAGGCAGAGTGGACAGTGAGAGAGAGAGACAGAGAGAGAAAGGTCTTCCTTTGCCGTTGGTTCACCCTCCAATGGCCGCCGCTGCAGCCGGCGCACCGCGCTGATCCGATGGCAGGAGCCAGGATCCAGGTGCTTTTCCTGGTCTCCCATGGGGTGCAGGGCCCAAGCACCTGGGCCATCCTCCACTGCACTCCCTGGCCATAGCAGAGAGCTGGCCTGGAAGAGGGGCAACCGGGACAGAATCCGGCGCCCCGACCGGGACTAGAACCCGGTGTGCCGGCGCCGCAAGGTGGAGGATTAGCCTATTGAGCCACGGCGCCGGCTCAAATTAATAAATCTTAAAAAACATTATAAAGATATCAGATAAATGAAAAGATAGTAATAACAAAGTTAATTATGGGTCGCTGCTGTGGTATAGTGAGTTAGGCCACTGCCTGTAATGCCGCTGGTTCGAGGCCCAGCTGCTCCATTTCCCATCCAGCTCTCCGCTATGGCCTGGGAAAGCAGTGGAAGATGCCCAAGTCCTTGGACCCTTGCACCCGTGTTGGGGACCCGGAGGAAGCTCCTGGTTCCTGGCTTCGGATCAGCCCAGCTCCGGCCGCTGTGGCAAATTGGGGAGTGAACCATCATGGAGGATCTCTCTCTCTGCCTCTCCTCTCTGTGTAACTCTGACTTTCAAATAAACAATTCTTTAAAAGAAAAACAAAAGAAAGAAAAGAAAGTTAATTACAAGTGGGCATTTGGACAGTGGTTAAGATGCTGCTCAGGGGACACAGCGAGTAAAGCCTCCACCTGCAATGCTCTCATCCTGTATGAGCGCCAGTTTGAGCCCTGGCTGCTCCACTTCCAAGCCAGCTCCCTGCTAATGCGCCTGGGAAAGCAGCACAAGATGGTCCAAGAGCTTGTGCTGCCGCACCCATGTGGGAGACCCAGAACAGCAAGAGGCTCCTGGCGTGGGCTCCAGCTGTTGAGGCCACCTGGGTAGTTAACCAGCAGATGAATGATCTTTCTCTGTCTCTCTTTTCTTTTTTTTTAAGATTTATTTATTTCAGAGGCAGAGACACAGACAGAGAAAGGTCTTCTATCCATTGGCTCATTCTCCAGACGGCCGCAACAGCTAGAGCTGCACTGATCCGAAGCTAGGAGCCAGGAGCCCCCTCGGGGTCTCCCACGTGGGTACGTGGGCCCAAGAACTTGGGCCATCCTCCACTGCTCTCCCAGGCCACAGCAGAGAGCTGGATTGGAAGTGGAACAGCCGGGACTCAAACCAGTGCCCATATGGGATGCCAGTACTGCAGGCGGCAGCTTTACCTGCTATGCCACAGTGCTGGGCCCCTCTCTTTTCTGTAACTCTTGCTTTCAAAAGAAAAATAAAAATCTTAAAAAAAAAAAAAATGCTGCTTGGGACACCCACATGCCATACTGAAGCGCCCAGGTTCAAGTACCTGTTCTGCTTCTGAGTCTAATTTCCAGGTAATACACACCCTAAAAGGTAGCAGGTGACAGCTAAAGTACCTGGGTCCAGCCATCCACGTGGAAAACTCACACTGAGTTCCTGGATCCTGGCATTGGTCTGGCCCAGTCCAGGTGACTAGGGAAATGAACCAGCGGATGGTGGTATCTCTCCATCTGTGTGGGTCTCTGCTTTTCAAATAAATACTAAAAACAACAAAAAAAGGTACCTAAGAACTTCCTTTACCCTACAAGGACATCATCTGTATTTTTCAACACCCAATGGCCCAGGGACCCTTGCTCAGTAAAGTGATCCCTCCAAGCAGAACCCTTAGAAAGAAGACATCCAGGAAGGAATGTGCAAATCATAAACAAAGTTTCAAAATCGGTTAATCCTCCACAGGCAGCGCTGGTCAGGCTGCTCCACTTCCCACCCAGCTCTCTGCTGTGGCCTGGGAGAGCAGTGGAGGATGGCCAGAGTCCCTGGGCCCCTGTACCCACATGGGAGACCCCAGAAGCTGCTCCTGGCTCCAAATCAGCTCAGCTCCAGCCGTTACGGCCGTTTAGAGTGAACCAGCAGATCAAAGACCTGTCTCCCTCTCACTGTCTGTAACTCTACCTCTCAAATAAGTAAATAAAATATTAAAAAAAAAAAGTAGAGTGACCCAAAAGCAAAGTTAACACAACTTTCTAGATCATCACTACCTGAAATCCAGATGCTAACCCTAATCCTATGTCTGTGGCTTCTTCCTCTTTTGATCTTCAAAATAATCGATGAGTCAATACTGCTCATCATCCCCTCATCACAAAGGAGAAACTGAGGCTTAAAAAGACAAACCTGACTGTAACAAGCACTGCACACCAGGAGGTCTGACTCCCACCCCCTTAAAACCCTTTCCTCTCTACTCCTAGCCCTATATGGAACCCTCCTCATCTTCAGGCTCGGAACAAAACATCTACTGACCATCTACAGGCTTCCGTTCTGGTCAGCATCCCCAGCCACCACCGTGCAACCACTATGTGCACTGTATCTGCACTACCTGGGCACAGCTGGGCACAGTTAGTGATCTAAAAGTGACTTAAATGTCTAGGAGATCTACAGGGCTCCATGCAACCCGACACCACTTTATGTGCAGAGCTTGGGATCCAGGATCCGTGGGGGTCCTGGAAGAAAACCAGAATTTTCCTAATAGGCTGGTCACAATATGTTAGTAGGTTATCAAATGAATTTTGTGTATCATTGCCAGCACTTTTTAATTCGATATTTCAAAAAGTGCATGGAAAATACATATTATGAAAAAATATCAATTTCAAATTTTACACACAAATAAACTTACAACTCCATTTTCCACAAATGTCTTAAGTACCCTCATGATATAGAAAATTAGTGTACAGCATTCAGAACACATTTCATGCAAAGTTTCTGTTTAATGTGTACATACTAGCTCACCATGTAAAACACAACTCTCATCATGAGCTACAATAAAACTGAAAATTACTACTGCAATCCAAACACTGCCTCCCAAGACACAGAAAAGCTAATCTGGTGGGCTTCACACCGTATCTTAGCCTTGAGGTAGAATCCCTGCCCTTCCATCTGCAATTTCAGCCCTCCCAAAGTTGTCCCTAGCACTGGGGGAGCTCCTGCCAGGAGATCTGTCAGTCAGCAAAGATAACCCCGAAAACTTCAGGATTACATCATCTTAGTTATTCATTGGCTAAACCGAAACCATTTCACTATTAAAAATGCATCTTCACACCAGCTTCAAGCAGGCCAGCCAGGGAACCCGCACGCCCGCCGCGGGGCAGGGGCTCACCCCAGACACCCGCACACCCAGATGGGTCTGTCACCAGCGCCCCCAAAGCAGAGAAGCCTCCCCAGAGCCCTGGCGCCAGGGCACGCCAGGGACGGACAGCAAGCTCTGCCCTGCCCTGCCCTCTGACGCTTCACCTGACAGCTCAAAGGGAAGACACGGGATTTTGAAGGAACTCTAAGCAAGCCGGGAGACGCACGCACGGCAGCGCTCCGGGCTCCGGGGGACCTCGGAGACGGTCCGTGCCGAGGCGCGCTCCTCCGGCAGCCCTGCGACTCCGCACCGGCTCGGCGGAGCCCCCGGCCCGCCCGGCCGCCCGCCCGGCCCGCAGCGCCGGGAACCAACTTTCAAAGGTCGGAGGGGACCAGTGTTTAACCTTCCCTCAGCACGTGTTCAGCACAAACTTCCGGGTGCGGCTACAATTGGCTGCGCAATTCATTGGATGGAGACGGCGCCTCGGCTCCCGTCTGCTCGCCCCTCTCCCCAGCCAGCGGAGCCCCAAAACAAAAGCCTCCCCCGGCCAACGCGGCACGCCCGAGCGAGGACCGCAACCCCGGCCCGCACGGCAGCACAAAGCCGCGGCGGCGAGCGCACGGGCCGCACGCCGGGGCCGGCCCCGACTCGGACCCCAAGGGTTCGGGAACACCCAAATCGCCCCAGCGGTTAAACCGACCCCCGGCCACGGCGGGGCGGCCCCCGGCCGGCTCTGCTCGGGGGAGCCTGACATGCTCGCTCCACCGAACACTCTCCGGGGGAGCAAGTCCCCAACCGCCGTCCCCCGAGCAGCGAGCCGGCTCCCCGGCCGCCGGCGGGGCGCGCAGGCAGCCCCCACGTGTCCACGCACGGTGCCCGGCGCCCACCGCCGGCAAGGGCTCGGGTGTAGGCAGGGCGCCCGCAGCCTCCCTCGCTCCCTCTGCCCAAGCCGCCCGCACGGCTCGGGCAGCGGCCGGACCCCACTCTGCTCGCGGGACGAACACAGGGCGCGACCCCGGTGCAGCCGGCGAGCGCTGCCCCTGCCCCTCGGTCCGGGGGGAGCCTCCCGCCCGGGACAGCGCCGAGCCCCACGAGCGGCGTCCGCAGGGCCCGGCGCGGACGGCCGCCGCCGGGACCGTGCCCCCCGAGGGTCCCGGAGCGCGGGGCGGCGGGGGTCGGCGAGCGCGGAGCGAGGCCCCAACCCGGGGTGAGGTGGCGGCGCCCCCCCCAGCCCGGCCCCACACGGACCCCGAGGAGGGTGGGAGTGGGAGGCTGTCCGGGAGGGGGAGTGGAAGCAGGGCAGGGCTGAGGGGAGGACTCACTTTCCCCGCGGGACCCGACGCCAGCACAGCTTCTCCCCGGCGACGAGAGCTTCGAGAGCCAGCGGCGGCCGGAGCGGAGGCGGCGGCGGCGGCGGTGGCGGCGGCAGCAGCGGCGTCCGGCTCTGCCTACCTCCCCGCCGCCATCTTGACGCCCCTCCCCCCAGCCCCCCCGCCCCTCGGGGAGGGGAGGGGGAGGGACGCCAGACGAGGCGCCGCGCGCAGGCAGCGCGCACCACGCCCCCACGTGACTTCCTCCGCCCCACCCCCACCCCCCCCGCCGCTCCCCCGCGCCCCGCCTCTCTCCTAGACGGAGGAAGATGATTCCCCCCCATCTCGGCCTCTCCGCGCCTTCGCCGCCAGAAACGGACTCCGCCGGCTCCTGCCGGCCCGGTACCAGTGGTTGGATCCAAGGGAATTCCGGAACCCAAACGGTCCATTTTCGCGGCTCTAGGGTGGGCGAGGGGTAAGGGGGCCGGGTTCCCGAGAAGGGGGAGGGGGGTAGGCGAAGGCCTCCGAGGAGAGTCACGTGTCTACTGTTTCCGCCGGCGCTCGCGGAGTACTCGCGAGAATTCCGTTCCCCCGCCCCGCCTCCTGCGGGCTGTCGGGAAGAAGGTCTGCGCCGGGTGCCGACAGGAGGTCGGCCGGTGGGACGTGCGCATGCGTCCCACACCTGCTTTCAAAGTCGGGCTAGGAGGGGCCCGAGGCTATTTTCGGAACCCTTTGGGTGGGTTGCGGCGACCCAGGAAGTCACCCAGTGGCGTATGTGTCCTTTTGAAAATCTCGTCCGTCCGTCCTAGAAGTAAAAAACCCGCGTATTCGTGGCGTGTCGGGCTCGCCGCAGGCGCTGGTGCCGCGCGTGACGGGGCCGGCCGGCCGGTGCGAGGCCACTGTCGCACCCCGAGGAGGGCAGGGCGCAGTCGGCCCCGCGGCTGCCGCCTCGCACGCACCGGGCCGCGCGAGGTGCGCCTGCCAGTCACCGCTCCCTGCAGCGCCCTGCCGTGCGACGAGCGTGAACTTTCTGGTCGCGCTTGGTAAAGTCGCTCTGGGCGCAGCTGGGGCGGTGGGCACGCGTGGGTGACTCTTGCCCCCTGCTGGCTGCGCGTCCCACCCAGTGCAGTCGCGACAAGGGTGCGCTCTCCAGAGAGGGCGGGTGGGGGAGCAGGCTTGGCGGGAGTGATTGGGATTACGGATCTTCCACTCACTGCTTGTCTACACACCTGAGATTGTATTACAAGTGGGTACTTCAGAAAGTTCGGGGCGAATGCGTGTGGTGACAAAAGGACGCATGGATTTCAGAATTTCCTTACACCAAAATAAACGGTTCTCTTAACTCCGTTTTCCGAGTGGAAGAGTCTGATAGGTATGTGGGTGCGTCTGTAAATAAGTGAGTGAGGGTTTAAAAGTGCGAACTGACCGCGTTGTGCATAATCGGCCCGTTTCCAATTCCCTTCATCCTCGCTCGACAAAGAACAATTCCAAGCAGGGACCTCGCCGCCTTGTGCATCGCTGTGCACTAGCCTGGCCTACGAGCAGTCAACTCGACTTGTGAAGGGAAGAAGCTGCAGAGAGATCTAAGGCAGCCCAGCAAACGCGGCGGTGCCTTTGGAGCTTGGCCAGCCGTCCCAGATTCCGGAAGTGAGACCCCACCTAGAAACCCACATACCCTATAAGGAACTTCCTGAGCCTGAGTCAGATCTCTGGTCATCCCTTCACCTGCAACCGAGCGTCAAGGTTGCGTTTCGGGTGCGTGTGTAGCGGGGCCTGTGCACACCCGGGTTGTGTACAAGGTCACTCGTTGTTTACAGAAGCAAAGATAGGGAACATTCACCCTTTCTTGGCCCTTGATCTTAGCCAAGAAGCAGTTGATTGGCGTGTTTTTGAAGGACGGGTTCAGCGAGGGCACTCCCTACCCTCCCGTGCAGCAGCCTCAGATACGGTTTGTTTGTGTGTACACAAACCCCTGCACGTCAACACAGCACTCGCATCAGTGTCTAAGAACTGAGATACTGAGGGTCAGGGTGGGAGGAAGTCTTACGGGTGCGCGCAGAGAAGAATTAGAGCTGGAAGCAGATATTTCAGAAAGTGCTTGGTCAGGCATTGTACTGGCGGTCTACACGACGCTTCTTACTTCATTCGACCAGTTACTACGTGCCACGGACTACGTGAGGCATCAGGGAAATGGGTTTTTTAAGATTTATCTCATCTATTGGAAAGAGTTACAGAGAGGTAGAGACAGAGAGAGGGGTAGGATATGGGTTTAAGAACAAGAAACGGGAAGGGGAAATGGTCCCTGCCCTGGAGATGAACGTCCTTGCGTTCTAGTAGACGTTAACCTCAAAAGCACACAAACTGGAATTACAACTGCAGTGCTACCAAGTGGGCCACACACGGGTAACAGCGTGTGGAACCTGGCCTCGACAGGGAAGTCAAAGAAGGCTTCCCCGGGGAAGTGACAGCTGAGATTTGAAAGGTGAGAGTGAACCAGGTGTGGAGACCAGGGCGGAGCAAGTCCAGACCCGGAAGCAGCAAAGCACCAGCGGGATGGTGAGAGGCGAGTCCACGAGACGCCAGCTCTCAGCTCCGCGCCCGGGCTGCTGTGCGCTGCCCCGAGGGGTGCGGAGGGAAGCAGCAAGGCTGCAGGAGGAGGCCCCCCGGCGGCTGCAGGTCTCTCCCGGCGTGCAGCTTTCCACACTTGCACAACTACCCCCACCCAGACACCAGCACAACTGGAACACAGACACACACCCTGCAGGCTCAGACAACACCAGCTGGGCAGAGCCCCCTCCATGGAGTTGGGGTTCAGCAACTGGGGCCATGCCTAAGTGACACCAGCCTTTCTGTGTCCCCTCCCCCTTCGTGGGGAGAGCTGCATGCAGTTGATACCTCTAGGAAGCCCTGAGGATCTCTGGGTAGCCTTTTGAATCACAATCAGTTTATTCCTAATTCATGAACTGTCTCCTGACTGAGCCTTGATTGACGGAACAGGTGAAGGAACTGCCAGTCGCGATAAGGTTTACAGGTGGACGCGGGCCTTTCTCAAGCGGTCTCTGGAATGTGGACTCTGTTCTGGGAGCCACCGGGAACCCCTCTTACACAGAGGACAGCTGTGGTCAGATGCGCCTTCTGGAAGCCGGGCGTCTGAGAACCGGAGTACAGGTACAGAGACCGAGAGGTGAGAGGAGAACCTGAAATGCAGAAAACGGCAGTGAAAGAGGCCAAGTACAGCCAATGTGTAGGAGGTAAAACTGGCAGTTTGCAGAGGGATTTGGGGGCCCCGGGTGGGGGGAGCTAGCACGACACCGTGACGCTGTTACCTGGGTAGGGGACTGTGCCATCGGCTGGAACTGACCTCAGGAGAAACAGGCTAACGGGATAACGGGACAGGTAATGAGTTTGGCTTTAGATGGGGAGAATGATTTACACCCTCTATTGCTGTGTGTTACAGACGCCCCCAAATGGCTAACACAACAAACGTCCGGCTGTTTCTCTAATTACGCAGGGCAGGCAGGGCTCACTTACGTGGGTGTGTCACCAGCTGATGGGTCAGCTGTGGGCTGGGCTCGGCCGGGATGCTGTGGCCTCTCCGTGGCACAAGGGTAGTGACTTAGGGCTCCCAAGAACAGAAAGGCAGAAGCTACTAAGCTCTCTTAAGTTGTCGTCTTTTTCTTTTTTTCTTTTCTTTTTTTTTTTTTTTTTTGACAGAGTGGACAGTGAGAGAGAGAGAGACAGAGAGAAAGGTCTTCCTTTGCCATTGGTTCACCCCCCCATGGCCGCCGCGGCCGGCGCACTGCGCTGATCTGAAGCCAGGAGCCAGGTGCTTCTCTTGGTCTCCCATGGGGTGCAGGGCCCAAGCACTTGGGCCATCCTCCACTGCACTCCCTGGCCACAGCAGAGAGCCGGCCTGGAAGAGGGGCAACCGGGACAGAATCCGACGTCCCGACCGGGACTAGAACCCGGTGTGCCAGCGCCACTAGGTGGAGGATTAGCCTACTGAGCCGCGGCGCCGGCCGCAAGCGGTCAGTTTTAAGACGAAGACTTGGGTCCAGCGCCGTGGCACAGTATGTTAATCCTCCACCTGCAGCACTGGCATCCCATATGGGTACTGGTTTGAGTCCTGGCTGCCCCTCTTCCAATCCAGCTCTCTGCTATGGCCTGGGAAAGCAGTAAAGATGGCCCAATTACTTGGGCCCCTGTACCCGCATTGGAGACCGGGAAGAAGCTCCTGGCTCCTGCTTCAGATTGGCACAGCCCCGGCGGTTGTGGCCATCTGGGAGATGGCACAGCCGCTGTGGCCCGGCGCACCGCGCTGATCCAAAGGCGGGAGCCATGTGCTTCCTCCTGGTCTCTCATGTGGGTGCAGGGCCCAAACACTTGGGCCATCCTCCACTGCACTCCCGGGCCACAGCAGAGAGCTGGCCTGGAAGAGGGGCAACCGGGACAGAATCCGGCGCCCCGACCAGGACTAGAACCCGGTGTGCCGGCGCCACAAGGTGGAGGATTAGCCTAGTGAGCCGCAGCGCCGGCCTAAAATATACCTTTTCCCCAAAATTAATGTATTTATTTGCTTTGCCAGGTCATATCAGGGAGCAGGATTGGAAGTGGAAGAGCTGGGACTTGAACCGGTGCACACATGATGTGCTGACATTGCAAGCAGTAGTAGCTTTACCCACTACACCACAGCACCAGCCCTAGAATGATAATTTTTGAAACTTCTGCTTCTCTGTAACTCTGCCTTTTAAATAAATAAGTACATCTTTTAAAACAATTTTTAAAGATGTATTTATTTCTTTTACAGGCAGAGTTACAGACAGAGAGGGAGACAAAGAGAGAGGTCTTCAACTGCCGGTTCACTCCCCAGATGGTTGCAACGGCTAGAGCTGGGCCAATCCAAAACCAGGAACCCGGCCTTCCTTTGGGTCTCCCACATGAGTACAAGGACCTAAGCACTTGGGCCATCTTTCACTGCTTTCCCACACCGTTAGCAGGGAGTTGGATTGGAATTGGAGCACCCAGGAATTGAACTGGTGCCCATACAGGATACTAGCGCCACAGGTGGAGGCCTAACCTACTACACCACAGTGCCGGCTCCAAATATTTATTATATTTGAAAGGCAGATTTACAGAGAGAGAGAAAGAGAGAGATTCCATCTGCTGGTTCCTTCCCCAGATGACTGCAATGGCCAGTGCTGGGCCAAGCCAGAACCAGAAGCTTTCTCCAAGTCTTCCACATGGGTGGCAGGGGCCCAGCCACTTGGGCCACTTCCACTTCTTTCCCAGGTGCACTAGCAGGGAGCTGGATTGAAAGTGGAGCAGCCTAGAATTGAACTGGAAACCATATAAGATGCCAGTGTTGAAGGTAGCAACGTAACCTGCTCTGCCACAACGCCAGCCCCCCAAAATAAATAATTTTTAAAATGTATATTTGTTTTCATCCACTTGGAGGTAGCACAAAAGAGAGTAAGAGAGAAAGATCCTCTATCACTGATTCACTTCTCAAATGACTACAACATCAGGACTGGGCCAGGCTGAAGCCAAAGGCCTAGAACTCTACCCAGGTCTCCCGTACGAGTGGCGTGGGCCCCAGCAATGGAGTCATCATCTGCCTCTTGGATGTACTAGCAGAAAGCTCTATTGGAAGCAGAGGTGCCGGCAGATGCGCGTGTCCCAAGCAGCCACTTAAACCAGCTGTGCCACAACACCAAACACCATCTGTTGATTGACTCTGCAAGTGCCCAGAATTGCCAGGGCTGGGCCAAGGCCAAAATTGGGAGTCATGAATTCAATCCAGGTCTCCCTAGCAGGTGGCAGGAACCCAACTATTTGAGCCATCACCATTGCCTCCCAGTTAGCAGGAAGCTGGAGTCAGAAACCCAGGTATCACCATGCACTCAGATATGAACTGCTGGACCACATACCTGCTCGTTAGTTTCTCTCTCTCTGTCTCTTTATTGTAAAGGCAAAGAGACAGAGACAGAAATGTCTTTCATCCCCTGGTCCGCTCTCTAAATGCCTGCAATAGCCGGGCTGGACCACACCAACCCCAGAAGCCCAGAACTCATCGGAGTCTCCCGGCGAGTGGCAGGGACCCAGGCACGAGGGCCGTCGTCTGCTGCCCCGCAGAGCATGTGCGGGCAGGAGCTGGAGCTCAAGCCTGGGAGCCGAGGCTCCAACCGGGCTTTGTGATACGGGGTGCAGGTGTCCCAAAAGTGGGAACTTAGCTGCTGCACCAAGCACTCCTGCTCCCCCACTCCCCACTCCTCGACTCCCCCACCCCGCTCCACTTTTCTTAGAGGAAATGTGGGGAGGAAAGAAGCTATACTCCTCTGACAGATTAGAAAAAACCCTCATTGCACTTGAAAGCCCTTTGGGTCTCTGTCAAGGCTTTGACACTGTGCTGTTTATTCTCTCTGCACCCCGACAGGGAGCCTGGCTGGGGAACCTGTCTTGAAAAGCTACTGAATAGACAAGTTTTGATCTCACCGAAGGGAGGACGTGTTAATAACACCAAATCAGCAATTCACATAGATGCTCTTTTTAAAGAATTTTTTAAATTTGAAAAGCAGAGTTACACAGGAGAGGCAGAGAAAGAGAGAGAGATCTTCCATCCACTGGTTCACTCCCCTTATAGCTACAATGGCTGGGGCTGGGCCAGGCTGAAGCCATGAAACTGGAACTCCATCCAGGTCTCTCATGTGCATGCAGGGGCACAAGGACTTGGGCCATCTTCTGCTTTCCCAGGCACATTAGCAGGGAGCTGGGTCAGAATGCTCTTTTGTAACTTTGTTTAGCTGGCTACTAATGGCCAACCATTTCAAATTCCTACATCCCCATGTGCTTTGTCATTTTTAAAAATTATTTATTTATTTGAAAGTTACACAGAGCTAGAAGGAGAGGCAGAGAGAGAGAGAGGTCTTCCATCTGCTGGTTCATTCCTCAATTGGCCATAATAATCCGGAGCTGCACCAATCTGAAGCCAGGAGCTTCCTCTGGGTCTCCCACGTGGGCACAGGGGCCCAAGGACTTGGGCCATCTTCTGCTGCTTTCTCAGGCCATAGCAGAGAGCAGAAGTGGAGCAGCCGGGACTCGAACTGGCGTCCATTTGGGATGCTGGCACTGCAGGCAGCGTCTTTACCCGCTATGCCACAGTGTGTGTGTGTGACGGGGGTGTTATGTGCTTTTTGTTAATTGTCTCACTTAATCCCCACAACAAGGGGCCAGCATTCCGGCATTGTGGTGCAGCAGGTTAAAGCCCCGGCCTGAAGCAGTGGCATCCCATATGGGCACCTATTTAGTCCCAGCTGCTCCTCTTCCAATCCAGCTCTCTGCTATGGCCTGGGAAGGCAGTGGAAGATGGCCCAAGTTGTGGCCATCTAGGGAGTGAGCCACCGGATGGAAGACCTCTCTCTCTGTCTCTACCTCTCTCTGTAACTCTGTCTTTTAAATAAATTAAGGGGGGGGGCAGCATTGTGGCACAGCTGGTTAAGCTGTTCCTGCAATGCTGCTGGCATCCTATATGGGCATCTGGTGGAGTCCCAGGTGCTCCACTTCCAGTCCACCTCTGCTAATGCACGTGGAGAGGCAACAGAAGACGGCCCAAGTGCTTGGGCCCCTGCACCCATGTGGGAGACCCAGATAAAGCTCCTGACTTCAGCCTGGCCCAGGCCTGGCTGTTGTCTTTCGGGAAGTGGACCAGCTGATGGAAGATCTCTGTCTGTCTGTCTGTCTCTGCTTATCTCTCTGTAACTCTGCCTTTCAAATAAATAAATAAACCTAAAAAAAAACAAAAAAACACCAGAATCTTCAGTGAGCTCATGATGTAAACGTACAATCTACCGCCACTTGCTCTAGTTCCAAGTAGATTACACACACACATATATATACACATATATATAGATTCAGTGTATATATCACATATTCATGTAGTTAGGGCCAGCGCTGTGGCATGGTTGTGCACATATAGAGAATTTTATGTATTTATATATGCATGTATCTGTCTATAAATATATATACATACATAAATAATGCAAAGAAATGCATGCACAGTTACTTGCAGTAGCTGAGCTGAACAGGGTTACAGACCACAGTGGCGACTGGCTGCGGAGCTTCCTAATTCAGTCAGCCCTAGGGACCATGGGTTCCATATCTGTAGCTTCCACTAATCCCAGACCAAAAGTATGTGAGAAGAAATGCATCTGTTCTGTACTTTTCTTGTCATTATTCCCAAACAATATAGTGCAACAACTATTTATATATAGCATTTACATACTGTATTAGATACTATAAGTAATCTGGAAATGTATTAAAATATATGGGAGAATGTTCAATGCATAGATTATAAGCGCATACAATGCTTTTTTTAGTTTTATTTTTATTTATTTGAAAGGCAGAGTGGCAGAGACTCAGAGAGAGACTGTGCATACACTTGTTCATTCCTGAAATGCCCACAACAGCGAGGACTGAGCTGGGCTAAAGCCAGGAGCCCTGAGCTCCATCCGGGTATCCCACAGAGGTGTCTGGAACCCCTGTATTTGAGCCATCGCCTGCTTCTCCCAGGGTGTGTACTCTAGGCAGCTGGACCCACAGCAAAGCTGGAACTCTGATACATGCATATGTGGATGTCCCAGGTAGCCCAAGCCTTGCACCACAACACCAGCTCCAGCAATGCCATTTATAAAAGGGATTTGAACAGCTGAGGATTTTGGTAACACGGGTGTCCTGGACCTGTCTTCAGACACCAAGGGGTGACTGTACTCAGGTCTCACGAACATGAAGTATTTGATAACAGAAAATAGCTGGGCAAACAGGAACCTGAAAGTAACTCCAGACTAGGGAGAGTCGTCTTAGCACTGGTATGAGTGTGCTGACATGGTGTAGCCATCCCAGGGAACAGAGACTCTGTGAAGCAAATGCCGCAGAAATGAGCCCTGTTCTTCCAAGATCCCAAATCCCCAGACGGAGTGTGACTGATGTTGCTCTTTGCCGTGAGTCGCTGTTCAGGTTTGCCAGTCTATTCTGTGCTTACAAGCCTTAATGGCTTCCCACTGGACTCAGGATAGGAGTCAAAGTCCTTACTGCGACCTTTGTGTCCATCAGGGCCCAGGAAGCAAAACAGAGAATTTCAAACGGGAAGTTGGCAGCTGGTGTTGCGGTGCCGTGGATTAAGTGGTCACTTGCAGTGCTGGCATCTGATAGTGGGGCACCAGTGGACGTCTGCTCCGCTCCTCATCCAGCTTCCTGCTGCTGCACCTGGAAAGGCAGCCGAGGATGGCCCAAGTGCTCCGGCCCCTGCCAGCTGTGTGGGAGACCCAGACGCTTCCTGACTCCTGGCTTCAGCCTGACCCACCCCTGGCCGTTGCAGCCATTTGGAGAGTGGGCAAAAGATCTCTCTCTCCCCCCTTCTCTCTCTCTCTCTCTCCCCCTCCATCTGCCTTTCAAATAAAAAAATACATGAATCTTTAAAATAATTAAAAAAAAAAGATTTTTTTTTTTTAAAGATGTATTTGTTTGAAAGGCAAAGTTACAGAGAAGCGGAGGGAGAGAGAGAGAGAAAGAGAGAGAAAGGTCTTCCATTTGCTGCTTCACTCTCCACGTGGTTGCAGTGGCTGGAACTGCACCATTCTGAAGCCAGGAGCCAGGAACTTCTTCCAGGTTTCCCATGTGGGTACAGAGGCCCAAGAACTTGGGCCATTTTCTGCTTTCCCAGGCCATAGCAGGATCAGAAGTGGAACTGAATCAGAAGTGGAGCAGCTGGGATTTGAACTGGCACCAATATGGGATGCTGGCACTGCAGGCCGTGGCTTTACCTGCTACACCACAGCACTGGCCCCAGACTTATTTCTGAAAGGCAGAGTTACAGAGAGAGGAGAGAGAGACTGAAGAGAGGTCTTCCATTCACAGGTTCACGTCCCAAATGGCCACAAAGGCCGGAGCTAGGCTGGTCTGCAGCCAGGATTTCCTTCCGGGTCTCCCACGTGGGTACAGAGGCCCAAGTACTAGGCCATCCTCCTCCGCTTTGCCAGGCACATTAGCAGGGACCTGGATCAAAAGTGGAACAGCCAGGCCATAAAATAAGTTTAAAAATAAACAAAATGGGGCCAGCACTATGGCGCAGCAGGTTAATGCCCTGGCCTAAAGCACTGGTATCCTATATGGGCACTGGTTCGAGTCCTGGCTGCCCCACTTCCAATCCAGCTCTCTACTATGGCCTGGTAAAGCAGTAAAAGATGGCCCAAGTCCTTGAGTCCCTGCACCTGCATGGTAGACCCAGAAAAAGCTCCTGGCTTTGGATCAGCACAGCTCTGGCCATTGCGGCCAATTGGGGAATGAACCATCAGATGGAAGACCTCTCTCTCTCTCTCTCTCTCTACCTCTCCTCTCTCTGTGTAACTCTGACTTTCAAATAAATAAATAAATCTTTTTTTTTTTTTTTTTTTTTTTTTTTTTACAGGCAGAGTTAGACAGTGAGAGAGAGAGAGAGACAGAAAGAAAAGTCTTCCTTCCATTGGCTCACCCCCCAAATGGCCGCTACAGCTGGCGCTACGCTGATCTGAAGCCAGAAGCCAGGTGCTTCTCCTGGCCTCCCATGCGCGTGCAGGGCCCAAGCACTTGGGCCATCCTCCACTGCACTCCCGGGCCACAGCAGAGAGCTGGCCTGGAAGAGGGGCAACCGGGACAGAATCCGGCGCCCCGACTGGGACTAGAACCTGGGGTGCCAGCGCCGCAGGTGGAGGATTAGCCTAGTGAGCCACAGCGCCGGCCAATAAATAAATCTTTAAAATAAATAAATAGGAAATTGTTTAAAATAAATTAAGAATTCTTTAAGGTGCCAGCATTGTGGCATCGTGGGTAAGGCCACTGGGACACCAACATCCCATAGAGACGCCAGTTCAAGTGCTGGCTGTTCTACTTCCAATCTGGCTCCCTGCTAAAGGCCTGAGAAAAACATCAAAAGATGGCCCAAGTAGTTGGGTGCCTGTTACCCAGTGGGAGACTCAGAAGAAGCTGCTGGCTTCGGCCTGGCCTTACCCCAGCTGTTGCGGTCATCTGGAGAGAGAAACAGCCAACGGAACATCTCTGTTTCTCCTCCTTCCAACTCCATCTTTCAAATAAATAAATAACTTTAAAAATAAATAAATAAGTTTGTTTAGTTGAAAGGCAGAGCTACAGAGAGAGGTCTTCCATCCACAGGTTTATTCCCCAAATGGCCACAACAGCTGGTGCTGGCCAGGCCAAAGCCAGGAGCCAGGAGCTTCTTCTGGGTCGCCCACGTGGGTAGCAGGGGCCCAAGGACTTGGGCCATTCTCCATTCTTGCCCAGGCTGCATTAGCAGGGAGCTGGATAGAAACTGAGCATCTGGGACTCGAACTGCTGCTCATATAGCATGCTGGGGTTGCAGGTGGTGGCTTAACCAGTTAAGCACCCCTGAAATAAGTTTAAAAATAACTAAAATAGGAAATTGCTTAAAGAGGTGGTGGAGGCCTGACAGCAACTGCAGATGAGGGGAGCCCTCAGCTGTTCCTCACCCCGCTGAGAAGCCGGCACCCCTTCCGCAGCCTCGGGAGGCCGCTGCGGCGGGCACTTCTCGTTGATGTATTTATTTTTCATTTTTGTTTTTGCTGCTGGCACCCTCGGAGGGCCCTGAGGCCGTTTCTGGGAGCGTGGGAAGAACCCTGAGACCAAACCGGATGCCACGCCAGAGGAAAGTGTCACCACCAAGGGGACCGCGCAAGGAAGAGCAGGATGAGGAGGCAAACCCTCCTCCTCCTCCTCCTCCTCCTGCTCCTCGGGCTCGCTGTGCACACCGGAGCCCCAGACCACACAGGCAGGGTAACGCGGCCATGACCCGGGCCCTGCCCACCTTCCCAGCCGGCTCCCTGCATTTCCCCAGTGCAGGCACAGGTCGGAGCACACCGGGTCAGGACTTAGTCCCCAGCCCAAGGGCTCATCTTCACCTCCGGGCGTTCCCGCCTGGGAAATCCCCCTTATCTGGAGTACAACTGGAACCCATCAGCTCAGACAGGATTTGACCCACCTAAAGACAGAGCCCCCTCCCTCCTCTTGTTCTGTAATCCCCCATAGCATTAATCACTACCGTTATCCTGTTATCCTTTCAACCGTTTCTTCTTCCTTCCTCTAAAGTGTGGGCCAGGGGCCAGCGGTGTTGTGATTCCGCAGGCTAAGTGTGACCTGCAACACTGACATCCAATACTGGAGCGCTCCCTGCTGATGCACCTGGGAAAGCAGTGGACGATGGCCCAAGTCCCTGGGCCCCTGCACCCTGGGGAGACCCAGATGGACTCCAGGCTTCAGCCTGACCTATTATTCCCCGTCTGGGGCCATGTTGGAAGTGAACCAGAGGATGGAAGACAGCTCTCTCTCTCTCCTTCCTTTCAAAGATAAAAATAAAATTTTTTTTAAAGTGCAGGAATGAAACTGTCTTAGTTGCCATGGTTGGGAGACAGAAACCATCCCACGCATACAACTCAAAACGAATTAATGCATTTCGGAAAAAGCAAAAACCTCCATGCATGTAAGGAAGGGGGCTTTCCCGGGTGTGTCGGCCCCTCTGTCCCTGGACGGCCCGGGGGAGCTGAGCCCAGAAGTGCTACGCGCCAGCTGCGGACAGAAGCGCAGCCTTCCACTCTCCCGGCGCGCTCACCGCCGTCGTCTTCCTTGACCACTTTGGGGTCACGCCCAGGAGAGAGCCCGGGGATCCCCTGGGGCGCTTGGTGGGGTTCGGTGGCCACCTGGTGGGCTGACAGTCAAGAGAGCCAGCCAGGTGGGCAGCGAGCCAGTTACCCGTCTGTTGCCCCGGCCGCAGGAGGGGTGGGAGTGCCGGGCCAGGACCTTCGGGGTCTTGGGGAAGCTCACCCCCAGACCCGGCCGGGGCGCAGGAGCCGAGCCAGCAGGCGTGGGACCGGAAGGCTGGCCCAACGATGAAGAGATCAAAGGGCTGGAGGGGCTAAGGTGCGCAGGTGCCCAGCCCCCGCGGCCGCCGGGCGCCCCGGGTCACACGTGGAGGCTGAGGGGTCAAAGGTCGGGTTCCGGTCAAGCCGGGAGGGAAAGCGGAAGTCCCAGCTCCGAGCCACTCCGAGCGCGGGCCTGCGGCCGCGTGACTAACGCTCCGGAGGCGGAGCTTCAGCCCGCGGAGGGGGAGGAGCTATCGGCCTCCCAATGGCGGCTCGGGAGGGTCCCTGCGCAGCAGCCAATCAACGCCAGCCCACGGTCAAATTTAAACCCCCTCCCCTTTCCCCCTCCTCCTCTGGGACCTGTCCCGAAAGCGTTTGTAGAAAGTGCGGCCGCTGGCCCCGCCCCCACCGGGGAGGCGGGGAGAAGGGCGGGCTCTCCTTCCACGTCCGCCTATTACGACGGGCAGCTCGAGGAAAGGCGGGCGTCAGCGCCAATCAGGGCGAGCAGCTGCAGCTCGGCGGAGCAGTTGGCTACAGTTGTTGCAACTTTTTTCGAAAGCTCCGTTTCCCGGGAGATCCCAGGCGGTGACAGAGCCCGGCCATGGCTAGAGGTATCCGCCCCGGTGGTCTGCGCCCGGGCGGCTGGGTAGGGGGTCTGGCCGGCGGCGAGGCTCCCTCCTGCTGGTGGAGCGCCGGGGCCGGGGGGAGGGGGTGCTGTGCGGAGCCTTCCCCCGCTCCGCTCGGAGGCCCCCGGGAGCCCCTCCCCACAGCCCTGCCTCGGTTTCCCCGCTCTGGAGCGTGGGCACGCGCGGATTGCCTGTGCAGGGGCTCGGTGGGGACAAGCTCCGGGCACCTCCGGGGATGGTGGTGGTTGGCATGGCGGGGGTGGGGGGCTTGCCATGAGGCTTTGCCTACCTTGGGGCTCTCGCCGGTGGAGAAAGGGTGCGACCCCGAGGTGGGGACGCACAGCCTTACCCCGCTTCTTGCGGAGCGCGTCCGAGCGGACCTCGCGGCGGGTGCCTCCGTGGCTCCCTGAGTCAGCGGCGCGAGTGGCCTGCGTGGGCCTGGGCAGGGCGGCTGCGGGCCGCGGCGCCCCTGCGTGGAGGCCTTCCTGGCACACTTAGTTTGCGGGCAGCACCGCGAAACCCACGTTATGCGGCAGAGCGCCCCGGCCGCGGGTTCTCCTGCGCGCCCGCGGGCCTGAAACTTGAGCGTGGCAGTGGAGTGGGATCGTGATTTTCACGGAGGAACTTGGGTGTCACCTGTTCCTCAAGGCTCCCGGTTGGCAGGAGTGGGCACTCGGCCGCGGTTCGTTCCGTCTGTGGGCGCCTCGGTTTTCAGGCCCGGCACCCAGTTGCATCATTCGTTCTCCCAGCATCCGCCTGGGGCCCTCTGGGACGAGACCTACCCAGTTTCTGACGAATAAATGAAGCTTCGTGAGCTTCATAACCCCATTTATGCAGAAAATTAATATTTTTTTCTTAGAAAAGTGTTAGGCATTGAAAAGCATACTTGGTAGTATCTAATTTGGTTCATTTTCCCCATCATAGTGAAATCATTTAAATAGCTGTTTCAAAACTAATGCTAAAATTTTTTTTAAAAAGCTGTAGTTAGTCTGTAAGGGGGAGAAAAACCAACCATCTATCATTGAACTACTTAAATACAGGCAACCGTAGTGACCACTGAGGGCCAGCCACTTTGTTATTGCGGTTAAGCTTACTGAAACTGTTACTCCCGGTTCTCGGGGGCAGCAGCCGAAGTGCAGAGTCACTGCCCAGAGCAGCCACAAGGTCGAAACGAACGTCTTCCAGCTCCCCTCCGCGGGCTTACAGATCAGCTCTGCGATTATGGGGCGGTGATTCTCTGTCCCGTGGCATCCCCAGCTTAGTGCTTACCGTAGGGCTCCTGGCTCTCACAGACGATTAGATCGGACAATTAGAGTTGGAAATAGCAGGTCGTTTATGGTGCTTGAAATAAAGGGCCAGTGTTTCTCTTTGTTCCAAACTCAAAAGTTTATTTGAGAGCCCTGCTGGGTTGCATGAAGGAGCTGCAGGCTGAGGCTTCGTGATCCTCTGAGCGTTGATAGCCCAGGGGTCTTCGTTCCCTGGAGGTCCCCTTCTGTCTGCTGCTGCAGCTCCGCGGCCTGCTCACCTTCTGCAGTTCACAGCCCCTTAGCTGAAGTGCCGGAGTGCTTTCCCATGCGGCCCTCGCCACGCCCCTGCCTTCAGCCCCGGTATTATTCTCAGGACCAAGCCTGCACCCCTCACCATGGTTGGTGAACCCCTGCTAACCCTTCCAGTTCCACTGTGGTCTGTGTCTTTGGCACCGGGCCGGGACCAAGCAGGCACTCTGCAAATGTCTACCGGATGAATCAGTCACTGTGTTAGCACCTGGACTTGAGAGACGCCATGTACCTTTTACGATCCCGTGCCTTGGCGGAGCCCAGCTCATCCCTTCCTGTCACGGAACTCTTAGTGAAGTGATGTATCTCTCTGCCCTGATCTTAGAGTGTAGCAGGAGTCTTACAGGGCCTCCAGGACACATTATAAATAGTCTACAAGTGTTAGCTATTAGCCTTGCTGCTATTAAACTTAGTTTTTTAAAAAATATTTCTTTATTTGAGAGGCAGAGTCATGGGGAGAGAGAGGGAGCAACAGAGCAGGCAGCCTTCATCTGGTTCACTCCTCAGATGGCCTCAAAGGCTGGGGCTACAGCAGGCCGAAGCTGGGGGCTGGGACTCCATCTGGGTCCCACATGCCGGTGGCAGGGACCAAAGCGTTCAGGCCATCTTCTGCTGCCTGCCCAGGTGCATTAGCAGGGAGCTGGCCTGGAAGTGGAACAGCAGGGCCTTGAACTGGTGCTCCAGGATGGAATGCCTGCGTTGCACCACAAGGCTGGTGCCGGGCAGGGCTATCTGACACTTACCTACCTGGGTGAGAGGGGCTTGAGCCCCAGGCTGAGAGGAACGGGTGCCAGGTTTGCAGCAGAGCCGCTGCAGTAGGTGTACCAGGCAGTGAAAGCTGTGGCCATGAGTAGGTGACAGGGCCAGCGCTGTGGTGGAGTGGGTAAAGCTGCTGCCTGCAGTGCCGGCATCCCATATGGGCGCCCGTCAAAGTCCTGGCTGCTTCACATCCAATCCAGCTCTGCTGTGGCCTGGGAAAGCAGCAGAAGATGGCCCTGCACCCGCGTGGGAGACCTGGAAGAAGCTCCTGGCTTCTGATCGGCCCAGCTCTGGCCGTTGTGGCCATCTGGGGAGTGAACTAACAGATGGAAGACCTCTCTCTCTCTCTGCCTCTGCCTCTCTGTAGCTCTGACTTTCAAATAGATAAATAAATCTTAAAAAAAAAATAGTATGTGATGTGGACAAGATGATTGGCAGCTGCCACTGCCAGTCTGCGATTCCTGCAGTAGCTGTCAGTCACTTGGAAACGGCCCAGCCTGACCGTGCACCTTGGAATCCTTTCGTTCTCAGGTAGTTTTGGGGATTTAAGTGTGGTAGACACTGCCCAGGACTTGGGCAGAAGCCCCTGCCCCAACGGGGTCAGTGGTTGGGGTGGGGGCCCTGACCCAGAGGATGTTAGTTACATCTCCAGCCTGTTTGGGTGGCAGGGTCGTGTCACTTAATCCTCCTGTCTTCTCCCCCATGAGAATCAGCCATTTGTTTATCTGTGGGTGTAGGAAGCCCCCCCGGGGCGGGAGCGAGGTGGGCCATTGCAGGTGCTTGGTTTGTACCCTGGAGGGGTGCTGAGGCCCAGACTTGAGAACAGATGCAGGGGGAGAAGGCGGCCCGACTCCCAGACCACAGCGGAGGGAGGCAGCAGCTGGGCACCTCTTGTTTACATCTATGACTCTGCACAAATACAGTGGCTCTCCGGCTGCAGTAGGGTGGGCGCGTGGGCTCAGGGTCAGGGGCCCGGGCTGGCAACCCACGACGACTTCTGAGAACCTGGCCGAGCCCCTGGCTTCCCCCAGCCTCAGTTTCCCTGTCTACAGAGAGGAGATAGTAACGGAGCCCACGCTCACCAGCCCGTTTGAGGTTTGAATGATAATGGATGCGAGAGGAGCGCCCAGCAAACTTAAAGCCCTGCCTCTGGCTCCCCAGAGACCCCTACCGGTCTAATACAGACCCCTGAGTTTGACACCTGGCCCAGTCACCTCCTGGGTCTGCGGCCCCGGGCGACCCCCTGCACATCCCTGGAACATCAGAACTCCCCACTGTCCCGGGGACGCCCGCAGGACCTGACCGCCGAGGGCGCGCAGCTCTGGGCACCCCCGCGGGCCCTCGCCCGCCGCGTCCGCCGCTGCGGAGTTCGTGCGGCTCCGACGGGGCTCCGCAAATATGCGCTGAGCCAGCGGGAGAAGGAACCGGAGCCCGGGCGGAGGAGATCGCCTTTCCCACCCCTTCCTGCCCGAGCGGCGGAGTTCGCGCGCGAGGGGGCGCGCCCGAGTCGGGATTCGTCCAGGCCGCGCGGGCTGCCCGCCCCTCGGCGCGGAGCCTCCGGCGCCGCCCCTGCCAGCCCCTCCCCGGGCTGGGCGCCGGACGGTGGGCGGCGGCGAGCGGGCGGGCCGCGGAGGACGTGCCGCCTGCGCCTCCCTCCCCGCGTCCCTGGCTCCGGGCGGCCCGGGACTGCCGCGGCGGCGCGCGGGTGCCGGGCCCTGCTCGCAGGCCATGGGGGAAGGGGGCGCCGTGGGGCGCCGTCGGCCCTTCCCCGGGGCGCCGCGGCGGCGCTGGTGGCGGCGGCAGCAGCAGCAGCAGAGGCAGCGGCAGCGCTGGTGGCCGGGCCGCGGCGAGGGCGAGGGCGCGGGGCGCGCCGCCATGGGCCTGGCCGGGCTGCAGGTGGGTGTGTCGGGCCTGGCCGCGCGGGGGGCGGGCGGCGCGCGCGGGGCCCGGCCGGGCCGGGCGGCGGGAGGGCGGCGGCGCGGGCCTGGGCCTGGCCCTGCCGATCGGCCGGCCGCTGCCTCCGGCGGCGCCGGCGGCCCACCACTGCCGGGCTCTCGAAACATGGCTGCGGCGCCCGGCCCGGGCGGCCCCGCTCCCCGCCCCGCCGCGCCCTGAGCGCTCCCCTCCCCCGCTTCCCCCGGGTCCCCCCTCTCCAGGCAGGAAGATGTCCAAGCCCCGCGCGGTGGAGGCGGCGGCGGCGGCGGCGGCGGTGGGAGCGACGGCCCCGGGCCCGGAGATGGTGGAGCGGAGGGGCCCGGGGAGGCCCCGCACCAACGGGGTAAGCAGGCACCCTCCCCGCACTCCCGCTGCGCGCCCGCCGGGCCCGGGCCGCCAGCACGTGGGCGCCCCGGCCCCCGCCGCCCTGGGGCGCCCGGCTGGGGCTGCCTCATTTCTGCTGGCGCCACGCTCGGCTGCGCCATGACCCTGGCAGTGCTCGACCTCGGGAAAAGTTTGTGCCTTCTCGGCGTTTCCATCGCTGAGACCCAGCGACCCCGAGGGGCTGCCTCGCCAGGCCGTGTGCGGGGCCTGCCCGGGTCCCTCCCCGACCCGGCGCCTCCTGGCTTATCAGGCGACAGGGGGGGAGCCCAGAAACTGGCCTGCGTAGTCAGGAGAGGTCCCACACCCAGAAACCGCGCAGTGGCTGGGCGGGCATGCCCACCCCCTTCCCTGGTCATCGCCCAGGTGCGGTTTGCAACAGCCGCCGCCCCGGGTGGGCTGGCGGGAGCCTCTGCTCCCATCAGCTTTCCCGTCACCCTGAGGAAAGTCGCCAGCCTGGAACCGGGAGGCTCCTGGGCTGCAGCCACTGAGAGGGGCCTGGGGGTGCTGACCAGCCCCCTCCGCCGACCTCAGAACCCAGTGGTCAGTCAGGTTCCCTAGGCCTGTCCCTCTAGGGGCTTCTGGCCTGACTCCGCCCAGCCCTTGCACCTGCCTCAGCCTGCCCTGGGTCACTCTGACCCCTCCTGGCCGCTGGCTGCTCACCTCCTTCCTGCAGAGACCTTTGTGGGCAGCTGGTGTCCCGCTGGCCAGATGTCCCCTCGGTGAGAGAGCCAGAGGCCACAGGTGTTGGGGGCCCGGGGGATTCCCAGCCTGCCTGCACTCCCGCGGGAGGACCCCCGGGGTCCAGCCGCGGTGTCTGTTCTGCCCCCTGTGTCCTGGTTGCCTCCTGCGGGGTCTTGTTGCTCCAGCGCCCTTCAGAGCGTATGTTTGTCGTTTTAGGAGAATGTGTTTGCCGGGCAGTCCAAGATCTATTCCTACATGAGCCCGAACAAGTGCTCCGGAGTGCGCTCCCCGCTGCAGGAAGACAACTCCGTTGCGCACTACGAAGCCAAGTGCCCGGGGAGACCATTAGCCGGGATCTACCGGAGGCGAGAAGGTGAGTGCCTGGCGCGGCCGGCCTGGCTGCAGGCCTTTCTCCTTCATAAAGCCCTGGGCGTCCCCTGTTCCTCCTGCCCTCTGCCAGGCCGCGGAGGTTTGAGCCCCGAGTGTCAGCTCGCTTCTGAGTAGCAAGCACGACCGAGAGCGGCCTGCCCCAGGGCGTGTGCCTGGTCGGTCAGACAGGTTCTCCCTGCTCTCACGTGAGTTAGCGCAACCTTAGCCCTGGTGGTGCTGCCACGTCGCGCCTGACTCACAAGGAGAGAGGCGCCCGAGCGTGGCAGGTGCAGGAATGGCGATTCCGGGTCGTCCCGCCGGGCGGGTTCAGTGCCGGCTGCTGCGCCATGCGATCACAGGGCGCCAGCTCCCCGCCCTCTACCCCCGCCTCCCTCCGCGAGGCAGCACACTGTGCCGTGGGCTCTGGAGTTAAAGTACTGAGCAAGGGAATGCGGTTCTCGACCACCTGATCGTGCTGTGCCAAGCAAGCTGAGCCTCCCGGAAGTCTTGCCTTCCTCCAGAAACTCCCTGTGGGGGGGGGGGCGGCCCCCCCCCCCAGCCCGCTGCCTGCTGATTAATTCTGTCTGAAAGCAGCGGAGCACCTGGCTCCCAGCCCCTCCTGTGTTCTCGCAGAACGGGTCCCGAGCGACGACCTCGCCAGCCTCGGGGGCAGAAGCCTCCCGGGCTGGACTTCCCAGTGCACAGGGCAGCGTGACCTCTGTGTGTGACTTGGGTTCTAATCCTGCCTCTGCCACTGGAAAGGAGGCAGCCTTCCAAGCCCAGTGGTGTCTCCTGTAGACTCGGGGGAGGAGTCCTCCTGACCGCCAGGCGCCGCACGGATGCAGAGGGGCTTTGCCCTGGCTCCCGGAGCACCTGGGACATGCTGTCCCTGCCACGCCCGGGGGCGCAAAAGGCTCTTTCTAGAACCAGCAGTCGGTGAGGCTCATTCACATTGTCCAAGTGGTGGCGCTGTAGCGCCCGAGTTAGCTGTTGGATGGCAGTGATTAACATTGGGGACCCCAAGGGCCAGACTTCTCTGATTCTGCCATGATGCCGGTGAGACACGAGTCCTTCACGGGCGCCACACGTGCCCAGTGTTAGGTTGACGGCCTGGCCTTTGGTGCCACCCAAGAAGGTGTGGAAGGGAGTAAGAACAATCCGGATGGTGTGGACGTACTGGTTTTTCTCTTGTGTATCGAGGTATGATTCTTACGTCATGAAGCTCATCATTTTATAGTGTAAACTGGCTGGTTGTTAGTACGTTCACGGTGGTGTGCAGCCATTAGCATTCATTGATTCCAGAATGTTCTTTCCCTCTCAAAAAATAAATCTTGTACCCATTTTCCACGCCCCCAACCCCAGGCAGCCATCCGGCTCTTGTGTCTCTAGGAGTTTGCCTCTCTGGGCGTTTCGTAAAGTGGAGTCACATGGAGGCTCCTGGGTCTGGCTCCCGGGGCGCATCCGTGTTGTAGCATGTGTCGGCTTCACGCCTTTTCATGGATGAGTCGTGTTGCGTGGTGTGGATGGACCACCTTTTGTGGCCTGGCTCGTTCCACGTTTGGCCTACTGGAGGGTCAGATTTTGTGCGCACACGTGTTTTTCATTCTCTTGAGTGGGTGCCTCGGGGTGGGATTGCTGGGCGAAGTGGGAACTCTGTTTAGCATTTTGAAGGACGCCAAAGTGTTTTCCAAAGTGGCTGTACCATTTCACATTCCTACCGGGAGTGTGGTATTGACTTACCTCTTAAAAGTAAATTAAAAGGAAAAAGAGGGCAAGACGTTCACAGCACGGGCGCTGCACAGCTGTTTTTTTTTTTATTTTTATTTTTTATTTTTTTTTTTAATTTTTTACAGGCAGAGTGGACAGTGAGAGAGACAGAGAGAAAGGTCTTCCTTTGCCGTTGGTTCACCCTCCAATGGCCGCCGCGGCCAGCGCGCTGCGGCCGGCGCACCGCGCTGATCCGATGGCAGGAGCCAGGAGCCAGGTGCTTTTCCTGGTCTCCCATGGGGTGCAGGGCCCAAGCACCTGGGCCATCCTCCACTGCACTCCCTGGCCACAGCAGAGGGCTGGCCTGGAAGAGGGGCAACCGGGACAGAATCCGGCGCCCCGACCGGGACTAGAACCCGGTGTGCCGGCGCCGCTAGGCGGAGGATTAGCCTAGTGAGCCGCGGCGCCGGCCTGCACAGCTGTTTTAGTAATGGATCATTGCAGTGTTCCTCGTCACACGCCAGCCAGTCTGCGAGAGCCACTGGACACACACGGCACGGCAGCCCTGTTGCATTGTAAAGATTTATTTACTTATTTCAGAGGCAGAGAGAGAGAGACCAAGATAGTCTGTCCACGGGTCACTCCCCAAAGGGCTGCACAAGCCCGGGCAGAATAGCCAGTTCTGGAATCTGCACTTGCAAGCCGCGACTTAACCCACTGCACCACCCCTGAGGCGTCCAGGCAGCGCTGGGGGACGCTCTGCCGCCTGGCTTCCGAGGTGCTGTTGCCAGCAGTGCTGTGTGTGCCGCTTCTGCCTCCTAGGCTCTCCACAGCCAGCACAGAGGCTCAGAACCTCTGCCCAGCGTGTTGGTCTAAGGTAGAGCCAGGGGCTGGTGCTGTGCTGGAGCAGGTAAGCTGGTGCCAGATCGAGTCCCGGCTGCTCCACTTCCGACCCAGCTGCATGCTAATGTGCCTGGGAAAGCAGCGGAGGATGGCCCGGCTGCTTGGGCCTCTGCACCTACAAGGGAGGCCCAGGGGAAACTCCTGGCTCCTGGCTTTGGATTGGCCCAGCTCCAGCTGTTGCGGCCATCTGGGGAGTGAACCAGTGGATGGAACGTATCTCCCTCTCTGCCTCTCTGTAAGTTGTTTTTTGTTTTTTTTTTTTTTAAGACTTAATTATTTGAGAGGCAGAGAGAGAGAGAGAGAGGTTTTCCATCCTCTGGCTCACTCCCCAGATGGCTGCAACAGCTGTTGCTGGGCCAATCCAAAGCCAGGAGCCAGGATCTTCTTTGTGGTCTCCCATGTGGGTGCTGGGGGCCTAAGCACTTGGGCCATCTTCTACTGCTTTCCCAGGCCACAGCAGAGAGCTGGATGGGAAGTGAAACAGCCAAGGCTCAAACCGGTGCCCACATGGGACGCCATCACTGCAGGCAGTGGCTTCACCTGCTGCGTCACAGCACTGGCCCTAGTAAATAAATATTTAAAAAAAAAAAAAAAAAGAGCCGCGCCCTTCTGCCAGGTGGCCCTTAGTGGACGCCAGGCTTAGCAGGCTGAGCCCCTCCCCTCTCCTCCCCGGAACCCTCTTTTCTTCCTGGAGCCTGTCTTTAAAGTTGTTTTTAAATTTTATTTTCATTTTAATTGAAAGAGAAACAAAAATAGATCTTCCCTCCCCTGGTTCACTGCCCAGATATCCTCAACAGCTGTGGCTGGGCCGAACTCGGGAGCCAGCAGCCCCATCCGAGTCTCCCACGTGGGTGGAGGGGACCCAAGCACTTGCGCTGTCACCTGCTGCCTCCCAGACGCTCACTGGCAGGCAGCTAGGTCACAAGTGGAATAGCGGGTGAAGCTACACCGCCTGCAGCGCCAGCATCCCATACGGGCACCAGTTCAAGCCAGCTCCCTGCTAATGCGCCTGGGAAAGCAGTGGGAGATGACCCGAGTGCCCAGGCCCCTGCAGCCATACTGGAGACCTAGCAGAAGCTCTTGGCTTGGGCCTGGTCCAGCCGTGGCTGTTATGGCCATTTAGGGAGTGACCCAGTGGATGGAAGACCTTTTTTTTTTTTTCCTCTCCTTCCTCCCTCCCTAGCCTGTAACTCTGTCTTTTGAATAAATAAGTAAATCTAAAAGAAGAAGAAGGGGCCAGTGCTGTGGGTGGTGTAGTGGGTAAAGCCACTGCCTGTGGTGCCAGCATCCCATGTGGGCACTGGTTTGAGCCCTGGCTGCTTCACTTCCGATCCAGCTCCCCGCTGATGTGCCTGGGAAAACAGCAGAAGAAGCCCCGTAGCCTTGAGGGAGACCCAGAAGGTCCTGGCTTCGGGCTGGCCAAGCTGCGGCTGATGAAGCCATTTGGGGAATGAACCAGGGGATGGAAGATCTCTCAGTAACTGACTTTCAAATGAATTAGTAAATAAATCTTAAAAAAAAAAAAACAAAACAGAGAAGAAGCGGTGGAGTAGCTAGGACTTGAACCTGGCCCCCTGTTGTATGATGCAGGCATCCTAAGCAGCCGCTTTGCCTGCCGCACCACAATGCCCGCCCCCCAGAGCCCACCTTAGCGAGGGTGGAGTGAACCCTGTTTTCTCCACCCTCTGCCTGCAGAGAAGAGAAGTGGTGGGAACGCCATACGAAGTTCCATGAAGGCCGAGGAGCCGAAGCTCAGAGACGCCAGGAGAGGCCCCCTGGCACCTTTTCCAAACCAAAAACCTGACGCAGCAGAACCTCCAAAAACTCCAGCCCTGGCTGGTGACTCTCCCGCTGCAGCCGGCGCCAAGCCAGCCCTGAAGAAGCCCCTCAAGGGCCGACAGACCCCTCGGAAGAAGTAAGCACCGCGGACCCCGTGTGCTGGCCCCAGGGAAGGCTGCCTGGGCGCCCATGAGGGCCACGTGCTCCCCTGTCCCCACCTGTCAGGCCAAAGGCTCGGCCCCAGTTCTGGGTCTGGTGCCGTTTGGGAGTGTGGACGCCCTCCCCTCCCCGCTGAGCAGGGCTGGCCTCTGCAGTGCCCCCCCAGCGGGGCCTCGGGGGCAAGTGAGCTGATGTGACTGCCAGGCCCCAGGGACAGAGGTGTTTCATGGGCATCATTCCCAGGGAGCCACCTCCCAGGTGTGAGCGTGGCTTTCCGTCCCAATAGTTTTTCTTTCCCCGCCCTCCTTTCTTAAACAGAGCTCAAGGAAAAACGCAGCAGAATCGCAAACTCACGGATTTCTACCCTGTCCGAAGGAGCTCCAGGAAGAGCAAAGCCGAGCTGCAGGTAGCGCCTTGTGGTTTCAGTCCAGCTCTCGGGGCAGGGTGGCCCAGTGGGCAGTGCTCGGCCTGTGTCTCAGCCTCGTTTGTGTCACCTTAGGGCGAGATGCTCGGCCCCTCTGGCCTTGGCCATCTCCTCCCTCTAAGGGGGTCGTCTCAGAGCCTGCTCTGCCTTCCTGGTGGGTCCCTGTGGGGCCTGGGGAGACACTTCCGTGAGGGAGCCTTGTGGCCTGTGGCGTGGAGAGCCGGGTGCTCCAGGGCGAGTTGGCAGGGCTGTTGCCGCCTGGAGCGCTGCTTGGTCTCTTGGAGCTGTGTCTCAGGGAGGCGAGGAGCCGTGGGTGGCGCCGCGCGTGCCAGCTGTGCCCTGGCAGTCCCTCGGCTCTCACTGCTGTAGGTGGGATGGCCGAGTAGTCGTGGTGGGCTGCCTGTGCTGATTAAAAGATAAGTATGTTCACGTGTGTAGGACTCTGGCACTGTGCCTGGCCCTTAACCTTCCCCGTGGGGCCTCCTCCTGGGGCTCTTCTCTGCTCTCTCTCGCCCAGCCACCGCCCTAGGGGCATGAGGAGCAAACTGGAGTGACTCACAGGAGTGCAGGGATGGGCAGCTGGGGCCCCTCTGTGGTGGAGCCCGGGGTGTGGCCAGGTCCCTCAGGACTGCGGGGGCGGCCCCTCTTAGCAGCCAGGGCCTGGGGGCAGTGCCCAGGCTTGCCTCCCCCACCGAGCAGTGGGGAGCCTGGGCCTGGGGGGGGGGGTTCTGTGTTTCAGCCTCCCCCCACCCGCCGCCCCATACTTTGATGTTAAATCTGCAGATATAGATGCAGCCGGGTTTCTGTGTCTCTCCTGCTTTTAAACACCAAACTGGGAGCAGGCTTGCAGGGCAGTGGTTAAGACAGCAGTTAGGGACCCATGTCCCCGCCACGCCCCGCACCTGAGCTCCTAGCTACAGCTCCTGGCTGCAGCTTCTTGCTAGTGCAGGCCCTGGGAGGCAGCGGTGATGGCTCAAGTCATCTGGTCTCTTGCACCCCTCGGGGAGACCGGGGTTGAGTTCCTGGCTCTGGCTTTGGGCCCACCCAGCCACGGCCATACAGACATTGGAGGAGTGAACTGGTGGATGGGAGCCGTCTCCACCTTGCTGTTTGTGTCTATTAGTATTCCTCTCTTTGTCTATCTGCCACTCAAGTAAATAGTAAAAACAGGCCAACAAAAGTGGGTGGGGGGCCCACTTCGCCCCTGGGGAGCAGCGTTGGCTGTATTTCCAGAGAAAGGCGAAGTCTTTGGGCCAAGAACGAGCCATCCTAACGGGCGCACCAGCAGTGGGAGGCTGCACTGTGTACCTGCAGCCGTGGCTCTGCAGAGGGGGCGGCCACGCCAGGCAGCAGAGCCCTCGGCCCCTCCCGGCTGGGCTCCCAGCCGCTGTGCGCCCACACAGCCATCCCAGCCTGCCTTGCGAATGGAAGCAGCGGCTTGTCGGCCTGTAGGAGCGAGGGCTCAGGGGCCGGGAGTGGCTCAGCTGACCTCGTCAGCAGCCAAGTGCGAGGGGGACACCCTCACATCCCCTTAGCAGGCGTAGGAGAGCTGACCCTGTTCTGGACCGAGCGCCGGAGCCCTGCCGTACCCCTCACTGTTTGTATTGGCTCTGCTGAGTGAACCACGTGAGCCGCCGTTGGCCGGGCAGTGGAGCTGCTGTTGGCCGGAGCAGTCAGGCAGTGGCCGGCCAGGACAACGGCACTGTTGCCAGCCAGACACTGTGGCTCTTGTTGGCCGGCACAGAGCGACGACAGCTGGCCCCGGTGCACATTCTGTTTGCTGCATAGGGCAAGCCCAGGGGTGTGGCCACAGGGCAGCGTCTGAGGGTGAGGCCAGGCCTGGCCTGACTGCCCTAGAGGGCCAGCAGAGACTGTGCCCGGGCTAGAGTCCAGGTGGGCGGGGCAGAGCAGTGTGGCTGGCCAGGTGTTGGGAGGGAAGCTTCCTGGACACCTTGCTCCGTCTGGAAACAGTGGGCAGCCCAGAGCCCAGGGCAGGAGTTGGCCTCTGGGCTGCAGGGTTTGGACTCGGGGGGAGGTGTGCAGAGAGGCCTGGACCCCCT
The DNA here is from genome assembly GCF_964237555.1 of Oryctolagus cuniculus. Lineage (NCBI taxonomy): Eukaryota > Metazoa > Chordata > Mammalia > Lagomorpha > Leporidae > Oryctolagus > Oryctolagus cuniculus. Next base: position 5,949,391 of record NC_091452.1, on the reverse strand, counting down.
GGCCCTGCACCGTGGGGCTCCATGGCCGGCTGGCCGGGCCTCGAGGAGGCTGAAGCTCAGCTCCAGGGACAGGCGCGCGGCTCCGCTGCGGATTCCACATTGGGCATGGCTGGGCGCTGGGCCCTTCCTGTTCACAGGCCTGCTGGCCCTCACTCAGGCCTGCTGACTCCCTGTCTGTCTGCCGCCAGAGTTCTCCTTAGGACGCTCGGAGCTGGTTGTCTGCAGGCCCCCAGCTGGGACTGCAGAGACGTGGTTCCATTGGCTGTGTCTCCAGCACGCACGGTGGGTGTGGTCAGTGGCCAGACAGGCCGCAGGCTGTGTGCAGAAGGGTCTGGGCCCAGTGCTGGTGCGGGGTTCCCTGTCTGCATGGTTCCTTTTTCTCCCTCATTCCTGTGCCACAGCAGGGCCATGGGGAGGCCCAGTTAAGGACAGAGGTGGCAGCAGCATGGCTGTGGCCTGTAGGACAGGAGGCAGGACGTGTTGGTCAGGACTGTCTCACCAGGGCACTGACCTCTAGACAGCACCCCGGGCCCCCCACTGGGGGGCGCATAGCACACACAGGGCCCCTCTAGGGGGTGTGGCCCCGTATCTGCCGTCGCTGTCATCGAGTGTATAAAGTCCCAGTCCCGGTTTTCAGATGTCCGTGATTTGTCAGGTTTTAGAATGTTGCATGGGCAGAACAGAACACTTCCGTGAGTGCCGTCCCACTCTGGCCCCGCACCGTGGCCCTCCTGACCCAGCTGAATCCAGGGGACTGGCCTTCCACAGCAGCTGGGGCTCCCGGCCCTGCTGGGCACGGGAGAAAACGCTGATGGCTCGCTCTCTCCCCACCCCTCCTTCTCTCTCTTCCTCTCTCTCTCTCTCCCTCCCCCTCTCCCCCTCCCTCCCTCCTTCTCCCTCTTCCTCTCTCTCTCTCCCTCTCTCCCTCCCCCTCTCCCCCTCCCTCCCTCCCTCTCCCTCTCTCCCTCCCCCTCTCCCCTCCCTCCCTCCCTCTCCTTCTCTCCCTCTTTCTCCCCCTCCCTCCCGCTCTCCCTCCCTCTCCTTCCCTCTCTCCCTCTCTCTCCCCCTCCCTCCCTCTCTCTCCCCCCTCCCTCCTTCTCCCTCCCTCCCTCCCTTCCCTTCCCCCCCTTCCCTTCCCTTCCCCCTCCCCCTCCCTCTCTCTCTCCTCCCCCCAGTCGGAAGAACGGAAAAGAATAGATGAATTGATCGAGAGCGGGAAGGAAGAAGGGATGAAGGTAAGGGTCGGCAGAGCCCGTGGGCGTGGCCGAGGGTGGGCGTGGCCGAGGCTGTCCACTCACAGCCGGCGTGGGGGGGCCGCCTGCGGCTTTGGCCACCAGTGTCGCAGGGACTGGTCAGGCTCCTGGGGTGTCAGAGAGCCAGGCACTCACACTGCCAAGGAGACGCTTGCTTCATGAAGGAAACATAAATGGGCTTTGTGCGTCCGTGTTACCCGGGGGGAAGGTTTTAAAGTCGTGGTGAAGTGCCCATAATAGAACACATGTCTTCTTAAAGTGGACACTTGTGTGTCATGGGGCGCAGTCAGGATGTTGTGTAACCATCACCATTACCCAGTTCCAGAACTTACCCTGCTCCCCTGCCAGCCCGGCACACTCTGGGCCCTGGATCTGTCCCCCGGTGCGTCCTGCCGCCTGAGCCACACAGTGTGGGTGTGCAGCTGGCCGGGTCCGGCTGCTTTGACTTATATCAAAGGGGAAACTGATACATTTGTCTTGAACTCTTGTCCTGCGCAATGGCAATCCCGAGTGACCCGCGCTCTGGGGAGAGGGGAGTAACTCTCCACTCTATGCTGGGGTGGCCTGGTGGGTCTGGACTTGGCCCTGGGCTCAGAAATCTTCAGTGCCCACCCCACAGCCCCAAAACGGAATCGGAGCTCAAGTCCCGGGCCCCTAAAGCCCCCGCCCTGACTCCATCTTGATGGAGCAAGGGGAGCTCTGGCAGGGAGTGAGGGGAGACTGGGACCCAGGCCCTGCACTTTTTTATTTTTCAAAGATTCATTTATTTATTTGAAGGCAGAGGCGGAGGCAGCGAGAGAGGTGTCTTCCATCTGGTGATTCACTCCCCAGATGGCTGCAATGGCCAGAGCTTTGTCAATCCAAAACCAGGGGTAGGTACAGGGGCCCAAGGACTTGGGCCATCTTCTGCTTTCCCAGGCCATAGCAGAGAGCTGGATGGGAAGAGGAGGAGCCGGGACTCGAACCGGTGCCCATATGGGATGCCGGCACTGCAGGCGGTAGCCTTACCTGCTGTGCCACAGCGCCAGCCCCCGGGCCCTGCTCTTGGCACTGGAACCTAAACGGCGAGGCCGAGGCTATGCGGTGCAGTTCCTGGCTCTGTGGCCTCAGCCACATGGCTGTGCTCTGTGAGCCCGGGTCTGCTGATCTGCAGCATTGGGGTAGCTCTGCCCTGGGGACCTCGTGCAGTGCCTGCACACGGGCACACTGGTGCTCCGGGACCCTGCACACGGGCACACGGGTGCCCCGGGACCCTGCACACGGGCACACGGGTGCCCCGGGACCCTGCACACGGGCACACGGGTGCCCCGGGACCCTGCACACGGGCACACGGGTGCCCCGGGACCCTGCACACGGGCACACTGGTGCCCCGGGACCCTGCACACGGGCACACTGGTGCCCCGGGACCCTGCACACGGGCACACTGGTGCTCCGGGACCCTGCACACGGGCACACTGGTGCCCTGGGACACAGGAGTTCTGAAGTTGGGGTGCGGCGGTGGCTGCACAGCTGTATCCACTCTTCAGTGTGGTTTGCTCCTGGGGCCAGTGTTGGGGCTTAGAGTGAAGTTGTTGCCTGCAACGCGATCATCCTGTGTGGGCGCCAGTTTGTGTCCCGGCTGCTCTGCTTCCGATCCGGCTCCCTGCTAGGGTCCTGGGAAAGCAGCGGAAGATGCTCCAAGTGCTTGGGCCCCTGCACCCGCGTGGGAGACCCGGATGGAGTTCCTGGCTTTGGCTTGGGTCAGCCCTGGTGTTTGGGGAATGAACCAGCAGGTGGAAGAGCTCTGTCTCTCCCTCTCTATCTGTAACTCTGCATTTCACGTAAATAAATGAATCCTGAAAATTTGAAAATAATAATAAGATAAAGCTTGCCCCTGGCGGGCCCCCAGGAAGGCCCGTGCCTTGCAGCCGCCACTGCTATTAAAAACCAATGCTCTCTCGCCGCCTCCTGGCAGATTGACCTCATCGACGGCAAAGGCAGGGGCGTAATTGCCACGAAGCAGTTCTCCCGGGGTGACTTTGTGGTGGAGTACCACGGCGACCTCATCGAGATCACCGATGCCAAGAAGCGCGAGGCTCTGTACGCCCAGGACCCCTCCACGGGCTGCTACATGTACTACTTCCAGTATCTGAGCAAAACCTACTGGTAAGTCCGCGGCTGCTTCGCGTGGCCGCCCCGCGCCCCGCCAGCCACGGGCCTGGGCTGATCGAGCTCTTTGTGGTTCGGCTTTGGGTGCAGTTCTTGCTGCCTGTCTCGGGGCTGTCTCCCTACTTCCTGTCTGGAAGCCCCGGGGTGGGAGGTGGGCTGGGGGCCGCCTCATCCAGCGAGAAGCAGAACTGGACCCGTCTCACACAGCCCTGCCCGGCAGCCCACCTGGCTGCTCTGTGTGGCCGCTAAGTGCTCCTGGCTGTGGCCAGCGGAGTTGACTTCTATCCATGGATCTAGTTCGTAAAACTCTCCAGTTGCCTCCCTCGTCTCCAGAAAGAGCCCTTGTGGGTTGTGTCCCCTGCGCCTCCAGCCCTTGACGGGTCAAAAGGCCTCTTTGCCTGTGTAACCCCCTCCCTCCCCACCAGCGTGGACGCCACACGCGAGACCAACCGCCTGGGACGGCTGATCAACCACAGCAAGTGCGGGAACTGCCAGACCAAACTGCACGACATCGACGGGGTGCCCCACCTCATCCTCATCGCTGCGCGGGACATCGCGGCCGGGGAGGAGCTCCTCTACGACTACGGGGACCGCAGCAAGGCCTCCATCGAAGCCCACCCCTGGCTGAAGCACTGACCGCCGCCGCCGGCCTCTCCAAAGGACAAAGTGCCCTCAAAGGGAATGGGTTTTTGTTTTGTTTTTTTACACTTAGTCTTAGCAGATTACTTCAGATGTTTTTAAAAAGTATATTAAGATGCCTTTTCACTGTAGTATTTAAATGTCTGTTCCAGGTTTCCAAGGTGGACTTGAACAGATGGCCTTACATTACCAAAACTTTTATATTCTAGTTGTTTTGTACCTTTTTTGCATACAAGTCGAACGTCCGTGCTTCCCGTGCATGCGGTCAAAGACTCGGCACAGGTTTTAGAGAGGAAAGAGAAGCAGGGCGCCGGGCGGGCCTCCCGCCTGCAGGTGCAGAGCCAGGCCCTGCCCGCCTGCCCGGCCTGCCCCGGGCGTTCCAAGCTCTTGTTCTCCCCGCGTCTCGACAGGCGCACGCTGAAGTGTATGAATATTTTTTAAAGGGTTTAACAGTAAGCTAGTCTTCCCCTCTGCTTTCTCGAAAGCTTCCTGGCCCCCGGGGCCGCGAGCACAGGCCTGGTGTCAACTGCTCTTCCACAGGCTGCCCCTCCCCAGGCGGCCGAGCAGGCTGGAGGCAGGCGGGGGAGGTGCCGCCTCCCTGTGCTGCCGGGGCAGGGTTCCCGAAACTGGGTTATTAATTCTTTATAGAAATGTGAACACTGAGTTTATTTTAAAAAAAAAATTTAAAACGTTTAAAAAAAAACAGCAAAAAAAAATTAAAAAAGAAAAAAGGCAAAAAAAAAAAACCCACAGCAAACAACTTACATGTATATAGGTCTTGAAGTGAGTGAAGTGGCTGCATTTTTTTGTTCTGGGTTTCTTTGCTTTGTTTCTGTAGGCGAGATTTGAGATGGTACTCTATTCTAATCAAAAATAAAGTTTTTGTAGTGGGACCAGAAATGACTTACCCGGCCGCCCCACCCCCACCCCACCCCCCATGACCTGCTGTCGAGGCCTTGGTGCCCCAGGACCCCTGCCGCCAGCCTCAGGGAAAGGCGCCAGGTACACGGGACAGCAGGCAGGGCTCGAGGACAAAGCTCAAGTGTTTTCCCCTGGACCGGTGGTGGGAGGAGAAGTGGCTCCCTCTCCCTCCCGAGGGGGCTGGTTCTCACTGTCCGCCCCCAGGCCAGTGGGGCCAGGTCAAGAGCCTGCCCTCTGCTCCAGGCGCCTCCCCCCACCCCAGGCTCATGACGGTGCTACCTAAGAAAGTCTTCCCCGCCCCCGCCGGCCTGGTGGGTGGGCAGCAAGTCGGAGGAGGATCCGATGGCAGCGTGGAAATGCGGGCTGTACCTGTCGTGGTTTAGCTTTGTATGTAAGCAAACAAAAAGGAAATAAACTTGAATCTTATTTGTCATCATAAAAATGAAATGAGAAATTAAAGTATTTATTGCCAGGCGAGATCACCTGCCTGTGTGTCTGTTCTTATGAAGAGCCCGGACTGGGTCTGGGGTTTATTTGTGAGGGCCACACGGCGGGTGGGGGCGGGGTATCAGTGCACATGATTGTCCACTTAGGGGGCCTGGAAATGTGATGGAGGCATAGGTGCTCGTGAAGGTGAGAGGTGAGCATGGACAGGCCGGCCCCTGGGGGCACTGCCAGCTGCAGCTGCGTTCTTAGGCAGATGTCCCTCCGCCCGCCAGGCCCTTGTCCCCATCTTAAATGGGCTGGTGGCTCCCTCAGCCCCACTCCTTGGGCACTCGAGACAAGTACGGACCCTGGTGTAGGAACGAGCGTTGGCTTCACGTGTTGGTCAGCTGTGCGCTCTCACACAAAATCAGTGGCCCCTGAAACCTGACGCTGTGCAGGCGTCTGCCTGTGCGCCTTGGGGGGCATCTTGGGGAGCTGGTCCTCGGGTGTTCTTACAGTCTCCTTGTGTGTGTTGGGGGGAGGGGCGTCCACGTGGTCTGCTGGCCACACAGGCCTGGGAGCGGCAGCTCCAGTTCCTGCCCATGTAGGCATGTAGGCCGCCGACACGGGTGTGGGTTCCCACCTGTGGCAGGCTGACGGTAACAGCTGGGACGCTGTGTGTGATCGCGAGGACTGGGTGACTTACTGCACAAAAGGCCCTTCGCCGAGTGTCTGGCACAGATAGATTCCTGCCGCTGGCTGTTTGCAAATGCTCAGCCTGGTCCTCCCGAGTCCTCCTTTAATGGAGGCGTTGATTTGCTCATTTGTGTGAGACGATGATGGCGCAGCACCCACTTCCTGTGCCTCTTGAATGAGGCCTGGTTGGAGCCCGCTCCTCGGCCTGTGCCCCGCACCCTCGCTGGGTGTGTGCTGAGCCTGCAGTGGGGGAGAGGCAGGAAGCAGGGGGCGCCAGGGGCGTGATCTGTGCTGCGGCCAGGGGGAGAAATGTTCCCACGCCCCAGCGTCAGGTTGTCCTGAGTCACTCCCCAAGCGTTTCTTGCTGGAGACTTCGTGAAACATTTACTTGAAAGGCAGAGGGAGGGAGAGAGGGAGGGAGGGAGAGAGGGAGGGAGGGAGGGAATCTCCCGTGCCCTGCTTCTCCCCCAAATGCTTGCTGCAGCCCAGGCTGGACCAGGCCAAAGCTGGGAGCCAAGAACCCCTCTGCAGGCCTCCCATGAGGGTGCTGGGCCCCTGCTGCCTCCCATTAGCAGGAAGTAGGAACCAAGCTGTGCCCTAACCACTGCACGAAATGCCCAGCCTGAGTACTGGCGCCACCGGGGCTGGGGGCTCTCAGGTCTGTCCCCCAGGAGAAGGGGGCAGGGCTGTGTTTACACAGGGTGACCCCAGGTCTGGAAACACGAGCCGCACACACCAAGGGCTCCCTGATGGCAGTGCACGATGATCTTACGTGTGCTTCGCGGCTGCCCCGTGCCCTGCAGATGGGGAAACTGAGGCAAGGATGGCTCAGGTGTAGTAGGATTGCCCCCAGGGCTGGACTTCCAACTTCAGTCCCCAGGAACCGGTGCTGTGGTACAGGAGTTAACACACTGCGTGCGATGCCAGCATCCCGCAGAGTGACAGTTTGAGTCCCAGCGCTCTAGTAACGGCCTGAGGAAGCAGCAGATGGCTGGCGTGCTCGGGGCCACCCATGTGGGAGGTCCCGCTGGAGTCCTGGTTCCCGGCTTTGGCCTGCTCTTCCCTGGGCTGTGTGGAGAATGAACCAGCTGATGGCAGACCTCCCTGTCACTCTGCCTTTCAAATAAATGAATGAATGGATGGATGGATGGATGGATGGATGGATAAAATCTTTAGAAAACCACCAAGCAACCAAACTTCAGTCCCAGGAACGGCCTCTGCCACGCATATGGCCCCGCCCAAGCCACGCACGTTCTGCGTGGCTTGCTGCCCTCACTCATGTCCGCCTGTGGTTCCGGTTCCCGTGCTCACACTCGCCCGCCAGGGAGCACGAGAGGGGAGCAGCCAGCCAGGGAGACAGCAATCCTGAGAGCTTCAGGGGTGACTCGGGAGGGTGACCTGGACTAGGCGTTTTTGAAAACAAAACATGTATCTGTTTACTTGAAAGAGGGCCAGAGGGAGCGCCTCCATCTGGTGGTTCCAGTGGCTGCCATGTCCTGGGCTAAACCAAGCTGAAGCCAGAAGCCTAGAATTCCACTAGCTGGAATCCAAGTACGTGGGCCATCTTCTTCTGCCCCTGAGGCACACTGGCAGGGAGCTGGGTCAGACGTGGGGCACCACTCGAACCTGCTCTTGGGTACGGGACGCCGGCATCACAGTGGTAGTTTAACACGCTGGGCCACAACGCCACCTCTGGATTAGGGCTTTAAGGCCAGGGCCCTTTTGTTGGAGACAGGGTGCTTAAGACTGGGTCGTGGCATTTGCATTCGCTCCGTGTCCTGCTCCTAGCATTCCCTAGCTTGGGACACTGGCCAAGTTCCTTCACTTCCCTCTGCATGTACCACCTTGAGCGTACACAGAGAACAACACCCACCTCACAGGCAGCAGGATGTAGGGACTTGTGCTCATTAACATAAAGTACTTCAAACCATTCACAGAAAAATGCAGTTAAAAGTATGAATTTAGGCCAGCGCAGCGGCTCAATAGGCTAATCCTCCGCCTTGCGGCGCCGACACCCTTGGTTCTAGTCCTGGTTGGGGCACCGGATTCTGTCCTGGTCGCCCCCCTTCCAGGCCAGCTCTCTGCTGTGGCCCGGGAGTGCAGTGGTGGATGGCCCAAGTGCTTGGGCCCTGCACCCCATGGGAGACCAGGAGAAGCACCTGGCTCCTGCCATTGGATCAGCACGGTGCGCCGGCCGCAGCGCGCCTGCCGCGGCGGCCATTGGAGGGTGAACCAACGGCAAAAGGAAGACCTTTCTCTCTGTCTCTCTCTCTATCCACTCTGCCTGTCAAAAAAAAAAAAAAAAAACAAAAAAACAAAAAAACAAACAAACAAACAAAAAAAAAACAAAAACAAAAAACAAAACGAAACAAAAAAAAAACTTTGGAATCCATTTAGTTTTCTCATAATATGCATTTTCATCAACTACAAAGGAATTTTCTGCCTCAAAATAAACTCATAGTTTTACTTCCACTTTCTGCAGTTCCCTGCAATGTTGGAAACTCTGCAGAGAGCTTCGCAGCTGAGAACCCAGGCCTTGGGTCAAGCCTGCCTCTGCTGTGCGAGCTGCTTCAGTCTGCAGATCCACAAACAGGGGGCCAGGCTCAGCCCCAGCCCCCTGCGTCCTTGCCAGGAACAGTGGAGGGAGTCCAGGGCGCAGGCTCAGCAGCCCCGCTCTCTCCCGACCGCATTTCCTTCACTCCCACACACCCACCTTCTCATCTCACCAACTCCGACCCCAGGACGAGCCTTCAGATCAGTAGCGCCACAGTTAGACTTTGCAGCGTGGCATCACAAATGAGCCCAGGAAACAGGGGCAAGTGCCACGCACACACATGCACACACACGGACCCAGCCACTACCTGAACTCTAGGACACCATTCCAAATAGCCTCAGAAAGTCTAAAAGTCATTTTGCTTTAATATAAAATCACACAAAGAGGGTCACGTGGGCTGAGTCAAATATTCGCGGAGCGTCAGTGACGTCACCCCTGGAATGTCCACAGCGCTCCCCACTCCCGTCTGCGGCACGGTCACCACCAGCGTTCTCTGCGGAACTCACAGGGCAGGAGGTAGCCCCGGCGCTCTCCCCCGACCTCCTGCGCCAGCTACAGCTTGCAGGGCATTCAGTTGTGCAGCCGGGGAGCAGGCGGGCTGGGAGAACCTCATCTTCCGCCGCAGACCGCCCGAGAGGAAGCAAGGGGGCGGGCACAGTGTGTGCTGACGGCACCCAGAGCTGGGTCCACAAGGCATCCTGCTGGCCGTCTTCTCCAGGCGGGCAGCTGTGGCCTGGGTCATGGCCTTCGACTTAGATCTGCTTCCCGGACCGGAAAGAGAACCTGGGCGGAGAGCGAGGGGCAGAGTGAGCAGAGGGAACAAGCATGGGGCGCACACACCCCTGCGAAACCTGGCGGTGTCAGGATTCTTTCAGGGCGCGTCACGGGCCGGCGACGTGCTGAGCGTTCCCTTCTACCGGCTTACGTGGAGGCTGCACCAGTTCTGCAGTGAGTACGATGAGCAGCCCCCGTTTCGCGGAGGAGCACTTGCAGGCTGGGAGGCTAAGGCAACAGGAGCTGGGCCTGAGCGCTTTAGCCGCTGTGCCATACCCATAGCTGGTGTTCCGGTTTGTGTTTTGTTTCTAAACTTAGGGGGTTCCACGTGGAGGAGGTGGCGATTTCTCCGTGGGACCTCCAGCTGCAAAGCAGACCTTTGCGGTCTAGGTCTGGGGTAAAACAGATGAAACACAGAGGCACCCCCCAGGCCGGACCCCACACTTGGCATTGGCTCCCCGGCAGTGGCACAGGGCTGGCAAGGTCAAATCCAGCAGTAGGGCTGTGGGCTCTGCTTCCCGCCAGAAACCAACCACCAGCACCCCCAGAAGCTGGTCCTGTGTGTGACGCAGGCATCGGGCACCCCCCTCCCAGCCAGTCCCTGGGAAGCTGGGGAGCTGTCCTCCACGCCCCCACCATCTGCCATATTTGAGTCATCACAACTCAAATATGTCCCCCCCCCCCCCGCTTCTCATCTCCTCCACTACCATCTGCCAGTCCAGGCCACCACGAGGAGTGGGTGCGGCCACCCCCCTGCGCCCCGCTGCGATGCGTTCTCGGGGCAGCGAGGAGCTGGCTCAGTCATTCCTCGGCTCGAACCCTGCCAGAGGCCCCCACCGTCCTCAGGATGAAGACGAAACTCCCTCCGCGCGTGGCCTGCTGCGTTACAAGTCATCCTCTCGTTCTTTCACGCTCTGCGCGAGCCCAGCTCGCTGCCGGGACCACGGACACAGGCCTCGCACTCGTCAAGCCCCTGAACAGTTCATCTGTGCCACATCCGATTCAGGCTCTCATGAAATGAGCCCAAGAGCTCCCCCAGAAGGAGGCAAGACGAAACCAGAGGCCACGGGGGTGCGTGTGCCACACAGAGCTAACACACTCTGTGGGACACCCACATCCTGCGTCAGGGTGCCTGGGTTCGATTCTCACGCCAGCTCCCAGCTCCAGCTTCCGGCTGATGCACCCCTGGAGAGGCAGCAGGTGTGGGAGACCCAGACTGAGTTCCGGGCTCCCGATGTCCGCCTGGCCCAGCCCCAGCTGCTGCAAGCATTTGGGGAGGGAATCAGCAGATGGAGGAACTCTGCCTGCCCCTCTGCATTTCACAGCCAAAAAAGCAGGATCTGAAGGAATGAGGGGTCCACAGTGGTGCCTGCTCGTGTGGGCAGATTAAAGGGAAACCGGCCCCCCCGGGACAGGAGGGGCTCTCGGCACATCCCAAGCCAGGCTGAGACCCCCTTGCTCTCTCTGGAGATTCTGAGCTGACTCCATCTCTCGGGCATCCACAGGTCAGCAGGAAACTTTGGACTCCACGGAGCACAAGACTCGGGACACCTGCCCTTGGAGCCAGACGAGGCTTGTGTCCCAGTCCCTACCGCTGGCCGGCCGCGTGGCCCTCACAAGTTGCCAGTCCTCTGACTCGGCTTCCCCATCGCAAAATGGGCTCCTTAAGTGGGGACTAATTTTTTTTTAAATGTTTATTATTTTTTCATTTTATTTGAAAGGCAGAGACACAGAGAGCTCTTCCATCCGCCAACGCCTGTGACAGCCGGGGCTGGGCCAGGCCAGGGCCAGGAATTCCATCTGGGTCTCCCACGTGGGTAGCAAGGACCCAGGTACCTGAGCCACTGCCCGCTGCTTCCTGGGATGTGCACGAGCAGGAAGCTGGGACCGGGACCAGGGTGTGGCATTCCCAGTGGCACCTGTGCCAAAGCGGGGGATTACCTGTTCTCTCCCAGTCCTACTGCAGCCCATCAGATGGAAACCTACGGCCTGGACACACCACTGGGAAGAAGCCAGCTCTTTCCCAACTGCCTTGGCCGGCCCGGGGAGGACTGACCACTCTCTGCCAGGCACACACTTGGCCTCATTCCCTTGTGTGCTCTCCAGGGGCAGCTGCTACTGGGGTGCAGGCGTCCTCCCGTGCCCTCCCCTGGGCCTGCCCCTCACAAGGAAGGCCTGGGTCAGTCCCAGGAAGGGGACAGAGCAGAAAGCCCAGTCTCGCTCCGAGCCCAGGCCCTTTCCAAACCTGCAGGCAGATCCTTGGATGTCCTGGCCTTCTGGACCGGAGGGAGGAGAGGTGACGGATTATCCCCCTTCAACGCCAGTCATCACTGCTACTGTCTAAGTTTTGTAAGACTGTTTCTGTCTGGTCATTGTTGTTATATCATAGGGAAGAAGCTGAGTGTGGAAGCCAGATGTCCTGGGGTTCAAATCCCAGCTTCAGTGTTTACTCTGTGTAACCATGGGCACATTACCGCTCTGCATCCACGTATCCATCTGTGACACGGGGACAGTAACAGTCCCTGCCTCTTCTCAGAGGGAACTACACGCTGGGACCCCTCAGTGGACGCCTGAAGCCACAGCACACCTAGGCTGAACCTCCACCTTTTCTCTCCAAGGAAGCTTCTCTTTAGCACATCTGAGTCGCCAGCCTCTAGGGTCGACAGGGAGTACAAGGGTCACCAGAGCAGAGGCACCCCCATCGCTCTGATACCAAGATGGCTCCAGGTCACTCCCAGGTGGGCAGTGGACGCGGCAAGGATACACTGGACGGAGCGTGACAGCACGAGACTTCATCGCGCTCTTCAGAACAGCGCTCTCCCAGGTACTGCTTCTGGACCGTGGGTGACCGTGGGTGACCGTGGACAGCAAACCGTGCAGAGCGCACCTGTGGCTAAGTGGGCACTGCTGTATGTCCAGTGCCGAGCCTGCTGCCTGGCAGCTGCCATTCTCACCCCGCGCTGGCGCTGCGTTTCGGGCCAGCTGCCGGAGCCCCGCCTCCTCCCACCGCCCCGCAGTGACCGTCTGGTGGCCGCGGGTGCAGCGGGGGACTTACAGTTTCCGCATGATGGTCTTCTCCTCCTTGCTACTGCTGGCACCAGGAGTCACGGCATCCTTCCCCCTTCTCCGTCCTGGGCTTTCTCGTGCTGGCATCAGGCCACTGGGGAGAGGGGGTGTGTGTGTGTGAACAGGCGTCCTGTCTGCCCCCGGAAGGCGAAGGCCTGGCTGTCGTCACATCAGTGGCTTCAGGGCTGGAGCCAGTGGGATTCTGACGCAGACACTGAGGGGCTTCCCCGCACCTGGGCAGCGCTGAAGCCTCCTCGTCCTCCTGTGTAAACTGCAGGCCGGTACAAGCGTCCCGACCCACGGCCTAGCGATGGGACCGCGGACAAACTCGCTGACTTAGGCCCTGGTTTCCCAACCTGTAGGATGCGCATGCCGGGGGCACCTGCCTCCTAGGGCTGGGTCAGTAAGGATCTAACATGTGACAGATACATGGCACTTTAAACGTCTGTGGGAAACTGGAATTAAAAGGTTAAGCTTATCTCGGTGCAAGAATAATTGTTGAAATCCACAGAAGCGAGCATTTGGCCTAGCATTTAAGATGCTGGTAGGGGCCGGCGCTATGGCACAGTGGGTAGAGATGCCATCTGCGATGCCTGCATCCCATATGAGAGCCGGTTTCTGTCCCGACTGCTCAGCTGCTGATCCAACTCCAAGATAACGGCCTCCAACAAGCAGCAGAAGATGGCCCAAGTGCTTAGACCCCTGCCACCCACGTGGGAGACCCAGATGAAGCTCCTGGCTTCAGCCTGGCCCAGCGCTGGCTGTTGTGGTTATCTGGGGAGTGAATCAGTGGATGGAAGATCTCTGTCTCTCCCTGTCTCTGGGTAACTCTTTTACATAAATAAATCTTAAAAAAAAAAAAAAAAAAGGATGCTAATACAGACCCCCTCCAAGTCTGGATTAGAGGACCTGGGTTCAAGTCTCAGTTCCACTCCTACTCCAGCTTCCTGCTCACGTGCACCCTGGGAGGCAGCAGGTGATGGCCCAAGTGGTTGGGGCCTGCCGCCCATGTGGGAGACCAGACTGAGTTCCTGGCTTCTGTCTGGCCCAGCCCTAGCTGCCGTAACATCTGGAGTGTGAACTGGCAGATGGAAGCTCTCTCTGTCTCCACCTCTCAACACACAGACACACACAGAAATCCAAGCACACATCTCCCATGACTTTGCTGAAGCCCCTCCACACGCATGGATTTCAAAATGTTGTGCACCGAATAAGTACCTCTTAATTCCATGTTCCACAAACTCTGAGCTGCCCCCAAGGTGTGAAGCCACCTCCTGCGCCAGGGTAGTCTGTGGTCTGAGCAAGACAGCTGTCTTCCTCACACCATTCACAGTCCTGTGGGGACGGAACCGGCAGCCCACGAGGAAAGAAGTAAAATGAACATGCACACCGGCGGCCAGATGGTGGCACCCACCGTGGGTCAGGTCACACTGGGGTGTGGCCCAAGGACAGCCTGAGGACGACCCTGGGCTTGAGGTCTGCAAGCTCCCAGAGGCTGTTCCCTCACTCACTCCACTGCGGTCACCAGGGCTGAGTTCCGGCAGATTCGGAGGAGGCTCAACTGAGACACAGGTGACGAGGAAACGAGAGAGCCGGCAGGGCGCCACGTGCCATCCCGACCCTGACGCCTTGGTTCCAATATTGCTTAAAAATATTCCTTTCAAGCCGGTGCCGCGGCTCACTAGGCTAATCCTCCGCCTGCGGCGCCGGCACCCCAGGTTCTAGTCCTGGTTGCTCCTCTTCCAGGCCAGCTCTCTGCTGTGTCCCGGGAGTGCAGTGGAGGATGGCCCAAGTGCTTGGGCCCTGCACCCCATGGGAGACCAGGAGAAGCACCTGGCTCCTGGTTTCAGATCAATGCAGCGTGCCGGCTGCAGCACTGGCCGTAGCAGCCATTTGGGGGGTGAACCAACGGAAGGAAGACCTTTCTCTCTGTCTCTCTGTCTCTCTCTCACTGTCCACTCTGCCTGTCAAAAAAAATTTCTTTCTTTTCTTTTGCAGCCATTTGGGGAACAAACCAGTGTATGGATTCTCATTCTCTCTCTCTCTCTCCCTCTCTCCAACTCTGCCTTTCAAATAAATAAATAAAATAAATAAATAAATAAATCTTTAACAAAGATTAGTGGAAACAAAAAGCCTCCCTCTTGTGTTGCAGCCCCATTTCCACCAGACTTCTGTCACCAGCAACCAACAGCAGACACGGCCCTATTGGTTCAGTCCCGCACTCAGCTCCTGTGCCACGAGGCCCATGGTGACTCGATGCCCGCGGCAGGTCCCCTGCACCGTGCCCCTCAAACTTGCAGGCTGCTGCCCTAACTCTACTTACGCTCCCGGGATGGGCCTCAGGGATTCACTCAGGGTTAGAAGAGGCTGTGAGAAGGGAGCCCAGACCCTGTGGGGACACAGGTGACGGCACTGGCCCACCAGGAAGAGGGCCCTCACCATAAGCCAACGGTGCTGGCACCGCGACCCAGGACTTCCACGGAGCCACACAGCCTTGGTCAGTGCGAGCATTAGGGGCAGGGTTCATCCTCTGCCCTCCGTCTTCATTAAAGGGCTTTGCAAAAAGCGGGTTCTTATTGTTGGATGTTATTATTTATGCTTTGTTATGCATTCATCATAATAATGTTAATATTATTCTATAAGAGGCATCACCTAAAAAGTCCCTTTGGGGGCCGGCGCTGTGGTGTAGCAGGTAAAGCCACCACCTGCAGCGCTGGCATCCCCTGTGGGTGCTGGTTCCAGTCCTGGCTGCTCCGTCTCTAATCCAGCTCCCTGCTGACGGCCTGGGAAAAGCAGTGTCAGATGGTCTAAATCCTGCACCTGTGCACCCACGTGGGAGACCCGGAAGAAGCTCCTGGATCCTGGTTTCCGCCTAGCCCAGCTCTAGGCACTATGGCCATTCGGGGAGTAAATCGTAGATGGAAGCTCTCTCTCTCTCTCCCTTTCTCTCTCTAACTCTACCTTTCAAACAAATAACTAAATCTTAAAAAAATAATAAAACAAGCAGAAAATCAGATGGATCCTATCATCTTTCGATTAACACTTTCCAATGATTTCTGGTTACATGGACAAAAAGTCAAGGCTCTTGCTTTCCAAGTTCTATCAGGTTGGGCCTCCTCCTCCTCTTCTTCTTCTTCTTTTTTTTTTTTTTTTTTACTTGACAGATAGAGTTAGACAGCGAGAGACAGAGACAGAGAGAAAGGTCTTCCTTCCATTGGTTCACTCCCCAAATGGCTGCCATGGCCAGCGCGCTGCGCCAATCCGAAGCCAGGAGCCAGGTGCTTCTTCCTGGTCTCCCAGCAGGTGCAGGGCCCAAGCACTTGGGCCATCCTCCACTGCCTTCCCAGGACACAGCAGAGAGCTGGACTGGAAGAGGAGCAGCCAGGACTAGAACCCGGCGCCCATATGGGATGCCAGCGCTGCAGGCGGAAGATTAGCCAAGTGAGCCACAGTGCCGGCCCTTTTTTTTTTTTTTTAAAGTTATTTATTTATTTGAGAGATAGACAGCAAGAGACAGAGAGAAAGGTCTTCCATCCACTTGTTCACTCCCAAATGACTGCAATGGCTGAAGCTGGGCTGATTCAAAGCCAGGAGCCAGGAACTTCTTCCTGGTCTCCCATGCAAGCACAGGGGCCCAAGCACTTGGGCCATCTTCTACTGCTTTCCCAGGCCACAGCAGGGAGCTGGATCAGAAGAGGAGCAGCCGGGATACAAACCAGTGCTCATATGGAATGCCAGGGTCACAGATAGAAGCTTAGTCCACTAGCCCACTATGCCACAGCGCTGGCCTTTTAAGTTGGGCCTCTTTAAGTTGGCCAAACTGGTTCCCACTGCAGAATCCTTTGAGCGTTCTACTCCCTACCCAGCCTCTTCTTCCTCACTCACCTGAGAGGGGTCTTCCCTGGCCACTGACTCTGAAGAGGGCTCCTGTCCCCTCCACTTTCTTGTCATCTCCTTTTCTTTTTTTTTTTTCTTTCTTTTTTTTTTTTTCTTTTTTTTTGACAGGCAGAGTGGACAGTGAGAGAGAGAGACAGAGAGAAAGGTCTTCCTTTGCCGTTGGTTCACCCTCCAATGGCCGCCGTGGCCGGCGCACCACGCTGATCCAAAGCTGGGAGCCAGGTGCTTCTCCTGATCTCCCATGAGGGTGCAGGGCCCAAGGCCCTGGGCCATCCTCCACTGCACTCCTGGGCCACAGCAGAGAGCTGGCCTGGAAGAGGGGCAACCGTTTTTTTTTTTTATTTTTTTTAAAGTTTGAGAGACACAGAGACAGAGAGGAGAAACTGAGAGCTCTCATTCCTTGGTTTAGCCCCTAAACACCTGCGATGGCTGGGGCTTGGCCAAGCTGAAGCCGGGAGCCCGGAATCCCATCCAGGTTTCCCACATAAATGGCAAAGACCCAAGTACTTGAGCCATTCAGGGTCTGCATTAGCAGGAAGCTGGATGGGCAGCGGAGGGGGGACTCGAACTCAAGCACTCTGATACTGGATGAGGCACCTGCCCCTTGTTTCACACTTTATGGCACCTGCCACTGTGGTTTCCGGCTTCCTTGTCCATCGCCTGTCTCCCCTGGCAGAATGCAAAGAGATTCACTCTCTCTCGTTCACTGCTCTGTGCCAACTGCTTGGCACGTGTCTGGCATACAGCAGGTCTCCAGGAAACTGGGTGAGAGGCTGCCTAACCTTAGCTATCGTGGCCACTGGGGAGTGAGCCAGCAGACTGAAGATCTCTCTCCCTTTCTGTAACTCTCCTTTCAAATGAATAAATCTTAAAAGGAAACTGGCTGAAGGCCGCTAGAAGACCCCTGGGCCGTTAGAAGACCCCCGGGCCGCTAGAACAGCCCGGGCCGCGCAGTGCCCCAGGCGGAGCCCGGGCCCCAGAGCCCACCTCTTGTAGCACTGCAGCTCCTCCTGCACCACCAGCAGCTGCGACTTGAGCTTGTTGCGCTCCTGCAACACGTCCCGCAGCTCCTGCAGGGTGAAGCGGGGCCGGTTGGGATCCGTCAGGTCGACCACCATTTTGTCCGGTCCCAGGGGCACCTGGAAGAAAAGACGGCGCTTACAGGGAGGAGCTCTCCTTGTCTGGCTCCCAGACCCTGCGCGCTGAGACGTTGCCCGCTGGGAAGTGCTCGGCGGATGGAAAAGCAGTCACAATCCTGAAACCGTGACTCCCTGGAGGACGGCCGATTCCAGGGCCGGGCCGGACAGAGTGCAGACCAGCAGGGACCCGGCTGCCGCGCGAGGCGTGGAGAAGGATCCCAACCACACAGTTTGAAGGAGCTCCTGCTGGGCACAGGGAGAGCAATTTGAGTGCTGAATGGACAATCACAGGAATGGTGCTACTACATAAAGAACAGGAGAATTCAGGAGTCTGTACTTAGAATATCAAGAGGGGCAGGTGCTCGTCCCCGCATTAATACACCTGCGCGTGCAGGCGCCGCGGCTCACTAGGCTAATCCTCCGCCTTGCGGCGCCGACACCCTTGGTTCTAGTCCTGGTCGGGGCGCCGGATTCTGTCCCGGTTGCCCCTCTTCCAGGCCAGCTCTCTGCTGTGGCCAGGGAGTGCAGTGGAGGATGGCCCAGGTGCTTGGGCCCTGCACCCCATGGGAGACCAGGAGAAGCACCTGGCTCCTGACTCCTGCCATCGGATCAGCGCGGGGCACCGGCCGCAGCGCGCCGGCCGTGGTGGCCATTGGAGGGTGAACCAACGGCAAAGGAAGACCTTTCTGTCTGTCTCTCTCTCACTGTCCAATCTGCCTGTCAAAAAAAAAAAAAAAAAAAAACAAAAAAAAACAAAACACCTGCACTCCGCATCAGAGTCCTGGCTTCAGCTCCCGCCGCTGTGCACCCTGGGAGACAGCAGGCGAGGACTCGAGAAGTTGGGTCTGTGCCACGCACACGGGAGACAGACATTGAGTTCCTGGCTCTAGGCTTCAGTCCTGGACATCGTGGGCATTTGTGTAGTGAATCAGTGGACGGGAGTTCTTTCTTTCTGTCTGGTCTCTGTCTCTGCTTCTCAAAAAAAGGTGTTTTTTTTTTTTTTTTTTTTTTTTTTTTTTTTTTTTTTTTTTTAATTTTTGATAGGCAGAGTGGACAGTGAGAGAGAGAGACAGAGAGAGAAAGGTCTTCCTTTGCCGTTGGTTCACCCTCCAATGGCCGCCGCTGCAGCCGGCGCACCGCACTGATCTGATGGCAGGAGCCAGGATCCAGGTGCTTTTCCTGGTCTCCCATGGGGTGCAGGGCCCAAGCACCTGGGCCATCCTCCACTGCACTCCCTGACCATAGCAGAGAGCTGGCCTGGAAGAGGGGCAACCGGGACAGAATCCGGCGCCCCGACCGGGACTAGAACCCGGTGTGCCGGCGCCGCAAGGTGGAGGATTAGCCTATTGAGCCACGGCGCCGGCCTCAAAAAAAGGTTTTTTAAAAATTACATATATTTTGGCCGGCGCCGCGGCTCACTAGGCTAATCCTCCACCTTGCAGCACTGGCACACCGGGTTCTAGTCCCGGTCGGGGCGCCGGATTCTGTCCTGGTTGCCCATCTTCCAGGCCAGCTCTCTGCTGTGGCCCGGGAGTGCAGTGGAGGATGGCCCAGGTGCTTGGGCCCTGCACCCGCATGGGAGACCAGGAGAAGCACCGGGCTCATGCCATTGGATCAGTGCAATGCGCCGGCCGTGGCGGCCATTGGAGGGTGAACCAACAGCAAAGGAAGACCTTTCTCTCTCTCTCTCTCACTGTCCACTCTGTCTGTCAAAAAAATAAATAAAAAATAAAAAAATTTTAAAAATTACATGTATTTTGATAAGCACAAAAATAAAAATGGGGGCTGGCACAGTGGCGTAGCATGTTAGGCCTCTGCTTGTGATGCTGGTATCTAATATGGGCACAGGTTCGAGTCCTGGTTGCTCCACTTCTGATCCAGCTCTCTGCTGTGGCCTGGGAACGCAGTAGAAGATGGCCCAAGTCCTTGGGCCCTTGCACTCCCGTGGGAGACCTGAAAGAAGCTCCTGGCTCCTGGCTTTGGCTTGGTACAGCTCTGGCCCTTGTGGTCAGTAGGGGAGTGAACCAGCGGATAGAAGACCTCTCTCTCTCTCTCTGCCTCTCTGTAACTCTGCCTTTCAAATAAAGAAACCAATCTTAAAAATAAAATAAAATAAAAAAGAATTACTTTCACGGGAGAAGAGGAGTCTGCAGCTCACAGGCGGAGCGCCGTGAATAACCGACGATGACGGAGCTGGAGACCACTGCTTTGCAACCACCTGTGGACGACCGACTCGCAGAGGACCAACGAGTGCATCTAAAACCGCGGGTGAGGCCGGCGCCGTGGCTCACTAGGCTAATCCTCTGCCTTGCGGCGCCGGCACACCAGGTTCTAGTCCTGGTCGGGGCGCCAGATTCTGTCCCGGTTGCCCCTCTTCCAGGCCAGCTCTCTGCTGTGGCCAGGGAGTGCAGTGGAGGATGGCCCAGGTGCCTGGGCCCTGCACCCCATGGGAGACCAGGAGAAGCACCTGGCTCCTGCCATTGGATCAGCGTGGTGTGCAGGCCGCGGTGGCCATTGGAGGGTGAACCAGCGGAAGGAAGACCTTTCTGTCTCTCTCTCACTGTCCACTCTGTCAAAAAAATAAATAAAATAAAATAAAATAAATAAAAATAAAACCGCAGGTGAAAGCTTGCTGGGAAACGGGATATTTTACGCAGCTTATCAACGACAGAGGGAAGAAAGGCACCTGTCAGTGCAGAATCCTGCAGACAGCAGGAGGTGGTGACCGACAGCCTGTGCCTCATGGTGGGCTGCTCGCTGGGCAGGGACCAGCTCAGCCTCGCCACCAGGGGCCACGAAGCACCCAGCGAACCAGCCGCCGCTGCGCTCAGAACTGTGGAGACCACGGACGCCGACGCAGAGCTGCCAGACGACACCCGAGAGTGCCGAGTGCCGTGTGACCCAGATTCCATCCCACGTCCGAAAAAAGAAGGGCTGAAAAGAACGATGCTTTACGTGGGCGCTGGGCGAATTAGACCTTCGTGTTCAGACACCTTTTTCCTCTGCGCTTGATCACTTATTTATTTACTTACTTATTTATTTGACAGGCAGAGTAGACAGTGAGAGAGAGACAGACAGACAGAGAGAGACAGAGAGAAAGAGAGAAAGGTCTTCCCTTGCCATTCGTTCACCCCCCAAATGGCCGCTAAGGCCGGCGCACTGTGCCGATCCAAAGCCAGGAGCCAGGTGCCTCTTTCTGGTCTCCCACACAGGTGCAGGGCCCAAGTACCTGGGCCATCCTCCACTGCACTCCCTGGCCACAGCAGAGAGCTGGCCTGGAAGAGGGGCAACCGGGACAGAATCCAGCGCCCCAACCAGGACTAGAACCCGGGGTGCCGGCGCCACAGGTGGAGGATTAGCCTAGCGAGCTGCGGCATTGGCCCACTTATTTTTTTTTTTTTAATATTTATTTATTTATTCGAAAGGCAGAGTTACAGAGAGGCAGAGGCAGAGAGGTCTTCAATCCACGGGTTCACTCCCCAAATGGCTGCAACAGCTGGAGCTCTGCAGATCTGAAGCCGGGAGCTTCTGCCAAGTCTCCCACACAGGTGCAGGGACCTAAGCTGTTGGGCCATCCTCTGCTGCTTTCCCAGGCCATAGGAGGGAGCTGGATGTGAAGAGGAGCAGCCGGGTCTCACACTGGCAACCGCATGGGATGCCAGCACTACAGGCAGCGGCCTCACCTGCCACGCCACCGTGCCGGCCCCAGATCACATATTGTAGCTCTTTATTGGATACTCTGACGTCTTTAGAGGCAGAGGGTTAAAATGGCTGCAACGCACTCTCAAATGCTTGAGCAAACACGGGGTGAGCAATATGTAGATGTGATTCTTCCATATATGTGGACAGACCCATGTTTGTCTACATGGGGGCTCTTCAAGAAGTTCACGGCTGTCGCTCCCCCTCTCGCGGAGGAACGACACGGGACCCTGCGCTGTTCTCTTTGCCGGGGTTTGCTGCCGGCCCTCCACCTCCGCGGAGGGGCGGCACCCCCCACCGCTTTCCCCACTTCCGCGGAGGAGCGGCACACCGCCGGCCGGCTCTCAGGGGTTCCTCAGATGTTTCCCTCAAATGTTCCTGGTGCGTGTTGTCTCTCTCCTCCTTTATAGTCCTCTTCCACCAATCCCAACTCTGCTACCCACACGCCGAGCACGCTGCTCTCCCCCAATCAGGAGCAGGATCAGCTCCTGCAGTTTATCAGTCGAATTGGCGAGGCAGCTGTGTAGAGGTTGTTTGCGCTCTCTCTCAGCGCCATATTGTGGGAGAGCAGATGCACAGAATAAGTCTTAGTTCCAGTAACTTAGTCTAGTCTCAGTTGCTCCCCACAACGGCAATGAACATCATCTGATTTACTTAAATTTATCTGAGAGGCAGAGAGATGGAGTGCCCATCCACTGGCTCACTCCACAGATGCCCACAAGAGCTACACTGGGCTGGGGGCTGAAGCCAGGAGCTGTGAACTCAACCCAGGTCTCCCGCACGAGTGGCTGGAACACGCCGCTTCCCAAGGCTGCATCAGTGGGAAGCTGGCGTCAGGCGTGGAGCCAGCGCTGGGACCTGCGGGCTCGGAAGGGGGATGCCGGCGTCTCAGTGAGTCCTGACTGCTGGGCCCAATGTCTGCCCTGAGCATCTTTTACTTCTGTTCTCCAAGAACCTTCTGAAACCCCCGAGGACACACACAGCTGGGTACCACTCACGCCTGAGTTGAGGCCACTGATCTTGCAACTCTTGCTTCCTCCAGTTTGAAGCTCTTTCTCTTTCTTTCTTTCTTTCTTTCTTTCTTTTTTTTTTTTTTTTGGACAGAGAGAGAGAGAAAGGTCTTCCTTTTGCCGTTGGTTCACCCTCCAATGGCCGCCATGGCTGGCGTGCTGGGGCCGGCGCACTGCGCTGATCCGAAGACAGAAGCCAGGTGCTTCTCCTGGTCTCCCATGGGGTACAGGGCCCAAGCACTTGGGCCATCCTCCGCTGCACTCCCTGGCCACAGCAGAGAGCTGGCCTGGAAGAGGGGCAACCAGGACAGAATCTGGCGCCCCGACCGGGACTAGAACCCGGTGTGCCGGCGCCGCAAGGCAGAGGATTAGCCTAGTGAGCCACGGCACCGGCCGAAGCTTTTTCAAGTTCAAGTTGAAATAAAGCAAACATTTGAGAGCAACCTTAATGTCCATTATTGGAAGTCTAGTTACGGCACAGCTAGACTCTGGAATGTTCTACAGGTGGGAGTGAGAATAAGGCCTGCTGTCAAGAGAAGTGCGATGGTGAGTGAGTGCGCTTCACCCAGCAGACGGGGAAGATCAGCACATCTGCAGACGCCTGGGGGGGGGGGGGGGGGCGGGCTGGTGAGGCAGCAGGGGAAGGTTTCCCACATCAAGGTGGTGGCTTCAGTCCCCGCACGCGCTTCTGATCCAGCTGCCAGTCAGTGCCCCTGGGAGCAGCAGATGGCTGGCGTACGTGGGTTCCTGCCACCCAGGTGGGAGACCCAGATAGAGTTCTGGGCTCCCGCCTTCAGCCTGGCCCAGCTCTGGCGATTGCAGGCATTTGGGGAAATGAGATGGGAGATCAAACGATCGATCGATCGCTCTCTCTCTCTCTCTTCCTCTATCGCTCTGCCTTTCAAATAAGTAAAAATAAGCTTAAAAAAAAAAAAAGACAATGCATTGTATTGTGAAGGTTACGGAGAAACAGGGACTTTATGCTGATAACTGGGGGACAAGTCTGGGTCTCGGTAACCTCTCTGGAGTGCAATTGGGCAACACAAGTCCTTATCAAAATGTCAAACACACCTTCTGGACACAACGAGGGCCCACTTCCTCCAGACGCTGGCCTCTTCCAGGCCCAGTGGCATGCATCAGGGTTATTCATTAATGCGTGTGACAAGAGGGAATGATTGGCAAAGAAACGTCTTTTGATAGGTTAGTTGAAGCAGAAATTATCAACCTTTGCTGGTGGCTGGGCACCCCCTGGCAGCCCGGCAAAGCCCAAGGGGGCCCCTGCTCAGAACAGCGTCTTGAAATGAATAAAATAAAATAAAATGCAATAAAATAAAATAAAATGTGCAGGGGGCGGGGCCCTGACGCTGTGGCGTAGCAGGTAAAGCTGCCGCCTGCAGCGCTGGCATCCCAGAAGGACGCCGGTTCAAGTCCCGGCTGCTCCTCTTCTGATCCAGCTCCATGCTAATGCACCTAGGAAAGCAGTGGAGGATGGCCCAAGTCCTTGGGTCCCTGCACCCCTGCGGGAGACCCAGAAGCAGCACCTGGCTCCTGGCTTCAGATCAGTGCAGCTCCCACCGTTGTGGCCATCTGGGGAGTGAACCAGCGGAAGGAAGGCCTTTCTCTGTCTCTCTCTCTCTCTCTCTGTGACTCTACCTCTCAAGTAAATAAACAAAACCTTCAATAAAAAACATACACCGAACACAAAGTTCTGAGATATGTGCTACATGGGACACGATGTGACACGGATGCGACTCCGCTGCTGACACTCCAGGCTCTGCTCACGTCACCAGGGCATGTTCTTCATCCTCATACTTGGAGAAACGGAAAAATTTCATTTGGAGGTTGGTGAGAAGAAGTCTGTAATTTCTGCCCCATGATAGTTCACGGGCCTCTGAATTAGAATCACCTTCCCTGGGTGAACCCACGGACACCAAGTTGAAAACCCCAAGAGCGAACAAAGAGTAACACTGAACAATGAAATTTCCAAGAGCCATTACAAACCAAGGAAGTTTTCACATCCCAGTTTGGTTCAACTTTTGAGCTGTGTTGGAGGAAAATAAGGGAGAGGCAGAACAGTGTCTATTACAATGCCATCTGTGTGAAAAATGGGAAATAGTCGTATTTGTTATTTCTGCTTAAAGAGCCTTTGGAAGGATACATAAGAAATCGATCATTTAAATTCTGTAAGGATGGGGAACTTGGTGGCTTGGGCAGAGAGAGATAGGGTGGGTAATTTTCAAAGCAAAAACCCCTTTTGAACTTATTCTTTTTTAGTTTATTTTTTAAGATTTATTTATTTATTTGAAAGGCAGAGCATGAGAGAGAGAGAGAGATCTTCTATTTGCTGGTTCTTTTCCCCAAGAGCCAGGGCTGGGCCAGGTTGAAGCCAGTAGCAAGGAGCTCCATATGGGTCTCCCACGTGGGTGCAGGGGTCCAAGCACCTGGGCCATCTCCCGCTGCCTTCCCAGGCACACTGGGAACTGCACTGGAAGTGGAGCAGCCGGGACTTGAACCGTGTCACTCAGATATGGGAAGTGAATGTCCCAAAGGTGATGTAACCACTAAGCCACACGTCTGCTCCTGAGAGACAGGTATCACCTCACACTCATCAGGAGGGGCCCTGTCCAAAGAACAGAAAACAAAACAAAACAAAACAACCCACGAAGAACAGAAAACAACCACAGCCCTGGGCACTCGCCCGGGAGTGCAGGTGGCGGGGCCGCCGTGGAAAGGAAGTGTGGCCTCCTCCCACCAGGAAACAGAACTCCTCCTTGATCCAGACGTCCCACTGCTTCCCATGGCCCCAAAGCACCGAGAGCACGGACATGAACAGACGCTTCTCGGGAGAACCGTGTTCAGGCAGGGCCGTTCCTAAAGGCCAAGGGGGGAAGCAAGCCCAGCACCCTGGGCTCCCAGCACAGGACAAGGGGCGAGACCTGGTCTCGAGGCCGGCGGGCCATTACTCAGCCCTACCAGGGAGGGGATTCAGACACATGCCACAGCACAGATGGGCTCTGGAGGACCTATGTCAGGTAAACAGGCCAGTGCCAGCTGGACAACGATCCCACGACCACATCTCTGTGTTAAATTCTTAAAGACGCCAAGCAGAGCTCAGGGACCGGCACTATGGCACCGTGGGTTAAGACGCCACCCCGAGGACGGAGAATCCGTTTCCGATCCAGCTCCCTGCTAATGCGCCTGAGAAGGCAGCAGAGGACGGCCCAGGAGCTTGGGTTTCTGCCAAGGATGGAGTTCCTGGCTCCTGGCATCAGGCCCGCCCAGCCCAGGCCACCGTGGCCACTTGGGATGTGAACCAGTGGATGGAAGACCTTTCGTTCTCTCCCTCTCTTTGAAAAAAGAAAGGCAGAGCTCAGCTGTGTGCACCTGCTTTCAGAATGCCCTGGGACGGCTGCCGGCCAGCCTCACTCTGAGACGCCCAGATGCAGACTCCGCTGTATCGATGGATTTTACCCTTGTGTGGATTTTGTCTCCACGCCAAAGCAGCTGTGAACCTGACTGGGGGACACACAATGAAGGTGCAGTGGGTGCTTCCCTTCTGTGTGTACGCCACTGAGGTGGTGAGTCGACTGGCGGGAAAGAGCTGAACACCTTCGTGTGGTATGATTTTAAAAATTCAGCTTTGTATCTCAGTAGAATGTGTGGTGAAGCAATGGTGGTTGATTAAAAGAAGAAAGTAAAATATAGAGGCTGGAGGGGCTGCGGGAGGCGCAGAAGCTGGGAGTTGCTATTCAATGGCTACAGTTTCAGTTTTAAGAGAAGTAAAGGTTCTGGGGATGATGGTAGTGATCCCAGCACAACACAACGAGAATGTCCTGGGCCTGTGGCCCCTGCATTCCACATGGGCGCCGGTTCGAGTCCAGGCTCCCTGCTAATGTGCCTGGGAAAGCAGAGGAAGATGGCCCAAGTCCTTAGGCCCTTGCACCCATGTGGGAGACCAGGAAGAAGCTCCTGGCTCCTGGCTTCTGCCTGGCCCAGAGCTGGCTGTTCTGGCCATTTGGGGAGTGAACCAGTGGATGGAAGACTGCTGAACTGTGCACACACCAGCGGCTGAGATGGCGAAGCTCATATGAGATGCATTTTACCACAGCCAGAAAAGAGAGCGCAACAGAGAACGAGGTGTGTGTTCACTGTCAGTGGCACTGACCTTCCTTCTCTTTAACTCGTGCTGTCTTCAGACCGCGGTTTGGGGAGAAAATGTGCCACCTCATCCGCTGCCTCCCACAGTCGCCACGCACGGGAAATGACCAGGCCCCGGGCAGACCACACAGGAAATGACCTGGCGACCCGGCCCCAAGGGCTGCCTCCACCTCCTCCTGCCAGGGCACCGGGGCGAGGGTGGCGCTGGACGCAGCCGCACCTTCCTGGACAAGCATTCAACTTCTGTGGCCTCTGCAAAGCCAGGCTGCTAGCCATGAGCCTCGGGCACCCCACAGGACAGATGCCGCAGCAGAGGCCCACCCACGAGTACCAGTGTCGGCCTGACTCGGGGCAGCCCCTGAGGACGCCCACGCTCCCCTGGGACACTCAGGGACCCCACTCCTGTTCTCTGCCGCCTCTCACGCCCACTGCTGGGTCTGCACCTCTCCTGCTGGGTGGCAGTCCACGAGGGTAGTGGCCTTGTCCAGCTCACCTGCATGCCCCGTGCCTGGCCTACGGCAGCTCCCTCACCAAACACCAGCACAACAGACAGGGCCCAATGTCACGGAGCAGTGAAGGCAGAATCTGAGTTCACACCCTGACCCCCGTTTTCCCAGCAGTAAGTCCTCATGCAAATTAACAGTCACCAAAGCACAGTGAGTTCAGCAATGGGGTGGGTTGAAGCGACACAGTCCACGTCCGGGAGCTGCTCAGAATCCCCACCTGTGACTAAGAGATCAGTGAAACTCACAAGGTGTTACAATTCAGAAGAAAAACCACAACAGCCTGCTGCAGTCCTGGCTGCTCTGCTTCCGATGCAGCTCTCTGCTGATGAGCCCGGGAAGCAAAGATGGGTGAGTGCTTGGGCCGGCCCCGCAGCTGTGAGCGTTTGTGGAGTGAACCAGTGGATGAAAGATCTCTCTCTCTCTCTTTCTCTCTGGAATTCTGGCTTTCAAATAAATAAATCTTTTTTTTTTTTTTTTTGAAAGGCAGAGTGGACAGTGAGAGAGAGAGACAGAGAGAAAGGTCTTTGTTTTTTGTTGGTTCACCCCTCAATGACCGCTGAGGCCTGCACACCACGCTGATCTGAAGCCAGGAGCCAGGTGCCTCTCCTGGTCCCATGCGGGTGCAGGGCCCAAGCACCTGGGCCATCCTCCACTGCACTCCCTGGCCACAGCAGAGAGCTGGCCTGGAAGAGGAGCGACCGGGACAGAATCCAGCGCCCCGACCGGGACCGGAACCCGGTGTGCCGGCACTGCAGATGGAGGATTAGCCTATTGAGCCACAGGGCTGGCCAAATAAATAAATCTTTAAAAAAACAAAAAACAAAACTGGGGCCGGCACTGTGGCATAGGGGGTAAAGCCTCTACCTGCAGTGCTGGCATCCCATAGGGCACCGGTTCTAGTCCCGGCTGCTCCACTTCCAATCCAGCTCTCTGCTGTGGCCTGGGAAAGCAGTGAAGATGGCCCAAGTGCTTGGGTCCCCGCACCTGTGTGGGAGACCTGAAAGAAGCTCCTGGCATTGGCCTGGCACAGCCATTTGGGGGGCTGAGCCAGCGGGTGCAAGACCTCTCTCTCCATCTCACTTTCATTTTGTCTGTAACTCTACCTTTCAAATAAACAAGTCCTTATTTATTTATTTATTTTTAAAAAGGAAGTGGAGCAGCCAGGACTGGGACAGGCACCCATATGGGGTGTGGGCGTCGCCCCACTACACGTCGCCCACCGGCCCCAGCTTGCTGGCTCTTGACACACTTCATACACCAGTACAACCACATCTGCAGATACGGAAGTTTCTAGCTGTCCATCAAGTGCCCGCTTGCTCCTTCCCCTCCCCCCTTCTCTAAAGATTATTTTGCCGGCTCTGAAATTTTCTATGAATGTATGGGTAGTTTCTCCTTTGTGCCTGGCTTCTGTATGTCAATGTAACATCCGGGAGATCCCCCCATACCGCACCCGTACTCCCTTCTTTTCTTAAGAAAAATCAAAACATGTATGGGCGAGAGCGAACACCTTCCTAAATCCCTCAGACACCCAGGGCTGGCCCAGAAACTGAATCCAGGACTCCCAAGCGGGCGGCAGGAGCCATCACCACTGCCTCCCGGGTCTGCAGGAACTGGGGGAGCTGGGAACCGAACGCAGGCACCGGAGGGAGGGCCCGCGGCGGCTTACCCGCAAGCCCGCACCCTCAGGGCTCCCCTTGTGTTTCGTTGCCTGCAGCACTCCGCTGCAGGTGTGTGCACGCGCACACACGCACCCTACACACCTGCTCTGTGGCCACGGGCACGCGAAGGTCTCCAGGTCAAAGGTTCTCAGCGTGCAATGTGTCCGCATCCCCCGGACTTGCAGGCTGCGCGGACCTCGGACCCCCGACCTGGGACGCTCAGTCTGTTCTGGGTGGCCCGACCACCGGCGGGGGACGCTTCTGGGGGTCTCTGGCCAGGAAGGAAAAGGAGCGCCCCACCCCACCCCACCCCACCCCGCGCAACCCCCGGCCCACTCACCTCCCCGCGAGCCGGGGGCAGCTCCCGGCGCAGCCCGGCCACCTCCGCCCGCAGGCTGTCCCGCTCCAGGCGCAGCGCCTCCGCCGTCAGATTGCCCTCGCTCACCAGCGCCTCCAGCAACTCCAGGACGCGCACGATTTTGAACTGCAACTGCGTCACCCGGGGGTCGCTGCCCAGGGCCATCAGCTCGCGGCCCACCACGTAGGAGATGTCGTACACGTCCTCCGCGGTCAGCTGCGAGGGGCTCTTCCCCAGCGCCCCCTCGGGCCCGGCCTCGTCCCCCTCGCCGTCCTCCTCTTCCTCGTCGCGCACTGGGGGCTCCTCCATGGCCGTCCGCCCGCCCGGACCCCCGCGGCCTCCGGCGCTGCGCTCCGCTCGCCTGCCAGACTCCGACTTCCTCCAGGCACCGAAAACTTTCCGCGGGGCGGAGACCCTGCCCGCCAATCGGCGCGGCCCGGGGGTGGGTCCGCGCGGGGCGCCGCTCGGGCCGGACGCTGGGCGCGCGGCGGCGTGCGCCCCACGGCGCGGTCCGGAGCGCGCGGGACGCGGGCGCGGCGGGGAGCCGAGCGCGGACTACGGCGGCCGCCCCCGCCCCCGCCCCGCGAGCCGCGCGCGGTGCGGGGAAGCCGCGTTTCCACGGCGACGCGGGCGGAGTTTCCACGCCCTCTTGCGCGCGCAGGCTTTCCAGCCGTGCGGTTTGCTGCCCCGCGACTACAGGTCCGGGTTTCTGGTGCAGGGCTATTTTCTGAGCGCAAGGATGGGGGTGCGCGAAGCTCCCGGGCTTGGGAGCCCCGGCCAGGGTCAGCAGCCCCGGGGTGCGGCCGCCGTGGGCCGGGTTCCCCCACGTATCTCACGCCGTGACCGTGGCGAGCCCCCGGGCCTCAGTGTACGGCTCTGTAGAATGGGGGCAGCGAGGAACCTGGGAGGTGACCGGATCGTGCGTGTGGTCTGCCAAGCACTTAGAAGCAGCCGGCGCCGACCCGAGCCTTCATCGTTTGCTTCCTCCAGCCTGGGGGGCTGCGGGTGTGCGCCGCAGAGGAGGAAGCAGAGGCGGCGTGGCTGGCAGAACCCGGGTTCTTCAGGTGCGACTGGAGTTTGTCGTAGGCAGAAAGCTCAGCCCCGGGGCGCGTCTGTCCCCGCTTCCTTCCTGGGAGGCGCACGGGGTTTTCTCCACACCCAGGTTCTGGGGGCGCAGTGGAGATGGTCCAAGGACAGGTTCTGGGGGCGCAGTGGAGATGGTCCAAGGACAGGTTCTGGGGGCGCAGTGGAGATGGTCCAAGGATTAAACAAAACCAAAAGCAACGTGGACGAACCAAACACATAGCTTTCAGGGCAGACAGCACTGAGATAAAGTGCAAGACTCACCCTAGGTCAGTGTGTGTCCATCAGTGGACCGTGACCCAGCCAGGTGTGAGTGTCACCCCAGGTCAGTGTGTGTCCATCAGCGGACCGTGACCCAGCTGAGTGTGAGTGTCACCCTAGGTCAGTGTGTGTCCATCAGTGGACCGTGACCCAGCCATCCAAAGGAAGGAAGGAATTAAATCCAACCCCCCACACACGCGCACGCCGTCAAATGGCATTCAGTAAGGGCACCAAGACCACTCAGCGAGGGATGTATTTTCAGTAAATGATCCCGGGAACACTGGAGGTCCACATGCAAAAGAATGGAGTTGACCCTCACCTTATACAAACAAAACAAAACTTAAAATGAATCAGATCAGGATGTAAGAACTAAGAAGACCTCGGGGAGACGCTTTGTGATGTGAGATTCGACAGCGAGTCCAGGGATTGACTCCGAAAGCACAGGCAGCGAAAGAAGAGTAGATCCAGGTGGTTGGGGCGCTGGGTGGGGCGCCTGCACCCTGCACCTGGGTGCCCGAGTTCAAGCCCCGGCTCCGGATTCTGGCTTCCTGCTGATGCGCACCCCGAGAGGCAGCAGGAAGTGACTAAACAGCTTGGGTCCCTGCTAACCACTAGGAAACCGGATGAATTCCTGAATCCTGGCCCAGCCAGATATCTGGGGAGTTAGCCAGTACATCATAATCTCTCTCTCTCTTACTCTGCCTTTCAAAGAAATATACTTTAAAATCAACCTGTGGGATAGGATAAAATATTGCAAATTGTATCTGACATAAACATAGCATAAAGAACTACAACTCAACAACACATTGCAAATAATCCTATTAAAAATGGACAAAGGGCTTAGGTAGAAATTTCACCAAAGATGTACAAATGGCTAACAAGCATAAGAAAAGATGCTCAACACCTCTCATCATTGGGCAAACACAAATCAAAACTGATATGAGGAGGTGCCAGCGCTATGGCGTAGTGGGTAAAGCCATCGCCTATAGTGCTGGCATCCCATACGGACGCTGGTTCTAGTCTTGGCTGCTCCACTTCCGATCCAGCTCTCTGCTATGGCCTGGGAAAGCAGTGGAAGATGGCCCAAGTCCTTGGGCCCCTGCACCCATGTGGGAGACCCAGAGGAGGCTCCTGGCTCCTGGCTCCGGATCAGCGCAGCTCTGGCTGTGACAGCCAATTGGGAAGTGAACCAGCGGATGGAAGACCTCTCTCTCTCTCTCTCTCCTCCTCCTCCTCCTCCTCCTCCTCCTCCTCTCCTTCTCTCTGTATGTAACTCTGCCTTTCAGATAAATAAATCTTTTTAAAAAATCGGTATGACACACCACCTCGTGCCCATTTGGATGCTATGGTAGGAGCCAGTGTCTGGTTGGGACTGCGGTCCTGTGTCACACTGGAGGGCCTGGGGTTCTGTTCCCAGCTCCAGCTCCTGATGCCTGCCGCCCATGCGGGACACCGGGTTGTGTTCCTGACTCTGGCTTCCTTTGTGGTATTTGGGGAGTGTCTGTCATTGTCTACCTCTCGAATAAATAGGCTGAAAATGAAAAGAAAACACGCGTTAGGATGTGCACACTCTGGACCCTTATGCACTGCTGCATGGGACGTGACATGGTGGGACTGCGGCAAAAACAGCACAGAGGTTCTTCAAAATGTGCAAACAGAATTACAGCAAGACCCGGCAACACCACTTCTGGGTATGGAACCAGGAGGACTGGAGACATCTCTCAAGCGGATACGTGCACGCCTGTGCTCACAGCAGCACCATGCATAACACTGAGAGGTGGAGGCATCACGTGGCCACTGATGACAGGTGGAAACACAGAATGTGGCCTTCCCATGACAGGAATATGACTCAGCCTTGCAAAGGCAGGGGACTCTGACGTGGGCTCCAGGGGGGACAGACCTTGAAGGCGCTGTTACGGGAAATGAGGCAGTCACAAGCACCATGCGGGGGGGCTTCCAGAAGTTCACGGAAAATGTGCATCACGAGAAAAAGTTCAGTGTGGATGTCAACATCCTCATGCCAAAACTTAAAAAAAGGTTTTATTTATTTATTTATTTATTTGAGAGGCAGTTACAGAGAGAGAGAGAGAGAGAGAGAGAGAGAGAGAGAGAGAGAAGGTCTTATATCTGCTGGTTCACTCCCTGAATGGCCACAATGGCCAGAGCTGAGCTAATCTGAAGCCAGGAGCTTCTTCTGGGTCTCCTACACAGGTGCAGGGGCCCAAGGGCTTGGGCCATCCTCCACTGCTTTCCCAGGCCACAGCAGAGAGCTGGACTGGAAGTGGAGAAGCCAGGACGTGATCCGGTGCCTGTATGGGATGCCGGCACTGCAGGTGGAAGGTGGAGGCTTAGCCTACTACACCACAGCATCGATTCCAACTTTTTTTTTTTTTTTTTTGATTTTGATTTATTTGAAAGTCAGAGTTACACAGAGAGAGAAGGAGAGGCAGAGAGAAAGTGAGGCCTTCCATCTGGTTCACTCCTCTGTTGGCCACAATGGCTGAAGCTGTAATGATCCGAAGCCAGGATCCTGGAGCTTCTTTCAGGTCTCCCACATGGGTGCTACTGCTTTCCCAGGCCATAGCAGAGAGCTGGATTGGAAGTAGAGCAGCTGGGACTAGAACCGGTGCCCATGTGGGATGCTGGCACTGCAGACAGTGGCTTTACCCACTATGTCACAGCGTTGTCCCCCTCCCCCCCCCCTTTTTTTTTAAAAAGGGAAAAGGGTTTATTGGTGGGGAAACCCAACAGACCAGAGGGAAGGGTCGAAGAAGGAAAAGAGGGATAAGGAGAGTGTAAGAGAGAGATCGAGAGAGAGTGAGACAGAGAGAGGTCAAGAGGGGTCGAGAGACAAAGAGAGAGATCGAGAGGTTTCTTATTTATTTATTTATTTATTTGACAGGCAGAGTGGACAGTGAGAGAGAGAGACAGAGAGAAAGGTCTTCCTTTGCCGTTCACCCTCCAATGGCCACCATGGCCGGCGCGCTGCAGCTGGCGCACCGTGCTGATCCAATGGCAGGAGCCCGGTGCTTATCCTGGTCTCCCAAGGGGTGCAGGGCCCGAGCACTTGGGCCATCCTCCA
Source organism: Oryctolagus cuniculus (assembly GCF_964237555.1). Classification (NCBI taxonomy): domain Eukaryota; kingdom Metazoa; phylum Chordata; class Mammalia; order Lagomorpha; family Leporidae; genus Oryctolagus; species Oryctolagus cuniculus. The sequence goes on along the minus strand of NC_091452.1, from coordinate 5,916,063 downwards.
CTGCACTCCCGGGCCACAGCAGAGAGCTGGCCTGGAAGAGGAGCAACCGGGACAGAATCCGGCGCCCCGACCAGGACTAGAACCCAGTGTGCCGGCGCCGCAAGGTGGAGGATCAGCCCAGTGAGCCACGGCGCCAGCCTGTGGTTGTTTTGTTTTTAATAAGAAGCAGATGGAAGCACAGGCGCAGCTCCCATTTGCTGTTTCAGTCCCCGAATGCCTGCCACAGCAGGGCTTCGTAAGGCTGAAGCCAGGATCTGGGAACCCAAGCTGAGCCTACCACGTGGGTGGCAGGGACTCAGCTACTTGCACCATTGCCTGCTGGCTTGCAGAGAGCAAGTGAACAGGCCGGCAGGATCAGGAGCAAAGCCAGGCCCTGACCCAGGCTCTGGGGTGGGACACAGGCATCCTGGTCCATATCTTAACTGTCGCTCCCCCTCTTCGTGGAGGAACAACACAGGACCCTGCGCTGTTCTCTCGTCTGCTCGGCCCTCCCCGGGTTTGCTGCTGGTTCTTCCCGGGTTGGCTACTATCCCTTCCACCTCCGTGGAAGGGCAGTTCCCCCTGGCCACATTCCCCACTTCCGCAGGGGAGCGGCACACCGCCGGCCGGCTCTCTCGGGGGCTGCACAGATGTTCCTTCAGCTAGATGCTCCCCTTAGATGTTCCTGGTGCATGCCGTCTCTCTCCTCCTTTATAGTCCTCCTCCGCCAATCCTAACTCGGCTGCCCACACGCCGAGTACGCTGCTCTCCTCCAATCAGGAGCAAGTCCTACAGTTTATTAGCTGAACTGGAGGCAGCTGTGCGGAAGCTGTTTACTTCTCTCCCAGCGCCATATTGTGGGAGAGCAGATGCATAGAATAAGTCTTAATTCCAGTAACTCAGTCCAGTCCGGATTGCTCCCCACATTAACCACTCTGCCAAATGCACACCCCGACTTCTCCTGTAATGCCACTTTTCCATGGGCTTTTTGAAGTTCTCTCGTATGATCCCCACCCTGTGATGTACCTAGAGTGGGCAAATCTATAGAGACAGAGAGGGCCTGGGGAGGGAGAATGGGGAGTTAGTGTTAAACAGAGGCACAGTCTCAGTGGGAAGCTGAGATATTCTGGAGATAGGTTGTACAATGTTTATCACCACTGAACTACACTCCTTTTTTACAAAAAGATTTATTTTATTCATTGGAAAGACAGAATTACAGAGAGATAAAAGAGAGAGAACTCCCATCTGCTGGTTCACTCCCAGCAAGTGGCCACAAGCACCAGGCTGGGCCAGGCTGCAGCCAGGAGCCAGGAGCTTCCTCCAGGTCTCCTGTGTGGGTGCAGGGGCCAAGCACTTGGGCCATCTTCTACTGCTTTCCCAATTGCATCAGCAAGGAACCAGGTTGAAAATGGAGCAGCCAGGACACAAACCGGTGCCCATATGGTATGCTGGCAGCAGCTTTACCTGTTCCACTACATGCCAGCCCCCTGAAGTATACTCTTTTTTTTTTTTTTTTTTTTTGACAGGCAGAGTGGAGGCAGAGTGGACAGTGAGAGAGACAGACAGAGAGAAAGGTCTTCCTTTGCCGTTGGTTCACCCTCCAATGGCCGCCGTGGGCGGCGTGCTGCTGCCGGTGCACTGCGCTGATCCAATGGCAGGAGCCAGGTGCTTCTCCTGGTCTCCCATGGGGTGCAGGGACTGAGCACTTGGGCCATCCTCCACTGCACTCCCTGGCCACAGCAGAGAGCTGGCCTGGAAGAGGGGCAACCGGGACAGAATCCGGCGCCCTGACCAGGACTAGAACCCGGTGTGCCGGCGCCGCAAGGCAGAGGATTAGCCCAGTGAGCCGCGGCACCGGCTTGAAGTATACTCTTAAAAATGGTTAAGATGGCAATTTCCATGGTATGTGTATTTTTGCAGACGTTTTATAAGTGCACGAGAAACTCCCTGGAGTGTGCTCGACTCCGTGTGGGTGGAGGTTCCAGCAGAGCCAGGTGGGAACCTGTGGAACTGTACACTTGACACTGACAGGTCTCCTTTAGGGAAATTGTATCTCAATAAAGTGCTGGGGGACTGGCGCTGTGGCTCAGTGGTTAATCCTCTGCCTGCAGTGCCGGCATCCCATATGAGCACCGGTTCTAGTCCTGGCTGCTCCTCTTCCAATCCAGCTCTCTGCTATGGCTTGGGAAAGCAGCAGGAGATGGCCTAGAGGCTTGGGCCCCTGTACCCGTGTGGGAGACCCGGAAGAAGCTCCTGGCTCCTGGCTTCGGTTTGGCTCAGCTCCGACTATTGCACCCATTTGGGTAGTGAACCAGCGGATGGAAGACCTCTCTCTGTCTCTCCCTCTCACTGTCTGTAACCCTCTCTCTCAAACAAATAAATAAAATCTTTAAAAAATGAAGTGCCGGGGTGGAGGAGGAAGAAAAGAAGCGCCGACTCATGCCGTGATGTGGACCTGAACACGTCCGCCTGAGTCAGAGAAGCCGGTCCACAGGCCACAGGTGGTGTGACTCCACGTCTAAAAAGCCCAGGACAGGCAAATCCAGAGTCGGGGCAGCTTCATGTGCCCCTAGCCACATTCGGGGGCGGGAAAATGGGGTCTGCTACGAAGGACAGGGATTTTTGGTGATGAAAATGTGCTAAAATTGGGCTGTGGCGATGGTTGCCCAACTACGTGTGGATACTAAAAACCCCCATCCACACCCGCTACACAGGTTAATTTCACGGCAGGTGAATGTCTCAGCTGTTGGAGGGAAGTCCCCTCCCCAAACGGGGCCAAGGAGAGGGTCAAGTGTGCCGTTTCTTTTTAAACTTTATTTTCTCAGCCACCACGGCTGTGAGTCTTTTCTACACCGTGACCTCGTCGAAAGTTCTTCAGCTCTGAAATCTCCCCAGAAATTCACCCTGGAAGGTGCTCTGTTTCCCTCCTGCTTCACTCCCTGGCTGAGAAGGCAGGCCCCGGCGGCCAAGCCTTCCAAATGCCAACTAGTCTTCCTGCGAGCTGCTACGCTTTCGATCTGAGAATCAAATATTCTTTAAAAAAAAAAAAAGTTTATTGATGTATTTGAAAGAGTTACACAGACAGAGAGAGAGAGAAGTCTTCCATCCACTGGTTCACTCCTCAAATGGCCTCAATGGATGGAGCTGGGCCCATCTGAAGCCAGGAGCCAGGAGCTTCCTCCACGTCTCTTTTGTGGGTGCAGGAGCCCAAATACTTGGGCCATCTTCTGCTGCCTTCCCAGGCCGTTAGCAGGAAGCTGGATGGGAAGTGGAACAGCTGGGACTCAAATCAGCGCTCATATAGGATACCGGCGCCACAGGTGTTGGCTTTACCTGCTATGTCACAGTGCTGGCCCCGTAAAAATCAAATATTCCTTAGGTCACTCATTCATGATTCACTCAGCATCTGCTATGTTCAGAATCTGTGGCATCCAAAGGGACCACAGAAGAGTGCAGTTGAGCCTTGAGCCTCAGCACTGTGCACTTGCTGGTCCCTGAGCCTGATTAAGTTCCCTGATCTCTCCAAACTCACTCCTCACCATGTGCTGGGAAAAGGAATGTATCAGTTCCCCAGGACTGAGGGCCCACGGTGGGGGATATGCCCCTGGGACAGTCCCCCAGGACTGAGGGCCCACCAGGGGATGCACCCCTGGGACTCCCCCAGGACTGAGGGATACGCCCCTGGGACAGTCCCCCAGGACTGAAGGCCCATGGGGGGGACACGCCCCTGGGACAGTCCCCCAGGACTGAAGGCCCGGGGGGGGACACACGCCCCTGGGAAATGCCCCCCCAGTGCCTGTCACAAGCATCGGCGGATCCCGGCTGTCGTCACAGCGTCAGCAAACCTAATTCTTGGATCCGTCACAGATTTATTTATTTATTTATTTTGTAAGATTTCTTTATTTGAAAGTCAGGGTTACAGAGAGAGAAAGGGAGAAACAGACATCTTCCATCTGCTGGTTTAGTCCCTGGATGCCCTAATGGCTTGAGCTGGGCCAGGCCAAAGTCAGGAGCCAGGCACTCCCTTCAGGTCTCCCACATGGGTGCAGGGGTCCAAGCACTTGGACCATCTTCCGCTGCTCTCCCAGGCCATTAGCAGGGAGCTGGATCAGAAGTGGAGCAGCCAGGATTCGGACCGTCGTGGATGTGGGATGTGGGATGCCCGTGCCACAGGGGCCACTTTTACCTGCTGCGCCACAGCCCTGCACCCCCTGCACAGAATGTTAGCGTCTGCTGGGAGCCGATCACGGCCCTGCTCGCTGTTGCACAGATTCTGAGTTGCAGCAGGCTCCTTAACCTGTGGTCCCGGGACCAGCATGACTGTCACCTGGGAACTTTTCAGAAATGCAAATTCTCTGCTGGCTGAACCAGAACCCCGCGGGTGGCCGCAGCAGTGTGTAACTCACCAGCCCTCTAGGTAATTCTGATGCGTGTTCAAGTCTGAAGGCAGCGAGCGGTAACACAGCGTTCAAGGGAGTGGGTGCTGGGGCCTGCTCAAAGCTTGCCCTCCACTTGCAGGCTGTGTGACGCCAGACAGCAAACTCTCCCCAAGTCCAGTTTCCGCCACCCAACAGCAACATGGGGACAAGGATAGCAGTGATGTCACAAGATCGCTGGGCGGCGTTTAGAACTGTGTCTGGCACATAGTAAGTATTCAATTAAATGAATGTTGGCTGTTGGTATTATGAACTACTTGCACTAGAAAAATATACAGTATAAAAGATTTCTCAGTTCATATAATTATTTGGGAATGAGGTTAAAAAAAAGCTGGATCAATGGTGTTCATAGAATATAAGGGGACATCAGAAAAGTTCATGGGAAAATGGAATTAAAAGCAAAGAAGGCTTTTGGCCTTTGGCCCAGGCTGAGCTGCCAGTTACGACACCTGCATCTCCTGTGAAACCTGGGTTTAACTCCCGGCTCCAGCTCCTAGTTCCAGCTTTGCCACTGCAAACTCCGAGGGCAAGAGGCTGGGTCCCTGCCACCCATGGTTGAGACCTGGACTGAGTTCCCGGCTCCATCCCTGCCCCAGCCCTAACCCTTTGGGACATCTGTGGACTGAACCAGGGGATGAGAGCTCTGCCAGTCTCTGCTGCATCAAAAATAAACAAATAAACAAGCAACAAGTTTATGCAAAAATGTTTAAAGTCATAGCTTTTCATAATACATATTTCACACGTTATAAACAATTTTTTTGCACTAAAGTCATACTTTTAATTCCGTTTTCCATTCACTTTCTGAAGCACCCTCATTTGTCCACAACAAAGCTGTTAAAAAAAAGTCCCGATGATCTGTCATTGTACCAAGTTTTAAAAATAACCCAAAGCCACTGTGCCCTGTGAGGACAGGCCGTAGCGGTGGGGGCTGGAGTTCCCCTCCCTGACTCTGAGCAAAGCAAGTGACAGAACGGAAACAGTGAACTGCAAATGAAAAGTGAGTGGGTTCACCTGAGCAAGACGGAGCTGTCCACGACGGGGGCTAATGCCCACGAGGAGGCAAGGCTCGGGGACAAGGACCTGCGGGGGTCCTGCCTGGTCCATGAGGCAGAGTCAGCGTGCGGGCTCCCTGAACACCTGTGGCTCCATTTCTGTCCTGAGTGGTCCCGTGAGGCTGGCTGTCACCTGTTCTCTACATTATCTTTAGGTCTGGCACCCTTCAATCACACACCGGAACACCAAGCATCTTGGAGATGCGCCGGTCTGGGTTAACAGCCCGCGCTCCTGGGTTCCTGATTCATCCCTAGCAGTTTAACGCTCGGCAAAGAACCTCCCTGCAGAAAGGGCGGTGCCCAGGCCGCTAGTGTTGAGCATTAGAGAACAATCCTTTTTAAACTTCCCCAGTCTGTTTAATCAGGGTGGGAGTGGGGTGGAAGATCACAGTGAAGGGACTAAGGTCCCCCACCCTCTCTCCAAATCAGCCCTGCATCCGAGGGCGAGGCCGCGCCAGGCCACCCTCCTCTCAGAGTGAGGTGCGCTCAGGCCCTCACAGCAACACTGCACTGTGGTTCCGTGCCTACAGCAATGCCTGTCCTCCGGGCCTGCCGCTAGGTTTGTAGAACGTGTTCTGGCGACTGCTGGAGCGGCAGCCATGACGTACGCCTTCAGGTTGCCCAGCAAGACCGGTAGTGGCGCGGGGTTTCGGCACGGCGGTGAAGGTGAAGAGTTAAAATTGTATATGTACGGGTGTCAAAAGTTAAGCTTAAGCTTACAGGTTTAAACCTTCCTGGTACAGCTGTGAAAATAAGACAGAGTAAAGTAGCACCTTGACAGTAGGGACTCCATTTTGGAGCACTTGAGACTGCATTCTGGGAAAGCACCCCCCCCCCCCCCCCCCCCGTGAGACTCTGGTCTGAAACTATGATCTCAAATAGTCGGACAATAGCAGTGCACTACATCACCCTTGGCAACGCACAAAACCCCCCTAGCATGATTGCTCAAGCTTAAAAGTAGAAAGGTTGCACCTGGGTTACCTGGGCTGCTAATGAAGATGTGATTTGTCTATGTCTTAAAATTGCTGATTGTAAGATTTTAGCAACTGCTTAGCAACCGTGTATTCTCTCCCTCCTCCCGATTTTGCGGTTTTTGCCTTTATAAACCCTATGCTGTAGTTCCTCACTGCTCCTCTGTCCTTGTCAGAGGGCCCCAACATGTTGGATCAATAAATTTAACCCTTTGCTGGTTGCATGAGAGAAAAAGTCTCTTGGAGTCGTTCCTCGGGCGGTGGGCTTTTTTTTAGACCCTAACAAAGGCGCCACTTAGGAAGCCCGAGTCCCTTAGCAGGAGTGCCTGGGTTGCAGTCCCGGCTCCACTTGCAATCCAGCTTCCTCCTCCCACGCATCTGGGAGGCAGCAGGTACCGGCTCCAGTACTCGGGTCCCCGCCACCCCGGAGGAGATCTGGATTGAATCCCAGGCTCTGGGCTTCCATCTAGTCTAGCCCAGGCTAACGTGGGTGTTTGGAAAGTGAACCAATGGATGGAAGATCTATTTCTGTCTGTGTTTCAAATAAATTGTAAATAAATAAAAAGTTTTGAAAGGAGATCAAGAAGGGCCAGCACTGTGACATAGTGGGTTAAAGCCCTGGCCTGCAGCGCCAGCATCCCATACGGGTGCCAGTTCGAGTCCTAGTTGTTCCACTTCTGATCCAGCTCCCTGCTGGTGTGCCTGAGAAAGCAGTAGAAGATGGCCCAAGTCCTTAGTCCCACTTCTGATCTAGCTCCCTGCTATGGCCTGAGAAAGCAGTAGAAGATGGCCCAAGTCCTTAGGCCCTGCACCCGCGTGGAAAGCTTGGAGGAAGCTCCTGGCTTGGGATCTGCTCAGCTCCGGCTGCTGCAGCCATTTAGGGAGTGAACCAGTGGATGGAAGACCTCTCTCTCTGTCTCTCCTTCTCACTCTCTCTTACAAATACATAAAATAAATTTAAAAGCATGGGGGTTCAGTGCCGTAGCATAGCTGGTTAGGCTGCCGTCTGTAGTTTAACTGGCCTGGCCTTGCCCTGCGATGCAGGGCTGATTTGGAGAGCAGGGTGGGGGACCTTAGTCCCTTCACTGTAATCTCCTTCAATGCTCTTTCCACTCCACTCCCACCCTCATTAAATAGACGGGGAAAGTTGAAACCTGCTGCCATATGGGTGCTGGTTTGAGTCCCAGGAGCTCCACTTCTGACTCCACCCCTGCTAGTGCCCCTGGGAAAGCAGCAAAGGATGGTGCAAGTCCCTGGGCCCCTGCACCCACGTGGGAGACCTGGGAGAAGCTCCTGGCTCCTTACTTTGGCCTGGCCCAGCCCCAGCCATTGCAGCCATTTGGGAAGTGAACCAGCAAATGAAAGATCTCTGTTTCTCTTCTCTCTCTGTAACTCTTTCAAATAAGTAAATACATCTTAAAAAAGAAGAAGAAGAAGAAGGAGAGGGGCCAGCACTGTGGTGTAGTGGGTAAAGCCGCTGTCTGCAGCGCCAGGACCCCATACGAGTGCCGGTTTGAGTCCTGACTGCTCCACTTCCTACCCGGCTCTCTGCTTGGGCCCCTGTACCTGTGTGGCAGACCTTGAAGAAGCTCCTGGCTCCTGGCTTTGGATCAGCCCAGCTCTGGTCTTTGTGGCCATTTGGGGAGTGAACCAGCAGACAGAAGACCTCTCTACTATGTGTGTGTCTGTAACTCTGCCTTTCAAATAATCCTAAAAAAAAAAAAAAAAAAAAGGAAGTCCGGATTCAAGTCTTGCCTCTGGCTCCTGACTCCAGCTTCCTGTCAGTGCAGACCTTGGGGGCAGCAGCGATAACCCCTGCCACCCACTTGGCAGACCTGGCCGGCATTCTGGGCTCCTGGCTTTGGCTGTGGCCCAACCATTGCAAGCTTCTGGGGACTGAACCAGCAGCAGGAGGCCTCTCGTCATCTCTGTTGGTCTTTGTCTCTACCTGCTTCTCAAATTTTTAAGCTGCTTGTTTACTTGAAAGGCAGAGCTACAGAGAGGGAAAAACAAGAGAAGGATCTTCCATCTGCTGGTTCATTCCCCAAATGTCTGTGACAGGACTGGGCCAGGCTAGAGCCAGGAGCCTGGAGCTCCACCCAGGTCTCCCACATAGGTGGGGGGCCCAAGCACTCGGGCCATCCTCTGCTGCTTTCTCAGGCCACAGCAGAGAGCGGGATTGGAAGTGGAGCAGGTAGGGCTCAAACCAGTGCTCATACAGCAATGCCATCATCACAGGCCTATTGTGCTGTGCCACAACGCCGGCCCCTAAGTTTTTTTTTAATTTAATTTTTTTGACAGGCAGAGTGGACAGTGAGAGAGAGAGAGACAGAGAGAAAGGTCTTCCTTTTTCCATTGGTTCACCCTCCAATGACCGCTGCGGCCGGCGCACCGCGCTGATCCAAAGCCAGGAGACAGGTGCTTCTCCTGGTCTCTCATGGGGTGCAGGGCCCAAGCACCTGGGCCATCCTCCACTGCACTCCCTGGCCACAGCAGAGAGCTGGCCTGGAAGAGGGGCAACCGGGACAGAATCTGGCGCCCCGACCGGGACTAGAACCCGGTGTGCCGGCGCCGCAGGCGGAGGATTAGCCTATTGAACCATGGCACCGGCCAATTTTTTTTTTTTTTTAAGATAAAGAAGACATAACAAGTGTTGGTGAGAATACGGGGAAAATGGAACCTTTGTACATTGCTGGTGGGAACATCCACTGGTGCAGTGATCTCAAACAGTCCGGCAGTCCCTGAAAAATGACACAGAGAACGGCTACCTGGTCCAGCAAGACCACTGCGGCTATGAGCCCAAACAGCGGAAAGGAGGTTCTCAAACATATTTTTCACACCCACGTTCAGAGCCGCACTGTCCCCCACAGCCACGTGATAGTGGCCAGCCAAGTGCCCATCGGTGTATCCACGAGGGGATAAACAGAAATGCAGTCCATCTGTACGACGTCACCTGACACACGCTCCAACCAGGACAGGCCTTGAGAACCCTTTGCTTAGAGAAGTCAGACAAATACTTCCTGGTTCCACTCGTGGGAGGCACCTGGGTGGTCAAACCACGGAGACAGACAGGAGAATGGCTCGGGCCAGGGGCTGGGGGCTGGGGAAGGGGGTGCTGTTGAATGGCTAACAGCATTGCAGTTTTAAAAGATGAAAACGTTCTAGAGCTTGCACAGCAATGTAAAACTACTGCACTACTCAGACATGACTAAGATCATAAGTGCTGTGCGTTTTTTACAATCAAAAAAATGAACAATAGAAGTAAGAACTCGGGGGCTGGCGCTGTGGCGCAGTGGGTAAACACCCTGGCCTGAAGCACTGGCATCCCACATGGGCGCCGGTTCGAGACCCGGCTGCTCCACTTCCTGTCCAGCTCTCTGCTATGGCCTGTGAGGGCAGTGGAGGATGGTCCAAGGGCTCGGGCCCCTGCACCCACGTGGGAGAGCTGGAAAAAGCTCCTGGCTCCTGATCGGCACAGCTCCAGCTCTTGTGGCCATCTGGGGAGTGGACCATTGGATGGAAGACCTCTCTGTCTCTCTCTGCCTCTCCTCTCTCTGTGTAACTCTTTCAAATAAATAAATAAATAAATCTTTTTTTTTTTTTTTTTTTGACAGGCAGAGTGGACAGTGAGAGAGAGAGACAGAGAGAAAGGTCTTCCTTTGCCGTTGGTTCACTCTCCAATGGCCACCGCGGCCGGCGCGCTGCGGCCAGCGCACCGCGCTGATCCGATGGCAGGAGCCAGGAGCCAGGTGCTTTTCCTGGTCTCCCATGGGGTGCAGGGCCCAAGCACTTGGGCCATCCTCCACTGCACTCCCGGGCCACAGCAGAGAGCTGGCCTGGAAGAGGGGCAACCGGGACAGAATCCGGCGCCCCAACCGGGACTAGAACCCGGTGTGCCGACGCCGCAGGCAGAGGATTAGCCTAGTGAGCCGCGGCGCCGGCCATAAATAAATCTTAAAAAAAAAAAGAGCTTGACGGACAGGCGCAAGGGGTGCGTCTCACAGAGGGCTCCCAGCTGCAGCACCTGGGTCCAGCCGGGGACACCCTTTCCCCAGGCCACCCTGTGTTGCTGGCTGGGCACAGCAGGGACATGAGGGCCTGGGCATTTCTGCACGAGCTGTGACACCCCTAACGGGCGCAGAGCGACCCACTGGGCTGGCGAGGTCCCCACTGCTGCTCTGTCTGCCCTCGCCGGCGGCGCACCTGCATCACCCTGCAGCCCCCGGCCGGCCCAGCGTAGCTCCCTCGTGCTCAGGACTCACAGGCGGCACCTCCACTAACTCTAGCCCTGCCCAGTGCCACCTCCTGTCCTAGCCTGGCTCTGCTCAGGGGACCACTCAACTAACCCAGCCGCTCGGGGGGCTTCGAAAAGTTCGTGGAAAATGGCACGAAATGAAATTTACGCTGGTGCAAGAATTTTTTGAAACTCGTGCATACCAGGGATCTTCAAAGAGTGTCCGAAAAATGTGTATTTATGGGGAAAAGCGCACCAAAAAAATACCTTTTTCCTATGACTGCAGCAATGGGCGGTAACATCACCTTCCAGGAGTAAGGCCCAGTCGTCTGCAGAAATCCCACACGGGGAAGGGGCTGATCAGGTGCTCCCGGAAGACACCCAGCGCCGGGACTTAGGAAGCCCAACTCGGGGCCGGAGCTGCGGCGCAGCGGGTTAACGCCCTGGCCTGAAGCGCTGGCATCCCACATGGGCGCCGGTTCGAGTCCTGGTTGCTCCTCTTCCAATCCCTCTCTCTGCTGGGGCCCGGGAAAGCAGGAACCAGCGGATGGAAGACCTCTCTCTCTCTCTCTGCCTCTCCTCTCTCTGTGTAACTCTGACTTTCCAAAAAAAAAAAAAAAAAAAAAAAAAAAGGCTACCTCCACGCCACCCTGATCCAGGTGAACGGATGAGCCCATCAAATCACTCATTCGACCGCACCTTGCCGCCTCCCTCGCCCCTCACGCCCAGGTTTCCATTTTTTGTAACCGTGGCTCTGACGCCGGGGGGTCTCTCAGTTTGCTCCACGACTCATCAGAGGACTTCCCCCCAAAAAAATTTTTTTTTCTAGAGATTGAGCCCAGGGACTGGGAAAGTCAGCGACTCTGAAAGCCCGCTTTGCTTGTGTGGAAAGTGAACTTAACAAACCCGGGGGCTACGAAAAGCCTGCGACCACCAACGAAGCTCCCCGCCAGCCGACGCCGCCATTTTGGGAGGAGAAAGTGAGCTGCTCCGCGACCTGCACATTCGATCTTTCCGATGCTCAGCCGGCCGGCTTCTGTACTCGTGTAGAAAGTCAGAAACACAACAAAGCTCGTTCTCGGAAAAGCCACTCGCACGACGCTCAACCTCGTGATGAAGTATTTCTGAATACAAAAATAACAGGAAGCCAGCGTCTGTGGCGAATCTGCTGCTTCCAAAGTGAGAGTGCGGGCGAGGCCGGCGGGAGGAATCTTCCGTGGCGTGGAGCCCGGCGCTTGACTCCGTGGGAAGAGCCCAAGCTTTGCTGCGGTGAGCGAGGGCGCGGAGGGGACAGGGCCCACGCGGGGAGAAGGCAGGAGGACTGAGGCCCGGGCGCCGGGTCCGTGTCGTGGGGGCCGCCATGTTGAGACCTGGCAGAGGGGGCGCCTTCCGGGGCTGTGTTGCGGGGAGCGGGGGTGAGAGTTGCGTTGGGAGGATGGCCCCTTCCTCCCCGCGCCCACCCGGCTCGGGAGGGGCCGGCGGTCAGGGCGGGGGCGGGGAGTCGGCCGCCCGGGCCTTCCCCCCACACCCCGAGACTTCCGCCCTGGGGTCCCGGGCGCCACGGCGCATGCCCGGGGTGGAGGTCGCCGCCGCGGGCCCCCGTTTCGTTCCCCGCTTGGGCGGGGAGCCCCGGGAGCTGCTGGTTTGAGGACGAGCTAGGCAGGCTGCGCTCGGGCCGGCCCGGCCTCCCCCCCCCCCCCGGGGGCCGAGGCGCCTGGCCGCGCCTTGCGGGTGACCGCCGCCCAGACTCGGGTGCGAGCGAGCTGCGCTCTGCCCCGCGTCCGGCTCCCGGCCCCGCGCGCTCCGCTGCCCCGCGTGTGTGTCCCTGATGATAGTTTTCGTGGAAACGCGGAGGTCGTTGGCGGGAAGTCTCCGCAGGACGCCCAGCGCGGAGAGAACGCTGGGCTCGGGGCCGTGAGACCTGGTGGGGGGGGGGGGCGCGGAGACGGGAGAGGGAGCGAGAGCGCGAGCCCCAAGTGCAGGGCGACACGAGGGGATGCCCCTCGGATTCCCTGGAAGCCGTCGGGAGCTTGACTTGGTGCAGTAAGGGCAGTGTTGTTGGGTGGCTCTTTAAAAAAAAAAAAAAAAAGTTATTTGAAAGGCAGAATTCCAGAGGCAGAGAGAGAGAGAGAGGTCTTCCATCCGCTGGGTCACTCCCCAAACGGCTGCAACGGCTGGAGCTGCGCCGATCCGAAGCCAGGAGCTTCTTCCGGGTCTCCCACGCGGGTGCAGGGCCCCAAGCACTTTGGCCATCTTCCACTGCTTTCCCAGGCCACAGCAGAGAGCTAGATCGGAAGTGGAGTGACCAGGACTTGAACCAGCGCCCATATGGGATGGGATGCCAGCACAGCGTGGTGGGCCCCTGTGGCTTTTCTGTGCTGCGAATGAGGAGGGAGTCTTTCTGTTGGGGGTGGGAAACGCCCGGGCCCCACCCGCCCAGAATCGGGCCGGTGGTGGAGATGAGAGGCGCTCCAGCTCTGGGGTGACACGGACCGGGGTGCGGCTGCTCAGCCTCTGTGTGTCTGACCTTGCCCGTGTGAGGTGGCGGCAGCTGTGGTGCCCACGGCCTGCACGTGGCCGGGAGGGGGGGACTCAGGACCCTGACACCCCCCGGGGTCAGAGGTGAGGCACTGGCCCCCTAGAAGGCTGTCTCCATAGCCAACGCCAGGGCAGGGAGACCGAGGTGACATGGGGCTGGCTCTCGCCAGGGCAGGGAGAGCGAGGTGACATGGGGCTGGCTCTCGCCAGGGCAGGGAGAGCGAGGTGACATGGGGCTGGCTCTCGCCAGGGCAGGGAGAGCAAGGTGACATGGGGCGGGCTCTCGCCAGGGCAGGGAGAGCGAGGTGACATGGGCGGGCTCTCGCCAGGGCAGGGAGAGCGAGGTGACATGGGGCTGGCTCTCGCCAGGGCAGGGAGAGCGAGGTGACATGGGCTGGCTCTCACTTTTTTCCACGTGGAGAAGCTCCGGTCGTGATGGCGCGCGGAGCAGACCTGAAGTTGTCTCCCTGCCAAGGCCACCAGAGGCCACGTCCTCGGTGCCGGCTCAGGGTGCCAGGCACGTGTTCCCCTCCCTGCATCTGGGGGAGACGGTGTAGCGTCCCGCCTTCCAGTCTGCGAAGTGCTCCTGTGCCGGCTGGCTGGGACACAGACATGTTTTGTGAGTTCTGAGTGGGCTGGAGACAGGTGGCTCTGCGGGGCAGGTCCGCGGCCGGCCTCGGAGGGGCCCGCAGAGTTCCCACCCGCAGAGTAGAAGTGGGATGGCGGGGAAGGTTCCCAGCAGAGGAGATTGTGCAGGGACAGGCCTGGGGCTGGGGGCGTAGGGCACGCTCACGGGGCGTAGCCTGCTTCCTGACGGGATGTGCAGGTCAGAGGCCCGCCTGCAGCGCGTGACCTCCGGCTCCATGCTGTGGGTGTCTGGCGTTTTCGCTGGTAAGGGAGAGATTCCGCAGTGCACCTCGGCAGCATTCATTCCCCCGCAGGAGCGAAAGCAGAGAGACTCCTGGGAAACTGGAGAAGGGGGGGAAGTTGTAGATAACCATTTTAATAAATATTGTAGGCCAGCACCGCAGCTCAATAGGCTAATTCTCCGCCTGCGGCGCTGGCACACCAGGTTCTAGTCCTGCTCGGGGCATGGGATTCTGTCCTGGTTGCTCCTCTTCCAGGCCAGCTCTCTGCTGTGGCCCGGAAAGGCAGTGGAGGATGGCCCAAGTGCTTGGGCCCTGCACCCCATGGAAGACCAGGAGAAGCACCTGGCTCCTGCCTTCGGATCGGCACTCCCATTTAGGGAGTGAACCAATGGAAGGAAGATCTTTCTCTCTGTCTCTCTCTCTCACTAACTCTGCCTGTTAAATAAATAAATAAATAAATATTGTGGAAAGATGCTGTTAGGAGTGAGAAGTACTTTACAGAGTTCTGCTTTAAAATTTATTTATTTATTTGAGAGGCAGAGTAAGATAGACTGAGGAGAGAGAGCGCCTCCCTCCCTGGTTCACCCCCAGGTGCCTGCAGCGGCTGGGGTTTGGCTGAGCTGAAGCCTGGAGCCTGTAATTCATCCCAGGCCTCCCCTGGCGGCGGGAACCACCCCTGCCTCCCAGGAATCGGTGGCTTCACTGCCAGGCCAATGCTTGCCCCCTTTTTAAAAAGATTTTATTCATTTATTGGAGAGGAAGAGCTACAGACAGAGACACAGAGAGAGAGGTCTTCCATCTGCTGGTTCACTCCCCAGATGCCCAGAGCTGAGCCGATCTGAAGCCAGCAGCCAGGAGCTTCTTCCAGGTCTCCACGTGGGTGCAGGGACCCAAACACTTGGGACATCTTGCACTGCTTTCCCTGGCCATAACAGAGAGCTGTGTCGGAAGAGCAGTAGCTGGGACACGAACTGGTGCCCATGTGGGATGCCGGCGCCATAGGTGGAGGCTAAGCCTCCTGCGCTACAGTATCAGCCACAGCCCTGGAGCTTTGGATTTCATTTTGAAAATTTATGTGAAAAGCAGAGTGTAGAGTGACAGAGAAGCAGGGATATCTTGGATGTGTTGGCTTACTTCTCAAGTGGCTGCAAAGCCCAGAGCTGGGCCAGGCCGAAACCGTGGGCCTAGACCTCCATCTGGGTCTCCCACCTGGGTGGGGTCAGGGGCCACCATCTGCTGCCTTCCCAGGCACATACGCAGGACACTGGGTCAGAAACCAGGCAGCAAGGGTTTGAGCTGGTTTGCTGGTTCGGGAGGCCATCATTGCAAGCAGCAGCGTAACCTGCTGAGCCGCACGCCAGCCCCGGCTCCGGTTTTTACAGAACGTTATCTCAGCGTGGATGCTGACGTTTCCCGAGGTGGGCACGTAAGCTTTCTCGGCGTTTGCCTTATTCCAGCAGACAGGCCATGAATTAATTATTATGCATGAGGCAGAAGGAAGGACAGGTGTTGGGTTGAACTGCCATCGCGGCAGGTTCTGCAAACGCCAGTCGTGAGCTGTGACTGGAGGAGGACTCCGGGTTCCCTTTGCCAGAAAGCCTGCTGCTGGGTCACTTGGATCAGATTTGCTCTCCGCTGTAAAACGCTACATCGCATCACTGTTTCTCCTTGCAGTTTTGTTTTCTCAAAAATCCTTATCTTCAGTGATGCATACTGAAAATTTCACAGATAAATGATACAATATCTGGAATTTGTTTCGGAATAATCTGAGCTGGATTATTCTGGCCACAGGCTGCTGGCCCTGCTTGGAGCCACTGGTGGTTGCTCTCCTGTTCTCCACATTGGCGTACTTCTGGAATTCTTGGTTGTAAGGATTTTTTAGAATGTCGTTGTTTGGGCAGGCACTCGGCGTAGCGATCAAGACGCCGTGTCCCGTATTGGATGCCTGGGCTGAGTGCCAGCCTCCAGCTCCTGAGGCCAGCTTCCTGCTGGACAGTGGTGGTAGCTCAAGTGACCGGGCCCCTGCCACCCTCGTGGGCGACCTGGGTTGAGTTCCAGATCCTGGCTCTTTGTGGGGCCATTGCAGACATTTGGGGAGTGAACCAATGGATGGGAGTGGTCTCTGTCTCTCTAAAGAAAACAGAAGGGGCCTTTGCTGTGGCATAGCTGGTAAAGCCACCACCTACGGTGCCAGCATCCCATATGGGCACTGATTCGAGTCCTGGCTGCTCCACTTCTGATCCAGCTCTCTGCTGTGGCCTGGGAAAGCAGTAGAGGATGGCCCAAGTCCTTGGGCCCCTGCACCCCTGTGGGAGACCCAGCAGAAGCTCCAGGTTCCTTGTGTCAGATTGGCCCAGCTCCAGCTGTTGTAGCCGTTTGGGAAGTGAATCAGTGGACGGAAGACCTTTCTCTCCCCCACCCCCCTGCCTCCATCTGTAACTCTGACTCTCAAGTAATTTTTAAAAAAGGAAAAAAAAAAGAAGTGATTTTGCACAGCAATTCTTAGGCTGCTTTTCCTGTGATTGTTTTAAAATCTCTGCGGGGGAGTGTGGATTTCACTCCGTGGCACCACGTGAAAATTAGTCTGTGAGTGCCCTCATGAGGCCAAACCACATGCAACCCATGGATGAAGCCCACTGCCCTCTGCTTCCTGCACAGGAGTCTGGGGAGTGGTTCAGGGTGTCCCTGGAGCCTGACCCCCTCGCTTTCATACTGTGCACCCCACCCATCAGCGTAGTGTGGGCATGCGCACCTCCCCTGTCTGTAGAAGGGCTGCCGTCCGCGTCAGCTCCGCGGGGCTGTTGTGGGGGTTCAGGGGTGGCCCACGGCTGGTGCTGCACACACACTTGCCGTTGTCGTTCCTAGAACATGAATGACTGGATGCCCATCGCCAAGGAGTATGACCCGCTTAAAGCCGGCAGCATCGACGGCACCGATGAGGACCCCCACGACCGCGCCGTCTGGAGGGCGATGTTGGCACGCTACGTCCCCAACAAGGGCGTCACCGGAGACCCCCTCCTCACCCTCTTCGTGGCGAGACTCAACTTGCAGACCAAAGAGGACAAATTGAAGGAGGTCTTCTCCCGCTACGGGGACATCCGGAGGCTCCGGCTGGTGAGGGACCTGGTCACCGGCTTCTCCAAGGGCTACGCCTTCGTGGAGTACAAAGAGGAGCGCGCACTGCTGCGGGCCTACCGGGACGCCGACGGCCTCGTGATCGACCAGCACGAGATCTTCGTGGACTACGAACTGGAAAGGACCCTCAAGGGCTGGATCCCCCGGCGCCTCGGGGGTGGGCTGGGGGGCAAGAAGGAGTCGGGGCAGCTGAGGTTTGGGGGCCGGGACCGGCCTTTCCGGAAACCCATTAACTTGCCAGTTGTTAAAAACGAGCTCTACAGAGAGGGGAAGAGGGAGAGGAGGGAGCGCTCTCGGTCCCGAGAACGGCACTGGGACTCGAGGGCCAGGGACCGAGAGCACGGCCGGGGCCGCGAGAAGAGATGGCAAGACAGAGAGCAGGCCAGGGCCTGGCCCGACAGCGACTGGGAGCGGGAGAGGGACCTCAGGGAGGACAGGGCCCGGGGGAAGGAGAGGAGGGGGCGGAGCAAGTAGAGGCGGCGCCAGTAGAGGCAGCGCTGGCCGGCAGTGGCATCACAGCGCGTCTGCGGGAGGCAGCGGGGCTGCAGAGCCTCGGCTGGAGCCAGCGTCCTGAATCGGTCGTCTTCATCGCGCGGTTCTGAGGGCACGCCACCCGACAGGGAAGAGGGCTGTGCGTAGCTGGGGGGGGGGTGGTGTCTTTGCTCCCACCTGTTTGAAACGATTTGCCCTAAAGTCCTTTGTGCTCACCTGTGACTCCTGGACACCCTCGTCCCCACAGCCCAAGGGTTTTCTGAATTGAAAGGGAATGGGCATGGACTGTCCAGAGACAAGACCGGAAGCCGGACTGGACGTCTGAGTCAGCACCCAGCTACTGTCCGGCAAACACTACCCTGCTGTCCTCAGAATGCTGACTGGCTTGTTTCTTTTCCTATCTGGCATTTAGAATTCAGAACCAAAGTCGCAGGGCTGAGGTCCACAGCAGCCTCCCCGCGCTGTGAAGACATAAAGACAACAAAATGGGAGTGGGGGAGTCGGCGAGTGCCAGTGGCGGCGCCGCCCTCTCGGAGGGCACTGAAGGAGACTGCCCCGGCCCGTGGTTTCCCCAGACAGGGACCTGTGGCGTTTTTACCAGCGGCTGTCATCTCTGAAAGTTCAGGTTCTTGCAATTCAGCACGTTTTACACACAGTAATGAACGATTCTAACAGCCAACAGCTGCGTGTTCACGAGGAGGGTTTGCACAGAGGGGGAATCTCCCAGGTTACCCAGGGACCAGACCAATCTGCTGTTTGAAAACTGCTGTCGGCTGTTAGAATCATTCCAGAAGAACATGCCCTGCCTTTGCAGATTCCAGGATAGACTCCGACTGCTTCCCAGGCTCAGAACAGCACTGCAGGAACACCCTTCGGCCCTCGCACACGTCTCATTTACAGCAGTGCTTCCTGTTGTGGCCCCACACGCGTGGTAGCTGGAGGGGGTGGGTTCCTGAGCTCCACGGGACGGCCTCACTTCCAGGAAGTGTGTGAGACAGGAGCAAACGCAGGTCCCATCGCAGTGTGTACGCCTCTGTCAGCTCTGAGCGTCAGAACTTGGCACGCTCAGGCTCTGGCCCTGGCTTGGTGTTGTGGGGGCCTGAGAGGGGGAGCGCCCGGCCCGGCCCGGCCCGGCCCGGCCCGGCCCGGCCCGGCCCAGGAGCCACAGGGGCCTCTGAGCCAGCAGTTCTGCTCCTGATCTGTTCTGCAGGCCACTGCGCCTGCGTGCGTGTGTGCCACGGTGTGTGAGTGAGGGACTGTCCGTCAGAGGGGCCCGGGTGGTCACTGATGAGTGATGCAGATTGCATGGCAGACCAGGGCCCCTTAGCCTCAGCACCTCTGCCATCCAGGTGGGGCAGTCCTTGCCCATGGGGCTGTCCTGTGTGTGTGTGTGGGGGGGAGTTACAGCAGCCTGGCCTTCGCCCACGAGATGTCAACCACAAATGTCTGCAGACGCTGCCAAGCGGCCCGGGGAGCACTATCGCAGGAACTCGGGAGGCCTTACCTAGGAATGAGGGGAAAGAGGTGCAGAACAGCTTGTACGGGAGCCTTAGGCCGCCGTTTGTGTAAGAACAGGCTGTGCACCGTATACAAGGGGAGTTCCACAGGCTCACGGGAAAGGTGTACCATGAAAAACTGCATGAATAGAAAAATCTTTTTCTACCAAAATAAACTTGTAATTCCATTTTCCAGGAACTTTTTGAGTTATACATTGTGGGTCTGTGTGCAGGTGGTGTACACTGGATGTGGGTGTGTGGAGGTGGTGTATGTACACTGGCTGTGAGTGTGTAGAGGTGTACACTGGGTGTGGGTGTGCACAGGTGGTGTGCACTGTGGGGATCTGGGTGTGGGTGTGTGCAGGTGTGGAGGTGGTGTACACTGTGGGGTATGGGTGTGCACAGGTGGTGTACACGGGTGTGGGTGTGCGCAGGTGGTATACACTGTGGGGTGTGGGTGTGTGCAGGTGATGTACACTTATGGGGTAGGTGTGCAGGTGGTGTACACTGGGTCTGTGCAGGTGGTATACACTGGGTGTGGATGTGTGCAGGTGGTATATACTGAGGGTATGCACAGGTGGTGTACACTGTGGGGGTGTGGGTACACAGGTGGTGTACACTGTAGGGGTGGGTGTGTAGGTGGTGTGCACTGTGGGGGTGTGGGTACACAGGTGGTGTGCACTGGGGGTGTGGGTACACAGGTGGTGTGCACTGTGGGGGTGTGGGTACACAGGTGGTGTGCACTGTGGGGGTGTGGGTACACAGGTGGTGTGCACTGTGGGGGTGTGGGTACACAGGTGGTGTACACTGGGGGTGTGGGTACACAGTGGTGTACATAATTGCAGGCAGAAGCTCAGGAGAGACCGAGCAACTCTGGTTACCTGCTGCAAAGTCCTGGGGGGGGGTCCCTCCACTCCTCCTGCTGCGCCCCCTCCGGATCATGGATCCTCAGGACCCTGACAGGCAGGCAAGCCTGAGGCCACTCAAGCGGCATTTTGGTGTCTGATGGTTTCCACAGCGACCTGAAACCGTGCACGGTAGATTCTGCAACTCCACCTGACGGTCTCACAAACGCGGCTGTGTAGACTGTGCCCCCCACCCCATCAGAGTACCCGAGTGCCGTCAGGGGGTGTCAGCCCCGCCCTGGGGGTGCTCCACAGGTGGGGAGAAGGCCAGTGGCCCGAGGGCCGTCCCCGGCTCACCCGGGGGGTGCAGCGGTGATGGGTAGACTGAAATGCAGTGCACAGGTGTTTCCCTGTCGGACGCTTGGTTCCCAGTGCACCAGCACTGAGGGTGTAAAACCTTTCAGAGGCAGGGTTGTAGTGCAAGGTCGTGAGGTCACTGGGGCGCTGCCCAGGGAAGGAATTAATTAGTTCTGGTGGAACCCAGAGAGGGTCCTTGTGAGCAGGGCTGGCCCCTTCATGCTCTCGCTCCTTGTCTGCCACGCCTCCTGTCCCTCTCACGGCTCCCCCCACAGTGCCTCTGTCACGAAAGCTGCACCAAATCAGTGGGGCTGCCTGGCCTTGAACTTTAAACCTCCCAAACTCTGAGTTCCCCAAACCTTTCTTTACAAATTACTCAGCTGCAGGTGTGGTGTTAGCAAAGAAAACCCTAATAACACACAGGCTTCTGCAGCTGAGGGTCGGCCAGAGCTGCAGCCCCCAAGCGGTTTGCCCAGCCACCCCCCTGCCTCATCACCCATGCACCTGTGCCCTGCTCCCCGTCAGCTCTGGGATGTTTTTCATCTTCGCAGAGGACCGCGTGTTTGAGACGGTGAACATGAAAAGGAGAAGAGATGCACACACAGATGTCGCGGTGTGTTATCCTCAGCAACTTTGTTGGGTTAGCACTGCAAACTCACAGCAGAGTCCCAGGCGCGCAGCCCCTGCCTCGGCGGGCCCACCTGCTCCAGGCGTTGTGGGGACTGTCACCCGTGGCTTCGGTGGCCTGCTGGAGTTGGGCCAGCTCCTCCTGTGACTCCGAGGCCCTGCCTGTCCCGTCAGTGTCCTACAGAATCTGCTGGGACCGCCCTTTCCTGATAACGGCCAGCTACCCGTCTCCTGCCTCCCACCACAGTAGGACAGACGTGGCCGTAAAACCTCTACACACAGAATTTTACACCAAGCAAGCCAAACAGCAGTTACAGTGGCAAGTCCTGTATTTGGCTTAAAGAAGCTGTGTTACTGAAGTTAACGCAAAAGTCTGGCCTCAGTCCACGGAGTAATCAAATACATATCCTACGGGATCAGTCATCTAGTACAAACGGAGAGAGCCCTGGGTATAAACACTCGTTCCTGTAGAGTTCGGCATCACTTTTCCAATGCCTGTCCCCAAAGCAGTTTGTTTGAGGGCGAGCCTGGAGGCGGGGGCCCCTGGGCTGCAGGCGTGGTTGCAGTCTCTCAGGCCCAAGGTCACAGGTGCTGCAGGGCTTCCTGTCCTTGCTCCGTGTAGCCGTCGTCGCGCTGGGTGCTGGCCCACTGGCCGAAGGACTCGTGGATGGGCACGCTCCTCTGCGCGTTGGCCAGGCGCTTCTTATCTCGGGAGAAGAAGCTAAACCTTGGGGAGGCAGAGCAAGGACAGACGTGAGAGCTGAGCTTTGCTGGGCGCTCCACATTTGTCTGCAATGCCAGGGACACAGAGCAGCAAACAGAATCAGTTCAAGGTGCGAGAGGCCTCGGGGGTGTGGGTCAGAGCGACTCCAAGTGGCTCACAGCACCACGGAGGTCACACGGTGCGGGAACGCCGTGTGCGTGTGGGATGTGTGAGGCATCTCCCACCTCGGCCCCGGCCGGGGCGCCTTCCCGTGCCCAGCGGAAACGAGCCACCAGCGGAGCACGGGGTCTTTAACACGCCTGCAGATGCCGGGAAAGCGCACTCAGCGGCCACGTGGAGACAGGCCGACTCCGCTGTAAGCGGAGGAGTATTCCTCCCGTGGACCGCTGCGTGCTTAACGTCACCCAGAGACCACAGAAGTAACAGCGCAGCCCAAGTCATGCACACTACCGCCCAGGGCGAGGCTCCTGTGGGCATCCAGGAAAAACGAGACAGCTGGAAAACAGATCAAGTCAACCACAGCACACACGGCTCTCTGATTAGGTGAACGCTGTGTACTCCCACACCTGGATCTACCGCTGACGGCCTCGAGAATGTCTCTCCAGCCAGCGGCAGAGCAACAGCTAATGCAGACCAGAGACTGCTGACCGACCAGCACCTTCAAACGTGCAGGCAGGAGTTGAGCAAAATCTTGCCAGGTGGGGTGGGGTGGTGTATGTTTAGAATGGCACCGAGGGCCCTGGCCGGTGAACCTGGCCTCAGCCCACTCGATCTCCCACAAACTCGTTAGGCTGCCAGCTGCCCTCAAGGCCACTGGGCTTCTCTTGTCGCCAGGTCCTTATCTCTGGCATCCGGGTTTCTGAACTCGGGCAAAGATAGAGTGGCAGTGTTATGTTTCCGGGGGAACAGGCAGGAGGGCGCAGACGTCTACACTTTGGAGAAGAGGCTTCGGCTGCCTCTGTCCCCCACGGCTGCTCGGAGCGCCACTGCCGGGGCTGTGGTTGCAACCACGTGTGGGCGGTCGCGCTCTGGCAGGATCAGTGACCGGCGTCCTTTCATCAGACGGCCAGGGCAAGCCACCGGGGCCTGACAAGAGGCTCCCTAGGGCCTGAGGGCTCTTCTCATGCCAGTGGAAGAGGGTACTTCAAAAGGTTTGTGCAAAATGGAATTAAAAGATGTTTATTGTGGTGCAAAAAAATCTGAAATCCATGCATACACAGTGGCTTCAAGAAGTTCACGGAGGGGGCTGCCACGGTGGCGCAGCAGGTGAAGCTGCTGCCTGTGACGCCAGTCCTGGCGGCTCCACTTCCCTTACAGCTCCCTGCTGTGTGTGGCCTGGGAAGGCAGCAGAAGACGGCCCTGCACCCTTGTGGGAGACCTGGAAGAAGCTTCTGGCTCCTGGCTTCTGCCTGGCCCAGCCCTGGCTGTTGCATCCATTCGGGGAGTGAACCAGCAGGTGGAAGATCTCTGTCTCTCCCTCTCTCATTGTCGTTCTGCCTTTCAAATAAGTAAATAAATACATCTTACAATAGTTTTCTTGCACCAAAATAAGCTGACCTTTTAATTCCATGTGCCACGCACATTTTGAGGTCCTTCTGGAGGTGACAGCGACTACAGTTTTCAACCCTGGTGACTCCTGAGCTCTTTCCACGGAGTAACTGGGGCAGGGAGCCAGCTGAAAACAGGGCAGCACGCGGCTGTCACGTCTCGCCCTGCCGCCTCAGCTGAGCGGGACAGCCACGTCCGCTTCAGCAGGGACGGAATCAGCCTCATCCCGCCTCTGCTGCTCCCTGTTTAACAGGATCCGGGGACCGTGACGGCCTGGCTGAATGAAGCAGTTTAGAAAGCTGGGCGTGGACACACGGTGTTAGTGTCACGCGGGGGTCGCGGTGGGCATCGGCTACTGACCCGTCACTTAAAGGACCTTCTTTACTGGACCATGGACAAGGTGGTTTTAGAACAGAAACAGAAGAAACAGAAAGAATTATCGGTGACAGAGCCGAAAGTTCCGAGGCTTCCCTGTGCAGGTGTGTCTGCCGCCACAGCTCCCACACCCGCCGCAGACGGGGACACGCAGGTGCCGGCCATGCAGCAGCCACGCCAGGGGCACAGCTCAAACGCAACCCAACACACACACAGTGCCTACAAGGGGGACAAGTCGTCGGGCAGGCTGCAGGGCGGGGTCATCTAGTATCAGTCCAGCTGCTACCATGGGCATTATGGCTGTAAAGATCCTGGTTAGAGAGGCACAGGTAGACACAGGGAAGAGAAAAACGGGGAGGCATGAAACACTCGCCAAACGCCCCTGAGACTGCGTCAGAGGTGTCCCCGCTTTACGTTCACGGGCCGCATCCTCCCCCGGGGCCCAGGAGGCAACCCCATTCGGAAACAGGGTCCCTCCCCGATGGGCATCCTGAATGACCGGTGTCCTTGCAATGGGGGCACCTGAGGGAAGTCCCGTGCAGAAGGAGGCAGGGGCGGGGGTGGCACCTCCACAGGCCCAGGAACACCAGCGAGTGCGAGGCGCGAGGCTGGGGCGCTCCCGCTCCCGGGCCCCGGCAGGCATGGCGCCGCGGCCGTGTGGTCTGAGCCGGCGTCTGCGGTGCTCCGCTAGAGCTCCAGAGGACACCGAGTGACAGCCGCCAGGGCGCAGTTCAGCCTGGGCCGGGAAGGAAGGCATCGGGTTGGGTCCTGGGGCTCGTGGTGACCCCTTTGTCAGGGGCCTGGCTGCCGGCAGCCGCGGTCTCTGTGCCACCAGGCATGGTCTCAGGGCGGTTTCCTCGCCCCTCTGGGTGAGCCAGGCCAGGCAGCGGCCATCGCAGGAGGGCTGGGGTTCTCTGTCCGTATCCCCTCCAGTGTCCTTCCGAGTGGCAGAAGCCCCCAGGGGGATGGAGAAGAGACAGTGCCAGGAACGGGGCCACCTGCAGAGGCCAGGCCGCCAGCTTTCAGGGGCCCCAAGCCACACCACTCCGCCCCCGCCTACACCAGGACCCAAACAGCTGCCCCTCAGGACACAGCCAATGAGGGGTCTGAGCCCCGAACACACCCCACTTCACTTGGGGCCTGGCCAGCTGCCGGCGCCCGGGCTGTCCCGTCTGAGTGTCTGTGTCTGCATGAATGGACACAGCCCCCTCCCCACCACGCCACCCTGCGGGAGGACGGCCGGGTGATCCCCTTTTGCCGCTGATGTTTCTGGAAGGCTCAAACCCAGCGCAGCTCTAAGGATGCCACTCAGGCAGCGCGCGGGCGGCTGTGAGCAGGCTGCTTCTGGGCCGAGGCGGGTGGCAGTAGGGTTGGGGAGGGGTGGTGTGGAGGAGGACGGGGACAGAAAGTGCTGCTGGCGCTGGAGACTGGGGGCACCGCCTACCCGGAGCCGCGCCCTCGCTCTGCTAGGCCAGTGCCGGGCTGCGGCTTTCCTGGCTGTCCCTCTGCCCACGGCGGCCTCCCGCCTTCCCCTCACCCAGGGCCCCGCTGCCCGGCCTCAGGGAAGCCACCACACCAAGAGGGGGCGCTGGTGCCAGCGTGCACTGGGGACGAGGCTGAGGTCACTCGGGGCTCCCACGTGATGTCCCCAGGCGGCAGCTGCTCGGTCACACGCTATTCTTGGAGTGTCTTCTGGGCTCGCTGTTTAGACTGGCAGCAGCAGCTTCCGGTGCCCTTGTCAAGTTCAGCCCAGAGACACGGAGTCTGACGTCCCTGACTCAGGGTGTACCCGAGACAAGGGACCGGGGAGCTGGCTCACAGCTGGGGACTGGGAAGGGGACGCAGCCAGAAGGCACGGGTTCAAGTCCCGATCTGGGGTGCTTCCAGCAGCGTGATCCAAGGGAAGTCAGTGGGCTGCTTTGGGCCTCGGCTTCCCCGTCTTAGAAATGGGGATGATCGTCCCAATTCCAGGCTTTGACAGGGTGGAAGACTGCTTAGTGCAAGTGCGCTCAGCTGGGGAAGCCCCTGCACGCCCCCTTGGTGGCTGGGGAAGGAGGAGGTGGGGGAAAACCCTGCCAAGGGCGCGAGGCTGGGCCGGGAAGCAGCTGTGAGCTACACTGACCGTGTGAGTGACGCCCCCAGAGCCGGCCAGCGGGGTGCAGGGGGAGCGCAGGAGGGAGGGGCTAAGAACCGTCTAAGAACTGCCCTCCCCTGCCCCAGCCCAGCCCCAGCCCAGCCCCAGCCCTGCCCCAAGTTCCTTCCCGCCCTGGGCTCCTGGGCCGCAGCTCCTGGTCAGCGGCCGTGGTGCACAAAGATGGCCAGTGTCCTGCCTGTGCTGCTCAAAAGCCTTTTGTGCCAGTTTGCTCTGGAGGCCGGCGCTGCCACGGGCCTGGCACTGCAGCGCCGGGTGAGGGGTGCCGGCCGCGCTCCGTCCCTGACGTGTCTCTGTCTCGTGCACTCCCAGCCCCAGCTGCTGCCTCTGCCAGGCCCAGAGCCCCAGGTCTTGCCGAGCAACCCGAGACCAAGCTGAAGGGGAGAGGGGCTCTGGAAAGTTCCCCGAGCCCTTAGGAACAGTCTGGAAGAGAGAGGCGGACCCCAGAGTCTGTCTGTTCAGTGTGGTAGAACTGGTGGGGAGATGTGCTGGCTAATTCCGATAACTTTCCTCTAGACTGTTGCAACCCAAGATTTGCAAAAGCCAACTCTAATTACCTATTTGGAAAAAGGGGGGCTGGCGTACAGCACTTCAGAGTGAGAAAAGCCTAGCTCTGGGAGGCATCCTTAAATCCCACACGCGCGTGGGTACTGGGGGCGCTGCCAGAAAGGGCTGATTCTCCCAAGACCGGGGACGAACGGCTGAGGAGGCAGCACACACCTCTCGGTCTCCCGGCACCCTCAGCCCAGGCAGCACTGTCTGGGTTCAGACAGCTTCCGGCAGCTTCCCCAAGCGCCCCACACGGGTGCTGCTCATCCTCACAGGCGGGACCGGCTAGGGGCTCAGGGAGTAAGCCAGGCCACCCTCTCTCGTAGGAGCTGACCAGGGCCTGAGCACTGCACAGAATCCAGACCCAAGGCTTCCGGAGGCCACCTGTGTTTCTGTCTGGCTCTCTGACCTCCCACGGGGACCCAGCCCCATCCCAGCTGTTGTCGGTCCACATGACCTGGGTGGAGTTGAAGCTACTCTGGCCTCAGGGGTGAGCGCGAGACACAGACCTGGACAATTCCTGTGATTGGCTTAGGGGCAGTCATGTGACCCGGGCAGAGCCAATGAGACTTGACTCTGACTCGGGAAGAGGGAATCTGAACTGGGGTTTCAGACAGGAGAAAACAGAGGCTTGGGGCAGGTCTGTGTTGCCTCCCGTGGACCGCTGGCTCGGCCCCCGCTACTCTGCCTCTCGCCCAGCTTCCCGCCAATGCGCTTGGGAGGTGGCAGGTGACGGCTCAAGTACTCGAGTCCCCGCCGCCCACATGGGAGACCTGGATGGAGCTCCAGGCTTGGATCAGCTTGGCCCACAGAGAGGAAAACCAAGGCGGGGGGGACAGAACCACAGCCTGGATTCAGCTGAGCCCAAAGCCGGGGCAACCTGGTTTTCGGCGGCTTAGCTAAAGTCTTCCTCTCAAGCTACTTTGAGTTGGGATTCAAGGGAAGCCTCTTTGGTCCCATGCTTCACCTCTCGGCAATATGGATCTCATCCCAAGCTGGGACCACGCCCCTCCCGAGGCCAGCAGGGACCTACAGCCCAGCTGACAGGCCATCTGAAGCTGGCCAGAGGTCTGGAAGGGAGCCCGTGCTAAGCGACATGGGCCAGGGCACCCTCATCTTCATCCAGGCTGCGGGGCTCAGAACTGGAACATGGCACCATCTCTGCCCGAGTCACTTGGTCTAGCTGGGGGCTCTTGGTCTAGCTGAGGGACAGGGCAAGGTCATGGCTGTGTGTCCCCCACGGCAAGTGGGGTCTGACTCTGCGTGTAGTATGCACCAAGTCAGCACAGAAATACACGGAGTGGGTGGACCTGGGGCCACTCCCGACCTCTCAGAGCTGGGGGCTGTGGCCCCGCAGGTGCAGGGACCTCCCTGTCCCCCAGGCTTGTTTACTGTCCTCAAACACACAGACCCGGCCCTCCCACCCCCAACACACCCTCAGTAAGCTCCTGAGCAGCAGCCACAGGTCCAAGCCTCTCCCCTTCCCAGCCAGAGCCTCCGGGGGGAAGCACGCGGGCGGGGGGAGCCCAGAATCGGGAGCAGGCCCGATGTGTTCCCAGATGAAGCACCTCAGCAGGATGTGGTCAAAGACAGGCCTGGCCCTGGGAGCAGGTGCCCGGGGGGACGCCCGGATGACAGCCGTGGGCAAAGCAGCCCCACGTGCAGGAAGCGTGTCACTTACAGCCGCTTGATCCCAGACTCCGGCTGGGGGGACAGCCTCGGGTGTGCGACGGGTGGAGGTTGGGGTATCCGGTTCTCCTCTTCCATTTCTTCACTGGGAGGAATTGAGAGAGAGTCAAGAATTCTGGGAGAGCTGGAACATTCCAGAAGGGCACTGTCTGATGATCTGGGGTGGGGAGTTGGAATATGGGGCCCAAGAAGGGGGCCCGGGTGCCTCTGCCCCCAGGGTCTCTCAGCTGGGGGGGTGGTCCCGCCTCGGAGGGAGGGGCACTTTGGCCCACTCCTGTCCCTGGCGCATCTGCCCCTCCTCCTGGCTTTCCCTTCAGCAGATATTTCTCGTGCACCTACTATGTGCTGGGCTCTGCCCTAAGTGCTGGGAACTTAGCCATGAACAAGACAGAGTCGGCTTCCCAGCTGCTCACTGCCTGCCACACAGCAGACGACAAAACAAGCACCTCCGTGAGCATGCGGAGTAGACCTGGCCAGATGACAGATGGAACTGGGACAGGGAGCTCTCCTGGATGGGGGCGCGGGAGGGGACCTGTGAGCCACGGGGAGCGCTGGGGGCAGCAAGTGCAGAGGCCCCGGGGGTGGGACAAGCTTGGTGAGCGTGAGTGCGTCCGGGATGAGACGGCCAGCCCACTCAGGTGCCCCCGAAACAGGCCCCCCCAGTGTGAGGGTCTGCATCTCTGCCTGACTTCAGGCTGCTGCTCCAGATCTTGCAGGGGTGGGGGTGGGGGTGGGGGTGGGGAGGGCGTCCTCATTCTCCCAGCTGCAGAGTCCTGGAGGCCCCAGGGTTTCAGGAAGGCACGAGAGCTCGCGGGGGAGGGCACCCAGGAACCCTGTGGCTTCCAGGAGGGGCCAGCCCCCAGGGAGCCTCACCTCTTGTAGTAGGCCAGCTCCTCCTGCAGCAAGAACACCTTGGACTTGAGCTCATTCCTCTCGTGCAGCACGTCCCGCAGCTCCTGCAGCGTGAACCGGGGGCGGTTGGGGTCCTTGAGATCCATGGCCGCCTTCTCCGCGTCGGAGACGCACTCCTGTCCGCCCAGCTCCGCCTGCAGGAGGCACAGATGCTGCCGCTGAGTGCCCGCGGTCAGCCCGGCCCCCACACGCTTCCCGGGGGCGAGCAGCCTATTTTCAGCACTCGTGGGGGCCTCTGTGCAGCCTCCCCGGGGAGGGAAGCCGCGGCCACCTGCTCTCCTCGTGCGCCTGCATCTGTAGCCAGACCCGCATCCCACACAGCCCCACCTGACTCAGGGTTTTATCCCAAGCTGGAAAAGCCGTCCCAGGATCAGAAACGGTGCGCCTCCGGTGCTGCCGGCCTCGTTAATCTGCTGCCTGTATTCTGCAGGCTCTCTAGGACCATGGCTAACCTGGCCATGGCGAGCGGAACCACAGTCTGCCTGCCCTGGCTTCTACAGGCTCTCCAGGACCATGGCTAACCTGGCCACGGCGGGTGGGACCAGTCTGCCCGCCCT
Organism: Oryctolagus cuniculus; assembly: GCF_964237555.1. Classification (NCBI taxonomy): domain Eukaryota; kingdom Metazoa; phylum Chordata; class Mammalia; order Lagomorpha; family Leporidae; genus Oryctolagus; species Oryctolagus cuniculus. The sequence goes on along the minus strand of NC_091452.1, from coordinate 5,886,526 downwards.
GGCTTCTCCACCCGAAGCCACACCTGCGTTCTCCCAGCCATCACCCCTGTCTGGCCAAGCCTCTTCCTCCCTAGGGGCTCTGAGCATGGTGCCTGGGGGTTCAGGGTGGCACTCTCAGGCATTTCTCCTCCTCGTCAGTTACACAGCCACACAAAGTCACCAACCCAGTCAGACGCAGAGCCCACCTCCCACCTTCTCCCAACACAAGGAAGCCTTTTTAAAAAACTGTAGTGATGCTGGCGCCGCGGCTCACTAGGCTAATCCTCCGCCTTGCGGCGCCGGCACACCGGGTTCTAGTCCTGGTCAGGGCACTGGATTCTGTCCCGGTTGCCCCTCTTCCAGGCCAGCTCTCTGCTATGGCCAGGGAGGGCAGTGGAGGATGGCCCAAGTACTTGGGCCCTGCACCCCATGGGAGACCAGGAGAAGCACCTGGCTCCTGCCTTCGGAGCAGTGTGGTGCACCGGCCGCAGCGCGCCGGCCGTGGCGGCCATTGGAGGGTGAACCAACGGCAAAGGAAGACCTTTCTCTCTGTCTCTCTCTCTCACTGTCCACTCTGCCTGTCAAAAAAAAAAAAAAAAAAAAAAAACCGTAGTGATTGGCCGGCACCGCGGCTCACTAGGCTAATCCTCCGCCTGCGGTGCCAGCACCCCAGGTTCTAGTCCCAGTTGCTCCTCTTCCAGTCCAGCTCTCTGCTGTGGCCCGGGAGTGCAGAGGAGGATGGCCCAAGTACTTGGGCCCTGCACCCGCATGGGAGACCAGGAGGAAGAACCCGGCTCTTGGCTGCAGATCATAGCGGCCATTTGGGGGGTGAACCAACGGAAGGAAGACCTTTCTCTCTGTCTCTCTCTCTCTCTCACTGTCTAGCTCTGCCTGTCAAAAAAATAAAACTAGTGACACAAAAATTACCATGGCGCAGAGCTCAGTGGCACTCAGAGGCACATTCCACAGCGCTGGGCAGACACCGCCTCTGTGCTTCCGGGAGAGCTGCACCTCCCCAAAGAGAGACCCCGCCCCCAGCAGGCTGGCGCTCTCCAGCCCCCGCCCCTCTCCCCCCCATCTACCCTTGGTCTCTGGGTTTGCCTACTCTGGACATTTCCCGACCATGGAATTTTGCGTCTGGCTTCCTTGTCGCACACAGCAAGGCTGTGTTCCTCTCGTGGTAATGCCCGCTGTGTGCCTGGGCCACGCTTGCCACGCTTAGGTGGCCCCTTCTTCAGTGGATGGCCATCTGTGTCTTCCCGGCTTGTGGCTGTCAGGAGCGCCGCCGAGAACCTGCGTGCGCTGGTACTGCAGTGCCTCCCAGTCCTCTTAGACAGATGCCCGGGACGGAACAGCTGAGTTAGGGCCAGTGATTTGTGGAACTGTTTGCAAAAAACAGTTTTCTTATTTATTTGAGAGACACAGTTCCCAGGGGGCTGTTCACTGCCCAAGCCTACAGGTGCCTGTAATCCCAAGGTAGTGCAGTGTCCCCGACACCCGTGAGCCACCAACTCATAGCCAAGAAGAGTGGACAGAGGCCAGACAACAGTGGAAAGCTCTGGGATAGGGGAAGTGGGACGATATTCTGTACTCCTCCCACCCCTACCCCAGAAAACCAAAACCACAGCAGTTCCCAAGGAGAAGGGGACTCCAGCCTGGATGGTGACGCAAGGCCTCAGATCCAGGGAGAGCTGGGACAAGCTGTTCCCGGGACAGGACACTTGAAGCCCACGAGGCAGATCAGGTGACAAAGAGCAGCCCGGCAGGCCGGGGAGGGAGGGCAGGTCTGGTCATGCCAAGCCATGGAGCAGCGGGCAGCAGGGGCGGTGCCTTGGCACAGCAAGAAGCCGGAGCCTGGCACACATCTTGTCCCCCGGACCACCTGGCTGTGGCACCAGGCCGCTTCCCGCTGTGGGCAGGGGAGGAGCCACTGGAGGATGAAACTTGCTAGGAATTCTGGGAGTCGGCACTGCTGTGTCTCCAGGGCGTGTCCGCTGGGTCCAGCCCCGGGGCTGCTCCTGGGACCACCTGACAGCCACATCTGTGTCCTCAACACAGGACCACGTTTAGCAAGTGACTGGTATACAGCAAGCACTCAATAATGCCAGCTGCTGGCTGGCGCCGCGGCTCACTAGGCTAATCCTCCGCCTTGCGGCGCCGGCACACTGGGTTCTAGTCCTGGTCGGGGCGCCGGATTCTGTCCCGGTTGCCCCTCTTCCAGGCCAGCTCTCTGCTGTGGCCAGGGAGGGCAGTGGAGGATGGCCCAAGTGCTTGGGCCCTGCACCCCATGGGAGACCAGGAGAAGCACCTGGCTCCTGCCATTGGATCAGCGCGGTGCGCCAGCCATTGGAGGGTGAACCAACGGCAAAGGAAGACCTTTCTCTCTGTCTCTCTCACTGTCCACTCTGCCTGTCAAAAAAAAAAAAAAAATAATGCCAGCTGCCCACGCTGACCATGGAGCAAGGCTGGACGTAGACAGATCAGCAGCACACAGCAGGGGCTGGGGAAGACCCGCACCACCAGCAGCTCACAGGCCGGAGGCTCGGGGCGCAGGGGGCCCAAGCTGAGTGCTGAGAACAGGGATGACAGCGCTGCGGAGGCAGCCCTGGGCGCGGGGTCTGCAGACGGGCAGGAGTTTGCAGGAACTCGGGGCATTAGTCGCACACACAAGAGGTTGCAAATCTGGCACCCCGAGACCCGCCTGGGGCCCCCACGGCAGTCACGCGCTGCAAACCCTGCTGCACCGGTTGCCAAGGAGACTTCACAGTGCAGTCTGGGGTTGGGGTTGCTCCTGGGAAAAGCATCGGGGTTGGGGGGCAGGCGTGTGGCCTCCCACAGCTGAGCCTGGATCTCTGGCGCTGGCTCCTGACTGCGGCTTCCTGCCAGGCCGGCCCAGAGAGGCGCCGGTGAAGGCTCAGGTGACTGGGGCTCCGCCTCCCGACGTCAGCTTGAGCCAGCCCAGCCGCCGTGGGCACTTGGGGGTTACACCAGGGGCTGAGAGCTCTGTCTCACAAATAAATAAATTTGTAATTAACTATTTTTCATTTACCACTCCGACCGCATCCTCCTCTCGCTCTCTCCCAAAGGAAGAGAAGAACGGTCATCAGTGGCAAATGGCAGTGCCAGCGAAGTGACCGCGAGAGCGGCTTCCCTGCCGGGGAGGACGGGCGCCTCGTGGCTCCGGCACGCGACACGTTCAGGGGAAAAAAAACGCAGGACGCTCCACGAATCCGCCCGTCCCCCTCGTTACTCGTCGCTGCATCGTTCGACTTGATGTATGTGCCGCCGAAGCAGACACGCGAAGACAGTTTTTAAAGCAGCAGGGCCGGCACTGTTAGCCGCTGCTTGGGACGCCCACATCATACCCGGGTGCCTGGGTTCAGCGTCTGTCTCCGCTTCCAGTCCAGCTTCCCGCTGGTGCGCACCCCGAGAGGCAGCAGCAGTGGATCCCTGCCACCCACACAGGGAAGCCATGTGGATTCTGGGATCCTGGTTTCGGCCTGGCGCGGTCCTGGCTGCTGTTGTAGGCATTGGGGAAGTGAACCAGTGCTGGAAGATCTCTCTCTCTCTCTACCCCACCCCCTGCCTTTGAAATAGAAATAAATAAAACTTCAAAAAGAAAGAGAAAGGAAGGAAGGATGGGCAGACAGACAGACACTGGGTGGCAGCTGTTTTTTTTAAGATTTATATTTTACTTGAGAGGCAGAGTTAGAGAGAAGGAGAGACAGAGAGGTCTCCTATCCGCTGTTTCACTTCCCAAATGACCACTGGGCTGACTAGAAGCCAGGAGCTAGGAGCTTCTGGGTCTCCCACACTTGGGCCATCTTCCACTGCTTTCCCAGGCCATCAGCAGGGAGCTGGACAGAAAGTGGAGCAGCCGGGACTCAAACCGGCGCCCACATGGGATGCGGGCGCTGCAGGAGGAGGCTCAGCTCACTCTGCTCACTCCGCCGGCCCCGCCTGCCTTTCTTTATGCGTGTCCTTCTGGCCCCACCCTCTGGCCACAGACAGCTAGGTCCTGCTGGTCACCAGTGGGTGAGGGACTTGCTTCCTTGTGTCCCTTGCAGGTGCCGCATGACAGAAGACCCTACGGCCTGGGGGAGGGGCAAAGGCCTTCCGAGGAACTGGCCGACTCCCAGCTCCCTGGGGGCCAAGGGCAGGCCCCCCGCTCCTCCCAGGAGCGCTTCCAGGCCCTGCTAGCACACAGGGGATTCCTAGAAGCGCAGGCCTCTGAGGCTGTGGCAACCCCGGCCTACCCCCAAAGGCTTCCTCAGAGCCCGAGTTCTTCCTCTCGGGCAGGGACGGCTTTCTGGGGGAAGCAGGGATCCGATCCCTTAGAGCTGGGGTCCCCGAGGGGTGTGCAGAAGCTCTGCTTCGGGGACCACCGCTCCCCCCGAAAGTACACGGACGAGAGCAGCCTGCAGCTCCGGCTTCTCCCAGGCCTCGGGGCAGTGACTGTGGTGCCACGGGCAGCCCAGGACCGCACTGGCCAGACCCAGAGAACGCAAAGGCTCCTCCCTCGATGACCAGTGGCTTGCACAGCATCGGCCGGAGGCAGCGGCCCTTCTCGGCTTACTCCCCGAGGGACCACGGGCCAGGGAGGTTATCTGGGACACGCCAGGTCCATCCGCAGGTGTGCACTCGTCCCTGCGGGCACTCTGGGCACGGCTTGAGGGAGCTGCCCTGCCCAGGGAGGCCCAAGAGACCGGTAAGCGGCAGTGAGGCCTGGCTGCCCGGGAGTGGCCCGTGCTGCCCCAGAGCCAAAGCACCTGTTCTCCCACTCCTCGCACATACTTCCTTTTCTAAATTATTTTTTTTTTGACAGGCGGAGTTAGTGAGAGAGACGGGTGCAGGGCCCAAGCACTTGGGCCATCCTCCACTGCCTTCCCGGGCCACAGCAGAGAGCTGGACTGGAAGAGGAGCAGCTGGGACAGAACCGGTGCCCCAACCGGGACTAGAACCCAGGGTGCCGTGCCACAGGTGGAGGATTAGCCTAGTGAGCCGCGGCACCAGCCCTTTTCTAAATTTTTTTTTTTTTTTTTTTTTTTGACAGGCAGAGTGGACAGTGAGAGAGAGAGAGACAGAGAGAAAGGTCTTCCTTTGCCGTTGGTTCACCCTCCAATGGCCGCCGCGGCCGGTGCGCTGCGGCCGGCGCACCGCGCTGATCCGATGGCAGGAGCCAGGAGCCAGGTGCTTTTCCTGGTCTCCCATGGGGTGCAGGGCCCAAGCACCTGGGCCATCCTCCACTGCACTCCCGGGCCACAGCAGAGGGCTGGCCTGGAAGAGGGGCAACCGGGACAGAATCCGGCGCCCCAACCGGGACTAGAACCCGGTGTGCCGGCGCCGCTAGGCGGAGGATTAGCCTAGTGAGCCGCGGCGCCGGCCCTTTTCTAAATTTTTTTAAAATTAGTGTTTTACTCTTTTGAACAGGAGACAGAGGCAAATAGAGAGATGGCTTCCATCTGCTGATTCGCTCCCCAAATGCCCACAACAGCCAGGGCTGGGCCAGGCTGAAGCCAGGAGCAAGGCCCTCCATCTGGGTCTCCCTCGTGGGAGGAAGGGGCCCAAGTACCAGAGGCACCGCATGCTGCCTCCTCCCGGGGTGCACATCAGCCGGGAGCTGGACTGAAAGGGGAGCCAGAACTCGAACCCAGGCCCTCCGATGCAGGACGCAGGCATCCCACGCGGCCTCCTAACCACTGCGCCGACACCCACCCCGTTCCACACCAGGACAGCTATGGGGATGACCATCTGTGCTCTGGGCGGCTCGCTACCTCCACCCAGCAGGCATAAACTCGCCTAGATATGACCTGCCGTCCACTTTAACCAGAATGTCCTAGGCCAGCAGGGCCCGGGGGCGGAGAAACCCAAGGGGCAGCTGTTAACAGCCGGGCTTGCAGCTCTGTGGAAGGCAGGTGGACCTTCGGCCGTGACACGAGGAGTGGGAACTGGAAGGCGCACCGGGCACCAGAATAGGACAAGGCCTCCATGGAGAAAGCGGAGCCATGGACGGGGGGGACGGCAGTGCCTGCCGGTGAGCAGGGGCTGCTGCCTTTTAGGGACAGCAATGGTGACTGTGCAGCGCTGGGAAGTATAAACACGACCGAGCCCCCGAGCTTCGTGCTGCAGAGCTGCCTGGCGCCCTCGGGGAGGGCTCCGCGGCCGCGGCGGTGGGGACGGGACGCAGCTCAGGCAGGACTGGACCCGCGCTCCTGTTATGATGTGCAGGCGCCCAGAACGCCCGCTGCGCCACCGCGCCTGCCCCGGGCTTGAGCCCGACACAGCAGTGAAGGGAGGGGACTCCCCTCCAGCTCTGGGCTCCCAGCTCCCACCACGGCTGCCTGCTCTCCAGGCTGGCTCCACGGCTGCCAGGCCAGGACAGCCTGCCCCGCGTTCTGCGGGAAACCCCGGGCATCCCACAAGCTGCACCTGCCGGCCGGCCCGGCCCCTGCCCCGCCATTCACCGCGCCCTCTCCCAGCACACACGCCGGTCAGACGAGGCACCTCACTGGCCACCAGAGAGAGGCGGACGGGCCCGGGCCAGGGCCCGGGCCACGGGACAGCACAGCTGCAGCCCCTGTTTGGATGACAACGAGGCGAACTCCACACAGCCCGAGGGATGCACAGGGCAGCCCGTCCCGGGCGTGGGACCAGAGCAGCTCAGCAGGTTCCTGGTCATCACCACCTGCCTCTCCTCCCCCACCCCCACCCCTCGACTGCCAGAAAGGGAAGCCAGCCCCCCTCCCCACAGCCACGCCCAGGGGCACTGCTGCAGAGGTGGAGAGCGGGCTGGGGTCAGGTCTGTGGGCCTCGCCGGACCAGGGAGACAGGCCTGAGCGTGCCCCCCTCCCCCGCATCCCATGGCCATGCGTCTGGGCCAGCTCCCCCCACTGCCCTGATTCCCCACTCGCCTGCTGACGCCTGCATACCCCTCCCGCTCTGAGCCCTGCGGGTGGCACTCTTGGCTCCAGGTCGCCAGAGCTGCAGACCACAGCTACTGCCCAACCCCCGCCCCTGCCTGCACCTGGGGCTAAGTCACCGCAGCTTGCCGCTGGAGGAAGACCCTGCCCCCACTCTCAGTCTTCCTGGCCCGGCAAGGCACGTATGCTACACCAGTGGCCACAGTGATGGGTGGGTGGCGGAATGAGGAGAGGACTCCCCGCGGCTGTCGCTGGGAGTCTTGGGAAAGGGGCGAGGTTCTTCTCCTGGGACTGCTACGCCGGCTGAGCACCAGGGGCCAGGCTGCGGTGGGAGCCTGCCGGACAACGGCCCCAGCGCCGAGAGCAGCACCTGGCACCTGGAACCCGCCGCCATTCCCAACTCAAAACTTCTGGCCAACCAATCCCCTTTCCCCCGGCTCAACCACTAAAGCAGGCCCCTCCCTTCTCTTGTACCTCACACCCTCAGGACACAGCGCTGGGCCGTGAGCCCACCTGCCCACGAGCACGCCTGTCCTCCAGCCCAGGTGACTAGCGCAGCGCCCGCAGGCCTCAGACAGTCAGTGAAAACCTGTCGGAGGGAGAGCGCACGCTGGCGCCCGGCCACCTGCTGTGCCACCTGTTGGCCACCTGCTCCCTGTCCGGATCTCAGCCTCACGCCGCAGCCCTGCCACAACGCCCCACGCCACAGGGCCACCGTGCGGGTGGAGACACCCAGGGCGCTGCCTCCACTCATGCTGGATGTCCGGCCATTTTTGCCTCCGTGTCTGCTCAGAAGCTGGGCGATGCCCCACCCCTGGGGGCCGCCTCACCCTTGGGGGCCACCCCTCCCCTGGGGGCCGGGGCCTGCCGGTCCACGTCTGAGCCTTCGTTCTTCAGAAGGGCGGTTCTGGGAGGGGTTCTGGCTGCCCCCTCGGTGGGATCCCGGAACCCGAGCAGCGGCCTCGGTGACACCCCTCCCCCAATTCACCTTCCCCCCTTGCCCGTCTCTGCCCTGACTTCCGGGCACTCTCCCAGCCCCCAGCTGCTCCGGCAAAGCGAGGCTGCCGGTGCCCAGGCTGTCGCCCGCACTGGGCCGTGAGCTCCCTGAACCCTCACAGCACCCAGCACACTGCTCTCAGAGGGAAAACCGAATCCTCTCCTCCACGTGGCCTGCGGGACTGACCCCTGCCCACCTCCCTGACCTCCCCGTCACTCGGCACTGCAGTTTCTCCACCACAGGGCCTTAGCACACCCATCCCCTGCCTGGAACTCACTCCCTACTTCGCTCTCACACATTTCTCCGTCTGGGAAAGACCCCGCACTGTGCTGGTGACAACAGGTGACACTGGCTTCCAGTGACCCAGCTCCTTCAACTCCTGGAACGACTCTGGGGTAAGACGAGGGGGCCCGCACAGAGGGTCGCGGAGGTGGCCAGCAGCGCGCCTGGCCCCGACCCTGGCAGCCTGGCTCCAGCGACGGCCCCCTGCCCCTGTGCCTCTCCTTCCCTGTGCATTTCTTCTCTTGAAAATTCGGAATATAATTCAGATACCACAAAATCCCCCCTTTCCAGTATAAAGTCCCAGGGGTTTAGTGCATTCAGAGCCGTGCAGCCATCGCCGCCGTCCAAGTCCAGGACATCCCCGTCACGCCGAGCAGCCGCGGCCATGCTCCCACCTCCCCGGCCCCAGCCGTCCGAGGCACCGCGTGGACGCTGTGCACATGGCCTCGCCCCACACACAGCCTCCTGGGGACAGCCTGGTTCCCAGGGTTCCTTCCTGGCATGCCCTCCCCCCGCCCCCGTGGGGACAGCCCCCGCCTGATCACCACTCATCAGCTGACAACACACGGTGCTCCCACCTCTGGGCACCTGTGTTCGGGTGGCGAGGTGGACGCTGTGCCCAGGTCTCTGCTGGGGCACAGAGCATCGCATGATTACCGACACATCTGGGGCCCACACCAAACCCCCAGCACCTCGTGGACAGGGCCTAGTCTGGGCTCGCCAACAGACGAAGGAGGGAACAGACGGCAGTGCCCGGTCGCCAGCCCTGGTTCCAGACCCAGCCCTGCCTCTGCCCACCCTGCCGTGTGTCCTCAGGCCAGCGGCTTGCTCTCCGGACCTCCCATTTTCTAAAGTACAACGGGGAGACCCCAGGACCGCTGCTCAGCCTCGCCCTCCCCCGCCACCTCCGCGCCCCGCGCCCGTTCACCTCGGGCTCCTCCCCCGCCCTGCTCCCTGCACCCCGTGCCCCGCACGGGCTCGCCTCAGGCTCCTCCCCTGCCCAGCGCCCTGTGCCCTACGCCCCGCGCCCGCTCACCTCGGGCTCCTCCTCCGCGTCCGGGCTGAGCTCGCCCTCCACCCTGTGCCCCGCACCCACTCACCTCAGGCTCCGCCCCCGGCCCGCCCGCTCACCTCGGGCTCCTCCTCCGCGTCCGCGTCCGGGCTGAGCTCGCCCCGCAGCCTCTCCCGCAGCCTTCCCAGCTCTGCGCGCAGGCTGCCCATCTCCTGCTCCTTGGTCTGCAGGTCGGCCTCCAGTTCCACCTTCTGCTCGATCAGGGCCTTGCCCTGCGCCTCCACCACCGTGACGCGGTGCCGGAGGTCGTGGTTGATCTTCATCAGCCGAGTCTGCTGCTGCTGCAGCTGTCGAGGGGAGACCACGGACGGCGGCTCAGGCCGTGCCCCGCGCCGGCGCGTGCCATCCGCGTGGCGCACCTCGTTCTCTGTTTGGATCTGTTCATCTTCTTACAACTCCGGTGACACCAGAGATGGGCAACTGTATGTTTCCCAGGATAAACTTAGGGCAGGTGGGAGGTCGGTGTCATAGAATTGATACACCATGACGCGAGGAGAGAGAGCGAAGTCTTTCTCTGACTCGGGCAGATACGCGTGGATTCCTGGAGCAGCCCGCAGCACGCCCAATCTGCCGGCAGAGGGCGGCTGAGGTGGCCTGGGGGGCCTCAGCTCAAGCTGACGGGGCCTTGGGGCCTCCCCGGGGTGTGGACGGAGCTGGGTCACCCGGGCCACTGGGCACTGCCACGCCCTCCCAGTAGGGATGTGGCCCCCGGAGCTCGGGGCAGGGCCTCCCACCATGGACTGGAGAAGGCAAGCGAGGAAGCAGGGGTGGGGGGCAGAGGGTCCGCCCCAGTGGTCCCTCCCGGCCGGGAGGGCGGGCACAGCCCGGGCGTCACTCACAGCCTCCACGTCCTCGTTTTTCAGGCCGAGCTCCCGGTCCTTGGCGCGGATCTCGTCCCGCTGCTTGTCCACCACCTCCTTCAGCTTCTTCATCACCTGCCGCTCCCGCTCCGACATGCCTGGGCGGGGGACAGCAGTGGGGGCTGCACCGCCTCCCCTCGCCGGCCTGGAGGCCCCCTCCTCTCACCCGCCTGGGGGCCGCCTCCCCGCGCGCGCCCAGCACCGCCAGCGCCCGCAGAGTCCCCTCCTCACTGACACCCCCGAGTAGCCCTCCCTCCCTCCACTCCCCAGCCCAGCCGATTCTCCCTCTGCCCACTCCCCCACCCCCCACTCACTCCTTCTCAGCACTGCGGTCGTATCTGAGAGGCAGACACAGACAGACAGACGGCCGGAGCGCCCATCTGCCGCTTCCCTCCCCAAATGCCCTTGACAGCCAGGACTGGGCCAGGCCAAAGCCAGGAGCCAGGCGCTCCCTCGGGGTCTCCCGCGTCGGTGGCAGGGACCCAGGTACTTGACCAATCACCTGCTGCTCCTCAGGGTCTCAGCGGAGTCAGCAGCCAGAGCTAGGATTCGACCCCTTTCTCTGGACCACTGGACCAAACGCCCACCCGGGCGCAGGTTTGAGTTATTAGGGAGCACCTGTATCCTCACATGTGACGAAAGAGGACACTGCTCAGTGACGCCCGGCTCAGCCTCTGTGGCTCAAACGCCGGCTCCTAGTTATTGGGCGTGTGGCTATGGGCTGGCCTCTCTGTGCCTCAGTCTCCATATCTATAAAATGGGTGACAACAGCCCACTGAGAAAGCAATGCTCAGGACACAGCAGGCGGTCACGGGACCACACGGCGGGCTCCTGCTTGTGCCTGCCATGGCCCCCTCGCTGGGAGGCAGAGCACGGAAAACCCCCAGGACCCTGGAGATGCCGGAGGCTGCCCTGGAAAACGGTGTCACCACATGGCCGACACCTTCGCCAGTGACAGGCTGCAAATATGACAGGCGACCCAAGACTGCGCCACTGGTGATGCCACAGCCGTCTCCGTGTGCGCCGGCGCCATCGCCAGCAAGGCGCCTCTCAGAACACAGCAGTGGGGAAGCAGCCCGGGCCAGCACCGACTGAAGCGGGCACACGCACGGCCCGCCCACACTTGCATCCTAGGCAAGTCCCCGGCAGGACGGCTGGCAAATAACCCAGAGGGGCTGGCACGCCAGGGTGCGGCGGGAGAAGCCTCTGTTCGTGAGCCGGCTCCCCACATCAGAGCGCAAGCCTAGTGGGTAAGGCCTGCATCGAGGGCATCAGAGGGCCTGGGTTCAATTCCCAGCTCTGGCTCCCACCACTGCAGACCCTGGAAGGCGGCAGCGATGGTTCGCCTGCCACTTCCTCCTGTCACTGTTGATCTGAACAGCAGAGAGAGAGAGAGAGAGAGAGAGAGAATCTCCCAGCCACTGGTTCACCACTGCTGCCGCCCAGGGTGCACATGGGCAGGGAGTGGAACTCAGAGCAGAGCCAGACTGGAGCCCGGAGCGCTGACACGCAGAACAGGCGCCCCACACAGGTCTTCGCTGCCATGCTGAACGCCCACCCAGGGTGGTTTCTGTTTATTTATTTGAAAGAGTGACAGAGAGAGAGGTCTTCCATCTGCTGGTTTACTTCCCAGATGGCCACAATGGCTGAGCCAGGCTGAAGCCAAGAGCTTCTTCCGGGTCTCCCACATGGTGCAGGGGCCCAAGCATTGGGTCATCTTCTGCTGCTTTCCCAGGCCATCAGCAGGGGGCTGGATTGGAAGTGGAGCAGCTGAGACCCGATATAGGATGCTGGCATCGTAGGTGGCGGCTTAACCCACCGCACCACCACGCCAGCCCCTTGGGTGTGCCTTAGCCGCTAACCAGGCGCCTCCGGCTGCACGCTGGCAAGCTCCTTCTGAGAGTGCGGCTCGCTGTCTAGGGGCAGGAAGGCTCCAGGTGTAGCACAGGGTCCAGGGGCCCCAGGGAGAGGGAGAGGAGGCCACCAAGGTGGCTCCGAGTGCAGGGCCCACCCAGTGCTGAGAAAGCCACACTGTGCCACCCACAGAAACTGGGCAGCTGCACGCTCAACCCCTCAGTCCACCCCCGGCTTCCGCCCGGCCTCTGCTCAAGGTCACCCCTGGCCCAGGACCCCACGTTCACGGGCTCCACCTCCTCCCAGGGCCCCATCTGCCTGATGTCCGTTCCCCTGACAGGTGGAGGAAGTCTATCCTCCCGTTCCCATGGCTTCCCAGGCAAAGTAAAAATAACCACGAAGGCACGCCTGGCATCTGCCGGGCTGCTTGGCTCGGGGGGGGGGGGGGGCTGATGGAGTGGAGGAGCTGAGCAGCCTCCGGGGCTGGCCCTTTGGGGGCTGACCCACGCTACAGCGGACAGCGCGTCTGAGGTTGCACTCCCGTGGGCTGCGGCAGGACAGCCGGGCAGCGCCGTGGGACACCGTGGAAGCACACAGCTGTGGTGAGGCGGCTCGGTGCTCTCAGCCGTGGCCTCTGCGGCTTCACTGCCTCGGGCTGAGTTCCCGGGGCACCCTAGAGGCCTGCGCGCCCTGCAGAAATGTGACACATAAAAAGATGGCTACAGGGCCCTTGGTAGGTCTGGTACAGTCTCTGTATGACCCAGCAGCGCCACTCCTAGGCCTGTACCCAGAGAACGGAAAACAGCCGGTACGTGCACGCCACGCAAACGCTCGTGGCAGCCGAAGCGTGGGACCAAGCTGGAAGTCGGCGGGGGGGTGAGCAGGTGAAGCAGACACGCCGTCTCCACAGACTGGAATCCGACCCGGCCGCCAGCAGCAGGGAGGCAGCTCCCGACACAGCTGCACCGCGGCCGCACCGCGACTCTGCCGCACCAGGCACAGCAGACCCGCCCTGCACGGCTGCGTTCCTGCAGAACGTCCGGGCCGGCACATCCGCAGAGACGGCGTGGACTGGTGGCTGCTGATGAAGACATTCTGCGAGTGTGGCAGGGCCCGGCTCTGCACCTACAGAAAACACCGGAACTGTGCGATTTACACGGGTGACCTGCAGACCACAGCACTGCTTACGGGGCAAACGGCAGCCAGTACTGACCCGGGCTTTCCCAGTGCCCGGCGTCCGCCCGAACTGACTCAGGGCTCAAAACAAAGCCCACGTTTTACAGATGAGGGAGCGGCCCCAGGGACCGGGCTCAACCCCACCATGGCTGGATCCAGTCGGGCGGACAACAGCAGCCTGTTCTCCAGGCTCAGACTTCCCAAGCCCAAGCTAAACTGCTTCTCTGTCCTTCCAAAAGACCAGAACGGGGCGGGGTGGGGCCATCTGGCACGGAGGTTAAAATGCCTACAGCCCGCATCAGCCCGCCTGGGTCTCAGCCCCGGCTCTGCTCCTGGCCCGGCTTCCAGCTAACGCACACCATGGGAGACAGCAGATGATGGCTCAGGGACACGGGCCCCTGCCACCCGCACAGAGGGCCCAGATGGAGTTCCCAGTTCCTGGCTGTTACGGGCACCTGGGGAGTAACCAGCAGATGGGAAGATCTTTCTGTCTGTTTCTGTGTCTTTCAGGTAAATAAAAATAAATTAAAATTTAGGAAAAAGAGAAAAGAAGAACAGATCCGTACTGATACAGAAATTCTGCCAGATAAGTGAGGAAAGTTCACAGCACTAAATCCAACGTAGCAGTCTAGACTTGGGGAGTGAACCAGCAGACGAAAGAGCTGTCTGCCTTTCAATTAAACACGTCTATTTAAAAACTTCCCAGCATAATTAGGATATGATTCTTTGTTTTTATTTTTAAAAGACTGGTTGGGCCCAGCACTGTGGCACAGTGGGTTGTCTCTGCCTGCAATGCCAGCATCCCATATGGGCGCTGGTTCAAGTCCCAGCTGCTCCTCTTCTGATCCAGCTCTCTGCTGTGGCCCGGGAAAGCAGTAGAAGATTGTCTAAGTCTTTGGGCCCCTGCACCCACGTGGGAGACCTGGGAGGAGCTCCTGGCTTTGGATCAGCACAGCTCTGGCTGTTGTGGCCAATTGGGGAGTGAACCAGTGGATGGAAGACCTCTCTCTCTCTCTCTGTACCCCTCTTTCTCTCTCTGTGTGTCGCTCCCCGTCTTCGTGGGGGAACGACACAGGACCCTGCGCTGTTCTTTCGTCTGCTCGGCCCTCCCCGGGTTTGCTGCTGGTTCTTCCCGGGTTGGCTACTATCCCTTCCACCTCCGTTCCCCCTGGCCGCATTCCCCACTTCCGCAGGGGAGCGGCACACCGCCAGCCGGCTCTTCTCGGGGGCTGCACGGGTTCCCTTAGATGTTCCCCATAGATGTTCCAGGTGCATGCCGTCTCTCTCCTCCTTTATAGTCCTCCTCCGCCAATCCCAACTCGGCTGCCCACACGCCGAGTACGCTGCTCTCCTCCAATCAGGAGCAAGTCCTACAGTTTATTAGTTGAACTGGAGGCAGCTGTGCGGAAGCTGTTTACTTCTCTCCCAGCGCCACATTGTGGGAGAGCAGATGCATAGAATAAGTCTCAATTTGAGTAACTTAGTCTAGTCCGGATTGCTCCCCACATCTGTGTAACTCTGACTTTCAAATAACAAAATAAATCTTTTTTAAAAAATCACTAGATCTTCCTGCAGAACTGTTTTATCACTAGAAAGTAACCTCTATTGATGCTTTTGCCTTAAAGTCTATCTGTCCTACATTCACATCACTGTACAGCGTCCTCTGGGTCAGTATTTGCATGGTGTATCTTTTTCTCCTCTTTTGCTTTCAACTTTTACTACGGACGGACGTCTCTTACAAAGAACAGGCAGCTGGACTTACACCGGCCTAACCATCCTTGTCTTTGAACTGCAGTATCTGGCTCATTTACACTTAATGTAACCTCCGATGTAACTGACTGACACCTCCCAGGGCCTTCCACGCCTGAGCCTGTCTTTCACTTGTCATGTGTTCTGCTTGTTTTTGTCTCACTCCTCGCCTTCACTTGCGGGGCTGAGTGCATCACTGGGCCAGGCTCTCCCCCCCCGTCCCTTTTGTAGGAGAGAGACTCAAGCCACATCACATATCCCAGTCTCCAGCGCAGCCCAGGCACAGAGCAGGCGTTCCATTGGTGACAAAGGAGACGGGTGAGTGAAGGAACACTGCCCTCTGTTGGGGGCCACGAGCTCTTGGGCTCCGGGATGCCACAGTGGGCCACTCTCGGGGCTGGGCAAGATCTCCATCTCCCCGGCAGCCTGAACCCTGCATTTCCTCCAAGCCTACGCCAAGGTCCCAGAGAGGCAGAAGCCTTCCTCCAGGGGCCACTTCTGGTCTTGATTCTGCCACCAACTCGCTGTGACCCCAGGCAACCCCCTGCCCCCTCAGTCTACGTTTTTCCTCATCTGTTCAGTAAGGAGGCAGACACCATAACAGCAGCTCCGAGAACACCAGGAACGCCTGCTGCGGTTTGCTAGGTACCAGACAGGGTTCCAAGCCGTCTACGCCCACCGACTCATTTAATCTTTGGTATAACCTCCCGAGGGAGATACGGCTGTGACCTTCTTTTTAACATCAGGGGGCAGCTTAGGCACACAGGTGATTCAGTCAAAGCCAGCCGGCATCCAAGTGCTGGGTTCAGGACTCGGTGTGTTCATCGCGCGTCGCGACAACAGGCATCTAAGGCGAGGATTCCAGCCTCATCAGAGCAACCCTTCCCTCTCAGAGCCACGACGGTGCCGAGGGCCAGGCCCCCACCAGAAGGGACCGTGCCGCTGGCATCGGCGACCTCCTCTGCACCGGAAGACCACGTGACGAGAGCAAGGCCTCCGTCTTGCCCTGAGTGCTGCAGCCTCTGTGAGCTGCCATCAGCGGAGGCTCCAGGGTCGGGGGAGCCCGGAGCCCAGGGGTTGGAGTGACAGCGTGCACGCCCTGCCCCGCCCCCTACCTTCGTGCTTCTGCAGTTCCTCCTCGGAGAAGCTGACGTCCTTGTGGGACAGGTTGGTCATGAGCTGCTTGTTCTCCTCCTGCAGCTGGGCGATCTGGGACAGCAGATCCTGCGCCTCGCCGCGCCACACGTCCTCCACCAGCTCCAGCTCCTGCCAGGGCGGGGGCCACAGTCACAGCCTGCACAGCCTGCCCAGCCCCGGGCTCTGGGCTGCCGCCTTCCCCACGGGGACCAGGCGGCGGGCAGGTGAGCAGCCGAGGCCACCGCTAACCCCTACAGCACCTCCGTAAGAAAACAGAAGGTGCCTCCTGCAGGGCAGGCACCCCACTGATGCCACGAGTGCCTGGCCGGGTGACAACTGTCCCGGAACTGCCCTCGGACACGCACGAAGCCGGACTGCACTTTTCAGCAACCATCGGGATGACAGAGGAGGGGTGCGGGTCCCCTCCTTTGTTCCCAGCCACCTGTCCGACCCTCTGGGCTGCACGCGGGGTCTGCACAGACCTCTCGCCCAGGGGGAGAGGCTGCCAGGCGCCTGGGGCCGTCCAGGCAGGCAGCGCCACCTGCCCCAATTCCCCGGCTGCCTCACGCACGGCTCTCCTCAAGGCGTCTTTGGCAACTCCCTGGATCACTCCGAGCCAGTTCCCCTCAGCTGGGGACCCAGACACGGCAGAGTGGGGACACACGAGATCAGCCCCGAGCATCACTTCCCCGGGGGCTGCCGTCTGCTACTGGAAGCCCTGGACGCTGCTGGTGGGAGGGCGAGAGGTGCAGCCACTTTGGACAACGCTGCCACAGGGGGCGCTGTGGTTCTGCTCCAGGAAAGGTGGACGTGGGCCCCGCACAATTCAGAGCAGCCAAACGCAGACGCCCCTCAGCCGCGGACCCCCACATCGCCCCAAGGCACCGTCACGCAGATGTAAAAGGTTACAGAGCGTTGACAACGCTGCAGCTTTAGTTAACGTTACATAGGGGCGGGCTCCACGAGGTTAGGCCAGGACAACGCCATCCCATACGGGAGTTCCGGTTCCAGTCTTGGCTGCTCCACTTCCGCTCCAGCTTCCTGTTAATACATCTGAGAGGCAGCAGTGACGCCCAATTATTTGGGCCCCTGCCACCCGTGTGAGAGACCCGGATGGAGGTCTGGCTCCTGGCTTCAACCTGTCCAACCCTGGCTGGTGTGGCCATTTGGGGAGTGAAACAACAGACAGAAGAGCTTTTTATTTCTCTTTCTTTCTCTGATGCTCTGCCTTTCAAATAAATAAAATTTTAAGTTAATTAATTAATTGAAAGGCAGAGTTACAGAGAAGAGAGGGAGAGGCAGAGAGAGAGGGAGACCTTCTATCCGCTGGTTCACTCCCCAAATGGCTGCAGTGCAGCCAGGAGCCAGGAGCTTCTTCCGGGTCTCCCACATGGGTGCAGGGCCCAAGCACTCGGGCCATCCTCCACTGCTTTCCCAGGTGCATTAGCAGGGAGCTGGATCGGAAGTGGAGTAGCCGGAACCTGAATGCTGCCCACATGGGATGCCGGTGCTGCAGGCAGTGGTTTAACCTGCTGAGCCACAGCGTAGGCCCCCGAATAAACAAATGAATCTTTAAAAACAATTATGCTAAAGAAGGAGGCCTGAAACTAAAGGTCCGGTGTCGTGTGGTCCTGTGGACATGAACTGTGCGGAACAGCCCGATCCACAGAACAGGGAGAGACTGGTGCCGTGCAGGGCGGAGCCCTGGGGCAGAGGGGCCGCGATCTATGGGTACAGGTCTTCTGTAGTAATGAAAACGTTCTCCAATCGACTGAAAACCACCGCACTGGATACTTCAAATGGATGAACTGCACGGTGTGGGGCAAGCTCAATAAAGCCCTGAACGTGAAATGGACGTGGTAAAACCATAAACCGTGTGCGGGCATCACCACTGCCGCCTGCCCAAAGTCGTGGCTTCAGGCCCAGACCCCAGAGCCGACTCCGAGGCCCCTCTTTGCCGCCTGCTACTGACGGGAGTGCCCTGGGCAGGTGGGCACGCCACTCGGCCTCCGGGTGTCCTGGAGACGAGGGGGAGGGCATGGGTTCTGTCCTGGGAGGTGCTGTGGGGACCCCAGGTTGACTACAGGGAAAGTGGCTGGAATCCTGCCAGGGCCCCGGAATGTCATGGCTCCCTGCGCCTCCGCAGCCCTCCCAGGCCGGCAGGTGCCGGATGGTCAGCTTAGCCTCCGTCCATCTTCCAGCTAAAGCCCTAGATCCCACCTCCCCCGCCAGGAAGCAGCACCGGGGACAGAGAGGTCATCACGGAGTGTGGGTGCAGCGGGCTCAGCCCAGGAGGCGAGGGTGGGGGCGGGGGGCGGCTGTGGGGATGGGACGAAGGAGCGGACACACGACTTGCCAGCCGCAGAGCTGTCTGCTCCCACAGGGGCTCAGGGCAGCCGACTGAGGCAGGAGCGCAACGACCTCACAGACATCACAGCCTAATCCCCGGAGCCCCGCAATCTGTCACCCTGTGTGGTAAAAGGCAACCTTGCAGATGTGGTTAGGTTAGGGGCTGGGGGTGGGGCTGACCCTGGACTACCTGGGTGGGTGGGTGTCAGCACAGGGTCCTTCCATGGCGTCATGGCGGCGGGTTAAGCCACCGCCTGGGACCCTCGCATCCCAGATGGGAGTCCCCGCTGCCCCCCTTCCCGGTCCAGCTCCCTCGGGCTCCCAGGTGCAGCCAGGCTGTTGGGGGCATTTGGGGAGTGAACCAGCGGATGGAGGCTCGCTCACTCCCTCTCTCTCTCACTCACTCAACACTCTGCCTTTCAAACAAAAAGAGTAAACAAACCTTGTTAAAAGGAGTTCATGGAAAATGTGACCTCAGGGCTGGTGTCGTGGCCCGGCAGGTTAAGCGACCGCTTGAGACGCCAGAATCCCGTATGGGAATATACTTGATCCAGCTCCCTGCTGATGCCTCCCTGGGAGGTGACACCTGCCACCACAGGCGCCTGGGATGGAGCCCGTGTCCTGCCTTCCGCCTGGCCCAGCCCTGGCTGCTGCAGCCATTTCATTGGAGTGAACCAGCGGATGAAGATCTCTTTTTCTCTCTGTCTGTCCCTCTTACTCTCTTTTCACTCTGTCAAGTAAACATTTTTTTAAAATGTGTATCATGGCCGGTGCCACAGCTCAATAGGCTAATCCTCTGCCTGCAGCACTGGCACACCGGGTTCTAGTCCCGGTTGGAGCGCTGGATTCTGTCCCGGTTGCCCCTCTTCCAGGCCAGCTCTCCGCTGTGGCCCGGGAAGGCAGTGGAGGATGGCCCAGGTGCTTGGGCCCTGCACCCCATGGGAGACCAGGAGAAGCACCTGGCTCCTGCCTTCGGATCAGCGCAGTGTGGCGGCCGCAACGCACTGGCTGCAGCGGCCATTGGAGGGTGAACCAACGGCAAAAGAAGACTTTTCTCTCTCTGTCTCTCTCTCTCTCTCTCTCTCTCTCACTAACTCTGCCTCTCAAAAAAAAAAAAAAAAGTGTGTTTCATGAAAAATCATGCATGGACTCTGCAATATTTTTACACCAAAATTTGCAAGGCAGAGGACAGAGAGACAGACGTGGGGAGCTGGGAGGGGGCTCACAGCCTCTGATTCATTCCCCAAATGCCTACAGCAGTCAGGGCTGGGCCCAGGGCCAGAACCAGGAGTCAGAAACTCCACCAGGTCTCCCACGTGGGCTGCAGGGACCCAGCACTCCAGCCCTCACCTGAGACTCCCAGGGCCTGCAGTGGCAGGAAGTGGAACTGGACGCCCGAGCGGGGTCCTGGACTCAGGTAATGGGATATGCGACACACGCGTCCATGTCCTCACTGGCGCCTTCTGAACTGTACACCACAAGCCTGCCCCAAACCGCTTCCAACCCCCTTCTTCCATAACCGTGCGAAGCCCCTTGCAGGAGGGAGGCAGGGGGTGGGAGCCGGCGACAAGGAGGTGTGGGTGCAGAGGTGTGTGTGCAGATGCCGCACAGCTGCCTGGGGAAGGGTGGGAGGGAGGGGCCGCAGACCAGGCCAAAGACCCTCCAGGCCCTGGAGCTGGGAAGGGCTGAGCGGCGGGCTCCTCTCTGGCACCCCCCGCAGGAATGGAGCCTTCCTGACACCCAGGGAGTGTCAGGACCCAGGGAGACCCACTCAGGCCTGGGGGGGCCAGGACTGGCTGCGTGGGTCAAGCACACCTCTGGGCACCGAGTCTCCAGGTGCAACCGCACCACACCTTCCTCCTCCTTCTCACGCGCCTGCCCTGCTCTCCCGGCTGCTCCTCCTCTCTCTAGCCCCTTCCTCCGAGCCCACCGCGAAGAGCTCAACCTGGCTCCGTGCAGCCAACGTGCCCGCCCCGAACCGCCTCCGCTGCTCACCTCCTTTGCCTTCTCTCGGCACCAGTGAGCCTCTGACTGCCGACTGCAGCCAGCAAGGTCCCTCCACCCCTACCCTCATCTCCCGGGGAAGCCCCTCCCTCGCCCACACTGCTCCAGCCACGCCAGCCTTGTCTGTGTTCCCTGCTTGCAGCACACAGGTTCCTGCCTCAGGACCTTGGCCCTTGCTGTGTCTCCTACCCAGAATGCCTCTCTCCCAGATCTCTCTGTGGCTGGCTCTACACATCATTCAGCTCTCACCCTCCTGACCGCCCCACCTGTAAGACCCCCACCCCAGCCAGTCTCCTAACATCTTCCTTTTTGGGACGGGTAGAGGAGCAGTTAAGATAGTGTCCTACATCACAGGGCCTGGGGCCAACCCCGGCTCTGGCTCCTGACTCCAGCCTCCTGCCGACGCGCACCTTAGGAGGCAGTGGTCAGGACTCAGGTAACTGGGTTCCTGCCTCCCCCCTGCGAGACCTGAATTGAGCTGCTTGCTCCAAACCCAGCCCACCCCAGCCATCGTGGGCATTTCGGGAGTGAACCCGTGCATAGGAGCTCTCTGACTTTACCTCTCAACAAAACTGATAGTCATAATAGACATCTCCTTGGTCTAGGAGGGGTCTTTTAAAAGTTCATGGAAATGCATGTCATAGAAGCTGCATAGATAAAAAAGTTTAATTATTTATTTGAAAGGTAGAGAGAGACACACATCAGCTACCTCCCACCCACTGTTTCACTCTCCAAACGCCTGCAACAGCCAGGGTTGGGCCAGGCTGAAGCCGGGAGCCAGGAACCCAATCTGGGTCTCCCGGTGTGGGTGGGTGGAAGGAGCTCAGCTCCTCAGCCATCACTGCTGTCTCCCAGGCTGTGCAGCAGCAGGAAGCTGGGACTGGGAGTGGAGTGGGGCAGAGACCCAGGCGCAGAGTGGGGCATGGACCCAGGCGTAGAGGTGGGGCAGGGACCCAGGCGTGGAGGTGGGGCAGGGACCCAGGCGCAGAGTGGGGCAGAGACCCAGGCGTAGAGCTGGGGCAGGGGCTCAGGCGCGGAGGTGGGGCAGGGACCCAGGCGCGGAGGTGGGGCAGGGACCCAGGCGCGGAGGTGGGGCAGAGACCCAGGCGCGGAGGTGGGGCAGGGACCCAGGCGCGGAGGTGGGGCAGGGGCCCAGGAGCAGAGAGGGACAGGGACCGAGGCGTAGAGGTGGGGCAGGGGCCCAGGAGCAGAGAGGGGCAGGGGCCCAGGCACTCCAATATGGGATGCCACAGGGTGGCATGGATGTTAAGCCAAATGCCCACCCTGGATTTCAAACATTTTTAAAAAGATGCATTTACTTATTCATTTGAAAGGCAGAGTTAGACACAGAGAGACAGAGAGATCTTCCCTCTGCTGGTTCACTCTCCAATTGACCACATGGCCAGGGCAGGGCCAGACGGAAGCCAGGAGCTGGGAGCTTCGCCCGGGTCTCCCACGTGGGCGGCTGGGGCCCCAGCACTCCAGCCATCTTCCGCTGCTTTCCCAGGCCAGAAGCAGGGAGCTGGATGGGAGCTGGAGCAGCCGGGACTGAACTGGTGCCCATGTGGGAAGCCGGAACTGCAGGAGGTGGTTTAACCCGCTGCACCACAGCGCCGGCCTCTCAAAATATTTACGCACCAAAGTAAGTTTATCTGTCAATTCCATTCTCAGATTTTCTGAGGCACTGTCGTATTTTTCTCATGCCATTTCCCATGAGCTGATGTTGGTTTTAAATCTCTCTCCTCACGCTCTAATGACACCCATGGCGTTAAGCGCCTGGACCACGTCTGGCGGAAATGACCCGTGCAACAAGGGTTAAATACACACCAGGTTCAGAGATGGAGTAGAAAAAAGTGAATGCAGAAGACCTCATTCATAATTACTTACAGGGCTGACACCCAGAAAATACCTCGGGTAGGATGTGTGAAAATTCCCCTCGCCTGTCCCACTGACCGGGGAGCCACATCACACTTCTGTCTGATGACCCTGCCCAAAAAGGCCTTGCCCACGAGGGTCAAGACCACTCCAGTGCCCACGGAGCTCACTAAACACGCCCGTGCACAGCCACTGGTCTGCAAAGACTGTGCGCTTCCACGCCTCCTTCTGACCCCACTGCTGCCCTGCATGGGGGCCCCTGCCCCCACCGCTTGGCTTTTCTCTGCTTGCCCATGGCACCGAGGAGGGTGCCCTGCAGGCCAGGCCTGTGGGTGAGGTTGCAGACTGAGCGTCTGAGACCGACGGATGCGCAGCACTGACCAAGCGCCGGCGTGTGCGGGGGAGGCGGGCGCGTCTCGCTGGAGCCACACTCGGGCGGCCAGGCAGACCTGGAAAACTTTTCATGGAAACAGCACTCAAGGCTACAGAAAAGGACCTCGGGAGTTTCTGCAGGTCCCCAGGACGGAAGGAAGGGGCCTGCGAAAAGGATTTTGTCCTCTGATTCATGAGCTGGTCCTCCCTGCTCACAGCCAGCCAGGCTCTGGACGGGCTGCTGGTTCCGTCCTGGCTGAGCGTGCTCCAGAAGCAACAAGTGCAGTTGTTCAGGCCTGGCGACCGCCAGCAGCTCCCGAGGGTGTCTGCCAGCCGCGGCAGCACCAAAGGACCAGGGCTGGGGACACGGGGGCCAGGGCCTCCGTGTGACAGGGGCTGAGCCCTGAAGTCCCGGTCAGTGACAGGCAGCCGCACACACAGGTTTCCAAAGGCCCCTTCCCACTCTGGCCCTCTGGAAGGGATGGGGGCCTCCGGGGAGGAGCCCCACTGTCAGCCCCAGTGTCCAGCGGCAAGTCCGCCCAGGCCTAAAAATAGGGGGACCACTTGCGAAGCCTCGCGCCCGGCAGGCTCCGCCCTGGGCACTGGGCTTCTCCCACCTCCATGGATCCTCACACACCCTAGCAGGTAACGACTGTCCCTAGCAGGTAACGACTGTTCTCCCACTTCACAGCCGAGGAAACTGAGGCAGACCTGGGGGGGGGGGCGGGGTCTCGAAACCAAAGCCTGCGTGGCTCCTTGCAATCCCGAAACTTGAGCAGAGGAGCGAGGCAGGCTCAGGCTCCGAGTGTGACCTTGGACATGGAACCTCAGGGCCAGGGACCTGTGAGGACAGGCAGTCCAACCTGGCAACCGCGCTCTCGGCCACCCAGGACCTGCCCTCGGGCGCAGGCTGCAGCCCCAGCTCTGCCAGCTCTCCCCGAAACACACAACAGGTGGTGGCCAGCCAGGGAGGCTCGGGGAGGCCAGCTGTGTTTCCTGAGGCCGCAGGGCAAGCCAGAGCGGGCCAGGCACCCTGAGCCCCCCAGGAAAGCTGTTTCCTCCCAGTCTCAGCCTGCAGGGCCTGCCAGGACTTCCCGGGCTGAGGTCGGGGCCGGAAACCACATATCTCCCACTTCCTTTTCCCCAGACTCCCCGTCTGGACGCGCGGCCCAGTGGGAAGCCGTGATTCAGACAAACTCCCTCTGTGGTGGCACGGGCAGCCGCCTCCAAGCCCCTCTCGCTGGGGTTCAAGCAGGCGGGGAGCCATCTCCACCGACTCCACTCCCACCCTCTGTGAGATGAAGGTAACTCCTCCCTCACAGGGTCCTGAGGGGCAAAGAAAGGAATCCAGGCCGGCCAGCCCCCCAGGGCACAGGCGGGCAAATGAAGGAAGCCCCGGAACGGCTGCAGCAGGGACCTGGAGACTGGCCGCAGGTCCCAGCCCCTTCCCTGGGGACCAGAAAGGAGCCTGGTGCCACGGGGGACACTGAAGAGCCGGGGCTCCCTTCCTTCCAGGAAAACAGCACCTGGGCACTTTACCGGCCTCACCCCACCGTTCTCGAAAGGTGCCCACCGCTGCCAGGTGAGGCCGCAAACCCCAGAGAGGTCAGGTAACTTACCCAAGGTCACCCAGCTATGAAACGGCAAAGGTGTCTGATGGCACCTGCCAGGCAGAACCGGGCCGGGGCCTCCCTCCCTGCTCGGGCGCTCTCCTCCCGTCCGCTCAGACTCGCAGAGCCCCGCGGCCCCGCCGCCCCGAGGGGCCGGAGCGAGCCGCCGCCCACCTTCTGATGCTTGCGTTCCTTCTCGATGCGGTCCATGCGCTCCACGCGCAGCCGGTCCAGCTCCAGGCGCAGTTCGTCCAGCTCGGGCGCGACGTGGTGGCGGCTGACCAGCACCTCCAGGATCTCCAGGACGCGCACGACCTTGGGCATGAGGCGCGCGATGGCCTCGCAGCCGTGCTGGTCGACGACCCGCTCGAACTCGTGGCCCACGAGCGACGCGATGTCGTACACATCCATGACGGTCAGCTCGGCCACGTTCTTCTCCAGCGCCGACTCGGCCGCCGGCTCCGACCCCCGCTCCAGCTCCATGGCCGCCCCGCCAACTAGTGCAACTCCCAAACTTGGCGTCGCGGGCAGCCGGCCCGGCCGCCCCGGCGCCGCCGCCCCGTGCTCAGGGGGCCCGCGGGCGAGGGCGCGCCGGGCGGGCGGCGGCTCAGGGCGCCCGGCTCGGCCCCGAGCCTGCTCCCCGGTGGGGGCGGGGGAAGAGGAGGAGGAGGAGGGGAGGTGAGGAAGGCGCGCGCGTGCGCAGGCCCGCGGCGCCTCCCAAGTTGGGAATCCGAGTTGGGCGCAATGGAGGCGCCGGGCGCGCCGGCGAGGGGCCCCGCTGCCCACGGAAACGGCTCGCGCCCGGGGGGCGTCCGCGCGGCCAGGCCCGGGAGGAAGGGCGGCCCCTGGCTCCTCCGGGAAACTTTGGCGGCGGCGACGAGGCCGGCGGACCGGCTCCCCCCGCGGGGATGCCGCGCGCCCCGCCCCGATCCCGGGCTGGCGAGGGGCGCGCCCGCTTTCCGCCGCCCGGTGGCGCCCTGGGGTCCCCGCGGCCGCGCGCACCCACCGCCTGCTCGGCTGCCGCCTCGGGGCACCGCTCCCCGCCCGCCTCCCGCTCCCGGCTCCTCCTCCGCCACCCGCTGCCGGGGAGGGTCGAGGCCGGGCAGAGGAGGGGGCGGCCCCCACCTCAAGAACAGGGTGGGGCTTCTGGCGTGAAGGCAGGGACCCCGGCCCCAGCCCCTCCGCTGCGGCTCGGGCACCGGGCGAACAGGGCGGCGCCAGGCCCTGCGCTCCGGCTCCCGCGCTGGGAGAGGGGCAGGCGCGGGGAGGGGTCCGGCGTCCGAGCGCGGCTCCCGGTGCCGTGAACGCCACTTCACAGCCAGGGCGAGGCCGGCCCGGGACCTCGGCCCCGCGAGTCTTCGTGTCTCAGCCCCCTGTCCTTTGGACCTGGCTCAATCCGCACGTCCCTGAGACCCCCCTGCCACCCCCAGGAGAACCTGTTTTGAACCACAACCCAGGCCACGGGCCCGGGACCCTCTCCCCTGCATTCCCGCAGTCTGCAGCCGCCCACCACCCACCCCTGGCCGCCACTGGGCAGCTCTGGTTACACAAGAGGCCTCCCCGGTCTGACTGTGAGCTCCCCAAGGCAGAAGTCTCACCCCGACCTGGTACCCACTGATTAATATATTAAAAAAAAAAAAAGTTTAGGATGCACGGAGTATTTGCTTCACATTTAGCTACAAAATACATAGTGCGAGTCCCATTCCAAGATCTTTACAGATACTGCTTCCTAATCTGACTCCCTGGGCTCTGTGAAAAGGGTCGCCGTGCCCAGGGGGGCCTCTGAGAGGTTGCCCCCTTTTCGCTGTCTTCATAGATGCCAGCCCCAAGCATAGTTAATTTTTATTTAAAAAATATTTAACATGCGGGGTTGGCGCTGTGGAGTAATGGGTAAAGCCCCCACCTGCAGTGCTGGCATCCCATATGGACGCCAGTTTGAATCCCGGCTGCCCCACTTCTGATCCAGCCCTCTGCTATGGCCTCTCTGTCTCTCTCTGCCTCTGTAACTCTGCCTTTCAAATAAATAAATAAATCTTTTTTAAAATTTTTATTTATTTGTTTGAGAGGTAGAGTTACAGACAAAGAGAAAGGTCTTCCTTCCGATGGTTCACTCCCCAATTGGCCACAATGGCTAGAGCTGGGCCGATCCGAACCAGGAGCTTCTTCCAGGTCTCCCACGTGGGTGCAGGGGCCCCAGCACTTGGGCCATCTTCTACTGCTTTCCCAGGCCACAGCAGAGAGCTGGACTGGAGGACGAGCAGCCAGGACTCGATCTGGCGCCCATATGGTATGTCAGCGCCACAGGCAGATTAACCTACTGCGCCACAGCGCCTGCCCCAACAAATTAATCTTTAAAAAATATTTAACATGTAATATTTCTACCCTTTTTAAATCATAAGTCTCAAAAACATGTTTGCATTTTGAATTACGGTTGACATCCCTAGACAGAGCATACCCAGCAGAGGCTGTGTGCTGGCTTCAGTCACTGAAGCCTGTAGAGGGGCCAGGCACTGTGGCACAGCCGGCTAAGCCGCTGCTTGGGGTGCCCACCTCCCACATCCAGGTGCCTAGTGGAGTCTGGGCGGCTCTGCTTCCTGCCCAGCTTCCTCCTAATGCATCCTGGGAGGCAGCAGACGATGGCCCAAGTGCGTGGGTCTCTGCCACCCACATGGGAGACCCCGAGGAGTTCCTGGTTTCAGCCTGGCGCAGCCCTGGCCGTGGTGGGCATCCGGGGAGTGAACCAGTGGATGAAGGACCTCTCGGGGTCACTGCCCCTTTCAAGAAGATGGAAAAAATAAAAGGTGAAGGGGTCCTGAGACTAACAGGGTTAAGCACTGCTGCCTTCTGACACCTGGGAGGGAAGTATTATTGTCCCTACGGCGCAGACGAGGCAAGCGAGGCCGAGAGGTTGAATCTGCCCGGGCAGCCAGCAGGGAAACCCAGGCTCACACCTGAGCAGTCGGCTTCCGGTCCAAGCCGCAGCTCCTGCTCCCTGTTCCGGAGCAGCCCTCCATGCTCACAGCCACGGAAAGGAAGTGGCCGCCCTGTTGCAAGGACTGGGGGGTGTGGGAGTTCTGCGGTTTTCTGTAGTGACTGTGACAAACTCCACAAACCTGGTGGCTTCGAACTCAGAAACCTGCTCTCTCATGGGCTGAAGGCCAGAAATCCAAACTCCTGGCACCAGCAGGCCACGAAACCACCCAAGGCTCCGGGAGGCTCCTTCCTGGCCCTCCTCCAGCTTCCGTGGCCCCAGGTGGTCTGTGGTTTATGACCAGGCCCGTCCAACGTCTGCCTCCGTCTCACGTCACCTGCTGTCGGTGTGGATGCCGGTCACTGTCGGGCTCATTCTGACAAGCCAGGATGACCTCACCATCTCGAGATGCTTACTCACAGCGGCGAAGACCATTTTTCCAAGGAAGCTCACGTTCACGTCACAAGCCCCAGGGACCATTCAGTCCACTACAGCAGGTCAAGTATCTTTTTTTTTAAATTTTTTTTTAAATTTTTATTTTTTATTTTTTTTTCACAGGCAGAGTGGACAGTGAGAGAGAGAGACAGAGAGAAAGGTCTTCCTTTACCATTGGTTCACCCTCCAATGGCCGCCGCGGCCAGTATGCTGCGGCCAGCGCACCGCGCTGATCCGATGGCAGGAGCCAGGTGCTTCTCCTGGTCTCCCATGGGGTGCAGGGCCCAAGCACTTGGGCCATCCTCCACTGCACTCCCTGGCCACAGCAGAGAGCTGGCCTGGAAGAGGGGCAACCGGGACAGAATCCAGCGCCCCAACCGGGACTAGAACCCGGTATGCCGGCACCGCAAGGCGGAGGATTAACCTAGTGAGCCGCGGCGCCGACTCTTTTTTTTTTTTTTTTTAAGATTTTATTTATTTGAGAGATAGAGTTACAGACAGAGGGAGAGAGAGAAAGGTCTCCTATCCACTGGTTCACTCCCCAGATGACCAGAGCTGGGCTGATCAGGAGCCAGGAGCCAGGCCAGGAGCTTCTTCCTGGTCTCCCAAGCAGGTGCAGAAGCCCAAGCACTTGGGCCACCTTCTCGCTGTTTTCCCAGGGAGCTGGATGGGAAGCAGAGCAGCCGGGACTCAAACTGGTACCCATATGGGATGCCAGTGCTGCAGGAGGAGGCTTAGCCCACTACAGCACCAGTCCCAGGTATCTTGTCCCATACCGTGGAGTTGAACCCAAATAATAAGTACCCCAGATGATGAAGGTTAGTGTTTTTTTGTTTTTGTTTTTGAGAGAGACGTAAAGCAAGTGCCAGACAGAGAGCCCTCATCCATTGGCTCTCGCCCCAAATATTTGCACAGGCCGGGCCAAAGCCCGGAGCTGGGAACTCCATCCAGGTCTCCCACATGGTGGCAGGGACCCTGGCGCTTCAACCATCACCATCGTCCACTGCTGCCCAGGGTGCACGTGATCAGGAAGCTGGGGTCAGAAGCAGAGCCAGGACCTGAACCAGGCACTCAGACATAGACTATGGGTCCCAAGTGACATCCAAACTCCGTGCACTTTTATAAACATGGAAGACAATGCTGGAATCTCCGTTGGTCACTCACCCTGCTCTGGGCCCGAGGAAGCTGTGTCTGTGAATGCGGCCAAGTGCCTCCTCTCCAGGGTGGCTTCCGGCTCCAGCTGCCCCGTGGGAGACTTGGGACTGGGAGAGGGTACACTGGAGCACTGACTCCCCAGCTCCCCACATGCCGGCCACTGTGGCCTGGACGCCTTTGTCCTCCAAGCACGCTGTTCCCTGCCCCAGGCTCTGCCCCTTCCAGCGCAGCTCCCTCTGCTGCTCGCCCAAGGTACTGCACTGCGGCTTTGGGTCTCCTGTTCCCTGCCAGCCCCTGGACAGTGTCTCAGTGTTGTGTGTGTGCAGGGCTTGGCTTGCCCCAGCTGTGAGAGCTGCTTGTTTCAACCCTACCCAGCCCTGCACCGAAGGAGCAGAACGAGCTGACGGTCTGCAGCTTGGCGGCCGGCACAGGTCCCGGCCGGAGAGCCCTGCTGCCCTCTGCCCAGTGGACCGGCACCGTGCTGCGGCCTCGTCTTTCTGAACCCTCCAGGCGTCCTGCTTTGAATCTTCTGTCCGCTGGTTCACTCCCCAAATGGCTGCAACAGCCAGGGCTGGGCCAGGCTGAAGGAACTCGAGATTCATGTATATATATAGGGCTCAGTACCACCTGCGGTCTAGGCGTCCATGGGAGGCCCCAAGACGTCTTGGAAGACTTTATGGTTACTTGTCCCAGTTGCTGAACATCTTTAGCTCGTAAACTAGCAAGTCTGATTTCCAGCTCCGCACGTCAGCAGGTTTTGTTTTTGTTTTTGACAGGCAGAGTGGACAGTGAGAGAGAGAGAGACAGAGAGAAAGGTCTTCCTTTGCCGTTGGTTCACCCTCCAATGGCCACCGCGGCCGGTGCACCACGCTGATCCAAATCCGGGAGCCAGGTGCTTCTCCTGGTCTCCCATGGGGTGCAGGGCCCAAGCACCTGGGCCATCCTCCACTGCCCTCCCTGGCCACAGCAGAGAGCTGGCCTGGAAGAGGGGCAACCGGGACAGAATCCGGCACCCCGACCGGGACTAGAACCCGGTGTGCCGGCGCCACAGGCGGAGGATTAGCCTAGTGAGCCGCGGTGCTGGCTAACGTCAGCAGTTCTTACACGTACAGGCCCTGTGCTAAGCATTTTGCCCATTTTCTCTTCTTTAATCCTCGTATAAATCCTGACCCCAACAACCTGGGCTGTCACTCCCAGGATGCACACCGGCAGAAGGCTGGAGCCGCAGCCGGGTGCCCTGCAGGAGCTGCAGCCGGGTAGGCTGGGACGGTCACGTCTTCCCACTGAGCAGGAGCAGCAGCCAGGTACGGCTGGGACGGCCGCGTCTTCCTGCCGGCTGGATGCCTGCTCCTGCGTTGCATTTGCTTTATTAAACACTGTGAGCGTCAAGGACGAGAAGGTGTTGGTGTGCTCAGCCGTGCTGGAAGGACGGGGCACTTGGTGCCCCAAGAGGAATAGGAGGTTGGAGAGTGGGGAGAGCCGGGCGAGGGCTGGGGGCTGGGGACCAGACAGCTAGGGTAGGAGGAGGAGCTGCGGCGGTGACGGTGACGGCGTTCCTCACCCTGGGAGCCACTGCGGCGGGGCACGTGGCAGAGAGCAGCAGTGATTCTGCAGAAGTCACTGCTTCCTGGAAACTCGGGCCACCGGGGCCTGAGGAACCACAGGAGAGCGCCAGGGGAGACCTGGGGGCACACGCCTGAGCCCGCCGGCTCTCCCAGGCCTCAGCAGTCCAGCTCCGCCCCACCTGCCCCTCCTGACTTTCAACTCTATGTTTTATTTTGTAAAAGATTTATTTATTTATTTGAAAGTCAGAATTACGCAGAGAGAAGGAGAGGCAGAGAGAGAGAGAGAGAGGTCTTCCATCTGCTGATTCACTCCCCAAATGTCCGTAATGGCCAGAGCTGGGCTGATCTGAAGCCAGGAGCCAGGAGCTTCTTCTGGGTCTCCCACATGGGTGCAGGGGCTCAAGGACTTGGGCCATCTTCTACTGCTTTCCCAGGCCATAGCAGAGAGCTGGATCAGAAGTGGAGCAGCCGGGACTTGAACCAGCGCCCATATGGGATGCTGGCACTACAGGCGGCGGCTTTACCTACTACACTACAGTGCCTGGCCTCCAATATTTATTTATTTAAAAATGTTTTCAGGCCGGCGCTGCGGCTCAACAGGCTAATCCTCTGCCTTGCGGCGCCGGCACACCGGGTTCTAGTTCCGATCGGGGCACTGGATTCTGTCCCGGTTCCCGGTTGCCCCTCTTCCAGGCCAGCTCTCTGCTGTGGCCAGGGAATGCAGTGGAGGATGGCCCAAGTGCTTGGGCCCTGCACCCCATGGGAAACCAGGATAAGTACCTGGCTCCTGCCATTGGATCAGCGCGGTGCGCCGGCCGCAGCACGCCAGCCGCGGCGGCCATTGGAGGGTGAACCAACGGCAAAGGAAGACCTTTCTCTCTGTCTCTCTCTCTCACTGTCCACTCTGCCTGTCAAAAACAAAAACAAAAACAAAACAACAACAACAAAAACCAAAAATATTTTCAGTTACTTATTTGAGAAGCAGAGAGAGGGAGACAGACACACAGAGAGGCAGAGTGTGCTTCCCTCCTCTGGTTCAGTCCCCACATGCAAGCCACATCTGTGACTGGGCTGGGGCGAGGCCAGGAGCCTGGAGCTCATTCCAGGTCTGCATGTGGGTGGTGGGGCCCAATTACACAGGCCGTCACCACTACCTCCCCGAGTTTGCATTAGTAGAAATCTGGAGTCAGGAACCGGAGCCAGAGAGCAAACCAGGCACTCCTCTGTTTTTTTGTGTCTTAACCTCTAGGCTGAGCTATACGAGTTAGTTATTTGAAAGACAGAATTACAGAGAGGGAGAGACAGAGACAGAAATATCTTCCATCCTCTGGTTCACTCCCCAGATGGCCGCGCCGGTTGGGACTGGGCCAGATAGAAGCTAAGAACCAGGAACTCCATCCGGGTCTCCCACATGGGTGCAGAGGCCCAAGTTCACTGGAGAGGCTGGCACCAGGACAGCCAGGGCACAGGAAGAAGAGACCTGGTGCAGAGCAGGGAGAGCAGTCAAGGCAGAGCCCAGCACAGCTGTCCCAGCCTAACGGGGCCCTCAGCCGGTTGCTTGGCCTCTCCGGGTGTCTCTGAGGAGGATGGGGAAACCAGTGACTCAGAACAGTGCATCGGCAAGGAGCGTGGGGACCCTAATCAGTCCTCCAGGGGGCATTAGTCTCCCCATTTCCAGGTGGCCCCCGCTAGTAGGGTTGGAGGCAGCAGGTGAGGGCTCAAGTGCTTGGGCCCTGCCACCACTGTGGGAGACCTGGATGGAGCTCCTGCCTCCTGACTTCAGCCTGGCCCAGCCCTGGCCATTGCAGCCATTGTTGGGGTGGACCAGTGGATGGAAGATCTCTCTCTGCCTTTCAAATAAATAGATCTTTTTTTTAAAAAAAGTCATAGCCTAGGGGCCGGCGCTGTGGCTCACTTGGTTAATCCTCCGCCTGTGGCACTGGCATCCCATATGGGGGCCGGGTTCTAGTCCCGGTTGCTCCTTTTCCAGTCCAGCTCTCTGCTGTGGCCCGGGAGTGCAGTGGAGGATGGCCCAAGTGCTTGGGCCCTGCACCCACTTGGTAGACCAGGAAGAAGTACCTGGCTCCTGGCTTCGGGCCAACGCAGCTCTGGCCGTAGCGGCCATTTGGGGAGTGAACCAACAGAAGGAATACCTTTCTCTCTGTCTCTCTCTCTCACTGTCTAACTCTGCCTATCATATAAATAAACAAAACAAAAAAATAATAATAGCCTATAGTCACTTTTCCAGCTCAGCATATCTCCCTCATTCTTACAAAAATAAAGCAGGCAGTACCTGCTGCATTCTATTTTGTGGATTTGCTATAATGTGCTCGATCATCCGCCCTTGGTCCACATTCCAAGTGTTTCCTGGTTTCAGCTATTTTAAACAATGTTGCTGTGCCCACTGACACTTAATTTCTGGTTCTCTCAAGTTTATGAAAAGTGGCCAAAGCATGTTACACCCTCAGGTGCCTACTCCTGCTGGGGCCCCTGCCTGCTTCTAACTCGGGCTGAAAGAGGAAGGCTGAAGGCCAGGGCTGCTCTCAGCACCACCCAGAGCGGCTGGTGAGGGCGCTGGCTCTGGGCCGCAGCCTTGCGGTTTCCAAGATGCAAAGCTCACCTTGTCAATTTCTGATGTAAATATTCCTCATGGGTTCCTTTACCAAATATTTATTTAACGCATTTGGAAGGCAGAGAGAGAGAGAGAGTGAGAGAGTGAGCGAGCTCCCATCTCTGGCTCACTCCCCAAAGGCCCTAACAGCCAGGACTGGGCCAGGCCGAAGCCAGGAGTTGGGAACCCGATGCAGGCCTTCTGTGGGCGGTGGGAGCCAAGCACTTGAGCCATCGCTGCAGCCCCAAAGGCGTCCCAGGTGGCACAGTAAGCACCGCGGCGAAGGCAGGCCCCTCTCGCGGCTGACATTGCTCTCTGGCAGCTGGGACTGGACGGGGACCCGGCTCCTCCTTCCTCTTCAGCCGCATCTTCTCTGGTTCTGCACGTTCCCACCACACCAGCTCTCTTGCATCTTTCACACTTGTCAAGGTCAGACAATGCGGGTAGCAGTGCAGCTGGCAAAGCCACTTCGGCGAACTGTCAGAATTAACACAATCTACATCTCTACCACACTGTGATGATCCCGCCTGGCAGTGAAACGATGCGCTCCAAATTACTATTATTTTTTAAAAGATTTATTTATTTACTTGAAAGTCAGAGTTACAAAGAGAGAGAAGGAGAGGCAGAGAGAGAGAGAGAGAGAGAGAGAGAGGGAGAAAGGGAGAGAGAGAGAGAGGTCTTCCATCTGCTGGTTCACTCCCCAAATGGCCGCAATGGTGGAGCTGCGCCGATCCGAAGCCAGGAGCCAGAGCTTCTTCCAGGTCTCCCACGCGGGTGCAGGGGCCCAGGGGCTTGGGCCATCTTCTACTGCTTTCCCAGGCCACAGCAGAGAGCTGGACTGGAAGAGGAACAGCTGGGACTCAAACCGGCGCCCATATGGGATGCTGGCACTACTGGCGGCGGCTTTACCCGCTATGCCACAGCGCCGGCCCCCTCCAAATTATTGAAACAGGAAGTTAGCGGAACATTCTCAGCAGAATAGATGGATCCGTGCGTACAGTGAAATGCTACGCAGCAATGGAGAACCAGTCAGTCCCTGTTCGGCAGCACGGAGGACGCTCCCGAGCAGACGCTGTGAGAATCAGCCCCGTACAATACACTCTGCAGGATCCCTTTCCTGTGGAATTGCCGGGAGGTGAGTCTAAGCTCAAGGGACAGGAACAGCAGGGGCTCCCGGGGCCGGAGGTGATGTGGGGACGGCAACTGGCACAAGGACATTTGGATAGAAGGAGATGTCAGAGGGACATGTTTTTATTATACATCAATGAAGTTGATTCCAGAACAACATCTGGGCCGGCGCTGTGGCGTAGTGGGTGAAGTCGCAGCCTGCAGTGCCGGCATCCCATATGGACACTGGTTTGAGTCCTGGCTGCTCCTCTTCTGATCCAGCTCTCTGCTGTGGCCTGGGAAAGCAGCTGAAGATGGCCCACGTCCTTGGGCCCCTGCACCCATGTGGGAGACCTGGAAGAAGCTCCTGGCTCCTGGCTTCAGATTGGCTCAGCTCTGGCCATTGTGGCCAATTGGGGAGTGAACCAGTGGATGGAAGACCTTTCTCTCTGCCTTTCTAACAAATAAATACATCTTAAAAAAAAGAGAAGAAAAGAAATGAAAAGAAAAACAAAGAAGGTCAGGCTTACCACAACTATTAAAAAACAAAACAAAATGAAAAAACAAAACAAAACACGGGCTGGCGTTGTGGCCTGGGGGTCAAGCTGCTGGTTGAGAAGTCCGTGTTCAAAACCCGGCTGCTCCACTTCCGAGTCATCTCCCGGCCAATGCGCCTGGGAAAGCAGCAGAGGACGGCCGAGTCACAGGCCCTGCGCCTACGTGGGAGACCTGGATGAAACCCAGGGTTCCTGCCTTCAGCCTGGCACTGCCTTGGTTGTTGCAGCTCTTGGGGAGTGAAGCAGCCGGATGGAAAATCTCTCTCGCTGTCAAATAAATAAATCTTTAAAAAGCCAAAAACAAGCAAACATGCAAAACTTGCGGATGGGCGTTTAAGATGCAGTTCAGATGCCCTTGGGACCCTTGCAGCCCATCTCTCAGGGTCTGGTTGGAGTCTGGACTCCACTTCCCGTCCAGCTTCCTGCTAGTGCACACTCTGGGAGGCAGCAGGTGACAGCTCCAGGACCTGGGTCCCTGCCCCCTCCAGGCTTACCACTGGCCGCTGTGGGAATTGTAGATTAAACTGTAAATAAATAAATAAATTAATTAATTAAAAACCAACAGAAAACATGCAAGCCAGTCCTGTGACAGCGGTCGGAGCCGTAGCTGCCTCACACGGGAGGTGGCGCTTTGCAGGCGGCCCCTGAGCCAACCTCTTCTGTCTTAGCCTGAGAGGTGGGTTTGGCGATGCACGCATATGGGGAACCGCAATGCGATTATGTGTTCCATTGTGTCTAATTCATAGCTCTATAAAAAGCTAAATTAAAGTAAAATTTAAAAGTACTGTGGAGCAGCCAGGACTTGACCCAAAGCCCATATGGGATGCCGGCACTGCAGGTGGGGCTTTAGCTGCTATGCCACAGCAGTCCCTCAAAGAACTTTTATTCCAGAGAGTTGCAGACAGACTTGTTGCTCACTCTCGTGCGTTGTCTCTAACTCTGTGTGTGTGTGTGTGTGTGTGTGAGTGCAAATACAAGGAACTCTGTGTGTGTGTGTGCAAATACAAGGGCATTTCACAAACTTTGGGGAATAAAGGGATTAAAAGACGAGTGTATTCTGGTGTTAACAGTTTTTTTAAATCCAGAAGCCACAGGTTGCACGATGATGATGTCACGCGACTCCCACAGCAGAGGTGGCCCTGGGGCCTCCATGGCCACGGCTTACCGGTCCCATTAACCTCAGAATCTTCATTGGAGGCCATTAACCCCGCGAGGGACACTTGCCCACCTGGGAGCAGCCACTGCACTTGGGGAGCCAGAGCTGCTGACTGCCCCGGCTTGGAGCCAGGCTGTCCACCCGGAAGGCAGGGGATGATGGCATCAGGCGGACCCTCAGCAGAGAACGAAGGCAGCCTCACAGAGGGTGAGTGGACACTGAGCACCGAAAGCCAAAGCAGGACAAACAGAGAAAGCCCAGGACTCACCCGGAGACCCGGTCTCACCAGAAATCTGGCTGCGATCACGCTGGCGCTGAAAACACGTTGCACCTCGCTTTCCTCCTCGTGACCTGCCCTGGCCTTTCCTGTTCACTTCCTGGGCTGCAGCGCTACTGGTTAGTTCCTGCTCCAGCCACTCCCTGCTGACCCAGCTCCCTGCCGTGGCCCGGGAAAGCAGTGGAAGACGGCCCAAGTGCTTGGGCCCCGCACCCACCTGGGAGACCTGGATGGAGTTGCTGGCCGTTGGCTTTGGCCTGAGCCACCCCAACTGTTGCAGTCAATTGGAGGGTGAACCACCGGGTGGAAGATCTCCCTTTCTCTGTCTTTCACTCTTTGAAATAAATCCTTAAAAAAGAAAAGAACAGATTGTGGGTGGGCGTTTGGCACAGGAGTTGTGACGCTGCTTGGGACACCTGCTGGGTTTGCGTCCTGGCTTCCTGCTCATGTGCACCCTGGGAGGCATGGGGGCTCGGATGATGGGAGTTCCAGGCCCCGGCTTCAGCCTGGCCAACCTGGCTGTTGTGGGCACCTGAGGGGTGAACAGCGGATGGACAGTGTCTGTGCCTCACGTAAGATACAGATGGAAACC
The DNA here is from genome assembly GCF_964237555.1 of Oryctolagus cuniculus. Classification (NCBI taxonomy): domain Eukaryota; kingdom Metazoa; phylum Chordata; class Mammalia; order Lagomorpha; family Leporidae; genus Oryctolagus; species Oryctolagus cuniculus. Next base: position 5,849,864 of record NC_091452.1, on the reverse strand, counting down.
CAGCAGGAACAGAATCTGCGTGCACATCCTTGTGCGCGCTGGCCGCTCTACTGCCTCTGGGGGCAGCTCTCCCCTCGGGGCGCCTGCTGCATGCATCTCCTGGCCTCCCGTGCCGCTGCAGTCATGCCACTGAGTTCTGGACGCTGGAACGCGGGCAGATCCCGCTAAGGGGGCTCCCCCACCCCAAGGGCGGACCCTGAAATCCTGTGGAGTGGTAGAGTTACTAGCAGGGGACGCTGAGTTCCTGAACCACCGTGCAGAAGGGGTTGCGTTGGACTGTGTGGTAGATGGCGACAGAAACGGATCGCCGTGGTGCTGACCGACGGAGCGTGAGGCCTCCGGATCAGGCTACGCTGGAACACCGTGCAGACACAGCTCGCTCTTTTTTTTTTTTTTTTTTTTTTTTTTTTTAAGATTTATCTATTTACTTGAAAGTCAGAGTTACACAGAGAGAGAAGGAGAGGTCTTCCATCTGCTGGTTCACTCCCCAATTGGCCGCAACGGCCGGAGCTGTGCAGATCGGGAGCCAGGAGCTTCTTCCAGGTCTCCCATGCAGGTGCAGGGGTCCAAGGACTTGGGCCATCTTCCACTGCTTTCCCAGGCCACAGCAGAGAGCTGGATTGGAAGTGGAACAGCCGGGACTGAACCAGGACCCATATGGGATGCTGGCACTGCAGGCGCCGGCTTCACCTGTGGCCCCTTGCTGTGTGTTTTTTTTTTTTTTTTTTTTTTTTTTTTTTTTTAATTTTTAAAATTTATTTGACAGGCAGAGTTAGACAGTGAGAAAGGTCTTCCACAGCCGGTGCTGCATGGATCTGAAGCCAGGAGCCAGGTACTTATCCTGGTCTCCCATGGGGTGCAGGGCCCAAGCACTTGGGCCATCCTCCACTGCACTCCCGGGCCACAGCAGAGAGCTGGCCTGGAAGAGGGGCAACCGGGACAGAATCCGGCGCCCCGACCGGGACAGAATCCGGCGCCCATATGGGATGCAGGCGCCTAGGCGGAGGATTAACCAAGTGAGCCCCGGCGCAGCCCACTGCTGTGTTTTTAAAAAGTAACGGAGTGTGTTTAGCGGACGTCCGCGCTCCATTTGCCACATGCCCTCCACTCCCTGGTGCCTAAGCAGCAAACTCGGATTCCTCCAGACATTTGGACCGGGTCGTCTGATTGATCTCATAAAAGCCCACAGTAGGCAGGTTATGGCGTTCCGCTGACGCCAAGTGTCCACATGCTAAACGCCTCCAAATCAACTCAGAACGTCAGTCACGAAGTTGAAAAATGCAAACTCACGGGGCAATTCCACGCGCAAGGCCAGCGCGGCCCCGCAGCGGTGCGGGCCGGGAAGGCAGCCCGCCACAGCCCCGAGGCCTCCCGCACACCGCCGCGGTCACTCCGGGCCGCTACCGCCCCCTGTCGCCCGCCGTCTCCGGGGACACAGCGGCTGGCCGGCAGCTGACGGCCGCCCCTTTCACAGACGCGGAGACTGAGGCTCGGAGCGCCGCCTGGTCCCGGGTCCGCTCGGTGAAGGCCGGAACACAGCCTCGAACCCGCCGCGGGGGCGCCGGACTGTGGGGACGACGCCAGGGAGGTTTCGCACGACGGAGGCGACCTGGGGGCTGAGCTGCGGGGGACCAGGCGGCGGCTGGCGCTGGGGGCGCGCTGTCCCGCGGAGATGCGGACCCCGCAACGAGTGTGTGTGTGTGGTCAGGGCCTGCACGCCGACAGTGGCACGCGTAAACACAGAGCCCCGGTAAGCGGGGGCCGGGGCGGCCGGGGCGGGCCGAGCTCCCCACCCCTCACACCCCGTCCACTTCCCCTGCAGCGTCCGAAGGCCTCCCCGGATTCCCGGGCGATCCTGAGAGCGCGCGAGATCCCGTGCGATGCGGTCACTCTCTCGGAAGGCCACGTGAACTTGCCTCTGAGCGCGAAAAGGCGGGTGACGACCACTTTTGGCCTTTCGGAGCCGCCGTCCGGGCGCGGGCCGCGCGGGCCGCCGTGTCCCTCGACGGCCGCCGTGCGTCCGTTACGTGGCAGCCGCCCGCGCCAGCCAATCGGCGGCGCCCGCATCAGCCCCGTCGGCGGCGCAGCCGGAAGGGGCGGAGCGGCGGCGGCGGCGGCGGTGAGCGGCGGCGGCGGCTGTGGAGGCCGCGGTCCCGGTGCTGGCCTGGGCCTCCGTGCCACTATGGTGACGCTCGCCGAGCTGCTGGTGCTGCTGGCCGCGCTGCTGGCCACGGCCTCGGGCTACTTCGTCAGCATCGACGCGCACGCCGAGGAGTGCTTCTTCGAGCGGGTCACCTCGGGCACCAAGATGGGCCTCATTTTCGAGGTGGCCGAGGGCGGCTTCCTGGACATCGACGTGGAGGTGCGGGCGCGCTGCCCGCGGCCGAGGCGGGGGCGAGGCTCGGAGGCCGCCGTCCGGGGCGGGGAGGGGCCGGGCCGCCGCCCCTCGACCCGCGGGGCTCGGGTCTCCGGCGCCGCACGGCAGGCGCCTGGGGGCCCCGTCGCGGCGGCGCGGCTGGAGGCGGGTCTCGGCGCGGGAAGCGAGCGCCCTCGGTGCTGCGGGTTACTGTTGGAACGCGGCGTGGAAACTTTTGAAAAAAGTGGTCGGAAGGCAGCGAGGCGGGCCCGGCGGCGCGTGGGCGTAGACACAGCGTGTGGCCCGTGTGTCGCTCGAGCCCCCGGGGACCTGGGAGAGGGCGAGGTGCCGTCGGTCGTGCGTTTTGGGCGGAGCGGTGGCAGCGTGTCTGGAGAGAACTGGCGGTCCGCGGGGAGAACCTGTCAGCCTGGACCTTGCAGTCCGCTGTTCGGATTACCGGGGCCGGGGGCGGGCGGAGGGCGGGTGCCTGGAGCCGGCCGGGAGGGGATTTTCGGTCTCCGCCTTTCCGGTGCAGGCCTTTTCCCTCGAGGCAGATTAAACACGGACTCCCCAGACTTCTGCGTCCCTAAGCGGCTCTAATTGGGTTTTGATGGAAGCCGCTTGCTTGCTGGTGGTGGAAGGCCGGTTGCAGGCCACGTGTAAGGTGCGGGGTCCGTGTGAGGGGATTGAGGCTTAAACCGGACACGCGAGACCTCCACCCAGTCGGCGGTGACCGGTGCTTTAGAGAGCCAGGGGACGGGCCGGCTTCCAGGGAGCGGGAGAGCGTGGCCGCCCGCCGCTGTCGCTGTCGCTGTCGCCGACAGGGAGGGGCCGCCCTGTGCGTAGTGAGTGTCCGCGCCGGCAGGCGCTGCTTGCCAAGTTCGTGATGCCGAATTCTGGGTGACCTTTCCTGTCTGTCTGCCCTGCCTCCAGATCACAGGCCCTGACAATAAGGGCATCTACAAAGGGGACCGGGAGTCCAGTGGGAAGTACACGTTTGCTGCTCACATGGACGGGACGTACAAGTTCTGTTTCAGCAACAGGATGTCCACCATGACCCCAAAGATCGTGATGTTCACCATCGACATTGGGGAGGCCCCGAAAGGCCAGGACATGGAGACAGAAGGTGAGCCGCCGGCCCTGCCTTCCTGCACGCTGGTGTCTGGCAGAACCCAGCACTGGGCTCTCAAAACTCCTTTTTCCTCCCGAGGTCACCGCCCTCAAACTGTGCATCTCTTTTGAGATGTGGTTGCTACTTAGGCAAGCGCCCTGACAAGTTTCTGGAAGTTCAATCTTGGTGGCTGCCCCTTCTGGGTCACTTTCTCCCTGGTGGTCTCACGTGTCAGGTTGCAGAGTCGTGGGCAGTTGGTTGTGTTATTTCCTAATCCTGGTGTATATGACTACTGTGGTTAAACTTTTCGGTTTTTTCCTCGTGTTCACGTCTTCTGCTTCTTCAGGTGGTGGAGACACATGGGACGGTACGTGGACTGCTGACGACAGCATCCTGTTTGCCAGTGTCTAATCTCTGCTTTCCTTTTTTCTAACCTCAGTTTGCTGGCATGAGTGTGTTTCTTTCTTTAAAAAAAAAAAAAAGTGCAACTAATGAGATTGATTATTGTGGTTTTCTGTTTGGTTGACAGGAGTATGAGTTATTTTAAAATTAGTATCAGGGAGAACACAGCGATTGACTTATCAGTAGTAACATTTTTGATTCCTCACAGTGAAAACTGAAGGGTGGGAAAGAAATGTCTTAATTAAACCTAGCTGATTGCAAGTGGTGCTTGGATAACTAATCTTGCAGGCTTGTTTTACCATTCAAGTTTCCGGCTTGCAGCTTGTTTGGATATGGAATGCAGCGCTAGGAGCCATGTGCAGATAACAGTGAAAAAGTTCTCTCGGCCACATGTGTGGATAGGTTGCTTATTACCCAGCTGACCAGCAGTGACCTTGACTGGCTGTTCTGGATTAATTGCTTGTGTGTGCGCATGTGTGTGTGTTTGGGGACCACAGTATGTGTGTGTGTACACGTGCGTTTGGGGACTACAGTACCTGTGTGTCTGTGTGCATGCATGCGTGCGTGCATTTGGGGAACACAGTATGTGTGTGTGCGTGTGTGCGTGTGTGTGGACCACAGTATGTGTGTGTGTGTGCGTGTGTGTTTGGGACCACAGTACCTGTGTATGTGTGTGCATTTGGGGACCACAGTACATGTGTGTGTGCACGCATGCATTTGGGGACTACAGTACCTTTGGGTGTGTGTGTGTTTGGGGACCACAGTACATGGGTGTGTGCATTTGGGGACCACAGTACGTGTGTGTGTGCGCGTGCGTATGCGTTTGGGGACCACAGTATGTGTGTGCTTATGTGTGTGTGTGTGTGTGTGTGTTTATGTGTGCATAGGGACCACAGTACATGTGTGTGTGCATTTGGGGACCACAGTACATCTGTGTGTGCCCATGTGGGGATCACAGTACTTGTGTGTGTGTTTGTGTGTTTGGGGTCCATAGTACCTATGTGTGCACACGTATGTGTAGGGACCACAGTACTGTATGTGTGCATTTGGGAACCACAGTACATGTGTGTGTGTGCGCACATGTGTCTGGGGACCACAGTGTGTGTGTGCACGCACACATGTGTTTGGGGACCACAGTGTGTATGTGTGCATGCACACATGTATTTCTGGACCACAATACATGTGTGTGCTCGTGCGTTTGGGGACCACAGTACATGCCAGGATTTTCTAGAAGCTAGCAGTTGTTTAGCACACCCCCTTGCACTAGCATGATAACATCATCCAAGCTAGGGAATCAGGCTACTTAGTGCTTCCTGTGCTCATTTTTCAGGGTCTTGTGATGGGCAGGACTTGGCTGTTCTTGAGAATTAGGAGTTTTTTGGGGAGTGTGTTATGTTTGTTCATTTTCTGCAAGTGGGTCCTATTTACATGATTAGAAAATACTGGCCAAAGCCGGCGCCGTGGCTCACTAGGCTAATCCTCCACACCGGGTTCTAGTCCCGGTCGGGGCGCCGGATTCTGTCCTGGTTGCCCCTCTTCCAGACCAGTTCTCTGCTGTGGCCAGGGAATGCAGTGGAGGATGGCCCAAGTGCTTGGGCCTTGCACCCCATGGGAGACCAGGATAAGTACCTGGCTGCTGCCATCGGATCAGCGCGGTGTGCCAGCCGCAGTGTGGCGGCCATTGGAGAGTGAACCAACGGCAAAAAAGGAAGACCTTTCTCTCTGTCTCTCTCTCTCACTGTCCACTCTGCCTGTCAAAAAAAAAAAAAAAAAAAAAATAGTGGCCAACGAACATGGTTGTTGGATGTCGTAAGTAGTCCTTGAACAGCGTTTCACCTTCTTGCTCTTGCTTGTTAATGTCAGGGAACGGCAGCTGTCAAATCCCGCCTTCCGGTACTGAGTGGTTCTCAAGGCAGGGGGTCTTTGCCTCCCAGGGGACCTTGGCCATCTCAGCAGATGCCTTGGAATCTGATGAGTCCATCAGTGGGTGGCTGCCGCTGGCACCTAGAGACTAGAGGCCGTGGGTGTGGCTGAGTCCTCCAGAAAGGCATTGGCCAGCTCCCCACGACATGGGACACGTGGCCAAAATGTTGGCAGTGCCACCCCACGAAGCCCTCAACAGAAGGTTCTGTGTGGTGCATGGGCCTTCTGAAGTGAAGCTGGTGAGGAACTTAGCTGCATTAAATGTTGGGTGGCCCTTAGCTTCTTTTTAGGAGTTTAGGATTGTGGGAATCTGGCACCCCAGGGAGGCCCTGGGTCTAGGGTGGGGGTGAACAGAGTCCCCTCATCCTGAGAATGTTCCCTTGTATTGCCTGCTTGCTCATTGCCATAGCACTGCCTAGAAACATGTGCTTATTCTTTAGAAACAGTGTTTTGTATTTTATAAATTTATATATTAATTTATTTGAGAGACAGAATTCCCATCCACTGGTCTGTCCCCCGGAGTGCTTGCAAGGGCTGGAGCTGGGCTGAGCCAAAGCTGGGAGCCAGGATCTCACTCCACATCTCCCGAGAGGGTGGCAGGAACCCAGTCAGCTGAGCCATTTCTGCTGCCTCCCAGGGTCTGTATTAGCAGAAAGCTAGATGCAGGAGCTGGAGCTGGGAATAGCCCCTGTGCACGCCGCTGTGGGATGTGGGCATTCGAACCTCCATCTTACCCACCAAGCCCAATGTCTTCCCCCTCGATTTTGGCTAAAGTAGATTATCTGGTTGAAGACTGCGTAGCTGAGAGCTCGTGTCTGTATTTGCAATACCTGCTGCTCCCCACGTTGTGAACTCATTGTTTGACCATCATGGAGTGAGTGAGTTGCTGCGGATTTTCCCAAGAGTGCCATGCTTTTTCTGCTCAGCTTTGGGAAGTTTGAAAGTCTGTTTTGGTGTTACTTCTGAATTAACGTTTAGAGTTAATGTGATTCTTAGGAGGAGATTTCAATTTTAGTTTAAGTGTTGTATGTATAGGATATTGATTCTTAAATACGTTCCTGCTCATTTAATTCAAAATATTCATGGAAAATAGAGTTAAAAGATGAATCTGTTTTGGTGCAAGAAATGTTGAAGTCCATGCAGAGTTTTTTCTTGGTAACTCATTTTCTGTGAACTTTTTGAAATCTTTAATGTTTATTTTGTGCTCTCTCTTCCTCAGTCTTTACTTCTCTGTAGTTTATTCATCAGTAAATGTCTTAACAGCAACAGTTCATTACAAGAAAATTTTAGTGCTATTTTCCTTTAGTAAGCATTTTATAGTATATTTCCTACCTTGAAAGAAGTTTCTCTCCTGGGAATGAACTTTCAAAAAATGCTTTGACAATTAAATTGTTACCAGTGCTTCAGCAGTGCTCCACGTTGATGTCTGAGCCATTCTAAACATAGTTCCTTTTATAAGCCTCTCTGAGGACTGTTTTGATTGTTAAACAAGTATTTCTGGAAGAGAGATTGTCAAACGTGTGCTAACATGTGTTCAAATCCTCCCGTAGCTCATCAGAACAAGCTAGAAGAAATGATCAACGAGCTGGCAGTGGCCATGACAGCCGTAAAGCACGAGCAGGAGTACATGGAGGTGCGAGAGAGGATACACAGAGCCAGTAAGTGCAGCCGTGCGGTGTGACCAATGCCTGTTCTCCCTCGCTTGGAAACTCAACGTGTCGTGTTAGACGCTGACTTTATTTATTTATTAAAGACATGTATGTATTTGAAAGGCAGAGTTACACAGAGAGAGATATCTTCCATCTGCTGGACTCCCCCAAATGGCTGCAACAGCCAAGGCCTGACCGGGCCAAAGCCAGGAGCCTGGAGCTCCATCCAGGTCTCCCATGTTGGTAACAGGGCCCCAGGTACTTGTGCCATCTTCTGCTCTTCCCAGGCACATCAGTAGGAAGCTGGATCTGAAGTGGAGCAGCTGGGACTCAAACTCGTGTCCACAGGGGATGACAGCATTGCCAACAGTGACTTAATCTACTGCACCAAAACGCTGGCCCACTAAACCTTTTTTTTTTTTTTTTTCTTTTTGTAAGATTTATTTACTTGTAAGACACAGAGAGAGGGAGAGACTGAGATAAATCTTCCATCCTCTCACTCACTCCCAAAATTGCCGCAGCAGCTGGAGCTGAGCTGATCAGCAGCCAGGATCCCCTTCTGGGTCTCCTGTGGGGAGCAACCGGACTAGACTGAGTTACTGGAATTAAGACTTATTCTGTGCATCTGCTCTCCCACAATATGGCGCTGGGAGAGAAGTAAACAGCTTCCGCACAGCTGCCTCCAGTTCAACCAATAAACTGTAGGACTTGCTACTGATTGGAGGAGAGCAGCGTACTCGGCGTGTGGGCAGCCGAGTTGGGATTGGCAGAGGAGGACTATAAAGGAGGAGAGAGACTGCATGCACCAGGAACATCTATGGGGAACATCTAAGGGAACCTGTGCAGCCCCCGAGAGAGCCGGCCGGCAGTGTGCCGCTCCCCTGCGGAAGTGGGGAATGTGGCCAGGGGGAACTGCCCTTCCACGGAGGTGGAAGGGACAGTAGCCAACCCGGGAAGAACCAGCAGCAAACCCGGGGAGGGCCGAGCAGACGAAAGAACAGCGCAGGGTCCTGTGTCGTTCCTCCACGAAGAGGGGGAGCGACATAATGGTGCCGTGACTCGGATATGAAGCCTAGGCAGGGTTTAGTGTCGTTCCTCCACGAAGAGGGGGAGCGACAGTCTCCCACACGCATGCAGGAGCCCACACACTTGGGCCATCTCCCACTGCTTTCCCAGGCCATAAGCAGAGAGCTGTAGCAGAAGAGGAGCAGCCAGGACATGAACATGCATTCATATAGGACGCAGGCGCCACAGGCGGAGGCTTAGCCCACTGCACCACAGTACTGGTCCTGGCCCACTAAACTTTGACTTTAAAAATGCACTTGTGGGGGCTGGCGCTGTGGTGCATTGGGTAAAGCTGCTGCCTGCAGTGCTGGCATCCCATATGGACACCGGTTCAAGTCCCAGCTGTTCCACTTTCAATCCAGCTCTCTGCTATGCCCTGGGAAAGCAGTAGAAGATGGCCCAAGTCCTTGGGCCCCTGTACCTGTGTGGGAGATCTGGAAGAAGCTCCTGGCTCTTGGCTTCAAATTGTCCCAGCTCTGGCTGTTGCAGCCACTTGGGGAGTGAACCAGCGGATGGAAGACCTCTGTCGCTCTGCCTCTGCCTCTCTGTAACTCTGCCTTTCAAATAAGTAAAATAAATAAATCTTAAAAAAAAAAAAACAAAAAAAACTTGTGGAAAAATATTTTTTGAGTATACACATTTAGAGTGTTGCACTAAATTATAGTATTATTGGGGCATTTTAAATCATAAAGCACTATTAAGATTCATCATAAGTTGCTATGATTTTTTTTACATTGCATGGTAAGCTAAGGAGTAAGCTGATGGATTTCTTAAGAAGGGGAAAGAGAAATCATAAATTGAGTATTACAGTGGGTTTTATAATTATCTCATTGTTTTATACCCGTTATTAAGGTATACTGAGATTTAAACTTTTTTCTCAAACGGAAGGTCTACTCTAGTTAGAATAGAAAATAGCAAAGCATTTACATGGGCAAGTCACTGGGTGGGTATCTGGGTTCCAAGATTTGTGAGTTGGGAACAGTGGTGATTAGTACCTGTGTTCGGTTACAGAAGTCTGTGTAGCATACAGCAGAGCACTGCATATTAGACTTTTGCATTTCAAATTAAGAGGTGCCATATTGACTTGCAGACCAAATGCCATGGTTTAAGTCTTTGATCCTCCAAGTAGTTCTTTTTTTTTTTTTTTTTTTTTTTTTTTTTTATTTTTGACAGGCAGAGTGGACAGTGAGAGAGAGAGACAGAGAGAGAAAGGTCTTCCTTTGCCGTTGGTTCACCCTCCAATGGCCGCCGCTGCAGCCGGCGCACCGCACTGATCCGATGGCAGGAGCCAGGAGCCAGGTGCTTTTCCTGGTCTCCCATGGGGTGCAGGGCCCAAGCACCTGGGCCATCCTCCACTGCACTCCCTGGCCATAGCAGAGAGCTGGCCTGGAAGAGGGGCAACCGGGACAGAATCCGGCGCCCCGACCGGGACTAGAACCCGGTGTGCCGGCGCCGCAAGGTGGAGGATTAGCCTATTGAGCCACGGCGCCGGCCCCAAGTAGTTCTTTGCTCTGAATTGGGCTAGGGAGTGGACAGAAGATTGACCCAGAGACTGGCACATCTTGAAATTAAGATGGGGTTTCTGCTCTTGTTACTGCTTAAATTTATTCCTGCCACTGCTGGAGATGTGCTTTCAGGTAGAGCCCTTACCTGGGCAGGATATGGGGTAAATGTAACAGACCGGAGAAGCCCCTCGAGTCCGTGGGGTAGTGGGGCACACTTCTGCCTGTTCCCCCCACAATGTCTTTGCTGGCTGCCACTGTACACTTGATCATCCTCTGGGGTTTGCATCTTCTCCCCTCACCTTGGCTACCTTGCTGTAATCGGAGGGCTAAAAATTTTCACTACTTCGCAGTTTTAACTAGTTAGACCTGATGGCTTTGATGACATCCCAAGCTCTTCGGAACACAGAGGCCAGAGGGTGTGCCTGTCTGCCGGTCTCCCACTGTTAGCTGCAGTGGAAATCCCCATATACTTGTTTCACAAATAGTGAGTAAGTACTCGTGTTAACAGCATTACAGCAGATAGCATGGGGTGAGATGACCACGTATCATACGGGAGTGCCTGGATTTGAGTGCCAGCTCTGCTCTTGTTCTAGCTTCCTGCTGTGTGTACTCTGGGAGGCCATATGTGACAGCTCAAGCAGCTGAGTTCCAGTTACCCACTTGGGACACTCTCGAGTTCCAGCTCCTGGCTTTGGCCTGGCCCAGCTCCAGCTTTTGTGGCATTTGGGGGAGGTTACCAGCAGATGGGAGATCTCTGTCTGTGCCTTTCGAATAAATAAAAAGAGAAGTGTTGCAGGTTGAGTACCCTTATCCTAAGTGCTCGGGACCAGAAGTGTTCAGATGTCAGTTTTTTAGGTCTTGGAATATTTACATGGGCTTTTCTGTGAGCACCTATAATCTGAAAATCTGAAATCCAAAATGCTACAGGAAATTAAGCCTTTTTTTTTTTAAAGATTTATTTTATTTATTTATTTAAAAGGCAGAGAGAGCGAGCGAGCGTGGGCGCTTCCACCCACTTGTCCACTCCCCAGTTGGCCACAATGGCTGGAGCTGGGCTGGTCCGAAGCCAGGAGCCAGGAACAACTTCTGCGCCTCCCTGCAGGTGCAGGGACCCAAGGAATTGGGCCATGTTCTACTGCCTTCCCAGGCCATACCAGAGAGCTGGATTGGAAGTGAGGCAGCCAGGACTTGAACCGGTGCCCATATGGGATGCTGGCACTACAGGCTCTTTACCTGCTTGCTGGCCCTGAAGTTAAACTTTGATTCATCGTGTCTGGGCCCCAGAAGTGTTGGATTTTGGAGCATTTCAGGATTTGGAGCGTTACAGTTTTCAGAGAGCATTTTGGGTTTCAGTATCTGAATTGGGATGCTCAACCTATAACAGGTTGGAGAACTGAAGTTCAGGCAGTCAGTTTATTTATGTAAATTGAGTAGTCCCCAGTGTTTCTGTATACATCTGTAGCCCCCACTTCTCGGAGGTGAACTTTGCAAGACCTTTGCTCCAGTGACTGCTGCCTCCAGACCAGGGTGATAGGTGAACTGCATAAACGCGCCTTATGCATGCTTTCCTCGCTGGCTGCCTTCTGTTGTAATGCTTCAGTGTGTTCTACTTAAAGATGTACTTTTCTCTAAATTAAAAAGAGATAATTTTTTGTTTTGTTAATTTGAGAGCAACACAGAGTGGTACAGACAGGGTAGATCTCCCATTCACTAGTTCACTTTCTAAGTGCATGTAGTAACCAGGCCAGGCCAAACCCAATAGTCAGGAACTCACACCAGCGTTCCCACCTGGGTGACAGAACCCCATCCCCACTGCCTCAAAGGGTCTACCCGGAAGCTGGAGTTAGGAGCTGGAAGTGGCTGTCAAATGTAGGCTCTTCGATACGGAATGTGGGTGTCTTAACTACTGGCTAACTACTAGGTTAACTACTAGGAGAGAAAAATATGCTTTATATTCACAATTAAGAGATTGTGTGGGGCCAGGGTTGTATTTCAGGTTAAGCTGCTGTCTGTAATGCCAGCACCCCATGTAAGCATCAGTTTGAGTCCTGGCTGCTCCATTTCCAGTCTGTCTCCCTGCTAATGTGCATAGGAAAGCAGTGGAAGATGGCCCAAGTGGTTGGGTCCCTGCACCCATGTGGGAGACCTGGAAGAAGCTCTTGGCTCCTGGCTTTGGCCTGGTCAGGCCCTGGCTGTTGTGGCCACTTGGGGAATAAGTAGCAAATGGAAGATCTCTGTCTCTGCCTTCCTCTCTCTAACTCTGCCTTTCAGATAAATAAATAAATCTTAAAAAAAAAAAAAAAAGATTTGTTTGAAATGCAGAGTGACAGGGAAAGACAGAGAGAGATCTTCCATCCATGGGTTCATACCCTAAATGGCCACAGTGGCCAGGTCTGGGCCAGGCTGAAGCCAGGGGCCTAGAACTCCATCAGGGCCTCCCTTGTGGGTGGAAGGGGCCCATGTTCTGGAGCTACCTTCCATTACCTTCCCAGGTGCATTAGCATGGAGTTGAATAGAATGTGGAGCAGCTGGGACTCGAACCAGTGTTCAGATATGGGATAGTGATGTTGCAGGCAGTAGCTTAGCTTATTGTGCCACAACACAAGTCCCAACTGTTAAGATTTTAAACACATTTTTCCTGTGCCTCTAAATTCACTTTTAATGATTGCTGGGTATTTTGAAATATTTATGGAACCATGTATTAGACACAGTCCTAACATAATGAGTCATTTGAGTTATGCTAGGAATTGGTTGCTAGGTTTTCAGCGGAAGTAACCTCCATCTCATGGAGTTAGCACTAAAATTTCAGTGATTTTGGTGGTTTTTAGACTTTTAGTTAATGTTCTTGGCAAGTGTCTCTTTGAAAAGTCACATACTTTTGAATAATTGAAAGATAACCTCTTGGAAGCATGATAAATGCTTTTCATTTCCTGTTGATCATTAGTTCAATAGCTACGCTACAGCACCAGCCCCTACCAAGTAGTTTAAAAAAGTTAAGGCTGTAGAACTTGATCAGGAACTTAAAAGAGTAGTGATAAATTAAGCAGAGGAAAGTAATACAGAGTAGTCAGGACTTAACTCTTGTGAATAAAATCCTTAGCTTTGAGCTTGGACTGCGTGATGACTGTCTTTTTTTTTTTTTTTTTTAAGATTTATTTATTTGAAAGAATTACACAGAGAGAGGAGGAGAGGCAGAGAGAAAGAGAGGTCTTTCATCAGCTGCTCCATTCCCCAGTTGGCCGCAACAGCCAGAGTTGGGCTGATGTGAAGCCAGGAGCCAGGAACTTTTTCCTGGCCTCCCATGCGGGTGCAGGGGCCAAGGAATTGGGCCATCTTCTACTGCCTTCCCAGGCCATAGCAGAGAGCTGGATTGGAAGTGGGCAGCCAGGACTTGAACTGGTTCCCATATGGGATGCCAGCACTGCTGGCAGTGGCCTTATCCGCTGTGCCACAGCGCCAGCCTATGATGGCTGTCTTATATCTGACTGTGTTGGTGCCTGAGAAGCCTCTCCCCTCCAGAGTGGGTGCCAGGTCCTCAGTAAGTACTTGCTGAATGAATGCTTAAGGGAGAAGACACTGACTAGGAGATTGTCCCTGTTGTTCAACTGTGATCTTGAAATAATACATACTTTTTTAACGTCTATTTTCTGATTCAGCAAAAAGATTCTAATACAGGACATTTCAAGGATGAGAGAGAAAGGAGGTTGGAGTGGATTTTATTCCTGAAAGTGTGATCTTGGGCAAATCACACTTCCTTTCACTCTCCATTCATGAGCTTGGCTCTACTCAATCTTGGCGGTCCCTTTAAAGCTGTAAATCCCTGTTTCCAAGTATGTCCGCGTGTGGGGATAGATGCATTTAGACACTGTGAATGCTGTGTAAAATGTCACTTTCACATCAAGACTAGGAGGTGATTTAAATGCCTTATTTATTATGCCTTATTTGGGGGGATTGTTTTTAATTTCTTTTATCCTCCACAGTCAACGACAACACCAACAGCAGAGTGGTCCTCTGGTCCTTCTTTGAAGCCCTTGTCCTGGTTGCCATGACGCTGGGACAGATCTACTACCTGAAGAGGTTTTTTGAAGTCCGGAGGGTGGTTTAAAAAGCCTTTTCCTGAGGATCCCAAACTCATAACTCACTGTTTACCAAACACCTTGGTCATAATAATGTCATTAGTTTCTGTTCCTCTTTTCTGAACTGTACATTCACGGTTTGGTTTGTTTTCTTTGCGACGAGTAGATAGTGGGGGAGAAACACCTTCTTAAGAAAGTGACAGTGAAAATCTGACATCTGGCATAATTTCTTAGCGTGCTGCCTTCCTGATACAAGTCCTTTCAGAACTCAAACACTGTAAATGACACATAGGAGTAGTCTTCAGGAGATCTTTTGTTTTCATACTAAATTGCAGTTTGGTCAGGGTATCGGCACAGTGCCTGACAGATCTCTACTAAAATGACTGCATTTTTGGGCCCCCTCATCCTGTGGTTCACATCATTAAAAAGTCATTTTGTTGAGTCCATGTGAGGAGCAGCAATCTGAATGTTGCCATTGTCGGCCCTGCCTAGTGGCGGAGTTCTCTTGGAGAACTTGCTCGGGCTGGGTCATTTTGTTGTTTGTTTTTGCTCTGAAGGTAAGACTCCTCTGACACGCAGTTCCCCCTCAGTTTTTTATATCAAACTGTAGGCTTCAATCGCCTCCATATAAATTGGTGACAGAGCAGCTAATAACCATTGTCGGGCCTCTGCCCAACCTCATCAGAAGCTGCTCTGAAAGCCACTCTCCAGGTGTTCAGGAAATGCTAGAGCTCCCCGTGCTGCCACGTCCATGTCCACTCTTGGCAGGTACAAAGTATGCATTCACGTCACTGGAACAGTCTGGATTTCTGATGGCAGAGGCTTGGAGCCTGTTGGGTTTTGTTGCAGTGACATCCAGCCACTATTTTACTTTTCACCAGTGGTCTTTGGCCACTTAACCTAGGGCACTGGATGTCATGTCGGCTCTAGGGTTTTTTGTTTGTTTCTCCTGGGTTTTTCTTTTTTTGGCACATGTGAATTTTGTTTTATATAGAACGGAATGACTTTTCTCTTTGATCTCTGATGATGGGTTTGAAATTAAAGGAGCATCTGTTGTTGGTATGGGATGATCCAGGATTATGTTGTGACTGATGTATATTAGTTACTTGTACATTTTTTTTGGATCTTTGCAAGGGAAAAACTATAAGTAACAAGTTTTATATAATTAATTTAAATTTGTTACAGTTTCCATGTTGAGGACAAATACTTTTTCAACCTTGGATGACAATAACTTGCAACAGTTCATTGATAAGGTGAGGGTGTTTCACCTTAGGGTAACTGTTGCTTGCCAATTTTGTGTGTGTGTGTAAAAACACTTCAAAACTGAATTAAAAGATGTAAATTTGAAATTGGTTATATATCTAATATGCCCCAGGTTCAGTAAATAAACAATTCTTTTTAAAAACAGTCAGTATTCTGTGTTTTATGTATTAATGGTGACTAATTCACATTTGGTACGTACCAACATTCTGTGCTTTGTAAATTCATTTTTAACTGATGCCTGCAGCAGGTGGGACTGGTCCAGGCTGAAGCCAGGAGCTCCGCCCATGTGTCTGATGTGGTTGGCGGGGACTCGGGTGCCTAAGCCAGCACCTGCTCGCCCCAGGTGTTAGCAGAAGCTGGAGCGGAAGACAGATTGGATCCCAGGCGCGCCACAGTGCCTGCCCATGGCCTTCGTTTTCTGAGTAATCAGCCTGTTTTAAATGTATGCTCACCCGCTATAAGCTGAGGGCAGTGAGCAGGAACCCAGTTTTAGTTTCTGCACAGAATTCCCTGTGTGGTGTCTGTCTTTGATGATTAACTTCTCAAGTATTTTTTTTTTAAATTTTGGGGAAAAGTCTGAATTATTCGCACTCACTCTGCCACTGGCTTATGGATGTGGGAAACCAGTTTAAGAGGCTCAACGACTGGCCCAAGTCGGTGGGACGGAAACAGCTCGCACTAGCAACTTCCTCCAGGGGCCCGCGCTGTCCGCGCTCTAACGGTCGTCTGGGAGGGAGGGAGCAGGCTTGGAGCTGGCAAACGGCTCCGCCCCGGGCGGCCGCGCCGCTTCGGGCCTCGTCCCCCGCGGTGACCGCTCTGCGCCCCGCTGGGCGCCGGGCACTGGTGTCCGCCCTGGCGGGACGCGCCTCCCGCGCGGGCAAGTTCCCGAAGCCAGAGCGAGAAGCGCCTCCAGTCCGCCGGGCGCGCTCCCACACGCCACGGCAGCCGGGCCTGGGCCAGCGAGGCTGGGTCCCGCACGGCAGACGCCCGCCCTGTCCCTCAGGGCCCGCACCGATGGCGGGCGGCGCGGGGTGGCGGCGCGAGGACGCGCCCGCCCGGCCCTGGGTCGCGTCCCGGCACCGCTTTGCGTGTCCGCGAGCCGGGACGCGGCCGCGGGGCCGTGCTACCACCTGCCTCTGACGGGCGCCTGGCCGGCATTCCTCCCGCCGAAACTCCCGCTCACCTCACGAAACGGCGCCGGGAGCCGAGGCGGCTGCGCAGTGCGGTGCGCGTGCCCGCCTAAACCCCTCCGCCGCGGCCTCCGGAACCCTGTTGCCGAAGCACGGTTTCCGCCCGGCCGCTGCGCCGCCGGAAGCGGAAGTGCTCGCTGGCTGGGTCCGCAGATGTTACGGCGGCGGCGGCGGCGGCGGCGGGGCCTGGCGCCATGGAGCACGTGACGGAGGGCTCCTGGGAGTCGCTGCCGGTGCAGCTGCACCCGCGCGTGCTGGGCGCGCTGCAGGAGCTGGGGTTCCCGTACATGACGCCGGTGCAGGTGAGGTCCGTTAGGGAACGAAGTCGGGAGTAAGCCACTTCGGCCGCTGGCGGGTGTCCTGGAAGTGTGTGCAGGCGTGGGATGGGTCAGGTGCGGTGCTTGGGCCGCCCCAGGAGTTGTCATTTAGCTGAGGCCTGACAGCTGCCTGCGGGTGAGCCGGGGAGATGCGGATGCCCTGGGCTGGCTCGCATGAGCTCCGGGCTCGTGCGTGGTGTAAGACGTGCACGCCAAAGGCCGGATCGTGCAGGGTCTGTGGGGACATGGACTTGATTCTCAGCGCAGGGATGCCGTGGAAGAGCAGAAGGGGTGTGGTGTGCAGAGGACGGGCTTTCCGGTGAGCGAGGCAGCAGGCCGCTGGCGGTGAGATGGCGGTGGCTTGGAGATGGGTGGCAGAGTGCGATCCAGAAGTCAGGTTAGGGTAGCGTTAGGTTTGCGGAGGGACCGGGTGTGGGGGTTTATGAAAGAGGAATCTGGATGACCCGAGGTTTTGTTTTTAGTAGCTGGGTGGACGGTGTTAACCACGCGCTGATGCGGAAGGCTGAGAGGGATTCCGGGTATCAGATCGGAGTTGAGGTGTCGGGCAGATTCCACAAGAAAGGCGGGGTGGGAGCAGGTGGTGGGAGTGCCGTGCCTCGGGTGGACCCAGTGTCCGTGCCTCGGGTGGGCCCAGTGTCTCCATGTGTCTCCGTGTCTTGGGTGGACCCAGTGTCTCCGTGTGTCTCCGTGCCTCGGGTGGACCCAGTGTCTCCGTGTGTCTGTGGACCCAGTGTCTCTGTGTGTCTCTGTGCCTCGTGTGGACCCAGTGTCTCCGTGTGTCTCCGTGCCTTGGGTGGACCCAGTGTCTGCCTGCAGAGCTCACCCTGGAGCTGTTCCCACACACAGAGCCGTTGGCCACTTGACATACGCTTAGTCCAAACTGAGAGGTGCTCTGTCTGTCAGGACACTGAATTTTGAACACTTGCTATGAAACATCAATGGAAAATATCTTGTTAATTATTGAATACTGACTAAAAGCTAAAGTGATGATATTTTGGACATATTGGGTTAAATAAGGTATACTATTTTTTTTTTTTTTTTGATAGGCAGAGTGGATAGTGAGAGAGAGAGACAGAGAGAAAGGTCTTCCTTTTGCTGTTGGTTCACCCTCCAATGGCCAGCGCACTGTGCTGTTCTGAAGCCAGGAGCCAGGTGCTTTTCCTGGTCTCCCATGGGGTGCAGGGCCCAAGCACTTGGGCCATCCTCCACTGCACTCCCTGGCCACAGCAGAGAGCTGGCCTGGAAGAGGGGCAACCGGGACAGAATCCGGCGCCCCAACCGGGACTAGAACCCCGGGTGCCGGTGCCGCAGGCGGAAGATTAGCCTAGTGAGCCATGGTGCTGGCCATAAATAAGGTATACTATTGAAACTTCTTTCACCGTTTCTTCTTACTCTTCTCGTGACTCCTAGAGAACTTAAAGCCGTGTGTGTGGTTCACATTATATTCCTGTTGGACAGCACTGATCCAGAGCAGGGGCCTCGGTTTCGGCCTTGATGGTGTCTTGTCTGGAAAATTCTTTGTTGCGGGGCTGTGCCGAGCACTCTGGTGTTCGCGGCATTCCTCGAATCCGCCTGCCCGAAGCCCGCGGCAGGTCCCTGCTCCCTGGGCTTGGACAACCAAAAGTGTCTCCAGATGTTGCCAGGTTTTCCTTGGGGAGGAGCCGGGGAGCGGGGAGGGCAGAGATGTCGAGGCTGAGACCCACTTGTGTGGAGGCCGTGGGAACCTGTGACAGTGCTGTGCTGCATTTGTGCAGGCTCTGGGGACCCGACGTGGGGTCCTAGTGGGAGCAGCCTGGAGGCCAAGGCCTGGATCTGCTTCTGGTTTAGCTACTTTGGTTGTTGAAACCAGAGCCCCCGGCTGCTCGTACCGTGTGGAGCCCTCCACGTTAGTTAACATGAAAGGGTTTATTTGAGTCGTTGCACCTGGTTTCAGAGCTGGACGAGACCTTGAACCACGGGGTCTGCAACCCCTTCCTGATCTGAGGAGGAAAAGTAGGGGGCGGGGCTGGAACCCAGGACTCTTGGCACACTCTGCGTGCTCACACTGCTGGCATGCCTGCTGTGTCCCCTCCGCCCTGTCTGCTTCCTCTGAGTCCCCTTGTGGTGGGGTCCACTGTAGCCTTTTTTTTTTTTTTTTTTTTTTAAGATTTATATTTATTTGAAAGAGTTAGACAGAGACAGAGAGAGGAGAGAGATCATCTGTCTGCTGGTTCACTCCCCAAATGGCCGTAGTGGCCAGGACTGGGCTAGGTCAAAGCCCGGAGCCAGGAGCTTTCTCTGGGTCTCCCACATGGGTGCAGGGGCCCAAGCCCTTGGGCCGTCCTCCGGTGCGTTAGCAGGGAGCTGGATCCGACGTGGAGCAGCCGGGACTCAAGCTAGCGCCCATACGAAATGCCAGGTTAACCTGCTGCGCCGCAGTGCCAGCCCCTCCACCGCGACCCTTACTGTCCAGGGTGTAAGGGGCTGGGCCTCCCCACGCAGCCCGGGGTGTCCTTACTGCCCAGGTGTAAGGGGCTGGGCCTCCCACGCAGCCCGGGGTGTCCTTACTGCCCAGGTGTAAGGGGCTGGGCCTCCCACGCAGCCCGGGGTGTCCTTACTGCCCAGGTGTAAGGGGCTGGGCCTCCCACGCAGCCCGGGGTGTCCAGTTACTGCCCAGGGTGTAAGGGGCTGGGCCTCCCACGCAGCCCGGGGTGTCCTACTGCCCAGGTGTAAGGGGCTGGGCCTCCCACGCAGCCCGGGGTGTCCTACTGCCCAGGTGTAAGGGGCTGGGCCTCCCCACGCAGCCCGGGGTGTCCTTACTGCCCAGGTGTAAGGGGCTGGGCCTCCCCACGCAGCCCGGGGTGTCCTACTGCCCAGGGTGAAGGGGCTGGGCCTCCCACGCAGCCCGGGGTGTCCTACTGCCCAGGTGTAAGGGGCTGGGCCTCCCACGCAGCCTGGGGTGTCCAGTTACTGCCCAGGTGTAAGGGGCTGGGCCTCCCACGCAGCCCGGGGTGTCCTACTGCCCAGGTGTAAGGGGCTGGGCCTCCCACGCAGCCCGGGGTGTCCTTACTGCCCAGGTGTAAGGGGCTGGGCCTCCCACGCAGCCCGGGGGTCCTTTAACCAGCGCTTTGTTCTCTCTCTAGTCCGCCACCATCCCTCTGTTCATGAGGAACAAAGACGTGGCTGCGGAAGCGGTGAGTACCCGGCACGGAGGCGGCCTGCTCGCGTGGCGTCCTCAGCTGAGCGCGAGACAAACCACAGCTCCGCCTCCCTCCGCAGGTCACGGGCAGCGGCAAAACCCTCGCTTTTGTCATCCCCATCCTGGAAATTCTCCTGCGAAGGGAAGAGAAGCTAAAGAAGAGCGAGGTGAGCGTCAGGTGAGGGAGCCGCGGGCCGAGCGAGGGGCGGGTCTAGAACCCGGAGCGGCAGCGCCCAGCTGCGGCTCGGGACTGGCCGAGTGTGCGGGCTGCCGTGCGGATCAGTCACGCAGTCACGCCGCCCGCAGAGCTGGCTCGCCTCGGGCGCTTGGACGCCCCGTGGTGTGTGCAGGGCCGGGCTTTCAGGGTTTCGAGCCGAATTGGTGATGTTGCTGTGGGCCCCCAGTGTGGTGCCAGCATGCCCTCTAGCTTGTGACAGCGTGTGCTGTGCACAGGACACCTGTCAGGCAGCCTCGTTCAGGCACGGTTAGAGTGCTGCCGGGAGTGAGCTGGATGTGGACGCGCCGGAGACGTGTGAGCGTGTTAAGTGTGGAGTCTCGAAGGCTACGTGTTCATGGGTTGGTGGAGCCGGGCTGCGGTGCGTGGCTCACATCTGGCCCACACGGTGTTCTCGGGGAGCACCCGTGCCCTGATGTAAGGGCTGACCCGTGCTGTGACCCCGCTGCTGAGAAAGTACAGGAAGTGCTGTCCTCTCTGGAACTTCCCTCTGTGGGGTGGAGGGCGGGGGCCTGTGTGACGTTGCCGAGAGCCCTGTGCACTGACAGACCCTCCCCTCGCGTGGGCAGGTGGGCGCCATCGTCATCACCCCTACGCGCGAGCTGGCCATTCAGATCGACGAGGTGCTCTCGCATTTCACCAGGCACTTCCCGCAGCTCAGGTAAACCCCGCGCACGCACGCACACACGCACTCACGCACGCTCGCACGCTCGCATGCACGCTCGCCCTCCCCGGGAGCGTGGCTGCTGCTGTGCGCACGTGCTCAGAGACCCGCTTACTGTTCAGCCAGATTCTTTGGATCGGAGGCCGGAATCCTGGAGAAGATGTCGAGAGGTTTAAGAAGCAAGGGTAAGCTCACTTCCGTCTGTCCGTTCTTTGCTTGCCCATGGCACTGAACCCAAGGGGAAGCGGTGTGTGTTGTGGGCCTGACTGAGCGCCTGTCCAGCAGCCTCTTCCGCAGAAGAGGTGTGTTCTCCAGGCCGGCTCGCTGACTGCTCCCGTGAGGCCCTGACGAACGCGGCTCGGGAGAACGGTGGAGATGATGTGGGCTTGGGGCTGTGGGGAGCTGGCCAGGAGGTGCCCCTCACTCACGTCCAGCTCAAAGGACCAGCCCAGGATTGCCAGGTTTTGAATTTTTAACATGGAAGATAAAATTCCACATTTGTACTTTTCTTTCCTTTTTAAAAAGATTTATTTATATGCAAGGCAGAGTAACAGAGAGAGAGGGAGAGCCAGATCTTTTATCTGCTGGCTCACTCTCTAACTGCCCACAGCAGCCAGGGCCGGGCCAGGCTGAAGCCAGGAGCCAGGAGCCCCATCCTGGTTTCCGACAAGGGTGGTTGGGCCCAAGCACTTGGGCAGTCTTGTGCTGCCTTCCCAGGCGTGTAAGCCGGATCGGAAGCAGAGCAGCTGGGACCTGAGCCCGCACTCTGCGAAGGGATCCTGGATGTATCCCACATGGAGGCTTGGCGCCTGCGCCACAGCGCCTGCTTTCCCGCTCGTGGCCTCCTTCTGTTCCTGGGCCTTAGGGGACTTGGGGAAAGTGGCCCTTCCTGAAACCCGGTACTCACGGAACTCCCATGATGCAGAGGTGCTAAGGGCGACCCTCTTCCCCTAGCGGGAACATCGTCGTGGCAACGCCGGGCCGCCTGGAGGACATGTTCCGGAGGAAGGCTGAGGGCCTGGACCTGGCCAGCTGTGTGAAAGCCCTGGACGTCCTGGTGCTGGACGAGGCCGACCGACTTCTGGACATGGGCTTTGAGGCCAGGTGCGCCTCCGGGGGCTTTGGGGCGGGCGCAGGTGCCGTAGGAAGGAGGGTGGATGGATTCCTGTGGCCTCGGGGTCGCGCGTTTATCACCCGTGTGTGCTGGAAATCGTCCGCGAGCTCGACCTTCGGAACTCTGCCGCCCAGTTTGATTCGTTTCTGATCTTCCCTCGTGGTCTTTAAGTCTCTTTATTTTTATTTTTTGGTGTTTTTTTAGTGAACAGCTTCATTGGGATGTAATTCATATACCATCTCATTCGTTCATTTAAGCCTACAGTACAGTGATTTTTCATCTCAAAAGGTTTATTTATTTTTATTTATTTATTTATTTTATTTTTGACAGGCAGAGTGGACAGTGAGAGAGAGAGACAGAGAGAAAGGTCTTCCTTTGCCGTTGGTTCACCTTCCAATGGCCGCCGCGGCCAGCGCACTGCGCCGATCCAAAGCCAGGAGCCAGGTGCTTCTCCTGGTCTCCCATGGGGTGCAGGGCCCAAGCACCTGGGCCATCCTCCACTGCACTCCCGGGCCACAGCAGAGAGCTGGCCTGGAAGAGGGGCAACCGGGACAGAATCCGGCGCCCCGACCGGGACTAGAACCCGGTGTGCCGGCGCCACAAGGCGGAGGATTAGCCTAGTGAGCCGCGGCGCTGGCCTTCAGAAGGTTTAATTTCAGAGTCTTTTATGATCATTACACAGCCGTAACTATGTTCTTACGTTGGATAATTGAAAGTGTAAAGAAGCACGAATGACCATAATCCTTCTTAAGTCACACGCGCTGTAGGTACTGGGCGGCTCCCCGCAGTCTTGTTAAGCCCCGTGTGGCACAGCGGCCCTGTGTGTTGACGTGCTGGCGAGCGAGGCTGAGTGAGCCCTTTTGCAGCATAAACACCATCCTGGAGTTCCTGCCGAAGCAGAGGAGGACGGGTCTCTTTTCCGCCACGCAGACGCAGGAGGTGGAGAACCTGGTGAGGGCCGGCCTGCGCAACCCCGTCCGCATCTCGGTGAAGGAGAAGGGCGTGGCGGCCAGCAGCACGCAGAAGACGCCGTCCCGCCTGGAGAACTCCTACATGGTGAGCATGTGCAGCTCCGCCGGCCCGCCGCTCAGGGCTGTGGTCGCTGTCCCGGGATTTGCCTGCTGTTTCCCAGGATAGCAAATCAGAGACCTTGTGGCACCTTTCACATGCATTTGGGGACAGAATGAGGACAGATGGTCTGGGTGGCCCTCCTTGTGGCCTGAGTGACTAAGTCCACTGGGCATAGGGTTTGTGTTTTTATTTTAAAGATTTATTTTTATTTATTTATTTGCAAGAGTTACACAGAGAGAGAAGGAGAGGCACAGAGAGAGAGAGAGATCCTCCATCTGCTGGTTCACTCCCCAAGTGGCTGCAATGGCCAGAGCTGCACCCATCTGAGACCAGGAGCCAGGAGCTTCTTCCAGGTCTCCCAGGCGGGTGCAGGGGCCCAGGGACTTGGGCCCTCTTCCACTGCTTTCCCAGGCCATAGCAGAGAGCTGGATCGGAAGTGGAGCAGCCAGGACTTGAATTGGTGCCCGTATGGGATGCTGGCACTGCAGACAGTGGCTTTACCCACTACACCACAGCGCCAGTCCCAGCATAGTGTGTTTTTTAAAGAAAGGTATTTATTTATGAATTGGAGAGACAGAGGGTGCCCCCAGCTGGTGGTTCACTCCCCTGATGCCTACAGTGGCTGGGTCTGGGCTGAGGCCAAAGCAGGGAGCTGGGAACACATTCCGTGTCTTCCACATGGGTATCAGGAATGCAACCTGCTGCCTCGCAGGGTTGTCTTAGCAGGAAGCTGGAGTCAGGACTGGAGCTGGGCATTGAACTTGGGCATTCTGATGTGGGATGCAGGTTTGCAAACACCTGGCCCTGCTTCTGTGTGTGTGTGTGTGTGTGTGTGTGTGTTTTAAAGATTGATTTATTTGAAAGACTGCAAGGAGGGCGAGGCAGAGGTAGAGAGAGAGATTTTCCATCTGCTGATTCCCTTCCCAAATGGCTGTAACAGCCAGGGCTGGGCCAGGCTGAAGCCAGGAGCCAGGAGTTTCTTCCGAGCCTCCCACATGGATGCAGGGACCCAAGCACTTGGGCCATCTGCTGCTGCTTTCCTGGGTGCATTAGCAGGGAGCTGGATTGGGAGTGAAGCAGCCTGGACTTGAACCAGTGCCCACGTGGGTTGCTGACGGTGGCGGCCTTACTGTGCCACAGTGCTGGCCCCTGTTTATGTGTTTTAAGCACATTGTCCACTGCCCGTCCATGCCTGGGTGGGTGCAGGCACAGTTGCACACGGTGGTCTGGGCCACACAAGAGCCTGTGTCAGCAGGGCGGCTAGATGTGAAGGAGAGCGGAGTCAGAAGCCGAGTCTGAAGGAGACTGTCAGGCGGGGGCGTTCCACCTGCGCCCTCGTGTCCTGCGTGGTTTTTTTTTTTTTTTTTTTTTTTTTTTTGACAGGTAGAGTGGACAGTGAGAGAGAGACAGACAGAAAGGTCTTCCTTTGCCGTTGGTTCACCCCCAGAATGGCCGCCGAGGCCAGTGTGCTGGGGCCGGCGCACTGCGCTGATCCGAAGGCAGGAGCCAGGTGCTTCTCCTGGTCTCCCATGCGGGTGCAGGGCGCAAGCACTTGGGCCATCCTCCACTGCACTCCCAGGCCACAGCAGAGAGCTGGACAGGAAGAGGGGCAACCGGGACAGAATCCGGTGCCCCGACCGGGACTAGAACCTGTTGTGCTGGCGCCGCTAGGCGGAGGATTAGCCTAGTGAGCCGTGGCGCCGGCCCGTGTCCTGCGTGTTTGACCGTGTCTGGAGGACCTCGCTGCGGTGTTCGGGAGTTTGTCCCAAGCATTGGGCGGGCCTCGGGGGGTAGGCTGTTCAGTGACCGGGCCACCTCATCCCTTTCCCCCTTCGATGGATGGGCCATGGGGCATCTGAGGGCGGGGCAGTGGGGAGGCAGCACCATCTAGGAGTTCAGAGCGTCCCAGGCCAGGGGCACTGCTCACAGGGCCCAGCAGAACATTCCGGGCACGGGGCTTTTCTTTAGGGCCAGAGGGGGGCTCCGCAAGCCCTGAGCATGGCTGCTGCTCGTGGAGAGGGGAGCCCAGTCTCCCCTGGCTGCCGTGGACGCGGGCGTGGGCGCGGCTGCTGTCCCGTCCCTGGCACGGCCAGGCAGATTGAAGATAGAGTGAGCCTTCGAGTTTGTGCCTCAGAAGCCGCCCCTCGTGCACATGCCTGCGTGTTGCTGAGTGTTCTTCAGCCTCTTCGGAGCAGGAGCTGGGGGTGGGGGCCAGGGCAAGCCTGCCTGGGGGGCACAGCCTGCCTGGGGGGGGCACAGCCTGTCTGGGGGGGACACAGCCTGCCTGGGGGGGCACAGCCTGCCTGGGGGGGACACAGCCTGCCTGGGGGGGCACAGCCTGCCTGGGGCGGGACACAGCCTGCCTGGGGGGCACAGCCTGCCTGGGGGACACAGCCTGCCTGGGGGACACAGCCTGCCTGCCTGGGGGGGCACAGCCTGCCTGGGGGACACAGCCTGCCTGCCTGGGGGGGCACAGCCTGCCTGGGGCGGGACACAGCCTGCCTGGGGGACACAGCCTGCCTGCCTGGGGGGGCACAGCCTGCCTGGGGGACACAGCCTGCCTGCCTGGGGGGGCACAGCCTGCCTGGGGGGCACAGCCTGCCTTTGGCCCTTAATGAACGGGGTGAACTTGCAGGCCCCACTGGAGAGCATCGGTGCACACCCACGGAAGGTGTTTGGGGCGGTTCGTAGTTCCCAGGCGGTGCCGATGCTGCTGCTGCACACTGTTGTGTGGTCGCAGTCCTGCTCTGCCCGTTTGCATTCACCCACGTGAACGTGTAGACACATGAGTTCATGGAAAGGAATTTGAGACTGGGAGTGGTGGCAAAAATCAGGGGGATGCACTCAGGTGACTCGAATTGGGGCTGGAATGGAGCACCTGGTGCATTGAGAGAGACTGTGGAGACCATCCCTGAGACGCCCCGAGACCCCCCGAGACCCCCTGTACCTGTGCAGGAGAGACTGGAGAGCCCTGCAGGACTCTCCATGTAGCTGTGCTCACCCCTGCGGCCTGGTGCCTGCGCGTGTGCCGGGGCAGTGTGCTCACCCCTGCGGCCTGGTGCCTGCGCGTGTGCCGGGGCAGTGTGCTCACCCCTGCAGCCTGGTGCCTGCGCGTGTGCCGGGGCAGTGTGCTCACCCCTCCGGCCTGGTGCCTGGCGTGTGCCGGGGCAGTGTGTTCACCCCTCCGGCCTGGTGCCTGCGCGTGTGCCGGGGCAGTGTGCTCACCCCTCCGGCCTGGTGCCTGCGCGTGTGCCGGGGCAGTGTGCTCACCCCTCCGGCCTGGTGCCTGTGTGTGTGCCGGGGCAGTGGGCTCACCCCTCCGGCCTGGTGCCTGTGTGTGTGCCGGGGCAGTGTGCTCACCCCTGTGGCCTGGTGCCTGTGTGTGTGCTGGGGCAGTGTGCTCACCCCTCCGGCCTGGTGCCTGCGTGTGTGCCGGGGCAGTGTGCTCACCCCTGTGGCCTGGTGCCTGCGTGTGTGCCGGGGCAGTGTGCTCACCCCTGTGGCCTGGTGCCTGTGTGTGTGCTGGGGCAGTGTGCTCACCCCTGTGGCCTGGTGCCTGCGTGTGTGCCGGGGCAGTGTGCTCACCCCTGTGGCCTGGTGCCTGTGTGTGTGCCAGGGCAGTGTGTTCACCCCTCCGGCCTGGTGCCTGCGTGTGTGCTGGGGCAGTGGATGACATCATTGCGTAGTTACGTCACTGTGTGACTGAGATGAGCATCGTGGCAGCGCCCTGTGGGCTCCATGCTGGGTGCCCTGACGCTCCTGAGCCCAGTCTGTCCGTTCACAGAGGACTCAGATCCCTGAGATTCATGGCTGAGGCTGAAAATATCTGAGGAGTCACCGTTGCCAGTGTTTTCTCTCACTGGTTTTCCTTCTCTGCAGGTGTGTAAGGCGGATGAGAAATTTAATCAGCTGGTGCATTTTCTTCGCAATCATAAGCAGGAAAAACATCTCGTCTTCTTCAGGTGACACTCTAGGCCCTGGGCAGGGGGGTGGGGGTTCAGGCCCCTCTCCCCCAGCTAAAGTGCAGGTGCACTGGCCCTCGGGTTTGGGATCCGTCAGGACAGGGCTGTGGGGGGGCCTTCGGCTGCATGTAACTGAGAGCCCAGCTTCCTGGCTCCAATGGGAGGGGTCGCCTTTCTCCTGCAGAAAGCAGTCCAGAAGTAGCCATGTCCGACGCTGGCTTAAGGCCTCTGCACGGTCAGGGCTAATGTTCCTGGGACCTCCTTGGTCTTCGCTCCCCTGTGTCACCCTCTGTCACATGCTGGTGCAGGTGGAAAGGCCGGGAGGGGCAGTGGTGGCCAAGCTGAAGGCTGTCTCGGGCAGCCTCCCGTGGAGACGGGAGCAGGGCACGCTTCAGTAGAGGGCAGCTGGCCAACAGCCCCGGAAGACGGGGGCAGTGAGCCCTCGAGAGCTTCGCGGGCTCAGTGGAAGGGCGCAGTCCCGGGGGATGACCCCTCTCAGCCCCTTTTGTCCTTGAATGGCAGTCGGAAGGCTGACATCTCTTGGGGTGGTGTTGTGGCACAGTGGGTTAGGCTGCCATTTGGGACACCCGTAGCCCACACTGGAGTGCTGGTTTGAGTGCTGGCTGCTTGTTTCTGATCCGGCTTCCTGCCGCTGCATCCCGACAGGCAGCAGATGACGGCTGAAGTGTTGAGGCCCTGCCACTCACATCGGAGACTCAGGTGGAGCTCTGGGCTCCTGGCTTTGGCCTGGCCAGCCCTGACATTTGCAGACATTTGGGGAGTGAGCCAGCACAGGGGAGATACATCTCTCTGTCTTTCAAGGAGATGAAAGAATATAAATTAAGACGATCTGGGCGAGAGGCTGTGGTTGGCCATCTGTGGGCCGTGTGCTGAGCCCCAGGCAGCTGGGGTGCTCTGAGATCTCGGGCCCTCGTGCCGGGGAGATTCCCTCGCTGGACCAGCTTTTGGCAGTGGGAGTACAGCCTTGTGGCTTTAACACCTGTTTAATGGATTCTGCCAATAGATTGGCCTTTCGTTGGCGGAGAGGGTCTCGGATCTGGAGCTGAGCCGCGGCTGTTACTTGGAGCCGTTCCCTCCCTGTTCTCCCAGAGAGGATCAGGACTCAGTCGGCCGTCCGCGTCTGTGCTCACGGCCGCCTGCCCCAGCTTAGGACGACCAGCGTGGCCCGCGCCGCTCAGCCTGTGTCCCCTCTCGCAGCACCTGCGCCTGCGTCGAGTACTACGGGAAGGCCCTGGAGGCCCTGGTGAGGGGCGTGCAGATCCTGTGCATTCACGGCAAGATGAAGCACAAGCGCAATAAGATCTTCATGGAGTTCCGCAGCCTGCCGAGGTGCGCCGGCCGCACGGGGGGAGGGTCGGCTTCCGCGCGCCGCCCCGCTCGCTCCCAGCCCCTCTGCCCCGGCCGCCGCCCCGCTCGCTCCCAGCCCCTCTGCCCCGGCCGCCGCCCCGCTCGCTCCCAGCCCCTCTGCCCCGGCCGCTGCCCCTGCCCCTGCCCCTGCACGCGTTGTTTTCTCACCTGGACCTTCTCCGCGTTCCCGGTTTCCACATCTCCACAGCCGCTCCGCCCTTCTCTGGCCTCAGCCCCACCAGAATCTGGGGTCCACAGAGACTGAAACCGGGTGTTTTGCTCACACGCCTGGCCCTGGGGAGGACAGAGGGGCAGGGGGAGCAGCCGGGAACCCGCGGTCCCGAGTCTCACTGGTCTCCGTGTGTGGACATACTTTTCTGCCGTCTCCTCCCTGGGCAGCACAGGGCAGAGGGGCACCTTCCGTGCTGCCCCTGTCCTTGTTTTCTGAGGCAAAGAATGAGACCACCCATTTAGTTTTTCACATGGAAATACACATTTAGAAACCCTTTCTCTGCCCCTCCTCACAGTTTTCATTGGGAATTTGTAAAGGATTGGGGATTCTTAGGGGAAAAAAACATCAAATTATCATCCATGAGCATCCGCTTGTGAACAGCTCCAGAGCCGCGTGTGGGTGTGGGTGAGGTCGGTGCAGACTGGTGAGCGAGACGCGGCCTGCTCGCTCACCGTGCCGTGTGCCTGCCGTGTTCTCTTCCAGTGGGATCCTGGTGTGCACGGACGTGATGGCCCGCGGAATAGACATTCCCGAAGTGAACTGGGTTTTGCAGTACGACCCGCCCAGCAGTGCGAGGTACAGTGTGGTGGGATGCTGCCCTCTGTCCTGGAATTGAGCCTCATGGAACAAGAATCCTGAGTGTGAGAAATGTACTCCGAGGTTCACCAGAACAGTGTTTATTTATTTTTATTATCTTTTATTTACTTGAAAGGCAGAGTTGGAGAGAGAGGAGAGCCAGAGACAAATTGGCCATCTGCTGGTTCACTCCCCAGATGGCCATAAAAGCCAGGGCTGGGCCATGCCAAAGCCAGGAGCTTCTTCCAGGGTTCCCACGCAGGTGCAGGGGCCCAAGGACTTGGGCCATCCTTTGCTGCTTTCCCAGGCACATTAGGAGGGAGCTGGATTGGGAGTGAAGCAGCCGGGACTTGAACTTGCGCCCATACGGGATGCCAGCCCTGCAGGTGGAGGTTTAACCTGTGACATCACAGCACTGGCCCCTACAGAACCGTCTCTCGCCTCACAGAGACACAGCCTGTGGCATGTCATTAGTGACACATTGCAGCAGTTACAGAAATGTTTAAATGAAAAAATTTCCGCCCATGAAAATATATTTTCCCCACAGAAACAAAATCCACAACACATGCTCCCAAACACGGGAAGTGGCTACTTCAGAGATTAGACTTTGTTTATTCTTTGTATTTTACATTGTTCCCAGATTTCTCACTGGGACCATGTCCTGCCTGTATGGCCCAAGAAAGACAGGAAAGTAGTTGGAGCAGAGGTGAGGTGTCTCTGGGAGTGTGTGCAAGGCCCCCTAGTGGCAGCCCTCCATCTCCCACCCTGGTCAGCAGCCGTGTCAGCCCTGAGCTGTGGGGTTGGAGCTGCATGCTGTCGCCCCACACTGCTGCCACCCCGCGCTCACCGTCACCCCGCGCTCCTGCCCCTCCCGCAGTGCGTTCGTGCATCGCTGTGGTCGCACCGCACGCATCGGCCACGGCGGCAGCGCTCTGGTGTTCCTCCTGCCCATGGAAGAGGCCTATGTCAATTTCCTAGCAATTAACCAAAAAGTAAGTTTTCATTCATTTTATTTATCTGAAAGGTAGACATGGACCTCCCTTCTGCTGGTTCTCTTCACGCCAGGCTGAAACCAGGAGTTGGGGGTTCAGCCCAAGTGATGCGGACCAGACCACTTGGGCGGTCGCATGCCACTTCCCAGGGGGCACCGGGACGCTGGAGTGAGGCAGAGCTCGGATGCCAACCCTGGCCTGCAGTCGGGGATAAGGGTGTCCAAGCTGCATCAAATGCCCAACCCAGCTGTCTGTTTAGGATGTCAGGGAGAGGCTGCAGACTCATGCGGGCTGGGCTGGTCCTGCCAGGGACCCCGGCTGGCTTCATGTCTGTGGAGGTGCCGGCCTTCTTGGGGCCCGGGCCAGGGTCCCAACTTAGGACTGCCGACCTAGGGTTACCATCCTTTGCTACCACGTCAGAATTATCACATGGACTCTGTTTCAATAATCTTTAAGAACAGTTTTTGAACCAAGTGATATACTTGGGTGGGATCGGCTTTAGGCCTGTGAGTGGGGAGCCCCCGGGCTGGCTGAGGTGATGCTGGCGTGGGAAGCTGAGCCCGTGGTCTCTGTGCAGTGTCCCCTGCAGGAGATGAAACTCCAGAGGAACCCAGCGGACCTGCTGCCCAAGCTCAGGTCCATGGCCCTGGCCGACAGAGCTGTGTTTGAAAAGGGCATGAGAGCCTTTGTGTCCTACATCCAGGCCTACGCGAAACACGAGTGCAACCTCATCTTCAGGTTAAAGGGTGAGCTGGGCCTGGCCGTGCCGCGTCGTCGGAGCTGTGTGACAGTCTTGGGGTCAAGCCGCGCTCTCGCAGCGCTGTTAGGCGCCTGTCAGGGTCACTGCCTCCAGGCGTTTCAAAGGGCGACTTCCTGGGCTTTGAGCAGACGCCGTCCACCAGTGCCCAGCTGCCGAGTCTTCCTTCCACCCTGTACACGTGCAGCTGTCCTTGTGTTCAGAGAGTGACTCCACTAGGTCCTGTGGTTAGGAGCGGTACTGTCGGGAACCTGCCCTGCGTGGGTGGGCTAATGCTGCTCTTTGTTCAATCAGATCTCGATTTTGCCAGCCTTGCTCGCGGCTTTGCCCTGCTGAGGATGCCCAAGATGCCGGAACTGAGAGGGAAGCACTTCCCAGACTTCGTGCCTGTGGACGTTGACACGGACACGATCCCATTTAAAGATAAAACGAGAGAGAAGCAGAGGCAGAAACGACTGGAACAACAAAGGACAGAGAAAAGCGACAATGAAGGGAGAAGAAAATTCATAAAAAATAAAGCTTGGTCCAAGCAGAAGGCCAAAAGGGAGAAGAAGAAAAAAATGAGTGAAAAAAGGAAAAGGCAAGAGGTACAGTTGGCCACTTTATCCCTTGTTTAAGTTTCCATAGCTTAGCATTCCGAACAGATTGTATGGTGTGATGGTGACAAACTGCTGGTTTCACGTGGGTATGGCTGGAGAAATTCAGGGGTTTGTGGCTTCTCCTGCATTTAGGGCTCCGATATCGAAGAGGAGGACATGGAGGAGCTCCTTAATGACACACGGCTCTTGAAGAAGTTAAAGAAGGGCAAGATCACCGAGGAGGAATTCGAGAAGGGGGTGTTGACAAGCGGGAAAAGGCCGAGCGCGGCGGCGGACGTCGGGGGCTCTGACGTGGAAGACGCCTGCTGATGCCCAGTCCCTGGTGAGCATAAGACCAGGGCCGGCTGGCGAGCAGGGCTGAGGGCCTGCCTCAGTCAGACACGGGGGGACTGCACGCTTGTCTGGGTTTTACTGAAATCCCAGCAGCCCTGGAGGCGGGTGTCACAGAAGGAAGTTTGACAGGGAGTGAACACAGGCGTCAGCGCTGGCCTTGGTCGCTGTCTGTCCCTGGATTTCACACTGCAGTCTGCTTTATGCAGCTCCTTAGCACGGTCAGGCGCCCGACCGCCCTGGGCCCCTGCGCCTACGCGTACTGCCCTTGGAGCCCTGCGCCTACGTGACCGCCCTGGGCCCCTGCGCCTACGCGTACTGCCCTTGGAGCCCTGCCTGCAGCTCCTCATAGCGGGCGAGTGTGCTGGGCTTTTGCTGTTTTAAGAATCACCCCCAGGCAAGTATCAGAAAAGCGGAGGAATCGGGTCCTATTCTGGGGAGGGCGTTTTGAATTTCACGCCTCCTGTTGAATAAACCATGCCTTTCTGATTGGCGTTTCTGTCGTTGTGGAGCGCCAGGCAGAGCTCCTATGCCAATTCGCTGCCCTAAAGCCTGCAACAGCTCGGGCTGGGCCAGGCCAAAGCCAGCAGCCCCAGAACACAATCCAGGTCCCCGAGGGTGGCAGGAACCCCGTCATTTGAACTGTCATCAGTGACTCCCCGTGTCTGCATCAGCAGGAAGCTGGAGCTGGAACCCAGGAACTGAGGTGGGGCACGCGAGTGTATTAACCACCAGGCCAGCGCCCGGCCTGGCTGTGGGCGTGCTGCCGTGTCTGACCAGAAGGGCCGGCCTGCCTTACTGATGCACACATCAACATCGTGATCCTAGTTTATTTGAAAAGATGCCGAACCTGTTCCCAGGCAGGATGTTTAGGACCCAGACACATGTAAAGGAAGTCACCATCTCACAGAGGCAGAATGTGAGGTTGCAGTGTCGGGGAAGGTGTCTCCGTGTGTGCCAGGCTGTGCGGGCTACGAGCGCCCGTGCTGTTTCTCCCTCCCCCTCAGTGGTCTCCCGTGGGGCGGGAGCCAGTGCAGGGATGCGGCACTCGGCCCTGTTCACCGCCTGAGCCAGAGGCACACTCGGCTCGTGTTCTTCACCTTCCTGCAAGGCGCCGTGTGACAGGCGTCCCGGTCACGCCGTGGAGGCCTGCGCTGCTTTCGGCAAACTGTTTGTTGAGCTGCTGAAAACCTAGGATGAGCTTCTGGAGACCACAAGCACAGTCTGGGTTGAGGGCCGTGAATGCATTGCGAGGCGAGTAAAAAAGACCCCAAGATTTCAGACTTGAAGTTTCCAGTGGTCCGTCAATGTTCATTAAAACAGTGCAGTTCTGGCTGGCTCGCCGGGGGCGTCGGCAGACAGGGGCCTGCGTTACAGATACAGCTTGATGAGCTCATCGCTGACCGCGGAGGGCGTCAGCACACCCAGGTCCGTGAACAGCAGGGTGATCAAGGACGGGGCGGTGTAGTCGACCCATGGGTGCTCCTCTTTGAGGTCCTGCCCGGTCTCTACGGACTTGAGCAGAGTGTCTGCCTTGTACTGCGGGGATAAGAGCACGCGTTAGTGGGAGGCCTTGCGCCAGCTCGGGCGTGCTGCTACCTCAGACAGCTCTGGCAGCGTGTGGCCAGGAGGGGGCCAGTGCTTGCCACGTGCCAGGCCCTGTGGACAGCCGGAGTCCCCAGCTCCTGTCAGATGACAGACAGGAAGCAAGCCAAGTGACAGTGAAAGCACTTGCCCCTGGTCACAGGTTTGCGGGGGTGGGGGGGGAGCTGAGTGGATTCCAAAGCTGGGACCCCGGCTGCCAGCCTCCTGGCTCCTCTCCTCACACTCCACTGGCTATGTGGGCAGGGGGCTGCAGACTGAAATTCTGGGGACAAACATGGAGTGCAAGTTTTAGGACCCCCGACTGATGCTGGAGAGAACGGCAGTGGCAGGTGAATGTCTAACCGGAACGCTGGTGGCACTAGTTCTTCCAAGGGTTAGGCCGAGTCTCCCATGCCCCCTCTTGCCTTAAACTTATCCGGCACGTCCTGCTGGTTGAGCGGGAAGAGCCGCACAAACTTGAAGCTTTCTGCGACCACGTAAAAGGGCTTGTTCTGTGCCTTGGCGCACACAGCCATCTGGTTGGTTCCAATCTGGGAAGACAGGGCGAAGGGGAGCTCCTAGAGCAACTCTGACGTGGAACCCGCAGCAAGGGCACAGGGCTTGGAACCAGAGGGCCTTTCACAGAGGTCCCAGAGTCAGAGGTCCCTCCGCACCCGAGAAGACGCCCAGCATCACTCGACCTGAGGGCCCTGAGGGAAATGGACCTCCGCGCGTCAATGAGACACCAGCCAGGGCTTTGGCTCGGATCCACCATGTTCACAGGGGCAGGACGCAGAAACAGCCCAAACAGCCCAAGCTCTGGGATGCACACACAGCGCGCCCCCCACTTCAGTGCCACACATCACGTGGTACTGCGTAGACATGCAGGCTGCTTACGGATCAGTTAAAAAGGGAACAGTGAGGGCCAGACACGTGCCCCGTGCCTACACCTCGGCAACACCGTGCCCAGCCACAGCAGCCGTGCTCACAGGTAGCAGAAAGCAGAGTGGAGGCGACCAGGGCCTTCAGGGAGGCTGAAAGGCTGGTAGGTGTTTAATCGCGACGGACTGCGTGAGGAAAGAATGGAAAGTTCTGGAAACAGACAAGGACAGTCAGCGAGGCTGTGAATGTACTCAGAGCTGCTGAGCCGCACTTATTATGTGGCAGATCTGTTCATGTATCGACCACAAATGAGAATAAACTGCAGACCGACGTTTCCCAGATAAGCAATGCAGAGAAGATGAATTATGCTGAGGTCAGCGCCCCATTAAAATAACAAAACTGCCAACCCCAACTCTAATTAAGACTCGTTTCGTGTAAATACAAATTATGCTGTGTAAATATAAATTACCCCATCTTAATTTATGCACATCAATCTCCAAGGAAAATTAGAACAAAATTTGATTGAGCGGTGCAGTGGCTTATGGGATCTCACAGGGCGGCCCTGGCGTGGAGAGGCACACAGCACTGTCAGCGCCCAGGTCAGCGGGGAGAGGGGCGGCCCCTACCTTGTTAATGATGCCTCCGTTTTCTACAACTCCTTCAGCACCAACTATGACGAGGTCCACTTTCTCCATGATATAGCTAAAGGAACGGGAACAGCAGTGCTGTTGACGCTGGGCCCTCTGGGAAGATCCGTATTCCCTTTCAGTACGGAAGGCGCCAGCCACGATGACCTTTTATCAAAAGAGCACTCGAGCCCGGCACTGTAGCAGAGGCACGCGGCGACCTCAGCCAGGCGCGTGCGTGGCTCAGAGGGGTTTGGCTGCCTCCAGGTATACTGAGAGTGTTCCTGACTTCCTTCACCGCCCACCTTGGGCGCTTGCCTCCCACGAACCATCACTGCTGTTCTAACACCCACAATCCAAGGGACGCGTGACGCTGGTCTCGGGAGAGAAGCTGCTTGGTGAGCTGAGTGCCCAGCACGCTGCTGCCCCTTCCCCCCAGGGGAGCCCAGCCTGCACGGAGGCTGCCCCAGCACCCAGGACATGACAGCCCAGCCTGCCCACGGCTGGCCCCGGGAGCAGCTGAGCCTTGGCTGGAGAGCCCCGATGACCTTGACCGCTGACCCACCCGGCCTTTGGACCTGGCTCTTTGAGTGCACTGACCCCCCTGCCCGTGGCACACGGCTCAGCAGGTGACACCCCACAGCCCATCTTCCACCCACACTGTCCAGACCTTGTAATGCCTTGCTTGTTAGGGCAGCTCTTAATTAAGAGGCGGGACGCTGCCCAGGGCGGTTTTATGACTGCCTCAAACCTTCACCCTGGGGGGGGCAGGGGCTGGTGGTGCTTACCCGACAGCAGCGTCCAGCACCACGGTGACGGGGACGTTGAGGTGGCAGAGGGCTTTGGCCATTTTCTTACTGAAGATGACATTTTGAGAACGTTAGATAAAGTGACGTCCCTGAGTCACTGAAGCTGGGCACTGACAAGCCGTGTCGGTGGAAACTCAGTTATATGGACTGTGGTGCGGATTCCAAGGCTTGCACTTGGGCTCCTTTAGGAAAGAACTGAAAGCAGTCGGACGGAAGAGGGAGGAGGGGGAGAGTCTCCCATCCTAGAGGCCTGCAGCAGCTGGGCTGGGGCAGGCAAAGCTGGGAGCCGGGAATGCCATCGGTCTCCCACGAGGTTGGCAGGGGCCCAAGTGTTTGGGCCATCTCCTGCTGCCTCCCAGCTGCACTGGCAGGGAGCTGGACTGGAGGCAGGGCCGACACAGCACAGGAGTGGCTTTCTCACGTGGCAGCTTAGCCTGCTGCGCCACGACACCCAGCCTGAGAGCTGGGGTCAATGGGGTTCTCTAGGAAGCAGTATGTCAGGAGAACTACACTCTCAGGGACTCTGGGTAAGACAAGGAAACTAAAAGAAAAAAAGACATGTTTTGCTTTATCTTCCATATAGAGATGGAGATGTCAATTACCTATTCCTTGATAAGCACTTTTTAAAAATTTTTATTTATTTGAAAGAGTTACAGAGAGGTAGAGACATAGAGGTTTTCCATCCACTGGTTCACTCCCCAAATGGCCACAACGCCTGGGGCTGACCCAATCCAAAGCTAGGAAACCCACTGGGGTGCAGGGGCCCGAGGACTTGGGCCATCCTCTGCTACTGTCCCAGGCACATTAGCAGGGAGCTGGATTGGAAGTGGAGCAGCCAGATCTTGAACCAGTGCCATTCGAGATGCCAGCACTCCAGGCTGGGACTTTAACCAGCTATGCCATAGCGCCGACCATGATAAAAATTTTCCAATGAAACAATCTCTCGGGTCAAGCATCTTGGCCCAGTGGGTTAAGTTGCCACCTAGTGTGCTGTTATGCCATGTGAGAGCCAATTCAAGCCTCAGCTGCTCCAATTCCCATCCAGTCCTTGCTAATGTGCCTGGGAAGGCAGTGGAAGATACCCAAGTACTTAGGCACCACCACCCACGCTGAGAGGCGACAATGGAGTTCCTGGCCCCTGGCTTTGGCCTGGCCCAGCCCTGGCTGTCTTGGCCATTTGGGGAGTAAACCAGCAGATGTCTCTGTCTCCTCTATCTCTGGAAATCTGCTTTTCAAACAAATCTTGCTAAAAACAAACAAAAATAAACAATTTTGTACTATGGCTTATTGCAGATTCCTGGTGAACCAAAGGCAAGGCTGTGTGGGGGGTGCATGCTGTGTCCGTGCTGTGGCTACGGTGGGTGCTGGGCAGGCTGCATGGGGCGTGCTCTGTGCCTGCGGGTCTGTGGTGGGTGCTGGGCAGGCTGTGCGGGGGTGTGCGGGCCTGCTCTGTGCCTGCAGGTCTGTGGTGGGTGCTGGGCAGGCTGTGCAGGGGTGTGCGGGCCTGCTCTGTGCCTGTGGGTCTGCGGTAGGTGCTGGGCAGGCTGTGCAGGGGTGTGTGGGGTGTGCTCTGTCCTGGCGTGGCTGGTGGGCAGGCTGTGTGGGGGTGTGGGGCGTGCTCTGTCCTTGCGTGGCTGGTGGGCAGGCTGTGCGGGGGTGTGGGGCGTGCTCTGTCCTGGCGTGGCTGCGCAGGGAGTACTTGCCCGGACAAGTCCGGCTGCGACTCTGTGATGTAGACACTGAAGCGCTTCTTGGCCGCCACGGCTGCCTCCAGGACCCTCAGGACCACCCTGGAGTAGGCGTGCGTCAGTATCCTCTGTGGGCAGAGAGGAAGTTGGTCAGACGGCCACTCGCGGGGTCCCCCGCCACCTGCACGGTGCCGCGTGTTCCCGGCGCCCAGGCTGCTGTCTCCTCACGGACCAAGGGTACTCAGAACGGAGCCCTGTCGTGTGCTGAGTTTCGATGCTGAGAGCGGTGCTGGCAGGGGACTGCAGTGTGGGTCTCCCCTCCCCTGGCAGGTGCAGGGGGGACCCCCACTGAGGTCCTCGTGAGCCTCAGAGGCCTGGCTGCCTGTGTTCTGGGCTGTGACCTGTGCACTGGGGCCTGCAGGCACCAGGCAGGGCACCCATCCAGGCAGGCCCGCAGCAAGGCAGACAGGCCACGGGCCTGGGCGCCACAGCTCCTGCTAGTGCCACGTGCTCTGACCACTGCCAGGCGTGTGATTTGGAGAGAAGCTGAAGGTTCACGACTTCCATGCTGGCTAACTAAGTTTAAAACCTTCCATGGGTGCAATCCGCAGAATCGGCAGGACCACCGGCTAGGCAGAGCCCAGGGGCTGTAACGCACAGGGGTGGACACGGCTCCAGCTCCTTTCAGGGCCTCACGCCAGAGCCTGGTAGAACTGCAGGTTCCCAGGCCCTGCCCCAGAGCCTCCTGAATCAATCTGGACTGAGCCAGGACCCCCACATTCCAACTCGTGCGGCTCTCCTCTACGTGCAGTCTGAATCGGTGCCCAGTAGGGATGCAGGTGCAGTGGGACGTGTGTGCAGCACGCCGCCCTGGAGCAGGGGCCCACAGAAGCCCAGCGGAACGCAGTGTGGCGCCACGGCCTGGGCGAGAGGCAGTGCCAGCCTCCCCTCGTTTCTCCTGGCTTCTGTCCTGAACAACACTTCAAAGGTGGGGGCAGGTGATGAAACAGCGCAGCATTTAAGAGCCTGGCTGTGGTTGGACACGCTCGTGGGCCGCGGAGCCGTCTGCTGGCGGGAGGGACGCCACTCAAGGCGATTACCCTGTGCCGGGAGCCTGGCTGAGCGCATTTCCTGTCCCCTCACACAGCCCTGCATCGCTGTGACAGCGTCGCAAACCAAGTCAAGGGGAACACACCGTCCTCGGGCAGACGCCAGCAGGAACACGTGCTGAGAGCTGCTCTGGGACTTAATTCAGGGCAGTCTGCTGCTCCCTAACCAGGGAGCCACCCCTGGTAAAGCACCTCATTAAGTCGGGACCGGCCCTTGCTGTCCCCTCTGCCCTCCGCCTGTTCCAGTGACACCGACGACGTGTGCATCCACAAGCACTGGCTGTGTGCCAGGCACGCTGCCGCAGATCAAACGGCCGTGCAGAGAGGTGGAGCGACTCGTCCGAGGCTGCGCAGCGGGAGAGGTGGGGCTGGGAGTCTGACTTCGAGCGCCTGCTGCTCCTCACCACAGGGCGGGCATCTACTCACCGCCCCATCTTTGATGAAAGTGTGGCACAGGTCTGCAATTTTATTTCGCGACAGAGAAATTCTCCTGAGAAAAAGCTCTCCCCGCTCAATCATGATCTTCTTACACTTGGAATAATCCTGGGAGGGAAGGCACAGATGAGGGGGGAGACCAGGTCAGCGAGAACATCTGCAGCAGCAGACAGACGGCGGGGCGGGGCGGGGCCAGGCTGGACAGGCAGGGCAGGGCTGGGCAGGGCTGGGCAGGGCAGGGCTGGGCTGGGCTGGACAGGCCGGGCCGGGCTGGATGGGCAGGGCAGGGCAGGGCAGGGTAGGGCAGGGCAGGGCTGGACAGGCCGGGCAGGGTGGGCCGGGCAGGGCAGGGTGGGCAGGGCCTACCGAGTACTCCAGGGAGGTGAGGCTGATGAAGCGGAGGAAGAGCTCCCCGCCGGAGGACACGGCCACGGAGGAGTCCACGCCGCACAGCGTCTCTATGGCGCTGGTGAGATTCGCTCTCAGGCCCTGGATCGTCTCCCCTGAGATGAGCAAAGGCGCGGTGCTCATGTCGGCATCCAGCGCCTTACTGGGCCATTCGTGCACTCACTCCGGCCAGGCACCGCGTGGAGCCGGGCACACGCTGTGACCCAGGCAGGCGGGCTCTGCCGACGGCGCTCCCTCCCCCGTGGAGGCGGCGACCAGCAAGCACTCTCAGACACACACAAGCCAGTTCCAGGCTGTCACGAGGAGACAAAAGCCGGGCGATGACTAGGAGGGCCACTGAGTGGGGTCGGCCTCTGGGGCGGAGGGCCGTCCACACCGTGACCTGAAGAGGAAGGGCGGAGCCACAGGAGGCCCACCCACCACCGTGCTGAGGCCCTGAGACGGGGACCACCCGAGACCAGGGGGCTGAGGCCCGTGCTGGGGGCAGCGCAGGGGCCGGGACGAGGAAGTGTTTGGAAGTCACTCCAAGCCCAGAGCGCCACGCTGCAGGCTGCCCTAGGACACGTCCCCAGCCAGCCCTGGGATGGAAGGAGGCTTCAGTACTGCTGTGTTGCCGATACGAACGTCACGCCAGGCCCAAGTGCTCACACTGAGAAAGCTGGCGAGCAGACTCACGACGGGCACCGCTCCTGCCCGACGCATCAGTCCCCGAGTGCCCACAACAGCCAGGGCTGGGCCAGGTGAGGCCGGGAGATGAGAAGGCAACACAGGCGGCAGGGACGCCCGTACCGGAGCCAGCGCCTGCTGCCTTCCGGGGTGCACGGTCCCAGGAAGCGGGGACTCAAACCCAGACGCTCCGGCCGTTTTCCTACCCTGCGTCTTCACTGCGAGGCCAGACACCGGCCCCTCCACTGCCGTGACTTAGGCCTCAGGGCTCCCTTGACTTAAAGGGCTCCCTCTGCACTCGGGATAATTCGAGGGCTGCTGCCAGTGAAAGGGCCAAGCTGAGCTTGGGACTGCGTTACCCTGGGCGGGCGCCCCCGCCTCTCTCACTTGGGCCAGCATCCCCAGGGCTGACCTGTGTCTCTCTTCAGGAACTCCAGCAGGGTCCGGATGGCGGCCACCGCCGAGGCCATGTCAGGGTCTCCTCTCATCTGAGACTTGAAGTACTGGATCAGCTCTGGGAAGGGAGAGAGACGGGGCCCACTCAGTTCATCTAGCAGGTGGACGACTACATGACAGCTAGAGACGAAGTAATAATAAAAATCCCTTGTTTTCAGAACAGGGATGGGAGAGCCACGGAGTGGGGTTCAGAAACCCCACGCCCCGACGGTCGTCTTCCTTCCCCTCCTCGGCCCAAGTTCTTTTTTTTTTTTTTTTTTTTTTTTTTTGACAGGCAGAGTGGACAGTGAGAGAGAGAGAGACAGAGAGAAAGGTCTTCCTTTGCCGTTGGTTCACCCTCCAATGGCCGCCGCGCTGCAGCCGGCGCACCGCACTGATCCAATGGCAGGAGCCAGGTGCCCCCTCCTGGTCTCCCATGGGGTGCAGGGCCCAAGCACCTGGGCCATCCTCCACTGCACTCCCTGGCCACAGCAGAGAGCTGGCCTGGAAGAGGGGCAATCGGGACTAGAACCCGGGGTGCCAGCGCCGCAAGGCGGAGGATTAGCCTAGTGAGCCGCGGCGCCGGCCCGGCACAAGTTCTGAAAGGACCCCGGACTCGGCCATCGGGCCAGCTTCTCCTGCATCGCTCCTGCAGCCCGCGCGAACCCAGGTCCACTCGGGCGCACGCCGACGCCCGCCCACTGCGCCCCTGCATTCCTTCCCGACGCCTCGCGCCTCCGCCGAGGGCCGCCGGGGCGGGGGTCGCGCTCCTGACACCGCGCCCTCCGTCTCGCGAGGGACTGCCCGGCGACGAGGCGCGCGTGGGCGGGGCCTGCGGGCGTCTCAGGGTCCCGGGGCAGCGAGAGCGGTCTGGTGGCGCCGGCCCCGGCCGAACAGCCCGAGCTCGTACAGGGACCTCTCCCGGAGCCCTGCCCCGGTGTGCGAAGCCGGGACGAACGTCCACGCGGCTCCGCAGCCCTGGCCCGACTCCATTTACCCTTGTTGTCCATGGTGCCCTCCGGACTGTGGAGGCCAAGGGTCCCGACGCCGCACGCGCTGCCTCGAGCTGGTCCAGCGAGCGAGCCGGCTGCGGGTCGGACGCTGACAGCGCGCGGCGCACCTCCGCGCCTCATTTCCGGCGCGCCGGAGGCGGGGCCCTGGGTACGGCGCGCGGCCCGGGCCAAACCGCGTGACGTCACTCGGCGGCGCCGGAAGTTGCGACTCGCAGGCGTTGGGACTCGGCTAACAGCCGTTTCTTCTGCGCTGAGGTGCCGGGGCGACCATGGTGTCCGATGGTAAGGGCCTGGGGGGCTCGCTGGGGGGCTCGGTCCAGATGGTGTCTCCTTGGGGCTGGGTGGGACCTGTTAAGGAGAGACCGGAGTGTGCATTCACTGGGTAACTCCGTCCTGAGTGCCGGGCGTTTTCGGCTCGGGAGAAGGCGGCAGAGAACCTGACAGGCAGGGGCCAGCCTAGCGGTTGAGACAGGCAGGTGGCCAGTCGGTTAAAGTGATTTCGAAGACAGTATCCCAGGACTGTGCGGTGAGTAGGTTCGGGCGTCCTGGACAGGCTTGAATGGCAGCTTCCTGGGAGGATTGGGAGTTGTGGGCGGGGCGTGATGGAGAATTCATACTATCTCGCCCTAAGATCGGCGATAAAATGTCATTTTTAAAGCAGCCCGCAGCCTGATGGGGAGGACCGGGAGGAGAGATCGGTCAGCGTCGGCGGAGGCGAGCAGTGGGGGCCCCGGCCCGGCCCTGCCTGCGGGCCCTGTGGCTTAGGGCAGGTTCTCTCGTCTGACCCGAGACGTGGCTTGGTGCACCGCCGAGACAGACGGACGCCGTCGGCCCGGCTGTGAGATGCCGCCGCGGCCCAGCGGCTGTGACGGGTTGGGAAAAAGAGAAGGGAGGCGTCCATGCTCGCCGCGGGTGTCGCCGTAGGTGGGATTGTGGGATGGCCGGTGCCGGGACGTGGTGCAGAGCGGGCCGGCGTTCCCACCCCCTCCGATG
This sequence comes from Oryctolagus cuniculus, assembly GCF_964237555.1. Taxonomy (NCBI): domain Eukaryota; kingdom Metazoa; phylum Chordata; class Mammalia; order Lagomorpha; family Leporidae; genus Oryctolagus; species Oryctolagus cuniculus. The sequence continues at coordinate 5,807,260 of NC_091452.1, read as the reverse complement.
GGGCGCCGCGGCTTCCTGCCGGAGGAAAGAACTGGGTTGCAGCCTGGAGGAGTCCGGAGGGTTCAGACGGACAAAGACGGCGTGGGGGCTGTCCTGAGAGGAGACAGGCCAGCAGGAAGGAAGCTGCGGGGGCGCGGAGTGCGGGCCGCCTGTGCCCCTGCGCGAGTGTCCTGGGCTCCCCGCGCCGGGGTGCGCTGGGCGCCCGGAAGCGCCAGCCCCTCGCGCGTGGGTCCCTGTGGAGGGCAGCCCGATGCTGTTCTCACCGCAGAGGCCTTAGGCGCGTGGAGGATGCTTTTCCCTTTTTGGCTTTTGCCTCCTAAAAATTGGCCACTTGCCGCTAGCTACCAGGAGGGACCTGGGCCCAGACTCACTCCTGCGCCTCCCTGAGTCGTCTGAGCCTGGAGTTCTGTGCGCAGGGGTTCTCGCCGCTGGCCCCTCGCCGCCTTCTGTGACCGGCAGGTGTCTGCGGGTTCACTCGGTAGATGTGCGCCAGGCAGGGTGGTGGGAGCCGGGGATGAGCTGTGAGCAAAACACAAGACCCCCGCCCTCACGGGGCTCACGCTCCAGTGCCTGGAGGACGGCCGCCAAGTGCGTCCTCAAAGACCGGGCCTCCTGCCAGTCGCTGGACGTTGGGATGACAGGCACCTCAAGGCTGTGATGCTGCCTGCTCCGGGTTGAAGTTACGCATTTAGAGTGTGAGGTCTGACGCACTTCCATGACGCTGGTGTCTTTCATTTTACCTCTGTTGACAGAAGATGAACTGAATCTCCTGGTCATCATAGTGGATACCAACCCGATATGGTGGGGAAAGCAGGCGCTGAAGGAGTCTCAGGTGAGAGCCGGAGGGCCTCGGGCAGCTCTGCCCTAGCTAACACGCGTGTGTCCACACCGCTCTGCCCTAGCTAACACGCGTGTGTCCACACCGCTCTGCCTTAGCTAACTCGCGTGTGTCCACACCGCTCTGCCCTAGCTAACTCGCGTGTGTCCACACCGCTCTGCCTTAGCTAACTCGCGTGTGTCCACACCGCTCTGCCTTAGCTAACTCGCGTGTGTCCACGCCGCTCTGCCCTAGCTAACTCGTGTGTGTCCACGCCGCTCTGCCTTAGCTAACTCGCGTGTGTCCACGCCGCTCTGCCCTAGCTAACACGCGTGTGTCCACGCCACTCTGCCCTAGCTAACTCGCGTGTGTCCACGCCGTTCTGCCCTAGCTAACTCGCGTGTGTCCACGCCGCTCTGCCCTAGCTAACTCGCGTGTGTCCACGCCGCTCTGCCCTAGCTAACTCGCGTGTGTCCACGCCGCTTCTGCCCTAGCTAACTCGCGTGTGAACACACGGCTCTGCCCTAGCTAACTCGCGTGTGTCCACGCCGCTCTGCCCTAGCTAACTCGCGTGTGAACGCACCGCTCTGCCCTAGCTAACTCGCGTGTGTCCACGCCGCTCTGCCCTAGCTAACTCGCGTGTGTCCACGCTGCTCTGCCCTAGCTAACTCGCGTGTGAACGCACCGCTCTGCCCTAGCTAACTCGCGTGTGTCCACACCGCTCTGCCCTAGCTAACTCGTGTGTGTCCACACCGCTCTGCCCTAGCTAACTCGCGTGTGTCCACACCGCTCTGCCCTAGCTAACTCGTGTGTGTCCACGCCGCTCTGCCCTAGCTAACTCGTGTGTGTCCACGCCGTTCTGCCCTAGCTAACTCGCGTGTGTCCACGCCGCTTCTGCCCTAGCTAACTCGCGTGTGAACACACGGCTCTGCCCTAGCTAACTCGCGTGTGTCCACGCCGCTCTGCCCTAGCTAACTCGCGTGTGTCCACGCCGCTCTGCCCTAGCTAACTCGCGTGTGAACGCACCGCTCTGCCCTAGCTAACTCGTGTGTGTCCACACCGCTCTGCCCTAGCTAACTCGCGTGTGTCCACACCGCTCTGCCCTAGCTAACTCGCGTGTGTCCACACCGCTCTGCCCTAGCTAACTCGTGTGTGTCCACACCGCTTTGCCCTAGCTAACTCGTGTGTGTCCACACGGCTCTGCCTTAGCTAACTTGTGTGTGTCACGCCACTTCTGCCCTAGCTAACTCACGTGTGTCCACACCGCTTCTGCCCTAGCTAACTTGTGTGTCCATGCCACTCTGCCTTAACGCATGTGTCCTTGCCGCTTCTGCCTTAGTGCGTGTGTGTCCGTGCAGCATCAGGGTGCTGCTGTCCTGCAGTGAGCCGAGCTTGTGCCTGAGGTGCGGGCGGCCTGCAATGGAGCACAGCTTTGAGGCCTCACTGCTCCACATCCAACCCATCTCCCAGCTCATGCACTTGGGAAGGTGGTGGAGGATGGCCCAGATGGCTGCAGTGGCTAAGGCTGGGCCATGCTGAAGCCAAGAGGCTGGAACTCTGTGAGGGCCTCCTACGTGGGTGGCGGAGGGCCAAGTACTCGGGCCATCTTCCCCTACCTTCCCAGGTACATTAGCAGGGAGCTGGGTGGGAAGTGGAACAGCTGGAACTCTAACCAGCTGCAGGGGGCAGCTTAGCCTACTGTGCCACTGTGCAGGCCCCTTGAACTTTCTTTGCATTCCTAGATACAAGTCCTTTATCGTATAAATGGTTTGCGAATTTTTTCTCTCAAAGTTTAGCTTTTCTTTTATACTTAAGAAAGTCACAGATCAATTTTGATGAGAGTCCACATTATTTTAAAAAAGAAAAAACCTGGACTGTGCTTTTGGTGCTAAATCTAAGAACTCTTCAAATAGCCGTAGATTGTAAAGATTTTTTTGCCAATGACTTATTTGAAAAGTTTGACATTTCAAGCTAGAATCAGTTTGAGTTAGTTTCTTAATGTGCTGAGATTTAGGTTGTGGTTTTGTTTTATTCTTTGTTTTTTTTTTTTTTTTTTTTTTTTTTGGCCTGTTGCTAAATGTTCCAGCGATGTTTGTTGAAAAGATTATCCTTTTCCATTGAGTTACTTATGTACCCTTGTCAAAAAACAGTTGTGCATACCCCAGTGGGTTTTTGTCTAGGGCCTCTGCTCTGTTGATCTGTGTCTGTCCCTGCACCAACACTGCACAATCCTGACTAATGTACAATACCTATGTAGTACCTCTTTTTTTTTTTTTTTTTAAGACTTATTTATTTATTTGAAAGTCAATTTCAGAGAGGGAGGGAGAGACAAACAGAGAGATTGTCCATCTGCTGGCTCACTCCCCACATGGCCACAATGGCAGGAGCTGGGCCAGCCCAAAGCCAGGAGCTTCATCCGGGTCTCCCACTTGGGTGGCAGGGGTCCTGGGACTTGGGCCATCTTCTGCTGCTTTTCCCAGGCGCATTAGGAAGGAACTGGATTGGAAGTGGAGCAGCTGGGGCTCGAACTGGTGTCCATATGGGATGCTGTTGCTGTAATTGGCGACTTAATGCACTACACCACAGTGCTAGCCCCGGTGTTGTACTTCTTGGAAGTCTGCTCGATTCTTGTCACTTTATTTTTCCTTTTCAAAATTTTAACTGTTCTACTTCTCTTGACTTTCCATATAAATTTTAGGTTAAGCTTGTCTATGTCTACAAAAAATGCTGCTAATTTTGTGTGTGTGTGTGTGCGTTTATTATTTGATGGGCTGGCATTATGGCGCAGCAGGTAAGGCCACCGCCTGCCATGTCAGCATCCAGTATGAGCACCGGTTCATGTTCCGGCTGCTCCACTTCCGGTCCAGCTCCCTGCTGATGTGCCTGGGAAAGTGATGGAAGATGGGCCCTTGCTGCCAGGGTGGGAGACTTGGAGGAAGTTCCTGGCTTCAGCCTGGCCCAGTCCTAGCAGTTGTGCGATCTGGGAAGTGAACCAGCAGATGGAGGACCTCTTTCTGTCTCTCTGTCTCTCACCGTCTCTCTGTAACCTTGATTTTCAAATAAATAAATAAATCTTAAAAATAAAATTATTTGAAAGGCAGAATGACACAGGGAGACATTTTCCCTCTGCTTGTTCACTCCCCAAATGGCTGCAAAAGCTGGGACTGGGCAGGCTGAAGCCAGGAGCTGGGAGCTCCATGTGGCCTTCCACACGGATGGCAGGGACCAGTACCGGGGCCATTGTGCACAGTAGGAGGAAGCTGCGTCAGAAGCAGAGCTCTGACCAACACTCCAACGTGAGTGTGGGTGTCCCAACCAGCTCCTTAACCCGCTGAGCCACAGCGCCCGCTCCCAGAGTTGCCTCCTTTAAGAGGACATGCCTTGTTCTAGGATTATGAAAATACCCTGCACTGCTAGTAAATGTGAACAAATTAACACTTTTACAGATCTCCAATTTAATCTCTGTGTATTAAATACTCCATATATAGCAAAAGTTTACTAGTTATTTTGTTAGAGAAGATGTGTCGTGTTTGTTTTCCCTAAGACGTTGCTTTTGTGCTGGTGTGAAATTGATTCCATGTTTAAAGGACGGTCAGAAAACTGCAGTTGTCCAGTGTCTGCTTGTGGCTTTGCAGGGGGAGCTCGCGAGCAAAGTCTAGTGGTGAATGAGTGTGTGTGGCGTAAGTGGTCGTGATTGTTTTGAGACGGGACCTGGTAGTCTGGATACTGATTCATTCTCATGCCGTTGGTTTTTGGCAGTTTACTCTATCCAAATGCATCGATGCCGTGATGGTGCTGGGGAACTCCCACTTGTTCATGAATCGCTCCAACAAACTGGCCGTGGTCGCCAGTCACATCCAGGAGAGGTATGGCTGCTGCGGTGTCTGCCTGTCAGTGCTGGCTGGTGCATGCTGTTCTTCCTCTGGGTTGCACAGGAGTATTTCCTGTGGAGGTGAAAGACAGCCACAGCTCAAGAGTCAGCACGTTTCCATCTGTGTGGACCCTGAAACCCTTCTTTCTTTATTTGGAGGCAAAGTGAGAGAGAGAGAGAGAGAGATATCTTCCATTGCTGGTTCAGCATCCGAATGGCCACAACAGCCAGGGCTGGGCCAGGCCGAGGCCAGCAAGTTTCATCCGGGTCTCCCACGTGGGTGCAGGGCCGCAGCACTTGGCCATCTGCTGCTGCCTTCCCAGGTGCATTGGGAGGGAGCTGGGTCGGAGCTGGAGCAGCCAGAGTGCGAATCGGCGCCCACGTGGGATGGCTGATCCGCTGCTCCTCACCAGCCCAGGTGTTTTTCTTAAAGGGATAGACAGTAGACTCATTGTTAGGATTTGGCGCGAGTGAATCTGTTTTGGTGTCGCCAGATGAGGTGAATGTGGGAATCGCCCTGGTGACCCTGCCCCGTTGTCACTGTGAAGCATGCTGTGGCGGCCCACGTGCTTGCCGATTTACCTGTTATTCATTTTTAAAAGATGAACTGTGTGGGGCCGGTGCTGTTGTGTAGAGAGCTGAGCCTCCACCTGCAGTGCTGGCATCCCGTGTGAGTGCGGTTTGAGCCCCGGCTGCTCCATTTCTGATCCAGCTCCCTGCTAATGTGCCTGAGACAGCTGTGGAAGATGGCCCAAGTGCTTGGGACCCTGCACCCGTGTGGGAGACCCAGAAAAAGCTCCTGGCTCCTGGCTTTGGCCTGGCTCAGGTCCAGCCGTTGCAGCCATTTGGGAAGTGAACCAGCAGGTGGAGGATATCTCTCCCTCTCTTTATCTCTGCCTTTCAAATAAATAAATAAGTCTTAAAAAAAAAAAAAGCAGTGTGTGTTAGCACATTGTGAATCCACGGTTGGTGCAGTCACTCCTTAGTACCTGTGGGGCATCAGTTCCAGGTCCCTCATCTCAGTGGCGTAGTATTTGCATAGAGCCAATTACATCCTGCCATAGACATTAACTCACCCCAGGTCACGTGTCACCCCAACCAGTGTGAGTGCCCTGTAATAGCTGTCCCGCCCTGTTCATGGAAGAGAGACGGCAGTGGTGTGTGTGTCCAGTCTGTGGATTAGCTGTCCCGCTCTGTTCATGGAAGAGAGACGGCAGTGGTGTGTGTGTCCAGTCTGTGAATTAGCTGTCCCGCCCTGTTCATGGAAGAGAGACAGCAGTGGTGTGCGTGTCCAGTCTGTGGGTTAGCTGTCCCGCCCTGTTCATGGAAGAGAGACAGCAGTGGTGTGTGTCCAGTCTGTGAATTAGCTGTCCCGCCCTGTTTGTAGAACAGTGACAGCAGTGTGTGCGTGTCCAGTACAGATGCAGATGTTGAACAAGAGCCACTCCTGATGCTTGATTGCATTGTGCATTGGAACGTGTGGGTCAGAGGCTGGCTGTGATTCCTGTTGCCCCTGCATTTCATCTGACCGGCAGTGGCAGCGGGGCAGGAAGGCCTGGTGTGAGTAGCGTTTCCTGCTGTGTTTCAGCCGATTCTTATATCCTGGGAAGAATGGCAGAGTTGGAGACTTCTTTGGAGACCCTGGCAACCCATCTTCTGAATTTAACCCCTCAGGAAGTAAAGACGGAAAATATGAACTGCTAACAGCAGCAAATGAAGTGATTGTGGAAGAGATTAGAGACCTCATGACAAAAAGTAACAGTTTTTTTTATTATTCTTATCATCATCATTTCTACCACCAATACTATTTTGCAAATGGAGTTGATGTTGAGGACTTGTCCCTGAGGACTTGGTCCAGAGTCCCGAGGCTGTGATGCTGTCGCGTGCACACACCACTCCCTCTCCCTCTGCGCTCTCGGCCGTTGTCACCCAGCCTCCCTGGGCCTTGCTCCACCTCTGCGCTGGGCGCTGCTGCACAGCCTGTGCCTCTCGGATGGCTTCCGGCTCCCGAGCACGGCCTCTGGCCCTGCTTCTGCCCTCGTTCCGGGACCTTCCTTTCTCACTCTCCGTTACTGACTTGTCCTTCGTCTTGTCCCTTAAAATGTGGTGGTTTTTTTTTTTTTAATTCTGTACATTTTTTAAAAAATAATTTTCAATTATTTGAAAGGCAGGGTGATGGAGGGAGGGGGAAGAGAGAGAGGGGGAGAGAGAGAGAGAGAGATTTTCCATTTGCTGGTTCACTCCTCAGATGGCCCTCACTGGCCAGGGCTGAGCCAGGCTGAAGCCAGGAGCCTGGAACTCCATTAGGTCTCCCATGTGGGTGCAGGGGCCCACACACTTGGGCATCTTCTGCTGCTTTCCCAGGCACATTAGCAGGGACCTGGATTCGAAGTGGAGCAGCCGGGACTTGAACTGGTGCTCCCATGTTGGATGTTGGAGTTGCAGACAGTGGTTTAACCTGCTGCATGGCAACACTGGCCTATCTTGTGTATAATTTTCTGACTTTTTCCCTCTGTTTTCTCAACCACTTTTGCTTGTAATTATCATTTGTATAGGAATACTTCCTAGTCTTTGTCCCACCCTCTCTCTCTTTTAAAGATTTATTTATTTATTGAAGAAGCAGAGTGACAAGGAAAAAGAGAGAGGGAGATCTTCCAAACTCTGATTCACTCTCCAAATGCCTGCAACAGCCAGGGCTGGCCCAGGCCAAGCCAGTAGCCAGGAACTTTGTCCAGGCTTCCCACATGGGTGGCAGGGACCCAAGTGCTTGGGCCATCATCTGCTTCTTTCCCAGGCGCATTAGCAGGGAACTGGATTGGAATTGGGGCAGCCAGGATTTGAACCTGCACTCCGATATGGGATGCTGGCTTTGCCAGGGTAGTGTAACCTGCAGTGCCACAGTTGTGTTCCCTCGCCCCATCTCCTTAGTGCACTTTAGTCTCATTGTCTTCTGCCTCAGCGACACCACCATTTCTGTTTGTATTTCTGTCATGCTTTCCACCTAGTTCTCCAAATTTGAACTTTAATTTTTGACTCTTTTCTTCTTGCATTCGGCATCTAGTCAGCTATGAGCAGCTCCCAAACCTGACCCTAATTGTCCTTTAGATGACTTTGACGTTTGGGGCTGGATGGTTCTTTGCTCTGCAGGCTCTTCTGTGCGTTGCGCATTACTTAGCAACATCCCTGGCCTCGACCTGGCAGACACTGCGATGCCGCAGATAGTGACAGCCCAGCGCCCTCCAGGTGGAGAGCCCTGTGACGGCCTCCTCCACCTGCCCTTCTGACTCCTGTCTCCCTACACGGACGCAAGGCACATTAACAGCTGGATCGGAAGTGGAGCAGCCGGGGCATGAACCTGGGCCCAAATGGGATGCCAGCGTCACAGGTGGCAGCTTCACCTGCCACGCCACAATGCCAGCCCCAGGCTAACATTTTTAATGTAATCAAATATGCATGACAAAAATCGCCATTTTAGCCATTTTTCGGTACCCAGTGCAGTAGTGTCAAGCACATTGGTGTGACTATGCCTGCATCACCACCACCTTCCAGCATTGTCCATCCTCCCAAACTGAAGCTTCGTGCCCAGTAAACAGTAGTTCTCTATTTCCCCTACTTCTAGAAAAGATGCCAGGACATTTTAAATTGAAAAAAGGTCAAAAGTTGCTTATTTAAGCATTACTGAGTACAGATTGCTATGTATGTTTTTAAACCCAGGTTGAACATGTCATCATTTGATTACATTCATAAAAAATGCTTTGGTTTGAAAATGATTTTAGGTCAAGACTGTTTAAAAATCCCGTTTTTAATGTTTTTTGTTGTTGTTGTTTTGTTTGTAGGTGACATAAAGGGTCAGCATACAGAAACTCTGCTGGCAGGATCCCTGGCCAAAGCCCTTTGCTGTATCCTTGGTGCTTAAATTCTTCAAGAGGTGTCTTATGTAATCAATGTATTGTTTAAAAAAAAAATTGTTTATTTGATTTGAAAGGTAGAGCAATAGAGAGAGAGAGATCTTCCATCCACTGGTTTCCTCCCCAAATGGCCACAGTGGCCAGGGATGAGCCAGGCCACAGCCAGGAGCTTGGAACTCCATATGGGTCTCCCACATGAGTTGCAGGGGCCCAAGGACTTGGGCCATCTTATGGTGCTGTCCCAGGTGCATTAGCAGGGAGCTGGACTGGAAGAGGAGCAGCTGGGACTGGAACCAGTGCTCTGGTACAGGATACTGGAGCTGCACGTGGTGGCTTAACCCACCGCCCCACAAGGCTGGCCCTGTGTGGTTAGCATTTTCAGGTTGGGACATTTTTTTAGAAACTTGTGTGTCCATGTTAAATGGGAGTCATGGACATTCTAAAATGGGAGATAATGAAAAGTGTGTTTATCTTGCCTTTGAAATATTTTTAGTACAAGCCATTAAAAACTTGAAATAGAAGAGTAGAAAAATGATGAGTTTCTCCATTCATCCTTCTTCCTGTAACAGAATGAAAAAAACAAAGAGAAAGATTTGCAGAATGTCTTTTAAAAAAAAGCTTCAGGATGCTTTCTTTTCTTTTTTGATAAACTGCTGCTTTTTTGATTTTCACCTTCCTTGAGCTGGGAGCTGTGTTTGATTTTAAAAGCCACTGACTGACTGTGAAGCTTCATAAATGAGTGGCCGCTTTCCCACAGGCAGGGGATTAGCTCAGGGCAGCAGCACCTTTCTCAGCATTTTGATTTTATCTTTTTGTGAGATTTGCTCTAAGTTTTTATGTATTTGTCCCAGATTTTGATTCCAGTTGCCTGGTCAACTCTGTGTGATTTTCAGATTTGTTTTGGGACACTTGACTGCCCCAGTGTCCTGGTCTAGGACTGGGTGGTGACAGTAGGACAAGCCAGAGTTGGAATTTTAGTCTGCGACGGAGCGTGCTGTGATGGGATGAGCGCGCACTCGTGTGTCTGACAGTGAACGCAGTCTCCTTTCTCAGCAGGGCGGTGCTGGCCTTCTCTAACTAGAACTCGAGGGGCTTTCCCCTGTTTAAATATTTATGAAATAAAACGGTATTTCTGTATTCCTTAATACGAGGAAATGTAGATATTCATAGAATGAACAAGGAGGTGAAAGGTAGGAGCCTGTGTTTTACTCCTGTGTGTTCGGGGCAGTGTTTCAACATTGGTTAGAAATATACGTGTCTAGTACTTTAATTTGTTCAGTTAATAATGGTAAGTTATTCACTTAAACTGTAATTTGTTTTTCTCTCTTCATAGATAATCAGGAGATGAAATCGAGAATATTGGTAAGATTAAAAAAGTCAATGCTCTACAACTGGATAGACAGTTACAGACAGTTGGAAAGCATGATGGGAAAAAGAGCTTTTTTTAAAAGATTTATTTTATTTATTTGAAAGATAGCTAGACTAGCTTTACTAGTAAGTAGAAAATGTCAAATAATGGGGTTTTCAGCGTTTGCTTGTTGTTTAGCCTGATTGAAAACCCTGGTGGTCCCCAGAGTTGATGGTAATATTGAGGACTGGTTGTTCTCGCACTGCCAATGGGAGGGTACCCTGGTTTGGGTTTTCTGCAGGGCAGTGGGTAACCTGGGTCAACACCCAGTGTGCATACCCTGTAGCAGTCAGTGATGATCTTTAGGAGGCAGTCTGGAAGCCATGCAAAGGCTGTGTGAGGCTGCCATCAGAGAAGGGTTCAAAGTAGAACTGGAAACTGCTTAAAAGTCCTCTGTAGATAACTGGTGCAGTCGTGGAAATCCATAAAGGTAGCCAGAAGTGTGCTATGTGTTCTAATTCGTAGGCGTCAAAATGGTCCCCCCTGTATTTTGACCTGTAACAGCAGGTTGCAGGACACTAGGCAGAGTGCCAGCCCATTGCACCTGTGCGTGTGTGTCTGTCCATGCCCCCTGCAGTGCTCTGATGGGTGCTCATCAAACTCTTCACAAGGGTTTCCTCTGGGTGCCGGGGTTAGAGGAAACGTTGCCTTTGCACTTCAGGTTTTTAATCGTGGTAAGTAGGCAGACAGGTTGAAAACAACATTGGTGTGGCTTGCAGCTCGCTGTGGGGTTTGCGCGCGAGAGCAGCATGTGCTTGTGAGGTGTTGATGTGGCTGTGCTCGTAGGTGATTAAGGCCGCGGAAGACAGCGCGCTGCAGTATATGAACTTCATGAATGTCATCTTCGCAGCACAGAAGCAGGTGCGTGAGAGCCTTCTGCTGCGTGTCTGTCATGACGAAGGCGTCAGTATCATTTCCCGATTGATACTCGGAGAGGCCTGTGACTAACTAGTCTTACTATTCTGCCACTTCGGCCCTGAGACCCTTGAGAAACCAGTTGGCCCCAGAACAGTGCCTGCTGAGCACAGCTGGCACAGTTTCATGGTATTCAGTGCCCCGTCTGCCGCAGGACCCCTGGTTTGGTGGTTTGCTGCATAAACCTTGCCTCAGTTTCTCTACTAAAGGTGTGTAAAGGTGCAATATTTTTGGTCCACAAGTGACTAAAGTATTCTTATGAATTATGACGCATACATTTTCTTTTTTGATATTTTTTAAAAAGAACAAAAAGTGCTTCTGTAGTCACACACAACACCCCCGATCTTGGAGGGGCAGCCTGATGTTTTGAAAAGTGTTGGTTTTGGGGACAGGGGAGTGGGTGACAGCCTTACCACCCACTGGCTGTGACCACAGCCCAGCCACACCGGGGTGCTTTAGCTCCCAGATGCAGATGAAGTATCTGCCTGCAGTCACACACACTAAGTGACCTGTTCTAAGAGCAGTCTGGCACAGGGCTGGTGTCATGGCGTACCGGGTTAGGCTGTGCCAGCATCCCATATGGGCGCCTCTTCAAATCCCAGCTGCTCCACTTCCAATCCAGCTCCCTGCTAATTTACCTGGGAAAGCAGTGGAACATGGCCCAAGTGATTGGACCTCTGCACCCATGTGGAAGACCTGGAAGGAGCTCTTGGTTCCTGGCTTTGGCCTGGCCCAGCCCTAGCCATTGAGGCCATTTTTGGGAATAAGCTATAAGATGGAAGATCTCTGTCTCTCCCTCACTCCCTCTCTCTCTCTCTGACTCTGCATTTCAAATAAATAAATGAATCTTAAAAAAAAACAAAAAACAAAAAACAAAAAAATTAAGGGGTTGGTGCTGTGGTGCAGCAGGTTAAAGCCCTGGCCTGTAGCTCCCACATCTCATATGGGCGCCATTTTGGGTCCCAGCTGCTCCACTTTCGATCCAGCTCTCTGCTGATGGCCTGGAAAAGCAGTAGAGGATGGTCCGGGTCCTTGGGCCCTTGCACCCATGTGGGAGACCCGAAAGGAGCTCCTGGCTCCTGGCTTCAGCCTGGCCCAGCCCCAGCCATTGCCGCCATTTGGGGAGTGGACCAGATGATGGAAGATGTCTCTCTCTCTCTGTTTCTACCTCTCTCTGTGACTCTGTCTTTCAAATAAAATAAATCTTAAAAAAAAAGAAGATTTAAAACTTCATACTTAAAAAAACACCAAAGAATAGTCACACATGTAGGCTCAAAGTAATTATTACTGGGGTTGTTCCTTTAATATTTTCAAAATATTCCTTTCAGAATATTTTGATTGATGCCTGCGTTTTAGACACCGATTCAGGACTCCTCCAACAGGTATGTTTTAAGAGAATGCTTGTTATTTGTAGTTAGGAAAGTCAATTTTTATGTTGAGCAAATATTAATATAGATTGGATATATTGAGTTAAATAAAATATGTCATTAACTAATTTCACCTTTTTAAATGTGGCTACTAGAAATTATAAATTACACACTCAATATGACTTGCATTGTGTTTCTGTTCTATTATATGTGGTTTTTAATCACAAGTTTGGAATTGAATTTTACTTTAACCAGAAAGAAAAAAAAACCGAAATAGGGCTGTAGAGATTATCATAGTCTCTTGATAAATGTTTTTTGGCCTTCAGTAATATTATTTCCTAAAAGACCAGTTAAAAGCAAAAAACTAGAAAACCCATTGAAGGTTCCTGCGGGGGTGGGGGAAGGGAGAGGCAAAGGTCTGGCGTCGTCCTGTTTCTATGCCTGATGGTAGGAACGCGGTGTTCACTGTGCCGCTTAAACCTACTCACCCTTCCTGTACCTGCGCTGGCACATACATTTCAGGGTGAGAAATCAGAGGGCTTGAGTGTGCTTCTTGGTCGCACATTTCAGCCTACGTAGTGTTCGTTAGCGCCCGTCTGTCTGTATTTTTGGTACCTGCTTTCCACTCTCCCCATTCCCTCCACTCCCCCCGAGCGGTCACTGTTCTACCCTCTAGCCTGGGGTCGCACTCCATGGCTTAACCCCCTGAGTGAAGCATGCAGTTCCCAGCTTTCTGTGCCTGGTGTTTTCACTGGATGTAACGTCCTCCTTGGATGTTTGCACATCCCAGGAAGTGGCCTGAGGTTCTGGCCCTCATGCCCTCCGGGAACACGTCCTCTCTGTGGGCTGGAGAAGTTGGTGGAGAGGCTCCCCTCCCCGGGAAGCTGGGTGTGTGCTGGTGTGCAGGGCCGTTTCTGTGTCTTGCAGGCTTGTGACATCACTGGGGGACTGTACCTGAAGGTGCCTCAGATGCCGTCCCTCCTGCAGTACCTGCTGGTGAGGAAGCAGCAGCGAGCCGGTCCCCGAGCAGAGTCCCTGGTGGGGCAGCCGTGGGAACAACCCCGCTGATACCTCCAAGATTAGCACCTGGCGGGAAGGAAAAGCTGGGTGGCCTTGGAGATTCAGAGCTGCGGCGCGAGGGGGAAGGTAGTCTGGGCGCTCTGCTGTGTGCACAGTGTCCTGTGCGTGCTGCGCCCTGTGCCCCTACGGGTAGGAGCTCCGTACGCGCTTCTCAGTAGACGCCAAGGAAACCCCGAGTCAGCATTTCCTTAGTGTTTGTGGTCATCTATGGTCTGACTTCATTTGCTTTTTCCCATGTTTTAAATAAAAGTTCCTTGCCTTTCTCCCTTACAGTGGGTTTTTCTTCCCGATCAAGATCAGAGATCGCAGTTAATCCTGCCACCCCCAGTTCACGTGGACTACAGGGCTGCTTGCTTCTGTCATCGAAACCTCATTGAAATCGGCTACGTCTGTTCTGTGTGTCTGTCAAGTAAGTTCCTGTACCTACTTGTCCCTGTTGGGGTTGGGGGCAGAAAGTCTCTCAGACTCTGATTTAACCGTCTGCTCTTGGCTTTGATTTGCAGTATTCTGCAGCTTCAGCCCTATCTGCACCACGTGCGAGTGAGTGTCTTTGAAGCGGTGTGGGTGGCTCACCCTTCCGCGACTTAGAGCATTAACTCATGGTTTCCCCTCCGTGTCATTGCAGGACAGCCTTTAAGATCTCGCTGCCTCCCATGCTGAAGGCCAAGAAAAAGAAACTGAAGGTGTCTGCGTGACAACGTTCTCCCGTCTTCAGCAGTCAGAGACGTTGGCAGAGCCTTTGCTGGGGAGACTCTGATAAAAACACAGCTGGGTCATCCTTAACGTCGGAGTTTCTTACAGGGAGGATTTGCAGTGGCCCTCGCAGCCTGTGCTTCCGGGGACTCGTTTACTGGAGGGAATTACTCTGCAGTCCATCCCCAGCTCTGCTCACAAGGGTGGAGGAAAGCTCAACTGGTGACATGTTTTAATGGCTGGTCATTTGTGACAGCCCATTCCGACGGGGGCTTCAGGACCCGTGACCCACACGGAAGGCCTTCCTGGGACATGGACAGTGGGTGAAGTCTGAACACAGTTTTGGGACAAGGGGCCATTGCTAGAGTGACTGCATCCATCAGGATAGGACGTCTCTCTCTGGAGACAGCAGTTAGCTTCCGCAGGTGTCCTGGCTGAGGTTCAGGGTAGATCCAGCAGACGTTTATCCGGAGTCTGGTGTCCGTGGTCCAAGCAGGCCTGCAGCCCGTCACGGAATAAGCAGAAACTCTGATTTTGGGTGGCAAAGGGGAACAGGCATGGAGGCCTGGTAGCAAATTTTCCTTCAAAAACAGTTGTGTGCAGAGTTTGTTCATAAAAGCTGATGCGTGGGTTCTGAGGGAGTTTGTTGGGAAACTGTGTGTCCCCAGGTGGAATTCTGTCCTCTGTAGTGGAGAAACCACACAGTCCTGTTGGAGAATGCTCTCTAGAAGCCTTTACCTGAATACTGAAGACTTTTATAAGTTAAATGTTCCTTGTAATTTCAACAATAAAAATTTATTTTACTACTTAATAATTTTCCCTGGATTTATTAGAAGTTCTTTTAAGTTCCAATGTAGTTTAGGAAGGATTTTAAGGAGTAGTGGATGCTTTTGGTTTGTTATGAGAACTATGATGACAAAAACCCATTTGTTTACAAAACTTTTATATGTAAATAAGATTTAAGTTTTCTCTTTATACCACTTTAGTAACTGGGGTTTGGTAAGATATTTTGAAGTAGATTCTGTATTCTAGAGTTGCAGTCTTGTTAACAAATACAAGAATTTTGGTGATCATTTTGCAAGTGTTTGTTAATCCTTGAGCTAAAGAGTCCATCTTTAAAAATAATTTATAATATTTCATACACTAAGAGAATGAGAATCACTGTTAGACGTCTAGGAAATAAATCATTGCATGTCTAACAGGTGAATAATTTCAACAAACCAGTAAGGCTTTGGTTGTTTTTCATTTAAAATGTTTTAATATACTTGCTTAATTTTTTTTTTAAGACTGACTTATTTGAAAGGCAGAGTTTCAAAGAGAGAGGGAGAGACAGAGAAAGAGATCTTCCATGCACTGGTTCGCTTCCCAGATGAAGAGTTCCATCCAGGTTTCCCACGCGGGTGCAGGCGCCCAAAGACTTGGGCCTTCTTCCATTGCTTTCCCAGGCGCATTAGCAGGAAGTTGGGTTGAAGGTGGAGCAGCCGGGACTCGAACTGGGATGCCAGCATTGCAGCGGAGGCCCAACCCCTGCACCACAATCTGGCTCCGTTTTTTTGTTTTGTTTTTGTTTTTAACACGATAAACTTAAAAAATAATTTTCTTTATTTGAGAGACAGAGCTCTCACCCACTAGTTTACTTCCCAAACGCCTGTGATAGCTGGGGCTGGGAACTCAATGCGGATCTCCCACACTGCTGCAGGAACCCGACTACCTGAGCTTTCACCGCCGCCTCCCAGGGACCACAGTAACCAGAAGCCGGAGCCAGGAGTCCAACGCAGGCCTCTGGTGTGGGATGCAGGTGCCTGAACACACGTCTTCACTGCTAGGCTCAGCTCCTGCCCCCAAGTTTTGTTTTTAACTGTTGTGTTTATGAAGTATTTTATATAATAATTTAAGTTTTCGTATTTGGTTGAATTATTTCCTCTTACTCATTGTGTGTTTTTTTTTTTTTTTTTATCTTTTATTTAATGAATATAAATTTCCAAAGTACGACTCATGGGTTACAATGGCTTCCCCCCCCCATACCGTCCCTCCCACCCACAACCCTCCCCTTTCCCACTCACTTACTCATTGTTTATCTCATGCCCATTCAACTCTTTTTAAAATATGCACTTTTCTTTTTTCCTTTTTTAAAGATTTGTTTATTTTGAAGGCAGAGTTACAGAGAGACAGGGAGAGACAGAAAGTGAGCAAGTGAACATCCATCTGCTGTTTTACTCCCCAAAAGGCTGTAATGGCTGGGACTGGACTGAGCTGAAGCCAGGAGCCAGGAGCTTCATCTGGGATCTGGGTCTCCCACGTGGGTGCAGGGGCCAGAGTATGTGGGCTGCGTGCCACTGCTTTCGCAGGAGCATTACTCAGGAACTGGATCAGAAGTGGAGTAGCCAGGACTTGACTCCGCGCCCTTATGGAATGCTGGTGTTGCAAGCAGCAGCTTTACCTGCTGTGCGTGTTTTTTTTGGACAGGCAGAGTTAGACAGTGAGAGACAGAGAGAAAGGTCTTTCTTTTTTCCGTTGGCTCACCCCCCAAGTGGTCGCTACGGCCTGCATGTTGCAGGCGGCGCGCTGCACTGATCTGAAGGCAGGAGCCAGGTGCTTCTGGTCTCCCATGCAGGTGCAGGGCCCAAGCACTTGGGCCATCCTCCACTGCCTTCCCGGGCCACAGCAGAGAGCTGGACTGGAAGAGGAGTAACCAGGACAGAACCGGCATCCAACTGAGACTAGAACCCGGGGTGCCGGTGCTGCAGGCGGAGGATTAGCCTAGCGAGCTGCAGCGCCGACCTTTTTTTTTTTTTTTTTTTTTTTTTTTTTAGATCTATTTGTTTGAAAGGCAGAGTTACAGAGAGGCAGAGAGAGAGGTCTTCCATCCGATGGTTCACTCCCCAGATGGCTGCAACGGCCAGAACTGTGTCGACCCGGAGCCAGGAGCTGCCTCCCCGTCTCCCATGTAGGAGCAGGGGCCCAAGGACTTAAGCCATCTTCTGCTTTCCCAGGCCATAGCAGGGAGCTGGATTGGAAGTGGAGCAGCCAGGACTCAAACTGGCGCCCATGTGGGATGCTAGCAGTTTACCCACTATGCCACAGCACCAGCCCCACACCTCTGTTTTATAATAGAATTGAAACTCTCCCCTCCCAGATTTTCTTCCATATTCTCTTATTGTTTTTGTCTTTTTAACTTATTTGAATGTCAGAGAGAGAGAGAGAGAGAGAGAGAGAGATGCTCCCATCTTGGTTCATGCATGCATTCTGCCTTGCTGGTCAGCAGGCCGCGCCACTCCACAGCCCTGGATTACCAGGTCCAAACCCGGTCTCCTGCTAGGCTGGACTTCTGGTTCCCATGAGGATAAATGGACCCGACTGTGTCCAGCTGTCACAAACCGTCCTGCTCAAACGCAGTGACTTATGGGAGCCTCTCTGTGAAATGTGTGGGAGGAGGGATACAGGCCGGGCTTACTCAGGAAGGCTTCCCTTCTCAAACTTTACAAGATTGAGTTTGGCCACGTCAACCTAATCTGCAGATTCACTCTCCTGAAGTGCCCACTGGAGCCCCAGCTACCCGGTTCCTATCCAGCTCTCTGCTGATGCGCCCGGGAAGGCAGCAGAGGATGCCCAAGTCCTTGGGTCCCTGCACCCATGTGGGAGGCCTGGGTGGAGCTCCTGGCTTTGAGCTGGCCCAGCCCTGGCTGTTACAGCTATTTGGGGAAATGAACCAATGAATGGAAGATCTGTCTCCCTCTCTTCCTGTTGTTCTTTCAAATGAATAGCCTTAAAAATGGGTGCAGTGGCTTGGGTCACTGCTTGGTTGCCCCCATCCCACACTGGATAGCTGGTTTGCCGATACTGCGCTTTCAGTCCAGCTCCCCTGGGAGACACCAGGTGATGGCTCAGGTGCTTAGGTCCATGCACACCACGTGGGAAATCCGGAGGAAGCCCTGGCTCCCGGCTTCCACCTGGCGCAGCCCTGGCTGTTGCAAGGCCTTTGACAAACAAGGTGTCAGCCTTTCGGAGCCCTTTCAGGAGGCTGGGTTTCTATCAGCACTGTGGGGGCCGGCGCCGTGGCGGTGCTGATGCCATGGGGCGCTGGCCTGAGCCCCGGCTGCTCCCCTTCCCCTTCCCATCCAGTGCCCTGCTAACGGCCTGGGAAAGCAGTGGGGGACGGCCAGGCGCTTGGGCCCTGCACCTGCGCGGCCGCTGCGGCCCTTTGGGGAGTGAACCAGTGGACAGAAGACTCTCTCTGTAACTGCGTCTAAAATATATCTCTTTTTATAAAAAAGAAAACACTATTTGGCGTTCACTGTTGGCTAAGCACCACGTGCGGGACTTAAGAAAATTCACGGGGACTGGAACGACCTCTGCGGCTTCCCGGGCACCAAACCGCTCCTTACGTCAGACATCGGCCTGACCCCATGAGCCTTCACCTCATTTAATCTGAAGCCTCGAGAGGTAGCGCGCCCTGGTGGGCGGGGCCGGGACGTCCAGCCCGGCTCAGGGGCGGGCTGTTTCTCCGTCGGCCCAATCACGGGGCGCTGCTTCTGCCAGCCGGAAGTCGATTGGCGGTTGCCATAGCTCCAGGCGTGCGCTTGACAAGATGGCGGCGCCCGCGCGGCGGCGGCGGCAGGGACTTCGCCGCCGGGTTCTTCCCTGCTTGTGAGGCGCGCGCGGTTCGAGCGTCGCGGCCCATGAAGCCCAAGGCATGGGCTTTCCGCCGCCGTCCCCTCTCCTCCTGGGGCTCCTTGTTCTGCAGGGAGCACTGAGGCCGCTGCGGGGGGACCTGGGTGTGTGCCGCGGCGCGGAGGCCGAGGAGGCCGGGCTGACGGGCCGGGGCAGGGATGCCGCGGGTCCCGGGGGTCTGGGCGCCGTGGCCAGTGACCCTTGGCCGTCCCTTTCCTTCCCCTCCAGTTTTCGTCCCGTCTTTCATCCGAATGTCCGGTCCTGCGGTCAGCGCGACCCTGGTGGGAGGCACCGAGGATGTGACCGTGACCCTGGCCGCGCTGCAGGCCGAGGCGGGTAAAGAGGCCGAGGGCCCCGGCTCTGCCCACGCGCGGGGAGGAAGCGCGGGACCCGGTGCTGCCGGCGCCCCGCAGGCGGGCGCACGCTGGAAGCGGCAGTGGCGGAGCCCTCCTCGGGCCGTCCGCGCGCGCTGCTACCGAGGTCCACGCAGGGGTCCCGCGGCGGGGACTGCTGGCCGCTGGCTTGAGCGTGGCCCTCTGCCCTTCTCTCCCCCAGGAGTGCTGCCGGCCCCGGCCTGCGGATTGCCGCCCAGCAACGAGACGGCCGCCTGGAGCCTGGCCACGACCCCGGCTGTGGTGAGGGCGCTCTGGCCGCGCAGGCCGAACCTTGGGGAAACTGGAAGGGCACCCGTCCAGCCCGGGGCTGGGGCACCCGGCCGTGCCCTGCGTCAGGTTGTTTGTCACAGCCGGAGGCCTGCATCTTCCCGGGAGATTCTCAGATGGGTCTGGTGCTGTAGAACGCTCTCGAGCCACCGATGGTGTCCAGCGCGGAGCCGTGTGTCCTCTCCTGGGCGCCAGGCCTCCACCCTGGGGACGAAAGGAGGGGACAGCCCCGCTGCACTTGGGCCCAAGGAAGAACATCCCCGGGTGCGGGGGGCGCGGGGGACAGCCCCCGAGGATGATGGGGAAACCAGGAGATGCTAGCGGAATTAGACTGTGGGCAGCGTTTGTGTCAGACTGGGCAGCACCAGAGGGTCAGGGGAGGCGTGGGAGGGAGTTCCGTTGTCCTAGGCTGCTTCCCTGCTGTTTTCCCAGAGGCGCCCCTACAGGTGCTGGGGTCCCCTGGCTCTGAAGGCACAGCGGTCTGTCTCTTCCAGAACTCGCTGGAGGTGACGGTCAGATGGAAGGGAGGCCCGTGTTCCTCCAGCGAGACAGAACCCGTTCCCGAGTCCCCGTGCCTGGTGCAGACCCTCCTGGTGTCGGCGGCTCACAACGCCACCTGCTTAGCACATCTGCTCATCCAGGTGGAGATCTACGCCAACTCTTCCCTGACGCCACACGCTTCAGGCAAGGATCCTGTACTCTGTTGTTGTGGATGTCCTCGTGTCTTCTCATTGTTGAGGTTTTCACTGTGGATTGCTTAGTTAAGGTTTGTTTTATCTGGTTCCACTGCTAGCATCTTTGTAAGCTGTCTTAAATCCTTTTTGGGAGTAGGTGAAATTTGTTTCCATGTGTTGAACCCATGGCTTTTTTTTTTTAAATTAAGGTTTTTTTTTTTTAATTTATTTATTTGAAATTACAGAGAGAGGTAGAGATAGAGAGAAAGGTCTTCCATCTGCTGGTTCACTCCCCAGATGGCTGCAACGGCTGGAGCTGCGCTGATCCAAAGGAAGGAGCCAGGAGCTTCTTCCGGGTCTCCCACACGGGTGCAGGGGCCCAAGGACTTGGACCATCTTCCACTGCTTTCCCAGGCCATAGCAGAGAGCTGGATCTGAAGAGGAGCAGCTGGGACTCGAACTGGAGCCCATATGGGATGCCGGTGCTTCAGGCCAGGGCATTAATCTGCTGTGCCACAGCACTGGCCCCAAGGTTGCTTTTTTTTTTTTTTTTTAAAGAAAATATTATTTGTTTGAAAGGCACAAATAGAAGTAGAGTGAGAGAAAGAGAGATGGTCCACCTGCTAGTTCAATCCCAAATGGCCACAGCAGCCAGGGCTTGGCCAGCATGAAGCTAGGAGCCAGGAGCCTCTTCTGGGTCTCCTATGCAGGTGCAGGGGCCCAAGCACTTTGCCATCTTCTGCTGCTCTCCCAGGCTGCGTTAGCAGGGAGCTGGATGGGAAGTGTAGCAGCTGAGATTCAAACCTGTGTCCATGTGGTCTGCAAGCAGTGTAGGCGGAGGCCAAACGCCAGCCCCCTAGCTCTGTTTAAAGAAAAAAAAATAAAAAATGAAGATTCCTGAGGTTATAGAAAAACACTAGGTTTTCAGTGAAAACTTTTGACCTACAATTCCCCTTCTTTGAGTAAGTCTGCTGATTAGGCTTAGAGAAACATGTATTCCTTCCCTAAAAAAAAAACAAGCAAGCAAACCCACGATACCACACTAACGTGATTCCTGAGTTTGTAGTTTTTGGAGATTTTGTAGCTCCGAGATTGTTCATTTGAGCACAGGTGGGGTCACCTCATTCATTTCACAGCCGCATGGCAGCCTACATGTGTGTGTGTGTGTGTGTCCCGTTGCTTAGCTAACCAGTCTCTTACTGTTGGCTGGGCTCTGAGCTCCTTTCTGGCTTTGGTGCTGGGACTCGTGTATGCACCTCTGGACGTGAGAACATGTTGTCCATCGGCCTCCCTCTCAGATAACTGCTAAGGGCAAAGGCGCTTCCATCCAAGGGGACCGTGTTGAGGGGCCTGCTCTCTGCCCTGCGGCAGACTCCAGCATCCGTCAAGGGAAGAATCCCTAGGTGGCATCCCTCGTCCCATCCCCCATGGCCTCCTGCTGCTTGAGGAGGGCTAGGAGGAGCCAGGCCAGTGCCACTCAGCTGCCGGCGGTGCCCTCGGCACACTGCCTGGGGAGAAAGGCAGGTGCAGGGAGCCACAGACAGCCTGAAGTCTTCTGTCAGAGAGGAGGCAGAAATCAAAGCACCTCTCTGTGGGTCTGAGTAAGTTCTGGAGTGGGATCTGGGAAGCTGATAACCAGCATACCCCAGCCAGGCCGGGGGTGATGTGAGGGCAGAGAAGCGCTGAGTGAGAGTGAGGACTTTGCTTTCTAAATATCATCTTAAGGTTTTTTTTTTTTTTTTTTTTTTTTTTTTTTTTTGAGGGTGGTGCTGTAAGAAAAATGCTAGATTTATTTTTTCCTGAAAACCATTTTATTTAGAAACTGGGCAATGGTGAGGGGTTCTGGCATGTGAAGAGTACCTGGAGATGGACGCTCGGCTCAGATCTGTTGCAAGGCACGTGAGCAGTGAGAGCAGGTGTCGGGGAACGATGCCGTAATGATGCTCCTCCCCCAAAGGGAACCTCTTTAATGTTCACCCAGAGTCTTCTGTCTACCCTGCTGACTCCCACCTCACCTGTGTGACTCTTAAACAGGCTGTTGGAAATGAGAGGGGGTGGCACCAGCATTTTTCAGCACCCACTGTGTGCAAGACCGTTTGCACGCCTTGTCTTGTTTAATTCCTGCGCTGGGCAGGGGAATTCAAGGGGGAGCATTAGGCTAAGGAAGGGTCTGTAACTTGCCCAGGGTTGACCAGAGTGAACATTCTGGAATTCAAAACGTTCCACCTCCAAAGCCTGAACTTGCCCAGCTGTGTTCTTGTCTGTCTTACAGAAAAGGCAATCTCTGGTTTTCCTTTTATTTTTTTAAAGAGATTTATTTATTTTCAAGATTTATTTTATTTATTTGAATGACAGAGTTACAGAGAGAGGTAGAGCCAGAGAGCAGGCGAGGTCTTGTATCCGCTGGTTCACTCCCCAGATGACCACACAGCCAGAGCTGAGCTGAGCTGAAGCCAGGAGCCTCTTCCAGGTCTCCCACTTGGGTGCAGAGGTCCTTTCTGCTGCCTTCCCAGGGACTCGAACTGGCGCCCGTATAGGATGCTGGTGCTGCAGGTCGGGGCCTTAACCTGCTGCATCAGAGCACTGGCCCCAAGATTTATTTATTTATTTGAAAGTCAGAGTCACAGACAGAGAGGGAGAGAGATATCGTCCATCTGCTGGTTCACTCCCCAGAAGACCACAATGGCCGGAGCTGGGCCATGTTGAAGCTGGGAGCAAGGAGTTTCATCTGGGTCTCCCACCTGGGTGCAGGGGCCCAAGACTTGGGCCATTGTCTGCTGCTTTCCCAGGCACATTAACAGGGAGCTGGATGGGAAGTGGAGCAGCTGGGTTTCTTAACTGGTGCCCGCACGGGTGCTGGTGTTGCAGGCCGAGGCGTAACCTGCTGTGCCACAGTGCCGATCCCTCTTCGTGGCTTCTTACCTGCGCCATCTCCCTTGGATGCTGTGGGCTTGTATTTTTCTCTGCTCCAGGTGCCCTCCTGGGTTCCCAAGAGGAATCCGTTATGGTGTCTACTCCTTTCCGGTCACGTGATCTATTTACCTGTCTTTCCTCCCTGAGAGTGAGGGAAGAGCAAGATGGAGGTGTCGAGGACAGGCAGAGTGGGGCCAGGGGTTTCTGCAGAAAAGGGATATGGCGTACCTTGTATTTTTTTTTTTTTTTTTTTTTTTTGACAGAATGGACAGAGAGAGAGACAGAGAGAAAGGTCTTCCTTTGCCGTTGGTTCACCCTCCAGTGGCCGCTGTGGCCGGCGCACCGCGCTGATCCGAAGGCAGGAGCCAGGTGCTTCTCCTGGTCTCCCACGGGGTGCAGGGCCCAAGTACCTGGGCCATCTTCCACTGCACTCCCTGGCCACAGCAGAGAGCTGGCCTGGAAGAGGGGCAACCGGGACAGAATCCGGTGCCCAGACTGGGACTAGAACCCGGTGTGCTGGCGCCGCAAGGCGGAGGATTAGCCTAGTGAGCCGCGGCGCCGGCGCGTACCTTGTATGTTTAGAAAGACCTTTGTGACTCTCAGTTCAGAGAGAGGAGACCCCAAGGGGGTTGATGCTTCAGACTGGCTGGAATAGTTCATTTATTGCAGGTAAAATCCCCTGAAGTCCTCCCTTGACTTAATTTCCCTCTTCCTTGCAGCAGAATCTGCTGTGAAGATGTGCGTTTATGATATGAGAGGGACTTGGCACTGGGGATGTAGTATAACGACGTAGGAGCTTGTGGCCAGGTGGATTCCGGATAAGCTAAAATGTCGCCAAGGCTTCGGTTCGGTCAGCTAAAAAGAGGTCATGAGTTTGTGGCCGGCGCCGCAGCTCACTAGGCTAATCCTCCGCCTGCGGCACCGGCACCCCGGGTTCTAGTCCCAGTCTGGGCACCGGATTCTGTCCCGGTTGCCCCTCTTCCAGGCCAGCTCTCTGCTGTGGCCAGGGAGTGCAGTGGAGGATGGCCCAGGTGCTTGGGCCCTGCACCCCATGAGAGACCAGGAGAAGCACCTGGCTCCTGGCTCCTGGCTTCGAATCAGCGTGATGCGCCGGCCACAGCGGCCACTGGAGGGTGAACCAATGGCAAAGGAAGACCTTTCTCTCTGTCTCTCTCTCTCATTGTCCACTCTGCCTGTCAAAAAATAAAAAATAAATAAAAAAAATAAGAGGTAATGAGTTTGAAGGAGTAGATGCTTAATGTCATTCTGTGTTATGAAAAGGGATATTCAGCTTATTGAAAGATAGAACTCATGCCATGCATTTATCTGAACTTGCAACTTTTAGTCGGCCGATCAACCGTGACTTCTTCAGCTCATCATAGCTGGCGTGTTTTTTGGATGCGGGTTTTCTGGGAGCAGCAGATGCGGTAGACCAGTAGTTAATGGGGTCAGTGCAGGACTCAGATGTGGTGTACGCATGGCTTGTGAAATTCTTTGACGTGGGATGTTTGGAACTGGTGACAGGAAATGCAGTGTCTCGCGTCCCCGCGCAGTGCGGAGGACGTGGCAATGCCCTGTCCGAGTTCATGAACTTTCCTATTCTGTATGCTTTGCAGAGAATGCGACTGTTATTCCCAACCAAGTGTATCAGCCTCTGGGGCCTTGTCCCTGTAATTTAACAGCCGGGGCCTGCGACATCCGCTGCTGCTGTGACCAGGTACGTTCACTGCTGAGCGCAAAGGTTACGGGGACACGGCGCCCGCAGTTCCCCGTCAGTAGCTGTGTATTGGGTGGTCTCTCAAGGTTACGGGGGCACGGCGCCCGCAGTTCCCCGTCAGTAGCTGTGTATTGGGTGGTCTCTCAAGGTTACGGGGGCACGGCGCCCGCAGTTCCCCGTCAGTAGCTGTGTATTGGGTGGTCTCTCAAGGTTACGGGGGCACGGCGCCCGCAGTTCCCCGTCAGTAGCTGTGTATTGGGTGGTCTCTCAAGGTTACGGGGGCACGGCGCCCGCAGTTCCCCGTCAGTAGCTGTGTATTGGGTGGTCTCTCAAGGTTACGGGGGCACGGCGCCCGCAGTTCCCCGTCAGTAGCTGTGTATTGGGTGGTCTCTCAAGGTTACGGGGGCACGGCGCCCGCAGTTCCCTGTCAGTAGCTGTGTATTGGGTGGTCTCTCAAGGTTACGGGGGCACGGCGCCCGCAGTTCCCCGTCAGTAGCTGTGTATTGGGTGGTCTCTCAAGGTTACGGGGGCACGGCGCCCGCAGTTCCCCGTCAGTAGCTGTGTATTGGGTGGTCTCTCAAGGTTACAGGGGCACGGCACCCACAGTTCCCCATCAGTAGCTGTGTATTGGGTGGTCTCTCAAAACTAGGATTGTATTTCGTGTTGCAAATTGCTTTCCAATTGGGTCTTTAGTTAATAGAAGGAAAAGACATATCTCTTTGGGTAAAGGCAAGATTGTGAAGATTATACTTACACTGAGCGGCTGATTTGAATATTATTTATTTACAAGCCTTTAGGAAACATAAAAGGAAGGAAATGTGGTTTTTCAATGATTTTTAGAATTGTGCAGCTGTCACGACTATCTAATTTTAGAATTTTTCCTACACCCCCAAAAAGAACCCTGTGCCTGTTTGCAGTCCCTCTCATTCCCCCTGTTAGCACCTGTGCCCCCGTGTCCTGTCCTCTGGTCCCCCCTGTTAGCACCTGTGCCCCGTGTCCTGTCCTCTGGTCCCCCTGTTAGCACCTGTGCCCCAGTGTCCTGTCCTCTGGTCCCCCTGTTAGCACCTGTGCCCCCGTGTCCTGTCCTCTGGTCCCCCCTGTTAGCACCTGTGCCCCGTGTCCTGTCCTCTGGTCCCCCCTGTTAGCACCTGTGCCCCGTGTCCTGTCCTCTCATCCCCCCCGTTAGCACCTGTGCCCCCACGTCCTGTGCTCTGGTCCCCCCTGTTAGCACCTGTGCCCCCACGTCCTGTCCTCTGGTCCCCCTGTTAGCACCTGTGCCCCCGTGTCCTGTCCTCTGGTCCCCCCTGTTAGCACCTGTGCCCCCATGCCCTGGTCCTCTTGTTTCCACTGCTTTCTCAAGCACATTAACGGGGAGCTGGATCAGAAGTGGAGCAGCTGGGCCTCAAACTGGTGCCCATATTGGATACTGGTGCTGCAGGCAGAGGCTTAGCCTGCTGTGCCACATGCCAGCCCCATAGCATCTGCTTCTTATCTGCTTGTCTGCTCCAGGACGTTTGCGTTGTTTTCACTGTGGCTGTCGTGAGCGATGGTGCCGTGAGCCTGGTGTGCAGTGCTTGTGTGGCTGTCTCTGTTTCTCTTGGGTTCAGACCCTGGAGGGAACGGCTGATCACTGGGTGACTGTGTTTACCCTTTTGGGGAACTGTTTTCCAAGGCTCTTGCACCTCTGTATGTCCCCACCAGCAGTTGCTGTGAGTTGCAGTTTCTGCAGGCCCTCAGCGCTGTTGATGTCTGGTGTTGGTTAGGTTATAGCCATCCCCGCAAGTGTGCAGTAGAATTTCATTGTGATTTTTAGTTGTATTTCTCTAGTGGCAATGGTGTTGAGCTTTTTGTGTGCTTACGGTGTACTTGTGTATCTTCTTTGGAGAAAGGTCTGTTCAGAGCGTTTGCAGACTTTTTTATTTATTTATTTAAAGGCAGAGTTTCAGAGAGAGAGATAGGAAGAGACAGAGAGAGGTCTTCCATCTGCTGAGTCACATTGTGGCCACTTGGACTGGGCCAGGCTGAAACAAGGAGCCTGAAACTCCTTCCAAGTCTCCCATGTGGGTGCAGGGGTCCAGATGCTTGGCCCATCTTCCATTGCTTTCCCAGAGCATTAGCAGGGAGCTGCATCACAAGCAGAGAGCAGGGACTCAAATGGTGCCCACAAGGGGTGCTGATGACCAAAGCGGTGGTTTAACCTGCGGAGCCACAGTGCTGGCCCAGCTGTTCACTTCCTTGTTGGTGTCTTCTAAAACACAGATTTTTTTTTTTTTTTTTTTGACAGGCAGAGTGGACAGTGAGAGAGAGAGACAGAGAGAAAGGTCTTCCTTTTGCCGTTGGTTCACTCTCCAATGGCCGCCGCGGCCGCCGCGCTGCGGCCGGCGCACCGCGCTGATCCGATGGCAGGAGCCAGGAGCCAGGTGCTTTTCCTGGTCTCCCATGGGGTGCAGGGCCCAAGCACCTGGGCCATCCTCCACTGCACTCCCGGGCCACAGCAGAGAGCTGGCCTGGAAGAGGGGCAACCGGGACAGAATCCGGCGCCCCAACCGGGACTAGAACCCGGTGTGCCGGCGCCGCTAGGCGGAGGATTAGCCTAGTGAGCTGCGGCGCCGGCCTAAAACACAGATTTTTTAATATGATGGAATCTAGGTGTTTCTTTTGTTGCTCTGTGCTTCTGGTGTCATATTTTAGAAACTTGCCTAATCCCAGGATGGATAGATATTTTTAAATTCTTACTTAGGTTTAAGAGGAATGCAGAATGTAAGAGAAGTGCACTTGCTGGTACCTGAATCACTGCCGTGTTTGGATGAGTGCAGTTACATGTGGTTGGGTTTTTCGCACCCCCACTAGCGGAACAAATATTTATTTTTTAAACCGACAAGCTATAGCTACTTAATGTATACGGTCTGGTGTGTGCGGAGGTGAGTGCACCCAGGTACCCATCACCTCAATCAGTACCATAGCTTGTCTGTCACCTCCACGTTTCCTCTCACTCCTTTGTTGCTGTTTTGTTTTATTTCCTTTTGTGATAGAGCACTCAACGTAGGATCTACCCTCTTAGCAAAGTTTTAGGTGTGCTGTCGTGGTTGGAGAGAGTAGGGTGTGTATTCATGTGAACCCACATCACCCCCACGCCAGCCCACCTGGTGTTTTCCAAGTGCCTTTCGCTGGCTGACACGCGTGCACCGCAGCACCAGCCCCGGCCCACTGGGATTCCCTGCCTGGTGACTGTTAGCTAACTGTGCCTGTCACTTAGGACACAATTTTTTGTTCACATTGCTCTTTTTTAAAACGGTAGAACGGGGGCGAGCATTTGGCCGAGTGGCTGAGATGCTGCCATCCTGCATCAGAGTGCCTGGGTTCGACACCCACATCTGGTTCCTGCCTCCAGCTTCCTGCTGACCGTGGGAGTCAGCTGTGGTAGCGCAATTGGTTAAGTTCCTGCCATCCACGTGGGAGGCCTGGATTGAGTGTCCAACTCCTGGCTTCAACCCTGGCCCAGCCTGGGCTCTCACAGGCACTTGGGGAGTGGACCAGGAATTGGAAATTCTCCATGTCTCTCTCAAATAAATAAACTAAAACAAAATGTAGGGGCTGGTGTTATGGCACAGTGGGTGAAGCTGCCGCCTGTGATGCCGGCACCCCATATCAGAGTGCCAGTTCAGGTCCCAGCTGTTCCACTTCTAACCCAGCTCCCTGCTAATGGCCTGAGAAAAGCAGTAGAAGATGGCTCAAGTGCGTGGGCCCCTGCACCCACACAGAAGAGCCAAATGGAGCTCTGGTCTCCTGGCTTCAGCCTGGACTAGCCTGGGCTATTGGTGGCCATTTAGGGAGTGAACCAATGGATGGAAGATCCCCATCTCTCCCTCCATATCACTCTGCCTTTTTTTTTTGGACAGGCAGAGTGGACAGTGAGAGAGAGAGACAGAGAGAAAGGTCTTCCTTTGCCGTTGGTTCACCCTCCAATGGCTGCCACGGCCAGTGCACTGCGGCCGGCGCACCGCGCTGATCCGAAGGTAGGAGCCAGGTACTTTTCCTGGTCTCCCATGGGGTGCAGGGCCCAAGCACTTGGGCCATCCTCCACTGCACTCCCTGGCCACAGCAGAGAGCTGGCCTGGAAGAGGGGCAACCGGGACAGAATCCGGCTCCCCGACCAGGACTAGAACCCGGTGTGCCGGCACTGCTAGGCGGAGGATTAGCCTAGTGAGCCGCGGCGCTGGCAACTCTGCCTTTTAAATAAATAAAAATCTTAAAAAAATGTAACCACTTGTCCTCCTCCCCACCCCACCCCCCACCCCCCAGTTCAAAAACAAGCCAGCAGATCACTGTTGTACCCTCAGCAGGAGAAGGACTGAGGATGTGAGGATGTGTTGTAAGTTTTCGGTCCCACCATCCTTTGTGAAACCGGGCAGGTGTGGACGAGCAGGTGACTGGTGAGTGAATGGGTTGTGTTGCCCGGCGCTGTGGCGTAGGAACTCTGCCCAAGCACGTCCTTAGGCTTCTCTGGGCTGTGTGTCCTCTGTTGGAGCCCCCATCTGGGGTGTGCTCTGTTCCTTCACGTGGGGCGCCTCTCAGGCTCCAGCACGCTGGGGTTCCCTGGAAGGCGTCACGTTTGCTAGGGCTCTGTGAAGGGAATTCTGGAGCTGGTGGAGGCACTCTGAGATGGCACGGATGCTGTTTGTTCACCCCGCTGGGCTGCCCGGAGGCCCGGGGAGGGCTCGCCTGCTCACTGCCGCTCTCCTCTGCTTCCAGGAGTGCTCCGCGGAGGGCCGGGAGCTGTTCGCGCAGTCCTGTCTCGGCGGTGTGTTTGGCGGGGACGTCAGTCCTCTGTTTGATCAGCTCTGCTCCGCCGGGGTGGCACAGCAGGTCCCGGACTGGTTTCCCTGGCTGTGTGTGCAGTCGCCCCTGGCCAATTCGCCCTTCCTCGGCTACTTCTATCACGGCTCTGTGTAAGTGCCCGGGGCAGCGCTCTGCAGCCCCACTGGCCGCTCGTCCCTCGGGCCACGTTTTTCTCAGTGCCTCTCCAGGGGG
The DNA here is from genome assembly GCF_964237555.1 of Oryctolagus cuniculus. NCBI lineage: Eukaryota > Metazoa > Chordata > Mammalia > Lagomorpha > Leporidae > Oryctolagus > Oryctolagus cuniculus. Next base: position 5,777,533 of record NC_091452.1, on the reverse strand, counting down.
TCCTTGCTTCGAGGATCCGCTTCTAGATTTCCGTTAGCAGCTCGATTTGCGTGAAGTATTTGAGGGAATTGGGCCTCACTGAAAGTGGATGGACGGCACACACAGCTGGTCCGTGACCCTCTAGGGTAGGGGCTCACGGGGTCTGTGACCTGCGCTGTTGAGATGTTCAAGCTCCCTGGGATTTCCGTCTTTGCAAACACGAAGAGCTCAGAGGAGAGCCGTGTTCTAGCAGATGCCTGCGGGAGTGTCAGTGAAAGTCCGTCTCTGATTCGCAGCTCCCAGAGACCCCGCGCTGCCTCGCAAGTGCATCTGTACGCCGAGCCAAAAGACTCTTCGCACTTTGGTTACAAACAAGGAGATCCCATCATGACTCTGGATAAGGCATATCTCACTGTTCCACAGGTAATGGTGGCCGTTGTCTGTTTATCTGAAAGAGCCACAGAGAGAGGGAGAGAGATTCTAGAGAGAGGGAGAGAGATTCTAGAGAGAGGGAGAGAGATTCTAGAGAGAGTGAGATTCTAGAGAGAGGGAGAGAGAGAGAGATGGATCTTCTACATGCTGGTTCATGCCCCTGATGCTCACAGCAGCCGGGGCTGGGCAAAGCCAGGCGCTCCATCCAGATCTCCTGTCTGGTGGCAGGGACTGAAATCCTTGAGCCATCAGCTGCTGCCTTCCCAGCGTGTGCGTTTTGATTCAGGAAACCGAATCAAAATCAGAGGCAGGGCTGGATCCCAGGCACTGTGATACGTGGTGCGTGTCCCCAGTGGCGGCTTCATGTCTAGTCCTCTGTTTTTATTAGGTAATATTTGTTGTGACTCCTCAGTTAGTGGCTTCCATGCCTTGATTAGCAAATTCATTGAGTATTGTACTCAACTGGTCAGTTTGTCAGTGATCTAGGCAGCAGGTTAGCAGTAGGAGCAGGCAGCGGAAAGGATAGTGCTAAGACTCCCTGACCTGTTGTTGTGGCTGGCAGCGAGGCCGTAGCTGCCGGGTTTGTCCCCTACCCCCAGGTGTCCCTGGCTGGCAGCGAGGCCGTAGCTGTGGGTTTGTCCCCCACCCCCAGGTGTCCCTGGCCGGGCAGTGTATGCAGAATGCCCCGGTGGCATTCCTGCAGAATTTTGATGTCAGATGCACCACCCATCTGGAAGCATACCAAGAGCGAGATGGAATCATCAACACGAAGATAAGGAATGGGACCGTAGGAGGTATGTGCTGTCAGTTTGGAAACAGTAGGGTGGAGTAGGTAGCTGTGAGCACGTCGGTCACTTCTTCCTGGCTGACTGAGGAAAGTATTTTTGGGAAAAGCTCCACGCCGTAGAGGGCATAGTGTTTATCAGTGCTTCTTTTTTTTTTTTTTTTTTTTTTTTTGACAGGCAGAGTGGACAGTGAGAGAGAGAGACAGAGAGAGAAAGGTCTTCCTTTGCCGTTGGTTCACCCTCCAATGGCCGCCGCTGCAGCCGGCGCACCGCGCTGATCCTGGCAGGAGCCAGGAGCCAGGTGCTTTTCCTGGTCTCCCATGGGGTGCAGGGCCCAAGCACCTGGGCCATCCTCCACTGCACTCCCTGGCCATAGCAGAGAGCTGGCCTGGAAGAGGGGCAACCGGGACAGAATCCGGCGCCCCAACCGGGACTAGAACCCGGTGTGCCGGCGCCGCAAGGTGGAGGATTAGCCTATTGAGCCACGGCGCCGGCCTTATCAGTGCTTCTTTATTCTTTTTTATTCTTTTATTTTTATTTTCATTTTTGACAGGCAGAGTTAGAGAGACAGAGAGAAAGGTCTTCCTTTTTCCGTTGGTTCACCCCGCAAGTGGCCGCCACTGTCGGTGCACTGTGCTGATCCGAAGCCAGGAGCCAGGTGCTTCTCCTGGTCTCCCATGGGGTGCAGGGCCCAAGCACTTGGGCCATCCTCCACTGCACTCCCTGGCCACAGCAGAGAGCTGGCCTGGAAGAGGGGCAACCGGGACAGAATCCGGCGCCCCGACTGGGACTAGAATCCGGTGTGCCGGCGCGCAGGCGGAGGATTAGCCTAGTGAGCCGCGGCGCCGGCCTATCAGTGCTTTTTTGAAGGTTGAAGGTTCACGTGACGTCAGAGTGCACAACTCAGTGGCACTGGCTGCATGCACAGTGTTGTGCAGCCGTCACCTCTGTCCAGCCCCAGAACGTTCCTCGCCCAGAAGGAAGCTGCGGCCTGAACAGCCGCCCTCGTTCTCCCCTGCGCTCGGACCCATCCCTGGATTTGCCTGTTCTGGACATCTCACACCAACGGAGGCACCCTCTGTGTGGCCTTTGTGTCTTTGGCTTAGCGTCGTGGTTTTGCGGTTCCTCGGTGTGGTAGCATGGGTCGATGTTTCATTCCACCGAAGGTGGAGTCAGAGTGGGCGCGTGGCCAGGCCACGTGGTATCTGTCAGCTGGTGTCTCCACCTTTTGGCTCTCACCGACAGTGGCGCTGTGAACACCGCAGGCAGCTTGCGTGTGGACAGTGTCTTCATTTCCCTTGGCGGGACACACAGGGATGCACCTGCCATGCCAGGTGCTAACATGGCGTCTTGAGGGACCCACAGACTGTTTGCCGCTCCCACCGGTGCTGTGCTCCTGTGGGTTCTCGGGAGGGAGGCCTGCCAGGTTATTGTCTCCAACTTGAGGGTTTTCCCCCTCGCTTATGACTGATGGTGGAGGGGGTTCCCAGTTGGCACGTGGGGGAGGCGCAGCGGCCGTGTTTGCCTGGCCAGCTTTCCTTTGGCCACGTAGGCCATGTGGTCCCCAGGAAGGTCATGTATGTTTCCTTTTAGGCATAGTTACGCCAAAAGTAACCTACGAGGAAGCAACGGACCTCGGCAAATACATCAGCACTACAGGTATTTTCATGGTACACTTTCATGTCCCTGCTGCAGGAGGGTGTGGGTCCCTTCCTACGAGTACCGTACGTAGTGGAAGACGTTGTAGAGTTGTTCACGGTAGTCAGAAAGCATCGCAGTAGCACCGTCTCTTCTTTGTCCTGTGTGTCCTGCTTGCTTGAGACTCACTCCCATGACCTTGAGCTGGCTCCTTCGCAGGCCTTGGGCGTTTGCCACACCATTAAGGGATTCTTTAGGACATGATGTTTTTACTTCCTGCTTTCTTAGATTATTAGTCTTTGTAATTGTGATGCAGTCACATGGGTTACAGTTGGCTGACGTTACCAGGGCTTTGTTTTCAGTGCTGGGTACTATTTACTTTTCAAGGTGTTTGAATTCTCCAGTGTACCCCTTACTTCGTCAAGTGTCAGTAGAGCTGGGGGCACCTCGCTGGCCCCTGTTGGGAGGGGAGGCCTCTGAAATCCCACAGACCTCTCCCTGAGGGTGCGCTCTGTGCCACATCTCAGCCGGGTGCTAGGAAGGGGCCAGATCTCACCGAGGACGCTGTGGTGGAACAGAGAGGCTGGGCACTGCCACTTCCTTGACAGAGGTGCTGCGTTAGGAGTTGGGTTGGGCAGGGGCAGGCAGTGGCCGGTGCCCAGGCAGTCGTGAGCTCCAGGAGGGCCTCTCATTTCTGAATGTGTTCTTATACTTGCAGAAACACTCTTAGGTAATGGGTCAGCCCCCAGAAACGTGACCGTGGAAGAGCATTACGTCTTCAGATGGAACAATAACACAATCAGTGAAGTGAACGTTAGAGTCATCAGGGCGGAAGTCAGTGCCTCCTGGAAAGGTAACTCTGGTGGCAGTGTGAGACGCTTCTGTTTATTTCTGTCTTCAAGATTCTCGTCGTTATGATACATAAAACTAAGAGCCATCTCTGGTGTCTTTTTATGATGAATCAAAGAGGCAGCATTTTGTGTGTGTGTGTCAAAATGAAATTTTAAGGTAAATAAAGTAGGACCATGGGGGAATCTTCCCTTCCGAGTGGAGTAGCACACACTGTGTTTTTATTTTGTTTTGTTTCTAGGAACAATGACGCAGAGATTTACAGTGCAGTTTTTAAGTTATAACAGTGGCGACGAGAAGGAATATTCTGGAAATCCAGGTGAGACGATGGCCCCTGGTGTGAAGAGATTTTGAGGTCCATGTAGAGTTTGTTCACAATACACATTTTCCATGAACTTAAAATTTTTTTTTAAAACTTTTATTTATTAAAGAGCGTGTGTGAGAGAGAATGCAGGCGAGTGTATGCCCATCCATTGGTTCGCTCCCCAAATGCCTTACAGCTAGGGCTGGGCTGAGGCTGGGACGGGGGCTGGGAACACAGCCCTCCGAGGGTGGCAGCCTCCCATGGTGCCCGTTAGCAGGAAGCTGGAGTCAGGAATTGAACCCAAGTGCTCTGACGTGAGTTGCAGGCATCTTAACTGCTAGGCTAAATGCCTGCCCCTGAATCACTACATACAATGTCAACAAAGCCATGCAAAAGAAGGGGTTCTTTAAAAACGACCTTTGTTAGCTCCTTCAGCACGCATCCCTGCCTGATTAAGAAGGTAAACGTGGGGGAGGGACGTGGCACCGGTTAAGCCACAGCTTTGTGAGGCTGGCATCCCGCATTAGAGTGCCGGTCTGAGTCCAGGCTGCCCTGGTTGCAATGCAGCTTCCTGCTCATGTGTCCGGGAAGGCAGCAGAAGATGGCCCAAGTGCTTTGGCCCCTGCCACCTGTCACCCCTGTGGGAGACCAGTGTTGAGCTCCTGGCTCCTGGCTTCCACTTGGCTGTTGTGGCCATTTGGTGGTAGTGGTGAACCAGTGGAGATATAAACTCTGTCTTCCTCTGTCATCCTGCCTTTCAAATAAATAAGTAAATAAATACATCTTAAAAAAAAGAATTAAAAAAAAAAAAGAATAGTAAAAGGGGGAATGCGTAGGTGGAGGGCCTGGGTCCAGAACACACCTATGACTCCTGACTGCAGCTTCCTGCTAACGCAGACCGTCTTCCACTGCCTTCCCAGGTGAGTTAGCCGGAAGCTGGATTGGCGGCGGAGCAGCCGGTACTCCAGCCTGCCCTCCAGTGTGGAATGCCAGCCTTGCATGTGGGAGCCTAGGAGGAAAGGTGTTGACTCTCACTTGCTGTGTTGTCTAGGTTACCAGCTGGGCAGGCCTGTCCGGGCTCTGAACACCGACAGGCTGAACAACGTCACGAGTTTGTCCGTCTGGCAGCCAGGTGATTGGTTAGCCGCCCTGGTAAGCTAGAATCGGGAGCACTGCCGTGGTCGGATCAAGTCATCAGCTCTCCTAAGTGGCAGCGGACTTGGGCGGGGGGTGGTGGTGACTTTCCGTGCTTCTGCAGTTGTCTTTGCTCTAAGGAGTGTTCCCGTTGTTTGCACCTGCAGTGCTGGCTATCAGAATGAGAGGACTCAGCAGGATTGTCCCGAGAGTCCCTTGTCGTCACCGCCTGTAGCCGCGCATGGTGCTGGCTGGGGCATGCGAGTAGCTCCACCCTGAGTGGTGGGAAGTAGCCACACCCTCCAGAGGCCCTGGGGGTCATGTTCAGAGGAAACCCTGGTCGTGGTCCTGGAATGTGGTACAGGAAGGACCAGAGCAGCAGTGATGTCAGCTTTCAAAAACTGGGGACTTTATTTCTACTCATTCTTTTCTCTGTCAATAGAAACTTTGAAATGAACCTTTTACCCAGTAAAAACAAAGAGGTGATAGTTTTTTCCTGTTACAGCTGGAAGGGGTTTGTGTACGTCGGCGACTGTGAGACCCATTTTATTTGGAGAAGATGCGTCGTCCGGGTGCCTGTTAGAAGTCGGGATCCGTGAGAACTGTACCGCGCTCCGGTGAGTGAGTCACCAGTGAGCTGTCCGTGTCCTGAGTGGCTGATTAAAGTTAACTCACTGCACCCATGAGGAAGACGACATGAATACGGGTGAACATTCTGTAAAAGTTGGGCCAGTGTTTGGCCTAGTGGTTAAGGCACTGTTTGGGATGCCGGCATGCCATACTGGAGTGCCTGGGTTCAAGTCCCAGCTCTGTCTCCAATTCCAGCCTCCTGCTAATGCGCACCCTGGCAGGCAGAAGGTGATGGCTCAGGTGGGCTCCCTACCACTCTGGCGGGAGACCTGGATGGAGTTCCGAACTCCTGGCTCTGGCCTGGATTAGTCCTGAGTGTTGTGGGCATTTGGGGAGTGTAACAATGAATAGATCTTCCTCTGTCAGTCTCTCTCTGTTGCTGCCTTTCCAATAAACTGAAAATTTAAAAATTATAAAAATGATAATGAATAAATACGAACTTGTGCTAGAGTTGATTCAACGTCAGTGTAGAGGAAGCAGTGCTCGTTTCTGGGGCTGAAGCCGTTTCAGTCATTAAAAAAAGTCCTTGAATTGTTTCTACTTGCTCTTCCAACCTGTCTCTTCCCATTCTCTCTCTCTCTCGCTCTCTTATTTTTTATTTATATGTTTAAAGATTTATTTATTTATTTGACAGAATTACAGAGATAGGGAGAGACAGAGAGAGATCTTCCATCTGCTGATTCACTCCCCAAATGGCTACAACAGCCTGGGCTGGGCCCAGCAGAAGCCAGGACCCTGGAACTCCATCCGGGTCTCCCACCTAAGTGACAGGGCCCACACACTCGGGCCATCCTCTGCTGCTCTCCCAGGCACATTAGCAGGGGGCTGAATTGGAAGCAGAGCACCTGGGACTTGAACCTGCACCCATATGGGATGCTAGTGTTGCGGGCAGTGGCTTAACCTGCTATACCACAACGTGGGGGTGTCCTCTCTCTCTCTCTCTCTCTCTCTCTTTCTCAGATTTATTTATTTGAAAGGCAGAATTACAGAGAGGCAGAGGCAAAGAGAGAGGTCTTCCATCTGCTGGTTCACTCCCCAAACAGCCACAATGGCTGGAGCTGTGCCGATCTGAAGCCAGGAGCCAGCAGCTTCTTCTGGGTCTCCTGCAGGTGCAAGGGCCCAAGGACTTGGGCCATCTTCTGCTTTCCCAGGCCACAGCAGCGAGCTGGATTGGAAGTGCAGCAACTTGGACTCAAACCAGCACCCATATGGGATGCTGGCACTGCAGGTGGAGGCTTTACCAGCTACGCCGCAGCGCCGCCCCTCCCTTCCCTTATTTTAAAATCTTGTTTATGTATTTGAGAAGCAGAGAGACTGACAAACATAGATAATACAAGAAAGGAGGGAGGTCCAGTTCCAGTTCTGGATCTTCACTAAATTTTCTGACTCAGAATCCTAGCTAGATACATAGGTTCCTCTCAAGCACAGCTGGACACTGACTGTTGAGGACTTCGGGGCCAGACCTGCTGACCACGAGTTGCAAACTGTCTTACTCTCTTGTAGGGAGAATGCTGTTGAAAGACTGAGTTCATTAATACAAGCAACTCATGTGGCAATGAGAGGCAACTCTGACTACAGCGACCTCAGCGATGGCTGGCTCGAGATCATACGTAAGTCAGAGCTGCACATGTGTGTGTCCTGTGTGCGCTGGTCCTGCAGTCGTCGTGTTGGATCCCAACCCCAGAGGCCGCCTCTCTGTGGTCCAGACAGGAAGTGCTTTCCGTCTTTCACCTCTTTTTGTGATGCTGTTTTTGTTTGTTATAACGTTGTTGTTTGTTTTCATTTCATTTGAAAGGCAGAGAAATAGAGAAATTTTACTTGAGAAACAGAGAAATAGAGAGAAAGAGAGAGATCTTCCACCCACTGGTTCACTCCCTGAATGCTTGCAACAGCCAAGGCTGGGCAGGTCGAAGCCAGGAACCTGGAACTCCATCAGGGGTTGGCTTGTGGGTGGCAGGGACCCACCCAGCTCTTGGAGCTGTCACTTGCCATCCCCAGGGGTGCACCTTAGCAGGAAGCTGGATGGGAAGTGGAGTAGCCGGGACCAGAAATGAGTACAGAGATCCCAAGCAGCCTCTTAACCACAGCTCCAAATGCCTGCCGAGCCTTTTTTTTTTTTTTTTAAGTTAATTGATTTATGTCAAAGAGTTACAGAGAGAGAGAAAGACAGATAGAGAGGTCTTCCGGCTGCTGGTTCACTCCCCAAATGGCTGCAATGGCTAGGGCTGTGCCAGGTCCAAGGCAGGATCCAGGAGCTTCTTCCTAGGCCTCCCACAAGGGTGTAGGGGCCCAGGGACTTGGGCTATCCTCCACTGCTTTCCTAGGAGCATTAGCAGGGGGCTGGATCAGAAGTGGAACAGCTGGGATTCGAACCAACACCCCTATGGGATGCCAGAACTGCAGGCCGTGTCTTAACCTGGTGTGCCACAGCGCTGGCGTCTTTTTTGGCTTGGAGAACCTGCACCGCTGTCCAGCTCTGGGAGGGCTCCCAGGCAGCCCTGTGTTGACGCAGCCCCTACTCAGGGCACGAGGCCCAGGGTTCTATTGCCTTCTGCAAACAGGCTCTGCCTTCTAGGCCAGTGAGGCAGGCCAGGTAACAACCCCTGGAGGAGGGAGGGAATCGGTCAAGGCATCGGAGAAGGACGAACTGTGGGACTAAGGTGCCACGCAGAGCCCAGCGTGGCCAGGCCTGAGGTCGGAGGTGCTGGCATCTCATCTTGGCTTAGCAAAGAGCAGCTGTGAGCCCAGTTAATCAGCAGATGAGAGGTGACGTTGACCTGTGGGTGTCAAAGACCAGGAACTTAGGTGTGCTAAGGAACGTGTCACCGACCTTCAACAAACCCGAGGGTCGCCTCGGAGCCTGCCACTGCCTCCCGTCATCGGCCCCGCTGGCTTTTCCCGCTTGTGCCCAGCCCTCCGGGTGGATGAAAGCGAATTCCCTTCAACTCCGTGCTCTGCCCGCGGTGCTGCTGTGCCAACACGTTAGGAAGTCACGTTGCTGGTATTCAGGTGCACACCAAGCCAAGTGCTAAGCGTCTGGGCTCTTGCCCGCGACACCTCTCTGTGCATCCCACTCTTCCCGTGGCCACGTGCACTTCTGTGGAAAGGCGGGGGACTGGCGGGGGACTGCCGCGGGGAGCGCAGAGCTGAGCCATGCTGTGTCACGTTTTGACGCCTGTCGGGCCTTTGAAAATTCCAGTGACTGATTTAGGAAACACTTTAAGCATGTTGACCCGTGGCCCTGCCGGCTTCGAGGGGTCGCACGGCTAGGGAGTGAGAGGCGGCCAGAGCCTGGTCGAGGCTGCGGTCTCATTCGGGGGACTCCCGGTGACAGTCCCTTCTCAGCCTTCCACTGTCACAACACCGGAGGAGAAAAGCCTGACTTGACCTGTCTGTAGGTGTGGACGCCCCCGGTGCAGGTGCGGACCCGCCCACCAGCGCCAGTGGCATCTGCCTGGACGTCCCTGCCCAGCTGAGTGTCCGCGTCCTCATCGCAGAGGCTGGCGCGGTGCAGGGGCTCATCCAGCAGGAGATACTCGGCGTGGAGACGAGGTACAAGCAGGTCTCGGAGCAGCGGTCAGGAGTCCAGGGGCGGGCGCGGGGAGAACCGGAGACGCCGACCGAGAGTCCCGTTGTTCAGAGGGGTCCAGGGGCGGGCGCGGGGAGAACCGGAGACGCCGACCGAGAGTCCCGTTGTTCAGAGGGGTCCAGGGGCGGGCGCGGGGAGAACCGGAGACGCCGACCGAGAGTCCCGTTGTTCAGAGGGGTCCAGGGGCGGGCGCGGGGAGAACCGGAGACGCCGACCGAGAGTCCCATTGTTCAGAGGGGTCCAGGGGCGGGCGCGGGGAGAACCGGAGACGCCGACCGAGAGTCCAGTTGTTCAGAGGGGTCCAGGGGAGGGCGCAGGGAGAACCGGAGACGCCGACCGAGAGTCCCGTTGTTCAGAGGGGTCCAGGGGAGGGCGCAGGGAGAACCGGAGACGCCGACCGAGAGTCCAGTTGTTCAGAGGGGTCCAGGGGCGGGCGCGGGGAGAACCGGAGACGCCGACCGAGAGTCCAGTTGTTCAGAGGGGTCCGGAGCGGGCGCGGGGAGAACTGGGAGATGCCGACCGAGAGTCCAGTTGTTCAGAGGAGTCCAGGGGCTGGCGCAGGGAGAACCGGAGACGCCGACCGAGAGTCTAGTTGTTCAGAGGGGTCCGGAGCGGGCGCGGGGAGAACCGGAGACGCCGACCGAGAGTCCAGTTGTTCAGAGGGGTCCAGGGGAGGGCGCGGGGAGAACCGGAGACGCCGACCGAGAGTCCAGTTGTTCAGAGGGGTCCGGAGCGGGCGCGGGGAGAACTGGGAGATGCCGACCGAGAGTCCCGTTGTTCAGAGGGGTCCAGGGGCGGGCGCGGGGAGAACCGGAGACGCCGACCGAGAGTCCAGTTGTTCAGAGGGGTCCAGGGGCGGGCGCGGGGAGAACCGGAGACGCCGACCGAGAGTCCCGTTGTTCAGAGGGGTCCAGGGGCGGGCGCGGGGAGAACCGGAGACGCCGACCGAGAGTCCCGTTGTTCAGAGGGGTCCGGAGCGGGCGCGGGGAGAACCGGAGACGCCGACCGAGAGTCCAGTTGTTCAGAGGGGTCCGGAGCGGGCGCAGGGAGAACTGGGAGATGCCGACCGAGAGTCCAGTTGTTCAGAGGGGTCCGGAGCGGGCGCAGGGAGAACCGGAGACGCCGACCGAGAGTCCAGTTGTTCAGAGGAGTCCAGGGGCTGGCGCAGGGAGAACCGGAGACGCCGACCGAGAGTCTAGTTGTTCAGAGGGGTCCGGAGCGGGCGCAGGGAGAACCGGAGACGCCGACCGAGAGTCCAGTTGTTCAGAGGAGTCCAGGGGTGGGCGCAGGGAGAACCGGAGACGCCGACCAAGAGTCCCGTTGTTCAGAGGAGTCCAGGGGAGGGCGCAGGGAGGACTGGGAGACGCCAACCGAGAGTCCAGTTGTTCAGAGGGGTCCAGGGAAGGGCGCAGGGAGAACTGGAGACACTGACTGAGACTGATTGTTTGACAGTTGTTAGCAGGACGACTGTGTGGAATTGTGTTTACAGAGGAATCTTTCTTTTTTTTCAAAGTTTTATTTATGTATTTGAAAGGCAGAGTTACAGAGAGGTGGGGAGAGACACAGAGAGAGAGAGGTCTCCATCCGCTGGTTCCCTCCCCACATGGCTGCAACGGCTGGAGCTGATCTGATCTGAAGCCAGGAGTCTGGAGCTTCTTCTGGGTCTCTCATATGGGTGGCAGGGGCTCAAGCACTTGGGCCGTTTTTTGCTGCTTTCCCAGGCCATTAGCAAGTAGCTGGATTGGATGTGGAGCAGCTGTATGGGATGCCAGCACGCAGGCGGTGGCTTTACCCACAATGCTGCAGCGCCGGCCCCAGAGGAAACCTCACAGTACTCACACAGCTGTATGTCGGAGATGAGTGGGCTCCGTGGTGCTGAGCACATCTTGAAATCCATGCCTGTGACTGGCACGCTGCTCAGGGAACACTGCCCGGTGGTGGAGGCAGATAGGCAGGTTCCGGTGAGGGGCTCCCACTTTTGGGCTCCCTGTGGCCTCGGGCAGTTATCTGAGCTCTCCGAGCTGCAGTCTCCTCACAGTAAGGGGTAAGGCAGGAGTAGGGCCGTGTGTCAGCCCCTCACCGCTTGTGAGTGGAGGGCCCCAGGCCACACTGCCTTGAGCAGAAGGGAGTTTGTTGGTGCAGGGTTGGGAAGGTGCACATGCAGCAGTTCCTGGTGGCCGGGCCTTTTTGTCACCGTCTCTTGGCTGCTCTTCCCTCTGGTTTGGCTTTGTTCTCCTCAGCACATGGCAAAGACACGCCAGCAAGTCCAGGTGCCATCCCATGGAGCCTCCTCCCGTCTGTCCATAAACCACTTGGGCAGATCTTTCCTGGTGCATCTGGGTCACGTGGGCCTTTCTGAGGCAAGCACTGTGGCCGGATGATAGACTGCTCTGATTGGCGGGATTCAGGTGCCGGGCCCAGGCGTAGATCGAGGCTGGTGCCTTCTGGTCTACTGAACTGAGAGTGGGCAAGGGTGTCCCCCACGGAAACACTGGGGCAGTTTCCAGAAGGAAAGAGAAGGGCTGCGGTGCTGGGTGGGCAGAGGTAACAGACGGCAGCCATCGGAGGGCCGGCCGCAGGGGGTCTGCACCCAGGACTGTTACTGTTGAGACAGGTGACTCGGAGCACCTCTGTAGAGCGAGCTGGTGGACAGCAGCAGGGCTGGAGCTGGGTGCAGGGTCCCCCGGGGCTCCCGAAGCTCTTGGCTCTCTCGGGTCTGTCTGCAAACTGACATGAAAGGTCACACCAGGTGCCCAGGAGCTCATGGAAAATGCATGTCCCCGAAACCGACGCATGGGATCTCAAGACTGTTTTGCGCCCAGATAAACTTCTAATCCATATTACCTTGGGTGTTTTGAAGCCCTCGGTGCTTGGTGTTCTTGGCAGACTGGAAACGAAGGGCACTGAGTGGCCGGTGTGACCTTTCCCTCCCAGGTTCTCCACGGTGAACTGGCAGTACCAGTGTGGCCTGACCTGTGAGGACAAGGCCGGCCTCCTCCCCCTCGGCGTGTCAGTCCGATTCATTAAGATACCCGCGCAGCCACCCCGCCCTCGGACAAGGTAACCCGGTCGCTGACCCAGCTGGCCGGGGACAATGCATTCAGAAGTAGAAGGCCTATGCTGTAGTCGAGTCTCGGTTCACCTGTCGTAACCTTTCAAAACTTTGTTTCAGATTCCAGATCAACTTTACAGAGTACGACTGTACCAGAAACGAGGTGTGTTGGCCACAACTTCTATATCCGCTGACCCGGTATTATCAAGGTAGGACAAATCGGGTTTCTGGGTGGTTACAGACTACATGGTCATGTTGGCTCTTAGCGTCGTCACTCTGCATGGTTTGGTTCTCCCTGCGTGATCGCAAGGAGCTGAGGACTGACATCGCTCGGTTGTGCCCGCTGTCTTTCAGGGGAGCCGTACTCCCAGTGCGTGGCCAAGGGCTTGCTGCTGGCCTGGTTCCTCCTGCTGGCCGCCTTCCTCAGTAACCCCTGGACCAGGATACGCCAGGCCTGACTTCCAGAGACCACAGGCCTTTCCCCAAGGGTGTGCCTCTGCAAGCTTTAATAAATGAGACGTTTATTTTGCTGAAAGTGTGTAAGGTGTCGAGTGACTGACGGCCGCACCTGGTCCAGCTGCCCGGATGCTGCCTGCACCCAGTGAAATGCAGGAGAGGTAACCTTGGGAATCTAGCTCATCACCAACACCAGACCACAGCAGAGCCGGCCTCCGTAAACTCCGCAGATCCCAGGAGCCGCCCCACCCCCGGGGACCCCAGTCCCGCCAGTGCAGCCCCTGGGAGGCGGGGGTGGGGGCTCCAGGAACTGGGCTCCAGACTTCGGCATAAAGCCTCAGAAGCGCACATCGCCCCGCCGCTGAGGGGTGGGGAAAGAGAGGCCAGGCTCCGGCGTCCCGCAAAGCAGCCGGCCATGGAGAGGAGCGAGGATGGCGGGGTTCCTGCCTGCCAGGCACACCAGTCTCGGCCCTCCAGGCACTCCGGTTCCGGCCCGCCAAGCGCTCTGGTCCCCGGCCTGCGAGACGCACCGGTCCCGGCCCGCCAGGCGCATCGGTTCAGGCCTGCGAGGCGCACTGGTCCCAGCTGGCCAGGCGCATTGGTCCCGACCTGCGAGACGCACCGGTCCCAGCTGGCCAGGCACGTTGGTCCCGACCTGCGAGGTGCACCGGTCCCAGCTAGGGGCCGGAGGGGCGGGGGTGGGCGTCTCAAGCCCCGCCCCGGGGGAGCCACGTGGCCCTCCCCCGTCAGTCTTCTCCGTGCCAGGTGATCGTAGTCGCGGTAGCAGAAGGATCTTGCACACCGTCGGTAATCCGAATTTGGAAAGTGATTCTCTTCCCTTAATGGCGAGCGTCCCGCCCCCACCCCGTGCGGCCGCCGCCGCCTGCGCGCCGCTCGGCCCAACTCCGCTCACCCATTGGTCGGCCGGCGTGGGGCGGGGCGCGGGGGCGGAACCGGAACCGGCCGCGGCTCGGGGGCGGGGCCTGGCTGGCGCGGCGGCGGCGGCGGCGGCGGCGGGAGCGCGGCCGCGGTGGCAGGACCCGGGCCGGTCCCGCAGCCCGGCGCCCCATGCTGCGCGGCCGCGGCCAGGCCCAGGAAGAGCCCGAGGCCCGGGCCGTCCCGGCTGAGCGCGCGGCGGGCCCGCCATGGGGTCCCTGTTCCGGAGCGAGCCCATGTGCCTGGCGCAGCTCTTCCTGCAGTCGGGCACGGCCTACGAGTGCCTCAGCGCGCTGGGCGAGAAGGGCCTGGTCCAGTTCCGAGACGTGAGTGTCCCCCGGCCGTGGAGGGCGCGCCCGTGTTCCCATTCCCGGGCGGGGACGCGAGGCCCCGGCCTGCCTCCTCCCCGAGCTTCCGCGAAGCTGGCGGCCGACCCCGGCTCGTGGGGCTGCTGGTCGGGGTCTCCCCGGGGCGGGGGGCGCCGAGCCGCGCGGAGAGCAAACCCCGTGGCGTCCCCGTGGGGTGATGGTGGGCGCTTCGCGGGAGCAGAGGGCGCCGAGGCGGGGAGACGGGTCTGCCAGAAAGTGCAGCCCTCGGGAGCCGTCGGGCCGGCCTCGGGGAGAGGGGCCCTCGCTGTGGGGAGTGAGCTGGCAGCGGCCGGGGAGAGGCCGCAGCCCCGCGCGTTGGTGGAGGGAGCTGTGTGCCCAGCGGGCGGCGGCCCCTGCCTGACTGGTCGCCTGCTGGGTCCCCTCGGCCGTCAATAGGGCGCTTGTGGAGTGGCCGAACAAGCCTTGACTGGGGACCCAGCTGGTGCGCAGGGCGGCCCCAGTCCCGAGTTCTGGCAGGAGGCGGGAGGGAGCTGATGCTCCGGCCTCCCGCCTGCGCCGCCTGCTGTGCCCTAAGCGCCCTCCGCCTTCCCGGGGGAGCACCCTGCCCAAGGTCTGGCGTCCCGGGGTGACTCGAGGCGTGGGGGAGGCGTCCCGGGCTCTTCCTGGTTCCTGGAGCTGGCAGGTGCCGCGCTGAGCCCAGCAGGGCAGGGGCGGATCCGCCCGCCCCGTAGTGGGAACCGAGAGATCCCAGCAGGTGCTCCTGTTGCTGGGTGGCAGCCTTAGGTGCAGGGCGTTGGGGTCCAGAGGAAGCTGAAGCCAGGATGCTGCGCCCGGCTCTTCCTTGCGGGGCCCGCGGGCGCGGCGCCTCCCTCCCGCTCTCGCTGATTCAGTCCTTCTTGCTGGCTTGGCTCTGGGGAAGGGAGTGGGTGACAGCCAGGGGTAAGCCCCGGGAAGACAGGTGCCAGGCGCTGCGCTGGCCAGCAGGTCTCGTCTGGGAAAGCTCATCTCACGCTTGGAGCTGCTGGAACGGGAAGACCACGCGGGGATATCGGTGCCGGTGGTGCCAGGGCCCGGGATCTCCGTTAAATGCCTGTCTCAGATGCATCTCTCTTGAAATGTGTTTTATACTGTAGGCCTTCAAAAGGGGAAAAAAAACCCAAAACTGAAACTTAACTTTGTAGAAGAAGCCCCACAGCGGAGAGGCAGTGTATGTGAGCTGACGGTGGCCAGCCAGTGTCAGGAAGCCCCTGGGTGTGGGGCGTGCTGTGCAGTTAGTTACTCTGCTGCCGGGGCAGGGGGAAACGGACGGCGGCCGCATCGCTTCCCTTTCCCGTTCTTACTCTGCAGGTAGGGTAGCGTCTGTCGTCAGGGACTCGGAACTGGTGGCTTTATCTGACCTCCAGAAAGGAATGAGAAGGTGACAAACAGAAGTGAAATTGGAATTATCTTCTGCTTAATTCTAAAAAAAACAAAAAAACTGACCAAGAACTGAGACTGGGAGCGCCCGCTTCCCCGGTGCTGGGAGGACCTTCCTGCCGAGCGGTTGTCTGAGTGTTTCTGAGGGTGCCCAGGACGAGCCCTGGGCGGAACGAGACAGTCTCGTGTTAAATGCTTCCAGCAAAAATGATTGGTCTGAGGCCGGCGCCGCGGCTCACTAGGCTAATCCTCCGCCTAGCGGCGCCGGCACACCGGGTTCTAGTCCCGGTCGGGGCGCCGGATTCTGTCCCGGTTGCCCCTCTTCCAGGCCAGCCCTCTGCTGTGGCCAGGGAGTGCAGTGGAGGATGGCCCAGGTGCTTGGGCCCTGCACCCCATGGGAGACCAGGAAAAGCACCTGGCTCCTGGCTCCTGCCATCGGATCAGCGCGGTGCGCCGGCCGCAGCGCGCCGGCCGCGGCGGCCATTGGAGGGTGAACCAACGGCAAAAGGAAGAACTTTCTCTCTGTCTCTCTCTCTCTCTCACTGTCCACTCTGCCTGTAAAATAAATAAATAAATAAAAATAAATAAATAAAAATAAAAAATAAAAAAAATGATTGGTCTGATTTTATTTTTAACTACAGAAGCCGTATGTGTCTGTTGTAGAAATGCAGACCGCAGGATCCCATAACTCAGGGAGTAACTCCTCACCTTTCTGTAATGTGGATCATTTCTCTACTAATGTTTTCATTTATGTTTTTATATAGTTAACTCACATTGAGTATCCTTAATCTGCCTTTTATACACAAATCTCGACAATTTCTTAATTTCATTAAACATTAAATGTTTAATTTTTTTAAGCTCTGTGTTGTAAGAAGTGGAGACAAGGGCACAGTGACCCCCGGGTCCCATAATGTAGAGTGACGGCCACTTGTTCACCCCTTCCCCTCTCCCAAACTGGATGAAGTAAACCCAAAGACATATACTTTAATATTTCAGTGAGTGTGTCTAGTAGCCATGGGGTGGGCCCTGGTGCAGGAGCGCCCACGTGGGAGGCCTGGGTGGAGCTCTGTGCTGCGGCTCCGACTCGGTCCAGCCCCTGCGGTTGTGGGGAGGGAACTGGTGGATGGGAGGTGTCTGTCTGTCTCTGTCTTTCAAATAAATTTTAAAAAATTGGCCGGCGCCGCAGCTCACTAGGCTAATCCTCCGCCTAGCGGCGCCGGGACACCAGGTTCTAGTCCCGGTTGGGGCGCCGGATTCTGTCCCGGTTGCCCCTCTTCCAGGCCAGCTCTCTGCTGTGGCCAGGGAGTGCACTGGAGGATGGCCCAGGTGCTTGGGCCCTGCACCCCATGGGAGACCAGGAAAAGCACCTGGCTCCTGGCTCCTGCCATCGGATCAGCGCGGTGCGCTGGCTGCAGCACGCTGGCCGCGGCGGCCATTGGAGAGTGAACCAACGGCAAAGGAAGACCTTTCTCTCTGTCTTTCTCTCTCACTGTCCACTCTGCCTGTCAAAAAATTAAAAAAAAAAAAAATTAGGATTTTTAAAAAGTCATAGGCTTAACATTATTATCATACCTGAAAATCTTAATAAAACATTTCTTAATATAATCAAAGTCCGGGTCATCTAAAACATTGGTTTTTGTTATTCACATTGGTCAGTTGTGTGGCTGAACATCAGTTTCTGTTCAGCTGCATAAAGCTGTGTGCCAGGACTCACCCATTTCAGGTGTGCAAGTCGTGGTTTTCAGAGCCATCCCCGCAGTCCGGTGTAGGGCGGTCACCCAGGAGTCCTCGTGCCCAAGTACAGAGAGCCCTCGTCTCGAGCCGGCCCCACCGCCCCGGCCACCACTGCTCCGCCTCCTGGGCATGGTCTGCACGTGGGCTGAGTTACAGAGGGAAAGAGGGAGAGACAGAGCGAGGTGTCTTCTGTGTGCTGGCTCGCTGCCCAGGCGTTTGTAATGCTCAGGGCTTCGCTGGCCTGAAGCCAGGAGTTTCTTCTGGGTCTCCCGTGGGTGGCAGGGACCCAAGTTCCCAGGCTGTCTTCGGGCCGTCTTCATTGCCTGCATGGGTGCATTAGCGGGAAGCTGGACTGGAAGCAGAGCAGCCGAGACTGGAGCTGGCGCTTCCGTGTGGGGTTCTGGGGTCAACCTGCTGCAGCAATGCGCTTTCTGGGTGGGGTGTTTCTGGGCCGAGGGATTTTTTTTTTTTTAAGATTTATTTTATTTATTTGAAAGACAGAGTTACAGAGAGAGGTAGAGACAGAGAGGTATCCATCTGCTGGTTCACTCCCCAGATGACCGCAATGGCTGGACCTGCACCGATCCGAAGCCAGGAGCGTCTTCCGGGTCTCCCATGTGGGTGCAGGGGCCCAAGGACTTGGGCCATCTTCCACTGTTTTCCCGGGCCGTCGCAGAGAGCTGGATCGGAAGAGGAGCAGCTGGGACTTGAACCAGCGCCCATATAGGATGCCGGCGCCGCGGGCAGGGCTTCAACCCACTGCGCCACAGTGCCGGCCCCTGGGCCAAGGGATATTTTTGGGACTTTTTGGATGATGGCATAGGAGCCATGTGGCTCATGGCCCATCCAGGAGGGTGGAAGTGGGGCCCGCTTCCCCACACCCACAGCAATAGCGTTTGTGTTAAAAATAAAATGCATTTTCATGTTTTAGAAGAGTAAAGCAGATTTTTCATCTTTCAGCTCAACCAGAATGTAAGTTCTTTTCAAAGAAAATTTGTTGGTGAGGTGAAGAGGTGTGAAGAGCTGGAGCGAATATTGGGTAAGTTCACTTTCCGTTTGACAGCTTGATGGTGTTCATGAAAGTGAACCGGATCGTTGTAGAAAGTACCGGAAGGCAGAGAGGAAAGGTCGTGCTCCGGTAGTGGCTCTGTTGTCGTGCAGATTGATCCAGACCTCGCCTGCCGTCTGCAGAAGCAGGGTTACGGAGACCATGGGAGGGTCTTCTGTTACCCTTGTTCTTTACTAAAGAGAGCTTTCCGTAGCGTCTTCCTGTCCATAAACTCGTGGGGGCGAGTTGGGCCGGAGACTCAGGTGGCCGCGTCCCCTGTTGCGGCTTCCTGCTGGTTTAGGCCCTGGGAGGCCCTGGTGATGGCTCGCTTAGTTGGGTCCCCGCCACCCACACGGGAGACCTGGATTGAGTTCCTGGCTCCTGGCTCTGGCTGCAGCCCAGCCTCAGCCTCTGTAAGCCTTTGAAGAGTAAACCAGTGGGTGGGGGAGAGCTCTCTCCCCCACCCCTCCCTGCCTCTCAAATAAAGATGGAGGCGGGGAGGGCGGGGGGCAGCTCACTTGCTGTTTTTAATGGCTGCAGAGAATTTCCTGGTATTAAGGTAGCCAATCTTCTGTGGTTTGTTAGCTTAAAAATATTATTTATACCTTAATATATTAATGTCAGATTAGGTCAGGGCGCAAAGGCAGCCTGGCGGACACATTGACGGTCGTTCCTCCAGGGCCTCCTTCGCAGGTGCGGGGCAGGGCGGGGCAGGGCAGGGCAGGGCAGCTCATATTGTTAGCCAGTAACAGACTCAGCACCCAGGGCTGCCTCCTTCATCTCTAAAGCCTTTAACTTCTTAGCCTCAAGTAGTTGTTTACAGATCCATCCTTGTTTTGTTTGTTAAAGATTTATTCATCTGTTTGAGAGGCAGAGCTACAGACAGAGTGGTCTTCCATCCGCTGGCTCACTCCCTAAATGGATGCAATGGCCAGAGCTGGGCCCATCTGGAGCCAGGAGGTTCCTCCGAGTCTCCCATGTAGGTACAGGGCCTAGGCATTAGCAGGGAGCTGGACTGGAAGTGGAGCAGCCGCCCGTATGGGATGCCAGCGCTACCGCAGAGGCTTAGCCTGCCATGCCACAGTGCTGGCCCCCCATCCTTGAAGTAGGGGACCTGGGGGAAGTTCTTGGCTCCTGGCTTCAGATCGGCTCAGCTCTGGCTGTTGCAGCCTTCTGGGGAGAGGACCAGCAGATGGAAGACTTCTCTCTCTCTGTCTTTCAAATAAATAAAATAAACATTAAAAGAGGGGAAATGACAGACATTTGGCTGGAGTACAGACTTTGTAGAAGAATTAGAAGACGTGGGGTGGGGAGGAAGCACGACTTTCAGAATGACTTCTGGAAGTTTGAATGTCATGTGTATATTTTAAAGATTTACTTACTTATTTGAAAGGCAGAGAGAGAGACAGAGAGATCTCCACTGATTCACTCCCCAAAATGGCTGCAACAGCCAGGTCTGGGCCAGGCTGGAGCCAGGAGCCAGGAATTTCATCCGTTTCCCACATGGGTGACAGCACTTCCGCCTTCCCAGCACATCAGTCAGAAGCTGGAGTGGGAGCAGAGCAGCCGGGGACGTGACCCAGCGCTCTGATAGGGGACGAGGGGGTTGCAAGTGGTGGCTTCAGCCCGCTGCACCACGTCAGCCCTGGGTTTTACATGCTTGACATTAGCAGTAACTTGCGGCCATTGGAGGTCCGTTCCCTTTTGTACCAGTTACTCCTTGGGGTGTGTTTGTGGGCGACGTTGTGTCCTTGTCTTTTAAACACGTGTGGGTCAGTGGGGAGTGAGAGGGCAAAGGTGATGACCCCTGAGATGTGTCTAGGACTTCCTGTAGCTTAAACTGTTTCTAAAGGGATGCACACTAAACATAAAAATAAAAAACGGAATTCGGAAGTGAAGTTGGCTGTAAATTGCTTAAAGCCGTTTGTGTCCATCGGAAGCCGTGAAAGCCCGTGCTGCCTTTGCCGTGTCCTTGGGAAGACTGCTTTGTCTTCCTCCCCATCCCGCGCTCACGCCTTGGCCCACTCTCCAGGTGGTAACACTTCTCGGAGGTAGGCCTGGCAGGCACTTCAGCAGGTGCCGTGGCTTCGGTCCTGAGGAAGAGGGCTCCCCACAGGATTGAAAACACAAGCTAAAGGAAGGAAGTTGGTTCTGGCTGGTGTGCTGTTTGTTTCACAAATCCAGTTTTTCCTTAAGTTGCCAGGGCAGACCGGTCGTCCCGCGTCCCGGCACGAGGGCTGCCCCGGGAGTCGCCGAGAGCCTGGCTTTCCACCCTGTCCCCGGGTGCCCTGCCTGCTGGAGCTCGGGGACTTCCTGGGGGCCCGGCTCCCAAGGACGACTGCTGGAAAGCCGTGGTGGCGTCTCCTGGGGCTGCCCTGGATCTGCTGTGGTTCTGGAGTGGGAGAGCTGGGAGGGTTTCCTGTGGCCGCAGCCTCGGCGTGGCGGTGCCTGCAGGTCGGGGGCTTTGTGCGTTTACGAGGTTGGGCTTCGCGGGTTGTAGCTCGTGTGCTAACTTGATTTCCCCAGTGTACCTGGTGCAGGAAATCAGCAGAGCGGATATCGCCCTTCCCGAGGGAGAGGCCAGTCCTCCCGCACCGCCCCTGAAGCAGGTTCTGGAGATGGAGGTGAGACGTGCGGCGGTCTGGGTGCGCACACACACACACACACACACACCCGTGCTGCCTGGTGCCTTCCCGCCTTTCCTCTCAAGGCGGCGCCGTGGCTCCGTCCCCCGGGGTCATGGCACCCGCTCACTGGTCAGGTGATGCCTCAGGAAGCAGATTCCCGCGCCGGGCTCGCCGCCCAGGCCTGCCCTTTGTCCCTGCGCTCCCTGCCCGCCCCCTTGATTTCCAGGTGGTGATCTGCTGGGACGGGCAGCAGCCAGGGTCCCTCCGGACTCACGGCTGTGTGCTGGGAGGGAGCGTGTGCCCGCAGTCGGGTGTTGTGTGTCGGCGTCCCCCTGCGAGGCGGCCACGTCGGGTTCCGTGTCATCCTCTGGTTCATCACTGTGGACCCAAGCCAGAGCTCGCGGGGGCTCTTGTGAGACAGCTCCCGCCGTGGGACCAGGGCCGCTCTGTTTACCTGGAGGAAGGCCAGTGATGTGGGCTGAGTGGCCTTGGGAGAGAGGAGGAGGCAGGCATGTGGTGTGGCCTGTCAGATGGGGTGGGGACGAGGTGACCACAGACGTGCTGATGGCTGTGGGCGGTGCTTACACAGCCGCACGCAGTCCTGGATGTGGTGTGCTAGGGGGTTTGTTGAGAGGGGCGTTCTTCGATCGCTGACTGGTTTTACAGAGCCCTGCCTCCACGGCTGTGATGCTTAGTTTTGCAACGCCTTATTAGGGTTATCTTGCATGTAGTTTTGTCAGTTCTTAATTTTCTCTTAAAGATTTATTTATTTGTTTGAAAGGCAGAGTTACAGAGAGGCTGAGGCAGAGAGAGAGAGAGGTTTTCCATCTGCTGGTTCACTCCCCAAATGGTCGCAATGGTTGGAGCTGGGCTGATTTGAAGCCAGGAGCCAGGAACTTCTTCCGGGTCTCCCACACGGGTGCAGGGGCCCAAGCGCTTGGGCCATCTTCCACTGCTTTCCCAGGACATAGCAGGGAGCTGGGTCAGAAGTGGAGCAGCCGGGTCTCAAACTGGTGCCCATATGGGATGCTGGCAGTGCAGGTGGCGGCTTTACCCACTGTGCCACAGCACCGGCCCTCTTAATTTCTTCATTAGAAGTGTTTTTTAACAGACATGTAAACAATTGTCATACTTATGAGGTATCCTGTGACGTTTCCGTTGTGTGGACACGTGTAGTGTGCAGGGAGAGTGAGTGTGTCTGGCCCTGTGAACATCTCTATGTGGAGAAAACAGTCACACTCCTGTCCCCGGGACTTGTTTTCACTAGAGAAAGCTACAGTAGTTAGTGTCATCTTTAGTCACCGCACCGCGCAGTGGCCCAGGACTGCTCCTGCGTCTCCTGTGGCTTAGAGCCCACTCGCCCTCCCCATCCCTGCCTGCCCTCTTCCCTCCGCAGCTCCGGTAAGCGCCACTGTGCTGTGAGCTTCCTGTTGCCACCCGTGTTGAAAGGCTCTGCGCGTTAGTGAGGTCATGTGGCGCTTGTCTCTGTGCCTGGCTCGTGTCACCTCACGTGGTGGTGCCACGCTGCTGCACCTGAGAGTCCCAGTGTGCACGCACGCCCTCCCGTGTCGGCTGCAGTGAGCTGGGAGCGAGGTGCCCCTGCAGCGGAGTGAGGCTCTGCGCCCGGCAGTGGGATTGCTGGGGCGCGTGCTGGTTCTGCTGTAGCCTGCAGAGGAACAGCCGTACTGTTTTCCTCAGTTGCTGTGCTGGTAAACTCATTTAAAAAAATTAAACATAATTTGAGAGTAGAGAGACGTGGGTGGGGTAGAGAGAGAGGGAGAGAGAGAGAGAGAGAGACAGGGTGAGAGTGCTCATGTGTTCCCAACTGCGGGTCCAGTCCCCAAATGCCTGCCGGAGCCAGGAGCTGGGAGCTCCCGCCGTGTGGGTGGCAGGACCCCAGTCGCTTGAACCATCACTGCTGCTCCCAGGGTCTGCGCTGTGGGAAGCAGGAGCCAAGAGCCAGAGTGAGAGCCGGGAGTCAAACTCAGGCGCTGCAGCATGGGACACAGGCGTCTGAACTGGTGTCCTGGCCCCGGGATACGCACCTGCTGCTGATAAACTCATTAGTAACGAAGAATTATTCTCGAATTTTTATGCCCAATTAATCGCACAGAAAATCTTAAGCTGGGGACTAAGGGAGTACCCGTTCAGGGGAGATGGTCTCAGCACAGTTCTGTGTTGCTGAAGTAAAGGGGACCCAGGTGGAGAGGGAGACGGACGTGTGGGGTGGGTCAGCAGGGGCCGGGCCGCTCGGAGCCGCTGCTGCCCTGCAGCCGTCACGGATGGCCCGGGTGAGATGCGTTGGCAAAGCCTCCGTCTGCCGTGCACGGCTCTGGCTGTAACGCCGCTGGTGTTGGTACCGGTGGGCGGGTGCCTGGAGCTGTGCCGGGTGGTCCGGGGTGGTCCGGGTCGTCCGGGGTCGTCTAGGGTCGCCTGCAGCCGCCGTGTGTTTCAGGAGCAGCTGCAGAAGCTGGAGGTGGAGCTGCGGGAAGTGACGAGGAACAAGGAGAAGCTGAGGAGGAACCTGCTGGAGCTGGTCGAGTACACGCACGTGCTGCGGGTCACCAAGGCCTTCGTCAAGCGCAGCGTGGAGGTACGGAGCACGCCTGTGCCGCTGCGTGCTGCTGCTGCTGCCCGAGCGTAGGAAATTAAAAAGCCCCGGGAGCCTTGTTCTGGGCGGGTTGGTTTTAGCAATGAACACGCTTCATTTGTGTAAAATGCTGTAGTCTGCAGTTGACAAACTGCCCCCCCCCCCCCCCCCCCATTTAAAAAATTACTTATTTGAAAGGCAGAGACAGAGACAGATCCTCCAGCTACTGGCTCGCTTCCCAAATGCCTTCAGCGGCCCGGGCCGGGCCAGACCAAAACCAGGAACCCGGAACTCGTCCGGGTCTCCCACGTGGGTGGTGGGGATGCAGGGGCTTGAGCCACCACCTGCCGCGTCCCAGGTGCGTTACAGGGAGCTGGCGTGGGAGTGAACCCAAGACTTCCACCGGGCACCTTGAGACAGGACGCAGGCCTCCTGAGGGGTGTTCTGCAGGGCCTCTGTCAAATGCCCACCCTGTGAACAGCCTCTCTGTGAGACTGAACAGCACGGTTATTCCGAGGCACTGAGAGCAGGGACGTCACTTGTGCTCTGTGGTGTGTGACAGGAAAGTCCATGTCATCTCGCGCTCCCGTGACCAAGCCGTGGCCTCTGACGCACTCATCGCCGCTCGGACTAGGGCGGTGACGTCAGTTTTAACTGCTCTTACATAGAACTCCTCAGGTGCCTTCCAAGGAAGGGATGCAGAAGTGTCTCCTTATTTATCAGAGCCAAGTTATGCAGCCTTCACAGCGGCTCTAAGTAAGATGTTCTGAGAATGTGTCTAGAAAAATGGCTTGAGAGGGGCTGGCGCTGTGGTGTAGTGGGTAAAGCCCCAACCTGAAGCACCGGCATCCCATATGGGCGCTGGTTCTAGTCCCGGCTGCTCCTCTTACGATCCAGCTCTCTGTGGCCTGGGAAAGCAGTGGAAGATGGTCCAAGTCCTTGGGCCCCTGCACCCACGTGGGAGACCCAGAAGAAGCTCCTGGCTCCTGGCTTCAGATCAGCTCAGCTTTGGCTGTTGCGGTCATTTGGGGAGTAAACCAGTGGAACAGAAGACCTCTCTCTCTCTGGCTCTGCCTCTCTCTGTAACTCTTTCAAAGAAATAAAATAATTCTTTAAAAAAAGATGGCATGAGAAATAAAGTGTGACTTTTAATGAGACGTGCGTGGTTTGCTCTGTCTCTTTCTAGTTTGAACCCACTTACGAAGAATTCCCTTCCTTGGAGAATGATTCTTTGCTGGACTACAACATGCAGAGGCTGGGAGCCAAACTAGGGTAGGTGGCAGTGCCGGGGCCGTGAGCCTTCCCGTGGCTGAGCCTGC
Organism: Oryctolagus cuniculus; assembly: GCF_964237555.1. Classification (NCBI taxonomy): domain Eukaryota; kingdom Metazoa; phylum Chordata; class Mammalia; order Lagomorpha; family Leporidae; genus Oryctolagus; species Oryctolagus cuniculus. The sequence goes on along the minus strand of NC_091452.1, from coordinate 5,752,686 downwards.
GCTGGGTGAGGGGGTGTTCCGGACGCCGCCGCCCTCCTGTGCTCAGCTTGTCGACTAGGCAGGGTACGGCTGGAGGGAGAGGTCTTGTCGCTTGCCGGGATCGCGGGGGCCGGGCCGGGCCGGGCCGGGCCGGGCCGTTTGTCTTCGTTGGTCCTGCTTCATGCCGCTTTCCTTTGGCCTTTTCTCCTGTTTGTTTGCTCACTTGAACTGGTGGCAGCCCACCTCCCTGTGTGACCTGTGATTTACAGTTTGTGAATATTTACAGAAATGCTCGCAAGCTTACGTTTCTCATTTCCTCATCGTTTCTCATTTCCTCATCGGCAGGGCTGGGAGAGTCCGAGCACGCCCTCTGGCCCGCAGCCGCTGCACGTCTGCCCCTCAGGGCGGGCTCTCTGTTGGTGTTCTGACTGTGCAGGGAGTGCACATTTTAAAAGAACAGATTTATTCATGTATTTGAAAGGTAGAGCCACAGAGAGGGAGAGGGGGAGGGAGATCTTCAGTCCCTGGTTCACTTCTCAAATGGCCACAACAGCCAGAGCTGGGCCAGGAGGGTCTCCCTCGTGGGTGCAGGTGCCCTAGTGCTTGGGCCGTCTTCTGCTGCTTTCCCAGGTGCGTTAACAGGGAGCTGGGTTGGAAGTGGCGCAGCCGGATTGCAAACCGGCAGTCTGATGTGGGATGCCGGCGTCACAAGTGACAGCTTCCTCTGCTGCGCCAGCGCGCCGGCCCCGCGTTGTGAACGCAAGCCCCAAACCTGGGTGAATTCTAACCCACGCTGATCAGTTCTCAGGGGAGACTCTGCCTCCGTGCAGATCCAAACTGAAGCACACCAGCTTACTCGTGGTCCCCTGTGCAAGTGCTCTGGGTGTGGACAGGTGCTGCCTTGGGGAGATCGGTTCTTGCCCAGGCGCCCAGGCCTGCCCTAAGCACCAGACTGTCTGTCTCAGGTTTTGACTCCAGGAGTTTCTGTTTACTCCTGGCTCGGCCGCCATTTAAACGTATTTTAAAAAGCACTCTCTGTGGGGTGGGGTTTTGTGGTGCAGTGGGTTAAACCACCACTTGTGATGTTGGCGTCTCGTATTGGAGCATCTGCTTCGAGTCTCGGCTGCTCTGCTTCCGATTCAGCTCCCTGCTGATGCGCCCGGGAAGGCAGCGGAAAGGTGTTCCAAGTTCTTGGGCCCCTGCTGCCCACCTGGGAGACCAGGATGGCGCTACATACAGGCTTCTGGCTTCTGTTGGTTGGGCTGTCTGCCAACCAGCAGATGGAAGAACTCTGTCTCCGTGTCTCTCACTCTCTATCACTCTGCCTTTCGCATAAATAAGTAAATAAATAAACAAGCATTAACATAAATTCTGTGCAGCGTGTCAGGTGTCTGCAGTTGGAGAGCTTGGGGCTGCCTCACCATTTGGCTGGAAATGATTGTCTTCCTCACTCCTCTTGGTTGCCTCTAACTGCCTCTGGGTGGTCTGTGTTGTCTCACAGGTTTGTGTCTGGCCTGATTAACCAAGGAAAAGTGGAAGCATTTGAGAAAATGCTGTGGCGGGTCTGCAAAGGGTACACCATTCTGACCTACGCCGAGCTGGACGAGCCCCTCGAAGACCCCGAAACGGTGAGTGCCCGGCGTGACCACCTGCTGCCTGTGGCAGACGGGAGAGAAGTGCGAGTCTAGGCCAAGGAACGTTCCTCCTGAACCCGATGTCTTGTCTGACCATCCTCCGGCACGTTTGCGTGTGGTCCCTGAGCTCGAGGACGCTCTCCCTGTTGCCAAGATGAGACCAGGGCAAGATGTGGACTAGATACCAGATGTACCTTGCCGTCCCGGTTCTGTCCCGGCAGAGGGTGTGGTTTAGAACCATGTGTTGATCTGGGGGTCCTGTGTCCTTGGTCTCCTTTTTCTGGGAGTTTCTTAGGCTCTCCTCAAGTCCCATGACCTTGCAACTTAAAAAATGATGGGCCAGTCTTCTTTTTTTAAAAAATTTATTTGAAAGGCAGAGTTAGAGAGAGAGAGAGAGGTCTTCCATCGCTGGTTCACCCTGCAAATGGCCACGACAGCCAGAGCTGGGCCGATCTGAAGCCAGGAGCTAGGAGCTGCTTCCGGTTCTCCCACGCAAGAGCAGGGCCCAAGCACTTGGGCCGTCTTCTGCTTTCCCAGTAGAGAGCTGGATCGGAAGTGGAGTAGCTGGGACTTGAACCGGCACACGAATGGGATGCCAGCACTGCAGGTGGCAGCCTTACCCGCTACACCACAGCGCCGGCCCCACGGGCTGGTGTTTTCTGGGTTTGTCGGCTACTTTCTCATGAGGTTCAGGTCATGTGTCCCTGGCAGGAAGTGGTGCTGTGTTCTTCCCGGGGCGCCCTGTCACGCGACACGTGGCTCTGCGGCCTGTTCTGGAGTGTTCGCTAGGCCCTGGGCCCCTGCACTGAGAGGCTTCACTTTGCCTGTGTGACGAGCGAGCGTTTGGGAAAGGTGCCGGGACAGCTCGCACCCTCTTCCTGCTGGATTTGGCGGCTGTGCTCTGCCGACACGCTGCCTCTCCGGGTCGGAACCGGAGCTTCTGTGGCTTTTCACCTGTTCCCGTCATCTTTGGAGCACGCCCTGGCTTTCGCGCGTACTCAGATACCCAGATCGAGCTGTGACTGCCCTCCCGCAGCTCTGGGTCAGCCGTCGGCAGACACACTCAGAGCGTTGTTTGCTGCGCTGCTGTCCGCAGCCCAGCACCCCAGGCCTGGTCCCGGCCTCCTCCGTTTCCGTCTCTGGCTCCTTTCCTCGGAGTGGGGAGCTTGGCTCCTGGCCCTCCACGCTGGCTGCTCAGTCCCTGCATGAGCAGCTGCTCTCCCGCCATCGCCCAGCCCTGCTCCTTTGAGCTCCGAGTTCCGTGCGCCCGCCGGGCCCCTGGTGTCTGGACGCCTCTCTCACCCCGTTCGGGCTCTGCTGGTGCCCCCGGCTGCTCCCCTGCGCGGATGGCCTCTGCCATGGGCCGCTGTTGCCCCCTCCCTGCCCCGTGTCAGACCGGACTCGGAGCAGAGGGAGACCCCACACTCGGGGGAGCGCCTGCAGTCGACGCTCCCACCCTCCAGCAGGTCCCAGCAGGAGGCTCCGGTGTCGCTGTCGCTGTCGCTGTCCGTGCAGCCCGGTCAGCTCTCTGTTGGTGTCTGCCGGCTTTCTGCACCCTTCCTTCAGCTCTGCTCTTTGGTGCGAATCGCCGGTCACTTGTGGAGATGCTCCGAGGGCACGGCGGCGTCTGTCCCTCCGCACACCTCGGCCCTGCTGCCCCTTCCCTCTCGCCTCTGCCTGTGGTCGCTGTCTGTGGACTTGGTGGCTGTCACTCTGGCTGGCATCGCATTTCAGCTTGCCTGCCTCAGCCCTGGCGGCAGCTGCTCCTCCCAGGAGCCCAGGTTGTCTGTAGCAGAGGTTAGGGTGAGACACCAAGGCCAGGGTGCTTGGGTGCTCAGTCGCCCTGGAGAGTTCATCTCCCCCTGCTGCCACTCCCCCATGCCACCCTGTCCTTGGCTGAGGGGTGTACACCTGTGTGGCTTTGCAGTGGCTCCTCAGCTCCCCCCCAGCCTGGCCCTGTCCCTGCCCCCAGGACACAGCTCTGTCTTCCTTCGGCCCTTTGGGCTCTTGGATAATTTCATGCTTTAAATTCCATGCCTGAATGTGTGCCTCGATTTGTCCTCTGTGCTGAACACCAGGCTGTTGCCTCACTGCCCGCGTAAGTGTCCGGGAGATGTCTCCCCTCAGGGCCTTGGGCCGAGCTGCTCCTTTCCCCCCGACCCTGCCCCTCCAAACTGCTCGTGTCAGGACTTGCCATCAACTGCCGGCCGGCGCTGCCGTGCGTGCCTGCCCCTGCCCCTGCCCCCCCGCATCAGCACCATCCCTGTACACCTGCAGTCCCATCGTGGCACTCTCTGCTTCAAGGGGTCCTGGCCTCCCACGCCGGGCCTTCTCCTTTGCCGCCGCCTGTCACTCTCTGGCCTCCCCGAGCTTGCGTCTGCGCTGGCCGCTCCTGGGCTTGAAGGCTCCTCGCCTGCTGCGCCTGCCCCAGCGTGGCTTCTCAGGGAGGCCTTCCAGGCCCCCTCGCTGGGGTCACAGCCCCGCCCTCCATCCGTCTCCCCTTCCAGCCTTAGTTTCTGTCTTTTTTTTTTTTTAAGTTTATTTTTATTTTTCATTTACTTTATAGGCAGAGCAAGTGAGCGAGCGAGCAAGAGAGAGGTCTTCCATCAGCTGGTTTATTACCCAAATATTCCCCAAATGCCTGCGTCAGCCAGGGCTGGGCCAGGCTGAAGCCTGGAGCCAGGAACTCCATCCAGCTCTTCAGGCGGGTGCAGGGTCCCAAGTCCTTGAGCTATCATCTGCTGCACCCCAGGGTGCCCATTAGAAGCAGGATTGTAGGTGCGGCAGCCAGGACCGGAACTGACGCTCTTATGTGGGAGATGGGCGCCTAGAGCAGTGGCCTAACCCTGCACTGACCTCCTGGGCTTCGCGTCTCTCGCTGTCCATGTGGACGTCAGCTCCCCTCCCCTCCCAGGCCAGGGGCTTTTACCTCGTGTGTTCATTGCCGTATCTCCAGCAGCTCCAGTAGCCCGTGGCAAACAGGCCAAAACCCAAACCCGTTCTACAGTAGCCCGTAGCAAACAGGCCAGAATCCAAACCCGTTTTCTCGACTTCCGTGTTGCGGGCACACCCTCGTGTTCTCTGAAGTCCTCGCAGTCTGAGGGCGACGCCCTGCTGAAAGGCGCCTGGCCTGGTGTATGCTGCCCGTTCATTCCTGTTCCTCTCGCTGCCGCCAGCCATGTACCTCGGGGCTGGCGGAGCTTTTCCAGCCCCTGTGTTAGCCCCAAAGGGCCGGTGACGCCTTCGTGTGCTTGGCAGCAGAAGCATGCAGGTGGGGAACCCTGCTGTGTGTGGACTGCAGACCTGGAGGACACGGCGCCGCCCCAGACTTGCTGGGAGTGTGGTGTTGGGTGCCCAGAGCATCTGCCCTGCTGGGGCTGTCCTGTGGGTGCTCCCCCCGCAGCGAGGAGGGGCTCCGCGGCCATGGGACCTGGGGGGAGGAGGACTGGCCGAGTCAGTGAGTGAGTGCCCTAGCTCCGTGGCAGCACTGGAGCCGCGGCGCCTCGGAAGTAACGCCTGGCCCTGTTTGCTCCTTGTAGGGAGAAGTGGTGAAGTGGGGTGTGTTTCTGGTGTCCTTCTGGGGAGAGCAGATCGGCCAGAAGGTCAAGAAGATCTGCGATTGGTAAGAGAAGCCGCGCCTCGTCCTGACCTCTGTATCGTCACCTCTGGTTTTCCACCAGTGTCCTGCGGGGAGAAATGTGCTGGGTTTTGGCCCCATGATTTCCGACTTTCCTGTTTGGAGTTGCTGTTGCTTTTAGCTCCACGCTGGGCTCTGGTGGCACCACTGGGCCCGTGGCACAGCTTGGGGGGTTCCCTCCCCTGCACTGTGGAGAAGGAGGGGTCATGCGGATGGACGGGGCCTCCCTGGATCCAGAGACTCCTTCGGCCACTTCCTGGCTGGAACTGCTTGGACAAGTCACCATGTGTAAAAGGCAGGGGGGTCCAGTCCCCGAGTCCTGTAGGACTGAGATGAGGCGGTGGGAGCTGTCCGTGGGGCGCAGGCAGCTGCCTGGGACTCTGCCTTGGCCAGGAAACGTGAGCAGCAGCCGAAGGCTGGGTGTGCTTGCCCGGAACCGCGAGGCTGCCGGTGTCTCCTGGGTCGGTGGGGCCCGTGTGTCCCGGCTCCTGGTGTTGAGATCTCAGCAGCGTGGGAGGTGGTTTTTAGGTATTGCCTGGGGGAACTGCTGTTTTTTAACAGATGCACATGTATTTTAGCGCAGATTAGGCAGGGTATGCCCAGCTGGCAAACCTGATTCCACAGGGTAAAAGCGAGGGGAGGATATTTCCAGAGTCAGACCTTGAGTGGAATTAAGTTTGGTGTTCGCGTGCTAAGGTGGCCGGCATGACCCAGTGTCCAGTGACCCTGAGAAAGCGCCGGCTCTGAGGAGGCCCTGGGCAGCCAGAGCTCAGTTCTCTTCTTGCCCTGTGTGTGCATGAGCGTGTGTGCGCCTGTGTGTGTGTGAGCATGTGTGCATGTGTGTGTGTGCGTACACCTGTGTGTGCGTGCACCTGTGTGTGTGAACGTGTGCCTGTGTGTGCATGAGTGTGTGTGTACCTGTGTGTGCACCTATGTGAGCGTGTGAGTGCGCCTGTGTGTGCGTGTGCCTATGTGTGCATGAGTGTGTGTGTGCATGCACCTGTGTGTGTCAGCATGTGAATGTATGCCTGTATGTGTGTGTGCCTGTGTGTGCGTGTGTGTGAGCATGTGTGTGCACGTGCCTGTGTGTGTGCACCTGTGTGTGTGCACCTGTGTGTGCGTCTTTGTGTTTTAAATCTGTAGAGTGATTTGGGCCTGGGGATGTTGGTGGGTTTCAGAGCGGGGCTCCCCGAGTTGGGGTGGGAGAGCGCGTGCCGATGTGGGTTCAGAGGTGTTTGCTGATTTCCTCACAGCGCTTTCCCGGGTGGGTGCCTGCGCCCGTTCTGTTTTCGCAGAGGAAGACTTTATCCCGTGTGGGAGGGTCGGGGCGGGGGCAGCTGCTCTCAGGCCCCGCGGTCCTGAGCTGAGACTGAGTTCTGCTTCCAGTTACCACTGCCACGTCTACCCCTACCCTGGCACCGCCGAGGAGCGCAGAGAGATCCAGGAGGGGCTGAACACGCGGATCCAGGATCTGTACACTGTGAGTGCGCGTCCCTCCCGGAGCCGTGTGCTCCCTCGTGAGTGGGCAGTGTGGCTGTGGACAAGCCGGGCAGGCGTGCTCCTGGATGGTTGGTTTCATTAGCCTGGGGTCATGGTGGGATGCTGGAAGGGATTCTTGGGTTGTCTGATGACACATGACAACAGGTCTTGTGTGGGGTGGCGGGGACCCTTCCCCCTGCGTCCTCTGTATCAGTGAGGGTTCTGGTGCCAGGCAGTGAACGTAGGTTCTGACCTGTTCATGCAAAAAGGGATTTTTTTTTTTTAAGATTTATTTGTTGGGGTCAATGCTGTGACGTAGCAAGTAAAGCTGCTGCCTGCAGTGCTGGCATGGGGGTGCTGGTTTGAATTCTGGCTGCTTCACTTTCGGTCCAGCTCTCTGCTCTGGCCTGGGAAAGCAGTGGTAGTTGACCCAAGTCCTTGGGCCCCTGCACCTGCATGAGAGACCTGGAAGAAGCTCCTGGCTCCTGGCTTCGGATCAGCCCCGTTCTGGCTGTTGTGGCCATTTGGGGGGTGAACCAGTAGATGAAGACCCCTCTCTCTCTCTCTGCCTCTGCCTCTGCCTCTCTGTAACTGCCTTTCAAATAAATAAATAGTTTTTAAAAAAGAGATTTATTTGTCTGTTTGAAAGGCAGAGTTACAGAGGGGGAGAGAGAGAGAGAGATCTTCCATCTGCTGGTTCACTCCCCAAATGGCCACAGTGACCAGGGCTGGGCCAGGCCAGAGCCAGGAACCTCTTCCAGGTCTCCAACATGGGTGCAGGGGCCCAAGCACTTGGGCCACCCTCCACTGCTTTCCCAGGCCAGTAGCCAGAGAGCTGGATTGGAAGAGGAGCACCCATATAAGATGCCACTGTAGGCAGCGGCTTAACCCGCTACGCCGCAGTGCTGGCCAAAGTGGATTTTTTTGGCAGAAAGGAATGGGGTGGGCTGTTGGTGGCTCCTGGGTGGCAGGGGCCGGCCTAAACTTGGGAATAGGTAAGACTCCAGAGGGGAGCTGTCTTCCCCAGTTGGGCTGCCCCGTAGGCGGTGACCTCCCACCGTGTCCCGCGTTGTGTTCTCGAGAGGCACCTCTGAGGTTCACGGGCTGAGCGGCTGTTTTCTGCCCAGCTCCTGGCTCTCCCGCCGTACGCAGGTCCTGATGACCCTTCAGCCCTGTGCGAGACGGGAAGCCAGTGCTCCTGCCTGGAAGCCGTGTTGTGCTCCCCCAGGTGCTGCACAAAACCGAGGATTACTTGAGGCAGGTGCTGTGCAAGGCCGCCGAGTCCGTGTACGGCCGCGTGATCCAGGTGAAGAAGATGAAAGCCATCTACCACACACTGAACATGTGCAGCCTGGACGTGACCAACAAGTGCCTCATCGCCGAGGTCTGGTGCCCCGCGGCCCACCTGCAGGCCCTGCGCCAGGCGCTGGAGGAGGGCTCGGTAGGCTGCCGGCCCGCTGCGGGGCTCAGAGAACCTGGGGGCGGGCGCAGCGCAGAGTGCTGGGTGTGACGCGCGTGGTAGATGTGCTGTTTGCGTGAGCAGGACGCTCCCGGGGCTCAGTAGAAGGTAGAGGCACGTGGGAGGCACAGTGAGTGCTTCCTCCTGCCCGCGGTCTCGCTCAGTGCTTCCTCCTGCCCGCGGTCTCGCTCGGTGCTTCCTCCTGCCCGCGGTCTCGCTCGGTGCTTCCTCCTGCCCGCGGTCTCGCTCGGTGCTTCCTCCTGCCCGCGGTCTCGCTCGGTGCTTCCTCCTGCCCGCGGTCTCGCTCGGTGCTTCCTCCTGCCCGCGGTCTCGCTCGGTGCTTCCTCCTGCCCGCGGTCTCGCTCGGTGCTTCCTCCTGCCCGCGGTCTCGCTCGGTGCTTCCTCCTGCCCGCGGTCTTGCTCAGTGCACTAAAGCTGGTGTTGCTGTTCTGAGTCTGCTCGCCACAGATGTGAGCAGATGCTCTTTTCCAAGGCTGTTCGTTAAAAAACCTTTTTATATTTTTATTTTTTTAACTATTTAGTACTGTGTGCAAACACTGTGGTTTCTTTGACTAGTTCCTGGTCATTTGGGTAGTTTGCACTTCCACAGCTAACCCTGCAGTGAGCTCCGTGTGACCTGGGCACACGCAGCTGCGGGGTAAATTCCCAGCGGAACTTCTGGGTCAGTTGAGACAGAGCCTGCCCTTCTGTTACCAGTGAGGTTGAACGACCTTTTGAATTTTCTTTATGTGAATTGCCTGTTCATACCATCTGCCCATTTTCTGCTGCGCTGTTGGTCTTTTCCTTCCTTTTGGGAGACAGCAGCCCCCAGGGGTCCCTCCCACAGCCCCCACCCTCGAAGAGGTGCCTCTTCCTCTTGGTCTTCGTGCTGAGCCTGCCTGCGTCCCAGGTGCCGACTGACTTCCCTGTCACCTGGCCCGGGGCAGGCAGCCAGGCCGTGAGGTGATGGGCAGTTGTTGTGTTTTCGTGTTTTGTGTGACAGAGAGAGAGTGGTGCCACACTCCCTTCGTTCATGAACACGATCCCAACCAAAGAGACACCCCCAACTCTGATCCGCACCAACAAGTTCACCGAGGGTTTCCAGAACATCGTGGACGCCTACGGGGTGGGCAGCTACAGAGAAGTGAACCCAGGTGGGAGTCCCCCCGCGGGATGAGAGCGTGGTCGGTGTTGGGCACGTGGACCCTCCGATGCAGCTCTGTCCTCTTGCTGCACGGCCGTAAGCTGAGCCTCACTCCTGTCTGGAGCGAGTCGGGATCGTGGGCCGTCGCCGTGCGGGCCTCGCGCAGACGTGCTGTGTGCACCGGCACTCACACCTCCCGCCTGTGTCCTCCCGCAGCTCTCTTCTCCATCATCACCTTCCCCTTCCTGTTTGCTGTGATGTTCGGGGACTTTGGGCACGGCTTTGTGATGTTCCTGTTTGCCCTCTTGTTGGTGTTGAATGAAAACCATCCCAGGCTGAATCAGTCCCAGGAGGTAAAATTGCAAACACGCCAGCTCATTACGCCTGATCAGGGAGCATTAGCAGTGATCATCCCAAGACGGGTTTTCTTTTTGCCTTATTTATTTGAGAAATAGAGCAGGAGAGAAGGAACGAGTTTCCACCTGCTGGTTCACTCCCCAAGTGTCCACAACAGCCAGGGCTGGGCCAGGCTGCAGCCAGGGGCCAGGGCCTCCATCTGGGTCTCCCCCATGGGTGGCAGGGACCCAAGTTCTTGAGCCGTCACTACTGTGTCCCAGGGAAGCTGGAATCAGGAGCAGAGCTGGGACTCGGACACAGGCACTCGGATATGGGATGCGGGCCTCCTAGTCAGCTTCCTAGCTGCTGGACCAAGCAAGCATCCCGAGAGGCATTGTCCTCCATGTTGGCTCGCCAGGGCTCAGCCGTGTGGCCTGTCACCTGGAGGCAGGCGTGGCTGGGCCCGCAGCTGCTGCTGTTGCCTGAACACAGCTCCTGCCGCCTTTGCGTCTCACAGATCATGAGGATGTTCTTCAACGGCCGCTACATCCTGCTGCTGATGGGCTTGTTCTCTGTGTACACGGGCCTCGTCTACAACGACTGCTTCTCCAAGTCGGTGAACCTGTTCGGCTCTGGGTGGAACGTGTCCGCCATGTACAGCGCCAGTCACTCTCCGGCAGAGCAGAGGAGCCTGGTGCTGTGGAAGTAGGTGCCCCTTACCGAGCGGTGGCTGCCAGCGCCTCCCCGCGGTCTGGCCCCCAGCCGCGGCCACCGGCTCACTCTGCCTTGCGTTGCAGCGACAGCGTCGTGAGGCGCAGCAGGGTCCTGCAGTTGGATCCCAGTGTTCCTGGAGTGTTCCGAGGCCCCTACCCGTTTGGAATCGATCCCGTGAGTGTCTTCACTGCCACGGTGCTCCGCGCTCTGTCCCACCTGGGGCCCGAGCTCCGGGTGGTCCCGGCTGGGTGTGTTCTGAGCAGGTCACGTGTGCGTGGAGCCGCGAGCTGGCGCGTCTGCACTGGGGGAGTAAGGCCCGTGCCCAGACTGAGCGGTCCATGGAGAGAGCACTACATCCCGACGTGTTTCTGTTTCTTTTTCCTTTTTAAAAGTAAGATTTATTTTATTTATTTCAGAGAGAGAGGATGAGACAAGTAGAGAGCTCTCATTTGCTGGTTCACTCCCCAGATACCTGTGATGGCTGGGGCTGGGCCAGGCCAAAGCCAGGAGCCGAGAACTCAGTCCATGTCTCCCATATGGGTGCAGGGGCCAGGGACTTGAGCCACCACCTGCTGCCTCTGGGTGGAACACTGACATCTTCTGGCCCATTTTACTCCAGTGAAAAGTGACTTCAGGAGCCACAGAATGGATATCATTGCTTAAGCCTCTTCTTTGTTTACAATTTTTTTGCCTTTTTTTTTTTTTAAAGATTTATTTATTTATTTGAAAGTCAGAATTGCACAGAGAGAGGAGAGGCAGAGAGAGATCTCCCATCCAATGGTTCACTCCCCAAATGGCTGCAACGGCCCGAGCTGCGCCCATCTGAAGCCAGGAACCAGGAGCTTCTTCCGGGTCTCCCACGTGGGTGCAGGGGCCCAAGGACTTGGGACATCTACTGCTTTTGCCAGGCCACAGCAGAGAGCTATATTGGAAGAGGAGCAGCCGGGACTAGAAGCGGCGCCCATATGGGATGCCGGCGCTTTAGGCCAGGCATTAGCCTGCTGTGCTACAGTGCCAGCCCCTACAATTTTTTTTTTTTTTTGAAGATTTTATTTATTTGAGAGGTAGAGTTACAGACAGTGAGAGGGAGAGACAGAGAAAGGTCTTCCTTCCACTGGTTCATTCCCCAAATGGCCGCAACGGCTGAAACTGAGCCAATCGAAAGCCAGGAGCCAGGAGCTTCTTCCAGGTCTTCCACACAGGTGCAGGGGCCCAAGGACTTGGGCCATCTTCTACTGCTTTCCCAGGCCATAGCAGAGAGCTGGATTGGAAGAGTAGCCAGGACTAGAACCGGCGCCCATATGGGATGCCGGCACTGCAGGCGGAGGATTAACCCACTGTGCCATGGCGCCGGCCCCTTAAGTCTCTTTGTGTATGTGCATTAATTTTGACTCTTTGAGAAAGAAGCCACGTGGTGTTTTAGAGCTAAAAGGAAGCTTAAGGCTCTCTGGTGCCTGCTGGGTCTTGGTTGGACTGGAAAGTATTTGCAGAAGGAAAATAGCTTCTTAGGGAGCCAGGACCCCCTTCCCGCACATGGGGGCCCAAGCAGGCTGGGAGCCAGGACCCCCGCCCCGCACATGGGGTCCAAGCAGGCTGGGAGCCAGGACCCCCACCCCGTACATGGGGGCCCAAGCAGGCTGGGAGCCAGGACCCCCGCCCCGCACATGGGGCCCAAGCAGGCTGGGAGCCAGGACCCCCTTCCCGCACATGGGGGTCCAAGCAGGCTGGGAGCCAGGACCCCCGCCCCGCACATGGGGGTCCAAGCAGGCTGGGAGCCAGGACCCCCGTCCCGCACATGGGGGCCCAAGCAGGCTGGGAGCCAGGACCCCCGTCCCGCACATGGGGGTCCAAGCAGGCTGGGAGCCAGGACCCCAGCCCCGCACATGGGGCCCAAGCAGGCTGGGAGTCAGGACCCCCGCCCCGCACATGGGGCCCAAGCAGGCTGGGAGCCAGGACCCCCGCCCCGCACATGGGGGTCCAAGCAGGCTGGGAGCCAGGACCCCAGCCCCGCACATGGGGCCCAAGCAGGCTGGGAGTCAGGACCCCCGCCCCGCACATGGGGCCCAAGCAGGCTGGGAGCCAGGACCCCCTTCCCGCACATGGGGGTCCAAGCAGGCTGGGAGCCAGGACCCCCGCCCCGCACATGGGGGTCCAAGCAGGCTGGGAGCCAGGACCCCCACCCCGTACATGGGGGCCCAAGCAGGCTGGGAGCCAGGACCCCCGTCCCGCACATGGGGCCCAAGCAGGCAGGGAGCCAGGACCCCCGCCCCGCACATGGGGCCCAAGCAGGCTGGGAGCCAGGACCCCCTTCCCGCACATGGGGGTCCAAGCAGGCTGGGAGCCAGGACCCCAGCCCCGCACATGGGGCCCAAGCAGGCTGGGAGTCAGGACCCCCGCCCCGCACATGGGGCCCAAGCAGGCTGGGAGCCAGGACCCCCTTCCCGCACATGGGGGTCCAAGCAGGCTGGGAGCCAGGACCCCCGCCCCGCACATGGGGGTCCAAGCAGGCTGGGAGCCAGGACCCCCGCCCCGCACATGGGGCCCAAGCAGGCTGGGTCCCCGTGAGGCTCAGGCCTGGGAATCCCAGAGCAGAGGTCCCCTGAACCACCAGGAGCCTTCCTGGGGATTCTCAGTCCCAGAGAGGGGCTTAGAGGGAGGTGGGAGTCCCTGGGCAGTGCTGGGGTAGAGTGAGGATGAGTTCCTGGCTCTGCAGCCTGGGTCCTGCAGACACGTGTGTGGGGACTTCAGGGTGTTTATGGGAAAAGGGATTAAAAGATGACTTGATTTTGGTGGCGGAAGAGATCTATGCATCGTTTTCTCACAATGCACTTTCTGCCCACACTTCCTGAGAACTTCTCACGTGCATGGATTTTTTTTGTACCAAAAGAAGCTTATCTTTAATCCCATTCTCCACGAAGGGCTCTTACATGTTTATACCTGTATTTATGCACACGCATAGATAAAGAGATGAGCCATCTCCAGCCTTTTAAAAAGTCCCCGCTTGGAGCAGGCATTTGGCCCCGTGGTTGGGACGCCCACGTCCCACGTCGGAGTGCCTGGGTCTGATTCCTGGCTCCAGCTTCCGACTCCAGCTTCCTGCTAATTCAGGCCCTGGGAGGTGGTGGTGGTGCCCCAAGTACTTGGGTCCCTGCCACTCAGGTGAGAGACCTGATTACGTTCCCAGCTTGGGCTCTTGTGGGCATTTGGAGAGTGAACCGGACGATGGGTGCTGTGTCTGTCTTTCTCTTTCTGTCTCTGGGCACTGCTACACGGCCTGTCAAGCTGCTGCTTGGGGTGCCTGCGTCACGTGGCAGAGAGCTAGCTTGAGACCTGGCTGCTCCACTTTCAGTCCAACTTCCTGCTAGCACACCCAGGAGGCAGCGGGTAGCCTACGTGCCCGAGTCCCTGCCACCCATGTAGGAGACCACGATGGAGCTCTTGACTCCTGGCTTTGGCCTGCGCCAGCCCTGGCTACGGCGGACATTCAGGGAGCAAACCAGTGGATGAGTCCCTTTCCCACTCGCCTCCTCCTCCCAGTCCCAGCCTTACCCCTGCTCAGCAGCCTCTGTGGGCGGGTGGTTCCTTGTGTCCTTTCAGAGTGTTTGTGGGTAGGTGAGTATGGGTGGAGTCAGGCGCCCTCCAGGGCTGCGCTGTCCGAGACCACGCTCCAGAAATTTCTGCCGGCTTGGCTTCCACGCCTTCAAACCAGGGAAGCTCACCGGTACCCTTCTCTTACTTTCCAGCCCAAAATGCCTCATTCTAAAATCTTTTTTTTTTTTTTAAAGATTCATTTTATTTATTTGAAAGAGTTACAGAGAGAGGTGTAGAGAGAGAGAGAGAGGTCTTCCATCTGCTGGTTCACTCCCCAGATGGCTGCAATGACCAGAGCTGTGCCGATCCAAAGCCAGGAGCCAGGAGCTTCTTCTGGGTCTCCCACGCGGGTGCAGGGGCCCAAGGACTTGGGCCATCCTCCACTGCTTTCCCAGGTCATAGCAGAGAGCTGGTTGGGAAGAGGTGCAGCCGGGACTAGAACCGGCGCCCATATGGGATGCCGGTGCTTCAGGGCAGGGCTTTAACTTGCTGCACCACAGCACTGGCCCCTAAATCTAAAATTTATTTTTAATTAAAAGTGATTTTTTTCTTTCCTAATATGCCTTGTTTCTCTTTTCATAATTCACCTACAGGCAGGACTGTAGTGATTAATTTTCAAGGAGAAAGCAAAGCCATCACTGGGCAGGGGCCTAGAGGGGCTGGGGTCCGAGTTGCTGGGCAGGGGCCTTGTGAGGGGGGGAGGCTGGGGTCTGAGCTGCTGGGCAGAGGCCTTGTGAGGGGGGGAGGCTGGGGTCTGAGCTGCTGGGCAGGGGCCTGGGGGGGATGCAGAGGCCTGGGTGGGTGGGGTCAGAGCTGCTGGCCAGGGGCCTGGGAGGCTGGGGTCAGAGCCACTCTGTGCTTGGGCCCAGCTCAGTCTGGGTCCAGCTGCTTGTTACACTTCTGCCCCCCCCCCCCCCCCGCTAAACTGTCAAAACACACGTGTCAGAGAGTGTATCCCACATGTCGGTGTGTTCTAATGCGTATTCTGTACCCCTGCCCAGGGAAGGGAGGGGATGGAGCCCAGGACCCTGCGAGTGTCCATTCCCTTCCCCAGAGGGCTGGGGGCCAGAGGGACCTTCTGCTCTGCACTGTGCTGTTCTTTGTGCTGTTTCTACCTGGGCTTGTGCCCTAAACCTTACGCTGTGTGCTCAGCGTTCTGTGAACTTGGTGGTGGTGGACGTGGTCCTTCACAGTCTGGCCTGGTGTAGGAAAGCCGATGGTTCCCGGTTGACAGCATCGAGTCTGAATGCTGTTTCCTCTTTAGATCGAAAGCTGCTTTCAGCTGAAGCCGGAACTTTCTCGAGTGCCAGCTGCTGAGGGTGGTCTCCTGTTCTGTTTTGTTTTTAGATTTGGAACTTGGCCACAAACCGCCTCACTTTCCTAAATTCCTTCAAAATGAAAATGTCTGTGATTTTAGGAATTATTCACATGACTTTTGGCGTCATTCTGGGAATATTTAACCACTTGTAAGTACATATTTTCTAAAGTCGTATTTGTAATAAGCCAGGGGTGTGTCCGAGTGTTACCGCCTGCTGCGGCTGTCCTGGGTAGCCGTGAGGGGTAGCTGTCATGCTGCTGTGTGTGATCACGCAGTCCTCCCGCATTGCTTAGGAGCCTCCTTTATCTGGCAAATAGGAGCACAGGGTGTGTGCCGGGTGCTGTTCCAGGCACGAGGGCTTCAGCAGTGAAGGGACAGGAAGAAGTTTCTGTCCTCAGGGGGCTTACCCGGAAGTGGGGAGGTGTGCACTCTGCAAGTTCCTGTTTATTTCCACAGTCATTTATCAGCAGAATGACAGAGAGGAGATGCACACACACACACGTGCGCACACACGCACGCACACACATGCACAGATCTTCCATCTGCTGGTTAATTCCCCAAATGCAACAATGGCCAGTGCTGGGCCAGGCCAAAGCCAGGTCTCGCGTGTGGGCGGCAGGGTGGATGCACTTGGCCATCTTCTGCTGCTTTGCCAGGGATGCTGGCCCTGCAGGTGGCAGCTTTATGCTGCACTATGACTGGAAGCAGAGCAGCTGGGCTGCCGCCTGCACTTCCCTGCGGGACGCTGGTGTCACAGGCGGCGACCTCCCCTGCTGCACTGCAGTGCCGTCGTCGGTGCCGGCCGCGGCTCCGCACTTGCCCAGTGAGGTGACGCTGCCGCCCTTCTCCAGGCACTTCAGGAAGAAGTTCAATGTCTACCTGGTCTCCATCCCGGAGCTCCTGTTCATGCTGTGCATCTTTGGGTACCTGATCTTCATGATCATCTACAAGTGGCTCGTGTACTCGGCGGACACCTCCCGGGCGGCGCCCAGCATTCTGATCGAGTTCATCAACATGTTTCTGTTCCCAGCCAGCACGACGAGTGGGCTCTACCGGGGCCAGGTGGGTGTCTTCTCCCCGTGGCCCGTGGGCACCTGCCGTCACCACAGCGCGCCAGGCTCCGGTTGGGCATGACGTCACGCTTGCTGCCCCTGGGCGGCCGTGAGCCCTGGTGGGAAGACGTGTGTGACCCGAGGGTTTGTCTCACGATGTTTGTTAAAGCGTACCCCGGAGAACTTGGGCGAACTTCTGGCTGCACGTTTGCGTCCTTTTGAACTTTTGACTTTGTTTTTATTTATGCTTCTGTTCATGATTTTCTTTTTAAGTGTATTTTATCACTTTATTAAAACTTTTTAGATGAACATGGAAGCAGGTAAATTCAGGGACGCTCAGTGGAGCACAGGTGCTGTGGCAGGAAGATCCGTGAAGGGCCTGCGTCACGTAGCGCCCAGTGCTGACTGAGACCTGTCCTTAGTGCCCAGTACTGACTGAGGCCTGTCCTTAGTGTCCAGTACTGACCGAGGCCTGCGTCACGTAGCGCCCAGTGCTGAGAGACCTGTCCTTAGTGTCCAGTACTGACCGAGGCCTGTCCTTAGTGCCCAGTACTGACCGAGACCTGTCCTTAGTGCCCAGTGCTGACCGAGACCTGTCCTTAGTGCCCAATACTGACCGAGACCCGCCTCACTTAGCACCCAGTGCCAACCGAGACCTGTCCTTAGTGTCCAGTACTGACCGAGACCTGTCCTTAGTGTTCAGTACTGACCGAGGCCTGCCTCACTTAGCACCCAGTGCCGACCGAGACCTGTCCTTAGTGTCCAGTACTGACCGAGACCTGTCCTTAGTGTCTAGTACTGACCGAGGCCTGCCTCACTTAGCGCCCAGTGCCGACCGAGACTTGTCCTTAGTGCCCAGTGCCGACCGAGACCTGCCTCATGAGCGTTCAGTACTGACTGAGACCTGCCTCACTTAGCACCCAGTGCCAACCGAGACCTGTCCTTAGTGTCCAGTACTGACCGAGGCCTGCCTCACTTAGCACCCAGTGCTGACCAAGTCCTGTCCTTAGTGTCCAGTACTGACCGAGGCCTGCCTCACTTAGCGCCCAGTGCTGACCGAGACCTGTCGTTAGTGCCCAGTACTGACCGAGGCCTGCCCTAGAGCCCAGTGCCGACGGAGACCTGTCCTTAGTGTCCAGTACTGACCGAGGCCTGCCTCACTGAGCGTCAGTACTGACCGAGACCTGTCCTTAGTGTCCAGTACTGACCGAGACCTGTTCTTAGTGCCCAGTACTGACCGAGGCCTGCCTCACTTAGCGCCCAGTGCTGACCGAGACCTGTCCTTAGTGTCTAGTACTGACCGAGGCCTGCCTCACTGAGCATCCAGTACTGACCGAGACCTGCCTCACTTAGCACCCAGTACTAACCGAGGCCTGCCTCACTGAGTGTCCAGTACTGACCGAGACCTGCCTCACTGAGCGTCCAGTACTGACCGAGACCTGCCTCACTGAGCATCCAGTACTGACCGAGACCTGCCTCACTTAGCGCCCAGTGCCGACCGAGACCTGTCCTTAGTGTCCAGTACTGACCGAGGCCTGCCTCACTGAGCGTCAGTACTGACCGAGACCTGCCCTAGCGCCTAGCACTGACCGAGACCTGCCTCACTGAGCGTCAGTACTGACCGAGACCTGTCCTTAGTGTCCAGTACTGACCAAGACCTGCCTCATGAGAGTCCAGTACTGACCGAGACCTGTCCTTAGTGTCCAGTACTGACCGAGACCTGCCTCACTTAGTGTCCAGTACTGACCGAGAACTATCCTTAGTGCCCAGTACTGACCGAGGCCTGTCTCATGAGCGTTCAGTACTGACCGAGACCTGCCTCACTTGGCGCCCAGTGCCGACCGAGACCTGTCCTTAGTGTCCAGTGCCGACAGAGACCTGCCTCACTGAGTGTCAGTACTGACCGAGACCTGTCCTTAGTGCCCAGTACTGACCGAGACCTGTCCTTAGTGTCCAGTACTGACCGAGACCTGCCTCACTTAGCACCCAGTACTGACTGAGACCTGCCTCACTTAGCGCCCAGTGCCGACCGAGACCTGTCCTTAGTGTCCAGTGCCGACCGAGACCTGCCTCATGAGCGTTCAGTACTGACCGAGACCTGCCTCACTTAGCACCCAGTACTGACCAAGACCTGCCTCACTGAGCGTCCAGTACTGACTGAGACCTGCCTCACTTAGCACCGAGTACTGACCGAGACCTGCCTCACTGAGCGCCAGTACTGACCGAGACCTTCCCTAGTGCCCAGCACTGACCGAGACCTGCCTCACGTAGTGTCCAGTACTGACCGAGACCTGCCTCACTTAGCACCCAGTACTGACTGAGACCTGTCCTTAGCACCCAGTACTGACCCAGACCTGCCTCACTTAGCGTCCAGTACTGACCAAGACCTGCCTCACTTAACGTCCAGTACTGACTGAGACCTGCCTCATGTAGTGCCAGTACTGACTGAGACCTGTCCTTAGCACCCAGTACTGACCCAGACCTCCCTCACTTAGCGTCCAGTACTGACCCAGACCTGCCCCTACTTAGTGCCCAGTACTGACAGAGACCTTCCCTAGCACCCAGTACTGACTGAGACCTGCCTCACTTAGCACCCAGTACTGACCGAGACCTGCCTCACTTAGTGTCCAGCACTGACCGAGACCTGCCTCACATGTAGTGCCCAGTACTGACTGAGACCTGTCCTTAGCACCCAGTACTGACTGAGACCTGCCTCACTTAGCACCCAATACTGACAGAGACCTGCATCACTTAGCACCCAGTACTGACAGAGACCGCCCCTACTTAGTGCCCAGTACTGACCCAGACCTGCCTCACTTCGCGCCCAGTACCGACAGAGACCTGCCCTTACTTAGCGCGCAGTACTGACTGAGACCTGCCCTTACTTAGCGTCCAGTACTGACAGAGACCTGCCCCTACTTAGCACCCAGTACTGACAGAGACCTGCCCCTACTTAGCACCCAGTACTGACAGAGACCTGCCCCTACTTAGCTCCCAGTGCTGACCCAAGGCAACGCTTCCTTTGGTTACTGATTAAAAAGAAATATTTATTTATTTATTTAAAGTCAGAGTTACAGAGAGAGAGGGAGAGATCTTCCATCCACTGGTTCACTCCCCAAATGACCATAATGGCTAAAGCTGGGCCAGGCTGAAGCCAGGAGCCAGGACCTTCATCTGGGTCTCCCATGTGGGTGGCAGGGGTTGAAACACTTGGGCCGTCTTTCACTGCTTTTTCCAGGTATTTAGCAGGGAGCTGGATAGGAAGTGGAGCAGCCAGGACTTGAACCAGCACCCGTATGGGATGCTGGCCCTGCAGGTGGCAGCTTTATGCTGCACTATGACTCTGGCCTTTGGTTATTCATTCTTTTTATTTTTTTTTAAGATTTATTTATTTATTTGAAAGTCAGAGTCACACAGAGAGAGAAGGAGAGGCAGAGAAAGAGAGAGAGAGAGGTCTTTCATCTGCTGGTTTACTCCCCAATTGGACGCAATGGCCAGAGCCGTGCTGATCTGAAGCCAGGAACCAGGAGATTCTTCCGGGTCTCCCATGCAGATGCAGGGGCCCAAGCACTTGGGCCATCTTCCATTGCTTTCCCAGGCCACAGCAGAGAGCTGGAAGTGGAGCAGCTGGGACTTGAACTGGCGCCCATGTAGGACGCTGGCACTGCAGGCTGTGGCTTTACCTGCTCGCCACAGCGCCAGCCTGTCAGATACTCATTAATAACAATAATGATCCTCATCCCCATCCCCGTGAGCCCCATGAGTAGGAAAAGGCATTCTGCTTGTATTTTCCCATTTCCAGTGTTTTCAGCAAGGTGCTCCTTGGAGCTTGACTCTGTCTGGAGTTTTCCCACCATTTTCTTCCTGGTCGGAACCCAGAAACCGCCCTGGTCACTGCTGGTCACTGCTGGTCAGCGGTGTTGTGCAGCGCTAGCGCTGGGCTGTGGGCTCAGCCACAGCCGTGCTTGGCCTCACACTGGCTGCGCTGGCTGCGTCTGGAGCTGCCCGGCGCGCCCTCACGGCGTCACTTCCTCCACACCCCCTGTGCCCCCGCAGGAGCACGTCCAGAGAGTGTTGCTGGTGGTCGTCGCCCTGTCTGTCCCCGTCCTCTTCCTGGGAAAGCCCCTGTTTCTGTTGTGGCTACACAATGGGCGCAGCTGCTTTGGCGTGAGCCGGGTAAGTGTGAGCTGCTGCGCGTCTGGGCGCGTGACCGGCTCTGTTCGCAGGGGACTGGGGATGGGTCCCAGGCTCTCGGTGTAAAAGCCAGGGCTGCTTCCTGGGACGCTGGTGCTGTGGGCCGTGCGGAAGCTTCAGGAGCTGGTCCTGTGCCGGGCAGCAGGTCCCGCTGGGGCAGCTTGCCCGCCAGGAGCGAGCTCTCCTTCAGCACAGCTTGGCGTAATTCAGACTTCTTTTCCATATTCCTCCCTTTTTAACTTTTTTTTAAAAAAATTTATTTGAAAGGCAGAGAGACAGGGAGGAGAGAGAGAGAGAGATTGATCTTCCATCCACTGGCTCATTCCTCTAATGGCTGCAATAGCCAGTGTTGGACCAGGCTGAAGCCAGGAGCCAGGAGCTTCCTCCGAGTCTCCCATGTGGGTGCAGGGCCCAACTACTTGGGCCGTCTCCTGCTTTCCCAGGCGCGTTAGCAGGGAGCTGGATCAGAAGTGGAGCAGCTGGGACTTGAACTGGCACTCACTGGGATGCCAGCGTCACAGGTGGCGGCTTACCCGGCTGGGCCCTATTGTGTGTGTGGGTTCATGGGCGCTTGGCTCGTGCCGGTTTGGATGTGGTGGCTAACGCTGCTGTGAACGCGGCGTGTAGCTGCCTCTCTCAGAGTCGATCCCGGCTGTCCTGGGAGGCCGAGCAGAAGCGGAGCCGCCGTGGCGCACGGCAGTGCTGTTGGAGCTGCCGCGGTCACAGGCCGGCGAGCAGCAGCTGCCGCTCCCCGCGTGCTTGCCGGAGTGCCTTTGTTTTCTGTTTCTTTAACGATGGTGTCCTAGTGGGTGTGAAATGATTTTTTTTCTTTTAAAGAGCTTTTTTGTTCCCAGAGAGAGAGCTGAGTCGTGGAGACAGCAGGTGCGTGGTCCTCTGGCTTTGTCGTGGCCAGTGGCTCCCAGGCGCTGACTCGTCTGCTTTGGTTGCCAGAGTGGCTACACCCTCGTGAGGAAGGATAGCGAGGAGGAGGTGTCACTGCTGGGGACGCAGGACGTAGAGGGCGGCGGCGACCCCAGGGAAGACGGCTGCAGGGAGCTGCCGTGCAAAGAGGTGAGTGGAGGCAGGCGGGGGCCCGGCCGACGGGACGTCCGCAGCCCGAAACACAGCGGCGATTCGGGCTTTCCCGAGGCCGCGCGGCTCATCCAGTCGGTGCCGCCACCCAGGAGCACGGGTGTTCATCTCGGGGCTTCACCTGTCTGCTGCTCTCTCCAGCATTAACGGGAGTGACTGCAGACCCTGGTGGCCAGAGCTCGCTGTGGTCGCACACGCTGGAGACCCGCCCCCCTCCCGGTGTCGGGGAGGCCTGCGGCCCGCACTGGGCCAGGACGGGGCTGGTTCTGGAGCGGTGATCACGGTTTCTGGATGTGCACCTGCGAGGCCTTGGTGGGTTTGATGCTTTGTGAGTTTGCTTTCTCCTCTGAAGCTTTTGGCTCCGCCGTGCCAGGAGCCTGGCCACAGCCCGGCGGCCTTCAGTCTTCCCCTGGGAGAGGAGCGCTCTGGCCTGCTCGGCGCTGGCACGGCGAACCCTGGGGGAGCAGCTGGGTAGTGCTGGCTAGGGCATGTGCTGTCACTGGACTGTGCGGAGTGCGGCTCCGACGGCAGAGATGTGTCTCCCCGCTGTGTGGAGCCCAGTGTAGGCAGTGTTGGCCTCCCCTGTGGCTGCTCTCCTCAGTTCCTGGGCAGCCACCTCCGTGCTGTGTCCTCATGTGGCCCCTCCTCCTGTGAGCGCCCCTGGTGTCTCCTCCGGTCCTGGGGATCAGGCTGCACCCTTATGACCACACGTGGCCTCAGCTGTCCCTTCAAAGTCCCTGCCTCAGATACACTCAGGTTGGGGTTAAGGCTTCAGCACGGGAATTTGAGGGACACAGTTCAGTGCGCAAGAGCTGTGGGTAGGGGTCCCCCAGGGTCTCTGGGGCTCAGGTGGGCCCCAGAGAAAGGTGGTGCTGTCCTGGGCAGGTGGAAGCGAGCACTTGGCTCTCCTCTGAGCTGCTGTCTTGTCCTGGAGACTGGCCACTTAATGAGGATTTGACAAAGCTTCTTAGGGTCAGCGCCCTGTCACTGTCCGGCAGTGTAGAGCTTTAACCTGGGACGAGGAGTGCCTGCACAGGGTCAGAGGGAACGAGCTGGGCTGAGAGGACCAGCACCCCTGCTCTGGAGCTGTCACTCGGGGGCCCGGAGCCCCCGCCCCGCCCTCCCCGCCCTCCGGTTCAGCTGTGGACTCTTTCCTTGTGAGCTGTGCTGTAATCGGAGACTGGGCTGTCGGAGACTGCGGCTCTTGGGGCGGTCGTGTGCACAGGGGAAACTGAGGCTGGAGGGGTGCAGAGTTGGGCAGGGGAAGGCTGTGGTTGGCGCAGAGCTGGGACTCCCTGTTCGTCATGCCGGGACCATGCCCACCAGTCTCCTGGAAGCCGGCTCTTCCCCGGCAGGCCTGTGGGGCTGACGCACGCGTGTCATCTCCTGCAGTTTAACTTCGGGGAGATCCTGATGACCCAGGTGATCCACTCCATCGAGTACTGCCTCGGCTGCATCTCCAACACGGCCTCCTACCTGCGGCTCTGGGCCCTGAGCCTGGCTCACGCACGTAAGTCCTCGCTGAGCTCGGTGGGGCGCCGAGGGGTGTCGGCAGCCTCTCTTCCGGTCATTCTGTGAACGCTGAGTACCGCTGAGGTGTCTGGACTTGGGTTCTTGTTTTGGCCTTGCGGTGCTGTGAAAATAATCCCTAACACAGGAGGGCCTTTGAGACTCGCAAGGGGCCAGGACCCTCTGGCAGGCATGCTCTGCTGTTAACACTTTTGTTTTAAAGATTTTACTTATTTATTTCAGGGGTTGAGTCAGACAGAGAGAGGTGTCTTCTATCTACTGGTTCACTCCCCTGATGGCCACAACAGCCGGAGTTGGGCCAGTCTGAAGCCAGGAACCAGCCAGCCGCTTGCAGGTCTCCCATGTTGGGGCAGGGACCCAAGCACTTGGTCTGTCTTCCACTGCTTTCCCAGGCCGTTAGCAGAGAGCTGGATTGGAAGAGGAGCAGCTGGTACATGAACTGGCACCCATATGGGATGCCAGCGCCTAGGGCGGATGCTTAGCCGACTACACTACAGTGCCACCTCCACCCCCACGTGCTTAGCTGACTACACTACAGTGCCGCCCCCACCCCCCCAATGTGCTTAGCCGACTACACTACAGTGCCGCCCCCACCCCCACGTGCTTAGCCGACTACACTACAGTGCCGCCCCCACCCCCACGTGCTTAGCCAACTACACTACAGTGCCGCCCCCACCCCCTGTGCTTAGCCGACTACACTACAGTGCCACCCCCACCCCCACGTGCTTAGCCGACTACACTACAGTGCCACCCCCCACCCCCACGTGCTTAGCCGACTACACTACAGTGCCACCTTCACCCCCGCCACATGCTTAGCCGACTACACTACAATGCCGCCCCCCACCCTCTGTGCTTAGCCGACTACACTACAGTGCCGCCCCCCACCCTCTGTGCTTAGCCGACTACACTACAATGCCGCCCCCCACCCTCTGTGCTTAGCCGACTACACTACAGTGCCACCTCCACCCCCACGTGCTTAGCCGACTACACTACAGTGCCGCCCCCACCCCCACGTGCTTAGCCGACTACACTACAGTGCCGCCCCTCACCCCCACGTGCTTAGCTGACTACACTACAGTGCCACCTTCACCCCCACGTGCTTAGCCGACTACACTACAGTGCCACCTTCACCCCCCCCAACGTGCTTAGCCGACTACACTACAGTGCCGCCCCCACCCCCACGTGCTTAGCCGACTACTACAGTGCCACCTTCACCCCCCCCCCCCCCCCACGTGCTTAGCCGACTACACTACAGTGCTGCCCCTCCACGTGCTTTTGTTTTATGGCCGTTACTTTGTTCAGCCTGCTGCAAGTTACAGGGTTCATTCCCAGCGAGCAGCCCCTACGTGGGGCCCAATGCAGAGTTCTGACTGGCAGAGGCCCAGTGGTGGGCGCGTGCTCAAGTCTCCATTGCCACACGTCCTGGATCAGCCCCCAGCCTGCTGTGGTTGGCCACTGTGTGTCACCATTCAGCCCCTGCACAGACAGCAACTCCTGTAGCTGTGTGGGCTCCTTGAGCAGTGACAGACTGACAGGATGTTCTATAAAAACCGGGAACTGGAAGGGAGAAGGGCCCAGCAGAGATCAACGTAACGAAGCGTGACACCGGGTGGGTGCTGTGGGGCAGGGGTTAAGCTGCTGCGGGGGATGCCGGCATCCCCTATCAGAGTCCCCGAATTCACTCCTCCTTTTTCTTTTTTAAAGATTTATTTATTTATTTGAAAGGCAGAGTTACTTAGAGACAGAGTGAGAGAGAGAGAGAGAGAGAGAGAGGTCTTCCATCCGCTAGTGCACTCCCCAGGTGGCTGCAGATCGCTGGAGCTGGGCCGTTCCAAAGCCAGGAGCCAGGAGCTTCCCCCAGGTCTCCCATGTGGGTGCAGGAGCCCAAGCACTTGGGCCATCTTCCACTGCTCTCCCAGGCCATAGCAGAGAGCTGGATTGGAAGAGGAGCAGCCGGGACTAGAACCAGCGCCCACATGGGATGCCGGCACTGCAGGCGGCAGCTTTACCCGCGTCACCACATCGCTGGCCCCCGAGTTCACTTCTGACCCAGCTTCCTGCTAGGGCGCATCCTGGGAGGCAGCAGATGATGGCTCAGGCGTTTGGGTCCCTGCACCCACGTGTTGTAACTGCACACTAGAGGCCCGATGGCGGCCCTGTCTATGTGGCTGCTCTACTGTGCTCGGGGAAGCCTCCCGACCACGGCTTGTTTGCACTGAAGCACAGCCAGAGGTCTGGGTGAGCCCGGCTGGAGGAGAGCCCATGGCCATCGCCCCACTGTGCACAGGTGCAGCCAGCGGTTCCGTTCCGGGCAGAGCCGGGAGCGGGCGCCTGGTGCCTGTGGCCTGTCCCTGATCTGAGTCAGGATCTGCCGTTGGGAGCAGGGGCTCTGGTTTTCCTGGAGCGCCCGGTCAGGCTCAGGGCGACACACGTGTTCCGTGTGTGGATGCGTGTGTCACGTCCAGCGTTGTCAGAGGCGCGTTCCCTTGCAGAGCTGTCCGACGTGCTGTGGGCCATGCTCATGCGCGTGGGCCTCCGCGTGGACACCACCTACGGCGTGCTGCTGCTGCTCCCGGTCATCGCGCTCTTCGCCGTGCTCACCGTCTTCATCCTCCTGGTCATGGAGGGGCTGTCCGCGTTTCTGCACGCCATCCGCCTGCACTGGTGAGTCCCTGTCCCTGCCAGCGTCCGCTCACGTCCCCCGGGCTCCCACTAGCGCCGGCCACTGCTCACGTCCCCTGGGCTCCCGCCGGCGCCGGCGTCCACTCACGTCCCCCGGGCTCCTGCTAGCGCTGGCATCCACTCACGTCCCCCAGGCTCCTGCTAGCGCCGGCGTCTGCTCACGTCCCTCGGGCTCCCGCTCTGGTTTCTGCACCGTCGTCATGCCGTCAGCAGGTGGACGCCTGCAGAGGTCTCTAAGCACGCATGTCCCGTGCCTCGAGCTCTCCCTGGGTCTGCCAGGTCGCCCTGTCCTACTCTAAGCTGTTTCCACTGTTTCTTACGGCTTTGCACACTGTATCAGTCACTCCAGTGGATCTGGTACCTGACAGCCTCCTGGTGCGGTGGGGGTTGCGTGGGACGGGCAGGATGGGTTCGTGTTTCTGGCACACAGGGAAAAGCCAGCGCTCAGCTAAGTAACAGTTCTCTTGCCAGGAGCATGTGTGGAAAAGCCGCACAGATGTTGTTTCCAGGAAACACAGCAACGTCAAAAATTCACATTAACACGTGGGTTTCTTGTTTGTTTCTTTTTTTAGGGTAGAATTTCAGAACAAATTCTATGCTGGCGCAGGCACCAAATTTGTTCCTTTCTCGTTCAGTCTGCTTTCATCGAGGTTCGGTGGTGAGGACGACGTGGCGTGATGCACTGCTGTGACCCACAGGCGTTCGGAGCTACGGGAATTATCATGTTACAGAATTTCATTTATGTCAGATTTATGATACAAAAAATCTGTCTCATTGATTGCCTTATGAAACAGCCAAATAATCCTGTAAGATATACCTCTTCCTCGTATGTTAAATATTTTGTAAAGTTTTCCAATCTCAGATAGCTAATTTGTTTTCTTTTTGGTTTTTATTATGAGCAGATACAAGTTAATGCCAAATGTTATGTTTAAGTTAGTTCTTAGAATGTCACATTTGGGGAGGAAAGCCAGTTTTGAATGACTAATTGAAAATGGTTTAAATCTTTCATTCCTTTTAGACCTTATTTGAAAAAAAAAAAAGTTATTCTGTCACCTGATGTTGCCAGATAGTATTTTCCAAAAGCTGAAGTTAACTCTACTTTTTTGAAAAAATTTAATGGTAGATAATCGGAAAGATTCACGTTTATTCTGCTTCGTTAAAAACCCGTGAACTTTTCTCTCATGCCGTGCAGAATCACAGGCGGAGGATCGTTTCTCCGGTTTTGTCCTGTTTTAATAATTGGAGAAAATGGGATAAAGGGGTGTAAGTGGTTTTCCCACGTAGGTATTTTTGTAGGAAATCCTTTTCCTGTTCTCCTCACACAGACCAGTTCTGATCATTGTTTGCTGCGGAAGATAAAGTACAGCCCGAGCCTTAGCTCCGTGTGACTGCCGCAGGCGCCCGGAGGGGCCGGGGAGTGAGGGGCTGCAGCAGAGTAGGGCTTTGTCTATTTTTGTAACAGAATATAAATGAAGATATTTTACCAGGAGAGACTGTACTTATCCTTGAGAACAGCATACTTTTTTACCTTCAGACTAGAAATTAGTAACCGAGGTCCCATGAAGAATGAGCTGAGGCCAGACCCCGCCACGGGCGACCACGCCGGCGCCTCCTTGGCCTTGGTCGGCGGGAGTCTGGGCCGCTCCCATTGAACACTCTGCTGCAGTGTGCGTTCTTACAATGTTCCTGCTTCATTTTAGAATTCACTTAGATCATCAGTTCCCAGAAGAAACGTGGGGCATTGTCACGTTCTTACGATGCCAAGTGACACCCTCCAGGGCCTGTGTGTCACCACGCTCCTGGGCCGTGGTGTGGGGCAGAGCTGGGGCCTGGCTTACCAGCCAGGACTGGCAGCGCTGGGCCCCGGGCCCCGGTGCCGAGAGGCAGGCGCACAGCGCCGGGCAGCACAGCCGGGACCGCAGAACTCGGTCCCAAAACAGGCGCTGCTCGCGGTACGGCTGGGCGGCGGCGCCTGTCCTGCCGGGGCCTCGGACCTCGGGTGCTGCTCTCCGCAGGGCCCCCAGGCGAGGGGCGGGCACACCTGATGCCCCCCACGTCTACCCCAGACTAGGGACAGCCAGGGACACGTGCCACCTGCGGGTGTGGCATCGTGGGGGCCTCCTCCGACCCTAATGAGCGCCTAGGAGAGGAGGGTCGCGTCCGCGGTGGTTATGCAGCGTGCGACTCCACGGGAAAGACTCCGGAATTCTAACTGCTGTGGAAGAACTCTGCAAGTACACTTGTGTCTTCCAGGGGAAATTTGGTTTTTTTGGTCACTGGCTGCAGTGATGTGGCCAGAGTGCTGACTTTTGTTTTGTTTTGAAGCTACTGCTTAGAACCTTGCACACTGCATTTTTTTTAAGTATTTATTTGAGAGGCAGAGACAGACAGAGACAGCTGCCATCTGCTGGTTCCCTCCCCAGCGCCTCCCGGGGCTGGCACCAGCAGGAAGCCGGAGCCAGAAGCCAGGGCCGGAGCCGGACTCGGACTCGGACTCCACAGTGAGGACCTGAGCCGGGGCTGCCCCCGGGCCGCCGCCGCCGCGCCATCGGATGCTCCTGGCCCGTTAATGGCGCTCCCCGTGACGCGGGGTGGAGGAGGGGTCCGGGCTGTCACCCGGGCCGTCAGGGTGGCCTGGGCGGGCCGGGGTCTCAGAGACCGCCGCCTGCTGCGTGTCCGCGCTCTGCCTCAGGTCGGGGCGTCCTCCTGTGGAGGCTGCAGCGGGCCCGCCCGGGGCGCCCACGCGTGCTCCCAACACTCCGGGTCCCACGCGGGGCGTCTTCCTGTCGGTACTGGCCCTCTTTTACTAACGACCAATAAAAACGTCTATATTTCTAGAACGTGGCTGTGTGCGTTATTAGAGGGCCCGCGCGCCCCGCCCCTCCCTCCGCGGTGCGGCTCCCGCGGGCACCGGCCACCCCGCGCCCCCGCGCCCCCGCGCCCCCGCCCCTCCACCCCTCCCTCCGCGGTGCGGCTCCCGCGGGCACCGGCCACCCCGCGCCCCCGCGCCCCCGCGCCCCCGCGCCCCCGCGCCCCCACGTTGCCTCGGCCGCATCCGCCCGGGGGCGCGTGGCCCGCGCGCAGGGGCTCGGGGCGCGGGGGCGCGGCGGGCGGCGGCCGTTTCCCGGGCGGCCGTTGCCAGGGGCGCCGTCGCCACAGACGCCCGCCGGTCCGGGCAGCGCAGGCTGCGCCCCGCCAGGCGCCATGGACGACCTGCGGGTGCTGTGGATGCGCGACCGTGTGTACGCGGCCTTCGGGCTCACGGACCCGCAGCTCTTCGAGGAGCTGCTGAGCCGGGACGACGGCGAGGCGGAGGACCTCGTCCTGCACTTCCTCAACCAGAGGAGCGACGAGGAGGCCGCCGCCACGCTCCTCTTCTGCCGCAAGGTGGTGCCGGAGGAGGAGGAGGTGGAGATCGGTGAGCGCCCGCAGGTCCCGGCTGAGGAGGGGGCCGCGCGCGCCGCGGGGTCGGGGGATGCCCAAGCCCGCGGCTCTGGGAAGGCGACGGGCCATCTGCAGTGTTAGCGATGCGCAAACGCCGGATTCCCAGCGCCCCCCACCCGACCCCGGGGAGGCCCCGTCCGCTTTGGGGTGGGCCCCGGGAACTTGGGGGCCCGAGCCGCCGGGAGCCCCCACTGTCTGACCCGCTCCACAGCGGCGGGGACCCTGACTGCATTTTTGAAAAGGAAACAAACCCCGAAACAGGGGCCTGGCTCTGGCGCCCTGGGAGAGCGTCTGCAGAGCTGGTGGCCGTGGTCCCCATGTCCATGTGCGGGGCTCCTCCTGGGTGGCCCGATCCCACGTGGACACAGGTCGGTCTGGCCTCACAGGAGCCCCTGGTGAATTCACTCAGAAATCCCGGGGCTGCCTCCCCTGGGCCCTGGTGTTGCCCTACCCTTGTGCCTCCTCTCCTTGGTCACTGCCAGGTGACCAGGCCAAGCTGCTGATCCTGGAGGGACCGGCCTGTGGGGTTCTGGCTAGAGCGGGGAGAGCTCCACTCGCTCCCTTGACTGTTGAGCCCCCAGCCCCACAGAGCCCGGGGTCTCACCGGATCCTCTGGGGGAGGGAAGCTCAGTCCAGAGGACCGGTGGCCTTCGTCCCTTCTTCCTGCCTGTCTCTCCCCTGCTCACGGCAGGACACAGATGGATGTGGGAGGGGGTGAGGAAGTGGGGGCGTCCCCCCCCCCCCCCCCCCCCCCGGTAGCAGCCAGCCCCGGGTGCTGTTCCGACAGGGACACAATGTGGTCGTATGTATGTACCACCAAATACTTTTTAAAAATTGCACACGTATTGCCAGAGTGGTGTTCTCCTAACACCGTGTAGAATTGGGTAAAGTAAAATGTGGGAAAGCAGGCGTTGAGCAGCCCTTAAGCCCCGGCGCTCCTCCCGTTCCTGCAGGTGACCACTGTTGATATCTGTGTGTATCCTGCCAGATCCTTCTCAGATATTTATCATCTGTATCGTTCTCTATGTGATTATATATATGTGTAAAATGCCAGCATAGAGATGTATAAAGGGTCCCTAAGATCTTTTTTTTTTTTTTTTTTAAGATTGATTTCTTTATTTGAAAGGCAGAGTTACAGAGAGGGAGAGAGAGAAATAGAGAGAGGAGAGATCGATTCTCTGGTTCACTCCCCAAATGGCCACCGTGACCAGGGCTGGGCCAGGTTGAAGCCTGGAGCTGCTTCTGGGCTTCCCACGTGGGTGCAGGGGCCCATGCCATCTCCTGCTGCTTTCCCAGGCACATTAGCAGGGCGTTGGATCAGAAGTGGAGCAGCTGGGACTCGAACCGGTGCCTGTATGGGATGCCGGCACTGCAGGCAGTGGCTTAACTCACTGTGCCACAGTGCTGGTCCCCTTAGGATCTTACTGTAGTGTTATTTTGTGCCTTGTCCTCCCCTGTCCTGTGTGTCCGGGGATTTCTTCCATGTCTCCCTAACTTTAAGTGCATGGATCCACCCTGCGTGTCTGGTGTTTGGCTTCTCAGAGTACTAACCCCATAGCTGCCGGTGTGTCTGCAGCACGCAGTTTACCCAGGAATTGGTCTGCAGTTCGCACAGGTCCTGCCAGTCTGCTGTGCAGAGTGGCTCCACGGTGCCCGACCCCAGCACCGTGCTGGCAGGTTACAGTTTAAAAAA
This sequence comes from Oryctolagus cuniculus, assembly GCF_964237555.1. NCBI lineage: Eukaryota > Metazoa > Chordata > Mammalia > Lagomorpha > Leporidae > Oryctolagus > Oryctolagus cuniculus. The sequence goes on along the minus strand of NC_091452.1, from coordinate 5,721,708 downwards.
CATTTTTTGCCAATCCCTTAGATGAAATTAGACATATTTCCTTATTCTAATTCATGTTTACATGATTTTTTAAATTTTTTTAGACAGGCAGAGTGGACAGTGAGAGAGAGAGACAGACAGAAAGGTCTTCCTTTTGCCGTTGGTTTACCCTCCAATGGCCGCTGCAGCCGGCGCATTGCGCTGATCCGAAGGCAGGAGCCAGGTGCTTCTCCTGGTCTCCCATGGGGTGCAGGGCCCAAGCACCTGGGCCATCCTCCACTGCACTCCCGGGCCACAGCAGAGAGCTGGCCTGGAAGAGGGGCAACCGGGACAGAATCCGGCGCCCCGACCAGGACTAGAACCCGGTGTGCCGGCGCCGCAAGCGGAGGATTAGCCTAGTGAGCCGCGGTGCTGGCCTGTTTACGTGATTATTTTGAGTCTTTTTGTTTCTTCAGTTTTAAAAATTTTGGTACTGTCCACGTGACACACAGTGTGCTGTCTTCACTGACGTCAAACGCCTGGCTTGGCGACCTCACATAGCATTCCCGATGTCCAGCACCCCTGGGCCTCGTGCTCAGGCTGGTGGGTCATTTCTGTGTCTCTGGGCTGGGGCAGGGGGGCTCTGTGGTCATTCTTGTGGCCCTGGCCCCTCGGCAGAATTTGCATGGTCTTTCCTTGCTGTCGCCGAAAGCTGGCTCCAGTAACTGGGCTCTTTCTGGGTTGCTGAGACAGACACCGCTCCCTAGTGAGCCACTTCCCCACCTCTGGGTCTTGTGCAGTGCAAACTTACATTCTGTCTTTCCTTCCTGGCTGTGTGGCTTTGAAGATGACGTACCTGTGCTGTCCGAGGAGGCGAATGAGGAAGAAGAGACCGGCGCTGAGAAAACAGAGCACGTGGACAAAGCTCCCAGTGTGGCGCCGGCAGTGGACAAAGCTCCAGGTGTGGTACCAGTGTCGGGCCCCGGGGCAGGCAGCCTGTGAAGGCTTCACCGGGAGGAGGGTGTGCGTCTTTGCAGAGGGCCACTGCGGGGCTGTCAGCAGGTGCACCGAGTGTCCCAGGGCGGCGCCAGCTGGCTGAAAGTGATGCGTGTCACATTCCTAGTTCTGGGGACCGGCCGAAGGCCAGTGACAGGGGCCACTCCTTGGCCTCTCTAGCTTCCGTGGCTGCGTCAGCCCCGTCCCTGCCTTTGTGGTCACCTGGCCTTTCCCTATGCATTTGTCTTCCTCTCCTGCCTCTTTGTGTTTTCAAAAAATTTTTTTTTTTTTTTTTTTTTTTTACAGGCAGAGTGGATAGTGAGAGAGAGAGACAGAGAGAGAAAGGTCTTCCTTTGCCGTTGGTTCACCCTCCAATGGCCGCCGCGGCCGGCGCGCTGCGGCCGGCGCACCGCACTGATCCGATGGCAGGAGCCAGGAGCCAGGTGCTTTTCCTGGTCTCCCATGGGGTGCAGGGCCCAAGCACCTGGGCCATCCTCCACTGCACTCCCTGGCCACAGCAGAGGGCTGGCCTGGAAGAGGGGCAACCGGGACAGAATCCGGCGCCCCGACCGGGACTAGAACCCGGTGTGCCGGCGCCGCAAGGCGGAGGATTAGCCTAGTGAGCCGCGGCGCCGGCCTTGTTTTCAAAAAATTTAAGAGGGAGAGAGAGAGAGAGAGAGAGACAGGCTTCCCGTGGTTCACTCCCCAAATACCTGTAACAGCTGGAACTGGGCCGGGCGGAAGCCAGGAGCCTGGAGCTCCGCCTGGGTCTCCCATGTGGGTGACAGGGGTCCAAGCACTTGAGCCACCGCCTGCTGCCTCCCATGGTGGATACTGGATCAGAAGTGGAGGAGCGGGGACTTGAACCAGGCGCTCTGAAATGGGATGTGGGGAGTCCCAGGCAGCATTTTTTTTTTTTAAAGATTTATTTACTTGAAAGAGTTACAGAGAGAAAGAGAGAATCTTCTACCAGGACTGAGCCAGGTTGAAGCCAGGAGCCAGGAACTCACCCGGTCTCCCCCGTGGGCATAGGGGCCCAAGCTCTTGGGCCATCCTCTGCTGCTTTCCGGAAGTGGGAGCAGCTGGGACTCGAACTGGCGCCTGCAGCGGATGCCCCCTTACCCTGTTGTGCCACAGCACGGCCCGGGTCCAGCAGCGTCTGAGCTGCGGCACTAAGTGGCCGCCGTGAGGCAGGCGTCTTTAATAAGACCCGGCAGCCAGAGCGGTTACCGAGGCCTCCTAGGGGACAGCAGACCCAGGACCGGGGGAGATGGGGCCGGAAGGCCGGGGAAGTGAGGGGGCGTTACTTCCGGGTCAGGGGGTGTGTACCGATTCTGATTGACACCTGGCCACTGTACTTTCCCAGGGGCATGGTGTGCTGACCGAATCGAGGGCCGGGGACCTCCAGCCGGGGTCTCAGTGAGGCCAGTGATGTCTTTGGTCTGGCCCTGCCAAGGCAACCACAGAATTCAGCCCATCTGTAGCAGGCTGGTTTTCACGTTGATCACTTTGTATGGCTCGCCAGTGGTGTTACAAGCACCCACATGGTGGCCGGCCCTGTGGCCTAGTAGGCTACGTTTCTGCCTGCAGTGCCGTTATCCCGTTTGGGTGCTGGTTCTAGTCCCGGCTGCTCCTCTTCCCATCCAGCTCTCTGCTGTGGCCTGGGAAAGCAGTAGAAGATGGCCCAAGTGCTTAGGCCCCCAGCACCCACATGGGAGACCACAAAGAAGCTCCTGGCTCCTGGCTTTGGATTGGCTTGGCTCCAGCCATTGTGACCATTTGGGGAGTGAATCAGTGCATGGAAGACCTCTCTCTCTCTCGGTATCTGTGCCTCTCAAATAAATAAATAAAATCTTAAAAAAAATCCGCAGGGCCCCCAGCAGAAACAAGGTCGTTTCTTTGTGTTGGGAAGCTTGGAACTCCTCTCCCGTGATAGCACGGGGCAGCCCAGGCTCGCCTGGGGCCGAAGCACTTGTGGACCTGCCGTGTGTCCCTTTCCACTTCAAGCCGACTTCACTGCGGCGTCAGCGGCGGCCTCGGTGTCTGTGCCGGTCGGTGGTGAGCGGCACCCGGCTGCGTTGGTCCTGCCGCCTGTCAGCTGCTTCCTCTGCCAGCTCAGGTGCTGGGTGCTTCTCGGTGTGACCCCCGGGATCTGACCGCGGGAAGTGACCCCCCGTTCTCTGGGTGAGGGAAGCAGCAGCCGGGAGGGGTCCCCGCCTCCTCCGAGTCGGTTCTGGAGCCACACTGGCTGTGTGCAGCGCTGACCGCGACAGCTGAGCCCTGCAGAAATCCCTCCGTTCCCTGTGACTGACTGCCAGCTGTGCTGGGGCCCCCGGGGCCGAGGCCTGGTGCTCCCCCGGCTGCCCCAGGTGCACTGACCATGGGGACTTGAGAGAACCGCCGTCTTGTGCCCCATGGGGTTTGAGTCCTGCAGAGGAGGAGGAAGTGGTGACCTGTCCACTGTGGCTCTCATGGATGCTAAGTCGCCTGTTAGGTGAAAAGCTGAGAACCCCCTCGCTGGGCTCTGGAACTGGACACACACACGCACACACACGCACATGCACACGCGCGTGTTGATTCCTCGTGGACAGCGGTCCGGGATGCCCCACAGCTTTTCCTCCGGCAAGGATGCGTTTGCGCACGGTGCGCATGCGCGGGGAACGGCACGGGGCAGGAATCCCGGCTTTCTGCCCGTTTCACCTCGCGCCCATCCTGTTTTGCAGCTAAGAACCTGCAGCTGAGAAGCGAGTCCATCGCCCCGCCTTCCCTCGGCGGAGACGACGAAGAAGCAGCAAGCTCAGAAAGAGTCTCCCCCAAAGTACGCCCGGCTCTGCGTCCTCACTGGGCGGGTAGCGGGCCGGTGTGTCCCCGCTGAGCCCGGACATGGCGCAGCCAGGGGACAGATGGCGCTGGGGTCCCCGGGGCCTCCCTCGGATCCAGGGGGACCGTGTGCACTCAGTCACCGTGCGTGGCCACGTTCACCACGTTCTGCCACCACAGCAGTAGCCCCAGTCTGGGGCCCTGGGCTTCGCTTGGGAGCCCCACGCGGGGCCTGCCTTTCTCAGACCGGGAGTCTCTGGACGACCCTCCCGCTTTTCCTGGAGGTCAGACAGCCACGCAGCTGCCGTGCAGGGCCGGTCCCCGAGGCCAGCGGAGGGCAGGTTCGCACAGCGCAGGCCTGCTGCCAGACCTCTTTCCTGCGGCAGCGCCAAGGCCGGGAAGCCTGGGTGGGCGGCGGTGGCGGCCGGGCCTCCCACAGTGGGACCTCACTGCCGCATGGACGGGTTCCACGCTGCAACACGGCTGCGGCCGGGCCGGCACCTGTGACTCGGGGTGGGGGTGTCTGGGTGGACGACGGACCTCGGCTCTGACCGGCGTCTGGTCCGCTTTGTCTCAGAGGCTGGTGAAGCGCATCGTGGACAGGACCTACCTCCAGGTGCTCTGCATCCCGATCCCCGAGGAGTTCCTGGACCAGAACGTGGTGTTTTTCCTCAGAAACACGAAAGGTGTGTGTGCGTGTGTGTGTGTGTGTGTGTGTGAGAGAGAGAGAGAGAGAGAGCGAGCGAGCTTTCCCCTATACCCTTTCTTGGGGTGTAACCTTCTGTTGGTGCACTGGATCCCTGGTAGTTACAGACGGGGTACCTGCGAATTCGCCACTCACCGAAACCTCGCAGTGCCCTTGGCGGTCACGGGTGGGCGGGCAGAGCGAGGGGGATCGGAGCCTGCACCGGGCCGCGTTCTGCCCGCACTTCTCCCTGCTCTGGTTCTCACGTGGGAGCGAGCTGTGCAGGGGGGCCGTTCGCCCTGCGGTGGCCTTCGGGCGTGAGTGACGGCAGCCAGGGGTCTGTGAGCAGAGCCACACGCACAGCAGATGAGCCGGCGTGGCCCGAGGTTGGCAGGACCCTCACCCAGGGGACACAGTTCAGCCCAGGGTGCCTCAGAAAGTTCCTGGGAAGAAGAATAAAAAGACAAAATTGGGCCGGCGCCGCGGCTCACTAGGCTAATCCTCCGCCTGCGGCGCCGGCACCCCGGGTTCTAGTCCCGGTCGGGGCGCCGGATTCTGTCCCGGTTGCTCCTCTTCCAGTCCAGCTCTCTGCTGTGGCCCGGGAAGGCAGTGGAGGATGGCCCAAGTGCTTGGGCCCTGCACCCCATGGGAGACCAGAAGCACCTGGCTCCTGCCATCGGATCGGCACAGCGTGCTGGCCATAGCGGCCATTTTGGGAGTGAACCAACAGCAAAGGAAGACCTTTCTCTCTGTCTCTCTCTCTCTCACTGTCTAACTCTGCCTGTCCAAAAAAAAAAAAAAAAAGACAAAACTGATGGGTGTGCTTTGGCCTGGCGGTTAAGACAGTCCCATTAGGAGTGCCTGAGTGCCTGGGTTCCAGCTTCCTGCAGAGGCACCCTGGGAGGCAGTGGTGATGGCTCAAGTGCCTGGGCCCCTGCCACCCACATGGGGGACCCGGATGGAGCTCCTGGCTCAGCTCTGGCTGTCGTGGGCATCTGGGGAGTGAGTCGGGAGATGGGAGCACCCACTCTCCCTGCCTTTCAAATGCATAAATAAATAACAAAATCTTTTAAAAATAGATATCTGCATTTTGGTGCAGAAATTGAATCCATGTATGGCCTTTCCCTCATACGCGTTTTCTGTGAACTTAAAAAAATTATTTTAAAAATTAACCGTATCACTTGCATGGCAGAGAGATAAATATGGAGGGAGGGAGTTCCTATCCACTGATTCACTCCCCAAGTGCCCGCAACGGCCAGGGCTGGGAATGCCATCCAGGTCTCCCCTGTGGGTGGCAAGAACCCAGTTACTGGGGCCTCCACTGCTGCCTCCAGGCTGAGTCGGGAGCTGGAGCCAGGAGTGGAACCCAGGCGCTCAGGGTCCCTAACCGCTGAGCTCCCTGCCCGCCCCTCTGCACCCGTCATTCATTCACGGCTACCGTGCTGCTGTATCGCCATGGAGACGCACTGAGCCAGGAACAGCGCGGCCTGCTGCCCAGATGGTAGCTGCTTCCGCGGTGTGGCCGTCTCTCTGCCTCGTTCCCCCGCCAGGCTGGGCACAGGGTCCAGGTCACCTGCGTGGCGTCGATCAGCCTGTCAGCAAGTTTGTCTCGATAAAAGCCCCGGGGCTCACGAGACGCGTGGGCGATGGGTTGAGGAGGAGCTGCTGGGTGGTGGGCACGCCGGCTGGCAGGTGTCGCAGGCGGTTGGGGCTGCTCTGGCAGAAGGCACAGACCGAGCCGAAGACGCCAGCTGTCTGTTTCTCACGGTTCTGGCGGCTACGGGTCCAAGCTCAAGGGGCTGGTGCAGCCTGTGTCTGGGGCAGAGGGCACTTGCTGGTTTACACAGCAGAGAGCAGGGCAGCTGGAGTGTCAAACCGTGAGGGTGCCAATCGCAGCACGAGGGCTGCGCCCCACCCCGGGAACCTGAGGGACACAGACTCTGTTCACAGCAGCCAGGAGCCCAAGGATCTTGTCTTTTGTTTCCCTCCCTCCCTCCCTCCCTCTTTATTCGGTTCTTTATTTGAAAGGCAGAGTTACAGAGAGAGGGAGAGACAGACGGAGTTCTTCCATCTGCTGGGGCTGGGCCAGGCTGCAGCCAGGAGCCAGAAGCCGCATCAGGGTCTCCCATGTAGGAGGCAGGGGCCCGGGGACTCGGCATTAGCAGGGAGCTGGCTGGGAAGTGGAGCAGCCGGGACTGGAACCGATGCCCAGGTGAGATGCTGGCATCACAGGCGGTGGCTTCACCTCTGTGCCACAGTGCCAGCCCCAAATGGATGTTTCTAGACAACCAAAACCCTTCCTATTACCATCCATCTACATATTCCAGCCAGGTTGACAAGTGTGCGTGGCCCTCGTGAGCAGCGTTCCCGAGCCACAGCGTGGCCATGCCGTTTCTGCTGCTTGCCGGCCCGGGGCTTCATTTCAACACAAAGTAGAGGATGTTCTGGGCCTGTGGCCGCAGCATCCCCACGCCATGACCGCAGCAGGGAGAGGGCCTCCTCCCTGTGCGCTGACTTGGCCCTCGGCGCTCTCCCCACGCAGAGACCGTCGCCGAGGCCAGCGACATGAGGGAGGCCATGGAAATCATGCCGGAGACGCTGGAGTACGGCGTCATCAGCGGCCAGGTGCTCGGCTTCCTGAGGGACGTCCTGTGCCAGGTGAGCGGGCGCGGGCAGGCTCGGTGTCCCTGAGCACAGATGGGCAGTGGCAGCTCCCACATGGAGGGCAAGGCCATGGGCGGCGTGGGTGACGTCCCCGGGCACGGCAGCGAGAGATAAGAGACAAAATCCAGGAGGTGATGGGGGCACGGGGAAGACCAACCCTGGTAGCGTGTGTGACCTTGAGCAGGATGTGATGTCAGGTTTTGCTTTAAGAACCAAAAGACCTCCCAGGCAGGCCCCTTCACTGGGCGCAAGCTCTAGGGGAAGCGCGGAGGGGCTCGGGAGAGACCGCCGGAGCAGGCAGCATCGAATTGAGATCCGAATGAGGCGAAGGTGGCAGAGGAGGGAGGGCCTGGAGGAGGAGCGTCCTGGGCAGGGGAAACTGCAGGTGCAAAGGCCCCGAGGCAGGAGCTGACGGTATCGGGGGGCCCTGGGGCCCGAGCAGCCGGGAGCCTGCGTGGGGGTGGGGAATCCAGCAATTCCGAAGCCTCCAAGTGGAGGCCGAGGCAGGTGTGTACGTCCGGAGCACAGCGACACGCTCAGGGCTGCCCGTGAGGTCCCAGACTTGGGTCCCTGCCCCACGGAGCTCCCGTTCCGGTCTGGAAGCTTCTCGTTAACCAAGACCAGCGAGGAAACACATGGAATAGTAGACAGCGGCCAGAGTTAAGGAGTCTGATGGCAGACCGGAAAGGGGGGGTGCAGGTGAAGCTGGGGGCTTCTCTGATTTTTGCCTGGGGGCAGGGGGGAGGGAGGCCTCACTGACACCACCAGTGTCCAGGTTACTAGGACTGGTGCAGTAGCCGAGTCCTCCCAGCTCCTGTCTCCCCCCCCCCCCCCGTGCCGTACCCACTATGTGCTGAGCAGAGTGACCCTTCACCGGAGACGGTGCCGAGCCAAGGGACCTGGCGAGGCAAGCAAGGGAGCGAGCAGAGGCGGAGGGGCCGGGGGGCCTGGGGCCTGGGCGACCTGAGCAGGAGGCAGTGCTCTCTGGGACGCTGGAGGCCGGGAAGCCACAGGCGAAACGGGCTGGTGGGTTTGGCCGCTGCTGGTGGCTGCCACGGAGCAGTGCTGGCGGAGGTCAGTGGTGGTGGGGGAGGGGTGGACAGGCAGCTCCCGAGAGCTGGGCACCCTGTGGGTCGCCACCAGACTTCTGAACACCATGGTTGTTTGAGGACACCTTCTTATTTATTTTTAACATTTACTTGAAAGCCAGGGTCACAAAGAGAGACAGATCCTCCATCCGCTGGTTCACTCCCAAGTGGCCTCAATGGCCGGGGCTGGCCAAAGCCAAGAGCCTGGAGCCAGGAGCTTCTTCCAGGTCTCCCATGCGGGTGCAGGGGCCCAGGCACTGGGCCATCTTCTACTGCTTTCCCAGGCGCATTAGCAGGGAGCTGGATCGGAAGTGGAGCAGCGGGAGTTGAACCCGAGCCCGTATGGGATGCTGGCACTGCAGGCGGCGGCCCCCATTACATCTTTTTGAGTCAAATCCAGCTTCTGTTGTTTGGGTCTGTGCCCTGGGTCAGCATGGCTCATGTGTTCACACCCGATGTCAGGGTACCAGCCCACGAGAGCCAGCGGCAGCCACGCGGTGCGAGCCGTTTGGTGCACTTGGCGTTTCAGGTGTTCTTGCCGGCGCTGTCCTTCAATCAGCACAAAGCCGAGGCGGCCGCGGGCCTGGGCGCCGGGGAGACGGCGGGCACTATGGAGTACGAGATGGTGCTGCCGGCTGTGCCCGGTGAGGCCGTGGAGTACCACGGCGTGCAGCTCATCCGGGACGAGTTCCTGATGAACGTGCAGAAGTTCGCCAACAGCATCCAGAGGACCATGCAGCAGCTGGAGGGTGAGCACCCGGCCCACCCCCGGAGGAGGCGGCCGGAGGAGGCGGCCGGGAGGCGGGGAGCAGGGGCGTCTGTGTCACCGACGCTGCCGTCATGGGGGAGGCGCCGAGCGAGCCGTCCGCAGAAGGGACGCCTGGCACACACGGAGCCGTGGCGGAGGGAAGAGCTCGGGAAAGACAGGAGGGCCTCCAGGGTTTGGTAGTGGGAGAGCCAACGGGGGAGTGGGGGAAGGGGAACCAGAGGGGGCTGCGTGGAGGAGGTGGCGCTTGACTTCATCTGAGGGTCGCATGCAGCAATTCTGTTGAGTCAAGCGCCCCTGTACCTCCTCGAGTGGGTGGCGGCCTGGCCAGAGTGCCAGAGCCCGGGAGAATGAGCAGTGGGGTGAGGATACGGGCCCACGTGGTGGGCGGAGGTGGCAGGTGAGTCTCTCGGTGGTGAAGACAACAGAGGGGGCTGGTGTTGTGGCGTTGTGACGCTGGCGTCCCAGTGGTCGTTGATTCGTGTCCACTTTTTTTTTTTTTTTAAAGATTTATTTATTTGAAAGGCAGAGTTACAGAGAGGCAGAGGCAGAGAGAGAGACAGAAAGGTCTTCCATCTGCTGGTTCACTCCCCAAATGGCTGCAAAGGCTGGAGCTGCACCGATCCAAAGCCGGGAGCCAGGAACCTCTGGTCTCCCACATGGGTGCAGGGGCCCAAGGACTTGGACCATCTTCTACTGCTTTCCCAGGCCACAGCAGAGAGCTGGATTGGAAGTGGAGCAGCCGGGACTTGGACTGGCGCCCACATGGGATGCCGGCACTGCAGGCGGTGGCTTTACCTGCTATGCCACAGTGCTGGCCCCCGCTCCACTTCTGATCCAGCTCTCTGCTATGGCCTGGGAAGGCAGCAGAAGATGGCCCAAGTGCTTGGGCCACTGCACCCATGTGGGAGACCTGGTTCCTTGCTCCTGGCTTCAGCCTGGCCTAGCCCTGGCTATTGTGGCCATTTGGGGGGTGAACCAGCAGATGGAAGACCTCTCTCTCTCTCTCTCTCTCTCTCTCTCTCCTTCTCCCTGTAACTCTGCCTTTCAAGTAAATATTTATTTACTGGGAAGATTTACTCATTTATTTATTTGAAGGCAGAGTTACGGCTAGAGGAGAGACAGAAGATGCTGTCGGCTGTCATGTTTTTAAGGCGCTCTTACTCTTTGTACATTTTCCATTTTGTTTGATGGCTGCACGCGTCTCGAGTCTCCGAGACCACCAGCTGGGCCTTCTCTTGGGAATGGTCTCTGCTTTACATCATGTCCGTTTCTTCTGAGGTCGTTTCCCCCTGATTTTTCTTTTTCTGTTTCATGCTGGAGGTTTTCTCAAATATCTGTTGAATTCTGGCTGCTTGTTCAATTTTTAAAAAATGTTAATAGACTATTTTAGAAAATATTAATTCTACTAAATATTTATAACTGAAAGAGAGAGATAGGGAGAGAGAGGTGTTTTTTTTAAAAAAATTTATTTGACAGAGTTATAGACAGTGAGAGAGAGACAGAGAGAAAGGTCTTCCTTCCGTTGGTTCACTCCCCAAATGGCCACTACGGCCAGCGCTGTGCCGATCCAAAGCCAGGAGCTGGGTACTTCCTTCCGGTCTCCCATGCGGGTGCAGGGCCCAAGCACTTGGGCCATCCTCCACCGCCCTCCTGGGCCACAGCAGAGAGCTGGACTTGGAAGAGGAGCAGCCGGGACTAGAACCTTGTGCCCATATGGGATGCCGGTGCCACAGGCGGAGGATTAACCAAGTGAGCCATGGTGCCGGCCCCTGAGAGAGGTCTTCCATCCACTGGTTCTCTCCCCAGATGGCCATGTCTGAGCCTTGGCCAGGTTGAAGGCAGGAGCCGGGAGCTTCCTCCAGGTCTCCCAGGTTGGGTGCAGGGCCGCCCTCCGCTGCCCTCCCAGGCCACTAGCAGGGAGCAGGATGGGAAGCGAGCAGCCCGGGCTGGAGTAGGCTCCGAGGGGCCTGCGGGGTGGCTGACGGAGCCCTCCCTGCCCACCAGGCGAGATCAAGCTGGAGATGCCCACCATCAGCGTGGAGGGGGAGGTGTCCGAGCTCGCCGCAGACCCCGAAACCCTGGAGGCGCTGGAGCAGTGCGTGATCAACTGGCTGAACCAGATCTCCACAGCCCTGGAGAGCCAGCTGAAGAAGACGCCGCAGGTGACGCGCGGGCTCCCGGTGGGAGAAGCGGCGGGGCGGGAGGGCCGGGACCTGCACGCTGCAGCCCCGCCCTCGCTGTCCCCTGACTTCCCTCTGGGCCCTGTGAGGTTGGTGCTCGGCAGCTTGCCCAGGACTCTGCGTCTCTGTCCGCCTCCTCTCTGGGGACTTTGTCCTCTGCAGCCCCTGCGGGTCCCCCTTCCGCGCGCCACCTCGTCCGTCCGTCCATCTGGAGAGGGGCTGAGGGCCCTGGCCCAGCGCTCCCAGCCGCAGCACCCAGCCCGACGGGTCCCCGCGCGGGTGCTGAGAGCCGGGGCCTGGCTGCGTCGCCCCGCAGGGTAACGGGCCCCTGGCGGAGATCGAGTTCTGGCGGGAGAGGAACGCGACCCTGAGCGCGCTGCACGAGCAGACCAAGCTCCCGGTGGTGCGGAAGGTGCTGGAGGTGATCAGGCACGCCGAGTCCATGCTGGTGGCCAACCTGCAGCCGGTGCTCACCGAGCTCTTCAAGCTGCACATGGAGGCCTCGGACAACGTGCGCTTCCTGTCCACCGTGGAGCGCCACTTCAAGGTAGGCCCGGCCGTGCCACCCAGGCGCCCGCTCTCACGCCGGGCACCTGCCCGCGGCGGCCTCGTCCCCCCCAAGCTGCAGCTGTGGCCCCGACAGGACCCCTGACCCACGGCCCCCCGGGAGTCGCTGCATTCGCGCGTCCTGCAGACCCCAGGTGCCTGGGCTCCCGCGGGGTTTGCGCCCCTGCATCCGGCGTCTGCCCTGGAGCGCGTGCTCTCGGGCTTTCCCGTGGTGCCGGCTGCCCCTGCCGCGTCCTCCCTTTGGGGGCTCAGCCCCCGGCGCGTTGCCTGCGTGCTTCTGCGGGGACGCGGGTTTTTAGCCGATCCGCGCCTGGGAGTGGAATGGCTGTGTCGTGTCGCAGTTCCGCGTTGCCGTCCATGGGGCGCCCGCTGGGTGCTGAGCTCTGTGTGGGCGAGCGGGGTCATGGCTTGTGTTCTCCGCTCCACGGCTGAAAGCCCTCGGCCCCCCGCTGCCCCAGGCCCCCACTGGCCGATCCCGCCGCCCATCGCCCATTGAAACTTGGTCCCTGTCCCCGTGACTGTGTCCTTAGGTGCTCTGCGGAGGGCGGTTTTACAAATTCTCACTGCGATTTCCTGACCAGCTGGCTGATTGCCAGTCTCCCGGTCTATGTGTTGATTTTTAATTCTCTTTCCTTTTAAAAAAATGCGTGGATGTTAATTTTTGGCTGAGAGGCAGAGTGATGGGGGACATGGAGAGAGCTTTCTTAGCAATAGACAACAGACGCGATGTTTGTGTCTCCATCCTGTGGGACAGGAACTTGTGCAAAGCTCGGCGGGCGGCCCCTTGGGCTCCTAAACGTCTGCTGGGGCCTGGGCTGGGCGGACCCCCTTTCTTTCTTTTATTTATTTGAAAGGCAGAGTTGCACAGAGAGAGAGTGATTGATTGATTGATTTTCTATCTGCTGGTTCACTCCCCAAATGGCCAGGGCTGGGCCAGGCTAAGCCAGGAGCCAGGAGCTTCTTCCAGGTCTCCCACGTGGGTGCAGGGGCCCAAGGACTTGGGCCATCTTCTACTGCTCTCCCAGGCCACAGCAGAGAGCTGGATCACCAGTGGAGCAGCTGGGACTGAACCAGCAACCATATGGGATGCCGGCACTGCAGGCGGTAGCTTTATCCACTGTGTCACGGTGCCGGCCCCGGGGGACCCCTTTCCTGTGACATCTCACCCAGGGGCCTTGAAGGTGCTGGAGCCGTCACGCAGTCAGGACGCAGGGCCGTGCTGGGCAGCAGCGCCGCATTGCTGGCCAGAGCAGGGGTGGCCGCAGGCTCGGGGGGTGGGGAGAGGAGTCTGCCTCCTGCTGCAGGGGGATGGGACCGAGTTGTCACTGTGGCTGCCTTTGCTTTTTTGTTTATTTTATTTGGGGGGAGGGGAGAGAAAAAGAGAGAGATCCATCTGCTGGTTCACTCCACAAATGCCTGCAAAGGCTGGGGCTGGGCCAGGCTGAGGCCAGGGGCCAGCAGCTCCCTCCAGGTCTGCCCCGTGGGTGGCAGGGGCCCAAGCACCTGAGCCACTTCCTGCTGCCTCCCAGGGTGCACATGCGCAGGGAGCTGGGTTTGGGAGCAGAGCCAGGGACTCCTGTCAGACACAGGTGTTCCAAGCAGTGTCTCAGCCACTGGGCCACGTGCCTTCCCGCATGTACTGTGTGTAGGCTGCGTGTGCGTGTGCATGCGTGTGTGTGCTACTCAGTACACACAGTCAGCTCTCAGCTCCCCTGTCCTATGTCCGTGGAGGCACCAGCTGCAGATGGCAAGTGTTTGAAAAGCTGTCCTGGGTGCCTGAGCGTGCACTGGCTTTGCCTCTGAGCTGTGTTCGAAGTGCTGGCGTTGGGCCGGGACACTTCCCCAAGCGTATGCAGAGAACGGAACTAAAATGTGACCTTATTCTGGTGCAAAAAAAAGTTCCTGAAATCCACACATAGCTTCTCCAACAAAATGCATTTTCCGTGGGCGTGCTGGGGACCCCTGGCGCTGGGTGTAGCCTGTGACGTGCATAGCAGGACACGTGAGGCTTCGGCAAGGCCTTGGCAGATACCAGGCCAGCGGAATGTAGGGTCGGGGGCCCTCGAACTGGGCCCTCCATGGACTACTGAGCACGTATTCTCTTTACACAACACACACACACGCACACATGTGTGTGTACACACGCATACACATCCTGCGTGAGTGGTACGTGGATGTGCCCGTCCTTCCCACCGCTGGTGCAGGTCGCCTCGTCCCCCCTCGTCCCCATCCTGCCTCTGCAGGTGCAGGCTCGTCTCGAACCTCTTCCTGGGGCCCCTGACCTGGGCCACGGCCACTTGGCTCCCTCCTCCTCTACCCCGGGCAGAACATCACACACCCTCACCCCTCCCCTACTCCGCAGAACATCACACACCCTCCCCCCACCCCGGGCAGATCATCACGCACCCTCACCTCTCCCCTACCCCGCAGATCATCACACACCCTACCCCTACCCTGGGCAGACCATCACGCACCCTCACCCCTCCCCTACCCCGCAGAACACCACGCACCCTCCCCCCACCCCGGGCAGACCATCACGCACCCTCACCTCTCCCCTTCCCTGCAGACCATCACGCACCCTCCCCCCACCGTGGGCAGACCATCATGCACCCTGCCCACCTCTGTGTCCCCTGGCAGACCATCACGCACCCCCACCTCTCCCCTCCCCGGCAGAACATCACGTGCCCTCACCTCTCCCCTCCCCCGCAGAACATCACACACCCTCCCCCCACCGTGGGCAGACCATCACGCACCCTGCCCACCTCTGTGTCCCCTGGCAGACCATCACGCACCCCCACCCCTCCCCTCCCCCGCAGAACATCACGCACCCCCACCCCTCCCCTCCCCCGCAGAACATCACGCACCCTCACCCCTCCCCTCCCCCGCAGACCATCACGCGCCCTCACCCCTCCCCTCCCCGCAGAACATCACGCACCCCCACCCCTCCCCTCCCCGCAGAACATCACGCACCCTCCCCACCTCTGTGTCCCCCGGGCAGACCATCACGCACCCTCCCCCCACCCCGGGCAGACCATCACGCACCCTCCCCACCTCTGTGTCCCCTGGGCAGACCATCACGCGCCCTCCCCCTCCCCTCCCCGCAGACCATCATGCGCCCTCCCCCTCCCCTCCCCGCAGACCATCACGCGCCCTCCCCCCCCCTCCCCGCAGACCATCACGCGCCCTCCCCCTCCCCTCCCCGCAGACCATCACGCGCCCTCCCCCTCCCCTCCCCGCAGAACATCACACACCCTCCCCCCACCCCGGGTAGACCATCACGCGCCCTCCCCCTCCCCTCCCCGCAGACCATCACGTGCCCTCCCCCTCCCCTCCCCGCAGACCATCACGCGCCCTCACCCCCCCCCGCAGACCATCACGCGCCCTCCCCCTCCCCTCCCCGCAGACCATCACGCGCCCTCCCCCTCCCCTCCCCGCAGACCATCACGCGCCCTCCCCCTCCCCTCCCCGCAGACCATCACGCGCCCTCCCCCTCCCCTCCCCTCCCCGCAGACCATCACACCCTCCCCCTCCCCTCCCCGCAGACCATCACGCGCCCTCCCCCTCCCCTCCCTGCAGACCATCACGCGCCCTCCCCCCCCCCCCCCCCCCCGCAGAACATCACGCACGGGTCCGGCTTCCACGTGGTCCTGGACACCATCCCCTCCATGATGAGCGCTCTGCGCATGGTGTGGATCATCTCGCGGCACTACAACAAGGACGAGAGGATGATCCCGCTCATGGAGCGCGTCGCCTGGGAGATCGCCGAGAGGGTCTGCAGGGTGGTGAACCTGCGCACCCTGTTCAAGTAAGGGCAGGGCGGGTCCGGGGGGGACTTGCAGCCCCCACACCACGCACTTGGCCGCCACGGGCAGCTCAGCGGTTTCACAGGTCCTAGGACTGCACATCTGTCACCACCACCCACCGGAGGGGCACTTCCTGCGCCCCAGAGGACGCCCTGTAGCCCTAGCACTTGCCCCCAAGCCCTGCAGCCCCACTGGCCCTGGGGACCGCATGCGGTGGGCTCCTCTGGGCCTGGCGCTCAGCACCTGCTTCCAGGGCCCGCCCACTTGTGGCTCTGTGTGTCCCCTGCTGCTTTCCATGGCTGGGTGGCACCTGCTGTGTGGGACTGACCTGGCTCTGCTTGGAGACGGTGCGATGGGGAACAGGGGGCCCTTAGTCTGGGACCCCAGCTCCCCCAACGCCTTTTCACTTTACTTTCTTTAAGATTTATTTATTTGAAAGAGTTACAGTGATAGAGGGAGAGACAGAGAGAGAGATCTTCCATTTGCTGGCTGGTTCCCCAGATGGCCACAGTGGCAGGGGCTGGGCCAGACCAAAGCCAGGAGCCAGGAGCTACTTCCGGGTCTCCCACGTGGGAGCAGGGGTCCAATCACCTGGGCCATCTTCTGCTTTCCCAGGCCCCAGCAGGGAGCTGGATGGGGAGTGGAGCTGGCGCCCATATGAGATGCCAGTGTTGCAGGTGGCGGCTTTGCCCGCTACGCCACACACCAGCCCCTTTTTTCACTTTTTTGATAAAGATCAAGGGGACAAGTGTTTGACTCAGGTGAAGATGCCTCTTGGGACGCCCGCATTG
This sequence comes from Oryctolagus cuniculus, assembly GCF_964237555.1. Classification (NCBI taxonomy): domain Eukaryota; kingdom Metazoa; phylum Chordata; class Mammalia; order Lagomorpha; family Leporidae; genus Oryctolagus; species Oryctolagus cuniculus. Next base: position 5,705,387 of record NC_091452.1, on the reverse strand, counting down.
CACACGGGAGTGCCCGGGCTCCAGTTCCAGCTTCCTGGTAATGTGCACCTGGAGGCAGCAGGCGGTGGCTCGAGGACTTGGGTCTCTGACACCCACACAGGGGACCTGGACTGAGTTCCTGACTCCTGGCTTCGGCCTGGCCCAGCCTGGGCTGTCCCGGGCAACTGGGGAGTAAACCAGCAGATGGGAGATGATCTCTGTTTCTCTCTCTCTCTCTGTCTCTGAGTCCCCCTGTCTGTGTCTCTGCCTTTCCAGTAAAGTGAAAATGCGTAAATAAAAATTCCATGAACGTAAGCACCAGCACCGTGGTGTTCCAGGCTGCACAGGTGTCATGGCCGCCACGATGGCCTCTGGCGTAGGACCCACGGCCACCGGCTCCCCTCCTGCAGCAAACAGAGCTCCGCACACGACCACAGCTTTGCACGGTGGGCAGCAGTGGCGGCGGGGCCGAGTCCCCAGCCTGGGCTTCCTCTCCGGTGTACCCGGAGCTTCTCATGACAGGGAGGCTCCTGGGGTCCCGGTGTTACGGGAGAAGCCAGGCACACAGCGAGGCAGGGAGCGTCCTCGCATCCTCTTGTTGATGGAGGCTGAGGCAGCCTGGGTCCGAGTGGAGAGCGGTGTGTGCTGGAGGCGGGGCAGCCGGGCACAGGTTGCACTGGACACGTGTGGCCGGGCCTTGGCCCACGGCGACCGTGGCCATGATTTATGGGGGCCGAGAACAGAGGCTTGCGAAGGCCACGCATACGGCACAGAGGAGGAGACAGAAATACTAGTGACCATGATTTGATCACTTCCAGACGTGGGCACGTCCTGAGCCACCACACAGTACCCCACAGACACGTGTGCTGTGACACGACGTCACACGGTAGCAAGCGTGTGCATTGTGACACGATGTACAACACACAAGTGTTTGTACTGTGCCATGACGTCACACAGTACACAGCGTGTGCACTCATGACCGTTCATCACGCGTACACAGCATGTACACCTAGGACGTGATAACCCCCCCAAACGTGTGACACCCCCCGGATGTAGAAGAAATTACGTTTTTTGAGCTAAAAGGAAAAGCATTCTGCCCGAGGCCACCGCTCCTGCTGGGAACCGAGCTGGGCCCCCCGCCCTGCCTTCCCCCTCCACGGCGCTGTCCGCTTCCCAGGGAAAACCGAGCGAGTGCACAGCGCAAAACCCTGGACGCCAAGAACACGCTGAGACTGTGGAAGAAGGCCTACTTTGACACCCGCGCCAAGATCGAGGCTTCGGGCCGGGAGGCGCGCTGGGAGTTTGACCGGAAGCGGCTGTTCGAGCGGACGGATTACATGGCCACCATCTGCCAGGACCTCTACTACATTTTGCAGGTAGGGGGCCGGGCTGCGTGCTTTTGAGTGACAGGAGGGCAGCGGGTGGGGTCCGAGCTTGCCTGGTGGGAAGCAGCTTGGCTTCTCTGAGTCAGAGCTGGGGAGTCAGGGGCAAGCAAAGAGGGACACTGGAAGGAACACGTGGAGCACACTAGAAAGTACCAGAATGCACCGGGGCAGGAGGGATGTCTTGGAGCGTCAGGCTGTGCTCCGTGATGGGTATGACCGGGGTGCGTGCCGAGCGCACCCACCTTGGGCTGCCTCTCCCTGCTTCCTTTTCTGTGTCTTGCAAAGGCCCCCGCCTGTCTCTTTTCCTCAAAAATTCCTCCAAGGCCAGACTGAGACCCTCTCTCTTCACTTTCCTCTCGGGCCATAACATCCTCGCCCACTGCCCATGACCCCGTGTGGGTCCGATCCCTAACTGCTTTTGGATGCGTGACCCAAGAGGTCAGGGTCTGACTGGATGAATTGGCCACTGCCCCTTCCTGGTGGACATCCATCCGCCCACCCACCTATCCATCCATCCATCCATCCAAATATCTACCCACCCACCCAACCATTTATCCACACATCCATCCATCCATCCATCCATCCATCCACCTGCTCATCGATCCATCTATCCATCCATCCGTCCGTCCATCCATCCATCCATATATCAGCCCACCCACCCACCCATTTACCCATCTACCCACTCATCCATCCACCCACTCATCCATCCACCAACCACTTAATCATCCGTCAGCACCCCATCATCTACCCATCTATCTAAAACCCACCCATCTACCCACCCTTCTATCTACCCATCCATTCATCTACTTATATGTCTGTCTATCTGTCCACCTGCTTATTAAATTTGGGTATTTTTTTCAAAGATTTATTTTGTTTACTTGAAAGGCAGAGTTACAGAGAGAGGTAGAGATAGAGAGAGAGGTCTTCCATCTGCTGGTTCACTCCCCCAGATGGCTGCAACGGCCAGAGCTGTGCTGATCCAAAGCCACTTCTCCCTGGTCTCCCACATGGGTGCAGGGGCCCAAGGACTTGGGCCATCTTCTGCTGCTTTCCCAGGCCACAGAGAGCTGGATCGGAAGAGGAGCAGCCGGGACTAGAACCAGCACCCATATGGGATGCCGGTGCTTCAGGCCAGGGCTTTAACCCGAGGCACCACAGCGCCAGCCCCTAAATCTGGGTATTTCCAGAGAACTCAGAATGTGCCAGAGGCTCAGGGTTGCCGTTGAAGGAATGAAGGGGAGCAGAACCAGAATGGCCGTGGGGCTGCCAGGCCCGGTGTGTGAGAGAAACATGAGACTCCTTGTCCAAAACATGGGGAAGCGATGCTGTGGAATTCAAACATGGTTGTTTTTTTTTTTTTTTTTTTTTTTTTTTCATTTGGTGTCTCTCCCCGTCAGGCTTTTTTGGGTTGCTGTGGTGTCAGGAGAGACAAGAAAGGAAAGTACAGAAACGCGGGCTTCTAAATGAGCGGCCAGCGAGGCGATGCGATTCTCGTTCCCAGCTCGTGTGCGTGGTCTTTCACCGTGGCCGAGCCGTGGGGACGCCGCGTGCGACAGACACGGCTGCTTTCCTTTTGCTTCTCAGCCCTCGCACATCCCGCGGCGCCCCCTGCCCCCAGCTTCCGGGGATGGAAGGGTCTCCGGCTTCCGCTGGCTCTGCGCTTCCTCCTCCGAGTGCGTGGGCCGACTCCCAGGGAGTGACACCTGCTCCTCTCTGAACATTTCTTAGCCTCCTTTTTTAAAAAAATATTCATTTACTTTCGTTTTCTTTGAAAACTGCACACGCACACACACACACACACACACACACCCCTCCTATCTGCTGGCTCACTTCCCAAATGCCCGTTGCAGCGGGGCTAAGCTGGGAGCTGGGAGCTCCATCCAGGTCTCCCATGGGGGTGGCAGGGACCCGAGTACTTGCGCCGTCACCGCTGCCTCCCAGGGCCTGGAGCCAGGAACCAGAAGTGAGCTTCAGACCCAAGCAGCCTGCTGTGGGACGTGTGTCCTAACCAGGGTCCCGATTGCCAGGCCAGATGCCTGCCCTGTTAAAAATTTCACGAGGGCCCTAGCAGAATGTTGACCGCAGATCAGGGCCCTCTGAACGTGGGGCCCCGTGCACCGCCCAGGAGTCACACCTAGGACACTGGCCCTGCCCGGTCACACCTACTGTGTGGCTTCACAGAGCCTACTGTGCAGCGGGAGAGAAAAGCAGCAGGTGCAATGGCCGTGGCTACCAGTGAATGCAGTGGAAAGCGCAGCTGAGTGTGCTGTGCCTGACCTGGTCCACAAGGGCTGGGCACGAGGAAGCCATGTGTGGTGAGGGGGAGGAGCCAGCGAGGTGCTTTGGACCGCAAGTGCCCCGGCCTGAAGACAGAAGGAGCCTTGGGCCGAGAGAGGGCGGATGGCCGCAAGGTGTCAGGGTCTGGCAGTGAGAGGAGGGTGGGGGCGTGAGCCGGGGCTGGACGTGGGGATCTCGCCCTCCATGAGGGTCTCCAGGGGCCGTGGGTTGGAGTGGGATGTGTGGATCTCACCCTCCGTGCAGGTTCTCTGGGGGCCGTGGGCCGTGGCCGGACGTGGGGATCTCGCCCTCCATGCAGGGTCTCCAGGGGCCGTGGGTTGGAGTGGGATGTGTGGCTCTCACCCTCCGTGTAGGGGCTCTGGGGGGCGTGGGCGGGGAGGAGGGTGTCTGCGTGGGGGGGGTTCCCATTGGCAGTCAGGATCTTCCCCACCCACTGCTCTGTCGCTCACACAGGTCATGGAGGAATTCTACAACATATTTGGCCCAGAGTTGAAGGCGGTGACCGGGGACCCCAAGCGCATTGACGACGTCCTGTGCCGGGTGGACGGTCTGGTCACCCCCATGGAGCACCTGACCTTTGACCCCTTCTGCATCAAGTCCTCCCAGTACTGGAAATACGTGATGGACGACTTCAAGATTGAAATTCTGGCAAGTGACCCGCTTGTCGAGTTCATCGTGGGAGCGGGTACCGTGTTTCCCTGGTGTGAAATTTGCCTGGCTATTTAGTGACATTTAGAGGTTTTGAAAATTAATTTTTTTTTTTTTTGACAGAGTGGACAGGGAGAGAGAGAGACAGAGAGAAAGGTCTTCCTTTGCCATTGGTTCACCCTCCAATGGCTGCCGCGGCCGGCGTGCTGCGGCCGGCACACCACGCTGATCCAAAGGCAGGAGCCAGGCACTTATCCTGGTCTCCCATGGGGTGCAGGCCCAGGCACTTGGGCCATCCTCCACTGCACTCCTGGGCCACAGCAGAGAGCTGGACTGTAACAGGAGCAACCGGGACAGAATCCGGCGCCCCGACCAGGACTAGAACCCAGTGTGCCGGCGCTGCAAGGCGGAGGATTAGCCTACTGAGCCGCGGCGCCGGCGAAAATTAAATGTTTTAAAAGATTTATTTATTTACTTGAAAGAGTTACAGAGAGGCACAGGCAGAGAGAGAGAGAGAGAGAGAGAGAGAAGGAGAAGGAGAGAGTGAGAGAGGTCTTCCATCCATTGGTTTACTCCCCAAATGGCTGTAACAGCTAGAGTTGTGCTGATCCAAAGCCAGGAGCCAGGTGCTTCCTCCGGGTCTTCCCTTGTGGGTGCAGGGGCCCAAGGCCTTGGGCCATCTTCTGTTGCTTTCCCAGGACATAGCAGAGAGCTGGATAGGAAGTAGAGCAGCCGGTTCTCAAACTGGCACCCAATGGGATGCTGGCACTGCAGGCGGTGAATTTACTCATTAAGCCACAGTGCTGGCCCCGAAAAACTAGTTAAATTTAAATAAAAGAATAATTTTCACATTATCTGAAAGGGAGAGAGACATAGAAAGAGACAGAGATCTTCCATCTGTTTGTTTACTTCCCAAATGCCCACAACAGCCAGGGCTGGGCCAGGCTGAAGTGGGGAGCCTGGAACCTCATCCAGGTCTCCCATGTGGGTGGCGGGGACCCAAATACTTGAGCCACCACCTGCTGCCTCCCAGGGTCTGCGGTAGCCGAATTGGAAGCCAAATTGGAAGCCAAGGAGCAAAGACTGTCATACAGGACACAGGCGTTCCACGCGGGGGCTTACTGCCACGTCGGATGCTTGCTCGAGGGGTGGTTTTTGTTTTGTTTTAATTATCTGCTCACTTGTAAAGCACGAAACAGCGCAGAAGTGCGTGGTGGAGGCAGATGCCCCCCAGCCATCTCCGCCCCAGTCCTGTCCCCCGGGTGGGACACGGGCAGCCGCGCAAGGCTGGGTTCCCGCAGTGCCAGTCTGTTTGTCTGGGGCGGGTGTGTGTGTGGTCGGCAGCAAGGAGAGCAGCAGGTGTAAACGGCCTTTGGCTTCGGGAGGCCCTGGGACAGGTGCAGGTGGGGGTGAGGACGGCGACAGCGAGCGAGCGGGGTTCTGGGTCAGGGACACTTCTCAAGGTTCATGGAAGTGGAGTTAGGCGATAAGGGACTTCGGCGCGACCGCTTCTGAGCCGCGCCTGGTCTTCTCACCCTGCACGCTGTCTGCGCACCCTCCGGAGTTCCCGTTAGAAGCGACAGCAGCAAAGCAAGCAGGAGCTGTTTGGGGGGAGGCCCAGCGGGCGGTCTGGTGTCGGCCTGGGGCGAGGCGGTGGAGGGATTGTGGGCTGGGGGCGTGGGGGGAGGAGGGTGAGGAAGGGGCTCAGCCTAGTGGGCAGTGGGGAGCCGTGGCGGGCTGTCGAGCAGGGAGTGGTGTAGTGAGACTTGTCCGTCAGGAGGGTTCCCTGGCCACAGCAGCTCTGGGCTGAGGAGCGACAGAGGCTTGGGAGATGGCGTGAGGCAGTGCCCTGGGGGGGGGGCAGGGAGGCAGAGCCGGCAGGGGCAGGATCTGAGAGCCTGACTCCACGCACACGGCCTGGCCTGTGGTGCTACTCCCTCTCCCTCCCCCCCCAAGCCCGTGGCACCAGCTTCCCCCCACCCCCACCGCCCTGTTCCATCTCGGACAGACTCCACACCACACAGCAGGGCCTGTGGCACTATCTCCCCCGCCCTCCCCCCCAAGCCCGTGGCACTATCTTCCCCCCACCCCCGAGCCTGTCCAGTCTCGGGCAGACGCCACACCATGCAGCATGGCCTGGTGCACCCCACATGACTGCCTTGCTGACTCCTGCGTGGAGCGGCCTGGGTGGCCCTCCCTGCTGTATACTCATTTCTCAGATTTTATCTCAAGTATGCATTCATATATCTATTTTTAAAGAACATTTATTTATTTGAAATGCAGAGTTACAGAGAGAGGGAGAGACAGAGAGATCGTCCATCTGCTAATTCACTCCCCAAATAGCTCCAGCAGCCGGGGCAGGGCCAAGCCAAAACCAGGAGCCAGGAACTCCATCTTGGTCTCCCACATGGGTGCAGAGACCCAAGCACTCGGGCCATCCTCCACTGCTTTCCCAGGTGTATTAGCAGGGAGCTGGACTGGAAGTGGAGCAGCCGGGACTTGAACTGGTGTCCTGGCATTGCAGACAGCAGCTTTATGTGTCCCACCACAATGCTGGCCCCTAATCATCGCTTTCTTTTAAAAAAATATCTTTTTATTTGAAAGGCAGAGACAGTGACAGAGAGACCTCCCAGGGCTGTGCACAATTGAGGCCAGGATCCTGGAGCTCCATCGGGTCTCCCACGCGGCTGGCAGGGGGCCGTCCTCTGCTGCCTTCCCAGGCGCATTAGCAGGGAGCCGGATCACAAGTGGAACGGCTGGGTTAGAACTTACCTGCCAGTACGGAATGCTGGTGTCACAAGCAGTGGCTTAACCTTCGCAGGCACCACACCGCCGGCCCTACTCTCGTCTGGTTTACTTTTCTAGGACTAAACTGCCAGGCTTCTGGCGGGGGGGTGGAATGGGAGGGATGGAGGATGCGCAGTGGCCTGGCTGTGCTGGGTGGGGAGGGGCTCCTCTGTGTGCCCCTCGCTTGCACTCCACCCCCTGCTCCTCCCTTCCTCCGGTGCTCAGCCTTCTGGAAGTTTCTCGGGGGAGCAGACACTGACCAGCTCCCCCAGTGCCAGCACGAAGGGCTGTCTCTGCCTTCCGCAGAGTCAGTGCCTCTCATTCTGCTGGAAATTCCTGCACCACCTCCCCTGCTGTTGCAGCCTCTCCCACACCCTTAGCCTGCCAGCGTTCATACTTTAGCAGATTCTTCTCTGATCGGCCGGCGCTAAGGCAGCTGATCTGCTACGTTGAATGGAGAGCAGCTGCCGCGGGAGCCCGGTGGGAGGCGTCCTCGGCCGCGGGCTCTCCCTCTCGCTTCCTGCCACTTGGTTTCTGCAGGATGATTCCAGGTGCCCGAGAGCTATTTTCATGCTCCCCTCCCCACCTTTTTTTTTTTTTTGCAGGTTATTGAGAAAGAAGCAAAAAACTTCATTGATGAATCCTTTAAGACACTCCGCTCAGCCGAGGCAGCGTTTGACATGCTCCTAAAGTTTAAGCACATCCGCTCGCGGGAGGCGATTAATCGGCAGATGATGATGAAGTTCAACGACATCCTCGCCCAGTATTGCAAAGAGGTAACCGCAGACGGACGGCTGCCGCGGCTGCGGGAAACGCGCTCGGCGGGACGGACGCCAGCGACGGAGTCTCCCCGCTGCCCAACTTTTCCCATCTGCATTTCGGAGTTCCCGTGGCCGGCCTCTCGCACAACACAGCGGCCCAACCACAGGGGGCCTGTTGTTGCGTGCGGGGAGTTCAGTGGGAAGCCTGGGCTAGTGGCAACCACGGCACCAGCAGTGCCAGCCACGGCCTCCCGTGTCCAAGGATCCGGTTTGTGTTTGTAATTAATCCAGGAAACTTCTCCTGGCACGCGTGCAGCCCCAGCACAGCGGTGAACAAAACTCAGATTTCGCCTTCCACGAAATCAGTATCTAGTGGGAGAAACAGCCCAAAAGGTGCTGAGGCTCCCATGTAGACCACACAATGAGAATGCGGGGAGAGGCAGGCCACGGAGGCTGGACAGGGGCGGGATGAGGCCCTGACGTGGTCTCGGCACGCACCGCCTCCCGTGCACTGTGGGCTGGGTGGCAGCTGCACTGGCTTCCCCTCTGGAGCTCCAGGGGAGGGGCTTGTTGGTTTTCCCAGATCCTCCAGCCTGCCTCCTTGCTCCCGTCCCTGTGAGGAGCCTGGGCTCACACAGAGCATCCGGGCAGCCAGCGGATCGGCAAACCTGAATTCCAGCGCAGCCTCCACACCCCATCCTCCCAGGACCCGGCACGTCTGCCGTTCTGGGCATTAGGATATGGGCGTCATGGGGCCAACCACACTGGAATACCTGAACGAGAGCCCAGAGGCAGGCTGCCACCCGTCAGGTCTGCAGGATTCTAGGGCTTCCGGTGATCCAGTCAAACCAGTGCACATGGTGCGCACGCTCCGTGAGGCAGAGGGAGCAGCGCGTGCGTTAAACCAAAGAAAATTACCCGGGAGCGTGAGCAGAGGCAGCAGGTGGTGTGTGAGGAGTAGACGCACTGTTGTTTATCTTAGAATGTTTGTTTATTTTATGTTTTTACTCCTTGAGATCATTGGGTGTTAGAATTCGTATTTTTAAGATTTATTTATTTGAAAGGCAGAGTTACAAGATAGAGAGAGAGAGGTCTTCCATCTGCTGGTTCACTCCCCAAATGGCCACAGTGGCCAAAGCTGGGCCAGACTGAAGCCAGGAGCCAGGGGCTTCTTCTAGGTCTCCCACGCGGGTGCAGGGGCCCAAGCACGTGGACCATCTTCTGCTGCTTTTCTCAGGCTATTATCAGGGAGCTGGACTGGAAGTGGAGCAGCCGGGACTCGAACCGGCGCCCATGTGGGATGCTGATGTGGCAGGCAGTGGCTTTACCCGCTATGCCACAGTGCTGGCCCCAGGATATTTCTTGACATTCCGGTTTTTGTTTCATTATAGACTCAAATCCCCAGTGTTCCTTGGCTGACGAGGTAGTGTCTGTGGCTCGTGCAGAACACCTGTGGTTGCTTTTCAGATCGACATAGTGAATAAGATCTTCGTGCAGAACCTGGAGAACCCTCCGCTGTACAAGAACCACCCGCCGGTCGCAGGCGCCATTTACTGGGAGCGCTCCCTGTTCTACCGGATCAAGCACACCATCCTCAGATTTCAGGAGGTGGAGGAGATACTGGACAGTGAGCGGGGACAGGAAGTAGGTCTCCTTGGCACGTCCTGAGTCTATGGGGGCTGGGGGCACCTGACGCCATCCGAGAGAACAGTGGATCTCGGTAGTGTCACAGGAAGTAGGTCTCTTTGGCATGTCCTGAGCCTACGGGGGCTGGGGGCAGCTGATGCCATCTGAGAGAACTGTGGATCTCGGTGGCGTCACCTTCCAGAAGCCATGGACAGAAGCGGCTTGGTTTCAAACCCATGCCTGCTCCTTAGGGGGATCCTCCTGTGTACCCCAATTTAGGATCCCCCCCTTTTAAAAAGATTTATTTATTTATTTGAAAGAGTTACACACAGAAGGAGAGGCAGAGAGAGAGGTCTTCCATCTGCTGGTTCACTCCTCAATTGGCCACAATGGCCAGAGCTGTGCTGATCCGAAGCCAGGAACCAGGTGCTTCCTCCGGGTCTTCCCTTGTGGGTGCAGGGGCCCGAGGACTTGGGCCATCTTCTACTGCTTTCCCAAGCCATAGCAGAGAGCTGGATCAGAAGTGAAGCAGCCAGGACTCAAACCGGCGCCCACCTGGGATGCCAGCACTGCAGACGGCAGTCTCACCTGCTACGCCACAGCGCCAGCCCCAGGACACCACCCCCCTTCTTTTAAAAAAAATATTTATTTGAAAGGCAGGTGACAGAGAGGGGGAGACAGAGATATCTTCCATCTGCTGGTTGCAATGGCTGGGGCTGGGCCAGGCTGGAGCCAGGAGCTGGAACCACCCAGCTCTCCCACATGGGTGCAGGGGCCCAAGAAGCTGGATTATCTTCCACTGCCTTCCCAGGCCATTAGCAGGGGGCTGGAGCAGAAGCAGAGCGGCAGGGATTTAACTGGAGCCCACGTGGTGCCGCTGTCGCAGGTGGTGGCTTAACCCACTGTGCTGCAGCGCCAGCCCAGGGCCCATCTGTGAAACTACCTTTGTGGTCTTTCTGTTTGGCATTGTCAGGTAGTGGTGACCTGGGCTTCTCCTTGTACTTGGTCTTCAGTCTCTTTGGAGCCTGCCACTTGCTTGTGATACTGTTCCTTCCCACAATTTGTATGACCAAGAGCAGGGATTAGAAGACCTTATCCTTAGTGACCCAAGTAATAACTATTTTGGACATTTAGGGAGGGGGGTGGGGAACTGCACCATCTCTGGGCAACTGGTCGACCTCACAGTGTAAGACCCTGGTTTCCCAACAGTCTCTTCATGTGCAAGTGTGGCTGTGGCCTGTGAACCCAGACACTGTGGCATGAAGTGGGGTCTCCCACGTGGGTCCATGTGCTGCTGCTTTTCCAGGCCATAGCAGGGAGCTGGATGGGAAGCGGAGCAGCCAGGATTTGAACCAGTGCCCACGGGGGATGCTGGTGTCACAGGCAGTGGCTTTACCCGCTGCGCCACAGCGCCGGCCCCTCCTCCACGAGCCTTCAGCAGTGCACTTGATTCATGAGTTTGTGCAGTGCAGGTGGAGAGGTGGGGGACGCTGCCCCGCAGGCTGAGCTGACGGTTGCCTGGAATGGTCGGTAGGTGAAGCAGAAGTACCTGGAGGTGGGGAAGACGATGAAGGACTACGAGGACCGGAAGTACCTGCAGTGGAGGGAGATGACGGAGCAGACGCTGCCCGCGCTCATGAAGAGGAGCCTGCTCACCAAGGTGCCGCCCCCAGGCCTCGGCCCCGGGCCCCAGCGGCGGGCGGCCCGGCACCTGCATCACTGCCTGTGGTGTGGGGAGCTGCCGTGGACGGGTGTTTCCAGGATCAAAGGCCGAGCAGGGCAAGGGTTGGGCGGGGAGAAGAGGGGCTGGGGCAGCGCGTGCATCTGGGGCATGACCAGGGGATTGGAGCTCTCTTTGCCCCTGGCATTAAAAAAAAAAAAAAGGCACAGTGCCGGCCTGTACCTCCCAGGGGCCTGCATGTACCTCCCAGGGGCCTGCATGTAGCTCCCAGGGGCCGGCCTGTACCTCCCAGGGGCCGGCCTGTACCTCCCAGGGGCCTTCATGTACCTCCCAGGGGCCGGCCTGTACCTCCCAGGGGCCTGCATGTGGCTCCCAGGGGCCGGCCTGTACCTCCCAGGGGCCTGCATGTGGCTCCCAGGGGCCTGCGTGTACCTCCCAGGGGCCTGCATGTAGCTCCCAGGGGCCTGCATGTAGCTCCCACAGTCCTCTCGTTCTCCTTAAGTCTCCAGTTACCCAGGGTACCAGACGCCAGGTGGCTCCTGTGTAAGGAGCTGTGCTGTGCTGTTCAGGCTGAATGGCAGGAAGGGAGCTCTGTGCCTGTTCCCTACAGACTTACATTTTTCTGAGTATTTCTCATGGGTGGTTGAATCCGTGATGTGGACCCCTGGATGGGGAGGATGACTGTGCCCCCGCTGTCAGGAGGAAAGACCTGGGCATGGCAGTTTTGGGTTTTTGGTCCCTGAAATTCTGCCCAAATATGGTGGCTGTTGCCCCATCCCCCACCCAGTCCTGCCAGACCTGCCCGCATCTCCTAGCATCTCCCAGCTTTCCACTGTCGGCGCTGGGATCCCGTGTGTCTAGGCTCATGCCGGCCGGCTCCCCAGCCGCCTTCACCTCTGCAGAGGTCACGTGGCCCCGGTGGCTTCTGTGCCCCCACCTCATGTGCTGAACCTGAACTATCTGTCCCACAGTCCTCCACCGCCCCGGACGAGGCCTCGGCGGCCCCCGAGAGGGGCACTGTGTTCATCATCAATTTCGCTCCTGCTCTGAAAGAGATCATTCATGAAGCCAAGTACCTGGAGCAGCTGGGGTTCATTGTCCCCGAGCTGGCAAGGAACGTGGCTCTGCAGGAGGACAAATTCCTAAGGTGAGAGGCTGCTGCCGTGTCCCCAGGGACCCCGCCCCACCTGGGACCCTGCCCCACCCTGGCCCCGGCTTCCATCTCTGTGGACTCTGTAATTCAAACCAGCAAGTGTTGAAGGTGTGGACTCACTCATCCACCCAGAAGCCACAATGAGGCGCCTTGTACACTGCCAGTAACAAACAGGAAGTCGCGAGCAGGGTGGTGGCGTCCCCAGTGCCTGTGGCTCTCTTGGTCGGAGCTATAGGTCCCAGGCCCGGTTGCCCTGTGGGTTTGGCTGCTGAGTGTCTGGCGGGCTTCACTGGGAGCCGCTGGGGTGGAGGTGGGTGGTGACGCAGGTGCGCCCCCTTCTCCCCCGCAGGTACACGCACGGGATCCAGCAGATGCTGGACCACTACCACGCGCTCATCGGCACGCTGAACGAGGCCGAGACCGTGCTGCTGGACGACCACTCTCAGGAGCTGATCAGGGTGTTCCGGTCCGGGTACAAGCGGCTGAACTGGAACTCGCTCGGTACCGTGACAGACCTCCTCACGCCCCATAGCCTCGGGGGGCACACATTCTTGCAGGCTGTTGTGGAATCATCGTTTACCTGTGTTTACAGATCCGGCTGATACGGTTTTTCAAAAGGATTTATTTATTTTGAAAGGGAGAGTTACGTGTGAGAAGGAGAGAGAGAGAGAGAGAGAGAGAGAGAGAGAGAGGTCTTCCATCCACTGGTTCACTCCCCGAATGACTGCAATGGCCAGGCTGAAGCCAGAGCCTAGAGCTCCCCCTGAGTCTCCCACATGGCTGTCAGGGGCCTAAGTATTTAGTACTTAGTCCATCACCTGCTGTATTCTCAGGCATGCTAGCAGGGAGCTGGACTGGGAACAGCAGCTGGGACTCGAGCCGGTGCCCTGACATGGGAGGCTGGCATTGTCAGTAGTGACTTAACCCTCTGTGCCACAAAGCTGGCACCTATTTTCTTACTTAAAAAGTTTAAAATTTTAGGGGCTGGCACTGTGGCGCAGTGGTTAACGCCCTGGCCTAAAGCGCTGGCATCCCATATGGGCGCCGGTTCTAGTCCCAGATGCTCCTCTTCCAATCCAGCTCTTTGTTACAGCCTGGGAAAGCAGTAGAAGATGGCCCAAGTCCTTGGGCTCCTGCACCCATGTGGGAGACCCAGAAGAAGCTTCTGGCTCCTGGCTTTGGATTGGCACAGCTCCGGCCATTGCAGCCATCTGGAGAGTGAACCATCGGATGGAAGACCTCTCTCTGCCTCTCCTCTCTCTGTATAACTCTGACTTTCAAATCAATAAATCTTTAAAAAAAAAAAGTTTAAAATTTTGAGGCCAGCACTGTGGCTTAGTGGGCTAAGCCTCTGCCTGTGGCACTGGCATCCCATATGGGTGCTGGTTCTTGTCCTGGCTGCCCCTCTTCCAATCCAGCTCTATGCTATGGCCTGGGAAGGCAGTAAAAGATGGCCCAACTGCTTGGGCCCCTGCACCTGCGTGGGAGACCTGGCAGAAGCTCCTGGCTCTGGATCAGCCCAGTTCTGACTATTGTGGCCATTTGAGGAGTGAACTAGTGGATGGAATACTTTTTTTTTTTTTTTTTTTGACAGGCAGAGTTAGAAAGTGAGAGAGAGAGAGAGAGACAGAGAGAAAGGTCTTCCTTCCGTTGGTTCACCCCCCAAATGGCTGCTATGGCTGGCACACTGCGGCTGGTGTGCCACGCTGATCCGAAGCCAGGAGCCAGGTGCTTCCCCTGGTCTCCCATGCGGGTGCAGGGCCCAAGCACTTGGGCCATCCTCCACTGCCTTCCCAGGCCACAGCAGAGAGCTGGCCTGGAAGAGGAGCAACCGGGACAGAACCAGGTGCCCCAACCGGGACTAGAACCTGGGGTGCCAATGCTGCAGGCGGAGGATTAGCCTAGTGAGCCACGGCGCCGGCCGGATGGAAGACTTTTGTCTCTCTTTCTCTCTCTGTAATTCTACTTCTCAGATAAATAAAATCTTTTAATAAAAGGTTAAAGATTATATTTAGAGAGCGAGTGCTTCCATCTGCTGGTTCACTCCCCAAATGCCCGCAGTAGTCAGGGCCGAGCCAGGCCAGGCCACGACCAGGAGCTCTTATCTGGACTGCTCATGTAGGTGGCAGGAACCCAACTACTTGAACCATCCCCTGCTGCCTCCCCCAGTCTGCATTAGCAGGAAGCTGGGGTCAGGAGCCAGAGGGGAGTCTCAAACCCAGGCACTCTGACGTCGGGCACAGGTGTCTTAACTGGCATCTTTTTTATTTTAGAAAAAGATATTTTTATTTATTTGAAAGAGTTAGAGAAGAGAGATCTTCCATCTGCTGGCTGATACCCCGGATGGCCACAATGGCCAGGGCTGGGTCAGGCTGAAGCCAGGAGCCAGGAGCTTCGTCCGAGTCTCCCACATGGGTGCAGGGGCCCAGACAGTTGGGCCATCCTCTGTTGCTTTTCCCAGGCCGTCAGCAGGGAGCTGGGTGGGAAGTGGAGCAGCCGGGACAGGAACCTGGTGCCCGTATGAGATGCCGGCGCCACAGGCACCACCTTTACCCAGCCCCTTGCCTGCCATCGGAACTGCTGCGTTTTCCGTGGGATCGTTGGCACTGCTGCTGCCGAACTCTGAGTTCCTCGCACATCCCCTCTCCCGGGCCCCGGCTGGGGAAGCGGCTGGTGGACGTCTCCTGCCGCCCGTGCCGCGTCTCTGTGCACTGGGCGGGACCTCCCGCTCAGCACACGTTTTGGCTTGTGGTGAGGTCCTGTCCCCCCGGATTCCCATTTTGGTGTCAAGCTGAGCAGTATTGCCTACACCTACCTCTCACAGACTCCCCCTCCCCCCGGAAAATGCCAGTTTCATGTTTTCCAGTTTAGTCTGTGGTCAGTTTTGAGATTTTTGGACAAAGTGCGAGACTGGTGGCCATTCCTCGCTGTGGGGGTGTCGTCCCCAGGCTTGCTGTCTCCCTGGCAGGCCGCGGGCAGTGTAGATGGAGCACCCGGAGTGTTACCCCCGCACACTGCCACCATGCCTGTGGCACAGTTGGAAAGGAAGCAGCTCGACAGGGGCTTGACTGGGGCCCAGGGCCCCTGCGGGGCTGTGGGCAGCGCCGGGGAGACGCAGCGGAAGCCCGGCCCCTGCCTGTGTCCCTGCAGGAATCGCCGACTACATCACCCGGTGCCGCCAGGCCATCGGGAAGTTCGAGTCCCTCGTGCACCAGATCCACAAGAACGCGGACGACATCTCCTCCAGGCTCACGCTCATCGAGTCCATCAATCTTTTCAAGTACCCGGTGCCCAAGGGCGAGGAGGACATCCCAGGTGGGTGTGGCTGCCCGGGCCTGCGTGGGGAGAAGGCGGGCGTCCTCCTGGCTGCCACGGTGCCGCTGTCCTATCCCACGCCCGAGGGTCAGAAAGAGTTCTTCTGTGTGGTGGTCGTGTTGTGGGTACCCAGGCAGTCACACGGGTTTCCTGAAGCAGCGAGGCGTGGTCGAGAGGCAAAGCTGCCCAGGATCCGAGGCCACCGTCCGTGCGTGGAATACCTGGGCGGGCATCCCTGTGCACACGCCAGGCCCTGACCACTGGGGTGGGGGTGGGCTCGTCCTCTGCTTTCGGGGTCAAGGTCGGGGGCTGATGTCTGGACGTGACCTTCTCCGCAGGTGTGAAGGAGTTCTTTGAGCACATCGAGCGGGAGCGGGCCAAGGACGTGGAGCACATGGTGAGGTGGTACCTGGCCATCGGGCCGCTGCTGACCAAGGTCGAGGGGCTGGTGGTCCACACCAACACAGGCAAGGCCCCCAAGCTGGCCGCCTACTACGAGTACTGGGAGAGCAAGATCTACGAGGCGCTCACGAAGCTCGTGCTCAGGTGGGGCCCTCTGCCCGCCGTGTCCTGGCCGCCGGCCTTGGGCGCACGCTCTCGGGAGGCCCTGGGGTCCCCGGACACGGCCACCAGGGAGCTCGGCCCCACCTCTACCTCGGCCGTCTGGAAGCCGCGTGTGTCTGTGCTCGCCTGGTGGTGGGGAGTTGCTGTCACTCGGTATTTGCCGGAGCCCCAGAGGGCACCACGCTCACACCGCCTGAGTGGCCCTGCCCCCTTCCTGCTGGTCTGGAGCGACCCCTGGAGAGCGTGCTCGTCACGTGTGTGTCGTGTGCCAGCTTCACACCAGGCAGCCCGCGTGCCCCCCTCCCGGCCTGGAAGACCAGCGGCTGGGCCGAGCAGCCGGACTTGGTCACAGCGGTGGCCCCTGAGCTGTGCCGGGGCACAGGCTGGCAGCTTAGGGGTGACCTGAGAAATCAGCCTTTGAAATCCATCACCACGGCGCTTTTTTTTTTTTTAAGATTTTTTTTTTTTTATTTGAAAGGCAGAGTTATAGAGAGGCAGAGAGAGAGAAAGAGAGAGGGGTCTTCCATCTGCTGGTTTACTCCCCAGATAGCTGCAACAGCTGGAGCTGGGCTGATCTGAAGCCAGGAGCCAGGAGTTTCTTCCAGGTCTCCCATATGGGTGCAGGGGCCCAAGCACTTGGGGCCATCTTCTACTGCTTAATCAGGCCATAGCAGGGAGCTGGATCAGAAAAGGAGCAGCTGGGATTAGAACTGGCGCCCATATGGGATGCCGGCACTGCAGGTGGCGGCTTTACCTGCTATGCCACAGTGCCGGCCCCCACCACTGCTCTTATGCTCAGAGCATCCAGGGTGGCCTTCATGTCACCACCCAGGGACTTCTCCCGTGGCTTCAGCCTCCTGAGAAAGTATTTTTCTTTAGTTCTCTCTCATTTTTGAGAGCGACGGGAATTGGGAGTGTTTCCAGTGGGGGGGTGTGGGGTGGGATCACAGGTTTCAGGCAAGTCCCTCTGGCTGTGCTGGGGGTCACGGGGTCGGGGCAGGGGAAGGGGCAGCAGGTCTGGGGGTCATGGGGTCGGGGCGGGGGAAGGGGGCAGCAGGTCTGGGGGTCACGGGGTCGGGGCAGGGGAAGGGGCAGCAGGTCTGGGGGTCACGGGGTCAGGATGGGGAAGGGGCAGCAGGTCTGGGGGTCACGGGGTCGGGGCAGGGGAAGGGGGCAGCAGGTCTGGGGGTCATGGGGTCGGGGCAGGGGAAGGGGCAGCAGGTCTGGGGGTCATGGGGTCGGGGCGGGGGAAGGGGGCAGCAGGTCTGGGGGTCACGGGGTCAGGATGGGGAAGGGGCAGCAGGTCTGGGGGTCACGGGGTCGGGGCAGGGGAAGGGGCAGCAGGTCTGGGGGTCATGGGGTCGGGGCGGGGGAAGGGGGCAGCAGGTCTGGGGGTCATGGGGTCGGGGCGGGGGAAGGGGGCAGCAGGTCTGGGGGTCACGGGGTCGGGACGGGGGAAGGGGCAGCAGGTCTGGGGGTCACGGGGTCAGGATGGGGAAGGGGCAGCAGGTCTGGGGGTCACGGGGTCGGGGCAGGGGAAGGGGGCAGCAGGTCTGGGGGTCACGGGGTCGGGGCAGGGGAAGGGGGCAGCAGGTCTGGGGGTCACAGGGTCAGGGCGGGGGAAGGGGCAGCAGGTCTGGGGGTCACGGGGTCGGGGCAGGAAAGGGGGCAGCAGGTCTGGGGGTCACGGGGTCAGGGCAGGGAAGGGGGCAGCAGGTCTGGGGGTCACGGGGTTGGGGCGGGAAAGGGGGCAGCAGGTCTGGGGGTCACGGGGTCGGGACGGGGAAGGGGGGGCAGCAGGTCTGGGGGTCACAGGGTCAGGACGGGAAAGAGGGCAGCAGGTCTGGGGGTCACAGGGTCGGGACGGGGAAGGGGGGGCAGCAGGTCTGGGGGTCACAGGGTCAGGACGGGAAAGAGGGCAGCAGGTCTGGGGGTCGTGGGGTCGGGGCAGGGGAAGGGGCAGCAGGTCTGGGGGTCACGGGGTCAGGACGGGGAAGGGGGCAGCAGGTCTGGGGGTCATGGGGTCGGGGCAGGGGAAGGGGGCAGCAGGTCTGGGGGTCACGGGGTCAGGACGGGGAAGGGGGGGCAGCATGTCTGGGGGTCATGGGGTCGGGGCGGGGAAGGGGGCAGAAGATCTGGGGGTCACGGGGTCGGGGTGGGAAAGGGGGCAGCAGGTCTGGGGGTCACGGGGTCAGGACGGGGAAGGGGCAGCAGGTCTGGGGGTCACGGGGTCGGGACGGGGAAGGGGGCAGCAGGTCTGGGGGTCACGGGGTCGGGGCAGGGAAGGGGGCAGCAGGTCTGGGGGTCACGGGGTCGGGGCTCCAGCCAGGGAGGACAGAGCGGCTGACAGGACGAGTGTTTGTCCTCCCGAGCCAGAGTTGAGCGGCTTTTGGGTCATCGTTTTTACTCATTCCCCAGCCGATAGGTGGTCGAGGTCCCCAGAGTGGAAATGCACTGCTTGACTAAGTTTGGGACACACACCCCGGAGCACATGGCCCCGTGCGTCGGATACCGCCGCCTCTGGCTGGCAGCCTTCCACCTGCGGCCGCGGCACTGCCCCACGTTGGGGTCTGCCGCAGGTCCTCCGGCTCCCGCGAGGTCCGGGTCGTTCTTGTCTGCCTCCCCCAGGAATCTGCAGTCCTTCAATTCTCTGATCCTTGGGAATGTCCCCCTGTTCCAAACGGAGACCATCCTGACCGCCCCCGAGATCATCCTGCACCCCAATGCCAACGAGATCGACAAGATGTGTGTGCACTGCGTGCGGAGCTGCATGGAGATGACCAAGGTGGGGGCGCTGCTCCTCGGGGCGGGGGCCCGGGGCCGCCGGGTCCTGTGTCTGCCCGCTGCCCCCTGCACGGGTCTGAAACCACGAGCGGCCCAAAGCTTGACCCGGCCCCTTTCCGTCGGCCTCTGCTTGATCGTGACCAGTCCCGTGGCTTCTGAAGAAAAAATTTTTATTTTGCTTATCTAAAAGGTAGAGGGACAGAGGGAGATGAGGGAGAGAGACAGACATGCACACGGAATCGCTGACTCACCCCCCGAATAGCTGCCACAGCCAGGAGCCTCCCACGTGGGTGCTGGGGCCCAAGCACTCGGGCTGTCCTCCCCCACTTTCCCAGGTGCCTTAGCAGGGGGCTGGATTGGAAGCGGAGCGGCTGGGACTGGAACCCGACATCCGATACAGGGTGCTGGTGTTGCAGGTGGTGGCTTGCCCTGCTGTGCCACCGTGCCGGCCCCTCCTGTGGCTTTTTATCACAGGGACGACCCCAGCTCTGAGCTGTCTGTCACTCACGTTTTTCTACACCTCTGCCAACTTGCTGTCTCCCCTGGGACGTTGGACTCGGCAGGTCCAAGATGGAATCCTTCACGTCCTGCCTTGCGACCCGGTCCTGCCCTTCGGGGCGCCTGGGCTCTCAGTTCTCAGCGTGGCAGGCTGGCTCCAGTGCCTGCACTTGGTGGTTGCAGGATTTCAAGAGAGGGTGACAGCTGCAGGCCTTCTCGGGCCAGGGGCTCAGCACTTGCTTCCTGCCACATTGGTCAGGTCCAGTCCCGAGGCCAGCTTGGGCCGGGGAGTAAAAGTCCGTCTGTTGACGGGGGGGACCAAGGACTGGGGTCAGCTTTGCAGTCCGGCACGATGTCTTAGCAATTCAGCGATTTTCCAGCACTCGGGAGACTTAGCGATTGAGTGACAGAGGGGTGGACGCAGGCCCCCCACCCCGTCTTTGCTTTTCCAGCATTTTGTGCGATGGATGAACGGCAGCTGCATCGAGTGCCTTCCGCAGAAGGGCGAGGAGGAAGAAGTGGTCGTCATAAGCTTCTACAGCGACGTCTCCCAGAACCCGCAGATAATCGAGCAGGCGGTCATGATCCCCCAGAACGTGCACAGGCTCCTGGTCAACCTCATGAAGTACCTGCAGAAGTGGAAGCGGTACCGGCCGCTCTGGAAGCTGGACAAGGCCATCGTGATGGAGAAGTTTGCGGCCAGGAAGCCAGCCTGCGTGCTGTACGACGAGAAGCTGCAGTTCTACTCCAAGATCGCCTCCGAGGTCATGCGCCACCCCCTGACCAAGGACGAGCACTGCGTCAGGCTGCAGCTGGGGCCCCTGGCCAGCACCGTGCAGGAGAACGCCAAGTCCTGGGTCATCTCCCTCGGCCGGCTCCTCAACGACTCGGCCCGAGAGGAGCTGCACAGCCTGCACGAGGAGATGGAGGTACCCGGGCGCCGGGCGCGGCAGCACCGGGGCGTCTGGCCGAGGAGGCGGCCTGGCTGAGTTTTCTCTGTCCCTTTTGTGTCCTTTGAACTTCGCCTTCCAGCACTTGGCCAAAAACCTGAAGAAGAGCCCCAACACTCTGGAAGACCTCAAGTTTGTGCTCGCCACAATTGCCGAAATCAGAAGCAAGTCCTTGGTCATGGAGCTGAGATACAGGGACGTGCAGGAGCGGTACCGGACCATGGCCATGTACAACATCCTGGTGAGTCGGCGCCAGGGCGTGGGCGGCCAAGGCCCCCACTGGGGGCGCTGCTCAGGCGTGCGGCCGCCTGTAACAGGACATGCGTGTGTGGCGACCCCGCAGTCACAGTGACAAGAGCTCAGGTTGCTTCCCGATGTGCGTGTTTGAGTGGTATTTTTGTAGAGCAGTCGGTACCTGCACAAATTCTACTTCCCCTTTTCTTTCCCTCCTCCTCCTCCTCCTCCAGTCTTGTCTTCCCTTCTTCCTCCTCCTCTTCTCCAACCTCTTGTTCTTTTTTTTTTTTTTTAATGAAAGATTTATTTACTTATTGGAAGGCAGAGTTGTAGACAGAGGAGAGAGATGCGAGATGACAAAGGAAACTGGCAGATGATCCAGCCGGCCCGTCCTTGTTTTTATTGACATGGATTGCAAGGAGCTCAGAGTCCACAGCTGGGTTTGGGGTGGGGGTGGGGTTTTGTATCCTGCACGGTTGTCTGATGGGAGGTCTTCAGCTTTCAAGCCAGGCCGCTGCTCCCTCACCACGAGGCCTCTAGGGGTGCTGGAGTTTGAAGCAGCTCAGCAACTTGAGTGCTGACACGTAAATTCTATGCAGCTCTAGATTGATAGTCTTTGTTTCTCCTTGGTCAATGAGAGAGAGAGAGAGAGAGGGAGGGAGAGAGGAGAGAGAGATCATCCATATGCCGGTTCACTTCCCCAATGCCTACAATAGCCAGGTCTGGGCCAGGCTGAAACCAGGAGCCGGGAACTCCATCCTGGTTGCCCACGTGGGCCGCAGGGCCCCAAGCACTTGGGCGTCTTCCACGGCCGTCCTGGTGTGTGTTAGAAAGAAAAAATAACTGTGCTCCATCCGGGTGTCCCACATGGGTGGCAGGGGCCCAAGTGCTCGAGCCGTCTTCCGTTGCTTTTCCAGGCACATTGGCAAGAAACCGGATCAGAAGTGGAGTAGCCGGGGGCTTGAACAGGTGCCTCGCTGCACCACAGCGCCAGCCTGCAAAACTGACCTATTCTAATCCGATTAAGTTGATCTGAAGCTGGGCTTCGGTTTAAGCAGGGCTTTCTGGGTCATCTCTTTATCTCTAAAATTCATTTTATAAAAAAATTAAAACTTTTTATTATTTTAATTATAAAATGCAATATTAACATTTCAGGTAGCTTTTTTTTCTTTAAGTGGGTTCGAACGACCTAGGCTGTGTTGTGGAAGGCAAAGTCCTTCAGACGCAGGGCAGAACGCTGACCAGAAGCGTCGTTTCTGGGCTGGTGGTGACGGGTTGTTCGCTCTACCGTTTGGAACCTAGCCGACCGAGGCAGAGCGGGAGCTCGTGGAGAGGCTGGAGAGCACGTGGCTGAATCTGTTCACCGATTCCGAGAACGTGGAGCACGCGCTTGGGGGCATAAAGAGAACCTTCACGGAGGTACCTTCCCCGCGTAGCCCCTGGGCGGGCCGAGCGTGGCTGAGCCGTGCGTGGCTGGGCCGACACCCCCGTGTCGTTGTCAGATTACTCGCGGCGAAATCATGAACTACAGACACCAGATAGAGCAGTTTGCCAAGAGTTTTTACAGCGAAGGCCCCGGGTCTGTTGGTGAGGACCTTGATAAAGGTAGGAATGGCACCGTCGATTTTATGGGGCTGTTGGATGATGTATGTTCTTTTTTTTTTCTTTTCAAGATTTATTTTATTTATATGAAAGGCAGAGTTACAGGGTGGGGCAGGAGAGAGAGAGAAGGGTGTCGCTCTTTAATCTGCCGGTCCACTCCGCAGATGGCCACAATGGCCAGGGCTGGGCCAGGCTGAAGCCAGGAGCCTGGAACTCGGTTTGGGTCTCCCATGTGGGTGCAGGGGCCCAGGTACTCGGCCCTGCTTCCGATGCTTTCCCAGGCACATCTGCAGGGATCTGGATGAGAAGTGGAGCAGCCAGGACTCAAGTCGGTACCCACATGGGATGCGGGCGGCACAGGCGGTGTCTTAACCCACTGCGCCCCGTCCTGGCCCCAGACAAGGTTTCGCTGCAGGGGTTTATGGGAAGTGGCCATTGAGACATGGCTTAAGTGTCTTTCTTCCTTAACTGCTGTTTCCGTGGACGATTTTGGAGGTTGCATCTGTGGACCTGCTGTGTGGAGGCACCGAGACAGGTGCGGTGGGCGGGGCTGCTCAGAGGTCCACCCCTGTCCCTGTCCTGCTTCCTGCCCACCTCACTCCGCACACACTCACGTTCATTCCTGGGCTTGGACCCTGGCCACTTCCTGTTTGCCCTGCCCTTCAAATAACAGAAGAAAAGGGTGACAAGAAAAACACTGAGAATCTTCTAGACAAAGCTCCGCAAATACCACGAGACTGGAGCAAGTTCAAGGCTGCCAGGGACACGGAAGAAACGGGCGGGGTGGGGGCGGGTGTTTGGTGCCTGAGACCCAGATTGAGTTCTGGGCTCCCGGCTTCAGCCTGGTGCAGCCCTGGCTGTCGGGGTCATTTAGGGAGTGAACCAGTGGGAGGGAAATCTCTTTGTCTACGTGTGTGTCTGTCTGCCTTTCTCTGTGCCTTTCAAGTAAAAAAAAAGGGGGGGGGACCAATTGCGTCCCTTTAGGGATACTGCAAAGGAAGGCATTTGGGTGGCGACTGTGGGCGGGGATGGCGTGAGGGGGTGGCCGTGGGGACTGGGAGCAGCAGTGTGCATGGGACATCGTCGCTGCCCTGGAGGTCTCCAGGGGCAGCAAGGCTGGGGACGCAGACCACCGCGAGGGCCAGAGCGCGTCCCCTTAACGTAAGCTCCGTTCTCGACCGCTCTGGGGGTGAGAATCGACAGGCCCTCCCCTGCCAGCTGCAGGTGCGATCGGTGCTTTGGCTTTGGCTGCGATGCAGTCAGTGCTTCTGCGTGTGGCTGCAGGGACAGTGCACGCGCACCGCTGGTCCTCTGTCCCCCAGCCTTGTAGGCCTTCAGGTCTGGTGAGTCACCGTCCCTGTGTTCTCCAGGAGTGGAGCTCCTGGGCAGCTTCGAGAGAGAGCTGGCCAAGCACGAGAGGAGCCGCCAGCAGCTGGCCAACGCGGAGAAGCTGTTCGACCTCCCCATCACCATGTACCCGGAGCTGCTCAAGGTGCAGAAGGAGATGAGCGGCCTGCGGATGATTTACGACCTCTACGAGTCCCTGAAGGTGAATGCGGGAGCAGCAGGCAGCCTTGAAGGGCTGGGGGCGGGCTGCAGTTGTTGCTGGTGGGCCTCAGGCTCCCCCCCCCACCCGGGGTGTTGGAAAGTTCTGGAGCTAGGGAGTGGTGACAGCTGCCCAGCACCGAAAAGTGCCGGACGGCAAGGAATTGCCCGTCTCAAGACGGTGAAGGGTTAATCCTGTGTGGCACGCGTGCAGTCCCCACAACTGGGCAAATAAGGTGTGTGAACCGGGAACAGCGTGGCGTCTAGGGCTCTCTTTAGTTCTGTGTTCCCGGTGCTAATTCCCACCGCTCATTCATTCATTCATTCATTCACTGGGAGAGTGACTTAGTGCGTTGCAGGCCCCTGCCATGCTGGCCAGAGCTGGGGTGGGGGTGGGGGGCACTGAGCCTGCGCTTGCCTCTGTCCTCCCCCCACCAGCGTCTGTGAAGAGCCAGGGACTGTGTCACTCGGGGGGTGGGGGTAGGAGGCTGTAGGGGACGGGGAGGGGGCTGTTCCATTCTTCCGCCAGCAGCCGTGCCCGGATCCCTCCCACCCGCCCACGGCACTCAGACCCCAGCACGGGTTTCAGAGACTGGAACACCTGTGCTTGTCTGCGGCTCAGAGAGAGGTCTGCCCAGGGCTCCAGGTGTAGAAGTGACCGCCAGTCACCAGTGTGCAGCCATCTCCTGGGGCCGCCCCCATACATTGCCACGTGGGTGGAGCGCCCCCCCCCCCCCCCCGGCGCGCGGGTGTGGTTGGTGGCCGGGTCAGCCATTGCCCAGCCACTGTGACCAGGGAGGAGCGGCACCTGTCCCGGCGTCTGAACGAGGAGCCCAGCAGCTCCTCTGTCTGTCCCCACCCCTCACTTAGGTCTAGAAGGGGAATGTGTGTTTCTGGAGTGGGCCCTGCAGACCCTTCTGGAAGGGCTCACAGAAGCTGGTGTGGTTTGGTTCAAGGTCCAGGTCCCGGAGCTAGAGTGTTTTGGCACTTCCGGGCGTGGCCGGGCATCTGGACCTGGCTGTCGCTGTCCCGCAGCCCCCGTGCCCCCCAGGCGGCCTTGCCGACTGAGCCGCCCCCCCCCCCCCCCGCCTCTCCAGGTCGCCAAGGAGGAGTGGTCGCAGGCGCTCTGGGTCAACCTGAACGTCCAGATCCTGCAGGAGGGCATCGACGGCTTCTTCAAGGCGCTCAGGAAGCTGCCGCGGTCGGTGCGCGGCCTGTCCGTGGCCTTCCACCTGGAGGCCAAGATGAAGGCCTTCAAGGACTCCATCCCTCTGCTGCTGGACCTGAAGCACGAGGCGCTGAGAGACAGGTGTGAGCTCACCGCCATGGCCCGCGTGTGTGTGCGAGCTCCCCGCTGTGGCCCGCGTGGGTGTGCGTGTGTGTGTGCACATGTGCGTGTGTGTGTGTGTGTGTGAGCTCCCCGCTGCAGCCCGTGTGGTTGTGTGTGTGTGTGTGTGCTCCCCGCTGCGGCCCGTGTGCATGTATGCGTGTGCGTGTGCGTGTGTGCGTGTGTGGGGGAACGTGCCCCTCGCTCATCGCCTCTGCTTAGATGCATGGCCGAGGCTTGGGCAGCTCCTTGGGGTGGGGGCAGTGATGACGTGGGAGACCGTGCTCCTGCACCCCGGCTGCCACTGCCCGCGGGGAGGGGGTCTTTTTTGGAAACTCGCAAGGAAAACAGAAGAACGGCAAGGGGCCCACGCAGGCCCCATCCACAGAGGGACGCTCACGTGAGGTCAGTTCAGGTGTTTCCTGGAAGGCAGGGCTGTGACGCACACTCACCGTGGAACAAGAAATGTTTGAAGTTTGTGCCTGTTTTTTTCATAAGACACGTTTTTCATGAACTTCTTGAGGACCCAACTCATGTAATTTACAAATTTCTAGCAGATACATGAAAAGAATAAAAAAACATTTTTTTAAAAGAGTTACTTATTTGAAAAGCCGAGTTTTATAGACAGAGGAAGAGACAGAGAGAGATTTTCCACTCACTGGTTCACTCGCCAAATGGCCATTAGAGCCGCGGCTGAGCCAGGCTGAAGCCAGGGGCCAGGAGCTTCTTCAGGTCTCCCATACGGGTGCAGGGGCCCAGGGACTTGGGGCATCTTCCGCTGCTTTCCCAGGCACTTTGACAGGGAGCTGGATCAGAAGTGGAGCAGCTGTGATGTGAACCGGCGTCCACGTGGGGCTGCCGGCACCGCAGGCGGTGGCTTTATCCGCTGTGCCTCAGCGCCGGCCCCGCACTGGTGCGCTTCCCTGTCCGGCCGTGCAGCGGTGCGAGGGCGGTGTCTTGCAGGATGGCGTGTCCTGGGCTCCCCTCTGGCAGCCTGGGCGCGTGAGCTGGCGGTGTCCTCGTATCTCAGAACTCGGCTGCGTCACGGGGGTTTGCCTGGCGGGGTTTGTCCCCTCTGTAAAGGGGGGCCCGACTCCCCGCAGGCACTGGAAGGAGCTCATGGAGAAGACGGGCGTGTTTTTTGAGATGACGGAGACGTTCACCTTGGAAAACATGTTCGCCATGGAGCTGCACAGGCACGCGGACGTCCTGGGGGAGATCGTCACGGCCGCCGTCAAGGAGGTGGCCATCGAGAAGGTGCGCCGGCGGGGCGGGGGCAGGGGCGGACGGGCTTTGTTCGGAGGCGAGGCGCGTGTGCCCGGTGTGCGTTGAGTTTGAGGGACGAGGAGCTGCCGTTGCCGCTGCCTCAGGCACACTTCCGGTCTTTGCTAATGATGGCTTCGTTTGCTACGGAAGTGGTGGGTGGTCCTGGCCCAGAGCAGCAGGAATGAACAAATCACGAGTAATCCGGCCTCCTGAAGATACCTGTGGTTATGTGTTAGCACATGTTCTTCCCTGTTTTAAAGTGTGCGCACACGTGTAAGTGCACATGCATGTGTACAGATAGTACACACACGTGCACAAGCCCACATGGTATACACATAGGCACACGTCCATGTACCTGCACACACATACGTGCACATACCCATGGACATGTATGCATATGCACACACACATGGACACAGGCATGCACATGCATGCATACACGTGCATAGACCCATGCATATGCGTGCACATCACACACATGCACACATGGCTCACATGTGCACACACTCAAGGGCATGTATGCACATGCACACACGCACATTTCTTTATGTCCATAAACATATGGGTGTGAACCCATGCACATCACACACATGCACACATGGCTCACATGTGCACACACTCATGGGCATGCATGCACACGCACACACACATTTCTTTATGTCCATAAATGTATGGGTGTGAACACATGCACATCACACACATGCACACATGGCTCACATGTGCACACACTCATGGGCATGTATGCACATGCACACACGCACATTTCTTTATGTCCATAAACATATGGGTGTGAACACATGCACATCACACACATGCACACATGGCTCACATGTGCACACACTCATGGGCATGCATGCACACGCACACACACATTTCTTTATGTCCATAAACGTATGGGTGTGAACACATGCACATCACACACATGCACACATGGCTCACATGTGCACACACTCAAGGGCATGCATGCACACGCACACACACATTTCTTTATGTCCATAAACATATGGGTGTGAACACATGCACATCACACACACATGCACACATGGTACACACATGCCTGTATGCACACTGCAAACACGGTCCTGGGACCAAATAAACGAGGACACGTGTGTAGCATGCTTACCTGGAGCCCGGCAGATGCTGAGTAACCGAGGCCAGGTGGCCGTGCCGGAGCGCCTGCCCCAGAACGCAGAGCGGCTGTGGGAGTGGCTGCGCTGGGGTCCCCGAGCGGGCCTGATCGTCCTGTCTGTCCCCGGGCAGGCCGTGAAGGAAATCCTCGACACGTGGGAAAACATGAAGTTCACGGTGGTCAAGTACTACAAGGGCACGCAGGAGCGCGGCTACGTGCTGGGGTCGGTGGAGGAGATCGTGCAGAGCCTGGACGACAACACCGTGAACCTGCAGAGCATCTCGGGGAGCAGATTCGTGGGCCCCTTCCTGCAGGCCGTGCACAAGTGGGAGAAGAGCCTCTCACTCATCGGCGAGGTCATCGAGGTGAGAGGCAGCGCGGGCGCAGCTTGGCCCGCACGCACTGTGCCGGAGCGGCTCCGTTCCCGCGTTCTCTTCTGGGGGAGCAGATGGGTGACCGAGGTGGTTTTATTTTATTTATTTATTTTTTTAATTGCAATGACTGCTGTGGGCCTGTCCTGCGAGGCCCACGCACTGTTGGCATGGGTGGGGCAATGGCGTTCTCGACAGGAAGTGCTGGAGACAAGTGCTGGTAAACGTGTCCCTTTATTAACGAGCAAGCACACCTTTTGAAGGGCAGGTGGAGGGGGCGTCGCTAGTTCAGGGCAACACTGATTGCACAGGAGAGAGCCGACACTGGCGCCGCGAGCTTCTCCATCAGATGGCGGGTCACGGAGCCTACGGAGCCCTCCTGAGGGGCCTGGCCACACCCGGGAGCGCTTTCCCTGATCTCTTCAGCAGGAGGCAGGGTCAGGGAGGTGGGCCTGGGGCTCCTGCCACCCGCCAGCAGTCAGGTTAGCCGCCTGCATGGGCTGGGCAGACGGGCGCCCACCAGGCGCAGGGTCACCCCAGACTACATTTGGTTAGTATTTTTTATTTCAGAAAGTCCCATTGCTTCTTTCTCACACATCCCTGCTCTTGTTTGGTGCTGTTCTGTTCTTGTCGCAAGGATGCTTTTGTCTCCTTTAAAATCACACTGAGAATTGTGAACATTCACTGTAGTTTCTTCTCTCTGATTCTCTCTACTTTATACTTCTGAGGTCAGAATCCGCCCCCTCCTTTGCGTCTGCTGTCTCTGGCTTGTGTGACGTTGGCTTTTGAGGTTCACCTCACGTACATTTTCTTCTGCTTGCCTCGTGTTGTCATCCGCTGTTGCAGTCTGCAACCTGGCCTGCCACACGGGGCTGCGCCGGACAAGCTCTTACCGTATTGGGTGGTTTGGGGCTCTCCTCACTGGTGGACAAGGCGAGTCCAGCCACCTGGGAGCAGCCCAGGCGCCTTCACCACCTTTGTGTGGCTGTCTCTCCCCCGCACAGGCCACAGGCAAGCACCTTGCTCCCGGGCACAGCTTGAGCTTGGGCTGGGCGTCGGGCCCAGGCCGGGCCTCCCAGCATGCCGGGCTCTCCGTGGTGATGCTGGTGTGCTGGTGAGGTCCTGTTTATCAGCGGAAGCTCTTAGCAGACGTGGCGCTGTTTGTCTTCCTGCTCAGTTGAGAAGGCTTTTTTACCCGTGTGAAATGTACTCGCCATAGACTGCAGCCAGGCTCAGGTGCCCCGTTCGGTGGTATTCGGCACACTCACACTGGGTGACCACCGTCTCTGTCCTGTTCCAGAATCTGAATCCACGGATCAGAAGGAGACCCGGTTCCCCGGCAAGCACCAGTCTGTTCCTTCTCTGTGCATTTGCCACGGGTGGAGCCGCCGACGCGTGGTCCCTTCTGTCTGGCGCCCGTTAGCACAGTGCTTCCAGGGCCCCTCCCTGCTGCCATTGTCCGTGGCGCCGTGAGATCCCGCGGGACGGGTGGCACGTGTCTCATTGGTCCCGTCATCGGTTGGTGGCAGGCGGGTGCCACCTTTGGCTGCTGTCGCCTCCGTGTCCAGCTGCTTGTTGGAGTCCCTGTTTTGGGTTCTGCCGCGTGCATCCCTCAGGCTGGGGTTGCTGAGCGGAGGGAACGCGGCGTGGGTTTTGCGTGGGCTTCCACCCAGCCTGTCTATGATTGCCACGGATCCCGGGCTCCCGGCGGGCTCATCCCTGTGCTGGGCTGGAAGGAGCCGTGGGTGTCGCCACACGTGGGCAGGCGCCTGCAGCAGTCTTCCACGTCTCCCACTCCCTGCCCACAGGGGACGCGTTCTGGGCTTCCCACGGCCGCCCAAAGCCGTGGAGAGAGCCGACCCCGCTGTGTGCTGTGTTTCTTCCTGTGCACACATAGAACTGTGGTGGATGTTAACTTCTTTCTTTTAAAAAAAAAACACATTTATTTATTTATTTGAGAGGCAGAGTTAGAGACAGGGAGAGAGAGAGAGAGAGAGAGAGAGAGAGAGAGAGGGAGAGAGAGGTCTCCCAGATGGCCACAATAGCCAGAGCTGGGCTGATCCGAAGCCAGGAGCCAGGCTCTTCTTCCTGGTCTCCCACGTGGGTGCAGGAGCCCAAGGACTTGGGGCATCGTGGGGTGCTTTCCCAGGTGCATTAGCAAGAAGCTGGATTGGAAAAGGAGCAGCTGGGACTCAAACCAGCCCTGGGGATGCCGGTGCTGCGGGTGGTAGCCTAGCGCCGGCCCGCTGTGCTCTCTCAGCACCTCGTTGCCCTGTACCCTCGTGGGCGTGGGTGAGCGTGGACACCTGAGCCCAAGGAGAGCAGCGCCGTGGATACATGGGGACAACGGTGTACTTGGCACAGAGGGGTCGGTCAGGCGACCCCTGGAAAGCCCTGGCCCGCGTGGAGCTGAGCGCGTGCCAGCGCTGGGATTTTGCCATACGGCCCTGGTGTCCGTGGTGCACCTGCTGGTGCCCGTCCACACGGCCCCGGTGTGGGTGCTGCCCCCGCTGGTGCCCGTCCACACGGCCCCGGTGTGGGTGCTGCCCCCGCTGGTGCCCGTCCACACGGCCCCGGTGTGGGTGCTGCCCCCGCTGGTGCCCGTCCACACGGCCCCGGTGTGGTGCTGCACCCGCTGATGCCCGTCCGTCCCCTGCAGGTCTGGATGTCGGTTCAGAGGAAGTGGATGTACCTGGAGAGCATCTTCATCGGCGGAGACATCCGGTCTCAGCTCCCGGACGAGGCCAAGAAGTTCGACAACATCGACAGGGTGTTTAGAAGGGCAAGTGCCGGGCGCCTGCGTGGTGGGGCGGGGTGGGGGCCTGCGCGGTGGGGCGGGGTGGGGGTGGGGCCTACTCTGCACTCACATGCTACACATGCTCACACAGGTGTCTACACTGCACTCAAACAGTGCACATGCTCACACACGTGTCTACCCTGCCCTCACATGGTGCACACACTCAAACACATGTCTACACTGCACTCAAACAGTGCACATGCTCACACACGTGTCTACCCTGCCCTCACATGGTGCACACACTCACACACATGTCTACACTGCACTCAAACAGTGCACATGCTCACACAGGTGTCTACACTGCCCTCACATGGTGCACACACTCAAACACATGTCTACACTGCACTCAAACAGTGCACATGCTCACACAGGTGTCTACACTGCCCTCACATGGTGCACATACTCACACACGTCTACACTGCACTCAAACAGTGCACATGCTCACACAGGTGTCTACACTGCCCTCACATGGTGCACACACTCACACACATGTCTACACTGCACTCAGACAGTGCACATGCTCACACAGGTGTCTACACTGCCCTCACATGGTGCACTCACTCATACGCCGTGGTCTCAGTGTCATGAGGGGCGGCTCCTGGCTTCTGTGGTGTCCCGGGGCTTGGTGTGACACACTCACACAGGTGTCTACACTGCATTCCCATGGTGCACATGCTCACATAGGTGTCTACACTGCACTCCCATGGTGTACTCGCTCACACGCCGTGGTCTCAGTGTCATGAGGGGTGGGTGGCTCCTGGCTTCCATGGTGTTGCGGGCTTGGTGTGACACACACAGGTGTCTACACTGCACTCCCACAGTGCACACGCTCATACAGGTGTCTACACTGCACTCCCACAGTGCGCTCGCTCACACGCCATGGTCTCAGTGTCATGAGGGGTGGGTGGCTCCTGGCTTCTGTGGTGTTCCGGGCTTAGTGTGACACGTGGCGGCAGTGGTGGTGCTCCAGGAGTGGGGGCTCTGTTTTCCCAGAGTCCTTTGCCTTCAGGACAGCGCGGGCTGTGCCTCAGCGTTGGCTGTTTCTGGGCTGGAAGCCGGGCGTGGCGTGCAGCGGAGGGGGCACGGGTAGACGTCCTCGCAGGAGATGCGCGCGGGGCTGGGCTGCCGTCCCCACCGCTGCCCTCGGCACAGCCCTGTGCTGTTTGGCTTTGCCATGAAGTCTTTCTCTCCGGACACAGCCCCCCCCCCCCCCACGGCCCCTCTGTTCTTTTTGTCCACTGGAGTTTGTGATTTTTTTTCTTAGCCTTTGCATAAGCTCTTTTTAAAAACCGTTTTTTAAAAAAACACAAGGTAATTATTGAAATTCATTATAGAAGGATTTGAAAATTATAAAAAGGCAAAAAAAGGAGCAAAGAACAAATACCCATAATCCTCCTGCTCAGGATGACCATTTTACTTTACTTAAAAAATTTTTACTTTATTTTCATTTCTCATGGAAGATAGACACACAGACAAGCATACTGAGAGAGAGAGAGAGAGAGAGAGAGAGAGAGAGAGATCTTCCACCTGCTGGTTCACTCCCCAAATGCTCACAACAGCCAGGGCTGGGCCAGGCTGAAGCCAGGAGCCAGGAGTCCATCCAGGTCTCCCACGTGGGTGCAGGGCCAGCACTTGAGCTGTCACCTGCTGCCTCCCAGGGTGCCCGTGAGCAGGAGGCTGCACCAGAAGCAGAGCTGGGACTTGAACCTGTGGATGTCCCTCCCCCACTGCTGCACCCAGTGCCACCCCCAGATGCCACACAGTTGAGCGCGTGTGTTTCCAGAATATCGATTGCTATATAAATATATAGGTAAATAAATAAATACACACACGCACACACACACACACACACACACGATGGTCTCACGGCACAGTGAGCGCTCCTCACGCCGTCTTGGGCACACTTGGATACACGGGCAGCTGGAGAAGTGCCCGCCTCCCTGGCGCTGGATGGGCACCAGGGCTGTCGCTCGCTCTGCGTTTGCCGCACGGGGAGCGGCAGGGAGTGTTCTCCGTGTGCAGACGGTGCGCGGTGGCGTTGCTGGCTCCCTCCAGTCAGGAAGCGCTGACGGGTGAGGGGTGAGGGGCTGCTCCGTGTCAGCCTGCTGCCGGCGGGCGCGTAGGGCACAGCGGCGAGCAGAACTGGGGTGGTTGCCTGAGGCCAGCCCTCCAGAGAAGGTGGAAGGAGACAGCGGCAGCCAGAGTTCTGTGGAGCTGGAAGATGCTGTTTAAGAATCTGGTAGCCCCGGGGCCGGCGCTGTGGCGTAGCGGGTAAAGCTGCTGCCTGCAGTGCCGGCATCCCCAGTGCGTGTCCCGGCTGCTCTGTTTCCGACCCAGCTCCCTGCTGTGGCCTGGGAGAGCAGTGGAAGGTGGCCCAAGGCCTTGGGCCCCTGCCCCGCCGTGGGAGACCTGGATGGAGCTCCTGGCTCCTGCTTTCGGCCTGAGCGAGCCCTGGCTTCTGTAGCCATTTGGGGAGTCAACAAGCAGACGGAAGACTCTCTCTCTCTCTGCATTTCAAATAAAATACTTGTTTTTCCAAAAAGAGCTTGACGGGCTCCGCCCGTGGCCCGCCTGGCTGTGGCGCCGGGCCCTGGGCCAGCTTTGTGCCCGCCGGTGCCCATGCCGCGGTGACTGACGCCGTCTCCTCGCCCTGGCCAGATCATGAGCGAGACCCTGAAGGACCCCGTGATCAAGCGGTGCTGTGAGGCCCCGAACCGCCTGAGCGACCTGCAGCACATCGCCGAGGGGCTGGAGCGGTGCCAGAAGAGCCTCAACGACTACCTGGACACCAAGAGGAACGCCTTCCCCCGCTTCTTCTTCATCTCCGACGACGAGCTGCTCAGCATCCTGGGCAGCAGCGACCCGCTCTGCGTGCAGGAGCACATGATCAAGGTCGGCCCCGCCCCCGCCCCGCCCCTTCTCCCCGCGGTCCCCGCCCCTCCTCCCCACGGTCCCCGCCCCCCGCCCCGCCCCCAGCCCGACCAGCTGCTCAGCATCCTGGGCAGCAGCCACCCGCTCTGCGTGCAGGAGCACATGATCAAGGTCGGCCCCGCCCCTCCCCGCCCCTCCTCCCCCTCCAACCCCCCCCCCCGCCACCTGTGCCCCCTTCACATCCTCCCCGCCCATCATCCCGCTCCCCCAGTCCGTCCTCCCCTGTGCCCCCATCCGTCCTCCCGCCATGACCCCCGGTGCCCCTGCCCATGCTCCCGCCCTGCCCCCCACCCGTCCTCCTGCTGTGCCCCTGTCTGTCCTCTGTTGTCCTGCCATACCCCCGGCCCGTTCTCCCGCTGCCCTCTCCCCGTCCTCCCCCGCCCATCCTCCTGCTGTGGCCCCCGCCTGTCCTTCCGCTGTGAGCCGTGGCCTGCAGGTTGAAGCTGTGCGGTGGTGGCTGTGGGGAAGGCGCCCACGTCCCGCGTTGGACACCGGCCTCCAGCTCCTGACCCCACCTTCCTGCTGATGCACCCCCCGGGGGGGCCATGGTGATGGTGCAAGCAGTGGGGTCCCTGCCACCCACATGGGAGGCTTGGATTAGGTTCCTGACTCGTGGGTCTGGGCTGGTCCAGCCCGGCGTGGTGGACATCAGGGGAGAGAGCCAGCAGAGAGGAGCACTCTCCAGCTCTGTCTCTGCCTCCCAATAATTAACAACAAACAAACAGAGACCATGAAAGGCTGCTGCAGTTTTTTTTTTTTTTTTAAAGATTTATTTACTTATTTGAAAGAGCTACTCAGAGAGCTGAAGAGACAGACAGATGGACGGACACCTTCCATCCACAGGCTCACTCCCCAGAGCTTCTGGGTCTCCCACACGGCCATCACCTGCTGCCTCCCCGGGTCCGCGGGAGCAGGGAGCTGGGTCCGGAGTCAGGCTGAGCCTGGAGCCCCGGCGCTCTGATACGGGGTGTGGGCATCCCACGTGGCGCTCTCACTGCCGGGCCGGGCGCCCGCTCCCACAGCGAGTTTTGTGTTTTCAAATCACTTTTAAACGGTTGCCTGAGCCCACAGAACAGGGGCGGAGACATCAGAGCAGACCTGCCCTCGGGCAGGGAGCGGGTGACGCCCCCGTGGGCTCTGCAGCTGGCCCCTGGGCCGTGGCACTGCTGGCGCCAGGCTGGGCGAGCCGGCCGGCGCGTCCCGTGCACTGGGGGCTGTTGGCCGTGCTCCCGGCCCGTACCTGCCTCAGGCCATCTCCTCCTCGGTGAGGACAAACGGAAGAGTCCCCGCGGGGCCAGATCTCCCCCAGCCGAGACCAGGGTCGTCCAGGAATTCCTCAGGGCCACGTAAGCCCAGCGTGGGGACCAAGCTCTGTCCACACCTCCCCTCTCGGGGATGCTGGGTTCCTTCCAGAAGCACGCATGTTTCCCTTTTTCGAAGGGGAGGCTTCCATTCTTTTAAAATTTTACATTTATTTTTATGTATTTGAAAGGCAGAGAGAGAGAATGCATGAGAGGAATCTCCCATTTGCTGGTTCACTCCCTCGTATGCCTGCAGTCGCCAGGGCAGGGCAAAGCCAGGAGCCAGGAGCTCCATCTGGGTCTCCCGTGGGGGTGCATGGGCCCAAGCACTTGTCCATCTGCCGCTGCTCTCCCAGGCGCGTCAGCAGGGAGCTGGATCAGAAGTGGAGCAGCCGGGACTTGTGCGGGCGCCCACATGGGATGCCATCCCTGTAGGCAGTGCTCTGCTGTGCCCCTGGGCCCGCCCCTCTCGTCTCTTTCTGATCCGAGCAGCAGAGTCACGATGTGGGTCTGCAGGCCCCTTCCTGTGCTGGCAGGAGTCCCTGCGTCTGCCCCACGGGGTTGCATCCAGTGCTCCTGGCCTGCGCTGGTGGGGGGCGGTGGGGGGCCGGGGGGGGCTGCAAGTCCCACCCCCAGGTCTCTGACCCTGCCCCGCCCGCCTGCTCTGTGTCCAGCGGGTACAGGCCGTGCAGGCTTCTCCTCTCCTCGTGAATCTACCGGGGGTCTGTGCCCTGGAGCCCCCGTGTGGGGAAGGAGTGCTGGCCCGGCCCCTGCGTGCCCACACCGCCCACCCGCCCGGCTGCTGTTGCAGATGTACGACAACATAGCCATGCTGCGGTTCAGCGACGGGGACGGCGGCGAGAAGCTGGTGAGCGCCATGATCTCGGCCGAAGGGGAAGTGATGGAGTTTGGGAAGATCGTGCGGGCCGAGGGCCGCGTGGAGGACTGGATGACTGCCGTGCTGACCGAGATGAGGA
Organism: Oryctolagus cuniculus; assembly: GCF_964237555.1. Classification (NCBI taxonomy): domain Eukaryota; kingdom Metazoa; phylum Chordata; class Mammalia; order Lagomorpha; family Leporidae; genus Oryctolagus; species Oryctolagus cuniculus. The sequence continues at coordinate 5,669,478 of NC_091452.1, read as the reverse complement.
GGTCCAACAGGCGCATCACCAAAGAGGCCATCTTTCGCTACTGCGAGGACAGAAGCAGGTGAGGCCCCAGCCGACGCCCCAGCCAGGCCCGCTGTTGGAATGCGGCACGTGGGCTGGCAGGCAGCTGGCATTACCCCAGCACTCAGGGCTTCTCGGAGTGCGCTCCAGGGCCCCCGGGGCCTCCCCCACATGCACATCCAGCTCTGGGCTGGGGCCCAGGAACCTGCTGGGGGGGGTGGTGTTTATTTTTTAAGGCTTGTTTGTTTATTTAAAAGGCAGAGTTACAGAGCCAGGCGGGGAGAGAAAGGTTTTTCATCCGCTGGTTCGCTCCCCAAATGGCCACCATGGCCGTGGCTGGGCCAGGCGGAAGCCAGGAAGGAGCCGGGAGCTTCGTCCTGGTCTCCCACGTGGAGATCTTCTGTCACTTTCCCAGGTGCGCTAGCTGGGAGCTGGATCGGAAGTGGAGCTGGTTTCTCCACTCTGCAGACTTGCAAAATTCAACAACAGGCGGCACTGAGACAGGTGGGGCCTGCCCTGCCATGCTCCACCCTTTGACCACGTCCACGGAAGGCGGAAACTGCCACGTGTGTTCTCTGGCCTGGCCGCCTGCCTTGGGCTCTCTGTGGTGCTAGAGGTGGCTCTGAGCCGTGGGGACCAGTGACACACAAGGGGGCGGGGTTCTCAGCCCCAGCACCGTTGCTGTCCGATGCGGATGCTTCTATCTTGGTGACAGGGGACTGTCCCAGGTGTTAGGGGACCCAACAGGTGCCAGTTACACCCAACCTCCAGCTGTTCCCACCGCCATGGTCGCAGACAGCATCCGCTGGTGTTCAGGGATGGCACTGTGGGGTTAGTGGTGGGCAAAGCACAGGAAGCCATGTGAATAGAATTCACTAAGGTGAGGTTAGGGTAGACTGTGAAGTTCTGTGCTCCAAACACCGGGCCCCACCTCCGTCCCCCCTCCTGTGCCCCGTCTCTGTCCCCCACCTGGATCCCACTTCTGTCCCCCCACCTGGGCCCTGCCTCTGTCCCCCCACCTGGATCCCACTTCTGTCCCCCCACCTGGGCCCTGCCTCCGTCCCCCCACCTGGTCCCCATCTCTGTCCCCCACCTGGATCCCACTTCTGCCCCCCCAACCTGGGCTCTGCCTCCGTCCCCCGACCTGGGCCCCATCGGCCCCATCTCTGTCCCCCACCTGGATCCCCTTTCTGTCCCCCCACCTGGATCCCACTTCTGCCCCCCCAACCTGGGCTCTGCCTCCGTCCCCCGACCTGGGCCCCATCGGCCCCATCTCTGTCCCCCACCTGGATCCCCTTTCTGTCCCCCCACCTGGATCCCACTTCTGTCCCCCCCCCACCTGGGCCCCATCTCTGTCCCCTACCTGGATCCCCCTTCTGTCCCCCTCCACCTGAGCTCTGCCTCTGTCCCCCACCTGGATCCCCCTTCTGTCCCCCTACCTGGGCTCTGCCTCTGTCCCCCCACCTGGATCCCATCTCTGTCCCCCACCTGGATCCCCCTTCTGTCCCCCACCTGGGCCCCATCTCTGTCCCCCACCTGGGCCCCATCTCTGTCCCCCACCTGGATCCCCCTTCTGTCCCCCCACCTGGGCTCTGCCTCTGTCCCCCCACCTGGTCTCCATCTCTGTCCCCCACCTGGACCCCACTTCTGTCCCCCCACCTGACCCCCCTCTTTCTCCCCACCTGGGCCCCATCTCTGTCCCCCAGCCTGGGCTCTGCCTCTGTCCCCCAACCTGGGCCCCCTCTTTCCCCCCACCTGGGCCCCATCTCTGTCCCCCATCTGGGCTTCACCTCCGTCCCCCACCTGGGACACAGTTCTGTCCCCCACCTGCACTACGCCCAGGTCCGTTGACTGGAGGCCTGCCCATGGGAATCGCTGGAGTGAGGAGAGCAGGTGCAGAGGGAGTCGAGGAGCTGGAGGACCAGCCGCCAGCGCCTCGCCCCGCCCCGCCCCGCCCCGCCCCGCCCCGCCATGCTCTCCTGCGACTTAGCGGGTGGGACGGGGCGGCAGGTGCAGCTCAGCTGCTGGGAGCCCGGCCGAGCCCGGCCACGCGCAGAGGCGATTCGGCTCCTTTGGGATGTCTTTCTGCTTGCTGCTGTGCACCTGTGACTACTCCTGTGACACAGGGTCATTTCGGAGACTTGTGAAGAGAGGTTGCAGTCGCCTCGTGCCTCTCAGCAGCCGTGGCCCTGCGGCATCTTTGTTTGTTTGTTTTTTCAGGAGAGGTATCATCGCTGGCCTGGAGCTGTGCTGGGTGGTCAGGGGCATCTCGCTGGCCTTTGCTCAAGTAAAGGCTGGCTTTCTTCTTCTTCTTTTAAAGATTCACTTATTTATTTGAAAGGCAGAGTTAGAGAGAGAGATCTTCCATCTGCTGGTTCATCCCCAAACGGCTATAATGGCCGGAGCTGTGCTGATCCGAAGCCAGGGACCAGGAGCTTCTTCTGGGTCTCCCACATGGGTGCAGGGGTCCAAGCACTTGAGCCATCCTCCACTGCTTTCCCAGGCCATGGCAGAGAGCTGGATTGGAAGTGGAGCAGCCGGGACTTGAACCGGCGCCCACATGGGATGCTGGCGCTGCAGGCGGCTGCTTAGCCTACTACACCAGAGTGCTGGCCCCCAGCTGAAGGCTTTCCTTTCCCTGCCCTACACAGACTGAAGAGAGATCCCTGCCGGCACCGACGTTGGCAGTTGTCCCCGGGCCGGCACGCGTCCCTCACAGCTCTGCTTCCCCCGCAGGGTGGACTGGATGCTCCTGTACCAGGGCATGGTGGTGCTGGTGGCCAGCCAGGTGTGGTGGACCTGGGAGGTGGAGGACGTGTTCCGCAAGGTGCAGGACGGGGAGAAGCAGGCCATGAAGAACTACGGCAGGAAGATGCACCAGCAGATCGACCAGCTGGTGACCCGCATCACCACGCCCCTGAGCAAGAATGACCGCAAGAAGTACAACACGGTGCTCATCATCGACGTGCACGCCAGGGACATCGTGGACTCGTTCATACGGAGCAGGTGGGGCCCTGGGCGCGCCGCGGCTGCCTCCGCTCTGCCCCCGACCCCACCCCACCGCCCGCTCCTCCTCCTCCTCTTCCTGGTCTCTCCCTGCCCAGCATTATGGAGGCGCGGGAGTTCGAGTGGGAGAGTCAGCTGCGGTTTTACTGGGACCGCGAGCCGGACGAGCTGAGCATCCGCCAGTGCACCGGCACCTTCGGCTACGGCTACGAGTACATGGGCCTGAACGGGCGCCTGGTCATCACGCCCCTCACCGACCGCATCTACCTGACGCTCACGCAGGTGAGGGCCCAGGACGCCACCCGGTGGTCACCGGTAGTGAGTGTCACCTGTGTGCAGCTTGGTCCCTGGGCTCTGGTCCCTGTGGAGTCGGGGGGGGGGGGGTCTCAGGACTGTGGGAGGGGGGCGGTGCAGCCTTCCAAGGCAGAGATGGGCTCTCCCTCGGGACGGAGGGCAAACTCGGCCCTGTCCAAGCAGTGCTGTCCACCAGCCCCTGAGCTGTGACCCCCACCCATCATGTGTCCCCCCCAGCTGTCTCATCACCTCTGTGGGTCCAGGAGCCCAGGAGGGGGCGTCCATGGAGCCCGCACCACCCACTGCTCTTTGGTTTTGAAAAAAAAAAAAAAAAGTATGCTTGGGCCCCTCCCCGCCGAGACAGCACCAATACAGACCCACGGGCAGCTCCAGAAAGTCCACGGGCAAATGGACGAAAAGCTGAGTGTGGCCTGGGGCTCTGGCCTGGCTGTTCAGGTGCCCGCGTCCCGCACCCGGGCGCCTGGGTCTGGTGCCAGCTCTGGCTGCCGACCCTGGCTTCCTGGTAATGCAGGCATGGAGGCCTGGTGGAGCTCCAGGCTCCCAGCTTCAGCCTGGCCCAGGCCTGGCCATCGTCCACTCCCCTGGGCATCTGGGAAGTGGACCAAAGCATGGGAGCGCCCTCTCTCTGCCTCTGAATCTCTTTGACTCTCAAACAATTAATTAAAAATATAATTTCTTTAACAGGGTACATTTATTTTGGTGCAAAAAATTTTTTGAAATCAATGCATAGTTTTTTTCATAATACACATTTCCCTTGACCTTTTGGAAGACCTTCGTGTGTGTGTCTGTGTATAGGTGCATATGTGTGTATGTGTGCATACGTGTATGTGTGTGCATGTGTACAAATGTATGTGTGTATGTGTATGTAAGCACATGTGTGCATGTATGCATAGGTGTATGCACACACAAGTGTGTAGGTGTGTTTATGTGTATACACACATGTGTGTGCATGTATGTGTATATACATGTGTGTATGTTCGTGTCTGCATATGCACATGTATGCTTGTGTTATGTGTGTAGGCATATGGATGTGTGTATTGTGTGTATGTGCATGCATGTGTGTACATGTGCATGTTATGCGTATATATGCATGTGTTGCATGTACATACATGTTACATGTGTATGTACATGCGTGTATTCGTGTGTATCTATGTCTGTATGTATTCTGTGTATGTATATGTGTTTATGTGTATGTGTACATGTGCATTATACGTGTATATATGCATGTGTATATGCATATGAATGCATGTGTGTATGTATACATGTGTATGTGTGTTTATGTGTGTACACATATTGTGTGTACGTATATGGATGTGTATTTGTGTATGTGTGTATCCATATGCATGTGTGTGTATGTGTACATATGTGATGAGTGTTTAAATGTACACGTGTTATGTGTGTATGTATATGGATGTGTGTATGTGCATGTGTGTTTATGTGTGTGTACACATGTGTTCTGTGTGTAGGTGGATGTGTTGGTATATGTGTATATATGTATGTGTTTATGTGTGTTATGCGTGCATGTATATGGATGTGTGTATGTATACATATGTGCATTGTGTTTATATGTGTGTACAAGTGTGTTGTGTGTATGTGTATGGATGTATGTGTACACATGTGCATATGTGTTTATATGTGTGTACACATGTGTGCATGCATGTGTGTATGCGTGCACACATGTGCATTGTGTTTATATGTGTGTACATGTGTGTTGTGTGTATGTGTATGGAAGTGTATGTGTGTATGTATACATATGTGCATGTGTTTATATGTGTGTACATGTGTTGTGTGTATGTGTACATGTGTGCATTGTGTTTATATGTGTACATGTGTGTTGTATGTGTATGGATGTGTATGTGTGTATGTACACATATGTGCGTGTGTTTATATGTGCATGTGTTGTGTGTATGGATGTGTGTATGTGTACATATGTGCATGTGTGTTTATATGTGTGTACACACGTGTGTGTGTGCATGTGCAGATTTGTTACTAGGTTGCTGGCTCACACAGCTGTAGAGGCTGCCGGGCCCCGCCCCCTCCACCTGCAAGCTGGAGGGAGAGCTGAGAAGCCCAGTGGTGTGGCTTCAGCAGCAGTGATGTGCACTCCAGCCAGGGCCTAGGGGCTGGAGACGGTGACTTCCTGCCTCAGGAGTCCCGGGGGCTTGTTCCACCTGCTCCACCTGTGTGTTCCGTCCAGGCCTCAGTGGGCTGGAGGCCCCGCCCACACGGGGGAGGACCGCCTTCTCCACGCCGGTCACCCGTTCAGATGTGAGCTCTGCCGTCACAGCCAGCCTGCAGCAGCGCTGAACCCGCAGTGGGCCCCTGAGATCCCCAGTGAGCGCTCGCTCGCTCTGTGTCCGTCATCCATCCGCCTGTCACTCATCTCTGCCTACCTAGTCCCACGTGTGCTGTCAGAGTGGTGAACTTGGACACTGTACCTTCCCTGCCGTGACTCAGAGACCGGATGCTTGCGTTTGGCCCATGACAGGCACTGTCCATGTATCTGGGAGGGGCCCCGGCTGGGCCGGCAGGTACCGGCAAAACCGAGACCACCAAGGACCTCGCCAAAGCCCTGGGCTTACTCTGCGTCGTGACCAACTGCGGCGAGGGCATGGATTACAAAGTAAGGCCTTGCTGTTGCTTCTGCGCCCAGGCCGCTGGGCGGAGAGGAGCGGGGCCCGTGGTCCTCCGTGTGCGGCGTGTTGGCGGCTGGGAGCGCGTAGTAGGGAGCTCTTCGCTGCCGCAGCCTCAGAATGCACACGTGGCTGCTTTGGCAGCCGCAGGTGGAGCCAGGCTCGGGCAGATGGAGTAAAGCAGCTGAGCAGGGCGCTAGGGAGTGGGGGGGGGGGCTGTGGCCCCGGAGAAGAGCTGAGCTCAGCGTTGGTTCCCTGGCGCCACGTGGCGCAGTGCACACGACTTGCTAGTATTACGAGAGTAACTGGAAATCTGCATTTTGTGCAAAAATGTGAGCGTGTGTCATGTGGCGTGGCGCTCGGGCGTCCTGCAGGGAAGATCAGCCCGGGGGGCGGCCGCCTCTGTGCCGCGCCGACCCTCGTGGGTGGCTTCAGCGTAGAAGAGGCGCGCCGGGCGTTTCGGGGGTGAACGTGGCCGCTTCTCTCGCCCCAGGCGGTCGGGAAGATCTTCTCGGGCCTCGCGCAGTGTGGGGCCTGGGGCTGCTTCGACGAGTTCAACCGGATCGACGCGTCCGTGCTCTCCGTCATCTCGTCGCAGATCCAGACGATCCGGAACGCCCTGATCCACCAGCTGACCACCTTCCAGGTGAGATGGCGGGGCCGGCAGCCGTGCGCAGGCCGGACACTGCGGTGGTCGGGGCCAGGCCCCCGCATTGGCCGTGGGCTTTCCCCAGAGTTTGGGCCCCCCCAGAGCTGGGGCCCCAGGTTAGGGGAGCCCCATGGCCACACCCACCTCACCCCGGGCACCTGGCCGCCCATGCCCTGGGCTGGGCAGCTTGGTGACGCCTCTCCTTCTCCCTCCACTCTCTTCCTCCCGCCGCCCCCACATTGCAGTTCGAGGGGCAGGAGATCTCCCTGGACTCCCGCATGGGCATCTTCATCACCATGAACCCCGGCTACGCGGGCCGCACAGAGCTGCCCGAGTCGGTGAAGGCCCTGTTCCGGCCTGTGGTGGTGATCGTGCCGGACCTGCAGCAGATCTGCGAGATCATGCTGTTCTCCGAGGGCTTCCTCATGGCCAAGGTGGGGCCGCCCGCGCTGCTGGCTTCCTGGGCCCCGTGTGCCCTCCTGCCCTCTCTCTGTGAAAGCAATGACGACTTTAGTGTCGGAAAAGCCTGGCAGGAGGTGGCTCATGGCAACAGATCTCCTGGTGGCTGCGTGGCGGGTGGTGCAGGGACTGCAGAAAGCTCGGGGAGGGACGAAGTGAAAAGGAGCATTCTGGTGCCAAGAAACACAAACTGAAAGCCGTGCTTGGTTTTCTGGTGAGGTGCCTGGACTGTGACCGTTCTGAACACTGGCAGTGGCCACGGTCCGTTGTCCCAGCCAGGACACAGAGCCCTGTGTCCTGCCGTCAGCTCAGCGGCTTCTCCAGGTTTCACCTTCCTCTCTCTGTCACCATGTGTGTGGGCGGGCGTCCGCGTCACCACAGTCGCCCTGCTGCCGTGTCCCCGGCACTCACACAGCCTCCGTACCCCTCAGTCACGCCTTCCGTGCCCATGCCTGCACTGCGTCCACGCTGCAGCAGGCAGCCCTTCGGGGCGGGCTTCCTGTGTGTCCCCAGGGACACGGGGGCATCGGGGTGGCCACGGGAGAGGGAGTGAAGCAAATGGAGTAGTTTGGTGCCAAAAAAAAAAAAAATGAATTCAGTACATGGTTTTTTAATAACACATTATTTTCCACGAGCTTTTTGAAAATCCCTTATATGTGGCATATATATATATATATATATATATGCAGTTTATGATCATCAAAAATACCTACGAAGTGCACGCACGTAGCTCTTTCCAGAAGGTTCTGGAAAGTGCTGCTGACATAAGGGGCCATGAGGGCGTCCCCTGCCGCGCGTGGCTGCTTTGCGGAGCTCTTGCTGCCTGTTGGCGCCAGGACCTTGCGTCTGGAATGAGAGCTCCCCTTTTTTGTTTCTATGCCAGCAGGAGTGGGGTGGGGGTCCTGGGGGCTTTGATTCCTTGACCCTCGAGCTGTCCCCAAACACGGGGGCAGGCAGGTTCGTCGGTGGGCTTCGGTCAGAGCCTGCTGCTCGAGGGCCCTACTCTCTGAACTGAGGCCGTTAGGTTTCCCCTGGCTCCTGGGGAGAGCCGGGGCGCCTTGGGAAGGCAGGTGTTGGGGAGAACGGCCCCAGTCTGCTGCCCTGATGGCCGCATGGGGACGCCAGTGTGCGGTCTCGCTCCTGCGTGAAGATGCTTGCTGCCTGGCGTCATCTCACGCCCCCCCCCCCACTTCCTGTGGCAAAGACGCTGGCCAAGAAGATGACCGTCCTGTACAAGCTGGCGCGGGAGCAGCTGTCCAAGCAGCACCATTACGACTTCGGACTCCGGGCCCTCAAGTCGGTGCTGGTGATGGCCGGGGAGCTGAAGAGGGGCTCCTCAGAGCTGAAGGAGGTAGGGCCCCCGCCGGGCTGGGGGAGGCGGGCGGCTCGGCGCGGGGCTCAGCCGGCGTGCGGGGGTGCAGCTGCTGCGCCTCTGGTCGTCTGCTCTTCCTGTGGTTCTCCCCCTTGGAGACTTCCTGCCTCAGGGTCAGGTTCAGTGTCCTCATTCCAGGCGGAAGGTGTTGATGCCTCCGCCGCTACGTTCCACCCGTGGTCTCAGGGTCAGGGGCAGAAGGGTGCAGGCAGATGGCATCCATGAGCCACACGTGTGGGGTTTGATATTCCCTCTGCCACGCAGGTGAAAGGACTGGCCATGTTTCTTAAGTGGCAGAAGGACCGGCCACGTTTCTTACGTGGCAGATGGACTTACCCAAGGCAGGGGTTTGGGTCCACCTGCCGTGTGGGCAGCAGGGCGTGTGTCTGCTTTGTGACCACGCTTGAGGGCTTTCTGTTTTATTTTTGCATATAATTTAATTTTGATGTTTCACTTTTACCTATTTCATTTTAGATTTTCTTTTTCATGTAAAATTTCAGACATTTGAAAAATGGCCCATCAACACTTAGAATAAGATTCACATAAAATTTTGTATTTTGTTTTTATAAATGTGGTATATACTTCACAGAAAATCATGACATTTTATGTGAAAAATCTCAATTTTCGAATGAGTTTAAAACTGTGTGTACTTCATCTGGTGCACCGCCTGCGTATTGAGCATGGAAGAACATCTGGGCCGCGGGCCACGTTCTCAGCCGAGGCCGCGGTGTGAGAATGGGAGGGGTGGCGGCCCCACACCCACGGCCTCTGCCCACACCTTGGCCACGCCGCTTGGTCTCGTCCAGGACGTGGTTCTGATGCGGGCCCTGCGGGACATGAACCTGCCCAAGTTTGTATTTGAGGACGTCCCCCTCTTCCTGGGCCTGATCTCCGATCTGTTCCCGGGGCTCGACTGCCCCCGGGTCCGCTACCCCGACTTCAACGACGCCGTGGAGCAGGTGCTGGAGGACAAGGGCTACGTCATCCTGCCTGTGCAGGTGAGCCGCGGGCTACCCTCCCACCCGTGCAGGTGAGCCGCGGGCTACTCTCCCGCCTGTGCAGGTGAGCCGCGGGCTACTCTCCCGCCTGTGCAGGTGAGCTGCGGGCTACACTGTCCCACCTGTGCAGGTGAGCCTCGGGCTACACGGTCCCGCCCGTGCAGGTGAGCACATTGTCCAGCCAGGAACTCGTCCCTTGAGGCGGGGGCGTGGAGTGACAAAGCCGCTGTGGGAGCCAGCCTGCGGGTCCTCAGCAGGTTGGACACGGCGTGGCCGTGTGGGCCGGAGGTTCCGTTCTCGGGTCTGCCCAGGACATGAGGGGTTTTTCTACTCAGAACTCTGCTAACAGCTTTTCCCAGCAACGTTACCAGAAAACAGAAACACGGCATGGGCACTGGGGGAGCAGTTACAGCCCATGCTGGGGGTCCTGGGTTCAAGTCCTACCTCTGCTTCCAATTCCAGCTTCCTGCTGATGCGCACCCTGGGAGGCAGCGCTGAGGGCTCAAGTACTTGTGTCCCTGTCACCCACGCAAGTGACCCAGAGCTGGCCTGGCCCAGCCCAAGACATGGGCGTTTGGAAGTGAGCCAGCCGATGCCAGATCTCTGCCCTTCAAATAACTAAAATTGATAAAAAGAAGAGGCCTTTCATACTTGTTTTTTAAGATTTATTTATTTATTTGGAAGTCAGAGTTAGTTAGAGGAGAGGCAGAGAGAGAGAGAGAGAAAGATCTTCCATCCGATGGTTCACTCCCCAATTGGCTGCAATGGCCAGAGCTGCGCTGATAAGATTCACATAAAATTTTGTATTTTGTTTTTATAAATGTGGCATATACGTCACAGAAAATCATGACATTTTATGTGAAAAATCTCAATTTTCGAATGAGTTTAAAACTGTGGGTACTTCATCTGGTTCACTGCCTGTGTATTGAGCACGGAAGAACATCTGGGCCGCGGGCCACGTTCTCAGCCAAGGCCGCGAAAATACAAAATACAAAATTTTATGTGAATCTTATTCTTCCAGGTCTCCCACGTGGGTGCAGGGGCCCAAGCACTTGGGCCATCTTCCACTGCTTTCCCAGGCCATAGCAGAGAGCTGGATGGGAAGTGGAGCAGCCGGGTCTTAAACCAGCGCCCACCCACGTGGGATGCCGGCGCTTCAGGCCAGGGCATTAACCCACTGCGCCACAGTGCCAGCCTCTCGTATTTGTTCTTAAAAAGTGGAAACAGCGCAGTCTCTGAGCCGCCAAACAGATGAACAGATGTGGTCCAGCCACGCGATGGAGCATGCATGTGATCTGGCCAGAAAAGCGCGTGACATCTTGACACCTGCGCTATGGCACGGAGGGAACTTGCAGACACGATGCTGAGTGACAGAAGCCACGCACAGGACACATGTCACATGGCTTCATTAATGGGAAAAGTCCAGGATGGGCAAATCCAGAGAGAGAGAGAAGAGAGGGTGCTGGGGTGGGGCGGGGGAGCAGGAGTGGGTACAGGGTGCTCGGGGGGGGAGGGAATTGAAAATGTTCTAGAACTGGTGGTGGGGGTGGTTTCGCAGCTCTGCGACTGTGTGAGACGCCACCCAGCTGCGTGTTTTGAATGGGCGAGCTGTGTGGTGTGGGGGTTCTGTCGTGGTGAGCAGTGTGTTTAAGGACGTGTGACGACACAGCTGTCGCTGTCTCCCAGGTGGACAAAGTGGTGCAGCTGTTTGAGACCATGCTCACCCGCCACACGACGATGGTGGTGGGGCCCACAGGAGGCGGCAAGTCCGTGGTCGTCAACACGCTGTGCCAGGCACAGACCAGGTGAGTGGGCGCCATTGGGGGTGGGGGGCTGCTGGCCATGCCACCAGGTCCCGCCCTGGGCTGTGACTTCTTAGGAGGGTGAATTTGTCCCAAGTCCACTTTGTGTCTATGCTCATCTTGCTGCTGGCTCAGTCCGCGTGTCACAGGATGCAAACGGCCACACTGCCACGACTGTTTGCCCACTGCTTGCAAGGAACATTTGACAATCAAATCCCACGTCCCTAGTATCTGAGTGGCTGCTTTAGAACAAGTCCGGGGTCGGTGCTGCGGCTCACTAGGCTAATCCTCCACCTTGCGGCGCCGGCACCCCGGGTTCTAGTCCCAGTCGGGGCGCCGGATTCTGTCCCGGTTGCCCCTCTTCCAGGCCAGCTCTCTGCTGTGGCCTGGGGAGTGCAGTGGAGGATGGCCCAAGTCCTTGGGCCGTGCACCCGCATGGGAAACCAGGAGAAGCACCTGGCTCCTGCCATCGGATCAGCGCGGTGCGCCGGCTGCAGCGTGGCAGCCATTGGAGGGTGAACCAACAGCAAAGGAAGACCTTTCTCTCTGTCTCTCTCTCTCTCACTGTCCACTCTGCCTGTCAAAAAAAAAAAAAAAAAAAAAAAAAGAACAAGCCCGGGGTCGCGATGCTTCAGAGTGGCCAGGGAGATGGTCACCTGCCCTGGGGTTTGGTGTCCCTGGCTCCGCAGGGGCGACTCTGCTCGAAGGGAAGAGTGATCCCAAAAAGCTGCTGCACCCGAGGCCCCCGTGCGTGGGTCAGCGGCCTGGTGCCCACGGTGGGGGTGGTCTGACCTCCCGTCTCTCTCCCGACTCGCACGGGAGCCCAGACAGAGTTGGGGGAGGCTGAGTATTCCAGCAAAGGTCTTGGTGACTCCAATTTCTAGGTGGTCTTGGTCGGAACGAGTCAGTGAGCGGAAGCATCTTCCTTCCTTCGTGTTGTCAGGGACGCCGGGGGCGAGGGCTCCCTGGCTCCAAGTGAGCCACGCCAGCCTCACGCGACTCGCTCTGTGGTTGATTCATTGCTAGATGACTCCAGGGACTGTCACATGCTGTGTGTGCGCGTGTAACAGTGCGTGCATGTAACTTGCAGGCGTGCCGCTGTAGCTGTGCACCGTGGTTTGTGTTTCTTGGGGTGAATTGTACCACGTCTTCCTTTAGCGAGGTCGGGCCTGGTAAGGGCAAGTGCCCTGTTTGCTTGACTTGTAGAGTTGGTGACACACAGCAGATGTCCTGCCACCAGGAGACTGAACGTTGTGTCGTCTGGTGACAGAATTGTCCCCTTTGCGCCTTTGGGAAACATTGGCATGAAGGTGTCACGTGCAGGAGTATGACACGTATGTGAAAATGACGCGGAGCTGTGCTTCCTGCACGTGCAGGAGCATGACACGTATGTGAAAGTGACGCGGAGCCGTGCTTCCTGCACGTGCAGGAGTATGACATGTATGTGAAAGTGACGCAGAGCCGTGCTTCCTGCACATGCAGGAGTATGACACGTATGTGAAAGTGACACGGAGCTGTGCTTCCTGCACGTGCAGGAGTATGACACGTATGTGAAAGTGACGCGGAGCTGTGCTTCCTGCACGTACAGGAGTATGACACGATGTGACACGTATATGAAAGTGACGCGGAGCTGTGCTTCCTGCACGTGCAGGAGTATGACACGTATGTGAAAATGACGCGGAGCTGTGCTTCCTGCACGTACAGGAGTATGACACGTATGTGACATGTATGTGAAAGTGACACAGAGCTGTGCTTCCTGCACGTACAGGAGTATGACGTGATGTGACATGTACGTGAAAGTGACGCAGAGCTGTGCTTCCTGCACGTGCAGGAGTATGACACGTATGTGAAAGTGACGTGGAGCCGTGCTTCCTGCACGTACAGGAGCATGACACGTATGTGAAAGTGACGCGGAGCCGTGCTTCCTGCACGTGCAGGAGCATGACACGTATGTGAAAGTGACGCGGAGCCGTGCTTCCTGCACGTGCAGGAGCATGACACGTATGTGAAAGTGACGCGGAGCCGTGCTTCCTGCACGTGCAGGAGCATGACACGTATGTGAAAGTGACGCGGAGCTGTGCTTCCTGCACGTGCAGGAGTATGACACGTATGTGAAAGTGACGCGGAGCTGTGCTTCCTGCACGTTTAGGAGTATGACACGTATGTGAAAGTGACGCGGAGCTGTGCTTCCTGCACGTGCAGGAGTATGACACGTATGTGAAAGTGACGCGGAGCTGTGCTTCCTGCACGTGCAGGAGTATGACACGTATGTGAAAGTGACGCGGAGCTGTGCTTCCTGCACGTTTAGGAGTATGACATGTATGTGAAAGTGACGCGGAGTTGTGCTTCCTGCACGTGCAGGAGTATGACACGTATGTGAAAGTGATGCAGAGTTGTGCTTCCTGCATGTTTAGGAGTATGACATGTATGTGAAAGTGACGTGGAGCTGTGCTTCCTGCATGTGCAGGAGTATGACACGTATGTGAAAGTGACGTGGAGCTGTGCTTCCTGCATGTGCAGGAGCATGACACGTATGTGAAAGTGACGCAGAGCCGTGCTTCCTGCATGTGCAGGAGTATGACACGTATGTGAAAGTGACGCGGAGCTGTGCTTCCTGCACAGACCTCACGTGTGCTGGGGCCGTGCTTCTGCTGAGAGAAAAGAATGTTCCTTCATGTTTCGTGTGCACAGCTGAGAGCAAACAGAAGCCCGGGGAAGGTTTGCATGGACTGCATCTTCCAAAGCATGGAGCCCCTCCCACACCCAACCCAGATGTTTGCACTAGGTTTGCCTAAGCCACGGCTGAAGCCTCGCCTTTGCTCCAGGCTCGGCATAATGACGAAGTTGTACATCCTGAATCCCAAAGCTGTGAGCGTCATAGAGCTCTACGGCATCCTGGACCCCACCACCCGGGACTGGACGGACGGGGTGCTGTCCAACATCTTCCGGGAGATCAACAGGCCCACCGACAAGAAGGAGCGCAAGTAAGGGTTGCTGCGAGCAGGAGGGCGCCCGGGCGGCTTAGCGATACTTAGCTGGGGTTAGGAATGGGGAAAGAGGGGCTGGTGTTGCGGCACAGTGGGTTGAAGCCATGCTGCATCCCACATGGGTGCCGGTTTGAGTCCCGGCTGCTCTATTTCCGATCCAGCTCTCTGCTGTGGCCTGGGAAAGCAGCAGAAGATGGCCCAAGTCCTTGGGCCTCTGTACCCACGAGGGAGACCCAGAGGAAGTCCCTGGCTTCAGCCAGGTCCAGCTCCAGCTGTTAGGCCATTTGGGGAGTGAACTAGTAGATGGGAGACCTTTCTCTGTATCTCTCCCTTTCTCTCTGTAACTGCATTTCAGATAAATAAATAAATCTTTTTAAAAAAGAAATAAATGGGGAAAGAAGAACTTTTATATCGGAGCTCCCTGCTGGGACCCCAGCAGACCGAGTCAAGTCCCAGAGGCTCCTTCACGGAGCGCCAGGTTCCCACTTGTGCTTTGTGGTTTTGGTACCCATCTGTCCTCATTCTGTGGTGTGGGAGTTCCAGGGCTGTCTGCAGCTTCCCCTGGAGGGAACGGAGGCCTGGGGAGAGAGCCTTGCCCAAGGCCAGGGGCTGAGCTGGGCTGCTGACACTGTGCTGTCCAGTGCCAGGCTCCTGGTCCCACGCTGCACGGCAAGGCAGCAGAGTGTCATGGAAAGTGCTAGAATGCTTCTCTGAGCCCGGCTTTCCTTGGCAGATGTGGCTGATGGTGCCCAGCTTCCCTTTCCACACGCTGTGGTGAGGGTCCGTGTGGCTGAGTGGGGGACGTTCTGCGGGTGCCACAAGCCAAAGCTGGCCGTCACTCATTCCTGTGATCCCTCCTTGAGAAACTCAGGAGTGGCCCTGGACCAGTAGGGTGCTGCGTGTCCGGTTCTGGCTGGGGGGAGATGCCTCATGTGGATGTGGAGGGAACACCAATGGCTCACCTTCCTGTGGCCGTTGCAGGTACATCTTATTTGACGGCGACGTGGACGCCCTGTGGGTGGAAAACATGAACTCCGTGATGGACGACAACAAGCTGCTGACGCTGGCCAACGGGGAGCGCATCCGGCTCCAGGCGCACTGCGCACTGCTCTTCGAGGTGAGTAGGGGTGAGGAGCAGGAGCCTCCCCATGAGACGCACAGGACGAGAAAGCTGTGCAGGGCCCTCAGGGAGTTTCACGCCAAAATCAACATGGCCTTGAATTCCATGTCTCAAGTTTTTATAGTGCTCACAAAATGTTCAACAAGGTTTTCTTCAATTAAAAACTTAGATGTTTATTGGAGCAGTAAAAAGCATAGGTGACTGTCAGAGAAACAACACGAAAGAGTTTACACTGAGTGCAGTTCCTTGGTCTCTGCTGGCCTCATTACCTCTATCCCACAGGTGGCCACTTTTGCTGTTTTTTTTTTTTTTTTGAGTTTTTTCTCCTGATGACTGTCCTAGTACCTGTCAACAGCCTGTCTAGCAAGCTGTTTCTTCCTTGATCAAGTTTGCACCTTATCTGTTGACAGCTATCAAAGAAGGATTCTTCTCTTGTACCACTAGCCCACCTTCCCTCCTCAGATTGCTGGTTGCTAAATTGGTTAGCAGTGAGCAGAATTTACATGATTGTAAATATGGAGCTACTTGCTATGGGGCCAGCCACAGTGAATACGCTCCTTTAGAGCCATTTGTTTTGCCTGGAGTTTGTAATTGCCTTTGTTTTTCCCCACCCATGCTGTTCGCTTCATCTTATCCTTGTTTGTTCTTTCAAATCCTCTGTCATATCAGGCATTCTGTTGAGCCTCTATTTTTTTTCCCTGGATTCTGCTCTTGAATGTCTTCCATCCCCTGCATCCATTACCAGTGTTTGTGGTCCTTGGACTTGCTTTCATTCTTTTTTTTTTTTAACTTTTATTTAATGAATATAGATTTCCAAAGTGCAGCTTATGGACTACATTGGCTCCCCGCCCCATGACTTCCCTCCCACCCGCAACCCTCCCCTTTCCTGCTCTCTCTCCCCTTCCCTTCATATCAAGATTCATTTTCAATTTTCTATATATACAGAAGATCAGTTTAGTATACATTAAGTAAAGATTTCAACAGTTTGCACCCACATAGAAACACAAAGTGAAAAATACTGTTTGAGTACTCGTTATAGCATTAAATCTCAATGTACAGCACATGAAGGACAGAGATCCTACATGAGGAGTAAGTGCACAGTGACTCCTGTTGTTGACTTTAAAAATTGACACTCCTGTTTATGGCATCAGTAATCTCCCTATGCTCCAGTCATGAGTTTCCAAGGCTATGGAAGCCTTTTGAATTCTCTGACTCTTATCTCATTTAGACGAGGTCATAGTCAAAGTGGACGTTCTCTCCTCCCTTCAGAGAAAGGTACCTCCTTCTTTGAAGACCTGTTCTTTCCACTGGGATCTTACCCACAGAGATCTTTCATTTAGGTGTTTGTTTGTTTGTTTGTTTGTTTTTGCCAGAGTGTCTTGGCTTTCCATGCCTGAAATACTCTCATGGGCTTTTCAGCCTGATCCAAATGCCTTTAGGGCTGATTCTGAGGCCAGAGTGCTGTTTAGGACATCTGCCATTCTATGAGTCTGCTGTGTATCTCGCTTCCCATGTTGGATCACTCTCCCCTTTATTTATTCTATCGGTTAGTATTAGCAGGTACTAGACTTGTTTATGTGCTCCCTTTGACTCTTAGTCCTTTCATTATGATCAATTGTGAACTGAAATTGATCACTTGGACTAGTGAGATGGCATTGGTACATACCACCTTGATGGGATTGAATTGGAATCCCCTGGTATGTTTCTAACTCTGCCACTTGGGGCAAGTCCGATTGAGCATGTCCCAAATTGTACATCTCTTCCCTCTCTTATTCCCACTCTTATGTTTAACAGGGATCACATTTCAGTTAAATTTTAACACTTAAGAATAACTGTGTATTAATTACAGAATTAAACCAGTAGTATTAAGTAGAACAGACAAAAAAAAACTACTAAGAGGGATAATGTATTAAGTTGTTCATTAACAGTCAGGGCTATGCTGATCAAGTCACCATTTCTCATAGTGTCCATTTCACTTCAACAGGTTTCCTTTTTGGTGTTCAGTCAGTTGTCACCGATCAGGGAGAACATATGGTATTTGTCCCTTTGGGACTGGCTTATTTCACTCAGCATGATGTGTTCCAGATTCCTCCATTTTGTTGCAAATGACTGGATTTCATTGTTTTTTACTGCGGTATAGTATTCTTTTTTTTTTTTATTTTTATTTTTTTTTTTTATTTTTTGACAGGCAGAGTGGACAGTGAGAGAGAGAGACAGAGAGAAAGGTCTTCCTTTGCCGTTGGTTCACCCTCCAATGGCCGCTGCGGCCGGCGCGCTGCGGCCGGCGCACCGCGCTGATCCGATGGCAGGAGCCAGGAGCCAGGTGCTTTTCCTGGTCTCCCATGGGGTGCAGGGCCCAAGCACCTGGGCCATCCTCCACTGCACTCCCTGGCCACAGCAGAGGGCTGGCCTGGAAGAGGGGCAACCGGGACAGAATCCGGCGCCCCGACCGGGACTAGAACCCGGTGTGCCGGCGCCGCTAGGCGGAGGATTAGCCTAGTGAGCCGCGGCGCCGGCCACTGCGGTATAGTATTCTAAAGAGTACATATCCCATAATTTCTTTATCCAGTCTACCGTTGATGGGCATTTAGGTTGGTTCCAGGTCTTGGCTATTGTGAATTGTACTGCAGTAAACATTAGGGTGCAGACCGCTTTTTTGTTTGCCAATTTAAATTCCTTTGGGTAAATTCCAAGGAGTGGGATGGCTGGGTCGAATGGTAGGGTTATTTTCAGGTTTCTGAGGAATCTCCAGACTGACTTCCACAGTGGCTTGACCAGTTTGCATTCCCACCAACAGTGGGTTAATGTCCCTTTTTCCCCACATCCTCACCAGCATCTGTTGTTGGTAGATTTCTGTATGTGAGCCATTCTAACCGGGGTGAGGTGAAACCTCATTGTGGTTTTGATTTGCATTTCCCTGATTGCTAGTGATCTTGAACATTTTTTCATGTGCCTGTTGGCCATTTGGATTTCCTCTTTTGAAAAATGTCTATTGAGGTCCTTGGCCCATCTCTTAAGTGGGTTGTTTGTTTTGTTTTTGTGGAGTTTCTTGATCTCTTTGTAGATTCTGGTTATTAACCCTTTATCTGTTGCATAGTTTGCAAATATTTTTTCCCATTCTGTCGGTTGTCTCTTCACTCTCCTGACTGTTTCTTTTGCAGTACAGAAACTTCTCAATTTGATGCAATCCCAATAGTTGATTTTGGCTTTGACTGCCTGTGCTTCCCGGGTCTTTTCCAGAAATTCTTTGCCTGTGCCAATATCTTGAAGGGTTTCGCCAATGTTCTCTAATAACTTGATGGTGTCAGGTCATAGATTTAAGTCTTTAATCCATGTTGAGTGGATTTTTGTGTAAGGTGTAAGGTAGGGGTCTTGCTTCATGCTTCTGCACATGGAAATCCAATTTTCCCAGCACCATTTGTTGAATAGAGTGTCCTTGCTCCAGGAATTGGTTTTAGATCCTTGATCAAATATAAGTTGGCTGTAGATGTTTGGGTTGATTTCTGGTGTTTCAATTCTGTTCCATTGGTCTATCCATCTGTTTCTGTACCAGTACCATGCTGTTTTGATTACAACTGCCCTGTAGTATGTCCTGAAATCTGGTATTGTGATGCCTCTGGCTTTGTTTTTGTTGTACAAGATTGCTTTAGCTATTCGAGGTCTCTTGTGCCTCCATATGAATTTCAGCATCATTTTTTCTAGATCTGAGAAGAATGTCTTTGGTATCTTGATTGGGATTGCATTGAATTTATAAATTGCTTTTGGGAGAATGGACATTTTGATGATGTTGATTCTTCCAATCCATGAGCATGGAGGATTTTTCCATTTTTTGGTATCCTCTTCTATTTCTTTCTTTAAGATTTTGTTATTCTCATCGTAGAGATCTTTAACATCCTTGGTTAAGTTTATTCCAAGGTATTTGATTGTTTTTGTAGCTATTGTGAATGGAATTGATCTTAGCAGTTCTTTCTCAGCCATGGCATTGCTTGTGTATACAAAGGCTGTTGATTTTTGTGCATTGATTTTATATCCTACCACTTTGCCAAACTCCTCTGTGAGTTCCAATATCTCTTAGAGTTCTTTGGATCCTCTAAGTAAAGAATCATATCGTCTGCAAAGAGGGATAGTTTGACTTCTTCCTTCTCAATTTGTATTCCTTTAATTTCTTTTTCTTGTCTGATGGCTCTGGCTAAAACTTCCAGAACTATGTTAAATAGCAGTGGTGAGAGTGGGCCTCCCTGTCTGGTGCCAGATCTCAGTGGAAATGCTTCCAACTTTTCCCCATTCAATAGGATGCTGGCCGTGGGTTTTTCATAAATTGCTTTGATTATATTGAGGAATGTTCCTTCTATACCCAATTTGCTTAGAGTTTTCATCATGAAAGGGTATTGAATTTTATCGAATGCTTTCTCTGCATCTATTGAGATAATCATATGGTTTTTCTTCTGCAGTCTGTTAATGTGGTGTATCACATTGATTGATTTGCGAGCATTGAACCATCCCTGCATACCAGGGATAAATCCCACTTGGTCTGGGTGGATGATTTTCCTGATGTGTTGTTGCATTCTATTGGCCAGAATTTTATTGAGGATTTTTGCATCTATGTTCATCAGGATATTGGTCTATAATTTTCTTTCAGTGCTGCATCTTTCTTTGGCTTAGGGATTAAGGTGATGCTGGCTTCATAGAAAGAATTTGGGAGGATTCCCTCTTTTTCGATTGTTCTGAATAGTTTGAGAAGAAATGGAATTAGTTCTTCTTTAAATGTCTGGTAGAATTCAGCAGTGAATCCATCTGGTCCTGGGCTTTTCTTTGTTGGGAGGGCCTTTATTACTGTTTCAATTTCTGTCTCAGTTATGGGTCTGTTTAGGTTTTCTATATCTTCATGGTTCAATTTAGGTAGATTGCATGTGTCCAGGAATCTATCCATTTCTGATAGGTTTCCCTGTTTGCTGGCATACAAGTCCTTGTAGTAATTTCTGATGATTCTTTTTATTTCTGTGGTGTCTGTTGTTACGTTTCCTTTTTCATCTCCGATTTTATTGATTTGGGTCTTTTCTCTTCTTTTTTTAGTTAGTTGGGCCAATGGGGTGTCAATTTTGTTTATTTTTTCAAAAAACCAGCTCTTCGCTTGGCTGATTTTTTGTATTTTTTTTTGATTCAATCCTGTTAATTTATTCTCTGATTTTAATTATTTCTCTTCTCTTACTAGATTTGGGTCTGGTTTGCTGCAGTTTTTCTAGGTCCTTGAGATGCGCTGAGAGCTCATTTATTTGGTACCTTTCCAATTTCTTGATAATACGCACCTATTGCTATAAACTTGCCTCTCAATACTGTTTTTGCTGTATCCCATAAGTTTTTTTTTTTTTTGACAGGCAGAGTGGACAGTGAGAGAGAGAGACAGAGAGAAAGGTCTTCCATTGCCGTTGGTTCACCCTCCAATGGCCGCCGTGGCCGGTGCACTGCGGCCAGTACACCGCGCCTATCTGAAGGAGCCAGGTGCTTCTCCTGGTCTCCCATGGGGTGCAGGGCCCAAGGACTTGGGCCATCCTCCACTGCACTCCCTGGCACAGCAGAGAGCTGGCCTGGAAGGGGGGCAACCGGGACAGAATCCAGTGCCCCGACCAGGACTAGAACCCAGTGTGCCAGCGCCGTAAGGCAGAGGATTAGCCTAGTGAGCCACGGTGCCGGCCATCCCGTAAGTTTTGATATGTTGTGTTGTTATCCTCATTTACTTCCAGAAAGTTTTTGATTTCTCTTTTGATTTCTTGAATGACCCAGTGTTCATTCAGGAGCATGTTGTTCAGTCTCCATCTGTTTGCATACTTTCTAGGGTTTCCTGAGTTGCTAATTTCCAGCTTCATTCCACTGTGGTCTGAGAAGCTGCATGGTATGATTCTAATTCTTTTAAATTTGCTGAGACTTGCTTTATGGCCTAGTATGTGATCAATCCTAGAGAAGGTTCCATGCACTGCTGAGAAGAATGTGAAGTCTTTAGATGTAGGATTGAGAGTTCTGTAGATATCTGTTAGATCCATTTGGGCAATAGTGTCAATTAAATCTGCTGTTTCCTTGTTGATCTTCTGTCCGGATGATCTGTCTATTTCTGAGAGTGGAGTATTGAAGTCCCCCAGTACTATTGTATTGGGGTCTATGTGGGGAGCAACCCGGACTAGACTGAGTTACTGGAATTAAGACTTATTCTATGCATCTGCTCTCCCACAATATGGCGCTGGGAGAGGAGAAAACAGCTTCTACGCAGCTGCCTCCAGTTCAACCAATAAACTGTAGGACCTGCTCCTGATTGGAGAGCAGCGTACTCGGCGTGTGGGCAGCCGAGTTAGGATTGGCGGAGGAGGACTATAAAGGAGGAGAGAGACGGCATGCACCAGGAACATCTATGGGGAACATCTAAGGGGAACACCTGTGCAGCCCCCGAGAGAGCCGGCCGGCGGTGTGCCGCTCCCCTGCGGAAGTGGGGAATGTGGCCAGGGGGAACTGCCCTTCCACGGAGGTGGAAAGGATAGTAGCCAACCCGGGAAGAACCAGCAGCAAACCCGGGGAGGGCCGAGCAGACGAAAAGAACAGCGCAGGGTCCTGTGTCATTCCTCCACGAAGAGGGGGAGCGACATAATGGTGCCGTGACTCGGATAGGAAACTTAGGAGGGAAGAAACGGGAAGAAGTGGGAAAATACCGGAGAGAGAGACTAGCAAAGAGCCTAGGTGCCGGAAGAAGCTATTGAAAGCCTAGGCATAGACTCGGATATGGACTGTGGGAAAGAAGTTAGGATTGAAAGCGAAAGTGAAAGCTTTCATAGACTCGGATGCGGACTATGGCGGGGAAGCTAGGAGATTGAAAGCGAAAGTGAAACCTGGAGGAGGCTTGGACTCGGATATGGACTGTGGGAAAGAAGTTAGGATTTAAAGTGAAAGCAAGAAGAAACTTAGATACGGACTGCAGGTTGAAAGTGAAAGTGAAACCTAGAAGAAACTTAGACTCGGATACGGACTGTGGGGAGTAGCCAGGAGAAATGAGAGGAATATTGTTGGAAGAAAACTTAAGGAAACATACCGGGTAGAGAAAAATGTTAGGGAGGATGAAGCCGCGAGTGCAGGCCGAGGCGGAGATATAAGCCACCTTGGAATTCTTCAAGTCACCCCGGGGAGCAAGAGGCGAAGATCTGGAACCAGAGGCAGAGACATGGGCCGCCAGGTTGAAATTCACCAGGTTAGTCCGGGGAACTTGGACTGAATGCCGGTGGTGGCGGAAACATTCGCGGAAGCCGCCGCGTGCAGAGAGAGCACGGGGCGTGAATAGATAGGGAACGCAGGGCTGGCGCGAGGCCGTGGTGCGGGCGCGAAGTGCGTGGAGACCGCGGAGTGTGCGCGCGAAGCCGAGCCGCGCAGATGAGAGAAGCGCGGGCTGGGCCGGCGCCGCGGCTCACTAGGCTAATCCTCCGCCTAGCGGCGCCGGCACACCGGGTTCTAGTCCCGGTTGGGGCGCTGGATTCTGTCCCGGTTGCCCCTCTTCCAGGCCAGCCCTCTGCTGTGGCCAGGGAGTGCAGTGGAGGATGGCCCAGGTGCTTGGGCCCTGCACCCCATGGGAGACCAGGAAAAAAGCACCTGGCTCCTGGCTCCTGCCATCGGATCAGCGCGGTGCGCTGGCCGCAGCGCGCCGGCCGCGGCGGCCATTGGAGGGTGAACCAACGGCAAAGGAAGACCTTTCTCTCTCTCTCTCTCTCTCACTGTCCACTCTGCCTGTCAAAAAAAAAAAAAAAAAAAAAAAAAAAAAAAAAAAAAAGAAGCGCGGGCTGAAGCGGCGCAGAGCTGTGAAGCCGCCGCGGGGCGGGCGCCGGCGGGGCAAGGCGCCGGGAAGCCACGCAGAGCCGTGAAGCTGCCGCGGGGCGAGGTGCCGAGAAGCAGCCTCGGGCGGGCGCCGGGAAACCGCGGGGATAAGAGAAACAGAAGTTTAGAAGTAAAATGAGAGAAATAGGAATGCTGGAAGATAGAAGTAAAATGGGAGAAATAGGAATGCCCGGAGATAGAGAAATAGAGAAATAGAAAGGCCTCCCCCTCAACATGGCAATGAGAAGGCTTGGATTCGGTTTGCCTGATAGGTTTTGTAAGCACCTGCAGGCAGTTCTAGCAGAGTAGAGCATGCGCTGCAGGGCACCGAACACAGGCATGCATCAGTGCCTAAAAACCTCCTCACAACATGGCGAAGAGAGGACCCGGATTCGGTTTGCCTGATTGATAGGACTTGTAAGAGCCTGTGGCAACTCTAGCAAGTAGAGCAGAGTGTGTGCCACGGGACACCGAAGACAGGCGCGTATCAACGCCAAAAAATAAAAAGAAAGGGGGATCTGTGGGGAGCAACCCGGACTAGACTGAGTTACTGGAATTAAGACTTATTCTATGCATCTGCTCTCCCACAATATGGCGCTGGGAGAGGAGAAAACAGCTTCTACGCAGCTGCCTCCAGTTCAACCAATAAACAGCAGGACCTGCTCCTGATTGGAGAGCAGCGTACTCGGCGTGTGGGCAGCCGAGTTAGGATTGGCGGAGGAGGACTATAAAGGAGGAGAGAGACGGCATGCACCAGGAACATCTATGGGGAACATCTAAGGGGAACACCTGTGCAGCCCCCGAGAGAGCCGGCCGGCGGTGTGCCGCTCCCCTGCGGAAGTGGGGAATGTGGCCAGGGGGAACTGCCCTTCCACGGAGGTGGAAGGGATAGTAGCCAACCCGGGAAGAACCAGCAGCAAACCCGGGGAGGGCCGAGCAGACGAAAAGAACAGCGCAGGGTCCTGTGTCGTTCCTCCACGAAGAGGGGGAGCGACAGTCTAAATCTCCCTTTAAGTCCCTTAACATATCTTTTAAATAGACCGGTGCCCTGTAATTAGGTGCATATACATTTATAATAACTATCTTTCTGTTGAATTGAACCCTTAATCATTATATAGTGCCCCTCTTTGTCTCTCTTAACAGTTTTTGTATTAAAGTTTATTTTGTCTGATTTTAATATGGCTACACCTGCTTTTTTTCTTGGTTTCTGTTGGCATGGAATATCTTTTTCCAACCTTTCACTTTCAGTCTACTTGTATCTTTGTGAGAGAGATGTGTTTCTTGTAGGCAACAAATAGTTGGGTTTTGTTCCTTAAGCCAATCAGCCAATTGGTGTCTTTTTTTTTTTTTTTTTTTTGACAGGCAGAGTGGACAGTGAGAGAGAGAGACAGAGAGAAAGGTCTTCCTTTGCCGTTGGTTCACCCTCCAATGGCCGCCGCGGCCGGCGCGCTGCGGCCGGCGCACCGCGCTGATCCGATGGCAGGAGCCAGGAGCCAGGTGCTTTTCCTGGTCTCCCATGGGGTGCAGGGCCCAAGCACCTGGGCCATCCTCCACTGCACTCCCTGGCCACAGCAGAGGGCTGGCCTGGAAGAGGGGCAACTGGGACAGAATCCGGCACCCCGACCGGGACTAGAACCCGGTGTGCCGGCGCCGCTAGGCGGAGGATTAGCCTAGTGAGCCGCGGCGCCGGCCCCAATTGGTGTCTTTTAACTGAAGAGTTAAGTCCATTAACGTTTAATGTGACTATTGATACATAGTGACTTTGCCCTGCCATTTTCCCGGAGATATTTTCTAGTATATGCTTTGAGCTTCCCATGCTCTTTTACTGGTAGGTTTTCTTCCTTTCCCTTCTTCATATTGATGGCCGTGTTTCTGTGTTTCTGAGTGTAGCACATCTTTAAGTATCTTTTGCAGGGCTGGACGAGTGGCCACAAATTCTTTCGCTTTCTGTTTGCTATGAAAGGTCTTTATTTCACCTTCATTCACAAATGAGAGCTTAGCAGGATATAATATTCTGGGCTGGCAATTTTTCTCTCTTAGCACCTGTGCTATGTCTCGCCATTCCCTTCTAGCCTGTAGTGTTTCTGATGAGAAGTCTGCTGTGAGTCTGATTGGAGATCCTCTGAGAGTAATCTGACGTTTCTCTCTTGCACATTTTAGGATCTTTTCTTTATGTTTCACTGTGGTAAGTTTAATTACAACATGTCGTGGTGAGGATCTCTTTTGGTCATGTTTACTGGGGGTTCTATGAGCTTCCTGTGCTAGGATGTCTCTGTCCTTCTCCAAACCTGGAAAGTTCTCTGCTAGTATCTCACTAAAAGGCCTTCCAATCCTTTCTCTCTCTCCATGCCTTCAGGAACTCCTAGAACTCGAATGTTGGTTTTTTTTTTAATAGTATCCTGTAGATTCCCAACAATATTTTTTAGATTTCTTTTTTTTTTTTTTTTTTGACAGGCAGAGTGGACAGTGAGAGAGAGAGAGACAGAGAGAAAGGTCTTCCTTTGCCATTGGTTCACCCTCCAATGGCCGCCGCGGCCGGCGCGCTGCGACCGGCGCACCGCGCTGATCCGATGGCAGGAGCCAGGAGCCAGGTGCTTTTCCTGGTCTCCCATGGGGTGCAGGGCCCAAGCACCTGGGCCATCCTCCACTGCACTCCCTGGCCACAGTAGAGAGCTGGCCTGGAAGAGGGGCAACCGGGACAGAATCCGGCGCCCCAACCGGGACTAGAACCTGGTGTGCCAGCGCCGCTAGGCGGAGGATTAGCCTAGTGAGCCGCGGCGCCGGCCTATTTTTTAGATTTCTATTTCCTCTTCTTTTCTTTGGTTTGACTGTATGTTTTCCTGTGTTCTGTCTTCTAAGTCTGATATTCTCTCTCTGTCTAATTGACTCTGTTTTTAAGGCTCTCTAATGTGTTTGTCATTTGATCTATTGAGCTCTTCATTTCATTTTGATTTCTCTTCACTATCACACTTTCCTGTTCTACTAGTTTCTGCGTTTCATTTTGATTCTTCCTTAAAATTTAATTTTCACGAGAGAGATTTTCAATCCTGTCCAATAAGGATTTCTGTAGTTCAAGGATTTGCTTTTGAAAACTTCTAAATGTTCTTATCATAAATTTTTTGAAATCCGTATCTTGCATTTCTTCTATCTCATCATCTTCATAATCTTGGCTTGGGGTGTTTTGTTTATTTGGAGGCGTCATAGTGTCATCGTTGACCTTGTTCCCTCGATTTTTGTGTTTGTTGGTTGGCATTGTTAATTCTTCTTCCCTCACTGTGAGTTTTTTTTTTATACTATGTCTGTGTTAAGTGGACCACCTGCTGTTGGAGGAGCCTTGGAGGCTTGAGATGGGTGTGGCCTGAGAGCTCTGCTTGGTTCTTCCGGGTTACGGGTGTGCAAAGGTGACACCCTCAGGTTATGTGTGGTGAATCTCTCTCTCTCTCTCTCTCTCTCTCTCTCTCTCTTTATTTATTTATTTATTTTATTTTTTATTCAGGAGGTAAGTAATACCACATGGCTGAGCAGAATTGATGGTATTTAGCTTCTGATCTCTGGCTTCTACCCAAAGAGTCTGTGCGGGCTCAGTTTCTGCTGAGGACTCCCACTGGGTTGCCTAGGCTACTGAATTGTAGCGACTCAGTTCCTTAGCTCTCCCATGTTGTTATGTATATCCCGAGTGGGGCCTGCTCTTTGTCTCTTGCTCGCCTTTGCAAGGTTGGTGGAGAGAGAAACTTGTTTGTACCAGTACCCCCCCCCCCTTTTTTTTCTTCTCTCCTGTAGTCAGTCTGGTGAACTTCTCCGCCTCAAAGCCTGCTTCCCTCTAGATTCTGTCCGCCATTTCCCCGCCAATGTCTCCGGTTACTGAGCTCACCTCCCCTTCCAGCGCGGATGTGTGGACTCGGAGCCCTGGGCATCCCTGCTCTCCCCGCTGGTCATCTGTCTCACATCCACTCCCCTTCCAGCACTGGCGCGCAGACCCTGCGGCTCCCGCGGCTCGTCTTCCGCGTGGTGGGCGACCTTGCTCTCCCAGTAGGTCCTCCCTGCTTTCATTCTTAATATTAATGTTGTCCTCACTCGGCTGGCTGAATCTTGTGAGTGCACGAGTATTTACACATACAGTTATCTGATCGGCTGACTCAGCCATGTGCTTTTTAGAAGAGAGAGATATGCATTTTTTTATTTGACAGGTAGAGTTAGAGAGAGAGAGAGAAGCAGAGAGAAAGGTCTTCCTTCCATTGGTTCACCCCCCAAATGACTGCTACAGCTGGCACTGCGCCAATCCAAAGCCAGGAGCCAGGTGCTTCTCCTGGTCTCCCATGCGGGTGCAGGGCCCAAGCACTTGGGCCATCCTCCACTGCCTTCCTGGGCCACAGCAGAGAGCTGGACTGGAAGAGGAGCAACCAGGACTAGAACTCGGTGCCCATATGGGATGCTGGCGCCACAGGCAGAGGATTAACCAAGTGAGCCATGGCACTGGCCTGATGTGTATTTTTTTTTTAGATTTATTTATTTATTTGAAAGTTAGAGTTACACAAGAGAGAGGGAAAGGCAAAGAGAGAGAGAGAGAGAGAGAGAGACAGACAGACAGACAGACATCTTCCATCTGCTGGTTCACTCCTCAATTGGCCGCAACAGTTAGAGCTGAACTAGTCTGAAACCAGGAGCCAAGAGCTTCTTCCAGGTCTCCCACATGGGTGTAGGGACCCAGGGACTTGGGTCATCTTGTACTGCTTTCTCAGGCCATAGCAGAGAGCTGGATCAGAAGTGGAGCAGCCGGGACGCGAACCGGTGCCCATATGGGACGTGGGCACTGCAGGCAGCGGCTTTAGCCATTGCGCCACAACACTGGCCCCTAGATGTGTATTTCTTAATATTGCTGGCTTAGCTGTGTGCTCGTCAAGTTTCAGATTCCCTGATCTCAACCACACTAAGAAAATAAATAAAGACAGAAAGGAAACAACCGAAATGGTGTTTGTTTTTTGGGTGGTGGGATTGTGGTAGCTTTTTTCCCTCTGTATGCTTTTCTATTTTTTGTCAGATAGTCTACAATGTATTAATTCTCGCATTACTTCCGTAGTAGAGGAAAACTTTAAAAAGCGTAGTTGTCCTGTCAGAAACTAGGGGTTTGATTAAAAGCTTCCTGAAGGCCGCATTAGCCTGGGTGAGACCTGGGATTCCTGCAGGTGTGAATCCCGCGTGTGGAGTCCACGCGTGTCCAGCTGCAGGCGTGACCGGTCGTCTTCATTCCCCCCAGCGTTGAGTCCACGCGTGTCCAGCTGCAGGCGTGACTGGTCTTCTTTGTTCCCCAGGTTGGAGATTTACAGTACGCCTCCCCTGCAACCGTGTCTCGGTGTGGCATGGTTTACGTGGACCCCAAGAACCTGAAGTACCAGCCATACTGGAAAAAATGGGTCAGTCAGCGACAGAACAAGGTGAGGATGGTTTCTGGAGAGAGCTTACCATCGGCGGGGCCGGTGACAGCCCCGAGGGAGCTGTAGCTGGAGGCCAAGACCTCGTCCTTGGCCAGCTTTGTCTGTGAGCCAAACCAGACAGAAACACGGTCGACACGTGTGTCGGGTTCACAGCTGGCGGGCTGGGTGAGGATGTCCAGGGTCAGAGCAGAGGCTGACAGGCTTTCCGGCCGTGGGGTCGGCAGTAAACATCGCTGGCCCTGTGTGTGGGCCACGTGGTCTCTCTGGCAATTGCTCCGCTCTGCTGCCGTGGTGCACACACATGTGGGGGTGACCGTGTGCCAGTAACGGTTTGCCAGGTTGGCACATAGGGTGGTGACCGACGAGCGTGTGTCCAGGAGCAGCTGGGTGAGTGCCACGTGGGAAGGCCCCAGGATCTCACGGTGTCAGACCTCAGAGCCCACCCACCATGTGTCACAAGGCTCCTTGGAAGGGGCGCTGTCATGGTGACGGGCGGGGATGGGTGTGGCAGGCAGGTGCAGTCTGTGGCCCAGCCGCACCTGGGATACCAGAGCACGTTGTCAAAGGGACGCGGGTGACCTGGCCGTGTCTGTAGCAGGGCCCTGGGCAGTGGGGAAGTCGGAACCAGGACAGGATGACACCCGAGAAGAGAAGACCCAGGGAGCGAGGGGACCACTGTCGGGGATGCTGTCCCCCGGGAGGAGGGACGCTGAGGCCCCAGGCAGTCCCTGGAGGCCGTGGCTGCCCTACAGGGCACAGGGCCTTCTGAGGTTCTGCATTCTTTGCTGGGTGACCATGGGCGTACCCCTTTCTGTCCAGTGGGACCTGTTATCCTTCCTCCATCCCTCGCCTCCTCCTCCTCCCCTTCCTCTCCCAGGGAGTGGGGTGGACGCCCGGCATGGAAACATGAAGGACAAATGTCCTTACACCTGTTAAGGCGCCATCACTGGGGCTTCCCATTGGCCAAGCGCGCCATCCATCAGAAGCTGCTTCCCGCCTTGGGAACGCTCTGGGACGCGCTCTCCCACAGGTGGAGCAAAACGACCTGGACCGGCTCTTCGACAAGTACGTGCCCTACCTCATCAACGTGATCGTGGAGGGCATCGTGGACGGGAGGCAGGCCGAGAAGCTGAAGACGATCGTGCCCCAGACCGACCTCAACATGGTGGGCGGCCCTCGCTATGCACGCTCGGACACCCGTGGGCTCGGGAGGGGGTGCGTGCCAGCCAGCCGAGCGCCGGCGCCGTCAGCACGGCGTGGGCGCGGGCGCTGGGCTCCAGGACCCGGGGGTCTGGGGCGGGAACAGACCCCACGCAGGTGCACTCTCCGGGCTGAGCCAGGTGCCTGCCCGCGAGCCAGGTGGCGCAGCTCACCAGGATCCTGGACGCCCTGCTCGAGGGGGAGGGGGAGGACGCCGACGTGCTGGAGTGCTGCTTCCTGGAGGCCCTGTACTGCTCGCTGGGCGCCTCCCTGCTGGAGGACGGGCGGCTCCGCTTTGACGAATGCATCAAGCGCATCGCTTCTCTGCCCACCGCGGACACGGAAGGGGTTTGGGCCCGGCCCGGGGAACTGCCAGGTAGGGGCCCTGCTCCAGGGGCTTCCGGGCAGGGGTCTGGGCTGCTGTGGCTTTTTACTTTTTATAAATAGGGAACGATTCCCGCCTTTCTGGTTTGTTTCCATTTTGTTTGCAAGGCAGAGAGGCAGACAGATCTTCTGTTCACCGGCTCACTCCCCAGAGACCCGCAGCAGCCCGGGCTGGGCCAGGCTGAAGCCGGGAGCTCCCCCGGGGTCTCCTCTCTTTCTGCAGAGGTTCTTTTTGGACATAGAAGTGAAAACCACCCGACAGGGGCTTCTCCCCGTAGCTCAGTGGCCCCAACAGCTCTGATTTGTCCTTTCTAGCCAAACCCCACCCTCACACCCCAGGATGGCCCCCCACTCCCCTAGGACTTCCTGCCCCTGACTGTGAGGCCTGCTGTTCCCTGACCCCCCTCCCACAGCCGCCCCCTCCACCTCGTGCACACACAGGACCACTTGCCTTTGACTGTGGGACCCCCCCAGAGGATGGCCTGCGCCCCCCTAGGACAGCCGCCCACTCCCTCAGGACTCCCTGCCCCCGACTGCCAGGCCTGCTACTCCCCAACCCCCCCACAGCCGCCCCCTCCACCTCGTGCACACACAGGACCACTTGCCTCTGACTGTGGGACCCCCGCCATGGCCTGTGCCCCCAGGACTTCCTGCCTCTGACTGTGAGGCCTGCTGTCCCCTGCCTGACAGCCGCCCCCCCACCTGCCCTTGACTGTCGGGGCCCCCCCAGAGGATGGCCTGTGCCCCCCTAGGACGGCCACCCACTCTCTCAGGACTCCCTGCTACCGACTGCCAGGCCTGCTATTCCCCAACCCCTCCACAGCTGCCCCCTCCACCTCGTGCACACACAGGACCACCTACCTGCCTCTGACAGTGGGGGCCCCCAGAGAAGGGCCTGTGCCCCCCCAGGATGGCTCCCCCCCCCAGGACTTCCTGCCTCTGACTGTGGGGCCTGCTGCTCCCCCTCCCCGGCCCCGCTCAAGGCCTGCCTCCCCCAACCCCCTCAAACCCCTCCCCCCTTCACCATGGACACTCAGGACCACCTGCCCTGACTTCCCTGTGTTCCCTCTGCGCTCTGGGTGCCCCCCCCAACCCGGCTCTCTGTGCCCTCTGACCCTTCACCCCTGCCTGCTGCCCTTAGGCTCCTTGGCTTCCTGTCTTCTTCCCTTGAGACCCCTTTCCTGTCCGGTCTCGCTGGTCTTGCCGCGTCACCAGGGAGGGGTCCGTTGGGTCTGGAGGAGCTCCGGGCTCTGGCCTCTCGCACCCCCGGAAAGGAGAGGCGGCCACAGAGACAGGTTGCTTTACGTGAAGCAGAGGTTGGCGCCAGTCTGTCCTTTGAAGAGTTTTTATCCGGTGAAGGAGGGAATTTGCCACTGTTGGGGGGGGGGAGGCAGCTGGCGGGAGAGCAGGGCTCTCTGAAGCCCCGGCAGCCTCCCTCTGATCGTGTCACAAGCCGCCCTGTGCCACTTCTCTGCTGTGCCATTTGCATTGCAAGGAGTCGGGAAGGGTCTGGTTGGCACCGGGGTCTCAACCAAAGGGGGAAGGGAACGGTGGGACAAGTCCTTTAGGGTCTGTGGGGAGCCTGCCCCGTTCCCATGGGGGAGAGCGCCCTGCAGCTGCGACCCCGCTCCCAGCCGCACCTGCCGCTCTGGCTCCACACAGTGTCCCTTTGCTGGCTCCAGCCCGCCCTGCACGGCCCGACCTCCCTCCCGGTGGCCAGTGTCCGTCCACGGGCTGAGTAGCCTTGGCTCAAGTACTGCCCGAGGGGCAGTCGCCTGGAGGTGCCCACCAGTGTCTGTCCGTTTACAGCGCGGGCCGGGAGGGCTCCGGTTCTGTCTCGGACCCAGGCGAGACAGCCCCTTCTCACCACAGGTCACCTTCCAACCTTGTATGACTTTCACTTTGACCCCAAACGGAATCAGTGGATCCCATGGAGTAAACTAGTCCCAGAGTACGTTCACTCTCCAGAGAGGAAGTTCATTGACATCCTGGGTGAGTGCCAGCTGCCTGGCTTCCTGGTGTGGACTGATCATACGAATATTCAGAGATGGGGGGGGGAGAGAAAGAAACAGGGGGAGAGAGAGAGAGAGACAGGGGAAGAGAGAGGGAGAGAGAGACGGGGGAGAGGGAGAGAGACGGGGGAGAGGGAGAGAGAGACGGGGGAGAGGGAGAGAGACGGGGGAGAGGGAGAGAGAGACGGGAAGAGAGAGAGGGAGAGAGAGACGGGGGAGAGGGGGAGAGAGACGGGGGAGAGGGAGAGAGACGGGGGAGAGGGAGAGAGACAGGAGGAGGGGGGAGAGATGGAGAGGGGAGGAGAGAGACAGGGGTGAGGGAGAGGGGGAGAGAGACAGGGGAGGGGGAGAGAGAGAGAGGGAGAGAGAGACGGGGGAGAGGGAGAGAGACGGGGGAGACAGAGAGAGATGGGGGGAGAGAGAGACAGGGGAAGAGAGAGAGGGAAAGAGAGACGGGGGAGGGGGAGAGAGACAGGGGAAGAGAGAGAGGGAGAGAGAGACGGGGGAGAGAGAGAGACAGGAGGAGGGGGGAGAGATGGAGAGGGGAGGAGAGAGAGACAGGGGTGAGGGGAGGAGAGAGAGATGGGGAGAGAGAGACGGGTGAGGGGAAGAGAGAGAGACGGGGAGGGGGGAGAGAGAGAAAGATGGGGGGGAGAGAGAGACGGGGAGGGGGAGAGAGAGAGAGAGAGAGAAGAAGAAAGAATATGAGGACCTTCTATCCGCTGTTTCGTTTCCCAAATGGCCACAACAGCTGCAGCTGGGCCAGGCTGAAGCTGGGAGTTTGAAGCTCTGTCCAGGTCTCTGAAGCGGGTGCAGGGGCCAAGCATCTGGGCCGTCCTCCACGGCTTCCCTAGGCCCATCAGCAGGAAGCTGGGTGGGTGTGGAGCCGCCGGGACTTGAACTGGTGTCCACTCGGGGGTGGCGGAGTCGCAGGAAGTGGTGTAACCTGCCACGCCACAATGCCAGCCACCAACGCACACTTCTTACACGGGGGTGTGGGTGCCACGTTGAAGTTAGGCCTCCACAAAGCCGCGGGCGGCGGCGGCCAGGGTGACGGCTCCTAGGAGGGGGTCGCAAGGTCACACTCGCGTGTGTGCTGTTGGGGTCCCGGCCCAGCTTTTGAGGATGCGTTTGGTGGGGCTCGGGGGATTCGGACACCCCCAGTGGCCAAAGGCTCACGCTCCGGGTGCTGCTGCCGCGCGCCCACCCTGGTTGTCGCCCTCCAGTTCACACGGTGGACACAACCCGCACCACCTGGATGCTGGAGCAAATGGTTAAAGTCAAGCAGCCGGTCATCCTGGTCGGAGAATCCGGCACCTCCAAGACGGCCACTACCCAGAACTTCCTCAAAAATCTGAATGAAGAAAACAACGTAAGTCGCTCCCCACGGGCGTCCCTGCCCCACGCGTGTACCGCGCCCCCCGCCCACGGTGGCTTCCCACAGCACACACAGGCGCCTCGCTGGGCGGCTGGAGCTCAGGCTGGTGCCCAGGGTAGATCTTGCTCCCACGGGAAGGCTTCCCGCGGGGTGAGGACGAGCCGGTGTGGCAGGGACCCCTGAGTTTGCACGGTGGGCGGTGGCGTAGGGGCCCCGTGTTCTGACCCGGCCTTTCCGCCTCAGATCGTGTTGATCGTCAACTTCTCCTCCCGCACCACGTCCATGGACATCCAGAGAAACCTGGAAGCCAGCGTGGAGAAGCGAACCAAAGACACCTACGGCCCCCCCATGGGGAAGCGCCTCCTCGTGTTCATGGACGACATGAACATGCCCAAGGTGGCCGGCGGCACAGCGCGCAGGCACACGCGGGCCCTCCCGGCTGCTCTGTCCTGCAGGGCAGGGCACAGGCGGCCTTTGCGTGCTTGGCGTGCGTCCAAGGAAGGGGTTCCCAAATGAGCTGCGCTTCAGGTGGCGACCCCGTGTGCTCAGCCCACGCACACGGGAAGCAGGGGCAGACGCTGCCCGAGAACCCCCACCCCCACCCCGGGTTTACCAAGGAGAGGGCGCTAGGCTGCGCAGCGGGGTGTTCTGGAGCCAGAGCCTGCGAGGGGCGAAGTTTCCTTAATGCGCGGCCACAGGCGTTTGCATCCTTTTGCAGAACCACTGTCCCCCCCCAAGAGTGCAGAGCCAGCACCCCCCACCCAGACATCTGTCCGTCTGTTTACTGTTATTCTGTTCTTCCACCCATTTATTCACTCGCCTGTGTGTGCATCACCCATCTGTTCACCCATCCACCCACCCACCTACCCATCCATCCATCCATCCACCCACCCACCCACCCACGTACCCACCCACGTACCCATCCACCCACCCACCTACCCATCCATCCATCCATCCACCCACCCACCCACCCACGTACCCACCCACGTACCCATCCACCCACCCACCCACCCATCCATCCACCCACCCACCCACCCATCCATCCATCCATCCACCTACCCACCCACCCACCCACCCATCCATCCATCCATCCATCCATCCACCCACCCACCCACCCATCCACCCATCCATCCATCCACCCACCCACCCACCCATCCATCCATCCACCCACCCACCCATCCACCCACCCACCCATCCATCCACCCACCCATCCATCCATCCATCCATCCACCTACCCACCCACGTACCCATCCATCCACCTACCCACCCACCCGCCTATCCATCCACCCACCCACCCACCCGCCTACCCATCCATCCACCCACCCGCCTACCCATCCATCCACCCACCCACCCACCCACCTACCCATCCATCCACCCACCCACCCGCCTACCCATAAATCCACCCACCCACCCGCCTACCCATGAATCCACCCACCCACCCGCCTACCCATCCATCCATCCATCCACCCACCCACCCACCTACCCATGAATCCATCCACCCACCCACCCACCTACCCATGAATCCATCCACCCACCCACCCATCCATCCACCCACCCACCCACTCACCCATCCATCCATCCATCCACCCACCCACCCACCCATCCACCCATCCATCCATCCACCCACCCACCCACCCATCCATCCATCCATCCATCCACCTACCCACCCACGTACCCATCCATCCACCTACCCACCCACCCGCCTACCCATCCATCCACCCACCCACCCGCCTACCCATGAATCCACCCACCCACCCACCCACCTACCCATGAATCCATCCACCCACCCACCCATCCATCCACCCACCCACCCACTCACCCATCCATCCATCTATCCACCCACCCACCTACCCATCCACCCACCCATCCATCCACCCACCCACCCACCCACCCACCCATCCACCCACCCACCCATCCATCCATCCACCCACCCACCCATCCATCCATCCACCCACCCACCTACCCACCTACCCATCCATCCATCCATCCATCCACCCACCCATCCATCCATCCATCCATCCACCTACCCACCCACGTACCCATCCATCCACCTACCCACCCACCCGCCTATCCATCCACCCACCCACCCACCCGCCTACCCATCCATCCACCCACCCACCCGCCTACCCATCCATCCACCCACCCACCCGCCTACCCATCCATCCACCCACCCACCCACCCGCCTACCCATCCATCCACCCACCCACCCGCCTACCCATGAATCCACCCACCCACCCGCCTACCCATCCATCCATCCATCCATCCACCCACCCACCCACCTACCCATGAATCCATCCACCCACCCACCCACCTACCCATGAATCCATCCACCCACCCACCCACCCACCCACCCACTCACCCATCCATCCACCCACCCACCCACTCACCCATCCATCCATCTATCCACCCACCCACCTACCCATCCACCCACCCACTCACCCACCCACCCACCCAGCCATCCAGTTGAGTATCTTTACTGAGCGCCTCCTGTGCCTCCCCTCAGGGAGCTTGGAGGGAGCGCGAGAGGGGAGCACACCCATGAGTGAATGTGCGAGTGCAAGCTTCGAGAGGCCCCCAAGACCAAACCAGGGTGTGGGGGGGGGGGGCTGAGCTGCCGCCGGGGCTCAAGTAGGGCCGCTCGGAGTCCTGCTTGGTGATCCGATGCTCTCTTTTCTTCCACAACAAAACCAAGGTGGATGAATACGGCACCCAGCAGCCGATCGCCCTGCTCAAGCTGCTGCTGGAGAAAGGCTACCTGTACGACCGGGGCAAGGAGCTGACCTGCAAAACCCTCCGCGACCTGGGCTTCGTGGCTGCCATGGGCAAGGCGGGAGGCGGCCGCAACGAGGTGGACCCGAGGTTCCTGTCCCTCTTCAGCGTCTTCAACGTCCTCTTCCCTTCGGAGGAGTCTTTGCATTTGATCTACTGCTCCATCCTGCGAGGCCACACCTCGGTGAGCAGTCACGGGGGGCAGCCGGCGGGGGGTCCGGACACAGCTCGGTGAGCAGTCACGGGGGGCAGCCGGCGGGGGGTCTGGAGGCCACAGCTCGGTGAGCAGTCACGGGGGCAGCCGGTGGGGTGGGGGTGGGGGTCCAGACACACCTTGGTGAGCAGTCACGGGGGGCAGCCGGCGGGGGGGGGGGGTCCGGAGGCCACACCTCGGTGAGCAGTCACGGCTCGGGGAGCCGGCGGGGGTGTCCGGACACAGCTCGGTGAGCAGTCATCGTGGGGAGCCAGCGGGGGGGGGGGTCTGGAGGCCACACCTCGTGAGCAGTCACAGCTGGGGGAGCTGGCGGGGGGGGGTGTCCAGAGGCCACACCTCGTGAGCAGTCACAGCTGAGGCAGCCGGCGGGGGGGGGGGGAGTCGGGAGGCCACACCTCGGTGAGCAGTCACAGCTGGGGGAGCCGGCAGGGTGGGGGTAGGGGTGGGGTGGGGGTGGGGGTCCGGAGGCCACCGGGGGCTGCCTCACCTGTGCGGCCAGGCCCATGAAGATGTATTTTAATTTTATTATTTTTAAAGATTTATTTATTTTATTTGAAAGGCAGAGGTATAGAGAGGCACAGAGGGAGACAGAGAGGTCCTCCATCTGCTGGTTCACTCCCCAAATGGCTGCAATGGCCAGAGCTGTGCCGATCCAAAGCCAGGAGCTTCTTCCAGGCCTCCCATGTTGGTGCACGGGCCCAAGGACCTGGGCCACCTTCTACTGCTTTCCCAGGCCATAGCAGCGTTGTGTTCTGGATTGCCCAGATAGAAAGAACCAGTGAGACTCACCGTAATGCAAAGAACAAAGGGACTTTATTTGTAGGTCCAGCATGCTGGGGCCTGACCTCCTGTTCAGTGTAGTGCTGGGAGACCAAGACCCCCTTCTCTGTGTCCTCAGGGTTTTTATAGTTCCCAGGCAAACAAGTATTACGTCCGCATTCCTTCCTTCCCCTGGCCCTGCAGGACCAAGGAAGGCCCACCTTATTGGTTGCCTCCACCTGGTCCTGCGGACCAGACCAAGGACTGCCCGGTGTCAGGTTTCATTTTCTCACACCAGGCGCATCCTGGGCCTAGTCTGTTTTTTTTGTCTTGTGAGAAGCCTGTCATGGCGTGGCTCTGGCCTCTCACAGCAGAGAGCTGGATCGGAAGTGGAGCAGCCAGGACTCGAACTGGCGCCCATATGAGATGCCGGCGCTGCAGGCAGAGGCTTTACCCGCTATGCCACAGCGCCGGCTGCAACATTTGCTTTTAAATTTCTCCCCAAATCAGAAGGAAAAACACTCACCTTTCTACCGACGCAGTCATACAATACAACTGTAACTTACTGCAATGGAAGGAGGGACCCTGGGCCGTGGGCGTCGGACATGGGCCTGGGCAGGCGTCCTGTGTGGAGTCTGGGCAGTGGGTCTGAGGGCCTGGGCTCGGCAGCCCCCGTTCTGCTTCTCAGCTGAGACCCTTGTCTGTGGCTCCCGTGCTCACCTGAGCTGGGAGGTGATGATGGCGCCACTGCACACGGGTTTTGGCAGGATGAAAGCAAAGTGCAGGTCACACATGTGGCACACACACGCGTGTGGCATGTTGTCCAGCACGTGCTCACCAGGTACTGGCTCCTGCTACAGTTGGTAGGGTTTGTTTGTCCCCTCAAATGGAACCCATTCATTTGAACAATGACCTTCTCATCCTGGCCCTGGCCTCAAAGGCCAGGGGACAGGGCAGTAAGGCAAAGCCGTGCCTGGCCAGGGGTGGTCAGTGGGAGCTATGAGAGCCTGGGTTCTCTCCTCTCTTTTCTTTCTTTTTTCTTTGAATATTTTGTTTGAAAGAGTTAGAGAGAGGGAGAGAGCGAGATCTTTCATCCTCTGGTTCATTCCTTTAGTGGCCACAGCACCAGGGGCTGGGCCAGGCCGAAGCCAGGAGCTTCTTCCAGGTCTCCCACACAGGTGCAGGGGCCCAAGAACTTGGGCCATCTTCCACTGCTTTCCCAGGCCACAGCAGGGAGCTGGATTGGAAATGGAGCAGCCGGGGCTGTAGGGGGCGGTTCCACTCGCTGCACCACAGCGCCAGCCTCGTGAGCACCTGGGTTTTTGTGACCTAGCTGAAGGCTCCGAATCCAGCGCTGTGGGGTCTGCTCCAGGTTAGTAACCTCGGACCGAGAGCGGGCTTAGGTTTCTGGTTTCACTGCGCGCTGCCGCGTCGGTGAGCGTGAGAATCCAGGGCGAGAAGACCAGATCCCATGGTCGGCTTCTCTGGGCTCTGTTGTTGTTAAACCTCTAGTGTGTGGAGGGACTGTGTATGGCACAGCACACAGCGCTGGGACACCTGAACCCTGCACTGGATCCGAAACTTCGGTCTGAGTTCTGGTTCTACGCCCGGCTCCCTGCCCGTGCGCACGCTGGGAGGCGGCACTGAGACCCCTGCCACCCACGCGGGAGACCCTGAGGGAGCTCCTGGCTCCAGCATGGCCCAGCCCTGGCTGCTGTGGGCCTTTGGGGAGTGAACCAGCGGATGGAAGATCTCTGCATTTCTCTCTGTCGCTCTGCCTCTCAAATAAGTTTCTAAAAGTTTTGGTAAAATCCACATAACGTGAAGTTCATCATTTGGGCGTTTTTAGTCCACACCTGGGAGGCGTTGGCTGCACCTATGGTGCTGTGCCGCCGTCACCACTGCCTGGTTCCCTGCAGAGGAAGCCGGTTCCGGGGCAGCCACCCATCTGCCTTCTGCTCCCGTGGGGCTGGCTTCCCTCCCTGGGCGGGGGGGGGGGGTCCGCACTGCAGCGAGCGTCAGGGGTCCCCCCCTCGTTGTGGTCACGTGTTCCGCCGTGTGGCTGAGCTGCTGATGCTGGCTGGGGGTGGGGGGTGTCTTGGTTCCACAGACCTTCCACGAGAGCATCGTGGCTGTGAGTGGCGAGCTGACCACCTGCACGCTGACCCTTTACAAAAACATTGTTCAGGACCTGCCTCCCACGCCGTCCAAGTTCCACTACATCTTCAACCTTCGCGACCTCTCTCGGGTCTTCAACGGCCTCGTGCTCACGCACCCGGAGCGGTGAGTGTTCCGTGGCTCGTGGAGTCAGTCCCACGACTCAGGGCGGTGCTGGATGCATCACCCGATGCCTTCGCTTGTGCTCGGTGGAGAAAGGAGAGAACCCCTTGATTTAAGGCCTGGTGCTCTGTAAGCTGTTGAGCCAAGAGGAGACACCGGCTGGCCAGGCGGACAGGTGTCAGCGCCCCGGGGTGGGCCCACATCGCCGGTTCTGAGGCTGGGTGTTCGTTGCCGGTTGCGGCTGCTTCTGTCGTGAGTGTCTTCAGGCGAGGGACGCGCCGGGGACAGAAGGGACTCATGGCCGGGTCTGGGAGTCTTCTCCAGGAAGCAAGACCGATGCCTTCCCACAGGGGTGTGCAAGAGCCTAGCTCGTGGTGCGTGCCTCGTCCGGCCGCTCTCTGTGCTCCCAGACTGCTCTGGGCACCCTCGCAGCGTCCCGAGTGACCCCCAGGGGGAGGCAGCTGCAGGTGTTTTGGGGGCAGTGACGCCTCTTGGGTAGAAACCAGGAAAGGTTCCGGAATGGGGCCGGATGGAGCGGGTGCTGACTAAATGCCAGCGGCTCACTGGCTGGGGCGTGTGGGGTCGGGAGCCCATTCCACGTCGCTGGTGCTGTGGGAGGAGGCTCCCGGCTGCCCCGTGGGTGGGTGGCCGTGGGTGCTGCCCTCACGCTCTCTGTGTTTCACCCGTTGGCTGCCAGGTTGTGTCAGTGTGAGACCGGGGCGGGGGGAGAGCGGCAGCGCCAGGGCCGACTGCTGGCCCGGTGATGGTGACGGTGGCGGTGGCGGACGACGCCTCTCCCGGCGCAGGTTCCAGACGGTGGCCCAGATGGTGCGTGTCTGGAGGAACGAGTGTCTGCGGGTGTTCCACGACCGGCTCATCAACGAGATGGACAAGAAGCTGGTCAGTGCTGGCCTGGCGCCGGGGCAGCCCCGCTGCTTTGTGCATGTAGGGCTCCAGGGATGGCAGGCGGGGGGGGTGGGGGAGGTGGCGCAGGAGTCCCGAGCTCACCTGGCAGTCACGGCCCCGAGCGAGGGTCCTCATGGGGTCGTCCCGGGGTCCCGGGTGCAAGGTGCAGGAGCACATCGGCAGCTTGGTCATGGAGCACTTCAGCGAGGACGCCGAGGCGGTGATGAGGGACCCGGTCCTGTTCGGGGACTTCCGGACGGCTCTGCAGGAGGAGGAGACGCGTGTGTACGAGGACATCCAGGACTACGAGGCGGCCAAGGCCCTGTTCCAGGTGTGCGCGGGGGCCCACGGGTCACACCCCTGAGGCTGGGTGTGGGGGCTGCGCACGCGGGCTCCACTCGCCCAGTGCTGCCCGGGGCTGCCGTGGGGATTCGTTCAGTGGGGACAGCCCCCACCGAGAGTCGCCTGGTCCAGCCCCAAGGGCTGCTGCGGGGTTCTGACCCAGAGCCAGACGTGGGGACCCCGGGCCGGGCTCCTCCGCAGTTCCTGCTGGTTAAGTCCCTGTCACCTGTGGGGCCCCCTGCTGGCCAGGAAGAGACCAGCAGATGGCAACCTTGACTGTGAACCCCGATGGATGCTCAGGAGAGAAGACCTCTCCTCCTTCCTAGAATCCTGGGCGCAGGGCCCGGGGGCCTTGTTTTCCTTCATCTTGAGAGGGGGAGAGAGACGGAGGGACTCCCCCATCCGCTGGCTCCCTGCTGAGTGCCTGCGCCATCCAGGGCTGGGCCAAGACAAAGTCGAGTCAGGGGACTCCATCCGGGTCTCCCACATGGGCGGCAGGGACCCAGGTGCTTGAGCCTTGGCGGCCGCCACCCAGGGTGCACGTCAGCGGGAAGCTGGACCCGGGAGCAGAGCTGGCACTGGGGCCCGGCACTGTGATGGGGGGACCCGGCACTGTGATGGGGGCCGCAGGCCCCTCGGTGCTGTCCTCGCTGCTGAGCCGAACGCCCCACCCCCACCCCCCCGTGTTAACTCAGGAAATCCTGGAGGAGTACAACGAGAGCAACACCAAGATGAACCTGGTCCTGTTCGACGACGCCCTGGAGCACCTGACCCGCGTGCACCGCATCATCCGCATGGACCGCGGCCACGCCCTGCTGGTGGGGGTCGGGGGCTCCGGGAAGCAGTCCCTGTCCAGGCTGGCCGCCTTCACGGCCGGCTACGAGGCGAGTCCGCCTGCCGCGTGTGCGTCCTTGTCTGCGTGCACGGGTTTTCTAAGAATTACAAGTTCACCGAAGCGCCTTGCGCCCCTCCCCCGAGGGGGCCGTCACTGCGAGCCTCCTGCTGGGCGCTGCACACTCGGGGCTGCACACACACACACACACACACACACCTGTGGTGGCTGGGCCCAGCGCCGCTTCCCTCCCGCTCCCCAGGTCCTGCCGCCCTCCCTCTTTGTGACTCCGAGGACCTTGTTCTCACCACGGACACTGCTCTTTCCATTCCTTTTTTCTTTTGAAAAAATATTTATTTGAAAGGCAGAGTAATAGAAAAAGAGAGAGAGACTGAGAGAGAGAGAGAGGAAGACATAGATCTTCTATCTGTTGGTTCACTCTTCCAACACCCATGACAGACGGGGCGGGGCCAGGCCAAGACCAGGAGACCAGAATTCAGTCCAAGTCTCCCACCTGGGCGGCAGGGACCCAGCCGTCACCCGCCGTCTCCCGGGGTGTGCTGAGCAGGGAGCTGCATCAGAAGTGGAGGAGCTGGGACTTGAACCGGCGACCTCTGTGACTCCGCCCCCTGTGCCTGCAGGTATTCGAGATCCTGCTGAGCCGAGGCTACTCGGAGAACAACTTCCGGGAAGATCTGAAGAACCTCTACGTCAAACTTGGCGTCGAGAACAAGACGATGATCTTTCTGTTCACGGATGCCCACGTGGCTGAGGAGGGCTTCCTGGAGCTCATCAACAACATGCTGACGTCGGGTATGACCAAGGTCAAGGTCAAGGCCAAGGCCGGTCCCAGCTCCCAGCGTGACCCCTGCAGACCCTGTCCGGGGCCCCGCACCCCCGCATCCCGTTTCTCCCTGGTTGCGGCCCCTGCAGTGGGTTTGATCATCTTCACTTGTGCAAATGAGACCCCGGTAGCCCACCCCCCGTCAGGACAGCCGTCACGGGGACAGCCGGGCGTCCCTGCCCCCCCGCCGGGCACCCTCCCCAGTGCTCACTGGGCATTGCAGCTGCAGGGGAAGGTGCCCCGGCTCTCGTTCCACAGCTGAGGACCTGGGGCTCAGGGCTGCCGTGGAGGGTGGGACGCTGGCCCCTCACAGAGACACATGCGGGTCCTGATGTGGGTGGGGCTTTAGGACGAGTAGGGGTCTCTGCAGAGGTGGGCACACTGGATGCAGGGTGCATCCTACACCTGGGACAGCCGTCCTTGCGGGGGGGGGGGGGCAGACACGGGGACGAGGCCAGAGTGGCAGCTCCCTCTCCAAGCACCTGCCAGAGCCGAAAAGAAAGGAGGCTCCTCCCCCAGGGCCTTCAGAGAGAGATCCTGTCTCACTGCAGGCTTCTGGGGCGGGAGAGAAAACGTGAGCTACTGTGGGCGGCGCAGCTCGGGGTATCCTGACTGCCGCCCCTAGACGCTGCTAGCACAGTGCTGCCCAGGCGGTGACGGCAGAGCGCCTGGGACCGGGCCAGGCGCCTCCTGGGCTGTGCAGGGCGGGTGGGGCAGCCGCCTGCAGCGGAGCACCTGCTCCCAGACGCAGTCGCTGTCCAGCCTCACGGTGGCCCCTCCAGGCAGGCAGGAGGCATTTGCCTCCCCATTCTACGGCCAGGAAGACTGAGGCTCGGAGGACTCTGCCCGGGGCGGGTGACTGGGCCTTGGGCCTCAGCGTCGGGACCCATACCCTCCTGCGCACCACGGCACCTGCTGCCTTTTCCCGGCCGCCCCACCCTGCGTGCCAGCCCCCGACTCCAGCCCGCGTCTGTGTCCCCAGGGATGGTTCCTGCACTGTTCCAGGAGGAGGAGAAGGAGTCGATCCTCGGTCAGATCGGACAGGAGGCGGCGAGGCTGGGCTTGGGCCCGGCCAAGGAGTCCCTGTGGCAGTACTTCGTGAACAAGAGCGCCAACAACCTGCACATCGTCCTGGGCATGTCGCCCGTGGGGGACACCCTGAGGACGCGGTGCCGGAACTTCCCAGGTACCCTGGCATGGAGCCCGCCAGCCCCGCCCTC
Source organism: Oryctolagus cuniculus (assembly GCF_964237555.1). NCBI lineage: Eukaryota > Metazoa > Chordata > Mammalia > Lagomorpha > Leporidae > Oryctolagus > Oryctolagus cuniculus. The sequence continues at coordinate 5,625,702 of NC_091452.1, read as the reverse complement.
TGAAGCAGCAGGGTGCCCGCCCTGGGGGGCTCTGGCCCCGCTCTGCCTCCCTCCGAGCCCACGGCAGCATGCGCCCCCGCCCCCAGGGGGAAGGTCCACGGCAGGGAGGGGGCGCTTTCTGCGGGTTCCCCCCTCCCTAGAAAATTCCACCAGCCCCGTGGAAAGCGTGGCTCCTGCTGTTGGAAAGGGGGCGTGGGTTTTGCCCCCAGGGGACTGTGGCCTGGAGCTGTTTTGGTTGTCACAGCTCAGCACAGGGGTGGCACCTGGGGTGTGTCTGTGGGGGGCAGAAGATGCTGTCCCACACCCTGCAGGGTACAGCCTGGCCCCAGATGTCAGCATCGTCCAGGCTGAGTGGCTCAGCCCGGGCCAGCTCCTCCCCAGCGGCGGCTGCTGGAGACCACGGCGGGGTCCTTGAGCCTCTGTGGGTGCGCAGCGCCATCTCGTCCCTCCCTCTCTGTCTTCCAGGTCTGGTGAATAACACCGGCATCGACTGGTTCATGCCCTGGCCCTCCCAGGCCCTGCATGCCGTGGCCAAGTCGTTTTTAGGTGAGTCACGGGTGGGGACTGTGCTGCGGGCTTTAATTAGCGAGGCAATTGTTCATTAAAGTTTTACTTATTTTTTTTTAATATTTATTTATTTTACTTGAAAGAGTTACACAGAGAGAGGAGAGGGAGAGCAAGATGGAGAGAGAGTCTTCCATCTTAGTTCACTCCCCAGTTGGCTGCAATGGCCGGAGCTGCACCAATCTGAAGCCAGGAACCAGGAGTTTCTTCTGGGTCTCCCACACGGGTGCAGGGGCCCAAGGACGTGGGCCATCTTGTACTGCTTTCCCAGGCCACAGCAGAGAGCTGGATAGGAAGTGGAGCAGCCAGGTCTCAGGCTGGCGGCCATATGGGATGCCAGTGCTTCAGGTCAGGGCGTTAACCCGCTGCGCCACAGCGCCAGCCCCACTTATGTTTTCAATGTGCGTGAAAGAAACAGGGAGAAGAGGTATCTCCCATCCAGTAGTTGACTCTCCAGACGCCTGCAATAGCCCGGAGCCAGGACGCCAGAACGGGCGGCAGGGACCCAGGCACCTGAGCTGGCACGGCTGCTTCCCAGCACACGGTTTGCAGGGGCTGGGAGAGAAGCAGAGCTGAGACTTGAAGCGGGATGGGAGCGCCCAGGCCCGCCCTTCCCGAGCCGCTCTCCTCGCCTGGGCCAGGGATTCTCAGCCTGGCCCCCGCGAGCACAAAGGCAGTTCCTGGGCTGTGTGTTCGTCCCGAGTGATGTCAGAAGACTCCGGAGGACGATCCAGGCTACGGATGGGTTAGGTGTCAGTGGCAGCAGGCGCTGCCTGCCTTGCTAAATAAAGTTTTATTGGTAACGAGGCTCACTCGTTGGTTCACACAGTGGCTGTGGCTGCACTTGCAGAGTTGAGTGACTGCAACAGAGGCTGTGCTGTCCCTGTCGGGCTCTCCTCGGACAGAGTTGCTGACCCTGGCCCCAAGGATGCCCAAGGACAGCTGCACTGGGTTTCCTTGTAAGGTGGAGACACCAAAGGCCTCATCTGTTTTTTTTTTTTTTAATTATTTATGTGAGAGGCAGAGTTAGAGAGGGAGAGACAGAGAGAAAGGTCTTCCATCTGCTGGTTCACTCCCCAAATGGCCACACGGCTGGAGCTGGGCCAATCCGAAGCCAGGAGCTTTTTCCAGGTCTCCCACACAGGTTCAGGGGCCCAAGGACTTGGGCCATCTTGTACTGCTTTCCCAGGCCATAGCAGAGAGCTGGATCGGAAATGGAGCAGCCGGGACTCAAACTAGCCCCTATATGGGATGCTGGCACTGCAGGTGGCAGCTTTACCCACTATGCCAAAGTGCCAGCCCCTAAACTTTTTAATTCCATTTTCCCACAAGCCAACGTCATAACTTGAATCCTAATGCACTTGTAGAGTTAGGGTCAAGGTCAAGGTCAGGTCAGGCTCAAGGGCTGGGTGGAGCGACTCCCTGCTGGTGGTATAGCCAAGGGTTGCCAGGTATCGTCCACCCTGTTGCCACTGTGTTGTGACAGCAGTGTCAGTGTGTAAGTGGATGGCCACGTCTGCCTCCCAATAAAGCTTTATTCGCAACACCGCCTTGTGGGCCAAATTTGTCCTCTGGGCCAGAGTCTGCCGCCCCCGATACAGCCACACCCCGGTTTTCATTGGTGTGTTGGCCACTCCCATGTGTTGGTACCTGGATTTGCTTTCGGTCGTCAGCAAACGCCGCCCGGAACGTGTGTGTGCCTGCCACTGAACTGCAGGTTCCCTGCCCTGGTAGTCTGGGCTGGAGGAGTGCACCCCAGAGCGTGGGGGTTCGTGAGGCAGCCGTGGCCCTTGTGGAACCCACGGCCGGATCCCGGAACCTGGACGGATCTCTGAGACGTGAGGCACCTGGTGCCTCCCACAACTCTCTAGCCAGCCCGAGTGAGCCCCCGGCCCCTCCTGCCTCGCTGGGTCCTCCTGCAGCTGGGAGGAGAACCTGGCTCCTGGTTCGGCAGATCCGAGCCACGCGGGGTTCGTAGCCGCCCTCTCCCTTCCTTTGGGTCACGTTAAAAACAACAACGATGCTTTCTGGAGACGGGCGTTCGGCTCGGCAGCGAAGCTGCTGCCCGGGACACCTGCGTCCTGCGCCGCAGTGCTGGTTTCGATCGGCTCCCTTTACAGTTCCAGCTCTCTGCTGATGAGCCCCTGCCACGCATGTGGGGGCCCAGTGGGAGCTCCTGCGTCCTGGCTTTGGCCTGGCTCGGCCCTGGCCTTCAGAGGCGTCTGGAGACTGAACCAGCAGGTGGACGCTCTCTCTCCCTGCCTTTCAGATAAAGGAAATTTAACACATCATTTTTATTGCGATCGAACGCGTATAAAAGCGCTCCTTTGAACCGGTTCTGAGTGCGCACGTGGCCAGTGTCACCACTGTCTGTCTCTAATCAGTTTTCGTCTTCCCAAACCGACACTGGCCCTGGCGCCCGCCCTCCCGGCCGCCCGAGTCTGCTGGTCCTGTGGGTGGCGTAGAAACGGACTCCCGCCTCGCTTCCCCTTCCGATTCTGGCTTTCGGCCGCACTTGGAGCGCGTCAGTGCCTCGTTTCTTTCCGGGGCTGGATGCAGCACGCCGTGCCCTCTCATCACCGGCGGCCGTCGGGGTTGGTGGCCCCGCCGGCCGTGGTGGCAGCGGCTGAGTCCTGTCTTTCGGGCCCGGAGCGGCGTCGTGGGGTCAGGTGGAGATTCTGCTCCTCGCGTCGGGGAGCACGCGCGTCCTGTCCTCAGGAGGCGCCTTCTCTCGCTCCTTCCCCGTAGGGGACAATCCCATGATCCCGATAGGGAACATAGACGACCTGGTGGAGCACGTTGTGTTGGTCCACGAATCTGTGGACGAATTCAGCAAACAATTCCTGCAGAAGCTGAGGCGCAGCAACTACGTGACCCCCAAGAATTACCTGGACTTCATCCACTCGTACGCTAAGCTGCTGGACGAGAAGACGCAGTGCAACATAGGTGAGGGGCTTCCGGGGCGGGGCCGGGGTGAGGGGCGGGGCCGGGGTGAGGGGCGGGGCTGGGGTGAGAGACGGGGGCGGGGCGGCCGGCGGCGTCGTGCTTCCGGGGCGGGGCCGGGGTGAGGGGCGGGGCCGGGGTGAGATGGGGGCGGGGCGGCCGGCGGGGGGGGGGGGCGTAGTGCTTGGGGCGGGGCCGGGGTGAGGGGCGGGGCTGGGGTGAGAGACGGGGGCGGGGCGGCCGGCGCAGTCGTGCTTCCGGGGCGGGGCCGGGGTGAGAGATGGGGGCGGGGCGGCCGGCGGCGTCGTGCTTCCAGGGCGGGGCCGGGATTCAGGTGCTGGCCTTCACCGGTTTCTAGAGTTCAGCTACTTGGAAGGCCTCGCTCTGCATACTCACACATATGTGTATCTACAGCTGGGGGTAGGGTGGGATGTGAGAGAGCGCCTTCGTCTGCTGGCTCACTCCCCAGATGCCTACAACGGCTGGGGCTGGGCGGCCAAAGCCAGGAGCCCAGCGCTCCACGCAGGTCTCCAACCGGGGGAGCAGGGCCCAAGCACCGGAGCCGGCACGGGGCTCCCCAGGCTGGACGGGAAGCAGAGTGGGTGGGGCTTGACTGGGCGCCCTGGGAGGGGGCGGCACAGCTCCTGCTGTCGCTGAGACCCTGGGGTGGAGGCGGAGGAGGAGGGCCTGTCCTGTGGCTGTTACATGGGGAGCATGCTTGCACACTCAGTCTTGCAATGACATGCATTTTAATTTACTTGTTTGAAAGGGGAGAGAGAGATCTCCTAGCAAATGCCCACAGCACCCAGGGCTGGGCCTGGTCACGGCCAGGAGCCCGGAACTCAGTCCCCATGTCCCGCATGGGTGGCGGGGACCCCAGCACTTGGGCATCTCTGCTGCCTCCCAGGGGCATTGGCAGGAAGCAGGGGCAGAAGCAGAGCCAGGACTTGCGCCCTGGCGCTCTGGGAGGGGTGCAGGCGTCCCCCGTGGCATCTTCACTGCACCCGACGCCCGCCCCTGGAAAACGCCTCTCAGAGCGAGGCCCAGCTGCGGCCGCGCCCCAGGGAGGTGCAATGGTGAGAAGCGCCAGGGGCCTCATTTCGAGATTGTTCGGCACCGACACCAGCCCACAAACTCTTTGAAGTCCCCGGGGACTTCACGTCTCGGGCCGGGCGGGACCGGGGACGCCTACACACACAGCGTTGATTCGTTTCCCGTGAGCCCGGGGTGGAGGGACCTCGGCGAGGCCCCCGGAGGGCCTGGCCCTGGACGGTGACGGGGCTCTCTCTGCCCCCAGCGCAGTGCAAGCGACTGGAGGGCGGCCTGGACAAGCTCAAGGAGGCCACCATCCAGCTGGACGAGCTGAATCAGAAGCTGGCCGAGCAGAAGATCGTGCTGGCCGAGAAGTCGGCCGCCTGCGAGGCCCTGCTGGAAGAGATCGTCACCAACACGGCCATAGGTGAGCGGGGACGGGCGCCGGGCACAGCCGCCCGGGCCCCTGCACTGCCGGTCTGGCACAGCTGGCGTCCGCGCGGTCTCATCCGCTGCGCACAGACACGAGCTGGTGGCTTGAGCCCATGGTGCGCCGACAGGTGCCTGTGCGGCTCTCGCCCGCCTCACCCCTACATCCGTCACTTCTGCGTGGGGAATGCGTTGGGGGTTTGTCCAGCAGGACAGCCATCTCCCGAGCCCTGTGAGCTGAGCCAGCCGGGCCGGCGCTTGGCCTTGGCGGTGGTCCCTTGGGACATCCAGGACCTTTCTCGGGCCCCTTGGCCGGGCCCTCCTGGCTGAGCAGCCAGGGACCTGGACCACGCTGCTGCCAGGAAGCTGCCTGGCCACCTACGTCTTGCCGGAGACACCGCCCGCAGCCCTCTCTCGGGGCCTCTGGGCTCCCGCTGCTATCATTTCTGTTGTCGGCAACCTTTCCCGCCCATTCTCAGCCGCTCGCCCTGCCTGCCCCTCCGCCCTGTCACCCTAGCAGCCGCCAGGTGACAGCACCCACTGCCCGGGATGGGCTGATTCCAGCCCTGGGCCCCGGCTACCCCATCCCTGACTTTCAGCCCCACATTTCCGCGCATTAGCTTGTCTCCTTCCGATGAGGTCTCATTTCTCCTGACCTGACCGTGTCGGTCTCTGCTCCGTGCAATGGAGGCAGCTGGCCTGGCAGAGGGCCCCTGCCTGGCTGTGGTCCCACCTAGCGATCTCCAGCTTGATGACGCTGGGAGAGCGGTCGCAGTCCACACGCTCCATACTTGAACTGTGACTTTTTTTTTTTTTTGGCATTTATTTTATTGTTGTGAAAGGCAGAGTTAGAAAGAGACAGATCTTCCATCTGCTGGTTCTCTCCCTAAATGGCTGCAACAGCCAGGCCTGAGCCAGGAGCCAGGAGCCTCATCTGAGTCTCCTGTGTGGGGTGCCGGGGCCATCTTCCTCTGCTTTTCCCAGGCCATCAGCAGGGAGCTGGATTGGAAGTGGAGCAGCCGGGATACAAACCGGCACCCATGTGGGATGCCGGCACTGCCGGGCAGGGCTTTACCCGCTATGCCACAGTGATAGTCCCAGAATTGCGAGTTTTGTTCTGCTCCCGGGCCTGCGCTGTGGGGTCCCAGCCCGTGGTGGGGAGGGGACACCCTGGTCTCTACCTGGCACCTGGCTTGCTGAGCTGGGGCGCTCCGCAGGTGGGGTGGTTCCCACGTATCTCCGGCTCAGGTGGCTCTCCCTGCATGTGCCCAGTGTGAGTATGCGGCGTGGCCCCCAGGTCCCTGCCGTCCCCTGCCCTGCAACACCTGCAGTTCCTCTTCCTCCCTCCTGAGGGCGCCCGCGCCCCTCGCTCTGCATCCATGCTCCTGCTCCAGGACTCCAAGCCTGCCACTTGCCCGTGGCGTGGGCGTGGAGGAGCAGGCAGGGGAGATGCGTCCGCCTTAGTGAGGCAGCTGCAGAGCGCTGGGGTCATGATGCCAGTTAGCTGAGCTGAGGGATGGTTGAGTGGGCCTGAGGCGGCCGGGCCCCCTCAAAGAGGGCAGCTGTCCAGCTGGGCCTGAGGAACCTGGGAGAAGGGGATTGAGGTGGGAAGAGGCGGGGGGAGGCGCCTGGGGGTGTGGCCGGGAGCAGGAGGGGCAGATGGGAGTCTGCAGCCAGCACTGTGGGGCGGGAGCCCTCTCGGAGCCTGTGGCCGCCCCGGGAGGGAACGGCCGGGGCCCCGTGGCCCCCCGGGGAAGGCCAGGGTCAGAGCAGCCGCCCAGGTGTTGCGAGGGTTGCCGTCCCACCAGGACTCCCGGGGCTGCCCGTGGGCCCAGGACACGCGGGCCGTGGCGAGCGCGTCCTCCCGCGCCGGCTGCCCTGACCGCCCCCCCCCCCCCCCCCCCGCAGCCGAGGAGAAGAAGCAGCTGGCGGAGGAGAAGGCCATGGAGGTGGAGGAGCAGAACAAGATCATCGCCGTGGAGAAGACCGAGGCCGAGACGGCGCTGGCCGAAGTCATGCCCGTCCTGGAGGCCGCCAAGCTGGAGCTGCAGAAGCTGGACAAGTCGGACGTCACCGAGATCAGGTAGCCGCCACCGCCAGGTGCTCCAGGGCCGAGATCCGGCGGCCACTGCGGACGCCCGGTGCGCCTGGGCCGTGCTGATCGTGGCCCTCGGGTGGGCGGGGGGCTCAGCTCTCCCTCTCAGGAACTGTTAACTGCCCCCACCTGCAGACTGAGACAGGGCCGGGGACAGAGCCGGGCAGCCCGCCCTTGGCACCGAAACCACGCCCAAGCGTCCTGCACACCTGTAACGAAGGCCAGGGAGCCATTCTAGCTGAGTGGGGGGAGGGGGCAGGTGCCTTGCAGCTCACTGTGTGAAGTGATGTCCCAGAAGCAGAGGGGGCTCCTACCGTCAGGAAGGAGGCAGGGGAGGCGGCGAGTCACCCCCAGTGCAGGGGTTAGGGTTAGGGTTAGGGTTAGGTTAGTGCACGACCCACACCCCGCACCCTGCACAGCCTGGTCTCCCCGGGGCACTGTCATGGATCTCCACGGTGCCTTAGCAGGGAGACGCCCTGCGTTGCCCACCCAGCCCCTCCCCCACGTGGCTGGCCGCTGCTCGGCCTTCCCAGCTGCCCGCTCCCTCAGGTTTCCCTGCACTCCCCGTGTTCCCCGTGGGAGCCCCGTGGGAGCCCGTGTGGCCCTGTGGGTGAAACGCAGGTGAATTCCCACACAGAATCTGCTCACTGCTCCGGGAAGGAGCACAGCCGGAGACGTTGGGGAGGCCGCGTGCTGCGCTCTGCAGAGCGTGGCGCTCGGGGGTGGGGGCTTGGGGATGGGTGTGTGACGGTCGGGGCTGAGCGGAGAGACTGAGGCTGGGTGGTGGGCGGCGTAGTCGCGGCGCATTTTCCAGGGTCGTAGGACTTGGGCACTGAGAGCAGACGGCTGGGAGGACCGTGAGGGGGTGTCTTTGGAGGGAGGGGCTGTGCCCCCCATCGACCCCTGGCTTCCCCGGGATCCCGGGGAGCGTGAGGCGTCCCCTGAAGTTAGGCAGGCGTCGTGACTGGCCCGGCTCACCCCGGGGTGCTGTGTTGGACGCCGCGGTGAGAGCAGGGAACACACAGCCTGGGGCCGCCCCCCGGTGCCGAGTGGCCCTCGGCGGGGCACCCATCCTCCCTGTGAACCAAGGATGCCGTCACCGTGCCACGTCTCAGGGTCTTTGGTCCTCTCTGGAGACCACAGGGCTCCCGGGTGAGGAGCTGTCACAGCCACGGGCACAAGGCCAGTGCCGTGCCAGCGTCAGCTGTTACCCGGGTGACGGCCTTGAGAAGGCATGCTGGGAAGAGTCGCACGGTGGCGGCCGCTGCGCCGTTCATTCAGCCTGTATCCGTCAGAGGACTCCACGTTCCTCTTGTGCTTATTCCTGGACGCAGGAAGCCCTCCCATCTGGCTGTTCACCCCCAGATGCCTGGCTGGGCCAGGCTGACGCCGGGAGCTGGGATTCCCAGGTGGTGGCTTGGCCACTGTGCCCAGCGTCCACTCCGAGGGTTTTTCTCCCTGGTCAAGGACCCGGGTACACAAGGGTCTCCTTGGCACCTGACCTTGGATTCCTGTTTGTTTGTTTGTTTGTTTTTAAAGATTTATTTATTTATTTATTTGAAGGTCAGAGTTACAAAAAGAGGTCTTCCATCTGCTGGCTCGCTACCTAGGTGACCCCAACAGCCGGGTTTGAGCCCGGCCAAAGCCAGGATCCAGGAGCTTCTTCCAGGTCTCCCACACGGGTGCAGGGGTCCAAGGACTTGCCCATCCTCCACTGCTTTCCCAGGCCACAGCAGAGAGCTGGGTGGGAAGAGGAGCAGCCGGGACTAGAACCGGTGCCCATATGGGATGCTGGCACTGCAGGTGGAAGCTTTACCGGCTACGCCACAGCGCCGGCCCCTGACCGTGGATCCCGAGGCTTTGGAGAACGCGGAACACCTGCAGTCCTGGTGCACACTGGAACTCTGCAGGGGGGAGTGCGGCGAAGCCCCCTCCCCCACTTCCAGGCTGCCTGCGCCCAGCTAACCTGGCAGCCCCTGCTTTACAGACAGCCTGGCGGAGACCAAGCCAGACCGAAGTCCACCACGCACTGGGCAGGTCCACCTGCGGCTTCGGTTCTGGAGGTGGCACTGCCCAGGCTGGGGGTGCACACGGAGCTGGCCTCCGGGCGGGTGGACTTCCAGAGTGCCTGCCTTTTTATAGCCTCACCAACAGGGGGCGCAGTGCAGTGCTGGGATGTTGCTTTCTTAGCACAAAGGGTCTCATTTTGATTTGCATTTCTCCTACGCGTGGGGGGGGGGTCCTCATGTCTGGAAGTCACTGTGGCAATTGCACGGATCTCCTTTCCTGTGAACTGCTCTGTGCTTTGTCCGTGTTTGGGTCGTGGTTCACTGTTGTGTGCTTTGTCCGTGTTTGGGTAGTGGTTCACTGTCGTGTGCTTTGTCCGTGTTTGGGTAGTGGTTCACTGTCGTGTGCTTTGTGCGTGTTTGGGTAGTGGTTCACTGTCGTGTGCTTTGTGCGTGTTTGGGTCGTGGTTCACTGTCGTGTGCTTTGTCCGTGTTTGGGTCGTGGTTCACTGTCGTGTGCTTTGTCCGTGTTTGGGTCGTGGTTCACTGTCGTGTGCTTTGTGCGTGTTTGGGTCGTGGTTCACTGTCGTGTGCTTTGTCCGTGTTTGGGTCGTGGTTCACTGTCGTGTGCTTTGTCCGTGTTTGGGTCGTGGTTCACTGTCGTGTGCTTTGTGCGTGTTTGGGTCGTGGTTCACTGTCGTGTGCTTTGTGCGTGTTTGGGTCGTGGTTCACTGTCGTGTGCTTTGTCTGTGTTTGGGTCGTGGTTCACTGTCGTGTGCCTACGCGTGTCCAGGAGCTTGTTGTATGGCGGGGAGGTCAGCTTTACTGTTTTTCTCTTATTTGGGAAGCAGAGGGCTCTCATCCGCTGCTTCACTCCCCAAAGGCCACAATGCCTGGGCTGGGCCAAAGCCAGGGGCTGGGAACTCAATTCAGGTCTCCCATGTGGGTGACAGGAGCCCGAGGACCTGAGCCGCCACCTGCTGCCTGCCAGGCCGGAGCAGGGGCCTGGGCCCAGGCGCTGGGAGGGCAGGCAGGCCGAGCGCCCATCCTGGGGATGAGCTGGAGCTGGGTGCTGGGCCCAGGCGCTGGGAGGGGAGGCTGCGTCCTTGGTGTTTATCTGTGCCATGAGTGGCAGAGCATTTTCCTGTTTGCCCATGGGGTGCACGCATGTGTGTGCATGTGTGCGTGTTTGCCCGTGGGGTACGTGTGTACATCTGTGTGTTTGCCAGTGGGGTACATGTGTGCATGTGTGTGTGTTTGCCCGTGGGGTACATGCGTGCATGTGTGTGTGTTTGCCCGTGGGGTACATGTGTGCATGTGTGTGCATGTTTGCCCGTGGGGGACATGCGTACATGTGTGTGTGTTTTCCCTGCTTATTTTTATGTGGCAGGTTACTCCCTGAATACCCTCAGTAGGCAGGGCTGGGCAGCTGTCCATCCTGCTGTCCCACGTGGATGTGGTGGGGACCCCACTGCTTGAGCCATCACTGCACACACTAGGGTGCGCATGAGGTGGGAGTTGGGCCAGAGTGGAGGGGGTGCTTGACCCTGGGAGCTCTGATCTGGGACTTGGAGGTCCCCGAGCGCCATCTCAGTCACCGGCTGCACGCCCGCCGGAGGCCGGCGCTCCTCTGCCGGCCGGGGTGCAGGGCTCCCTCTGCTGCTGGCCTCGGATTCTCCTCCCCTTCCTTTCCTTTGCTGGATAGCGGCTGAGTGTCGGCTCCTGCCCGTCGGCTCTGAGCAGGCCCTGGGGCTGGTGGGCAGTGGACCGGCCCGCGGTCGGGGCTGGAGCTGTTCCCCCAGGTGGCCCCGGTGCACCGTGCACCGAGAAGTGGCGTCCGAGGAGGTGGGGAAGGAAGGGCTGTGCTGAGGCCCCCTCCCTACCCCCAGGAAAGCTTCACAGGCAGTCGGCAGCGGTGCCAGCTCCCCCGACAGCCTGTGCCGGCCTAAGGAGCGTCTCCTTCATGACTCAGGGCCGTGCTGGCACTGGGCTTGCCCCGCCTCCTGGCCGGTGCCCCGGCTTGTCCCCGGGCTGTGTGGTGCCCTCCCCGCGCTGTCTGTGGGCGTGGGCAGAGTCCTGGGCGGGCGGTGGGGGGTTTTCCCAGGGCAGAAAGGCCTTGGTCAGCCGTTCCTCTCTCGCTCTGCCACGCTCTGTGTCTGCCTCGATTTCTCTCTCTGTGTCTCTTGCTCCTCCTCTCTCTCTGCCTCTGTCGCCTCCTCACCAGGCTGGGCTCTGCCCAGGCGCCCACCCCTGCAGGGGCCGTGCTCACCCCCGCGCTTCTCCCTCCTGCTCCCTCACTTTCGTTTCTGCTCTGCTCCCTCCTCCAGCTTCTGCCTTCCTCACGGCTTTGTGGAGCCCGTGACCTCCGCCCACCGCCGGCCGCAGGAGACCAAGGCCAGGCAGTGCCTGCAAGGCTGGCTCAGGACTCCTGGGCTTTGTGCCAGCACAGCTGTCCCCCTCCTCTTCCTTTTGGGGGTCTGGGTGTTGGAGAAGCAGTGACTGGCCAGCTTCCGCTAAGCCGAAGAGTGCCATGAAGGGGTGGCCCAGCCTCACAAGAGCCCAGGGGACCCCAATTCTCCCAGGCCTCCCAGGCTGTGAGAACAGAGCAGGGCACCCAAGCCCTGGAGCCCGACTCTTCATGGTGCCTGGGGAGACATGATGACAGAGATTATGACAGTGCTGATGGCCACAGCAGCCACTGCTTAGAGGCTGAGGAATCACCCCGTTGTAACCACAGTGTGGTCTCAGGCTCCACCCTGCAGTGCTGATTCTGGGCAGCCTGGGTTTGAATCTGATGACCCCACCACGCGATTTCAGCCTGCTAGGTGAGACCCATACCTGCCCTCAGGGAAGTGCCCGGCCAAGAGCCCACATTGCTGTTGGGATCGAGGCTCCCTGGTGCCCTCCTGGGGCCACCTGCTGGCCAGAGTGATGCCTGCTGGCCGGGGTGATGCCTGCTGATGGGGGTGACACCTGCTGATGGGGGTGATGCCTACTGGCCGGGGTGACGCCTGCTGATGGGGGTGATGCCTGCTGATGGGGGTGACACCTGCTGATGGGGGTGACACCTGCTGATGGGGGTGATGCCTACTGGCCAGGGTGACGCCTGCTGATGGGAGTGACACCTGCTGATGGGGGTGATGCCTGCTGATGGGGGTGACGCTTGCTGATGGGGGTGACGCCTGCTGGTGGGGGTGACGCCTGCTGGTGGAGGTGACGCCTGCTGATGGGGGTGATGCCTGCTGGCTGGGGTGATGCCTGCTGGCCAGGGGTGACTCCTGCTGGCCAAGTGTGACACCTGCTGGCCGGGGGTGACTCCTGCTAGCCAGAGGTGACTCCTGCTGGCCAAGGTGACATCTGCTGGCTGGGGGGACTCCTGCTGGCTGAAGTGACACCTGCCGTTCCCTCTTTCCTCCCCAGGTCGTTCGCAAAGCCCCCGAAGCAGGTGCAGACCGTGTGCGAGTGCATCCTCATCATGAAGGGCTACAAGGAGCTCAACTGGAAGACGGCCAAGGGCATGATGTCCGACCCCAACTTCCTGCGCTCACTCATGGAGCTTGACTTCGATGCCATCTCCCAGAGCCAAGTGAAAAACATCAAGAGTGAGAGCGTGTGGCGGAGGGAGGAGGTGGGGCCGCAGAGAGGAGGCAGGGCTGTGAAGGGAGGAGGCAGGGCTGTGGAGAGGAGGTGGGGCTGTGGGGAGGAGGCGGGGCTGTGGAGGACAGAGGGAAATGGCAGCCCCTGTAGGGCAGAGGGGAGAGCAGACCCTCTTTAGGGGCCCACCTGGGTGTGGCTATGCCCAGGGCGGCTGTGACCTGACCTCCTGCCACTTCCTGTCAGCTGGTAGTCTCTGGCCCCGTCTTTGGCTGTGGAAGGCTGCAGCCCTGCCCACTTCGCAAGCGCAGGGGACAGACCCCCCCCACCCCGAATCCCAACTGGCTGCTGCCTGAGCCCTGCGTGCCCCTCCCTGCGATGCTCGGAGGTCATGGGTCGTGGGACGCCCTAGGTGGCCGTGACAGGCCTCCCATGTGCTCCGTGTGGTTTGGCCACACTGATGAACCCGCCCCACTTTCCTGGGGGTAGCTGACGGCCCCCACCCCACCCCACCCTGTTCCCCAGGCCTCTTGCGGACCCTCAACACCACCATCGAGGAGATGGAGGCCGTGAGCAAGGCTGGGCTGGGGATGCTGAAGTTTGTTGAGGCCGTCATGGGCTACTGCGACGTCTTCAGAGAAATCAAGCCCAAGAGAGAGAAGGTACGGCCCCTTGTGTGGCCACGGCCACGTCTCCCCCACCGCCCTGCGAGTCCACTCTCAGCGATAGAACCCGGCTCCATGTGAGGTCTCCAGGGTCCTTTGGGCGGGGGTCACGGCCCTGCCTGCAGCCCAGTCCTGGCTTCCTGCTGACCCACACCCCTGGTCCTTGAGTCCCTGCCACCTGGATTCAGTTTTGGGCTCCTGGCTTTGGCCTGGCCCAGCCGTGGCTGCTGTGGGCATTCGGCGGCTGAACTGGCAGATGGAAGACCAGTCTCTTTCTCTCTCTGCCTTTCAAATAAATAAAATCAGGCCATAAAACTTTAAAGAGATGTGGGTTTCCCAGCCCCACCCCATGGTTCTCTGTGGTGGGTCAGTCGTTGGCATTGTGGGGTGCTCAGTGGTGCCCCAGGCTCCCCCAGCACCCTGCAGTGTCCCTGAGGACATGGTCATAAGGTGGATCCCGCCTTTTGAAGTCCTGCTTTATGACTCGAGAGTTAGAACCCACAGTGGGACCAGCTGCTGGGTTCTTGGGTGGAGTCACAGGCAGCCCAGCAGACGTCTGAACTGGGACGTGGAGCTGGACGGGGGGCCTGTGCCCCGAGAGGGGCCTCGGTGGGCACCGCGGCGACTGAAGCGCCCTCCGGCAGGTGGCCAGGCTGGAGCGGAACTTCTACCTCACCAAACGGGAGCTCGAGCGGATCCAGAACGAGCTGGCTGCCATCCAAAGAGAACTGGAGGCGCTGGGCGCCAAGTACGAGGCCGCCATCCTGGAGAAGCAGAAGCTGCAGGAAGAAGCCGAGATCATGGAGAGGCGGCTGATCGCCGCCGACAAGCTCATCTCGGGGCTGGGGTCCGAGAACGTCAGGTCAGCTCGGCGGCGGGCCGCCCTCCTACCCCTGCCCATCCCACCCCAGCGGGCGGCTGCTCCCCTGCTCCGCCCACACCCCACCCAGGCAGGCGGCTCCTCCCCCTGCCTTGCCCCGCCCCCACCCAGTCAGGTGGCTCCTCCCCTGCTCCGCCCACACCCCGCCCAGGCAGGCGGCTCCTCCCCTGCTCCGCCCACACCCCGCCCAGGCAGGTGGTTCCTCCCCTGCTCCGCCCACACCCTGCCCAGGCAGGCAGCTCCTCCCCTGCTCCGCCCACACCCCGCCCAGGCAGGTGGTTCCTCCCCTGCTCCGCCCACACCCTGCCCAGGCAGGCGGCTCCTCCCCTGCTCCGCCCACACCCCGCCCAGGCAGGCGGCTCCTCCCCCTGCCTTGCCCCGCCCCCACCCAGTCAGGTGGCTCCTCCCCTCCTCCGCCCACACCCCGCCCAGGCAGGCGGCTCCTCCCCTGCTCCACCCACACCCCGCCCAGGCAGGCGGCTCCTCCCCTGCTCCGCCCACACCCCGCCCAGGCAGGCAGCTCCTCCCCTGCTCCGCCCACACCCCGCCCAGGCAGGCGGCTCCTTCCCCTGCCTTGGCCCGTCCCCGCCCAGGCAGGCGGCTCCTCCCCTGCTCTGCCCACACCCCGCCCAGGCAGGCGGCTCCTCCCCCTGCCTTGCCCCGCCCCCGCCCAGGCGAGCGATCCTCCTGAGGCTGACCCCACCTGTGGAACTTTTCACCTCCTGCACTCTTTATTCCGTGTTAAAATCTGCAGACCCTGGGACGAGGCCTTCATTCGCTGTTGTCCAGGTTAAGGCGGCCAATGGTCGATTCGCAGACCCCGTCTTCACCAGTCCCCGGGTCTACTGAGTGACTGCTGAGGGATAAGGAGGCAGGAAGACCCAGTAGCACCCAGAGAGGAGCCTTGGAGGGGGTGTCTGCTTCCTGGTGACCTTCAGTCCTCGGCTCCTGAGTGTGGGGGAAGAGCCCCCGTCTGTCACTCACAGACACCTCCGCAGGGCCCCGTGGCTGGTGTCCTCCCAGACATGACACCTGGCCGCGTAGTTTCCGATTGGCGTGAGTGGGTGTGGTGTGGAAAGTGCTGGAATCGTGTTTGCTCGTGGGAACAGGAGGTTGTCAGCGTCTCTGAAGCCCGGGAGGCCTCTGTTGGCCTGGGCGGTGTCCCCGCTGGCCTTAGGTCCACGTCTTTGACCAGGCATTGGGAGACGTGTGGCCACTGGGGACCCTGACAGCACTTGCTGAGCTTGGAGGTCCCTGGGTCCACCGGGGTGGGAAATTGCAAAATGGACCAGTGGTCTCCCTTCCCCAGAGAGAGCGTGTTTTAAACCACGTTTCCTTCTGCCTTGCCCTGTTAGCAAGGTGTCAGCTGCTTCAGCTACTTCTGTGTGTGTGCGCATGCATTTGTTTATTTGAAAGCAGAGTTTATAGAGATGGAGGGGGAGGGGGAGAGAGAGAGAGAGGGAGAGGGGGAGAGGTCTTTTATCTGCTGGTTCACTCCCCAAATGGCTGCAATGGCTGGAGCTGAGCCAGTCCGTAGCCAGGAGCCAGGAGCTTCTTCCAGGTGTCCCACACGGGTGCAGGGCCCAAGCACTTGGGCCATCTTCCACTGCTTTCCCAGGCCGCAGCAGAGAGCTGGATCGGAAGTGAGGCAGCTGGGACTAGGACTGGCGCCCATACCGGATGCCAGTGTCGCAGGCGGCGGCTGTACCCGCCACGCCACGGCGCCAGCCCTGGTGGTGGTTCTTCATTGTTCAGAACCATTTTCCTCTTTTTGCTTCCTCGTCTGCGCTCCTTGGGGCCCCAGTTCTCTGTCAGGACGCTGCGTGTGACCAGGAGTGCGGGCGGCCCACGCAGAACACACCTGGTATTCCCGTGGCGTTTCACTCTAGCGAGCACTTAGCTTTCGGAGTGGACACGACCTTGGCCGGTGTTTACGGGGTGTGGTGGGGTAGCCGGATAGGTGTGGCCGAGGCAGGGTCGTGGGCCGTGGGGTCCAGCAGGGTGTGGGCGTGGCCGGAAGGCGGCACTCAGGCGGCCTCCGCCCGGCCCAGGTGGCTGAGCGACCTGGACGAGCTGATGCATCGTCGCGTGAAGCTGCTGGGGGACTGCCTGCTGTGCGCCGCCTTCCTGAGCTACGAGGGCGCCTTCACCTGGGAGTTCCGGGACGAGATGGTCAATCAGGTGTGGCAGAGTGACATCCGAGAGCGCGAGATCCCCCTGAGCCAGCCTTTCCGGCTGGAGAACCTGCTCACCGACGACGTGGAGATCAGCAGGTGTGCGGCGGGCGCCCGGGGCCCGTGAGGGTGCCCGGGGGGCTGTGAGGGTGCCGGGGGCTGCTCGTCTCCAGGGTCCGTGAGGGTGCCCGGGGTCCGTGAGGGTGCCGGGGGCTGCTCGTCTCCAGGGTCCGTGAGGGTGCCGGGGGCTGCTCGTCTCCAGGGTCCGTGAGGGTGCCCGGGGTCCTTGAGGGTGCCGGGGGCTGCTCGTCTCCAGGGGCTGTGAGGGTGCCGGGGGCTGCTCGTCTCCAGGGTCTGTGAGGGTGCCTAGGGTCCGTGAGGGTGCCGGGGGCTGCTCGTCTCCAGGGGCTGTGAGGGTGCCGGGGGCTGCTCGTCTCCAGGGTCTGTGAGGGTGCCCGGGGGGCTGCTCGTCTCCAGGGGCCGGGGGGGCTGTTGCAGAAGGCAGACCCCACTGCCCTCGCAGGTGGGGCTCCCAGGGCCTGCCCCCCGATGAGCTCTCGGTGCAGAACGGCATCCTCACCACCCGCGCCAGCCGCTTCCCCCTCTGCATCGACCCCCAGCAGCAGGCCCTCAACTGGATCAAGAGGAAGGAGGAGAAGAACAACCTGCGGGTAGGGGCTCCTCCCGCGTCCCCCACCCCCCAGCCAAGCTCTTGCTTCTCTCAGGTCCCTGGGGGCCCTGGGCGCCCAGGCACGGTGGGCAGGGAGGGCGAGAGCCCAGGTTGACGGAGAAGTCACCCACGCACCGCGGGGTTCAGCGTGGGGTCCGAGCACCGGCAAAGTTGTGTGACAGCCGTCAGGTCCATCTTAGAACTCGTGTGTCGTCCCCCGGGGAAATGCATCTCCTTTAGCTGCCGCCGCCCCCAAACCTTCCACCACTGCCCCCCCCTTCCCCCCCATCCCTGGCCGTCACGGATCACTTCCTGTCCCTGCGGATTTGCCTAGGAAAGGGGTCGCGGAGCTGCAGCTTCGCGTCCAGCTCTGTCACTCAGCGTAGTGCTGAGCTGTTTGTCCATGCTGTGGCCTGCGTCCCTCCCCCTTCCCCTCCCCCCTTCCTCTGCTTCCTCCCTTTCATCCATCGTTGTGGGTGTGGATGCTCTAGAATTTAGAAAACGCTCTGAAACCCGAAGTGAGACGGTCTTCCAGGGGTCTCTGATCTCTCGCTGCTGTCGGAGCGGGAATGGAATTTCTTTCCTCTGGGGCAGTGCCCTCCTTCAGCTCTGAGGTCCGACCGAGTTCCCTGGCTCTGACGTGGCAAGGAGGAATTACCGGGGCCGCTGGGTCCTGGGGACATCCCCTCTCACGGGTGCTGGTGGGGGGAGGGACCCGGACGGGCAGTCTCTGGAGGAAAGGCGCCTCCCGGTCAGCTTCCAGCTCTGGCCTCTGGCGCTGTGTCCTGGCCGAGCCTCGGCGTGGGTTTTGCACCTGGGCGCAGACTCTCTGGAGAGGCTGCTCACCACGCTTCCCTCTCTTGAAAGTCTCTCCCGGTGGCGGTTTCCCTGCGTCCCCCATGCCCTCCCGAGGGCCAGCGCCCGGCTTTCCCCGGTGCCCCCAGCCGCCTCTCACGTGCGCGTCCGTCTGCCCAGTTTCTGGGTCTCCCACCGGCTCTGCGGCTGTAGCACAGGGCTCTGGGACGGGGCCGTGCGTCCGCAGGGACGTCGGCGGCCACCCTCCCAGCAGAGCCGTCCACTCTGGCTCGTTCCTTTTCACGACCGGGCCACATGCGTGTCTCTGTCACCCGACAAACGCCGGGCTTCTCCGCTCTGGGGCCGCCGTGTCTTCAACCTTCTAGGTGCACAAGCGGCCTTGAGCAGCTTGTGGGAAAACGGAACCAGGAGACAGAGCGAGGGCGGTTGCTGGACAGCCGGCTCCGGCCCAGACCCGCGTCCCTATCTGAGCCCTCGGGTTGAGTCCCGGCGCCACTTCAGGCCCAGCTTCCTGTTGGTGCACACCAGGAGGCAGCCGTGATGGCCCCGTGCGGGAGTCCTGCCACCCGCACGGTGGGCACGGGCCGCGTTCCAGGCTCCCGCTTCAGCTGCGGGCATGGGGGGCGCCACTTGGTGGGTGGCAGATGTCGCTCATCCCGTTCTCTGCCTCTCACATGGATACGATGGTAACGACAATACAGAGAATGGCGTTTGAGCAGCTTTCAGAGCCCCCTCGTACCCAGGAGAGGGTGGTGGGGCCCGGCTGCTTCCTGCTGGACAAATCTGCGGTTTTCAGTTTTACCTTTTCTTGTGCCGGCCCCGGCGCCCAGGTGTGCAGGTGCCTCTAAGCGCTCACGTGGCTGGGACAGCTCAAACGTGCTGATTCATGGGGCTCCCTGGCGCTCCCCCCCCCGGGGCCGCCCCTCCTCAGCCCCCACACCCCCGTTCCAGCCCCGCCCCCGGCTCCCCAGGGTCCCCTTGTAGTTCCTGGGTGGGGAGGGAGGGAGGCAGGGCCAGCAGAGGTGCTAGGGCACAATGGGGCAGAGGGTTGGGATCCCTTCTGGGGTCTCCCGGGCATGTGGAGCGAGGGGCTGCCCTGAGCCTGCCCTGGGTGCCCCCAGGTTATGCGCCTGCTCCCCTCCCTGCCACCAGCTGCCACCCAGCGTGCTACCCCTCTCTTCCAGGTGGCCTCCTTCAATGACCCCGACTTCCTCAAGCAGCTGGAGATGTCGGTCAAGTACGGGACCCCCTTCCTGTTCCACGACGTGGATGAGTACATCGACCCCGTGATCGACAACGTCCTAGAGAAGAACATCAAGGTCACCCAAGGTCGTCAGTTCATCATCCTGGGAGACAAGGAGGTGGACTACGACTCCAACTTCCGGCTCTACCTCAACACCAAGCTGGCCAACCCCAGATACCCGCCGTCGGTGTTCGGGAAGGCCATGGTGATCAACTACACGGGTGAGGACAGACAGGCCTGGGGCAGAGTGGGCGGGGTCTAGGGGGCGGGGCGGGGAGTGACCCCACCCTCGGTGGTCTCAGGAGAGCCACTGGGATGTCACTGGGCAGCACTGCAGCCCGTGGGATCAGGTGCAGGCCATGCCACCTGGCTCCACAGGGGCGTGGGCGGACACGGGCTAGGTTGGGGTCCCTGCCGCCCCCTCCCACCCTCTAAGAGGAACTGGATGCCGCTGCTCGCGTTCCCCCAGGGCTGTCTGCCGGCTGCCTGGAGGGGCTGAGCACCTGAGCCCGGGCCCCCCAGCATACGGTGTTTCCTTTGTGGGGGCGTCTTCATGGCACCACCTGGCTCCGTGTGGCCGTGTAGCCGCCTGTTCTGTCTGGAGCCCTGGCAGTGGCTTGGAGAGGTCCTGGCTGCTGCCCTGGCCGCAGCCGGTGAGGTCCACCCGTGTCCCCCAGTCACGCTGAAGGGCCTGGAGGACCAGCTGCTGAGCGTGCTGGTGGCCCACGAGCGGCACGAGCTGGAGGAGCAGCGGGAGCACCTGATCCAGGAGACGAGCGACAACAAGAACCTGCTGCGGGACCTGGAGGACTCGCTCCTGCGGGAGCTGGCCACGTCCACGGGGAACATGCTGGACAATGCCGAGCTGGTGTACACCCTGGAGGAGACCAAGTCCAAGGCCACAGAGGTAGCCGCCGCGGCCGGCGCACAGTGCCGCGTCTGCCCGAGGAGAATCCAGCCGTGACCTCGGGGGCTCGGGAGCCGGGGGGCTGGGGGCGTCCACCCGGGATCCGTCCCCTCCGCCTGGGAGCTCATCAGAGTCGGGCTTCGAGTCACTGAGGATTTGCGTGATAGGAAAAGGGGAGGCGTCCTGACGGTGCTCCCAGGGCCTCTGTCCACTGACGAGGGCGGAAAACCCAGCCCTGTGTGGCTTAAGTTAAAGGGAGGGCGCGGCCTGCAGCGCCGGCATCCCATGTGGGCGCTGGTTCGAGTCCCAGCTGCTCCACTTCCAATCCAACTTCCTGCGCATGCACCTGGGAAATCAGTGAGAATGGCCCAAGTGCCTGGGCCCCTGCACCCACGTGGGAGACCTGGGAGAAGCTCCTGGCATGGCCTGGCCCAGCTCTGGCCATTGTGGCCTTTTAGAAAGTGAACCACAGAGGGAAGATCTCTCTCTGTCTTTCCGTGTCTCTTTCTCTCTCCCTCCCTCTCCCTCTCCCTCTGCCTCTGCCTCTGCCTCTGCCTCTCAACTCTGCCTCTCCCTCTCAACTCTGCCTCTCCCTCTCAACTCTGCCTCTCAAATTAATAAATAAATCTTAAAAAAATAAGTAAAAGGGGCCGGCGCCGCGGCTCACTAGGCTAATCCTCCGCCTAGCGGCGCCGGCACACCGGGTTCTAGTCCTGGTCGGGGCGCCGGATTCTGTCCCGGTTGCCCCTCTTCCAGGCCAGCTCTCTGCTGTGGCCAGGGAGTGCAGTGGAGGATGGCCCAAGTGCTTGGGCCCTGCACCCCATGGGAGACCAGGAAAAGCACCTGGCTCCTGGCTCCTGCTATCGGATCAGCGCGGTGCGCCGGCCGCAGCGCACCGGCCGCGGCGGCCATTGGAGGGTGAACCAACGGCAAAAGGAAGACCTTTTTCTCTGTCTCTCTCTCTCACTGTCCACTCTGCCTGTCAAAAAAATAAATAAATAAATAAATAAGTAAAAGGAAGGTCGTCATCTTGGGGAGCGGAGGCGCCCAGGACTGGCTCCAGGACTCCACGCGTGTCTGTGTCCGGGCTGGGCCTTCTGTTGGGTCAGCTTCACCCTCTTCCGGCTCCTCTCACGGTCACAAGACTGCTCTGGCCTCGGGCCCAGCTCTTGGGGGTCACCGAGGACTAATCTCGCTCCCCTGGTGAGGGTTAGAGGGTTACTGAAGTCGCGCGCCAGCCTTGGACCAGCCCCTGTGGCCGGGGGCGCTCGCTCCTCCCTTGAACTTGGGCTTGCACCCCCTGGGGGGAGCTGAGCTGGGAGTAAAGGCCAGGGGCCTAGGCGAGGGAGCCGGGCCTGCCCAGACTCGCCCGGGGCCTCCCAGCCCCCGCCCCGCCCCCGCCTCCCTGGCCCCGGGTCACGGGCGCCTTTCCCCAGGTGTCCGAGAAGCTGAAGCTGGCTGAGAAGACGGCGCTGGACATCGACAGGCTGCGGGACGGCTACCGGCCGGCCGCCCGGCGCGGCGCCATCCTGTTCTTCGTCCTGTCCGAGATGGCCCTGGTGAACTCCATGTACCAGCACTCGCTGACCGCCTTCCTGGAGGTCTTCGGCCTGTCCCTGAAGAAGTCGCTGCCGGACTCCATCCTCCTCAAGAGGCTGAAGAATATCATGGACACGCTGACCTTCAACATCTACAACTACGGCTGCACAGGTGAGGGCCCCAGCGGGGCTCAGCCCGCCGCCCAGCAGGGTCCCGGCGGGGCAGATGAGCGGCCTGGGGCTCAGCCCGCCGCCCAGGAAGGTCCCGGCAGGGCTCAGCCCGCTGCCCAGGAGGGTGGGTGGGGGGGCAGGCGGGGGGCCTGGGGCTCAGCCCGCCGCCCAGGAAGGTCCCCGCAGGGCTCAGCCCGCTGCCCAGGAGGGTCGGGGGTGGGGGCAGGCGGGGGGCCTGGGGCTCAGCCCGCCGCCCAGGAAGGTCGGGGGGGGGGGCAGGCGGGGGGCCCGGGCCTCAGCCCGCTGCCCAGGAGGGTCGGTGGCGGGGGGAGGCGGGGGGCCTGGGGCTCAGCCCGCTGTCCAGGAGGGTCAGGGTGGGGGGGCAGGCGGGGGGCCTGGGGCTCAGCCCGCCGCCCAGGAGGGTTTTGGTTTGTGAGGCGGACGCGGGGCCGCCGGCACCCACAAACGTTGGTCCCGCAGGGCTGTTTGAGCGGCACAAGCTGCTGTTTTCTTTCAACATGACCATCAAGATAGAGCAGGCGGAAGGCAGGGTCCCCCAGGAGGAGCTCGATTTCTTCCTGAAAGGTAACAGCCGCCGCCTCCCTCCTGCCTGTGGCTCCCCGTGCGCCCGCCCGTTCCCAACCTCCAGGTCTCGGAGGTTGTGCGGGGCTCAGAGCGGCCACCCCTCTCTGCTCTCGTCCCTGCTGGTGGCCCGCGGAAGCGAGAGGGGTCACTGCGCTCGCTGTGTCGTGGCTAGGAAACATCTCCCTGGAGAAGAGCAGACGGAAGAAGCCGTGCGCGTGGCTGTCCGAGCAGGGCTGGGAAGACATCGTGCTTCTGTCGGAGCTGTTCCCCGACACCTTCGGGAACCTCCCGGACGACGTGGAGAAGCACCCCGCGGCCTGGCAGGAGGTGAGCGCGCCGTCTCCTCGGCCATCTGCAAGCCTGCACAGCGTCTTAACCCGAGTGCGTGACGGCCGCTCAGTGTCCTCCGTGCTTTCCAGCCGCCGGGGTGGGATTCTTCCTTGTCTAAGTCACAGTTACGTGGGAGGACCATCAGTCTGTCCATCCACCTATCTGAGCATCTATCCTCCCTGTCCACTCACCCCCCATCCACCTACCCATCCACCTACCCATCCCCCACCCACCCATCCGTCCCTCCATCCATCCCTCTACCCACCCAAGTGTCCATCTGTCCCTCCATCCATGTACCCCCCCACCTATCCATCTGTCCTTCCCTCCCTCCCTCCCTCCACCCACCCAACTATCATCTGTCCATCCACCTACCTGTCTGTCCACCCACCCATCTGTCTCCGTCCATCAGCCCACCCTCCCACCCCACCTACCTGTCCGTCTGTCCATGCACCCACCCGCATACTCACACATGCATCCACCTGCACGCCACCCATGCACCTCCCTACTCGTCCATCTGCCCCCCAGCCCCCCCCCACATCCCAGAGCAGTCACTGAGCACCAACAGTGCTTGACGGGGTGAACAAGGCTCGGTCCTTCCCTGTGACGTTTGTGATTCCTCGGAGTGGAAACGCGAGACCAAGGTCAGAACTGGGCTTGGTCCCCGTACCTGCAGGCCCTCGTCCCTTTACCGCGGCTGCTGGCACCTTCGCGCGAAGGCGGGGCTGCGGCGACCTCCGAGCTGACGCAGGGTGCGTGTTCTCTGTCCTGCCAGTGGTACGACCTGGACTCCCTCGAGCAGTCTCCGCTCCCCCTGGGTTACGACAGCAGCGTCACCCCCTTCCAGAGGCTGCTCGTCCTGCGCTGCTTCCGCGTGGACCGCGTGTACCGGGCCGTGACCGACTACGTGACGCTCACGATGGGGGAGAAGTAAGCGCGTCCCTCCTGCTGTGGGCCTCGCACCTGACGTCCCCTCCGTGTGAGCCCCGCCCGCCAGCGGTGGCCTCCCCAGACGGCTGTGCCCAGGAGAAATGCAACCTGAGCCACGCGGGCCACTTCAGATGGCCTGGTGGCCGCGAGAGAAAGCAGCCGGCAGAATTTGACACCGTGTTTTAGTAACCGAGAACACCAAAACGTTATTTCAACACGTGACCAGGGCAAAGGTGGCTGAGAGCTCTCACGTAGCTGTTTTGGGGAGCGAGTGTGCAGGATCCGTGTGAGTTCACACGTGCAGCGTGTCTCAGCGTGCAGGATCCGTGTGAGTTCACACGTGTAGCGTGTCTCAGTCGGGACCAGGCTCGTGGCAGGTGCTCTGTGTGCCCCGGCGGGCCCCGGGAGCACACGGCAGCTCTGGCTTGAGTGCAAGGCCAGGGAGGTGACTCGCGGTCGCCGACAGGGCTGTGCCTGTGCGGCTGGCAGCGGGGGAAAGGGGGGGGGGGCCTGCGGCAGGGCCCCTCGTCTGGGCCTGGTCCACATAGGCAGCTGCTCAGCTCCTGGCCACTGCCGGCAGGTGGCAAGAGGGCCGGAGAGGTGAGACCCCAGGCTTTGAAGGAAGCCACCCAGAGTCCTGCATGGGACCTCTCCACGCTCGGGTGCTGGCCACGGTCTTAGTCCGTTTATGCCGCCGCTCCCAGCTGACCGGGTGGGGTTGTAGCGCAGTGGGTGAAGTTGCCGCAGGGACACCGCGTCCTGGGGTGGAGTTCACCTCCGCTCCGACCCAGCCCCCTGCGGATGCGCCCAGGAGGCAGCAGATGGCGGCCCAGGTGCCTGGGCCCCTGCACCCGTGCGGGAGACCTGGGCAGACTCTGGCTCCTGGCCCCGGCCTGGCCCGCCCTGGCTGCTGGGGCCCTTGGGGAGTGACGTGTGGATGGAAGATCTCTCTCTCTCTCTCTCTCTCTCTCTCTCTCCCCCTCCCCCTCCCCCTCCCTCTCCGCCTTTCAACTAAATGAAATAACACCCAAATAACTGATGCTGGGTAATGCGTAAAGAAAAAAACTTATTTGGTTCTGGTTCTGGTGTCGGCATCGGCAGAGAAGTGGGGAGGGCAGTGGCCACGCACGGGAGGGCCGGGCACGTGGGCAGCTTCGCTCTGTAAGTGGTCCTGGGACAGCGGCCCTAACCCCTCCCAGGGCGGCCTCCCTGAGCACCCCCCCTTCTAAGCTCCTGCACAGGAGCCCTGGGGGACAAACCCAATGCAAGGCATAGCAGCAGGAAATTAACACCCCAAAACTCAAGATGTGGGGTGCGCGGGCCAGGGCCGGTGACTCCAGGCTCTGTGCCGAGGCGCCCAGCCCCGGATAAACCTGTTGAGCCCAACACGCGGGCGCTGAGCCGCGCCAGGGGGGCAGAGGGGCCCTCTGTGGAGAGACCGGGCTCCCGGACAGGGCAGGCCGGGCAAAGAGCCCGCCAGGGCGGCAGGCAGGAGGAGGAGACGGTGCTGGTCAGACGGGCGGGCTCCCGGCCTGCAGCTGTCCCCCAGGGAGAGCTGTTTGTTTTGTTGGTAAGATTTATCGAGTTGAAAGGCATAGTGACAGGGAGAGAGGGAGAGAAAAGGAGAGGGAGAGGGAGAGAAAAGGAGAGAGGGAGAGGGAAGGAGAGAGTGCTTCTGTCCTTTGGTCCGCTCCCCAGAAGGTCGCAACAGCCAGGCTGAGGCCGGGACCCGGGAGCTTCCTCCAGGTCTCCCATGCGGGAGCAGGGCCCAAGCGCTTGCCCCAGCCGCCAGCAGGGGCTGGATGGGACTGGAGCGGCGGCCCAGGGCGCTGCGCCCTCGTGAGTGTGCTCCTCCCGCCCCCAGGTACGTGCAGCCCCCCATGATCAGCTTCGAGGCCATCTTCGAGCAGAGCACGCCCAACTCCCCCATCGTGTTCATCCTGAGCCCCGGCTCCGACCCTGCCAGCGACCTCATGAAGTTAGCCGAGCGATGTGGTTTCGGAGGCAACCGCCTCAAATTCCTCGCCATGGGTCAAGGTCAAGAGAAGGTAACACGCGGCTGTGCACCTGGGCCGTGGCTGGCCGGCTAGGAGCGCGTTAACCGGGCAGTAGTGTGGGTTGGGTGTGTGTCCGACAGAGCAGTAACGAAGGTTAGGAGGACAATGGGCCCTCCCCCGCACCACCACGGTCTCCCTGGGCCCCTGCCCCGTGCTGCTCGGCATCAGCACTGCCCCGCCGCCTGTGAGGCCGAGCCCAGAAGCGCCGGGGCAGAGGCGTGCGCGCCGCCTGGTGCACCTGGCCTGGGTCAGGGCCCTGCCTCGGGGCCCAGGGGTGCAGGTGCGACTGGCGGGGGCGTGGAGGGCCGTGTCTCCCAGGGCTCCTTCGCCCCCTCGCCGGCCCGGGGCGGGGTGGGTCTCTGGCTCCGGGGCCCAAGCCCTTGCCTCTCTTCCCCCTCCCCCTGCGCAGGTGGCGCTGCAGCTGCTGGAGACGGCCGTGGCTCGCGGCCAGTGGCTGATGCTGCAGAATTGTCACCTCCTGGTCAGGTGGCTGAAGGACCTGGAGAAGTCCCTGGAGAGGATCACCAAGCCGCACCCCGACTTCCGCCTGTGGCTCACCACTGACCCCACCAAGGGCTTCCCCATTGGGATTCTGCAGAAGTCCCTGAAGGTCTGGCCCGGGACGTGCACCCCAACACCGCAGCCCTGTCCCAGGGCCACTGCCAGTGTGTGTGTGCGAGTGTGTGCACGTGCGTGTGTGTATGTGGCTGCCTGTGCACTTACGTGCATTCTGTGTGCATATGCACAACTATGTATGTGTGCGTGTGCCGCCCACGTGTGCATCTGTGTGTGTGTACGTGGTCTGTGGGTGCATTTACATGCACATGTGTGTGCATATACACAACCATGTATGTGTGCGTGTGCCGCCCACGTGTGCATCTCTGTGTGTGTGTACGTGGTCTGTGGGTGCATTTACATGCACATGTGTGTGCATAGACACAACTATGTGTGTGCGTGTGCCGCCCACGTGTGCATCTGCGTGTGTGTGGTCTCTGGGTGCATTTACATGCACATGTGTGTGCATATACACAACCATGTATGTGTGCGTGTGCCGCCCACGTGTGCATCTGTGTGTGTGTGTGTACGTGGTCTGTGGGTGCATTTGTATGTGTGTGCACGTGTAGAAGTGTGTTGCCTGCGTGTGTGTGTGTGTGCATGTACCTGTGCGAACCTTGCGGATACCCCCACCCCCTCTCTCTGTCCCCCGCCTGTCAGCCCGGTGCTGGGGAGGGGCCGCTGTCCCCCGCCTGTCAGCCCAGTGCTGGACTCCCAGGCCGTGTCTGCCACTTCTGTGTGGCTACAACAGTGTCTCGGCGGGCTCGCCCCCGGTCACACCTGTGGAACCCCCCTCCCCTCTCATGACAGAGCCCCCCCAGCCTGCAGCAGCCCCGGGTGGCTTCTGGGCCCCGCCCAACTGCTGCCCCCTGGGGCCGTTCTCCTGGCGCAGGTGGGAGCAGCCGTAGCTGCTGCCACTCCCAGCTGGGGACCCCGAGCTGAGAGCGGGGCTGGGTCACCTGCCCAGCTGGGGCCAGCGCTGGCTGCACACGGTGGCCTCTGACTTTGGTGCCGGGGCCTCGGCGGGGGTGGGGGTGGATGGCTGCGTGCGTCAGGCGCCTGCCCAGCGTGGCCCAGGGCTCCGTGGCCTCCGACCACAGCTGGCTGCTTCTCAGGTTGTCACGGAGCCGCCCAACGGGCTCAAACTGAACATGAGGGCCACGTACTTCAAGATCTCGCAGGAGCTGCTGGAGCGGTGCCCGCACGCCGCCTTCAAGCCGCTGGTCTACGTGCTGGCCTTCTTCCACGCCGTGGTGCAGGAGAGGAGGAAGTTCGGCAAGATCGGCTGGAACGTGTACTACGACTTCAACGAGTCCGACTTCCAGGTGCCCCCGGCGGCGGGGGCTGGGCGGCGGCCTCGCCTCCAGCGGGCTGCGGGCTGCGGGCTGCGCCGCCTCTCACGGGCCTGGCCTCCCCCCTGCAGGTCTGCATGGAGATCCTGAACACGTATCTGACAAAGGCCTTCCAGCAGCGCGACCCGCGCATCCCGTGGGGCAGCCTCAAGTACCTCATCGGAGAGGTGGGGGCTGCGGAGCCCGTGAGATGGTCCCGGTCCTGAGGGGCCCCCGTCACGTGGCCCCTCAGCGGCCTGGAGTCTCGGGGCCCTGCCTAGCCGCGCCTTGGGCGTGTCTCGGGACGTGGAGTCCACAGCTTTTGACCCGGGGTCACGGGAATGCGTCCCATGAGCTCTGCCGTAACGCTGGCAGTGGCCGGGACGGCTGCTGGCTTCTGTGGTCCTTGTTTTGCTGCTGGCCTGTCTGATCCGTTTGGTAGGGGTCCCCAGGCTCTCTGAGGGAGCTGTCACTTCGGGAGGCCCCACCGAGGCCCCCGTATTTGTCAGCAGCTCCTCTGATGGGAGCCGATGGGCGGGAGCTGTGGCCCCGCGAGCCCCCCGCAGCCGGCCCTCGGCCCTCTGGTTCAGGTCATGTACGGAGGACGCGCCATCGACAGCTTCGACCGCCGCATCCTGACCACCTACATGGACGAGTACCTGGGCGACTTCATCTTCGACACCTTCCAGCCGTTCCACTTCTTCCGGAACGAGGAGGTGGACTACAAAATCCCCGTCGGCGACGTCAAGGAGAAATTCGTTGGTGAGATTTCTCAGACCTGAGAAGGCCTTTTTAACGACTCTATTCATTTATTTAAATTTTGATTGAAAGGCAGAGAGAGAGGGAGAGAGAATCTCGTACTCATTGGTTCACTCCCCAAATGCATGCAACAACCAAGGCTGGTCCGGTCCAAAGCTGGGAGCTTGGAACACCATCCGGGTCTCCCCCGTGGGCAGCAGGGGCCCGAGGACCTGGGCCGTCTTCTGTCCCCCAGGGCGCCCACAGCAGGGAGCGGCTGGGCCTTGAACCGACACTGATGTGGGATGCGGGCGTCCCAAGGGGCGTCCTAACTGCCGCGCTAAATGCCTGCCCCCGGAAAAAGGATTCTTAAAGGGGCTTCTAAGGGAAGCCGTGGATTTCGGCTGTTTCCTGTCCCGTGGTTGTCGTGGTTATCTTCCAACCCCTCCCCTGCTGGGGCTGCAAGGCTGGTCAGGCGTGGAGGGCGGAGGGCCTGGGAGGGGGCTCAGCGGCTGCTCTTGGCCTGCCGGCTTCCTGCGCGGGAGGGAGAGAGGGAGGGCCTGTGGGTTCCCGGGGTACCCGAGCCTGGCGGGGAGCTCACTAGGCTACTGGCATTACAGGGAAGGGACATCCAGCTGGGCTGGCACTGGGGCGTGTGCAACACGCCCCCCGGCGCGGTGCACGTCTGGGTGCTCAGGAACTGGGGGGCGGCTTGCAGTGTGAGCCCAGCTTGTTCTCTGTGGTTCCAGAAGCCATTGAGGCCCTGCCTCTGGCCAACACGCCCGAGGTGTTCGGCCTTCATTCCAACGCCGAGATCGGCTACTACACACAGGCGGCCCGCGACATGTGGGGGCACCTGCTGGAGCTGCAGCCGCAGACGGGTGAGTGGGCGGCGCGGCGCCTTTCCTGGGCCTGGAGGCTCGGGCGGCCCCGCCCCGGGCCCGGAGGCCTTGCTGCCCCTCAGAAGCGTCCTGGTTGTAGGGGAATCCAGCAGCGGCATCAGCCGCGACGACTACATCGGCCACGTGGCCAAGGACATAGAGCACAGGCTGCCCAGGGGCTTCGACCTGGACCAGGTCAGGAAGCACCTGGGCTTCGGGATCTCGCCCACCTCGGTGGTGCTCCTGCAGGAGCTGGAGCGCTTCAACAAGCTCGTGGTGCGGATGACGCGGTCGCTGGCCGAGCTGCAGAGGGTGAGCCAGCCCCTCGCGCCGGGCGCCCGCAGCCCCGCCGCCCCCGGCCGCCCCGCCCTGCCTGCCCCGCCTGCCCCACCGACTGCTCTGGGCTCTGTCAACAGGCCTTGGCCGGAGAGGTTGGGATGAGCAACGAGTTGGATGACGTGGCCCGGTCTCTGTTTATCGGGCACATCCCCGGGATCTGGAGGAAGCTGGCCCCCGACACCCTCAAGTCCCTGGGAAACTGGATGGTGTACTTCCTGCGCAGGTTCAGCCAGTACACGTCGTGGGTGAGTGGGGGCGGGGCGTCCTCCAGCACCTCCCACCTTGCCCGGCGGGCTCCTCTGTGCCTTCTCTCCCGTGGCGCTAATGCACGTGTGAAGATGGACTGACTGACCTGACAGGCAGAGCCACACAGAGACACAGCAGAGGTCTTCCTTCCACTGGTCACTCCCCAAGCGGCCAGTGTCCAAAGGCCAGGCCCGCCCGAAACCAGGAGCCAGGACTCCATCCGGGTCTCCCATGTGGGTGTGGGGGCCCAAGCACCTGGGCCGTCTCCGGCTGCTTTCCCAGGCTCATTAGCTAACAGGGAGCTGGATCGGAAGGGGAGCAGCTGGGGCTCGAACCTGGCCTCTGACGGGGGTGCGGCCCCTGCACGGCTGACTTTATCCTGCAGCCTGGCTCGCCCTTCTGAGGGCGTTCGTTACAGGCGCCCTGACGACACGCGGGGCACGGACGCGTGCACACCCCACGGTCAGTTCCAGCAGCGGGAGGGGCGGAACCGAGTGTGTGCACTCAGAGTGGGGACGGGCTTCCCTGGGGCTCTCTGGACACGCCTCGTTCTCCACAGACCTCTGCGTCCTGCACACGCTGGGGGCCGGGCGGTGGCAGCAGCGAGCGCTCTGCTCTGCATCCCTGGAACTGTGCTGAGGTCGAGCGTATTTTACAGGCTTGGCTTCTTTTCTGTGAATTACCTGTGTGTCTTAACCTGACTCAGGCCTCTGTCATTTTGATTGACTTTAAAAGTTTATTATTTGAAAGGCAGAGTGACAAGGCGGAGGGAGAGACATCTTCCAAATGCTGGTTCACTCCCCGAATGGCTGCCAACGGCCAGGGCCGGGCCAGGCCAGCCCAGCCCAAAGCCAGGAGCCTGGAACTTCACCCGGTCTCCCACCAGGCGGCAGGTGCACTTTTGCCACTTCACGGAGCTGGACCGGAGCATGGAGTACCTGGGACTCGCCCAGTGGCCACACGGTGTCCCCAGCGGCGGCTCAGCCCTGGCCCCATTTCAGCCCTCAGCCGACAGCGCTGGGAGCACTTTTGCAGGCTTCTCCGCCTGTAGGTTTGCATTCCCATGCAGTCCGCTCTCCCCAGCTCTCGCGGCTCTGGGCTGTATCCCCGCCCCCAGGGCAGGAGACCGCGCCCAGCAGGGGCCAGGTCTTTCCAGGGTCTCCTCTTTACACTCGGATCCATCTGGAGTCTGGCAGCCAGCCAGGTCTCCCTGCACGTGCACTGCCAATCGCTGCCGAGGTGAACTGTGACCTTCTTGGTCAGCCTTGACTCTGGCACTTGGTGGCAGCCCCCCCAGCCCCCACGCTTGCTCTGCCCTCCCCCAGGTCACCGAGGGGGAGCCCGGCGTCATGTGGCTCTCGGGGCTGCACATCCCGGAATCCTACCTCACGGCCCTGGTGCAGGCCACGTGCCGGAAGAACGGCTGGCCCCTGGACCGGTCCACCCTGTTCACGCAAGTGACCAAGTTCCAAGATGCAGAGGAAGTGAACGAGCGGGCGGGGCAAGGTACAGTCTCCCCCTGAGCCGACGACTGTGTGCGCCCCACCGGCCCTGACACTGGCACCCACGTTTCTCTTTGTTGAGACTGGGGTTGAGCCTTTGTGGGAACAGGCGCCTAGGCCAGACTTGGCTCTGGCAGGGAGTCGGGTCAGCAGGTGGCTCCCTGGGAGCCGGGGCGGTGACCCACTGGGCAAGGGCAGCTGGGGATGGCTGCTGGCCCCACCCCCTGGAGCTCGGGCAGGCTGGGCGGCCCCTCGCCCCGGGGCCACAGGACAGGCGCCTTCCCTGCCTCTCCATGGGCCTCGGAGCCCACTCTGTGTGAGGCTCCCCGGGGTGCTGGGGTTGCCGCGGTGCCAGCTGTGGCTCGGGGCGACCAGTCTCCGTGCTCTTGCTGTGTCCCGACGCCAGGTCCCCAGCGCTGCGCCCTCCCCGCCCCTCCCCACCTGCGGGTCTGCAGGGTCCCTTGCTAGGGCTGCTCCCCGCACGTGGCTCCTTCTGCTCCCTAGGGTGCTTTGTGTCGGGGCTGTACCTGGAGGGTGCTGACTGGGACACAGAGCGAGGCTGCCTCGTCAAGAGCAAACCCAAGGTGCTGGTCGTGGACCTGCCCATCCTGAAGATCATCCCCATCGAAGCCCACCGCCTCAAGCTGCAGGTGCCGGCCTGCCCCGCCCCTTCTCGCCTGCCCCGCGGGCCCCACGCCGGGGCTGAGCTTGCGGGCCGGGGAGGCCCCTCCCTCCTGGTGCGGGCACAGCGGCCGTGTCTGGGGGGCCCTCACCCACCGCTCCCTCGCAGAACACCTTCCGCACCCCCGTCTACACCACGTCCATGAGACGCAACGCCATGGGAGTCGGCCTGGTGTTCGAAGCGGATCTCTTCACGACCAGGCACATCTCTCACTGGGTGCTGCAGGGGGTGTGCCTCACCCTCAACTCGGACTGACGCCCGCCCCGCCCTGCCCCTCTGCCCGGATCGCTGGACTGTTTACTGCTCTGGGCTTCTGTGTAGTAGAACATAAACACTGCGGTGTTTCAAGACGTCTCAAGTTCCTCTCTCTGGGCCACGCATCTCGGCCCCGCCTGCACTCCCACCTAACACGCTGGGTCTCTGGGGTGGGGTCAGCAGCCACTGGCCGCCCAGGGCGGGCTCTGCCCAGCAGGGGGCGAGGGGGGCTTTCCCCGGGCAGGAGGGCTCGGCCCGCCACCCTCACGTACCCCCCTGTGATGTAACAGAAGACACAGGACAGAATGAAGGCGGGTTGAGAAAATAAAGTTTGTTGGGATCTTGAACATTTTGGATAACACTAACAAAAAATATGCACACACACTGGGGTGGTGACAGGAGGCGTCATCTTGGGCCTGTGACACACGGCTGCTGGGTGACGGCTGCCGCCCGCGGAGGGGCTGTCAGGAGAGCACGGGGGGCAGGGCCGAGGCTGGCACGTGTTGCGCTCACCCTGTAGAGGCGCGTGGCTGTCAGGTGTCACGGACGTCGGTGGTGCTGGGCCTGGTCCGCGAGCGAGCTCGGGCTACACGGAGTGGGACCAGAAGCGAGCGATGCAGCCTGCGGGCGTCTGGTCACGCGTTCTGCAGCAGGGACGTCGCTGGGGCCAGAGCGGGGGCGGTGGACAGGCATGCGTGGGCAGGAGACACGAGGAGCGGATGATTCCTGGTCGTGGTCACAGTGCGTGGACCCCGGGCCCCGGCGTCACACAGTTCTGTCCGTCCCTGAGTGCTTCCGCACCACTTTGCCCGCGTTCACCTGGTCCACCGCCAGCGTCTCCAGCTCGGCCTGGGCCTGCGGCGGGCTGGCGTGGTGGATGCGGTGCGCCACCCCGACGTGGGCCTTGTGCGGCTTCTCGCGGGCCGGGCTGTGCTGCTCGCTCGCGCCGCGGTCGGAGGCGATGGGGGGGATGACGAGCGGCCGCTCCTTGATCAGGTGGACCTCGGCCGACTCCCGGGCCAGCAGAAACGGCGTGGGGTCCGGCATGGCGTCCACGGGCTCCCGCAGGAGCAGCTTGCGGCTCTCGGCCCCGAACCTGTAGACCTCCTCGAACTCGGGGTGCAGGGGCGCCGACAGGCTCTTCTTCATGCGGCGGCGCGGCGTCTCGGGCAGCTTGTCCTTGGGCGGCGCGGGCTTGTAGCCGGCCAGCACGGGGCTGCCCGCCGGGCTGGCGTCCGAGGTGCCGCCGGAGCTGAGCAGCTTCTTCCTGGCGGCGTGCAGCTGCGCGGTCAGGTAGGCGATGGTGCCGGCCCGCTGCTCCAGCTCGCTGGACAGCACGCTCAGCTTGTGGCTGCGCCCCTTGAGCTCCTCCAGGTACTTGCGCTCGCGCTCGCGCACCGTGTGCTCCAGCACGGCGATGGCGGCGTTCCTCTGCTCCAGCTCGCGCAGCAGCTGCTGGTTCTCGTCCTCCTTGGCTCTCAGCTGCGCCTCCAGCTCCTCGCACCTCCTCTTCAGCTCACTGCTCCTGGCAGACCCGTCTCCTGCAGGGCGAGAGGCCAGCGTGGGCCTGGGAGTGCACTGCTGGTTTGCAGGAGCCCCCCCCCCCCATTTGCCAACAGTACAAAACCCCAGCGGCCTCTGAAGCGCGCACGGCTCAGGAGGCGCGGAGGGGCCGGCGCCGCGGCAGTGGGCTAAGCTGAGGCCGGAGACGCCGGCGTCCATAACGGGCACCAGCTCCGGGCTCGGCTACTTTGCTCCAGCCCAGCTCCCTGCTCCTGCGCCTGGGAAAGCAGCAGAGGACGGCCCACGTGCTTGGTCCCCGCGCCCACAGGGAGACCTGGACAGAGCTGCACGCTCCTGGTTTCGGGCTGGCCCAGCCGTTGCAGCCATTTGGGGAGTGAACCAGTGGATGGAAGACCTTTTTCTCGCTCCTTGTCATTCTGACTTTAAATACTGCTCTCAGTGTGCACTAGCAGGGAGCTGGAATCGGGGCAGGACTTGAACCCAGGCACCGCGGTGCCGGCCTGGATCTGGTGGGGTCGCTGCCAGGCGGCTTCGTAAACACAGATCCCAGGCTGCTCCCACACCCTGGCCATCACCACGCAGGAGCTGGGTTCCAACCGGCATCCTGCAGCTGTCTGGGACAGGTGGTTTCGGGAGAGAACAAAGTAAAGCAATGGTTTCCCCCACCCCTGCAAATCATCAGCACTGAGCCCCTGGGGCTGGGGGCCGCCCGGGCAGGCCGCACACAAGGACGGGCCCCGCAGACGGGCCGGGGTGGGGGCGTGCCGCGTCCATGCACGCGCGGCTCCTCTCCTCCCTCCTCTTTGAGGCCCCATGAGGCCAGTGCCTTCTCTCCACGGCCCCCCAAACACACGGGCCGTCTGGCTCCTGACGGGAGCACTTAGGGGACGTAACACGCTCGGCCACGCAGCCAGCACGCTTGGTGAGGAGAGGGGGCGCCGACACACGCCCGTGCCCCGCCCTGGGGGCGCACAGCCCCAGCTGCCAGCAGGGGGAGCCTAAGGGGCCCTGGAGGAGGCCCGTCTGCACCACCTTCCAGACCCTCTGGGGACTTGCCAGCACTGAGGTCACGGTCACGGCCCAGCCGCACCGAGAGGCGTGCTCAGGGGGACACAGAGGTGGAGCCGCTCTGCCCGGCCCTGCCCTCAGCCCCCTGCTGTCTCAGGAGGAACGTGGATTCACCGCAGGAAAAGCAGAAAAACACGCGTGTCAGTCACGAGGTGCAGCCGCGGCCTCCTGGTCACAGCCCAGGCCCGCCCACCCTCCGCAGGGCGCCCTGGCTGCCTGGTGACCCGCACAGCCCGTGCTCTGTGCCGACCACCGCTGCGCCACCCACCAAGGGCAGCGCCACCTTGAGGGCGGGGGCTGGGGCAGTTCTTACCTGTCTGTTCAGAACTTTTGACCGTCAGCTCATAAGTCAAATCTAAGAGGGAAAATTCAGTCAGTTCTGTCAGTCCACATCAAATCCCTCCTGGCTCTGAGAACGCCCCAGGGGGCGCCGCGAGTCCCACCCCACAGAGGCGATTCAGAGGCGAGCGGGGGCTAATGGCACCCTCCTGCCTCCCCAGACCCCTTCCCCACGGCCCCCAAACATATCCCGACACCCCAGAACCAGAGCAGCTCACAGCACGCATGCTGCGCCTCGGGGACCAGCTCCACCTGCACTGGCGATCCCAACACTGGGTCTCAATCTTCTCAAGGTCCTGTATCCCCCAGAGGGCGCTCCGCACCCGACACGGGGCATCTCGCTGTGCGGGCAGACCCAGGGGCGCAGGGGCGCGGCCCGGCCCGGTACCTGTGCAGTGCTGCTGCAGGCGCCGGATCTCGGCGTGCAGCCCCTTGAGCGTGCTGGCGTGCTCCCGCTGCAGGAACAGGAGGTTCTTCTGCGCGCTGTGCAGCTGGTTCTCCAGGTTCGTGGCC
Organism: Oryctolagus cuniculus; assembly: GCF_964237555.1. NCBI lineage: Eukaryota > Metazoa > Chordata > Mammalia > Lagomorpha > Leporidae > Oryctolagus > Oryctolagus cuniculus. The sequence continues at coordinate 5,590,103 of NC_091452.1, read as the reverse complement.
GCCATGCTGACACCCAGGTGGCCTGCAGGGAAGACCGTGGTCACTGCCACCCACTCTCCTTGGCTCAGTGCAGGGGGCGCGGGCCTCCCCCAGGAAGCGCAAGGAGACAGTGCAGCCTGGACAGGAGGCCCAGCCGTGGGCGCTGAAGCCTCCACTCCCTGAGTGCCTGCCGCGTGCCACAGCCGTGGTGGGTGCACAGACACCAGGCCGGGGACGCAGGCGTGGAGCCCTGTCCAGGGCCACGTCACTCTACTGGAGAGGAGCAGGGTGCAGAGGTGGCCTGAGGAGCCGGGGTCACAGGCTCAGACCCAGCTGCCAGCCTCAGGCAGGCTGTGACTGCCACACCCAGGGCGGGGAACGTGACTGCCCCCTAGGGGACAGCCGGGCACCGGGCACCGGGCTGCACCTGGCTCTTGGTGCTGTCCGCAGACGGCAAGAGGGAGAAGGCAGAGTGGGGAGCTCCACACAGGGCCTGCCCCCGGTCCCTGCCCTCTGTCCTCACCCCCAGGCCTCGGTCACCCCCGTCAAGGCTGTGGCCCCCCCGTGACCCGGGAGAGGTGGGGGAAGTGAGCCATCTGCCTGGAGAGGCGACCAGAGCAAACCAAGGCGCCGCGTGCAGGGCTGAGGCACACCAGGGACAGACGGGTTATCTGCTATGAACTGTTCTCGTGACCAGGGCCTCGGAGCACACCCCCCAGTCCCCCTGCCAGGGCACTCTCGGAGAGAAACTGCTTCTCCAGGGTTCCCGTGCATGGCATGCTGTTGCCCGGCGCCATGGGCAGCGTTGGAGTCTGCGACAATCCCAGGTTGTCACAGCCTGATGTGACCGCCCGATGATCTACGTGGTGGGCGCCGGTCTGCCTGCTCGTTCTGAAGGTGCACACTTCCGCCGCCATGCAGAGCAGGGCCGGAAAGGCGGTGCCAGAGGGGAGTGAGGGACGAGCACTGGCGACAGGACCAGGACAGGGGGCCGGCGCTGTGGCATAGCGGGTAACGCCCTGGCCTGCAGCGCCAGCATCCCATATGGGCGCCGGTTCAAGTCCCGGCTGCTCCACTTCTGATCCAGCTCTGTTGTGGCCTGGGAAAGCAGTGGAAGATGGCCTGAGCACTTGGGCCCCTGCACCCACATAGGAGACCTGGAAGAAGCTCCTGGCTCCTGGCTCCTGGCTCCGGATGGGCGCAGCTCTAGCCATTGCGGCCATTTGGGGAGTGAACCAGCAGATGGAAGACCCCTCCCTCTCCCTCCCTCCCTCCCTCTCTCTCTCTCTCTGTGCTGATGTAAAAGGCTCTACTGAAGAGATACCAAACATTAGGGTCACCTGCACGCCGGGGTCACCTGTATACTAGGGTCACCTGCACACTACGGTCACCTGTACACCAGGGTCACCTGTACACGAGGGTCACCTGTACACCAGGGTCACCTGTACACTAGGGTCCACCTGTACACCAGGGTCACCTGTACACGAGGGTCACCTGTACACCAGGGTCACCTGTACACTAGGGTCCACCTGTATGCTATGGTCACCTGTACACTAGGGTCCACCTGTATGCTATGGTCACCTGTACACGAGGGTCCACCTGTATGCTATGGTCACCTGTACACTAGGGTCCACCTGTATGCTATGGTCACCTGTACACGAGGGTCCACCTGTATGCTATGGTCACCTGTACACTAGGGTCCACCTGTATGCTATGGTCACCTGTACACTAGGGTCCACCTGTACACTAGGGTCACCTGTACACCAGGGTCCACCTGTACACTATGGTCACCTGTACACTAGGGTCCACCTGTATGCTATGGTCACCTGTACACTAGGGTCCACCTGCACACTACGGTCACCTGTACACGAGGGTCACCTGTACACCAGGGTCCACCTGTACAGAGGGTCCACCTGTACACTAGGGTCACCTGTACACCAGGGTCCACCTGCACACTAGGGTCCACCTGTACACCAGGGTCACCTGCACGCCAGGGTCACCTGTACACCAGGGTCACCTGCACACCAGGGTCCACCTGTACAGAGGGTCACCTGCACGCTAGGGTCACCTGCACAGAGGGTCCACCTGTACACGAGGGTCACCTGCACACTAGGGTCCACCTGTGCACCTGTATGCCAGGATCAACTGCACAGCAGGGTCACCCGCACGTCAGGGTACATCCAAGTAAGAAAAGTCTACTGAGGGCCCAAGGGACAAATCACATCTGGAAGTAGGAACCAAATCACTATTTTCTCACCTGTTCCTAAAGATAGAACACCTCTGCTATCCTGAGGGCAAGTGAGTCGCGCAGCTCAACGCTGGTGACCTTTTCCGCTGTTACCCTCGGCTGCTAATGACCTGTAGTCACCGTAGGACACAGCCCCTCACTCCAGGACAGCAACAGGGACGAAGCCACGGGAGCAGCTGGGTGCTCTGGAGGCCGAGGCAGGAGAGGGTGGGCAGGCTGGACGAGGGCAGGGGTGGACGGATGAGCACTGTGTGCTGCGGGGGGCACCCAGGGAGCACGTGTTGCACAAGGGCTCGCTGTGTCCGAGACACACGCCACAGATGGTGGAACCTCGTATCCTGACTTTTGTCCTGATGCAAACTGGTCTGGGTGCTAAGCACTGCTGGGGGCCATCAGCAACTTCTTTTTTTTTTTTTTTTTTTTTTTTTGACAGGTAGAGTGGACAGTGAGAGAGAGAGACAGAGAGAAAGGTCTTCCTTTGCCGTTGGTTCACCCTCCAATGGCCGCCGCGGCCGGCGCACCACACTGATCTGATGGCAGGAGCCAGGAGCCAGGTGCTTTTCCTGGTCTCCCATGGGGTGCAGGGCCCAAGCACCTGGGCCATCCTCCACTGCACTCCCTGGCCACAGCAGAGAGCTGGCCTGGAAGAGGGGCAACCGGGACAGAATCCAGCGCCCCAACCGGGACTAGAACCCGGTGTGCCGGCGCCACTAGGCGGAGGATTAGCCTAGTGAGCCGCGGCGCCGGCTCAGCAACTTCTAAACGGCAGATGGCAGCGCCTGGACATGGGTCCTCTTCTCCCCGTGGGGACACTGCCCTCAGCTCCGCGTGCCCGTCCCAGGGCCATGCTCGGGAATGCGCACAGCTCGACACCTCCCAGAGAGCTCTGGTGGGAGCGGGAGGAACGGCCCCTGGGAGGAGCAGACCCCGAGCAGGGTGCTGGAGGTGAGCCGCAGCCCTTTGTCCCTGCAGTGAACTCACTAGGTGTTAGATGCCTGACAACTCACGTTCACTCTGTAGGTTCAGATTAAGGCTTGAAACAGGCCTCTGGTCCCAAATTCTGTAGCTGTAGGCTCTGAAGCCCCCGGACAGGCGGAGCACCCCACCACTTTCTAGCGACCACAGCTTCTTACGGAGCCATAAAGACGCGCCTGCCCCCCGCCCCGGGCTCTCCAGCGGCGCAGGGTCACGGGGCCTGCCAGGAATCCCCCAGCCGCCTGCAGGGCGCTGCCAGCTGAAATACGGCCTCTGGCTTTGTCTCTGCTTTCCCTCCCCTCGGAGGAGACTGAGGCGCACATCCCACTGAGACAGGAACACAAGTCGGGACACGCGGCTGGGCCGGCAGCTTTTCCCAGCTCTCGGGGGCTGTGGGTTGGGGATTGAATTGCGTGGAGAAATTGAGACGCCTCTGGAGTTGTGAACACCCCCGCTCTCACCCCGACGCGTGGGCCCAGAAGGCAAGGCCGGGCCCCAGCAGCGTGAGCCCAGGCGACGCCCATCCGAGCACAGCACAGCGCTGGCCCGGGGGGCAGACCCTCCCGCCCGCACACTGCCAGAAAGCCCCGCCGCCCACCAGAGAGGCTCGGCAGTGAGCCCTGCTTTCGACTGCAGCCGCGTCTCCCAGAAGGTGGCGGAGGGGCAGTCGTGGGCCAGGCCAGCACCCTAGCAAGGCTGCAAGGCCAGCCTGGGAACAAGGACTGAGACCTGGCACCCAGCCACAGGCGTGTCTCATCTCCGGGATCCTACAGGGCCAGGGCACAGTCCCCTCTTCCTCGCCAAGCCCAGGAGCCCTCCGGGGTGGAGTCAGCATCAGGGCCCTGAAGTCACGGCGCAGAGAACCCAGGCTAGACCTATCTTTGCCTCTTTCCAAACTACGCTTTTTCCCTTAGCAGCTGTTCTACCACACACATCTGTCCTGCACACGCTTTGGCTACTGAGTGTAACACGTCCCACCCCAGTGTCGGCCTGCCCCTCCCCATCCTTGTCCAGTGGACCCCCCCCCCCAGGCCGTGGGCTCACCCAGTGTGCTCTGTCGCCCCTCCAATGCAGGGCCTTTGCACGCCTTGAAACGCTCGGCACACCTCCTCCCGCCCCCTCGCCTACCTCACCTCCGTTCGTGCTTCACGTCTGAACTCATGCGTTACGTCGCACTCTGGAGGCCGAGCCAGAATCCCGCCGCATTTATCACAACACTGCAGAGCACTGATGGGAACATGACCTCACCCCAGCATTTCCCGACAACGCCGGGAAGTGCTGCAAGGCGTCCACGAGCGACGTCTCTCGGGGAAAGAAGAGAAGCACCGGTGGCAGGAGAGGGGCTCCCATTTGGAAACGGGACCTTTATTCTGTGCCTGGGTGATCAGAACCAGGCCTACCTTTTAGCTGAACACAAAGCCTTTGGAAATAGGGTAATAATTTTAGAATCTGGAAAAAACCACAGCGCACAGTACTCAGGTGGTGGCTCTGAATTAGTTATAGCAAGCTATTTTAGATTCTAGTCATGAATAAGTTATAACCCGCTCGAGGCGGCTCTCCCCTGCCAGGAAGGCTGCAGCGCCTGGAGCCCGGCCGCCCTCTGGCTTCCTGACCCCACCGCCGCGTCTCCGCATCCTGCACCAGCAGCTCCGGGCCTTCTCTTGGGAACTTTCTGTTCCGCTCTGATGTCCTATAGCTCAGGCCCTGCTGCCAGGGAACGCAGGCGGCAGGCAGGACACGACGGGACAGAAGGGCGGCGAGCACACAGACGCGGGCTGTCCAACTGTGTCGGGTGAACACGGCCTTCTGCCGCCCGCTCCGCCTGAGGACTGACTCCCAGGGTTACCCACGCGCACTCAGCCAGCGTCTGGCACACAGTACGAGCTCAACAAACAGCAGCTGTCTGTTTCTACGGAAGTCACGGTCAACTGTTCCATCAGCAAACCTCCAGGCAGTTTTCTTAGCCCCACAAGGGCATTTCCCAAGCATCACCCACGTAAGGAAACGAGCTAGCGAAGCAATGCTAAAACTCCCGAGGGCACAGACACGCACACGGCGGCGTTCCCGGTGGCCCGTCCTCCAGCTGCCTGGGGAGCAGAGAGAGAGGCAGAGCAGGGCGCCCTCGGGACAGCAAAACCTACTTCTTCCTTTGAAACCACCCATAGTCCTCTACGAGAGGCTAAAAAAGGCGGACGGCTAATTAGGCCACGGACTCTCAGTCCAAAGTGCCTGCTTCTCAGAAAGGAGCCTTCTTTGCCGCCCTGAAGGCGCTCGCTGGATGACTCTGGACTCACAGGCACCTGCCTGGGGGAGCCGACCGTCACTACTACACATGTGCTCGGAAATCCAACTGGTGAGCGAGCGGAAGATCCCAAAGCCAGGGCAGCAAGCACAAGGGCGCATGGGCACCTGACAGTGACTCTGGGAATATTTTGGTGAAACGGGTGAACACCATCACCAATTGGAATAAAAAGTGTCAAAAGCAAAAGGTGCACTTGTTTTTCAGACGCAAGAATGTCATCTTCACAGAATCGGGCTTTAACCCAGCAGGAACAGGGGGGCTGATGAGCTGAGCGTGGGAGCCGGAACCCGGGAGCCGGTTCTGACTGAGCACCTCCGAGGTGAGCCCCGTCCATGCCCTCACCTTCCTCTCTTATGACACGAGGGTCGTCCTAGCACCCACGGGATACACGCGAGGCGGCGAGGGCGGGGCGTCCAGACAAAACACCAAGCAGGACGTGTGGCTCACGCGCCGCAGAGCCGAGGGTCTCCACGTGAACACTGCTGGAGGAGATGCCTGTGGCACCCCCATCCTCTGGCTGGGCGACAGACACGACTTCCAAGAGGGATGCTTCTAGAAGCTGGAAGAGGAAACTCCAGTAGAAAGAGGAGAGAAGTCTTCGTTTTCACAAGACCATCACGAGAGTCATTTGAATGTTGACGAGGGCTGGCGTGACGCCGCTGAACTGCGCACGTCTTACTTACCGCAAGGAGCACTCAGACATCCGTGAGAGATTAAGCAGCAGAGTATGTCAGAAGCTGCACGTCCGGCCGCTCTGCAGTGCCCGCAGGCAGGCCGCCCGGCACCCCGTTATCCGAGCCGCAGCCGGAGTCGGGCTGCTGCGCTGGGATCCAGCTCCCGGGAACGCTCCCAGGGAAGCAGTGGAGGACGACCCCAGTGCTCCGGTTCCTTCTACCCACATGGAGACCAGCATGTTGTTCCTGGCTCCTGGCTCCACCTGGCCCAGCCCTGGCTGTTGTAGCCATGCTGGGGAGTGAACCAGCAGATGGAAGATTCTCTCTCTCTCTCTCCCATTCTCTGTATGACTGTGACTTTCAAATAAGTCTTTCTTTAATAAAGCTATATGCAGGGGCTGGCACTGTGGCAACCATCTGTGGTGCTGGCATGTCATATGGGTGCCAGTTCATATCCTGGCTGCCCCGTTTCTGATCCAGCTCCCTGCTAATGGCCTGGGAGGAGCAGCAGAAGATGGAAAAACTTGGGAGGCCCGTGCTGTGGCATAGTGGGTAAAGCCACCGCCTGCAGTGCCAGCATCCCGTATCAGAGCACAGGTCTGAGTCCCGGCTGCTCTACTTCCAGTCCAGCTTCTTGCTAACGTGCCTGGGAAAGCAGTGGAAGATGGCCCAATTGTTTGGGTCCCTGCAAGTGCATGGGAGACCCAGAAGAAGCTCCTGGCTCCTGGCTCTGGATTGGCCCAGCTCTAGCCATTGTGGCCATTTTGGGGGTGAGCCAGTGATGGAAGACCTGTCTCTCAAAATAAATAAATCTTTGAAAAAGAAAAGAAATGCACTCGGTGCCTCCCTGCAATCCTCCAGCAGCCCACCTGGAGTGCTGCAGGCACTGACAGCGTCTCCCCTGCGGGCATGCTCGGCCTGACGCTGAGGCTGCAACAGACGTGCCCAGAGACTGGCAATCAGACGTGCAACGCGACCCGGCCCGCCTGGGAAGTCCACAGCCACCGGAGGCCTAGGGGATGGAGTTACTAACTGGGTTTTCTGCACTCTGATGATCGCATACTTTGAGAGTTTCTGTTTGGCGTCTATTTAAAAACCGTGTCGGATGTCTGTATGCTGGTAAGACGTCTCAGGAGGAAGGCAGGCTGTATTTCAGGTTGCTGGGGAGTGTGCTAAGTGGGCTGTTCAGCCTGAGAGGGGCACACGCTCGGGTCCTCTGGTGCCTCCACTGAGTCAGGGCACCGGCACCCCATGCAGACCCCACCCAGGTGGCAGGCACGCAGCTCCCATTCCTGCCCTCAGAACCAGGCAGGGCGTGCTGTGTGCAGGCAGGGCCGTGGTGGCTCTGCTGGGGCCTGCTCGCACCCGCCTCCCATTCTGTGTCCCTGGAGCAGCCCCAGGCTGACGACCCTCCAGGGACCACCCAAATAACCCGTTTCATAGACTGGAGCCGACACTCAGCACCTGGTAGCAGCGTCCTTTGTCAAAATGAACCGTGAGCCAACGGATTCAAGACACAACTCACAGAGCAGGCAATGTCCCTGCAACTGAAGGGACAGGCAGGTCCTAGCCACTCCCTATGTGGCTGCAGATCCAAGCTGTCCACTGGCTGATGACTAAAGACCTGGCCAACCCAAACGCCAAAACGTCTGTTCACACCAACGAAACAGGAACTGCTCCTTACATCTCAGTGCCTGATGGTTACAGTCTGAATCGCAGCTCCAAGGCCCCAAGCCTCAGTCACTTGCTTTAAAAATCTCTCTCTATGGTCAGCCCAACAGCGGCACCTCCGCAGCTGCCTCAGCTGACCGGGCCTCCCTCCTAGACTCCCCGGGGCTGCCTGACAGTGAAACCCGTTTTCAGGGGAAATGGCACTCATCAACTGAAACTCCACACTAACTTAGCCAGCACACATTTCATGGTTTGCTTACACACACACGCGCACACACACACACACACACACAAAAGCCAATTATCTCACTGGCTGCCACAGAATACATGCAGCAAGACTGGGCGCTGCACAGCGTCACCTCCAGGAGACCCGACCCATGAGGCCCCACCGAGACTCGGCGTCTCAGACAGACCTAAGCTGTGCCATCGGGCAAAGCCCCTCTGCTGGCTCCACGTCTCTGCGCTGGGCTCCAGGTCCCCACAGTGCAGGCTGCTTCAGAGCAGGGAGGCTGTGGAGGGCTGCAGTCACGCCAGCAGTCCACTGCCAGTCGGTTCAGTGAGTAAACAACCACCCCTTTTGGGGGCCGCCAACACACATCTATCCGACGTCTCTGTGGAGTAACGCGTCTTACGTGGCAGTGTTTTAAAAAGAGAAACCTACTCTTTTAAGAAGGCATTGGCCAGTCCCTGGATCTCCGTTTCCGGCAGCCTTTGGTGGACACAGGCCGCCTGCCCTTCCCCGCTGCACCAGCGACATGACGGTCCCCTCACGGACTGTCTGTTCCCAAGCGTCTCCTGTCCGGGGCTGCCCGCGCCGTGCAGAGTGGGTGCGCTGACGGACATTTCAGACCGCTCCCGTGACGTTCCTTCTGTGTTTTGTTTTGTTTTGTTTTGACAGGCAGAGTGGACAGTGAGAGAGAAAGAGACAGAGAGAAAGGTCTTCCTTTTTGCCATTGGTTCACCCTCCAATGGCTGCCGTGGCTGATGCATCGCGCTGATCTGAAGCCAGGAGCCAGGTGCTTCTCCTGGTCTCCCATGGGGTGCAGGGCCCAAGCACTTGGGCCATCCTCCACTGCACTCCCAGGCCACAGCAGAGAGCTGGCCTGGAAGAGGGGCAACCGGGACAGAATCCGGCACCCCGACCGGGACTAGAACCTGGTGTGCCGGCGCCGCAAGGCGGAGGATTAGCCTATTGAGCCGCGGCGCCAGCCCTGTGCTCTCTCTTCTTTATCCCATCGGGGAACAAGAGGACTCCCAGAGTCACACATCCCAGTTTTTAGTCTACGTGCACCATGCTCAGGAGAGAAGAGCTGCCCGCACAACATCCGCCCGTCAGGACGGCCTGTCACGCAAACTGCAAGCAGCGCCAGGCCCCAGGGCAGGTCAGGATGACCCAAGGGGGGCAGTTGTGTGCTTGCTCCATGAGGGCTTGTCCTCAGTCTCAGGCAATCGCCATGGCCCAGAAGCACCAGACAGACGAGCAGATTTCCCAGAGCGAGAATCAGCTGTGGGAGCCGCGTGCAAGAAGCTGGGGCGGGGAAGTGACCACCACAGCCTACACTCCTCTGTCCTTGACCTCTCGGGAGGTCACCATCTTTCGTCTGGGCTTCTGCCACTCTTCCCACTTGTACAGCGGCCTGGTTTTGTTTTCCTTTGTCATGTGACCTCCTGTTCGTTTCACATGACCAACTATAATCCTCAGCTGTGACGCACTCTTTCCGGGCCCACTTTGATTCAGATACTTTCACTAATAAGCAGCTGACACAGCCACGCTTCGGAAAGCCAGCAAGTGTGGTTCCGAGTGCCCAGGTTTCCACGTGAAGCTCACGATCCTCAGGCTACGTGCATCGGCGTCTTCCAGGGGACCCAGCTCTGATTGGCCTGCCGGTCAGCCGGCGCCCGGTGTTCCAGACGGGCAGGAAGGCACCGTAGGTCCCGTGTGGCGACCACTTCTCTCACTGGTCGGGGGTGAAGCAGCTCCCATCTCAGCGCAGCAGCTGCTATGTGCAGGCCCCCTTCCTGCCCCAGGCCTTTTGAGGGTGTGACCACTGCATTTAATGGTGGGCAAGCTGGACACAGGTCGGCTTTGATGACCATCAATTCTGTCTCGACACCCACCGTGGGTAAGGGCAGCTGGGCAGGAAAGCACTCAAAAGCACATTTTAAACACAAGAAGCTGACCGCATTCACCAAATGTCCGGGCCAGGCCCATCACTGCACTCTCCAAACAGCCGAGCCATCAGGCGCAACAACGGCCGTGTTAAGGAGGAGTAAGGCACTTGCCTAAGTTCACAAGCACAGGAGCTGAGAGCAAAGCCATTTCCAAGGCTGGCACTGCTCTGCCTTGGGCCTCCCTAGAGCGGCCTTGGTTTCCAAACTTGCGGTGTTTGGAAGCAGGGAGGAGCAGAGGCACTCCTGTTGTGTCCTGTGCATCCTGATCATGTGGCCCAGGCGTGCCTCACGCTGTGTCTCGGGTTGCACGGAGAGCTTCCACAACAGCCCACAGTAGGCACCGTCTGTTTCCTCACTCCACGGATGGGGAACTGAGGTGCAGAGAGGGGAGCTACAATGCCTTGCTGAGACCACACAGAATTTTCCTGGTGCCGGGTAGATGCCTTTCTTTTTAAAGATTTATTTTATGTATTTGAAAAGCAGAATTACAGAAACAGAGGGAGAGACAGAGCGCTCTGTCTTCCATCTTCTGGTCACTTCCCAAATGGCTGCAATGGCAAGGGCTGGGCCAGGCTGCAGCTAGGAGCCAGGAGCTTCTTCCAGGTCTCCCGTTTGGGTTCTGGTGCCCAAGGACTTAGGCCATCCTCTGCTGCTTTCCCAGGCATTTTAGCGGGGAGATGGATTGAAAGTGGAGCGGCTGGGACTTGAACTGGTGCCCACGTGGGATGCTGGCATAGCAGGTGGCAGCTAACCCATGACACCACAATGCCAGCCCCTGGACGCCTTTTTTCAGACACAGTGACGGCACTGACACAGGCCTGCGCCATCAGTCAGAAAGACCCGATCCCTTGTTCAAAATTTCCTCCAGCCCCCTCTCAAAACACGCAACAAGATCTTACTAAGGGGTGGTCTGCACATCGCCACGGTCAGCTGAAGGTGGACTGTGCAGTGGGCATGTCCCATCCTCACCTGTGAGCTACGGTGACAAATGAGCTGGGGCGTGACTGCTTAATGGGCGTGGCTGCCCCTCATTCCAGGAGGTCCTGAGGACGTCAAACTCCAGGGATGCTCGGGCCCCTCGTGCAATGATGCAGACTGACATGCTCACAGCAGGGCAAGGGTCAGCCCCAGGCTCAGAACCCCAGCTCTGCGCTCACTCACTCTGCAGCCTTGGGCACATCACACATAACCCCTTGTGCCTTACTTTCCCTGTCTGCCAAATGGGAAGGTGGTGCCATGCCTCCAGGTGTGTGACACTCGGGTGAGCTTATCTGAAGAGGTACTGTCCAATACAACCTGGTGATGACGAGAACACTCGACTCTGTCCAGTCAAGCAGCCCCAGGTGCACAGAGCAAATCCAGAACTTGACACGTGGCGTGTGAACTTTCCATTTTGTTTTTATTTGGATTCAGTAAAATTTAAGTAGCCTGGCACTGCCAGCGCCTACCACAGCTGCACGAGCACCTGCCCAGAACCACGGCTCGCTGCTGCTGTTTCCCCAGCACGCAGGTCCTCTGCCGGCTCCTCCGCACCTGGAGCCCCCCGGGGGCTCTGCTGTGGCCGCTGCTCAGCCGTTTCCTTCCAACGCCCATGATGATCCTGGGCCTCGCCACGACTCCAAGCGTCCCTGGCCAACGTCAGCCAGGCCACCGATCTCTCACCAGCACGCACACCTCACGAGAAGGGTCCTTCTCTCTCTCTTCCCCTGCTGCCTCAGCACCCAGCGTAACGCCTGCCTCTGACCTCTGAGCCGCGTCTTTAAGAAAGTGTTCTCCAAGGCTGGCACTCGTGGTGACCTACTCACCCCACAGGCGGTTTACTTTGTATCGCTGGATGTACAGGCAGAGTCTGGGTTGGCATGAGGATAGGTGGGGGGAGGGAAAAGTGCAGCTAGTTTAAGCATGCCTTAAACTAACTGGGGTCAGTGGGAAAGCTGTCGAATAAAGAGGCTAAAAATTACCAAGCCACCTAAAAGCTCAAGTGCCCTCTTTGCAGGAAGCAAAGTGTGGGCTTGGCAGGCCCTCCTGCAGCCTGTGGCACTCAGTATCCAGTATGCATGGGGAGACAGGAGCCGGAGCTTCCAGGAGTCTCTTGTGGTCTCCCACCCTGACTCCACCCCCTCGCGTGTCGATTCAGCACACCCGCTTTCCCGTGGTGCACCTGTGCCTCTGCCACAAAGAACACGCATACGCTGAACTCCACGTGGAGACGGCATGATGTGTGTACACCAAGCTCCACGTGGAGGCGCCATGATGATCACACATATCCTGAGCCCCACGTGGAGACAGCAAAATGAACACCTGTACAGTGACCTGCCCGTGGAGATGGCGTGAACACGCGTGCAGATGTCACGAAACTTTCGACAGCACTGTGTGCACGGAACCCTGCCCAAACCCTGTTTTTGTACTCAGGGCACCACACCAATGGGACCACTGAACGGTGCGGCACACTCCTCTCCTCGGGGTGAGTGTCTCCTACAGTCATGTCTGAACGTGCTCTCTCTTTAGATAAAGCCTGATCCATTCTCGCACTTTACCCACATCTCTGCGTTGAATTCTTACCTCACATGGAGGCAAGAATGAAACAGCTGGGGGACCCCAAGTCCCACAGCATTAAGTGGTGAGCCAGCCAGGAGAGCTGGGGAGAGAGACACACACACAGCACGGACATCTGGGGAGTGCATGCCAGGGTGGTCAAGCTCTCTTCTCTTCAGCTCAGCATCTCTGGCGGGCCTTTGAAATGCTAAACTGGGGACTTCTTTGCTATGTCTTAGTAACTGAAGCCAGCTACAGGCTGGAAGCTCCACGGAGCACATAGCCACGGGCAGCAGCCAGTGAGGAAAGGCAGTGGTCACCAGTCACAGCTGCCAGATGCAACCTGGGAAAGCCAAGGGAGAACTATGCCCAGATGCGCTAGCCTGCGGTGGGGACACAGGCCTCTGGCTAGTTCCCAGTTCTCAGCAGGGAGCGCACAGGCCACCTGGCATCCCGGAGCTGGCACAGGCTGTGAGATCACCCCTGCTGGGCTCCTCAAAGGTGAGCCAGATCTTGCTTCTGGAGCACGGTGCCAGGGTCTGGCCACTGCGGGTGGTGAACGTGTGGCCACCCTGCCTGCCCTTCTTCTGTGGCTGCAGACACATGGAGCCAGGAGCAGCACGGGACAGCAAAGGCCATGGAGCAAGCACAGGCACCCCAAATCTGTGGGCCCAGTGCAAGGGCTCAGCGTCCAGGCTTTGGGGCAGCTCCCAGGAAGCGGGACATCACAGACCGGAATCAGCCGGCTTCTGGAGGCTGGACCAGGTGCCCACCTTCTGCTGTACCTCCCCTGGGTGGGGACAGTTTACCTGCCTGGTTGGCCAACATGTCTGGGGAGCACACTCTGCCATTCCTCCCTTCCCCTGTCCGCTGACCCAAGCCCCAGTGGCCAGCTCATGGTCTGCTTGGGGCAGTGGGTCCACTGCCCGGCTCATAACCCTGACCTGGCAGAAATGTCCAGAGGCAGGATGGAGCTCTGGCCCCATCATGGGTGGCTGATGCAGGCTGCTCCAAGCCATTCGAGCTGGAATGTCTGTGGTTTCTGGCTTCCAGGGGCAGCTCTAGGCCCTGTTTCTCAGTGTCAGCTTATGCTTCAGGCTGCTACCAGTTGGCTGGAGCTTGGCATCTCTCATGCCCAAGCTCCCCACTCCTTTCAAAAGCTTCGAGGTTCAAGCCAGACCTCAGATGTGGGTTTTAGCTCCAGAGTCTGAGGATACCTGGATGCAAGTCATTGCCCTAGGGTTCAAGCTGTACCCCAGGCATGGGGAAGCTCGAAGGTCTAAGGACTCCTGGACGCAGCTTAGCGCCCCCCAGGACTCAAGTTGAGCCCTGGGTGTGGTGCAACCCACTGTGACCCAGGAGCCCGAGGCATGGAGGGGAAAGTCCCCGGGAATAACCGGGGCACGGACAGCTGCATCTGAGATGTGTAAGATTTCAGGGCTGGATCAGCCTTAGGGAGGCTGTGGAAAGGCTGGGGTATGGATCCCAGGGAGCCCCAACTTGGGGTGCAGGGAGACCTCTAGATGCCCAATCTTTCATAACACAGGGCTCCAGCAGGCTGCTTTTGTGTGACTGGGCTCACGCAGAGCCATGCCCTCCTCTCCTCTCCCTGGGTCATGGACAGACTTCCAGCGACAGGTAACCACATCCACTCCCATGGGCCCAGCCCTGGCATGCTTTCTGGTAACCGGGAACCTCTCAAGCTAAATACTACAACCAAGAACTTGTTTCCTCCTGCAACATTCTCTGGCCAAGACATAAACTAGAAAATGGGGAGACCCGGCCACTACACGGGACTCAACCTTAATACTACTCACATCTTGACTCTTTCCTAAGAGACAACAAAACTGGGCACAAGTTCCTTACATCCAGGTCTTTGTAGTCCTCTTTGAAAACCCCACTCTTGGGAGTTGTGGGCACCACTGCTCTTAAAGACCAGGAACGTAAGGGAGCAACATACAGACACAGTGGATGACCCACTACTGGTGGGCCCTCCATCACCCTGAGTTCAGCATGTCCTGATGCTGGGACCATCCCTGGGGGTCGCTAGGTCCTCCCCTGCACCCTCAGAACCTGCTTCTCCTTTGCCTGTTTTCCCATGACTGCCACCGTGCAACCCACCCTGTCCCCCCTCCCAGAGTCAGCGCAACTCGTCATTCGCAGTGGGGCCTCCTCCAGCCAGATGTCAGTAGGCTCTGTCCCGAGACAGGTCGCAAATGGAGGTGCTGAGGCTTTTGGTGGACATGTCCTTTCTCCATGACTGACTTCAACTGCTGTCAACAAAGCTGGGGATGTTTCCAAAGATCCTACCAAATCCACTGAGGAGCCTCGGGCCCCGGCTCTGGTCTCCGACGTGGCCCTGCCGTAACCACCAGCTGCACCTCAGAAGGAAGCAGTGAGTCTGAGGCTCCCGCTGATTCTCTGATGACCCCCAAAGCCTCAGTGCTGTGCTGGGGCTCCAGCAGTGCCAACAGCAGCACCTGACTGGGGCTGCCCAAGAGGCCACCGTGAATGACGCACTGAGACCGCGCACACTCTGCCAGCAGAGTGGAGGAGGGGATGCACTCAAGCCTGGGAGGCGAGACGGCACAGGAAAGAAAACGCCCGTTCCGAGGACGGCTGGCAGACGCCTGGAGGAACACTGACCTAGCGCTCCTGAGAACGGGCCCTGTTTGGTACCATTTCTCCATCTACTCAGCACAGGTACTGAGGAAGCTTCAGAAACTGGCGAGGGGGACCCCAGGCTCCCACGAATCGGATACGGATCTAGAGTTCCAGGTGTTCAAAAGAAAGGGCTGACGAGGAGGGTGCTCCAACGTGGGACAGCGGCCTGCACAACCAGACCCGGTGGCCTCGGAGTCACCCGAGGGTGTCTTGCTATTGCCGCAGGGCCCAATAGAGAGTGTTTCAGGTGTGAGGAGCTGGGACACTGGCGCTTGGAACGCCCCTGCCCGACAGCCCATCTGGCCCTTGCGTCAGTGGACACGGGGCTTTCTTCCGCTCTGAGGGAGGTGGTCTCCCGGGTCCCTCATGCCCTTGCCTGAGGGCTGAAGAGGCCGGGCAGCCAGGCAGCTCCCACAGCCCAGATAAGCACCTCAGCGTCCCAGGTAAGGTTACTGGCTTCCTCACTCACACAGGGGCCGCCCTGCACTGAATTCCCACACGGAGTCCTGTCCTCAAACTGCTCACCATGACAGGAGCCGAGGGCAGGCCTCTCTCTCAAGAACTTTCTCTGCCTCTGCATCGCCAGACGGCTGCCCTCGCACCAATGCCCAGCGGTGCCGGCGTCCAGCACCTCTACTCGAGGTCTCGCTGCCATCCCTGGGCGCCACTCTCAGCTCAATCACCCCGAAGTCTGAGTCTCTTGTCCTAATGCTAAGGAGCACTGAGACAAGTCCCGGCTGAAATCCAAGCTGGAGCAGACCCTCAAATCTGGGGTCGGGAACGTGCTGGCCTCATCACGGTCCTTAGAGGCCAAGACGACACTCCTGCACCTTAAATCCAGAAGCTAAGTGAGGACTCCCACTTCTGATTGAGATTCCTCAAACACGAGTCCTGGGTCTGTGCCAGCTTCCTCACCCTGCCCCCGAAGCCAGAGGGGTGACCACACGACGGCTCAGGACTCGGCGCCGTCAGTGGGCAGCTATTTCCCTCCACCCTGCTGTGCCAATCCCTGCACTGTTCTTGCTCGATATGGAAGGCAGGTGCCTTGTTTCTCGGTCCGGGAACTGAAGGGTGCCCTCTCCTGCATGCCATTACACCGAGAATCCCAGTATCTGTTTGCCTTCAAATGGACTGATCCATCCTCAAACAGTACTCAGCAGTACACTTGGACAGTCCTTCCTCAAAGCACCAAGGACAGTTCTCGCCCGCGGGCAATGCCCTGCCAGGAGCACGGCTCCTGTTAAAGACTGGCGCCGTCTCCATACGTAGATGATTGCTCATCTGCACTCCCTCCAAGGAGGGCTTGGACAAAAACACCGTCCAGGTCTTAACTTTTCAGAGGATTAAAGATGCAACGTTTCTCCAACCGAAGCTGAGATTTCTAGACAGGAAGCAACTTACTGGGGACATGGTCTGTCCCTGAGGAAGCCTGTCCTGTCACTTCAGGAAAGGCAGTTGTACTGTGCACAGGGCCACCAGCTAAGAGCATTCCTGACAACGGCAGGTTTCTGGATCCCGGGATTCAAGTTTAGAGCCAAAACTTTATGTGAGGGCTTAAAGGGACTGACCCACCTGAATGGACAGGAGAGCAACAGGAGGCTTTTCCAAAGACTAAGGACCTGCTGATCAGGTCTCCCACACTAGGAATCTCGACTCTAGATGAGCCTTTCACTCTAGCACAGAAGCGGGGTAGCCGAGTGCACTCCTGCTTCCGCAACAGGGACCTACTATCCGAGCAGCTGGACTCTCAGGCCACGGGAGGACCTGCGTGCCTGCTACTTGTGGGGAGCAACTCGGACTGGACTGAGTTACTGGAATTAAGACTTATTCTATGCATCTGCTCTCCCACAATATGGCGATGGGAGAGGAGGAAACAGCTTCTGCACAGCTGCCTCCAGTTCAACCAATTAACTGTAGGACTTGCTCCTGATTGGAGAGCACCGTACTCGGCGTGTGGGCAGCAGAGTTGGGATTGGCGGAGGAGGACTATAAAGGAGGAGAGAGACGGCATGCACCAGGAACATCTAAGGGGAACACCTGTGCAGCCCCCGAGAGGGCCGGCCGGCGGTGTGCCGCTCCCCTGCGGAAGTGGGGAATGTGGCAGGGGGAACTGCCCTTCCACGGAGGTGGAAGGGACGGCAGCCAACCCGGGAAGAACCAGCAGCAAACCCGGGGAGGGCCGAGCAGACGAAAGAACAGCGCAGGGTCCTGTGTCGTTCCTCCACGAAGAGGGGGAGCGACACTACTGAGCTTTTGCAGAGAAAGCCGCCACGCTGACTTCAGGCCTTCCCCTTGAAGTTCACAGTCCACACCAGACGCAAGGGGCTCCGGAGGTTAAAGGACATCTGTGGCTAACAGGACGGTGCCTCACTGAGTACAGGCCCTTCTGCAGTAACTCTCAAAGCACGCCACGTCCTCAATCCAGCTACCCTGTGCCACCTGAAGGCCCTCGTGCGTAGACACCGCAGAGCAGAGGGGCTCAGCAGGCCCCCTGGACCTGAGGGACCTCTGGGAAACCCAGACGTTGAACAGTCTGCTGGCCGCAGCAGCTGCACGGAGGAAGGAGTTAGAAAGGGTGCGCCAGAGTGGATCTCGCTCCCGGGGTGGGAGCTCAGGCTTTGCCAACCAGCACTCTGGCCTGTGAGGCTGAAAGGGCCAACGAGGTGATCACCTACGCAAACTCCAAATGTGCCTTCTTGGGTCTACGTGCGCAGGCAGACGCGTGGAGAGAAGGGCGTACTGACCGCGCGGGGCTCTCCCGTGACCAGTGAGGACGCGCAGGCAGACGCGCGGAGAGGAGGGCGTACTGACCGCGCGGGGCTCTCCCGTGAACAGTGAGGACGCGCAGGCAGACGCGCGGAGAGCAGGGCGTACTGACCGCGCGGGGCTCTCCCGTGAACAGTGAGGACGCGCAGGCAGACGCGCGGAGAGCAGGGCGTACTGACCGCGCGGGGCTCTCCCGTGAACAGTGAGGACGCGCAGGCAGACGCGCGGAGAGGAGGGCGTACTGACCGCGCGGGGCTCTCCCGTGAACAGTGAGGACGCGCAGGCAGACGCGCGGAGAGGAGGGCGTACTGACCGCGCGGGGCTCTCCCGTGAACAGTGAGGACGCGCAGGCAGACGCATGGAGAGGAGGGCGTACTGACCGCGCGGACTCTCCCGTGAACAGTGAGGACGTGACTTCAGCCTCCTGCGGGCAGTTCGGGAGCCTCCCGAGTGCTGCGCAGGGCAGGAGACGGCAGCAGGGGAGCGGAGGCCCGGCAGAGGGCAGCGAAGGCGGCTGCTGTCCCCAAGATCCTGGAGACAGCTGTAACCTCCACGTGGGGGGTCTTCACAGGCACACAGAGGGTAACTCCGCCTCCTCCTATAAGCCACCTGAGGATCCCAACATCTCTGCAAAAAGCCAGAAGTAAATTTTGTTCTGTATTATACACTTTTCCTCATGGAAAGGTATCAAGGCTACTGAACTTTCCAGTGGATATGTCCTATCCACCCCTTCTCCCGAATCTCAGCACACTGCCGCTACGCTCACGAAGTTGCTCTAAGACATCTGTCTACCGCCTGGGGCAGCAGAGCTTAGACTCCTGCTAGGTGCCAGAGCAACTACACCTGTCTGGGCTCCCCAGCCAAAGTGGTCATGGAAAACGAAGTAGCCCCAGACTATCTGCTGGCAGAGCAAGGTGGCGTCTGTACAGAGACTTTCGGAATCTGCCGCCTTTAGCAACACTGCACTCCTGGAAAGATCTCACGAGCATTTATGTCCAGGCCGTGGTTCTCTATCTTTGGTAAGGAAAGTCTTCCAGCTTTTACCATTCAGGCAGAATTAGGAAGAATATGTTTTCCCTTTTCTTTTTCCAATTGGGCCCCATCTTAACTGTCAAGTTACTCGCAGAAATCATGGTTACACAGGGACTCCACCTCTGACAATGATGGGGGCAATACCCCACCTCCTGAGACCCAGTCTCCAGACCAGTTAGCAAGAGGTTTCCGTTCCCTGGACAGGCAGGGACAAGACCAGTGCCGCACCAGGCAGATATGGCAGATACACCATCCTCTCTCCGCCTCCCACGAAGATTAAAGGATGAAAAATCCTGGGCTGGGGGAGGGGTGAAGAGGTCAGGCAGGGAGTCAGTGAAGGGCAGAGGAGCGGGGAGGGTCCAGCAGTCTCTGTGTCTCCAGCCTGCATGCTAACTCCTCTTCTTGTGTGTTAATCCAGTCACCCACTTCCCACCTGCACCCACGCCATCGCCACCACAGACACCACGATGAACACACGTACAGAGTACTGAGCTCCACGCGGAGACGCCACTATGAACACGTGTACACTGAGCTCCACGCAGAGACGTCATGAACACGTGTACACTGAGATCCACATGCAGACGCCATGATGAACACGTGTACACTGAGTACTGAGCTCCACGTGGAGACGCCATGATGAACACGCGTACACTGAGTACTGAGCTCCACGCGGAGATGCCACTATGAACACGTGTACACTGAGATCCACATGCAGACACCATGATGAACACGTGTACACTGAGTGCTGAGTACTGAGCTCCACGCGGAGATGCCACTATGAACACGTGTACACTGAGATCCACATGCAGACACCATGATGAACACACGTACAGAGTACTGAGTACTGAGCTCCACGTGCAGACGCCATGATGAACACGCGTACACTGAGCTCCATGTGCCGACGCCATGATGAACACGCGTACACTGAGCTCCACGTGCAGACGCCATGATGAACACGCGTACACTGAGCTCCACGTGCCGACGCCATGATGAACACGCGTACACTGAGCTCCACGTGCAGACGCCATGATGAACACGCGTACACTGAGCTCCATGTGCCGACGCCATGATGAACACGCGTACACTGAGCTCCACGTGCCGACGCCATGATGAACACGCGTACACTGAGCTCCACGTGCCGACGCCATGATGAACACGTGTACACTGAGCTCCACGTGCAGACGCCATGATGAACACGCGTACACTGAGTGCTGAGTACTGAGCTCCACGCGGAGATGCCATGATGAACACGCGTACACTGAGCTCCATGTGCCGACGCCATGATGAACACGCGTACACTGAGCTCCACGTGCCGACGCCATGATGAACACGCGTACACTGAGCTCCACGTGCCGACGCCATGATGAACACGCGTACACTGAGCTCCACGTGCCGACGCCATGATGAACACGCGTACACTGAGCTCCACGTGCCGACGCCATGATGAACACGCGTACACTGAGCTCCACGTGCAGACGCCATGATGAACACGCGTACACTGAGCTCCACGTGCCGACACCATGATGAACACGCGTACACTGAGCTCCACGTGCCGACGCCATGATGAACACGCGTACACTGAGCTCCACGTGCCGACGCCATGATGAACACGCGTACACTGAGCTCCATGTGCCGACGCCATGATGAACACGCGTACACTGAGCTCCACGTGCAGACGCCATGAAACTTTCTCACAGAAACTCTACCCCATCCACATGTTCAGCCAGGGCACCGCGGCCTTTCCAACAGAGGGCACCGCTGACCAGGGGTGGGGGCAGCCTCTCCTCACGAGGCGCCTCACTCTCGTGTCTGACCCTGCTCTACTTCCTTCGGTAACTCCTGCTCCCATTCTTGGACGCTACGCACGTCTTTGCCTTGAATTCTTACCTCATACAGAGGCCAGGAAACTGGAATAAGAACAACCTGGGACCCCACCGCCCCACAGCAGCATCTTACTGGGTGCAGCGTATGGACGGCTGTGAAATGTGTCTGTTTCGAGCCCACTGTATCACTTCTGAGCACAGACACCCAGGCCGACGTCAGCTGTGGGGCGTGGCCACGCCGCCAGTAAGCTGGGGATCCCCGCCACCGACAGGGGGCAGAAACTGGGGAGTTCAGGCTGTGCTAGTGCTGTGCTCTGACAATGCTCTGCCTGGGCTGGGACAAAGTGAGAAAAGCAAGGGCAACGCAGCGAGTTTCATCAAGCTAACTCTATCTGCCACAAAAGACAATCTTACTTCCATTTCAGAACTGTCTCCATTTAAAAATGCACTGTTCCGGCCGGCGCTGCAGCTCACTAGGCTAATCCTCTGCCTGCAGACCGGCACCCCGGGTTCTAGTCCCAGCTGGGGCACCGGATTCTGTCCCGGTTGCCCCTCTTCCTGTCCAGCTCTCTGCTGTGGCCCGGGAGGGCAGTGGAGGATGGCCCAGGTCCTTGGGCCCTGCACCTGCACGGGAGACCAGGAGGAAGCACCTGGCTCCTGGTTTCGGATCAGCGCAGCGCCGGCCGCAGCGGCCACTTGGGGGATGAACCAATGGAAAAGGAAGACCTTTCTCTCTCTCTCTCTCTAATTCTGCCTGTCAAAAAAAGAAAAAGGCACTGTTCCATGAATCCCAGCGCCTTGGCGCCACGGAAACCACCAAGAGGTTATGGTCATGGCTGTCAGTATCAGTTCTGCCTTTAAACTAACTCTCAGAGTCTATGAGGCCTGCTACCATAGGTCAGTCCCCCTTGTAAATACACACCAGTATGCTAAAGATCAAGCCAGCATGTTTCCAACGTGCCACTGTGTATCCAGGTCTGCACTACAACTTGGGGATGCCACCATGATGCAACTCCTGAGAGAGGCAGGCCTGGAGAGGGGTCCATGCACGCAGCCACAGCCACTGCAAAGCCCTGGAGAGCAGGGCCACGCCTGTCTCTGCAGCATTCCTGTCCCTCCGCCCTGACAGGCACACAAGGCAGCTACTGAATGCGGGGCAAGGACTGCCAGGATGGACGGCTGACTGCAGGGCGGGGACAGAGCTGTGTCCAAGGATGGAGGGCTCGGACAGCAGGGGCACTTCCGGTGAGGTAAATGGGACGTTTGAGAGGGACAGCTCTGACATGCAAAGATCATTCTGGGCAGTGGTGGGAAACAGGGTGAGAAGAGCTCGTGTGGGCTCACACTGCGTACTGACCGTGGCTAGGGAGCTGGGACAGAAGACACAGGCAATGGAAGACGCTAGGCTTTTATACAACAGAGGCAAAATCTCCACTTAAGGCCTGGAGGATACAGGAAGCGGTGGGAGAGCCTGCATCTCGGGGCAGAGGTGAGACACGGAGCCGTTTCTACTGAGGGCCAGTGCCAGGCACGGTGCCACCTGCTGACGCCCCAAGGAGCACCCTCTTCCTTAGACACACGGCACCCATGCCCACAGGAGCACCCTCTTCCTTAGACACACGGCACCCATGCCCACAACAAGGAGCACCCTCTTCCTTAGACACACGGCATCCATGCCCACAGGAGCACCCTCTTCCTTAGACACACAGCACCCATGCCCACAACATGGAGCACCCTCTTCCTTAGACACACGGCACCCATGCCCACAGGAGCACCCTCTTCCTTAGGCACACGGCACCCATGCCCACAACAAGGAGCACCCTCTTCCTTAGACACACGGCACCCATGCCCACAACAAGGAGCACCCTCTTCCTTAGACACACAGCACCCATGCCCACAACATGGAGCACCCTCTTCCTTAGACACACGGCACCCATGCCTACAACAAGGAGCACCCTCTTCCTTAGACACACGGCACCCATGCCCACAAGGAGCACCCTCTTCCTTAGACACACAGCACCCATGCCTACAACAAGGAGCACCCTCTTCCTTAGACACACGGCACCCATGCCCACAACAAGGAGCACCCTCTTCCTTAGACACACAGCACCCATGCCCACAACAAGGAGCACCCTCTTCCTTAGACACACAGCACCCATGCCCACAACAAGGAGCACCCTCTTCCTTAGACACACGGCACCCATGCCCACAGGAGCACCCTCTTCCTTAGACACACGGCACCCATGCCCACAACAAGGAGCACCCTCTTCCTTAGACACACGGCACCCATGCCCACAGGAGCACCCTCTTCCTTAGACACACAGCACCCATGCCCACAAGGGCACCCTCTTCCTTAGGCACACGGCACCCATGCCCACAGGAGCACCCTCTTCCTTAGGCACACGGCACCCATGCCCACAACAAGGAGCACCCTCTTCCTTAGACACACAGCACCCATGCCCACAACAAGGAGCACCCTCTTCCTTAGACACACAGCACCCATGCCCACAGGAGCACCCTCTTCCTTAGACACACAGCACCCATGCCCACAGGAGCACCCTCTTCCTTAGACACACGGCACCCATGCCCACAACAAGGAGCACCCCTTCCTTAGACACACAGCACCCATGCCCACAACAAGGAGCACCCTCTTCCTTAGACACACAGCACCCATGCCCACAGGAGCACCCTCTTCCTTAGACACACAGCACCCATGCCCACAGGAGCACCCTCTTCCTTAGGCACACAGCACCCATGCCCACAGGAGCACCGTCTTCCTTAGACACACGGCACCCATGCCCACAGGAGTACCCTCTTCCGTAGGCACACAGCACCCATGCCCACAAGGACAGACGGCTGCCTGTTCCGGAACTGCCCTGGCGCCAGTGTCTGAGCTGGTCACCGTGCCGTGTGTACGCAGGGTGAGGTCGTGCAGAGCCCCACTCCCTGAACTCCAGGCGGAAGGTTCTTTCCCTGTGTTTCAAGCCGGAGGGTCCTCAGGTTTGCCCTCTTGCTCGGTGCTTGTGAAAAATAACCTGAGTGGGGGCTCAAGAACGGGCTCACTGTGCTTCGTGCTGAACCACGGGCGAAAAATCGCGGCTGTGTCTGTCTGCAGACGAGCGTCAGACACCGGCCTTGGAGGCTGCTGAGTCCTCTGGGCCACGACCTCTCGCTCCGAGAAGTTCGCTGTGAGTTTGCCCGGGTAATCCATGGACAGACACACTCTTCAGGTGCGGCCAGGTATCTCCACACAGAAGACGGACACAAACGCAGATCTGATAGTGCCCCTTCCCATGGAGCTCGGTCCTTGCCTGCTTCACAAACAGGCCCCAGCACCGTGCCTGACCACGTGCAGCGTGCAGGGAGACTCTCCCTGTGGGAACCGGTGAGGCGTTCAGGGAGCATCCAGTGGAGAGAGGGTCGGGGTGCTGGCCCGATGGCAGAGAATCACCTGGTTCCAAATGGCGATGGAGGTAGGAAACCCAGGGCCAGAGGCCACCGAGTCTGAGAGAGGTCTCCCCCTCCTCCCTTTGGACCGCAACTTGACTCTGCTTGGGCTTCCTGGTCAGTGGTGGGGTGACCAGCCCTGACCTCACACGGCTTCCTTCCTGTGACAGACAGCTCCTGACCCTGGGAAGACGCCACTGGCAGGGGAAGGACCACCTGGACGCCCTTCTTCTCCCACATTAAGCTCCCGGCGAGGCAGGGGTGCAGACGGGCGCAGCTCCCCTGCCCCCACACCGGATCAAGCCCAGGCACTTCCTCATTTCTTTTGCTTGGAGAAAAGCCCTGCAAACAGCACGTTGCCTGAGAATGCAGACCCGACCTCCGCCTTCTGACGGCGTGAGCTTTGGCTTTCCTGCACAGCACTGGGTGAGCCGACCCCGAGAGGTGGGTGCACAGCACTGGGTGAGCCGACCCCGAGAGGTGGGTACACAGCACCGCGGTGAGCCGACCCCGAGAGGTGGGTGCACAGCACTGCGGTGAGCCGACCCCGAGAGGTGGGTGCACGGCACTGGGTGAGCCGACCCCGAGAGGTGGGTACACAGCACCGCGGTGAGCCGACCCCGAGAGGTGGGTGCACGGCACTGGGTGAGCCGACCCCGAGAGGTGGGTGCACGGCACTGGGTGAGCCGACCCCGGGAGGTGGGTGCACGGCACTGGGTGAGCCGACCCCGGGAGGTGGGTGCACGGCACTGGGTGAGCCGACCCCGGGAGGTGGGTGCACGGCACTGGGTGAGCCGACCCCGGGAGGTGGGTGCACGGCACTGGGTGAGCCGACCCCGGGAGGTGGGTGCACGGCACTGGGTGAGCCGACCCCGGGAGGTGGGTGCACGGCACTGGGTGAGCCGACCCCGGGAGGTGGGTGCACGGCACTGGGTGAGCCGACCCCGGGAGGTGGGTGCACGGCACTGGGTGAGCCGACCCCGGGAGGTGGGTGCACGGCACTGGGTGAGCCGACCCCGGGAGGTGGGTGCACGGCACTGGGTGAGCCGACCCCGGGAGGTGGGTGCACGGCACTGGGTGAGCCGACCCCGGGAGGTGGGTGCACGGCACTGGGTGAGCCGACCCCGGGAGGTGGGTGCACGGCACTGGGTGAGCCGACCCCGAGAGGTGGGTACACGGCACCGCGGTGAGCCGACCCCGAGAGGTGGGAGCACGGCACTGGGTGAGCCGACCCCGAGAGGTGGGTGCACAGCACTGCGGTGAGCCGACCCCGAGAGGTGGGTGCACGGCACTGCAGTGAGCCGACCCCGAGAGGTGGGTACACAGCACCGCGGTGAGCCGACCCCGAGAGGTGGGTACACAGCACCGCGGTGAGCCGACCCCGAGAGGTGGGTGCACAGAGCGCTGGGGCCTCCCGCAGCGATGCCGATGCCACGGTGCAGTCAAAGGCCGCCCGTCCCGAAACTGCCACAGGGGAACGCCGTGCAGGACAGGCAGCGAGGCTCCAGGCATGCTGCCGCGTCCCTTCCTAATCTCTCCAATGGAAAGGAATCACTAAATATATAAACCTAATGAGGATTTTTAAAGACTCAAGGGATTCATGAAATCATGCCAAAATACCTAATATTTTACACTTTAAGAAAAGCATTCCAGGCGGTGAGAAAAGAAAAGTACAGGCTCCATGGTCACCAGGAAACTGTTTACAAAAAGCCATGATCTACATTTTATAATTCGCACAAATATATTGGAGAAGTACAGAAATCAGTGTTGAGCTGGTGAATCGTCAAATGGCCTCCGCGTGGCCGAGGTCTTCACCGGGTGAGAACGACTCCCCAGGCTGGGAGCCCCAGGCTAGAGGGCAGTGCAGTGACCCAGGTACCGGCTGAAAAGCCATGTGCCGTTTCTTTAAGAGCTTCTGCACTAAGGACAAGAGTGAGGGTCTCCACACAAGGCAGAGGAATACAAAGGATCGAGTCGCCAAGTTCGCCCTCCACACACTGCTCCGTGAACTGGTGTGAGAGGAGGCTGGGCCGCCCCCTCTGGGGCTGAGCGAAGCTACAGTGCGTGTTTGGGCAATGAAGGGAGCTCTCTGTGGGCATCTCTGAGCCAGGCACCGTAGGGAAACCAGCAGCGCACGACTGGAGCTGGCACTGCAGGCCGCGGGTGGGGGTGGGGGCCACAACACTGCACCCGTTCATCACACAACAGGGAGAAGTGCTCGTCCCAAGACTACAGGGCGTGCAGCGCCCTGGCTCCTTACACCTGCCTCACAGACCCGACCACAGACCCCTGCGCCCTCACCAGAGCAGGGACCTCCTCGCGCGGGCCCCAGCTGCTCCTCAGGGCTGTCACACACTGCGGCGCGCTGTCCCATAAGCCGCGAAGCGCCTTCAGACGCACGCTGCTGACAGCTGCTGCGTCCACAGTGGGGTTATTCCGTAGTGGAAATCATGTGCGTTTCCTAATTAGACAATAATTTCTCTTTACTTAAAGGCCCATGAAGAAATGAAAATTCATACAGGAAAAAAAATACCTTGCCGCCCAACAATCCCCACAGACGACCAGCTACAAGGCAAAACCAATCGATGCACCATGGATACCTACCATGTCTGATAACAGTCTACAACCACACTTTAAAATCCCTACATAAAAAAGTGTAAAACAGCCACTTAGACACCTTAACATCAGGGTGGGGGGGAAGTGTCTGAAGTGTGTGGAGGGCACTGGTAGCCCCGGGAGAGCTGCTCCTTGGGGCGCTCTGTTCTCAGCCTCACGCTCCAGGACGACTGTGAAGATGCCCAGGGCTCCCTGCTCAGGGAGCCTCCCCGGCTGAGTGGCACGGCCAAGGCTCTCGCTGGTCATGCTTCCAGACCCTGTCCGTCCCCACGGCAACTCCCTTCCATGCTGTCCTTGCCCCAGATCAGGTCCCACAAGAGAACAGGTCCTCTCAGGACGGAGTCAGGGCCGGCGCTGTGACTTGGCAGGTAAAGCCGCTGCCTGTAGTACCGGCATCCCATATGGGCGCGGGTTCAAGTCCCGGCTGCTCCACTTCTGATCCAGCTCTCACCCGGGGCCAGAGGGAATGACTTGTCATCCCAGAATTGAGAAAATAACCTGGCCAGGATCCTGCAGAAACTGAAGTGGCTGCAAGTCCACCTACAGAACGCACACACGTAAACAAAGCCCAGGGACGCCCCTCCCCCCCCCCCCCCGAGACCACACAGGCTTCTGGGACGTCTCACATGGGCAAACATTAAGGTGTGTGCAACTGGCTCTGTGGCTGGGAAACGCCAGTGACTGAAGAGCGTGCATCTCACGCCCACGTGCAAGAGGCCTGTGACCGAGTCCACTCCACGCACGTGCCGGGACTGGCAGCCCCTGCCGGACCCACGGCTCAGGAGCTTCCAGAGAGACCTGGCTTCCCGCTAAGGCACCTGAGCTCCAGACTCGCCGGGGTCCCTGCACAGGAAGGTCCCGGCAGCATCCTGGCGGCTGACTCGCCCTGGAACCTCGCACGAGATGGGCGCCCTCCAGGCACACGGCTCTCAGCCTGCCTGCAAGGAGCTCTCCCGCCTGGCTCTCCTGCACCTGCTGGTTTGTCTTCCCCTTAAAAAACCTCTGCCCCCAACAAGAGTCTGGGTGTGCTCCTCCCTGAGGGGACCCACAGCCTCCCAGAACTGAAAGACCCTGTGAAAACCACGTGGTAGCTACCACACAGGGCAGAGACTGAGGAGGGTACAGACCCGTTTTCTCCTCCCAAAGAGCCCGCCCGCCCTGCCTGCGGTCAGCAGTCAGCCCCTCAGTGGCCGGAGCTGCCGCTCTACTCCACGGGAACTTTCTGGGCTGTTCACGGGGACTCAACTGAAGATCAGAACGACTCACTGCGTGAGACAGATGGGCCTCCGGGGAGCACAGGCTGTGCTCATCCATGGTCACAGTCCTGTTGATGGGAACGCAAATCGTGTCTTCATGTTTCTCACCAATGCACAGAACTTACGCTGTGTAAAAAGCGGCTCGCGGCAGGGGAACCACCTCCAGCCGGGGTGAGGAGGAGCCTCCCTCCACGTTCAGGGCCTGGCAGGAGTCTCACCTCCTACACCGACTCACCAGCGAAGAACTAGCTTAGAAGCCCCTAGAAAGCAATGGCGATCCTGGGATGATTACGGTTTGACAGAGATGGAACGTCATCTGGGGGAACGAGTGTTTTCTCACAAGCCCTGAGTGACTTCCCAGATGGGATCAGAGTATAATGCCGTGCAGCGCTGGGGCACAGGGCCACCCACACCCATACCAGTGTGCACAAGAGTCCTGGCTGCTCCACTTCCAGTCCAGCTCCCACTAAGGCGCCTGGGAAGGCAGAGGAAGATGGCCCAAGGGCTTGGGTCCCTGTCACCAATGTGGCAGATGTAGATGGAGTTCCTGGTTCCTGGCTTAGGCCTGGCACAGACCTGGCTGTTGCAGCCATTCGGGGAGTGAACCAGAGGATGGAAGATTTATGTCTGTCTCCCTCTAACTCTCCCTCAAATCAACCAATCAATCAATCTTAAGAGAGTCAGCTTGTACTGATACTAGGAATTGCTTATTTGTGGGTAGGTAGCAGTAATGCCAAGGCAAAGCCACATAAGAAAATGGGCTTAGAGGGAAGCCCCAGACACTCCCTGCATGGTAAGAAGAGCCTAGGACGCCCTGGAAATGGACGGGAAGGAATGCGAAGTGCAAAGGAGAAGGGTCTTGCACAGATCTAAGCTCGGCAGCCCGCGTGTGGCCCGAGAACACCTGTAGGGCAGGACGTGCTGTGCTCCACGTTCCATTTCTCCAAAGTTCCTTCTGCCCTCCCCGCCTTATTGCCAGCATTAAGCTCCTCAACCCAGCTGTCTCGAGAATTCAGCGAGGATAAAGAACTTCAGAAACAACAAGAAAAGCTTGACCCTCTTCCCTGACAGTGACACAGGGTAGACACTTCCGGCTCCATAAAGTTGTTCTGGTAAGCGGGAGCCTGGGAGTACACATGTCCATCTCCCTCTCAGAGAGCTCCTGACAGCTGAGTCCATCAAGTCTGGGTCTGCGTTAAGAATGCACACGGTTTTCTAAAGGGCACGCGAACACATCTGTGTGACGTCTTCAGGGGTTGGGCTGGAAGCCTTCACCTCTACTGAGGCTGCTACCTGCCTGGCTCCCTTACTCCTACATCTTTTGTCCTGGCAAATCTACGTAAAGTAGCACCCGTGGTGTTCTCCCTGATTAACTACCTCCAAGGTTTTCTCACTGTATTAGTTGGGTGCTCTTCTCCCTCCCTGTCACGCATACGGGTACACGCACGATGCGTTCCTGTGCAAACTCTGAGTCCCTGTCACTTCGCTTCTCACACCCGAATTCGGATGCAGTGACTGGCACGGAGGCATGAGACGCTCTCATGCTACAGAAGAGAGGACTGATGTTTCAAGTTTTTTTTAAATGAAGTGCATGTACAAATGACCTCAGAGTTGTGTTTTCTCTAGCTTCTTCCTGAGTCAGCTCAGACCCTGGGTTAACTCGACTGGCCTTGCTAGCTCTCGCTGCACTTGTCTCGGGCACTACGGGGCTGGGAGCTGTAGCCACCCAGTGACATCCCCCCTTGGCCGCGGCCCCCCTACTCCTGGAGCTGAGGTCGGTCACCTCAGCTCTCCCGTCCCCGGGACACTACTCAAGCTTCCTCTTGGCTGCCAGCAGGTACCTAAACTCTCCCAGACGCACTGGGGAATAGTTCGGTGCAGCTCACTGTGGGTGGATGTGACTGGACGTCTCGCTGTGAAACCTGAGTCATGTTGGAGTAATGAAATAAAGAGGAATGAAGACGCAGAGCAAGCACAGAATCACCTCTTAATTAGCATCTTTAAAAAGCATTTTCATCTAAGAAAAAAGATGCAGCTTCACAACTCCCTGACTCAGAAGGAGAGCTGACATCAGCCCATTTTTAACGCTTTTAAAAAGCAAACTCCTCTGCTTGGTTTCCTAGAAAAGATAATTTTCCATCTGATTAAAAGTTTATTGTAGAAAATAAAAGTCAAAGGGAGAAAATCAGATCACAACTAAAAAGTCTTTATTAGGCGAGAGGAGCTTTGTGACCTGCACTGCGCCACACTCACGCACAACAGAGTTAGACCCAGCTCTGAGGGCAGGCGGGCCTGAGAAACCTTCCCGGGGCTGAGGCTTCGGGTGCATGGCGGACAAGCCAGTGTGAGAACCACAGAGCCAGAGGGAGATGCACAGCTCCCCAAATCCAGCTGCCACTGGAACCCCAAGGCTCCCCGCCCTTGTGACTCCGGTAGCGGCTCTGCTAGGTGGGGCACCCGAGGAGGGAGCAGGCCCCCGAGTGGGGCGCAGGCCCCCTTCCCACCGCGGGAAGCTCTCCCAGGCGAGGCGTGGGACACCTGCCTCCTGCTAGGCGCGAAGCAGTCACCGGAGCCCTGGCACTAGGACCCACAGCCAGGACGCGCTCACTCCCCGCAGGTGGACTGGGGATCCGGGGCGCAGGTGCGGAGGCTGGCGCCGGCCCAGCTGGTCTGCAGCCTGGGGCCGCCTCAAACCCGGACTGCAGCGCTGCCGCGGAGGCACGGGCGGCGCCAGCCTCTGCCTCCGGGGACGCCGTGGGGCGACGGGAGGAAGCCTGGCTACCAGACGTGCCCGTTCTGTACCGGGCAGACCTGGTTCCAGAAAGTCTTTTCTGGCCAGACTTAAGAGAACAACGTTCGATAACTGGATTTTAAAAGCATCCACGCTGTCACTAACATCAGTGCTGGGGCACGCGCACCCCAGGGAGGCAATGACCTTAAAATCCCATGGATCCGATTCAGGAAAGAAAAGAGCCAAGAGCCCAAGACGGACCATCTGAGTAAAAGCACCCATTCGCTTCTGAAAAAGAGTTAACAATAAAAACATCTAATTTCCAAAAAAAATAAAATCTGTTTAAACCTAACAGTAAAAATGAAATAACTGTCCTAAAAAAAAAAAAGCCTAAACTTCCCGAGTGATTAAGAAGCGATGTGGAGGAATAGTTACCTTAAGGTTTCAGGGTGTTTAACTACAGGGGGCCTTCAAAGAGTTCGTGGGGCGAGCCATCGCGAAAAAATAAATCATGGATTTCAAATTTTGCAACGAGACAAAGTTACCTTTTAATTCCACGTCCGCAGGCTTTTCTGAAGCCCCCGCCCCTGTGCACAGGTGTACAGATAAAGACACAGCCTAGAGTTTCCTCCAAACACATCTGCAACATTTAGCCAAACAAAAAAAAAATCCGTACATTTCAAATCAGAAGTAAAAACCGCTGTAAATGTTGGCAGCTTTCCCTCCTACAGTTCAACGGCGAGAAAACGCAGAATTCTTGACTGTGCCGCCCCCCCAAAGGGAACAGCCGCAAACGCCGCTCCCTAATAAGCCCACTTCGCACCGCACGTTTCAAAGCGGCCATGCTAGCCTTCCCACTCGCGGGTTCCCGGGAATGCGCGACGCGCTCAAGCCTTGGTTTTGGGGTGAAACCTTCATCGTCGCAACCGCAAGCCCGGCGCGCGGTGCTGCCCCCCCCCCCCGCGCCCCGGCCCGCTCCGTGGCGGTAGCCGACTCCGCATCGCACCGGCGAACGCCGCAGCTGCCCACTCCACGGTCGCGGGCAGCAGGAAGGCGAGCCCGCAGAGCCGGGGGCGGCGGGGGCGGCGGGGGCGGCCGGGGGCTCCGCCGCCCGCAGCGCCACCCCCCCCCCCGGGCGCCGCCGCTGCACCTGCAATGCGGATCCCGCCCCGGGCCGGCCTCGCCTCCCCCGCCTGGGGCCGGACGCCGCGGCCGCCCCGCTGGGTGTCTGCGCCAGGAGACCCCCCCCCCACGCCCGCCGCCGGCCCGCGCCCCGGCCCGCACCGCGCAGCGCGGCTGTTCCGTCGCTGTCCAGCGGGGCCAGGTGAGCGGGGCCGGACTGGGCTCTCCGCGGGCCCCGCCTCACCTGCGGGCGCGGCCGCGGCGGTCCTTCAGGCGGCTCCCCGGCTCGGCTCGTTCCTCCCGGCGGGCGGCGGCGGCCCGCAGCCCATGGGCGGGGCGGCGGCGGGCGGGGCAGCCTCGGCTCCGGCCCTGCCCGGCCGGGCCGCCGAGGGAGGTCAGTGGGCACCGCCCGCTCAGCGCATCTCGCCGGCTCGCAGCGAGCGCCCGCCGCGGTGCACCCTGGGAGCCGGCCGGCGGCGAGCCGGGTCGCGCTGCGGCGTGTGGCGGCGGCGGCGGCGGCGGCTCGGCGTCCGCCGGGAGGGGCGGGGAGGCCGGCTGGTACTCACTGGGCGGGGAGGGGGCGCCGCCCGGCTCCCCGGGGCTGCGGCTGGGCAGGGGGACGGGGCCGAGGGGGAGGGAGGGTCGGGCCGGTGGGACGCAGGCGCACAGCTCAGGTGCGGCCGCACTGCGGTTGCCCCGGGCAACGCGGGCAAGGGCGGGCCGCGGCGGGGGGGGGCGGGGAGAGGAGGGAGAAGCGAGCGGGCGCGCGGGCGCGCGACCGGCGGTGGGGGGGCGCGCGCGGAGGCTTCGCGCATGCGTGCGGGTCCCGCTCCCCCGGGGCCGGCCGGCCGCGTGCGTGCGCACGCGCGCTGTCCCCCGGAGGCGTCTGGGTGTGCGGAGCGCGCGCGCGCGGCTCGGAGGCGCACCTGTGAGGTGTCCCCGGAGGAGAGAGAGGGTGGGTGCGCGGAGCCCGCGGCCTGGGGCGCCCGCACCCCTCACTTGGAGTGAGTTGGCGGCGGCTGAGCTGTCGCCGGCCTTCTTTTCCGGGGTGCGGGCGGGGGCGGGGGGCGGGGGTGGGAAGAAAAGAAAAACAAGCCGGCGCTCGGGACGGGCCTGGGGCCGCGCGGGCCCCTCGGGCGCGCCGCGGGGGTCGGCGCGGCTCCCCGCGGGCGGGCGGCCGCCGGCCAGGCCGCGGGCCTCGGGGCGGCGGGCGGCGGGGCCTGGGGTCGCCGATGGCGGCGGGCAGGGCGAGGCCCCGCGGGAGCCGGACTCCCGGGCCGGGCTCCATTGTTGTCGGGGCCGGGGGAAGGGGGAGCGCGGCCGGCCCCGGGGCCCGTGGGGCCGCGCCTGGGAGCGCTTCCAGGCGGGCCCCGGAGGGGCGGGCGCGGCGGCGCGCCGCAGGCTGTGCTGTTGTGTGTTTGTAGCGCCCGGCCCGGCCGAGGCCGCGAGGAGCCCGCCGCGCACCCGGCGCACGGGGCCGCCGCCGGACGCCTCCATTGTGTGACCGCGACCAGGGCCGCTCGCGCAGGTAAGCGGCTCCCGCGCCCCCTCCTCCTCCTCCCCTCCCCCTCCCCCACCCGCCGCCCGCCGCGCCCTCCCGGCCGGCCCCGGAGGACTCTGCCCTCGCGGCCCGCTCCTTTGTGAGCCCCGCGGCCGCCCCCACTTTGGCCGTGGCCTGTCCCGGCGCAACAAAGGGGCCTGCTCACGCCTCCGAGAGCGGCGCGGTGCGGTACTTCGTGACAGTCGGCCGTGGCCTCGGGAGCCAGCGGCTTTTTACAAAACGGATTTCGGCTTCCCTCGCCGCCGCCGCCGCCGCCGGGGAGCGCACGGGTGACCTTGCGCCACGCACCGGTGACTTGAGCCTTGAGAGAGGGTTTTGAAATTCGTAAATGCGCTGACTTGTTTTTATTTTTGGAAAAAGGGTCGCATCTCGGGGATGGTCGAAGCCCCCGCCAGCGCTGCTCCAGATAGGAAAAGTGTGTGCGCGGGTGCGGGCACCTGCGGTTGTAGATGCTCCGGAGCCCCCCCCCCCCGGGCCCTTCCCGGTCTCCACGCGCGTCCCGTGGGATGCTCTGACGAGTGCCAGCGTGCCTCGGCTCTGAGTGTTAGCGTAGACGTCAACTCGTTCGCAGAGCCGCGTGTCCCTCCGCGCTCTGGCCACGGAGTGGCTTACCCAGCCGCTCTCCACAGGGCGGCAGTTGAAGTCAACTTCCTAGCAGCTCTGCGGCGGTGGTCTCTGATGAACCCTTCGCACAGACCTGTGCTAATTAGAGAGGAGACCCGCGCCTGCAGGGGCGTTCTCGCGGGCTGTGAAATTCACCTGTGGGCGCTGGGACTGGCCCCTGACAAGTCCCGTGCCCTTGGCCTCTGCCAGCTTCGCTTGTCTGCGGGCAGCTGCGTGGGGCCGTGGGCGTGCGGAAGTGCCTAGGCCGAGGTGAGGTCACGGCTGAAGGCCGGCGGGACCCGGGCACTGCTGGGTGTTTTCTGTGTGACCAGATGTGCCCATCACCGAGTCCTGGACGTGGTCGTTTTTGAATGCTTGGCGGCTCGTGGTTTTGTGAGCAGTAACTTTGGAGAACCCCACACGGAGCATTTTCCCACGCCTTGGAGAGCAAGGCGGATGCGGAGCTGCCCGCGAAGGCCGCCTCACCCAGTGACACCTGTACAGTGACCCAGCTTAGCCCCTGATCTGAGCCGCAGGCCGATCTCCCGGGCGGCAGCGGGGCCACGCCGGCTTCGTGCCCTTCCTGGAAGATGGGTTTTCCGAGTTAGGAGGCTCTGTCTGAGCGTTCTGGGGCGCCAGTGGGGGTCGTGGTGGCAGTTGCAGCTGGTTTTCTTAGTTCTGTTGAATGGCCACAAAGCGGCTGCCCCGTCCTCTCTGGGGTGGGGTCAGAGACAGGATGGCACAGCTACAGCGCGTTCACCAACTGGGGAGCTGCTGCGAATGCCCTGTGAAAGAAGGGGCCCGTGAGGCTGGGGAGAGCAGGCCCGGGAGGGTCTGGGGAGGGGCAGAACCAAGACGCTGAGCTTGGAAGGGTGAGTAGGCGGCCTGTGGAGTGAGGTGGGGATAATTGTCCGGGCGGAGCAGCAGCGTGTGGGAAGGCCCTGAGGGGGAAAGCTGTGCCCATTCCAGGGGCTGGAAGCAGAGTGTGGACCGGGTAAGTGGGTGAGGGGCAGTGTGCCAGGCTCCGGGCCAGATCAAGTAGGGTCTTGCAGGGCAGGCCGAGGTGCTGTGTGTTATCCACAGTGAAATGGGAAACCATTGTGAGGGTTGGTTTGAGGCAGTGGCGTGACATAGAAGATTTGAATTATTAACAGCCGCTCCGGTTGCCCCGTGCGGAACTGGGGTGGGGGTGGGGAAGCTGGGGCGCAGAGCTGGGGAGGGCCAGGCAGGCCTTCCAGAAGAGACCAGGGCTTCACCTTGGGTTCACGTTGAGTCCTACTGCCGGCTCCACTAAGGTCAGACAGATGTTGATTTAAAAATTAACTCCTTTCTTAAGGTGGAATCAAAAGTGGGATTAAAAAGGCACTTTAATGCAAAAGGGCATGGGAATGTTAACCTCATTTTCCAGGCTAAACAGAACATGCGGTCAGAATAAAAGTTGAGACATCATTTAACGTGGTTTTGGTAGGTTTTGCCATAGTGACAAATAAGAGGTGGGGCCCTAAAACAGAGGAAGGATTTGCAGGTGCTATTCCTAGAAGGGAAACAGCCGAGCAGATGCTGGGCTGGGCGTGTGATGCGTGTATATGATGTATATGATGCGGGCGTGTGATGCGTGTATAGGATATATATGATGCAGGCGTGTGATGCGTGTATATGAGGTAGATGATGCAGGTGTGTGATGCGTGTATATGAGGTCTATGATGTAGGCGTGTGATGTGTGTATATGAGGTCTATGATGCAGGTGTGTGATGTGTGTATATGAGGTCTATGATGCAGGTGTGTGATGTGTGTATATGAGGTCTATGATGCAGGTGTGTGATGCGTGTATATGAGGTCTATGATGCACGTGTGTGATGTGTGTATATGATGCGGGTGTGATGCATGTATATGATGTATATGTTGTGGGTGTGATGTGTGTATAGGATGTATATGATGCAGGTGTGTGATGTGTGTATATGATGCAGGTGTGATGCGTGTATATGATGCAGGTGTGTGATGTGTGTATATGATGCAGGTGTGTGATGCGTATATATGATGCAGGTGTGATGCGTGTATATGATGCGGGTGTGATATGTGTATATGATGTATATGATGTGGGTGTGATGCGTGTATAGGATGTATATGATGCAGGTGTGTGATGCCTGTATATGAGGTATATAATGTAGGTGTGTGATGCCTGTATATGAAGTATATGATGTGGGTGTGTGATGCGTGTATATGATGTATATGATGCGGGCGTGTGATGCGTGTATATGAGGTCTATGATGCAGGTGTGTGATGTGTGTATATGAGGTCTATGATGCAGGTGTGTGATGTGTGTATATGAGGTCTATGATGCAGGTGTGTGATGCGTGTATATGAGGTCTATGATGCAGGTGTGTAATGTGTGTATATGAGGTCTATGATGCGGGCGTGTGATGCGTGTATAGGATATATATGATGCAGGTGTGTGATGCGTGTATATGATACAGGAGTGTGATGCAGGTGTGTGATGTGTGTATATGAGGTCTATGATGCAGGTGTGTGATGTGTGTATATGAGGTCTATAATGCAGGTGTGTGATGCGTGTATATGAGGTAGATGCAGGTGTGTGATGCATGTATAGGATGTATATGATGTGGGTGTGATGCGTGTATAGGATGTATGTGATGCAGTTGTGTGCGTGTATGAGGTCTATGATGCAGGTGTGTGATGTGTGTATATGATACAGGAGTGTGATGCAGGTGTGTGATGCGTGTATATGAGGTAGATGATGCAGGCGTGTGATGCGTGTATATGAGGCCTATGATGTAGGCGTGTGATGTGTGTATATGAGGTCTATGATGCAGGCGTGTGATGTGTGTATATGAGGTCTATGATGCAGGCGTGTGATGCGTGTATAAGAGGTAGATGATGCAGGTGTGTGATGCGTGTATATGAGGTATATGATGCAGGCGTGTGATGCGTGTACCCCATTGGAATAGCTGTCTGAATACCAAAAGTAACCTAGCAGAAAGCACTGAAAACAAATTTACAAAAAACCTGACTGCGACCACGCTGCCTGAGGAAACGGGATGCTGTGGGAGCCGCGTCCCCGAGCCGGGATGTCCTTGCAGGGCGCCCAGGGGCCGACACTTGCGTGTGCTGCAGAGGTGGGTGTTAGGACAGCATGGTCCTGGCTCTAGCGTCGCCTGCACCAGTCACAGGAGCAGTCGAGTGTCCCCCGGATCAGCTCCCTCGTGGGCAGTGGAGTCGGGGATGAAGGAGCCACCGCAAATGCCCGCAGGTCTGAAGGAAGTGGGGTGGACCTTGGGCCCCGGGAAGAGGACTGTGGTGCTGCCCAGGTGGGTGGAGCATGACCCGAAGGGAAGAGCCCCTCCCTCGCAGGTGTTGGTGGTCAGGCACGCACAGGGCATCACGTTTGCTGTTAGAAAGATGGAGACAATAACATCAGGTCCCATGCACGTTCTAAACTGTTAAAGAAGCAAAGGGAAAGGAAACCTCGCGGTTCAAAGCCAAGCCACAGAGCAGGAACAGACAGGCGATGGCTGAGGGAGTGTGCGTAAAGAATTCACGTGACTGAGAGTAGTGAGAGCCCACGTCCACGAGGGTGCGGATGTGCAGACAGCGCACCCCGCGGCTTGCTGAGTGCTTGCAAAGCTGATCTCACTGGTGGTCTTAACAGCAGTCAACTAGAGCACATTTTAGAGTAAAATGTGACTGTACCAAGACCTCCTGAAGTCAGACTCCGGAAGTCACGGGACAGCTGCCTTACGTAAACGCACAGACGGCCGCTGTTCCCCGCAGGGAAGCCGCCGGTGCGGAGGCCGCGGTGCCCTCCCACCAACCCTGTCCCGCATGGTTCCTGTTGAAATCCCCCTGGGAATTTTCTTTGGCCACTTGAGTTGCTTCTAAAGTTCTTTGGAGGAGTGGATTCGCTGGAGTGGCTCAAGTTGTTTTCTCGACTAGAGAAGGAGCGATGGACTGGCTGTACCGGAAATGCAGGCCACGGTCACGGGAAGCGGGGCGCAGGGACAGCGTCCAGAGCTTTATGGTAAAGTGGGCATTTTCCAACAGTGGGAAATTAGAACTCAAGGTACTGGGCAGGAATAAATGGCTCTTTATTTGGAAGGAAGGGTCCTGCTTCTCTGTGTTCAAAATGGCTTTTAGATGGCTCAGAGAGCTAACTCAGCAGAAAAGCCTGTAAAGGTTGAAGGAAGTATCAGAGAATCTGTTGTGTGAGAGGATGTCTTGTTCCTTTGCTTAGTCCAAGACCTAAAATTGTAAAGGAAGAAAGAGAAATTTGACCATAATCAAAGTTGATATTTTGGCCGGCGCCACAACTCACTAGGCTAATCCTCCACCTTGCGGCGCCGGCACCCCGGGTTCTAGTCCCAGTCGGGGCGCCAGATTCTGTCCTGGTCGCTCCTTTTTCTGTCCAGCTCTCTGTTGTGGCCCGGGAGTGCAGTGGAGGATGGCCCTAGTCCTTGGGCCCTGCACCCGCATGGAAGACCAGGAGAAGCACCTGGCTCCTGGCTTTGGATCAGCGCAGTGTGCTGGCCACAGTGTGTGGCCGCAGCGGCCATTGGGGGGGTGAACCAACGGCAAAGGAAGACCTTTCTCTCTGTCTCTCTTCTCTCACTGTCCACTCTGCCTGTCAAAAAAAAAAAAACCTGCAAATGACTGGGGAAAATATTTCCGTAACATGTATAAAGGATAAAAAGAACTGACAGAATTAAAACATGGGTTGAGAATACGAATAGTTCTCTGAGAAATGAAAATAACAAAACGAGGAATTCAGCTTCACTTGTGATTAAGGACAACACCCCACCCCACCCCCCCACCCCCGGTCTGCCTTGGCTCAGGTGGTCGGGGACACACACACACGTCTGCCTTGACTCAGGTGGTCAGGGACACACACACACACACATCTGCCTTGACTCAGGTGGACGGGGACACACACACACACACGTCTGCCTTGACTCAGGTGGTTGGGGACACACACACATCTGCCTTGACTCAGGTGGACGGGGACACACACACACACACATCTGCCTTGGCTCAGGTGGACGGGGACACACACACACACATCTGCCTTGGCTCAGGTGGTCGGGGACACACACACATGTCTGCCTTGACTCAGGTGATTGGGGACACACACACACACACATCTGCCTTGACTCAGGTGGACGGGGACACACACACACATCTGCCTTGGGTGGACGGGGACACACACACGTCTGCCTTGACTCAGGTGGTCGGGGACACACACACACACACACAGGTCTGCCTTGGCTCAGGTGGTTGGGGACCACCTCGGAGAGGACGTCAGGTGACGTGAGTGAGGTTTCTTGCAGCAGCATTTATAATGAGGGAAAGGAGGTAACAGTGAGTTCTGGTTCATATACCTTGAAATACAATGATTTTTTAAATTGTTTAGAAGCAGAGTGAACAAGCGAGCGCTGTTCGCTGGGTTACCCCGAGGCCTGAGCCAGCTCTGCCAGTGGAGACCGGGAGCTGGGGAGCTCAGGTCCTGCCTCCAGCGTGGCCGGCAGGGACCCGGCGACGTGAGCTGTCGTCCTCCCAGGGTCTGCGTCAGCGGGAGTCAGGAGCGCAGCCAGGGACGGGACCCGGGTAGCCTGCTCACGAGTAGTGTTTCGTTTTGTTGAGATCTGTTTATTTTATTTGGAAGAGAAGAGTTAGGGAGAGAGTTCTTCCATTGGCTGGCTCACTCTCCAAGTGGCCAAACCACCTGGGGCTAGGCCAGGCTGAAGCCAGGAGCCTGGAACTCCGTCCTAGTGTCCCAGGTGGGTGGCGGGGGCCCAAGTGCTTGGACCGTCTTCTGCTTTCCCAGATGGATTAGCAGGGAGCCGGGTCAGAAGTGGAGCAGCGGGGACGCGGGCATCACAGCTGGACGTCTGACCTGCTGGGCCACCACTCGGCCCCTCGTGTGGAGCTTCAGGAGATGGGTGTGGGTGCTTTGACGTTGCCTGGATGGGTGTCCAGAATGTGCTATTGAGCCAGAAAAGCAAGTTTAATCCCATTTTTTGTAAAATGCAGGACAAAATAGTTGAGTGTGTCCTGAATACAAGTAGAACTTGTATTGTCTGGGAGAAGGCATGGGGAGCCCTGGGGGTGCACAGAGGCGAGACTGCTTTGATACTTTCCAGTTTTCAGGTAATGAGCATGGTTTTGAAATAAAAGGGTGACAGTTTCTCACTTGAGTTTAATAGAGGTCTAGTTTGGACTACGCATCTTGTGGTACCTAGTACTTGAGTGACGCTGGCCCTGTGTATCAGGAACCTTAGAAACACACTTCTTGATGTGGCAGCCGGCTGGGAATCATCAAAGGGATGCTCACAAAGTTTATTTTTATTTGAAGGGCAGGGAGAGAGAGAGATAAGCAGAGATCTTCCACCTGCCAGTTTACTGCCACAGCGGCCAGCACGGGGCCGGCCCGAAGCCAATCAGGATGTCCCATGTAGGTGTTGGCCCCAGATGCTTGGGCCACCGTCCGCTGCCTCGCAGGGTACACGTTAGGAAGCTGGGTCAGAAGCAGGGCACTGGGGCTTGCACCAGGCACCCCATGTGGGATGTGGGTGTTCAGGCGGGGAGAGCGCAGCGGAGGAGATGATGGACTTGGGGGAAGTGAGACTGGAAGCTTTCGTGAACCCCGAGAAGGTGGCAGAGTGCCGGGAGGGGCCTTGGTGACTTCCTGTACTTGGGGGCCGGCGGGCTTTGGTGAGGACGGGACGGATTCCTGTCTGGATTTGCTGTGTTTGAAGGACTTCGAGGACACGTGGGTTATGGACAGGGATTTCGCCGTGTGTGTGTGTGTGTGTATGACTGGGTGGGGTGCAGGGTACGTTCTCTGAGCTAACCGCACACTGGTCAGTTGTTTTAACGTTGGGCATGTCCAGCTTGTCCTGGACTGGCGGCATCCCGCAGGGATCTGGAAGCCTGGGTGGGTGGGTGCTGGAGGCTTCTCGGGCTCCCGTGAGGTCCTGGTGTTGGGAGTGGTTGTGTGGACGAGCTGCTCTGTCACACGCAGCGGCAGCAGAGGTGGTGGGGCCTGGCCCTGCGTGCAGGTGGAAGCACCCGCCCGCCTGTTAGCGTGGGACGGAGGTTGGGCGGCTGTGCCACGTCCCTGCGTGGGCACCTCAGAGGATGCCTTCAGCGGAGCACGTGTGGTTGGGAGCAAGTAACGCCCTCCGGAAATGGCGA
Source organism: Oryctolagus cuniculus (assembly GCF_964237555.1). NCBI lineage: Eukaryota > Metazoa > Chordata > Mammalia > Lagomorpha > Leporidae > Oryctolagus > Oryctolagus cuniculus. The sequence continues at coordinate 5,548,720 of NC_091452.1, read as the reverse complement.
AACGTGCTGTGTGCGGGAGCGCACCCGGCGTCGCAGGCTGCTGCTTGGCGGGGGTCAGAGGTCAGGGCAGCTGCCCTCTGCCCTCCTCCTGCCTTCGAGACTGCTGGGTGTGGCGGACTCAGCCCAGGTGTGGCTGCTTCAAGAGGCCGTCCTGAGATCGCCCCTGCCAGTTCCCCGCGGCTGTGTTCACTGCGCGGCCTGCGGGAGCAGCAGACACGCGCAGGTGGTGCTCCAGAGAGGAGTCACGGGTGGGCAGGAGCGGCAGGCTCCGGGGCCTGGAGGTGTGACCTGGCATCAGGAGTGAAACTGGTTCCGCTCGTGGGCTCGTGAGCCTGGCTCACTGCACCAGATGTAGGCTAGTGCCCGGTCGCAGATGCCTGTCTGTGCAAACTGGGAGAGATCCAGCTTTGGAGCATTGGCAGTTGAGCTTTTTTATTATTATTATTATTTATTTAATTTTTGCCAGGCAGAGTTAGACAGTGAGAGACAGAGTTATAGAGAGAGAGAGAGAGAGACAGGGAGAAACGTCTTCCTTCCGTTGGTTCACTCCCCAAATGGCTGCTACTGCCGGCGCTGCGCCGACCTGAAGCCAGGAGCCAGGTGCTTCCTCCCGGTCTCCCATGCGGGTGCAGGGCCCAAGCACCTGGGCCATCCTCCACTGCCCTCCTGGGCCACAGCAGAGAGCTGGCCTGGAAGAGGGGCAACCAGGACTAGTACCAGCGCCCCGACTGGGACTAGAACCCAGGTGCTGGCGCCGCAGGCGGAGGATTAGCCTAGTGAGCCGCGGTGCTGGCCAGCGCAGTGTGTGTCTCCGTCTGACGCTGTGGGGTTCCTGCACCTCTGATCTGCCTCGGGACTGCACAGTGTGCGTGTCTCCCGGCGTGCTACGGGGAGTCCTGTAGGCCGGCCTAGAGCGCCTGGCCTTTCCACGTCCCCGCGGGCTCACGGCGTGCGTCTCCACACCTTGTTCTGCAACAGGGTCCCAGAAGGGCTGAAGTCTGCCTGGGAACTCAGGGTAGAGGTTCACAGAGCCGGCCGGAGCCTGCTGCAGAGCAGACGCCCTGCTGGTCCTTGGCTTTCAGCGCCATTTGAGATGTGGGTAGGACGGGACTTGACGGGGTTTAAGAGTATTTCGGGGATTCCACGTACTTGGCATCGGCTGAAACGTGACGGGCTCCTTAGTTAACTAATAAGCAACAACTTAATTACTATAGCTTTATATTTGGACACGGTTCGGGCCTCGTGATAAGCCCCGAGGCTGAGAAGTAGAATCAGGAAGCTGTAGGAGTAGTCACCCTGCTTTGCCACTGCCTGCTGTGGGTGAGCCCTTCTGCGTCCCTGCTGGTTCCGAGCAGGTGTGGGAGCGCCCTCTGGAGGCGGTAGGAGCAGTTGCAGCCATGGTGAGAGTGCGGGGCTGAGATGGTAGAACTGGTGGGCAAGGTGGGAGTGGAGGAGAGCTGAGCTGGAGCCCCTGGCAGCACTGGGCTTCGCAGAGGCACGGAAGCTCCCCGGCAGACTGAGTAGGGGGCTTCTCAGTGGTTTTTCTTTTTTAAAATTTATTTGAGAGGCAGAGACAGACGAGAGAGCTCTCATTACCCGTTCACTCCCCAGATGCCTGCGGTGCTGCGGCCGGGGCTGGGAACTCCGTCCAGGTCCCCGTGTGGGTGGCAGGTGGCCAGCTCCGGGAGCCTTCTGTCTCCTGGCAGAGTCCTCAGAGGAGGAGACTGGAGTAGGGTGGAGCAGGACGAAGCCAGCACTGGGCTGTGGGCACCGCAGGCGGCGTCTGCACTGCACACCTGGCCCAGACAGTTTCTGCAGCGACAGTGCAACTCGGAATCAGGAGCCGGACGACTGCAGACAGCAGTGGCCAGCGGGGTCAGGGAGGAACGTCAGCAGTGTCGTGGGTGGGGTGGAAGTAGAGAGGGAGCACTGGGAGGTCAGCCTTGTGGCACAGCGGGTGAAGCTGCCACCTGCCATGCTGGCGTCCCTATGAGCACTGGCTCCAGTTCTTTCTGATCAGCTCCCTGCAGAGGATGCCTAAGTCCTTGGGTCCCTGCGACCCCGGCTTTGGCCTGGCCCAGCCCTGACTGTTGTGGTTATCTGGGGAGTGAACCAACAGGTGGAAGATCTCTCTGTCTCTCCCTTTCTAATTGTGTTTCAGGTAAGTTGTTTTTTTTTTTTTTTTTTAAGAAAAAAAGGATCCTGAGTTAGGCCGGTGGGCGTTTGGCCTAGCAGTTAAGGTACAGGTTTCCCATATTGGAGGGCCTGGGTTCGAGTCCTGACTCTGCTCCCGATTCCAGCTTCTGCTGGTGGAGACCCTGGGAGGCCTCAGGCGATGGTTCAGCACTTGGGTCGGTGTGAGTGCTGGAACCAGGGCCCTGTGAGCCTGCGATTCGGTGTGGATGCCGCGGGTCGAGAGGCTGGCTGTGGTGTCAGGGCTCCTGCAGCCTGGAGGGCGCCGTGCACGGCCAGTGCCCCGTTCCGGCATCTTGTCACCCTGCTCCGCCCTCTGCGCTGGGGCCGCTGTTCGCTGTAGCCGCTTTCAGAAGACTTGGTGACCCTAACTGGCCACCTGCTTTCCTCTCGCCCAGCAGGGTCCTCAGGCCGCTGTCCCCTGCAGCCACCGTGAGTCCTGCTTCTGCCGCCCCTCTGGAGGGTCTCGGGTTGGATCCTGTCACTGCGTAAGTGTGCCCCTGGCTTCTCCCCATGTCCCCGCCAGGGAGTCTGCTCTGAGGAGTTGAAGCCGCAGCGGTCTCTGGAGGTTCTCTAAGCGCGTCCCCCTCGGCGCTCAGCGTCCCCGGGAGCTTCGTCGTCTGCTGCTTCGCAGGCCTGTGCTGGGCGAAACAGCCTCAGTGCGTCCCGCCTGCTGTCTTGTGCCGTCTGTCTTGCCTTGTCTTGCCGTTTTTAAAGCTTTATATGTTAGGCAGAGAGAGAGCTTTTGTGTGCTGATTGATTCACTGCCCGAATGACCACAAGAGCCAGGGCTGGGCCAGCCAGGAGCCAGGAGCTCCATCTGGGTCTCTCTCATGGGTGGCGGGGCCCTCACCTGCTGCCTTCCCAGGCTCATGAGCAGAGAGCCAGGTCAGAGACGGAGCAGCTGGGACCAGAACCCCTGCTCTGCCGCGGGGGCCAGCACCGCCAGCGGCACCGTAACCCTCTAGGCCCCGGCCCCGCCCGTTCTCTCCCATCGTCCCCATCTTCTCTGAGGTCTCAGAACCTCTTTGAAAGCTGAGTTTGTTACTCTGTAGGTTTCTGGCATTTTTCTCAGAGTCTGCACCGCAGCCGTCGCCGTGGGCGGGAGTTCTGGGGACCTGGGATTGTGGCTTGGCGTCAGTCTCCTCGCCAGCGCCACTCAGAGCCGTTGGATTCCCGGCACGAGCACTTGTTTTCTTTTGCTTGTCTTTGAAGCTTTGTATTTGGAATCGTTTCTCGAAGTTTCGACTCCGGAGGACAGCGTGGACCTTGGTCGGGGGTTTGGTCGTCGTTAGCTGCACTGCTGAGCTCCGGCATGTTCTGTGTGCGGCCGCAGCCTCCGTGGCCGTGGCTCGCACGTGCCGTAGCGTTGCACGCTGTTCCCGTGTGTACTCGGGAGACAGGAAAACCTCTCCTCGCCCTGCTGCTAGAGGTCGTCGCCCAGGCTCTGGGCCCCCTCCCTTCATGGCTTCTCTACCCCATCCATGAGGGGAACTGGCTCAGTGAGCGGCCCCTGTCGCCCTGAGCCCAGTGACTGTGTCCTTGTGGAAGGGTAAGGCCACGTGGATTGGTGGTGTCTCCCTTTCGTGGCTTCAGTGGCTGTGTGGTAGGCTGGGGCTGCTCTGGGGAAGGGCCTGGCGGCCTTCTCTCTTTACCCTGTGCTGCGCTGGTCTCCAGGTGGCCACACTCGAAGCTGGATGTGATGGCCGTGTGCTCCTCCCTGTCGCTGGCTCTGTCGGGTGGCTCACTGACAGGTGCCCCGGCCTGCTGTCTCCACTGTGGCGGGGAGGACCCAGACTCAGGTCTCAGGCACAGGGTTGCCACCAGCCTCGGGAGAACGGGGTTCTCTGAGATACACGGCCCTGCTCGTGCAGTGCTGCCCCGGGGGTGGGACCCTCGGCTCCGCATGGCACCTGCTCCAAGAGACCCGGAAGTGGGGGGAGGGGGTTGCCAAGACCCTGCCTGACGCCGCGCCAGCCACTGGTAAGGAACTCTTCCCAGGTCACGCCGCCTTCCAGAGTCTGTTGGGAGCTCCCCTGTGGGCGGGCCCTCATCCTGAGACCCCACCTCCGAGGCCTGGCCAGCATTCTGGTTCCGGCTGAGTGATATGGCCCTGGTGCTTCCTGAGCGAGCCTGCCCCTCAGGTCTGCCCCGTCCCGGGCTTGGCAGGCGTGACCTGGCGTAGTCCGGTTCCTGGAGAGCAGGATAGGGCCTCGGGGGTGTCCTGTAGGGAGGGGGTGGGCGCTCTGGAGTTTTCACAGCGGGGAGCATGTAGGTAACTCCCTGGACGGTCCGCCTAACGCAGATGAGGTGGGCCATCTTCCGTGCTCGGATCACGGCTCTTAAAACCCGTCTCGGAAAGCTGCCAGCTCTTCCCTCCCCTGACCGGCGGGGGCGGGGGCGGGGGCGCCGGGGGTCCTGCTGCTGGGCCGCTGTCTCCTCTGGATCGCCGCCCCCGCGACTGTGGCCGCCCCTCCTCCCTCTCCCGGGCTGACGTGAGCGCCGGTCTGTTCTTTGTTCTCCTGGGCCTGAGCGTGGGCTTGGTCCCTCGAGAGTCGCTCGTGGTGCCTGAGAGCCGGCCTGGCTGCCTCTGCCCCAGCCCAGAGCAGGCGGGGTATGGGAGGCGGGGAAGGCCGGAGAGTCGGCCGCGGAGGGTGGACTTCTTCCCCCGGCCCGGGGCACTGGGTATGGACACACGCTCTGGGTGTCGGGGTGGTGTTGGAGTAGAGGCCGTGCCAGTCACCCCGGCACTGTGCCTCTGCGCAGCCTCTGACCTTGATGGCCTGCTGCGAGGGAGCGCTGTTGTCTGCTTTGTAGCTGAGTCAGCTGGGGGCTGATGCGGTGCATCACCTGTGGTCACACGGCTAGAGGGTCCCGGCAAGGACATGACCATGAACTTGGGCCTTTTGACCGCAGGCCTGGTGTCCTGCCCGCCCAAGTATCGTGTGTTACACATTTGCTAGATGATAAGATAAGCCTGGGCTTGGCGTGGGCTGTGGGCAGGGCCGGCTCCGGGAGGCCGTCTGTCCCTCGCACAGGGGTTGCTGAACGCGGAGCCGAGCAGCAGGCCAGGGTGGTGCCATGCACACGGGACAGCCACTGAGCTCGGTGTGTGAAGGCCAGTTCTCTGAGGGGGTCAGGAGGGCGCAGGTGGGGGCAGGAGTCAGGCACTCATGCGCGGTGGCCTTGGCCTTAGATCAGAGAAGAGCCCCACGGCCGGGAGCCCCTGGGAGAGAGCATCTTGGCCAGTGGGTGCGTGTGCCATGCCTGATTGAAACCGAGGAAATGAGGAAGCAAGCGTTTAGCTTGAGCCGTGCTGGGGCGCTCGCCCCGGTTGTCCCAGCAGAGGGTGCAGAGTAGTCTGCCGTGAGCCCTGACCCAGGCAGTGGCGGGCCTCGGCCCTCAGCCAGCTGCGCGCTGCACTATCCCTGCTGAAGGAGGGTGGCCGTGTGCCCGCGCCGCCTGTGCCGCTGCAGCAGCCCAGGTCCCAGCCCCGGCCTCAAGGGGGTGCTGCTGTTCTGTCCTCGTTGTCCCCTTCCCTGGGTCCCACCTCACGTCCGTGGTGACTCCAGTTCCGAAAGACCAGACGTGGCTTCTCCACGTGAGGAGTCTGGGCCGGGTCACGCCAGGAGCCGCTTTCCCAGCACAGGAAGACAGCATCTCTCCCACGCAGCTCACTGAAACCAGGGGCGCGGGGAGCCTCGTCAGGGCTCCAGGTAGGAGTGGTCTCAGGATGGTCACAGGGCACCTGCTCCAAGAGACCCAGAACGGCTTCTCGTCTGGCTTCCGGTCTCGTCCAGTGACCGGGGCAGGGATGCAGACAGGACGGCGTCCGAGGTGCCACCTGTAAGTTTGAGCTCATTCCAGAGGGGACAAGAGTGGGCCCTGCCTGACATCCTGAGTCTGGCTGGAGAATCCTGCTCAGTCAGAACTTCCTCTGAACAGCATACGTTTTTACTTCAAAACCCTTTGTGGGGGCCGGCGCCGCGGCTCGCTAGGCTAATCCTGCACCTGCGGCGCCAGCACCCCGGGTTCTAGTCCCGGTCAGGGTGCCAGATTCTGTCCCAGTTGCCCCTCTTCCAGGCCAGCTGTCTGCTGTGGCCAGGGAGTGCAGTGGAGGATGGCCCAAGTGCTTGGGCCCTGCACCCCATGGGAGACCAGGAGAAGCACCTGGCTCCTGGCTTCAGATTGGCGCAGCATGCCTGCCATAGCTGCCATTTGGGGAGTGAGCCAACGGAAGGAAGACGTTTCTCTCTGCCTCTCTCTCTCTCTAACTCTGCCTGTCAAAAAAATTAAAAAAAAAAAAAAACCTTTGGGGAAGTTATTCCTGTTATTGATGTTTATTTGAGAGAGCGAGCTCCCACCTGCTGGTTCACTCCCCAGCGGTGCAGTGTCTGGGGCTGGGTCAGGCTGGAGCTGGGGTCTCCCACGTGGGTGGCGGGGCCCAGCTCCTCCAGCCATGAGGCTGCCTCCAGGATCTGCGTCACAGGAGCCGGGAATGGACCTCGGGTGCCAGATGTGGGCCTCTTCACTGCTGAGTGAGACGCCCCGCGCTCAGGCGCTAGCAGACGGGCGTCTGAGTGTCGCTGGGGCCTGGGCATGGCAGCCGGTGGCAGGCTCTGAGGCTGCTCTGGTCGTCAGAAGCGCCTGGGGACGTGCTGGGACCTGCTGGGACGTGCTGTGGCGGGGAGTGCTGCTGTGCAGAGCTCTGAGTCCAGTGGGTGCCCGGCGCCTTCCCCCGTGAGCTGGGTGGCCTGGCAGAGGGGGCGCCCACAGCCGCGGCTTCTGTGTTGGAGTTCACTTTGTGTGTCTGGAAGGCAGACGGAGGTTCCCCAGCTGCCCACAGCATCTGGGGCTGGGCCGGGCTGGAGCCAAGGACCTGGCGCTCGGTCCTGGTCTCGCGTGAGTGCCAGGGGCCCAGGTGTTGCAGCAGAGTGCAGGTGTCCCTGGCAGCGTGTCAGCCGCTGCCCCCCGAGGTCACTTGGGTGAGTGAGAAAAGTGGGGTGGCCTGTGGCTTTGCACACCTGCCGACGAGGGAGAAGAAGTGGGAGGAGCCACGGGAAGCCTGGTCAGAGGCTTTCTGGAAGCCCACTGCCCAGGTGGGAGGCTGGCACCCTCTAAGGTGGGTGTCAGTGTGGCCTGTCACCTCCGAGGTGGCGCAGGTCGTGCGGAGCAGCTGTCGTAAGGGACCGTGCAGGGCCTGTGGGATGTGACCCATCCTGGGATGCTGAGTCGGTGCACCCAGGCCAGGGTGCTGATGAAAGAGGCAGGGTAGCATGGCGTGGCGTTCCACAGTCACAGCTCCGAGCTGCATGGGTCAGGCCTGTGTGGGGTGTGACCCACCCTGGGATGCTGAGGTGGTGCGCCGAGGCAGGGCAGCGTGGCCGTGGCATTCCACGGTCACAGCTCTGTTACTCTGAGACAGGGCAGAGCCGAGCAGCACTGGGTCAGGCCTGTGTGATCCCAGTAGCTGGGTTCCCTGTGACGCAGCCCTGGAGGTGCCTGCTGCCTCGGCCGTGCCCCCTCATCCAGCGACAGCAGATCTGATGTCCTTGTGGCCTCAGGCCCTGGCAGCTGCGAGGGGCCAGTGCGCATGCCCAGGCCTGCTTCACATCGGTGGCTTGGCCTCCTGGGGCTTCCTGGTCATCTCTGAGGAGGACTGTTAGGCGGGGGACATGGTGCAAGGTAGAGGTGCACCCTGAGTGGCTGGCTGATGGGACGGATTCGTTTTTTTCCCCGAAGTAAAAGATTGATTTATTTGAAAGGCGTAGTTGCAGAGAGCGAGCGAGGGAGGGAGATGGAGGTCATCCATCAGCTGGTTCCCTCCCTAAATGGCCGCAGTGATCGGGGCTGGGCCAGGGGCTTTGTCCGGGTCTACTAGGTGGGTGACAGGGGCCTGAACACTTGGCATCCTCTGCTGCTTTCCTAGGTCCATTAGCAGGGAGCTAGATCAGAGTGGAGCAGCCAGGACTTGAACTGGCACCCATATGGGATGCTGGTGCTGCAGGCCAGGGCTTAACATGGTATGCCACAGCGCTGGCCCCGTGACAGTTTCTGAAAGCCCTGTGAGGGGCCGGCACTGTGGCGCAGGTTAATCCTCTGCCTGTGGCGCCAGCATCCCCATATGGGTGCTGGTTCTGGTCCTGGTCCTGGTCCCGGTCCCGGCTGCTGCGCTTCAATCCAGCTCTCTGCCGTGGCCTGGGAAAGCAGTGGAAGATGGCTCAAGGACCTGGGCCCTGCACCCGCGTGGGAGACTGGGAGGAAGCGCCTGGCTCCTGGCTTCAGATGGCACAGCTCTGGCCTTTGCAGCCATTTAGGGAGTGAACCAGCGGAGGGAAGACCTCTCTCTGTCTCTCCCTCTCACTGTCTGTAACTCGACCTCTCAAATAAATAAATAAAATCTTAAAAAAAAAAAAAAAAAAAAGCCCTGTGAAGTGTGGTTCTTGTGCTCAGCTCTTAGTCCTCTTGTGTGTAAAGTCTCTGAAGTATCGTGGAGGACCTCGATGACTATCCCTTAAGTTTGCTTCAAGTTTCACAGCAGAAGTGGGCATTGGGAAGGCACTGGGCCACCCCACTTTTCCTCATTCACAGAATGGACTTGGGGGCGAACGTTTGCGCTGGTTAAATGTCGCTGGGGACGCCTGCATCCCCTGCGAGAGTGCGGCTGCACTCCTCTTCCAGCTCCCTGACGACGCACACCTGGGAGGCAGCAGGTGATGGCTCAAGTGCCTGGGCCCCGCCATCCTTGGGGGAGATCTGGGTGGGGTTCCTGGACACTGGCTTTGGTCTGGCCCGGTCATTCCTCTTCAGATAGAGTGACCAGTGGATGGGAGAGCTCTGTCTGTCTCCCTGCCTTTCAGATGAAGGGAATAAGTAAATGAAAAACCTTTTAGCTTATTTTTATTTATTCGAAAGGCAGAGTTACTGGGGAAGAGGGGATGTCTTCCATCCTGTGCTTCAATCCCCAAATGGCGGCAACGGCTGGGGCTGGGCCGGGCCAAAGCCAGAGCCTGAGATTCCATCTGCGTCTTGTGGGTGCAGGGGCTCACGCACGGGGTTCATCCCCTGCTGCTTTCCCAGGCGCATTCGCAGGGAGCTTGCTCGGAAATGACATCACAGGTGGTGGACCAACCTGCTGTACCACAGCGCTGGCCCCGGCAGTAATTCATTCCCGAGTAGTAAACCGTGGCGTGCTGACGCGTGACATTCTAATGAAAAATGGCCGCTTCCTAACGGCACACTGGGCAGAGGCAGACCTACAGCCTGGCAGGTCGCTGCGGCGGCACAGGCTTCCACCCACGGCGCTTCCGGGGCTGCTGTTTTGGTCACCGTAACTGCGCAGAAATGAAGCTGGAAAGGAATTCCCTGGCCTTTCTGGAACCCGTGGCTTTGTCTGACGCGGTGCCAGGCCAGCCGAGGCTTGGTAGTCCCTTCATACCAGGCAGTTTTCTACCTGGGCGTCTGCAGCCTGCACGGGCTCCTGGCTCCGGAGGGCCTCTTCACCAGAGCTCTGCGCCTGCGCAGGGACAGCGTTGCCTCCGAAGCTGGAGCCCCCGGGGGAGCGACTGCGAGAGAAGGCCAGGTCCCCCTTGCTCAGGAAGCTGGTGCCAGCTGGGTTAGGGGGTCTCGGGCCACTGTCCCCGACAGCAGGCGTTGAGCTGGGTGCGCACTGCCCAGCCCCCTCCGTTGGGGAGGGTGGAGTGCGGTGGGGTTTCCACAAGAACACTTCACGAAGAGCATTTCACTCAGGTAACAGGCCCGCCCAGGACACACGGCCCCGGCCAGCGCCTCGGCAGCTTGGGCGCCGTGAGGCCCGCGTTCGGTGCCAGCCTGCAGCTGCAGTTCTGGGGGCCTGGGCAGGGGCCTGGGCGGTGCTTTCTGACGGCGGTGGTGGCAGTGTGTGTCGCGGCTGGAGTCCCACTCAGGCTCTGGCAGAGGACAAAGGCAGGTGGAGCGCGATAGTGGCTGCTGGGAAGCCGGTGCCGCACTGACTGCTGGGTGGTGAGCGGCGGGCGATGGGCACGGTGGCGAGGAGAGCACAGCCGCCCCAGGTCGTGGCGGGTCGCGCGCCTCCGTGCTGGCTGAGCCGGGTCCTGGCCGCACCTGTGCCTGTACTGGGAGTGAGGGCAGGGCCCGGGGAGCTCGGCTCTCACAACCCGTGGTTGCTGGGTAGAGCGAGGCCACCGAGGGTGGCAGCAGAGTGTGCACGGCCGCGCGCCCCTGTGTTTGCTGGCACAGGTGGGAGGAGGGACGCGCGGTGCTGGCTGTACCCAGGCACTGAGGTCAGTGCTGCGCGCTGTCCTAGGCCGGAGAGCTGTAGGCGTGGAGACGGCTCGTCTGGTAGTGGACGTGGCAGACCTTGCCTGCAGCGGCACTGTTTGGAAGCAGGAGAGCCGGGCTTTGACTCCGAGTGAGGAGTGACGGCTGCTGCCTGGGGTGCCAGGTGGCCTCGGTGGGCCAAGCCTGTGACGTGGGGGAGGAGGCTGGGGAGCGTGCGTGCGGCCTAGGGGCTCCTGTACTTCCTGTGAGGATGGGGGCAGGGGCCTGTGGATCTGCAGCAGAGGAACCGCGTGGTCGTTGGTTTGTCTTTCTGGCTTTGGTTAGTCACGTGACACACTTGCCAGACTCTGTTTTGCTTTGTTGTGCTTTCTTTGCCTGCAGGGTGTGTGTCCTACCCCCGTGGGAGACCAGGAGATGGTGTTACCCGGACGCAGTGGCGGCCCGGTTCCTCCTCGAGAGGGGCAGCCGCGGGAGCCCCATTGCTCTGAGCAGAGCCAGCCTCTCCTCATGGCCTGATGACCGCCCTGCCTGCCCCCTGCCCCCTGCCCCGTGGTTCCCCGGGGGGCCCGGCACACCTGCCTGCTGGGCCTGGCCTGTGAGGGAGGGAGGCCTGCAGCCCCACGAGCTTTGTCCTCTGCCGTGTCTGCCCCGGCCCTGCCTGCCGCTGTCCTGGACACGCTGAGGCTGGACTGGGGCTGGCCTTAGCTCCCCTGCAGCTCCGCAGTGCCTGGGCTTTGCTGCCGCAGGACGAGCAGGGAGATGATGGTAGGGTTTAACCCGAGGAGCTGCGGCCGCACGCACGCGGGGCGTCCCAGTCACCTGTGCGTCCATCCTGGAGGCCTGGCGCCCACAGCAGTTCTGCCCTTTGCTGCCCCTTCCTGGTGTTTGCCGAGTGTCCTGAGACCCGCTCCGGCGGCATTGTTTTGTCCCTGTGGGTGTAGGTTCCCACGGCTGCCAGGCGGCCCGCCCCCGCCCCCACTCCTCCGCCGTGTCTTCAGTGGCAGGTTGGCGTGCGCCAGATGGCAGCGAAGGTCCCCTTGGTAGACCATGAGGTCTGACCCGCCCTGTGCCGCCGTGCCGGGGCAGGCTGCGGCTGGTCGGGGCTACCGGTGACTGCTGTCTGACCCTGGTGAGTGCCAGCCTTCTGCCCTTGGTGGGCCGAGGCAGGTGTTTCCTTAAGGGCCCTCGTGTGAGAGGGGTTTCCTTGCCTTGCAAAAGCCCCTGGAGGAAACCAGGATCCGGGCTGGGTTCCTTCCTGCTGCCGGCCAGTTTTCAGGCTCAGAGCTGGCGCCCTCACTACTTCCATTTGGTCCAGCATCGGGGTTTCCTCTCTGCCTGCCCGCTGCCCCGCGCTGTGGGGAACAGCAGGTGTGTAGGTCTCATGCGGTGTTTCAGCTGATGGCTTTACCGGCGCTGTCCCTGTCCCGTGTGGCCAGGGCGTCTGCTGTGTAAGGGAGACCTCCCTTCCCCCAGGGCTCCGCGTGCGAATTCCGTTGGTCCTGCTGCCTCCAGGCTGTGCTGGCGAGCTGAGCTCCCAGAGAAGAGACTGGAGGGAGGTTTCCCCTGGACCTGATGCGTGTGCTTACTTTCTCTGTCGACTCGCGGTTGGTTCCCAGCAGCGTCCGTGAGGACTGGCCGCCTCTCGGGCTGTCGCAGGGCCGGCTGGAGCGGAGCTTGGCTTCCGTGTCAGTGGCTGGGCCTGCAGGGTGTGCACGCCTGCCCTCCTGCGCTCGCCTCACCAGCAGGACAGTCAGGGCTCATTCTCTATTTCGCTTGAGGATTCTGGAGGCTGTTTTCTCTTCCAGTTCTGTGTGTTTTTATTTTTGGAATCTGTCAACTTGTGTGTTTCCCAAGCCCGCGCGGTGGAGCCAAGTGTCTTCCCCCAAGTCTTCACCTCGTTTGCGTTCCCTCCTGCCACCCAGGTGGTCAGTCGGCGCTCCAGGCGACCGTGACCGAGTTCTCTGCACGCAGACCCAGGCCGCCGCAGCCAGGAAGGGCCCGCTTCCCGTGCAGCGGCCCTGGGTTCCTGCCCTGGCGGTGTCTGCTGGTGCGGGAGGGCCTGGCTGGGCCTGCGTGGCCCCCACGCGGTGTGGCAAACACTGCCTTGTCAGTCGCTTCCTGCTCTTACCCGTGTCCTTGGGCAGAGCCCCACAGACAAGATGGACGCGAGTGTGGTTTTTCTAGGCGTCTGTCTCTGGAGAAGCTTTGAGCTCCTGGCTGAGTTCCCTCCTCGCGCAGTGGACAGATCAGAAAGCAGGGACAGATGAGATAGTTGTCAGCTGCGTGTGCTCTGAGATGCAGGAGACTCGCCAGGGGCATTTCCTACTTCAGGCAGCAGCACCTGGCACAGCCCTGCAGCATGGGGAGGCACCATGTGCACAAAGGCCCTGAGGCAGCCTGGGGTGTGGAGAGCCGTAGCGAGGCGGCCGGGCCCTGCGGACGCCGTGGCAGCAGGTGCGTCCTGTCCGTGTCCTCGCTGTGGGTGAGCAGTGACAGCCCGGCACCGGCACTGTGCCTGCTGCACTCCGCAGGGAGGTCCTAGTGGGCAGGGCGGGCTGCTGGCGACACTCCGGTGTCGGTCTTTGAGGGTCCCTTTGCCCCACCGTGTTCTCCGTGCTGGTGTTTGGATAACTCTGCCTGTCCGTGGTTGCAGTTGGGGCACACAGCTGGGCCGGGAGCAGGCCTGACATCTCGGTTCTCTTCTCCAGACCTGCACGTCTAGGAGCCGCCGTCGCGCGAGGTCAGGGAGTCGCGCCTCAAGGTCAGGAGAGGTTTGTGTCGCTGCTGTCGCTTTGCAGGGGGCCTGTGGGGCCTGTGGGCGCCGCAGAAGAGGCTCAGCGCAGTTGTTTGTGCTCTCGTTGCAGGAGGCCGGGTGCTGCCCACGAGGGAATTCCCCGCCGGAGCCCAGGAGCCGCTCCCCGGACGCGCCCGGCCGACGTGCAGGGGCCAGGAAGATGTGCTGACTCCGGCGAGGCTGAGGGGCTCCTGACCGCCGGCACGCTCGCCCTCGAGCGCGGGGGACACACTGTGCGGTCCTTTCCCTCGAAGGGAGCGTCTGGGACTTCCCCACGAGCGGAGGCCCCAGGGCTCGGCCGCCGGCTCTGGCGTTGGCAGCCCTGGGAATGTTGACAACTCAGGATCTCCAAGGCGGGTTTCGTGAGTGAGTCCAGAGGCGCGCGAGGCGAATGCCGCTGTAGCGCTGGGAGGGGCACTATGCAGGAAGAAGCCTTCCGTAGGAACGCAGGCAGGGAGACGCTCAGGCTGGCCGCACGCCCGCCCAGCGGAGCCAGCCCCAGATAGGCGGCCGCCATGGCCAAGTGAGAGACTGGCAGACAGCAGTCCCGCAGCCGGCGTGTCCGGACGTGTTCTCGAACTCGCGATACCAAATAGGAAAGATGATCTACAAGTGCCCCATGTGCCGGGAGTTCTTCTCGGAGAGAGCCGACCTCTTTATGCATCAGAAGAGCCACACGGCCGAGAAGCCCCACAAGTGTGACAAGTGCGACAAGGGTTTCTTCCACATATCGGAGCTGCACAGCCACGGGCGAGACCACACAGGAGAGAAGGTGTACAAGTGTGACGACTGCGGCAAGGACTTCAGCACCACCACCAAGCTGAACAGGCACAAGAAGATCCACACCGTGGAGAAGCCCTACAAGTGCTACGAGTGCGGCAAGGCCTTCAACTGGAGCTCCCACCTGCAGATCCACATGCGCGTGCACACCGGGGAGAAGCCCTATGTCTGCAGTGAGTGCGGAAGGGGCTTCAGTAACAGCTCCAACCTGTGCATGCACCAGAGGGTCCACACCGGCGAGAAGCCCTTCAAATGCGAGGAGTGCGGCAAGGCCTTCAGGCACACGTCCAGCCTGTGCATGCACCAGCGGGTCCACACCGGGGAGAAGCCCTACAAGTGTTACGAGTGCGGCAAGGCCTTCAGCCAGAGCTCCAGCCTGTGCATCCACCAGCGGGTCCACACGGGGGAGAAGCCCTACAGATGCTGTGGCTGCGGCAAGGCCTTCAGCCAGAGCTCCAGCCTGTGCATCCACCAGAGGGTCCACACGGGGGAGAAGCCTTTCAAATGTGACGAGTGTGGCAAGGCCTTCAGCCAGAGCACGAGCCTGTGCATCCACCAGAGGGTCCACACCAAGGAGCGGAACCATCTCAAGATAGCAGTTATGTGAGGCGTGCTGAGTTAAAAATCTTCAAACCCATAAGTGCCACTAGGAAGGAGACCCTGTAAATACCCACATTGTCCCAAGAAATAACCTGCAGCGGCCCTGGCCAGCGTCCCCCTGAGGAGGCCGTGTTGGGTCGCTTTCTGGTTCATGCCAAGTTTGTTCCTGGACTTGGCTGTGACCGTGGAGTCCCTGTGAGGGTCTGCCTATGCGGGCGCTGGGCCCTGCTCAGGGGTGCGTGTGGGAGTCCAGCAGGAATCCCCCACGTGCAGATACCGCAGGCCGTGGGCGCCGCCCGGCCTTCCCAGCCGCCTTCCCTCCGAGCGGAAGGGTCCCGGGCTGTCCCCGCAGCTCTCAGGCCCGTCCTCCCCTTCACTTGAGCCTCCTGGTTACTGCCATCGGGGACGGACCCCAGGGTCGTGCTCTGATCAAGCCCACGCAGCTTCCACGCGTCCCAGCGCTCCTGACCCCGTTGTCCGAGTGTCCTCAGAGTACCTGGAAAGACCCCTTCCTGGATGGCGTGACCTCGCGGCTAGGTTTTAGGTGACTCCCGCCCGTGACTGGCGGGCGGGCGCCCTGCACGCGGCTTTAGTGTCGTGGATCTGCTAATCACTGTGTCCCTGTCACTCAGACTTAGTGTTCCAGTGGCTGCATCACATTTTTAACTTGAATTTTCCAAAATAGCTGAATGTAAATAGAGAGGAAGAAGCAAGCAAAGGGGGTATTTTCTGCATCCAGAACCCCCCTGCCCCGGGCCCTGTGCGGCGCGCGGTCCTGGCCGCCAGGGGCGCCCTACTGAGTGGCCGGTGGGTGGGTGTTTCGTGCTGCGTGGGCGACGGGGCAGCCACGGCGGGCGGGGCTGCAGCCCCGTGAGTCCACCGTCCTTTGCTTGCTTCGTTCACTCCGCGTATTTATTGAGGACCTGCTGTGTGCCGCGCACTGCTGGTGCTGGGGACACCTCTAAGCAGACAGCAAGGGGCCTGCTCCTGCCGACCTGGTCTGGCGCAGGAGAGGCGATAGGCAAGTACGTAGTGTAGTTTGAGGTAGTGATTAAGTGCTATGGAGAAATAAACTAGGGTGATGGTGTGGGGTGGTGGGGGCGGGGCGGGGGTGGGGTGACATAGCTAGTGGTCAGGGAAGCCCCGGATGGGGTGCTCGCTCCAGGACCTGCCCTGAGTGTAGGGACAGGAAGAAGGCAGGTGCTGGGGGTGGTGGGCCGCGGGGAGGCAGGCGCTGCTCGGTGCTGGGTTGACGTTGAGGAGGTCGGAGGGACTCGCAGACTGAAGGCCAGAGTCCCCCACAGCGAGGACAGGAGCACCCGTGTCTGACGTGGCTTCCTCCCCGTTCCGGGCCGAGTTCCCACATGCAGTCCTTTTGCTCAGGAAGTCCTTGGGGACATGGAGGGTCTTTGCAGCTCTGAGTGGGTGACCGAGTCGCTGTTTGTGGACTGAGGCGGGGGGTGAGGACTCACACGCAAAGCTTGATTGTCTCCATATTTGAATTAATTTCTGTTGAACTGGAAGGGGTTGTCTCTAAGACCTCGACACGCGGAGCGGGGGTGGGGGGCCGAGGGGTGGGGGGCCGAGGGTCTTCGCCTGGCTGTTCCTGCTGCCGGCCCGCGAGTCCCTCCCAGGGCTCCCCTGCCGTGGAGGGCCGGCTTCGGGATCTGCTGAAGCCCCTCCAGGCCCGGTGGACGCGGCCGCTGACCCCTTCCTGCCACGGTAGTGTGGAGCGTTCGAGAAAAGCCTAGACTTTTAGTTGACAGCCAGCTGAGAATATCACTGATAGAATTTTAGTTTTAGGAGAAGATGGGTTTGATTTCTAGCTTTATTGCTGTTAGGTACGTGAGCTTGGGCGAGTCGCCGAATCTCCGGGTCTGGGTTTCCTCGCGCAGTGAGGATGGCAGGCTCCATGATTCCGAGTTCCAGCTAGTCCTAGAGTTCTATATTTCTACATAGTTGAATTATTTTATCACGCTGTTGCTGGGGAGGATGACTAACACTTTGGAAGCTACTAATTTTATGTCGAGCTTTAAGGTCCATAATTGTTATCTTCAGAAAATATTATTTGACCTACAGTATGTCCAAATCAATTTAATAAAATCACTTTATAACAGGGTTCTGCGCTTGCCATGCAGTCGTGTGAATTCGGCCTGTGGTCTGTGTGTGTGGTGGTGGTCCATGTGTTTGTGTATGGTGGTGTGTGTGTGTGTGGGCTGTGTGGTGGGGTGTGTGTGTGTGGTCCGTGTGGTGTGGGGGGGGGGCCGTCTGTGTGTGTGTGTGGGCCGTGTGGTGGTGGTCGTGTGTGTGTGTGTGTCTGGTGGGCCGTGTGTGTGGGGGGGGGCCATGTGGTGGTGGTCGTGTGTGTGTGTGTGTGTGGTGGTCCGTGTGTGGTGGTTTGGTGTGTGTGTGTGTCGTGGGCCGTGTGTGTGGTATTCCATGTGTGGTGTTGTGTGTATGTGTGTATGTGGTGGGGGGTGGGGGGCGTGTGGTGGTGGTCGTGTGTGTGTGGTGGGCCGTATGTGTGTGTGTGTGGTGGGCCGTGTGTGTGTGTGGTCCGTGTGTGGTGTGTATGTGTGTGGTGGTCCGTGTGTAGTGGTTTTGTGTGTGTGTGTGTGTGTGTGTGTGTGTGGTCCGTGTGTGGTGTTTTTGTGTGTGTGTGTGTGTGGTGGGCCGTGTATAATGGTTTTGTGTGTGTGTGTGTGTGTGTGTGGTGGTTTGGTGTGTGTGGTGGGCCGTGTGTGTGTGTGTAGGGCTGACGTGTATGTTGTGCCCCAGACTCTTACACAGAGATTCCCTTCCCCCGTCTCGCCTGTGCTTGCTGGCCTTTCCCTTGGACCCCCGTGGCCCTGGTGGACGCAGCCTGCCCCTGGCCCGGCAGTCGGCCCTGGCTGGGCACGGTCTGACAGCTCTTGGTGTTCACTGGCTTCCGTGGAACTCTGCGTTCTGGTTCACGGTGGGACCTGGCAGCCCACGCCAGCCCTTGGATCCAGCTCCTGCTCATGCGTCTGGGAAAGCAGTGGAGGATGGCCCAGGTGCTTGGGCCCCTGCACCCACACGGAGACCCAGAAGCAGCTCCTGTCTGCATTTTGGCCTGGGCCTGTCTGCAGCCATATGGGGAGTGAACCAGCAGGTGGACAATCTCACTCCCTCTCTCTCCCTCCTCACCACCTCCCATTGCCTTTCAAATAAATAATCTCTTAAAAAAAAACTCCGGTGAGTCGGGGCCCAGCACTGCACACCTTCCTGTGCGTCCTCACTACGCTGCACGGTGTGCACACTACAGGCTGTGCAGCCCGGGGGTGAGGTGTGTGCAGTGCACTTGGCCGGGGGTGGGGGTGGGGTTCCGGGATGCAGGTGCACGCTAAGAACTCCACCTCCCAGGGGAGTCCATGACAGGAAGACAACGAGGGAGCCTGTCGAAGGCGGCGTCTGGCGGCAAGGTCTCCCGTGGGACCCTGGGTGACGGGGCCTCCCTGGAGCTGGGGGATGGGGTGCCGAGAGGGAGTGGCTTTCAGATGGGCAAAGGGGTCGGTGGGGGAGGAGACAGTGGGTCCCGTGTCCAGGCTCAAGTGGGCCAGAACTCGGCACCATGCATGAGTGAACGTGGTGGGGCGGAAGAGGTGTGGTCACCTTGGGAGGACTTCGGGCACCCACAGGCCACGGAGCTGCCCCCTGAGGGGCAGGGGCCCTGAGGTGACGTTCCCAGGGTACGTGGGCGGATTTTCTGTGAAATCAGTCACTGGGTGTTGTGACAGCTCCTATCCTGAAGTATTAAGATGCGCGGGAACACGGAGCCCGGGGTGCAGGGTCTCAGTCCACCTGCACGAGGATGGACTGGGTCCAAGGAAGGGTCAGTGCGCCGCTCGCCCGTGCCCCAGCCTCCCGATCCCGGAGACGATCAGACGTAGTGGGGAGCCAAGTCCAGCAAGAACTCATTTATCTCACGCGTAACAGAGCCTCTTATAACACAAAACTGCAGTCATTGGGGCAGGGCATAAAGACCAACCAGTCACTGAAAGGGTCATGTTAACGGGGCGATTTTCACAGGACTGGCCATGTCTGTACACTTGCTATCGGTTGTCGCCACTTCCCCTGGTGTTGCGTGGCCAGTCAGCTTTGGTGGTAAACAACTTTGGATTCCGCCCACCTTCCTTCCTCTGGGCACCATCTTGGAATTGCTTTGTGTAACTAATTTCCCCACACCGGGAGCCCCTCAAAGCTGGAACCTGGAGACCCGGAATCTTAACTTGCGTGCAGGGGTGTGCGCCTGTTTTTCCAGGGAGGAGGGCCTTCTTTGGCCCAGGAGATGGAGAGCCCTGCTGTGGAAGGCTGCTGACCCAGCACAGCCACTCGCTGCATGGGGACCTGGGGCTTGGGGCGCCGGGCCCCTGCTTCGCCGTGCGGTGGCTCAGTGCAGCGTGCTTCCATTTGTTTCCTTGGTCAGTCTACACCAAATTTCATGCAGAATGAGATAAAGATTCAAAAATTTCCCCAGGGCCAGTGCTGTGGAATAGGGGGTAAAGCCCCGCCTACAGTGCTGGCATCCCATATGAGTGCCAGTTCGAGTCCTGGCTGCTCCACTTCCCATCCAGCTCTCTGCTATGTCCTGGGAAAGCAGTAGAAGATGGCCTAAGTCCTTGGGCCCCTGCACCCATGTGGATATCCCCAAATGGCTAGCCAGCTATCCTGTCCTTTAAAAAATCTTTTAATTCCATTTTCCATGAACTTAAGAAAATGTTTATTTTTTTATCTACTTGAAAGGGAGACAGATGGAGACAGAATCCATTTGACTGGTTCACTCCGCAAATGGCCACAATGGCTAGAGGACCCAAGCACTTGTGCCATCTTCTGCCTCCCCAGGCACAGTAGCAGGGGGCTGGATTGAAAGCCAGGATTCGGAGCAGCCTCCAGTGTGGGGTGTGGGCGTCCCAGGCAGCGGCTTAGCCCGCTGCACCCCAGCACCCCCGCCCCCATAGCAGCTTTGCTTCCTGCATCTTGACCGTGGGCAGTGCCGTTACAAAGCCAGCCGCTCGGGGCCGCTCCTTTTCTGGATGTCTCCACTTATTCCGCAGCACCTGGCCCTCCCCCTCAACTGAGTCGGCTTAGCCAGCACAGGGTGGTTTGTCCAATCTCTTCCCTCCGGTGAAGACTGGGCGTTGTTTCCTATTGCTGGATGCCAAGGTGTTGAACGCACGGTGTCGATGCCGACTGGGAAGGGAAGGGCGTGGGCACGCGTGGGTGGTTTGCCAAGTTCATCACCTTTCTTTATCATTTGAGCCACGTAACCGTGGGCACCTCCTGTGTCGGAACGCCGCTGTTCTGGGGGCTTGCTGCCCGTGTTCCTGCTGCTGAGTGGAGGGGGGCGCCCTTGGGGGCTTTGTGGCCCACGTTGCCCTCCCTACGTTGCCCTCCCCACACTGTGCAGAACGGGCAGGCGGCTTTCCTCTGGTGACCACGCACTGCCCGTTCCGCCCCCGCCCCGGCCGCGCCGTGCGCTGTGAGGGAGGTTTCACCTGCGTGTGCTTCCTGACCACGTGGGCAGAAAAAATACGGATACATGGCTGAGGTCAAGCTCCTGACTCCCACTTCCCCTCTGAGCAAGGGAGACGCTGGGTTCCAGCACCCTTGGATCCTGCAGGCTGCCGGGAGGCCGGGGGAGGGCCCTGGGGCTCGCCGGAGGCAATGCAGGACGCCTAGCAACCTTCAAATTTCAGACGTGTGACACAGGCACTCAGAATGCCCCTGGAATCCCAGGCTCATGCGGGCTGGGTGACAGCGGGCGCTGGCGTCCAGAAAGGAGGCACAGGGTGGGGGCAGGCCCCTCTTGGGCAGGAGAGGAGGCATCAGAGGCCTGAAGACGCGGCGCCCATGGAGGGAGGAGAGGGCACGAAGGGGCTAGGTTTGCAGGAAGCAGTTGGCCTGGGGGGCTCCTGGCACCCGCCCTCAGGGTGGGCCAGGCTGAAGCAGAGGCCCAGCAGCCCAGCCGAGTCTCCCATAGAGGTGGCAGGGACCGAGTACGTGAGCAGCACTGCTGCCTCCCCAGGGGTGCATCAGCAGGGAGCTGGGGCAGAAGCAGAGCTGGGACTTGAGGCTGGCGCCGCGACTCACTAGGCTAATCCTCCACCTAGCAGCGCCGGCACACCGGGTTCTAGTCCCGGTCGGGGCGCCGGATTCTGTCCCGGTTGCCCCTCTTCCAGGTCAGCTCTCTGCTGTGGCCAGGGAGTGCAGTGGAGGATGGCCCAAGTGCTTGGGTCCTGCACCTGCATGGGAGACCAGGAGAAGCACCTGGCTCCTGCCATCGGATCAGCGCGGTGCGCTGGCTGCAGCACGCCAGCCGTGGCGGCCATTGGAGGGTGAACCAACGGCAAAAGGAAGACCTTTCTCTCTGTCTCTCCCTCTCTCACTGTCCACTCTGCCTGTCAAAAAATAAAAATAAAATAAAAAACTGTTAAAAAAAAAAAAAAGAAGCAGAGCTGGGACTTGAACCCGGGTCCAGCGTGGGATGCGGGTGTCCCAAGTGGCTGCTTGTGCTGAGCCACAGTGCTCACCCCTCAGCCGCTTACCAGTTCCGTATGACTTTTAACCCTTTTGTTTTCATGTATGCATTATTATCGTTTAAGCTGTTATTCTGTATATACCAGAAGGTTGTTTGTCGAAACACCCCCAGGAGCTCCCACTCGTGACATCACTTCCACGTGGACGCCTGGACCCTGCACACCCGCCCTGGAAGAGCCGTAAATCCAGTCAACAAAGCAGCGGGTAAGGACTGCTCCGCCATCCTGCCCATGGCCGTGGCCCAGAGATCCGACGACTCCCGGAGCTCGCCTGGGACCACGTGGCACAGGAGGGACCTGTGCGACCTTGGCCTGACTTGGCCCGTCCCCGCCTGCCTGCGCGGCAGCCCCAGCCTCCAGCCTGAGCTCTGGCCGTCCGTGCAGGCCACCTTGCAGACGCCCTGGCCAGGGAGGGTGCACGTGGGGACCAGGCTGTCGCCTGAGAAGGAAGCTCGGGGCGGGCAGTGGGGCTGGCTCCAAGCTGGCTCAACCCTGGGGCCTCTGAGGGTCCGAGTGGGCACCTCTAAAGCATGGGGCCGGGCCAGGACCCCGCTGTCCAGGTTCAAGAGCAGCACGCACTGACCACACAGTTCAAGGGCTGAGCTCACCAAGGGACCCAGCTGGATGAGTCCACAGAGCGCTTCTGTCCTCCGCGAGTAGAGTGGTATCTGTCAATCAATCGCTTTGACAGAGGAAAGTCAAACCCGCGAAGCCCCATCTGAGGGCCCCGAGCGTCCAATCACAGGGCACAAGGGGGCAGAGTGGGTGTCCCCAGCCACAGCGGGACGTGGGGTCACTTCCTGGCAGCTTGTGCATCTCCACAAAGCTCGGGCCCAGGTCCCCGACAGCCCCTGGGAAGATGGTGACCACCACAGGCCGCTCTCCCAGAGCCACTGGCAAGGGAGCTGTGTGGCTTGTCCTCCGCATCAGAACTTCAGCTTCTGCACACCCTCATATTCAGCACACAGTGGGTCTGCACACCCTGGCACCCAGCACCCAGTAGGTCTACAACTGTGACACTTGGTGCACACAGCGAGTCTGCATGTCCTGGCATTCAGCACACAGTGGGTCTGCATGCCCTGGCACACAGCACCCAGTAGGTCTGCAACTGTGACACTTGGTGCACACAGCGGGTCTGCATGTCCTGGCACTCAGCACACAGTGGGTCTGCACGCCCTGGCACCCAGCACCCAGTAGGTCTGCAACTGTGACACTTGGTGCACACAGCGGGTCTGCATGTCCTGGCACTCAGCACACAGCGGGTCTGCACGCCCTGGCACTCAGCACACAGTGGGTCTGCACGCCCTGGCACCCAGCACCCAGTAGGTCTGCAACTGTGACACTTGGTGCACACAGCGGGTCTGCATGTCCTGGCACTCAGCACACAGCGGGTCTGCACGCCCTGGCACTCAGCACACAGTGGGTCTGCACGCCCTGGCACCCAGCACCCAGTAGGTCTGCAACTGTGACACTTTGTGCACACAGCGGGTCTGCATGTCCTGGCACTCAGCACACAGTGGGTCTGCACACCCTCATATTCAGCACACAGTGGGTCTGCACGCCCTGGCACCCAGCACCCAGTAGGTCTGAAGGCCGTGATGCCGCGAGAGGTGTTTTCCTTTTACAGAGGCACCCCGAGCCCTCGCTTCTCACTGAGACTCCTGTAGCTGTGGAGGTAGCAGGCCGATCTGTTTTCAATCAGCGGCCCCCACCCTCGGCCCTGGGGATGCATTTGACTGGCGGGCAGGGCACCTGGCGGTGTCCCGGGCCCGCGACTCACAGGCGGCGGTGGAGCCCCCGGCCCCTTGGGGAGCGCAAGTTGATTGGAGTCACTGGGCTTTGGAATGAGGCAGGGGGTGATGAGGGAGATGCACCCTCTCGTCGCCATGGCCCGGGGCGGGGGCTCGGTGGCTTCCTGGGGATTTTCCATGGCAACCTTGCACATCTCCCCAAACGTTTTTATTTGGTTGGTTCTTTGGGAGAAAAACTGCCACCCCGCACTTGCCCTTTGAATTCACTTTGAAGATTTATTGACTGGAGAAGCAGAGCTGTAGACAGAGGTCTTCCACCCGCTGGTTCACTCCCCAAATGGCCTCAGCAGCCCGGAGCTGCGCCGATCTGAAGCCAGGGGCCAGGAGCGTCACCTGGGTCTCCACACAGGTGCAGAGGCCAAGTACCTGGGCCGTCCCACGGCCCTCCCAGGCCATAACAGAGACCTGGAAGGGAAGAGGAGCAGCCAGGACTTGAACTGGTGCCCACATGGGATGCCGGTGCCGCAGGCAGAGGCTTAGCCTAACGACGCACTACGCCGACCCCTGAATTCATTTTCAAAGATGTCTCCTCACCCATGAAACATTTTCCGGCTCACGACAAGTGCCGTCCCATCGCCACCACAGGTGTCACGGAACTCCGTGGCCCCGCGGTCCAGCCTGTGGCACACCGAACCTGACAACCCAAGTGCATTTACCCCGACGCAGCTGCTTGCAAGCTTGGTAAATGCCTATCGAGTTCTACCAACCAGGCCAGTGCTGGCTTGGTGCCTTCACCGTCACTGGCGTAAGAGGGAAGATAGAACGCGTCGTTCCAGTGAGACTTCAATTCCGCAGGAGACGAAGTCGCTACAAAAAACGAAAGGCGCGTTTGCGAGAGACGGTCTCCTTGGAGAGATGCATGATGGGAGCCGAGGTCAGCTGCGTACACCATGAAGCGACAAAGCCATCGCCTCGCCTGTGCCGTGGGCGGAAAAGGAGACCCCTTGCCAGGGCCCCAAGCGGCAGCGCTCCCAGCAGGTGCTCCCTGACAGCCAGGGCCATTCTTTCCAGCTAAGAGCCCCAGGCGCCCGAGTCCACAGATCCCCCGTCTCAGCTGGGCTGGCTGTGCAGGTGCCGCCGAGGAGAGCGGGAGAGGAAGAGGCAGGGCGACCTCAGCCGGGCATCAGAAACTCCCCGTGGGCTTCCTGCTCCGTCCCGCCCCGAGGCTGCGGCATAGGGGACTCCCAGCCCCATCCCGCGACTGTCACCGTGGCTGTGGGACTCAGGAACCAGCCGGAGCGCTCAGTGAGTGCAGTGCTGGGGGCCGGCAAACCAGCGCCCGCAGGAACCTGCAGCTGCCCCACGGCCCCTCGCACTTCCCGGGACAGACCCAGCGGCTTCTGTGGGAGAGCTCTGAGGGTCGCGGAGGAAAGAGTTTGCGTCTCTAATACATTTTAGGGGGGCGGGGTGGCAATGATGCTGTGGCTTGGGGACCCCACTTTGAGAACGGCTGGTGGCCACGTGTGGTTGGGGACCAGCGGGCCCCTCAGCGTGGCTGCAGCCTGCAGCATGTCGCCATGAGGTCAGGGCGCTGGGATCAGCCCAGAGTGCCGAGGTGCGGGCGGCCAAGATACAGCTCTGGCACTCACTCGCCACGACTCCCCGAGCAGGTGCAGCGTGCCCCCTGTACAGATGTGCAAACGGTGAGACAGAGGCTGACGGGGCGCCCGCCTCGCCAGGCCCAGCGGACCCTGAGCCCGAGCCTGGCTGTCTCCCCACCCCCCATCCAGACGCTGCACCCCTGCAGGGCCCTCTGCAAAGGTGTCCCACGTGCTGTGCAGCTGGGGGCAGGCTGGAGAGAACGGTGGTAGGGGAGGCCCCGGGACTGGCGGATGGGACGTGGCCAGCGACATCCGGATTTGGCCTTGGGAGGTGGTACCACCTGCCGCCAGGCCAGGAGCCTCAGGCCTTCCAAGTTCAGCCGTCCCGGGCTCCGGCCGCCCCACAGTCAGCCATTTTGTTGGCCAGGCCACACTGTCAGCCTGCAGCCACAAGGGGGCGCTTGCTGGCCTCAAATGATTGAGCGTTTTGGGCCAGATGTTTTCCCAGAAAGCCCTTTAAGGTCTCCCCCAGTGTCTCCCCGACTACTGAACTTCGCGGTGACGTGAGCCCAGCTGTTGGAGAAGCCTCACCGGATCCCCACCCTGGGTGCCAAGATGTGGCCTCTTTCCCTCCCTGGGGATTCTTCTGAGCCCCAGGGGGACAGGGAGGAGTCGGCAACATCACAGGGGTCTGTGGGGCTGGGGTCTCCCTCGTGTCACCGACACGTGCAGGTGGGAGGGCCTGGGGTCTGCTGGAGGGGCGGGAGTTCCCTGTGACTGACAGGCCAGCGCCATCTAGGGGGAGCGTCTGTGTCGTGCCTCAGGGCCCCCCAGAGATCTCCCACTCGGTGGACCTGGAAGGTCCCCACACCTGTCACCATCAGCAGTGGGGACCACGAGCCCTCGGGGGACACAGGCAAGCCGTGCCCGGGGCCCAGCAAGCTGCAGCGCGGCCTTGAGCCTGCTCCTCGGTGGCGTGGGTGAGGGTGAGTCGGCCATGCCGCTGACTCTGAACGCCTGGTGTGGACGCCTCGGTGTGCAGCGTTGAGCCACGGCTTGGGCACCCGGTTCCTGCCCCCGTGCCGGGTTTGCGCCCTGGCTGTGTGGGCTCCCATCTGCTCCTGCTGATGTACCTGGAGGTAGGGTGTGTACCTGGCACCGGCTCAGGCGCTTCGGCCCCTGCCACCCATGTGGGAGACCTGGATGGAGCTCCTGGCTCCTGACTTCACACTGCAGAGTTACAGGGTGGGGTGGGGGTCTTCCATCTGCTGGTTCACTCCCCAAATGGCCGCAACAGCCAGAGCTGGTCCAGATGGAAGCCAGGAACCTCCTCCTGGTCTCCCACGCAGGTGCAGGGGCCCAAGCACCTGCGACATCTTCCGCTGCTTTCCCAGGCCATAGCAGAGCTGGATCGGAAGTGGAGCAGCTGGGACTGAAATTGGTGCCTTTATGGGAGGCCGGCAACTGGCACAGCAGGTGGCGGGTTTACCCGCTACAGCGCCAGCCCCCGCCCAGTTTCTAAAATCTCAGTGCTTTGTGTGTAACCCTCAGATGTTAGAGCGAGCGAGGGCGTATAAATCTGGGAAGCAGCTTCTGTCTTCAGAGAATCAGCTCCGTGGGCGACGGGGCCCTGGCTGTGGGCCGTGCCGGGTGCAGCCATCTTCTCCCGTCTGGGAAACACATCCGCCCACGGGACTGCTCACCAGGGGGCTGGGGCCCTGGGAGACCAGGAAGGGAACAGGAATGAAACCAGCAGGGCTGGCCGGAGAGGGACGGTTCTCTGTCCCGCGGTGTCAGCCGAGCCTCGGGGGAACCAGAATGAAACCGGGACGAGCGTTGCTGGGGGGCGCCCCTTCCCAGCTGGCCGCGTCCCCACGGAGCAGGAGCGGTCTTCAAAATGTTCTTGGACATGGCACGTTACGAGAGAGCGATGCACGGATTTGCCAAATGCTTTGCACCAAAGTAGGCCGGCCTCTGCGTTTCCCGCGGATTTGGTGGCTCTCTTGTCGTGCCGTGGCAGCAGCTGACCGTTTGCAACTCCCGGGGAAGGTTCTCCGCAGGCTCAGCCTCGGTGCACGGGCCGCTGGCTGCGGGAGACCAGAGAGGAGCCCTGGAGGCAGATCCTGCGAGAGTTCCTGCTGCCCTCTGGGAACCTGGGGGTGGGGTGGGAGATGCGCAGGCAACCTCTCCAGCCGAGCACGCCCTGCAGCGCTCTGGGGCAGCAGTGGTCCCTGTGGCTGCCCCAACCGAACCCCACACGCTGGGTGTCTTAAAGCCACAGCCGGGGTGCTGGGCCCCTCTTCCTCCTCCTCCTCCTCCTCCCTGCACCTCCCTCTGCTCCCCTCCTCGTCTCCCTCTCTCCCGGGATGCGGCTTTGTCGCTACTGAGAGCGTCCACCAGGGGGCAGCCAAGCGCAACACCCCAGGAACATGGGCTCCCCGCCTCCCCACAAGTCCTCTTCCTTTAAAATGCACCTCTGATTTTTCAGAATCAAGAAGTCTACTGCAACACACTGTCCTGTTTTTAAATGTCTTTCCCATTAGCCGGGAGTAAAGAGTGGGGGTGGGGGGAGGATGGATTGTGGAAGGAGGCGGAAGGAAGGTGCAGAAGCCAGCGGTGGGGTTCTCAGCCCGTGGAAATCTCTTACAAACCACTGGGATTATTTTGAGAGTCAGAAGTGGCCTCAGGGTGGTCCGAGAGAAGGACTTGGGAAAGAAGCCCTCAGCTTTCAGTGGCTGCCGTGGAAATCCGTGGCTCGGGCTGAGGCCGGTGGCTGTGACTGCCATTGGCTTTCCTTGGCTCAGTAAAGAAAGACGCCAGCTGCTTGCCCTCTGCGAGTGGGGCAGAGCGAGGGGAGGCGTCGGGGCGCATCAGGCGCCTCCGAGAGGTTTGGTCTGATTTGCACCTGCCGACTTAGTCGTGAAGCGCCAATCAAGAGCCGGGGGCAAGGCCGTCAGGGTGAGAAAGAGAGAGGGGAGATTCCACCTGGCTCACTCCCCAGGTGCCCACTACAGCCAGGGCTGGGCCAGGCCAAAGCCAGGAGCTGCAGCTCAGTCATGGACCCAAGGACCTGAGCTGCCTCCCGGAGTCTGAATCGCCTGGGAGCTGGGGCGAGGAGCCGGGCTGCGCTTCGAGCCCGGGCGCTGCTCTGTGGGACGCGGGCGCCGGGACTGCCAGGGACCCCCTGTGCTTTCCTGGCTGGAGCGTCAGCCTTCGGGGGCTTCCGTGGTTGCAAACATTCCGGCAGATGGGGGACCCCTGCGTGCCCGAGGGTCTGCTTGGGGACATCCTGCGTGCAATCAACGAAGACCTTCCGGGCGTCGGGAAGATGAGGGCACTCTGGCCGGGGCGCCACACGGGAGCCACCGTGGACATGGGCTGGGCTCCTGCGGAGCCGCGTCTCTGGGCATTGACTGGAGCAGGGGCATTGACCGGAGCAGCACCCCCAAGGTGCTGGTCGGAACCTGGCTGGGGCAGTGTTTCTCCAGGGTGCCTGGCCGCCCGGATGTGACTGTGCCGACGAACAGCCGTGCCTCCCCAAGCCCCAGAGCCAAGGCCTTTCTCTCTCCCCTCCCTGCGGGCGACAGGTTCCGGGCGAGTGTCTCTGTACCCCCGGGGTACCCCGTGCCCCCAGGGCCTGCAGCCTGCCCAGCAGAGCAAGGGTCAGCTCCCGGTGGGGGTGTCACGGTGCACATGGGTGAGCTCTGGGAAAGGGAGGGAGGTGCCAAGGAAACAGCCGGGCCGTGGACCACCCAGCCACCCTGGGCACGCGGAAGACCCTGCCAGAGCTGGGCTCAAAGAAATGCACATTAAAACCAGACTCCAGGGGGCGCACTCGTGACTGCTGTGTGTCATCAAACACCGCTCACAGCGGCCCCTCTGAGAGCAGGGAGGGAGGGGCAGAGCGAGGCTAAGCCGTCTGCCCACCCCCCCACCACCTTCTGCCCCCAGGTGTGTGCGGCCCGGGCAGAGTGTGCTGCTGCACAGAGAGAAGTTCACACAAGCTGCTGCCATTCAGACGTGCGCCTGAGGAATACAAAGCACAGAAGACTTTTTAATTGAAAGGGAGGGAGAGAGAGAGAGAGAGAGAGGTCTTCCACCCCCTGGGTCACTCCCCAGATGGCCGCAGCGGCAGGGGCTGGGCCTGGAATTCCGTCCCGGTCTCCCAGGTGCTCGGGCCCCTCGCTATCCACTGCCTCGCCAGGCGTCTTGGCAGGGAGCTGGTTCGGATCCGAGGGTACCAGGTGCCGGCACTGCAGGCGCTGGCCCTAACCGAGCCTTTCCCCCCTGGTGTCTTGTAGTCAGGCAGAGCTGCGTGACAGCACAGGTGCGCCCAGCGCGGCCACAGGTGCACCCAGGCGAGCCAAGGTTCCCTTTGGCAGGTGCTGAGCCCAGGGTGGCCACGCCCGGGACTCCCTGTGTGGAGGTCAGCTGGGCTCTGTGGATGGGCACCCCCTCCCCTCCCCCACCCCCAGCCGTGGAGCTGAGGCTTGGCGGGAAGGCGTCTGTACTTGTCAGAAGTCAAGGTCGACCCCCACGCCGGCTCACACGCGGTTCTATTTATGGCACCTGCCAGGGTGTGAGATTCCCCGGCTCACGACCTCTGTGCTGGGCTGAGAGCCGACATGAAGGACGCGGCCAGGGGTCGGCGGCTTTTTCTAGAAGGGGTGAGGCGGTGATGGCTTCCCCTGGTTTCCCGAGCTCTGTCCTTGAGATGCCGATGTGTAGCCCTGTCAGGGGGGCCGTGCAGCAGAGCGCCAGGCACCCGGGGTGGGGGGAGTGACTGGATTGACCTGGGAGCGAGGGGGCGGGGCTCGCTGGGGGAGCAGCCCCCGTGCCCCGCTTTGCAGATGATTGGGGGCCGCCGGCCCTGGCGTCTTCTTGTGCGAGCCTGAGCGGTGGGCTCGTCCTGGCTTGGGGACACTCTGGGTCGCGCCAGGTGGCCAGTCAGATTCTGGCTTCCACTCTGGCTCCCGCAGAGCCAGGGGCCAAATCACTGCGTCTGGGGGCCTGTGCGGCTGGTTTTCCTTCCCCATCCTCTCGCTGTCTGCCTCCATGATGGGACATCTCCTCGGAGCTGCCTCTAAGACAGGAGAACGGGTGCAGCAGGCGTGACTCCGAGGAGGGCGGGAGAGAAGCGGGGACGCCCCTGACACCCCTGGGCACCGCGCTGCCACGTGGGAGGTGACCTACAAGCCTCGCCTTCCCCAGGCACCTTGGCCGGCTCATTGCTGGGCACTCAATGCCACAAACCCATCCCCACGGACCCCTGGTGGTCTCGTCACATCCCTCAGGTCCCCCGGCAGGCAGGACGTGGGGACAAACATTCTTTCCATTCTGGAAAGAGGGGCGGGCAGACGAAGGCGTGGGGCCGGATCTGGCTTCCGGTGCGGGAGCTGACACCCAGCCACGGCCTCTGCCCGGCTGCCTCTGAGGGGTGGCCCTCGTGTCCCCCGGGCACAGTCTCACTTTGACTTCCCTCCCTGCTCTCAGCGCCCACTGCCGGACGGGGTTTGTTGGCGCTGGGTGTAGCAGGCTCGGCTGCGGGAGCAGGGGCCCGGCGGGGCCTGCAGGAGGCCTGGCTCGGCTGGGCGAGGTGAAGAGGGAGAGCGCTTTGGGGCTGCAGGAAGGTGCGCGCTAAGGAAAGGGGGAGCCAGGATCCTCAGGCCGAGTCCTCCGTGCCAGCGTGAGACAGCATCAGCACGGTGGGGTCCACACGCGTGGGACCCTCGGCCGTGGAGACGACCGCTGGTGCTGGCTGGGCACCTCGCGCCCTGGTGCCCCGCCCCTTTTCCCAGAGGCCCCAGCTCCGGGGTGGCCTCCTGCCTCCAAGCGCTAAGCTTTGCTGGTTGTCTCCAGACTTGGTGCTGTGTGGGGTGGGGAAGCCGGGGGATCAGGCAGAGGTGCCAGGTGCTCCAAGACTCCGCCCCTGCGGGCACGCCCCTGCCCCCGTTACTCAGCCCAACGCTGTCCGCGTGGGCGGGACCGGCTCACAGGGTGGCTTCTGGGTCTAGAGCGCCAAGGTGAAGGCGGTCAGAGCCCAGAGGTGACGGCCTCCGAGAAGGACTGGCTTGGAGACAGAGGGGCCGTGTGACAAGGACACAGCCGCATGACCGTGGATGGGGGCCACGCTTCGGATGACCGGGCTGTCAGTCTCATCCTGAGCCCAGGGCCCAGCCGCCCTGTGCCCGGTCTGCCGAGCCACAGAGCCGGGAGCTCGCCAGCAATGCCAGGCTGATCGTGGCAGGGCACAGACAGGGCAGTCGGTGTCACGGCACTTGCCGCCCCTCGTGCTCCCTGCCAGGCGGCTGCACAGCTGCCCGTGTCCCTCTGCCGGCCGCAGAACCATGGCCTGGGCTCCTCGCAGGCAGGTCTTCTAGTCAGCTGCAGACAGCTTTGGTGTCCAGGCCGCTATGGTCTCTGTCCCAGCCGTACACTGCGGGCCACGGACGGCCTGTCAACGTGTGGGCATGACCGTGTGCCAATAAAGCTTTATTGACACAAACAGGCTGCGGGCCCAGCCGTCCTGCAGGCTCCCATTCTGCCCCCAGCCCCCATCCTCTCACCAGACCTCCCCTCGGCTCCCAGCGGATGGAAAGTGGTGAGGGGAGGCCCAGGGGGTCTCCGGGTTTCCCACTTCTTGTCAGTGATTTTTGAACCGGGCTGCTTCTGTCCGATCCTGTGCAGGGGAGAGGCGGAGGCCCCAGGAGGGGGGAGGACTCACTGTCGGGCCACGTGTCGCGTTTGAGCTTCCTCTAAACAGACGTAGACCCCTGCAGCCGCGCCGGGGGTCACAGCTGGAAGCGTTTCCATGGGAAATTCCGAGCTGTCAAAGGCGTTTAGCCGGCATCGCGTTGTAACGGGGATTTATGCTTTATTTACCTTGCGGATCTGATCTGAGAGCCGAGGCTGGATCCTGCGGCCTCGTTCCGTTCCACGCTGTCGGGAAGCTATGCGTCTCCCCGGGCGCAGCGTTCCTTTAAATGAGAAACGGGGCTCGGGAATAAATCTTCGGCCGCTCACGGCAGCAGCTCCTGGTCACCGCGGCCCGCGTCCTTCTGAAGTCGGATGGAGCCGGTTCCTGCCCAGAACGCGCGCACGGTTCACCTTGGGCCGCAGAATTTGGAAGCCGCCTTGTTTGTGACTGCAAAGCCGGGCCGGAGGAGCCGCCGGGGGGGCCCGGGCAGCTTCCCCCTGCACGTGGTGCGCGTTGGCAGGAAGGACGCCGTCCGGCCTGGCGGCGAGGCACCACTCCTCATTTTCAGTTTTCTCCGAGCAAGGCAGGCCTCAGAAGGGGTTTTGTCCCCAGGGGGTGGGTCTAGAATAAGCCAATGAAAAGAAGCCTGTGCAGCGGGGCAGGGGGGCCTCGCTGGAGTGGGCCTGCCCGGTGCACCCCTGCATGGGGGCACCCTGCCTTGAGCTGGCCTTGCCCTCCCCCTCCCCTGTCCCTTGCTGCCCTCCTCTTGGGCTCCGTCTCCCTAATCCCTCCTCCTCCCTCCTCTCCCCTTCCTTCTCTCCTTCTCTGGCAACTACAAGCCCTTCACCTTAAAAAAAAAAAAAAAAAAAAAAAAAAAAACACCAAAAACCTTTGACCTGGCCACCATCGCAGCCTGCACAGGAGGTTGCAAACCAGTGCCCTCGGCTCAGCTTCCCCTGGGTTGGGCCTCACACAGCCACGCCCGCCACCAGGTCCAGGGGATGCGCGTGACCGCTGTGGCCGCTGTAGGCCTGCCTGCTTCCCTTCCCACACTCTCCTGTTCCCGGCTGTTTGTCCCACGTGCAGGGTCCTCACCCTGCTCCGAGCACACGGATCTTAGATTTGTCTTCCTCTGGACAGGCGGGGGTGGGGGGGGCCCGTCTTTTCTCCAAGCCCCCATTTCGGGGTCATCTTGGGGCCTGGTGCTCCCGTGGGGAGCAGCGTTTGGAGAACGGGGTCCCTCACCCTGACGTGCCCTCACGTCCTCACGGCCATGGTCTCTGCGAGAGGAGGCGACACCGAAGTGGGCCCGGCTCGCTCCTGGGGCAGAGCTCCGAGCGCGATGCAGGCGGAGGCAGGGTGGCTGTCCTGGCTGGCTGCACGTGTCCTCACGCAGGCCTCCTGCGCCGTGGGTAACTGTGCGCTGCTGCTTTGCAAAGAGCCCTGGGCCCTGCAGGAGCGCAGAAAGCAGACCCTAATGTCGCCGAGCCCAGGCATTTGGGCCTGCGTGGTTGGCAGTGTGGGATTGGCTGCAGAGCGGGGGGGTGGGGGGGGTGGAATTCATTTTTCTGCATTGGGGGGAACAGAGGTTGAGTTTCTGAGTTCCCCAGAGAGGACACAGTGTCTCCATGGAGGGGACACAGCTTCTGCCCCTTTGGCATCTATCAGTGGCCATGACTCTTTATTTATTTATTAAAGATTTTCTTTATTTGTTTGAGGTAGAGTTATAGACAATGAGAGGCAGAGACAGAGAGAAAGGTCTTCCTTCCACTGGTTCACTCCCCAAATGGCCACAAGGGCCTGAGCTGTGCCAATCAGAAGCCAGGAGCCAGGAGCTTTTTCCAGGTCTCCCATGTGGGTGCAGGGGTCCAAGCACTTGGGCCATCTTCTACTGCTTTCCCAGGCCACAGCAGAGAGCTGGATCGGAAGAGGAGCAGCCTGGATTAGAACCAGTGCCCATATGGGATGCCGGCGCCACAGGTGGATGATTAACCCACTGCACCGCGGCGCCAGGCCCATGTGGCCACAACTTTAAAGGAGACTTGGGCAGCTGACCAGGAGGCCCAGGCCTGACCCATCCAAGGCGCTCATGGAAGGGGCATAAGCTGCCCTCAGCTCTTGCCTTTCTTTCTTCCTTCTTCAATCCACCCCCTCATCCACCCCCCATCCATCCACCCCCCCATCCATCCACCCACCCTATCATCCGTCTGTCCACCCACCCACCTATCCATCCATCCACCCCTCCCACCCTGTCACTGTCATCCGTTCTCCCTCCCTCCCTCCCTCCCTCTCTGCCTTCCTCCCATGCGTCCGTCTGTCCACCCACCCGCCCATCCTGGCTTCACAGAGCTTCCGAAAGAGCAGAAGAGGAGACAGACGGGCCACGCGGCTTATCCTAGGTCAAGCCTCGTGGGACTTGCAGCTGTAGAGAGGGAATCGGCTTGCAGTTCTCTTCCTTCTGAAGAAGCACAGAGCAGGCCGGATGGACAAGGGCGGACAGCGGGCCGCTGGGAGACGAGGCTCAGGACCCGACCACAGGCCCAGTGTCTGCGCTGGGGCGGCAGGACGGCTGCCTGGACCGGCTGGCCTCTGTGGGAGCCCAGGCCCAGGAGAGGCGAAGCGAGGAGGAGAAAGTCTTTATGAGAGCCCAAGTGCGCCTGCGCGCGCGTTGCCGTGGGAGTGTGCAGGCGAATTGTGGGCCGAGTTCGTACTTCAGCTGAACAACGCTTCAGGGAACCCTGTTTCTTTCCCCGCCCAGGGCAGGGTGGCCGCAGACAACCCGGGAATCTGGAAAGAAAGGCTTTGGAAGGTGGATGGGCACGGAGACCAGCCGGGAGTTTCTAGAAGTCACAGAGACGTCGGGGGTGAGCGGTGTCCAGGGGTGACCCGTAAGGGGGTGCGGTGTGCCGGGAAACAGCTCTGCGCCTGTGGGTGGGCGCCACCGGTGGGACCGAAGCTGCTGGGCAGTGGGGAGATGCTGGATCTATCAGGCTAGGCGACCCCTGTTTATTAAGCCAATGTCAGCTCTTTCTTGTTCATACGTGGCCTACTGGGGACGTTTCAACAGCACCCGCGGTCACATTCAGCTTCTGTGGTCAGAGCCGGGCCAGGCCTGACTGTCCCCGGACACGGGTGTGGTGTGGGACAAGCCCTCCTTCCCCTTGGCGCCCGTGTCCTCTGCTGTGCAGGCAGGTGCTCTCCAGGGCCTGTGAGGGCAGCGGGCAGCCTGGCAAGGACCACTGCTGCACGGTGGTGTGCTTGGGGTTGGGGGGGCGGGGGGCGGGGAGACCGGGCTCGGGGCGCCCCCGCTGCCCCCACAGACGCTCGGCGATTCTGACCCGTGGAGGGGAAATCTGGGAGGGAGAAGCGATGGAGGGGGCTCCTTGGGGCATCGAGAAGCCTGAAGGCCTGGGCGGGCACTGACCTTGGAGGACACGAGGAGAGAAAGAACCTACACCACCAGGCCTGGCAGCCGAGCTGTCTCAGGACAAAGTGTGAGGAGCAACTCGGACTAGACTAAGTTACTGGAATTAAGACTTATTCTATGCATCTGCTCTCCCACAATATGGCGCTGGGAGAGGAGGAAACAGCTTCTACGCAGCTGCCTCCAGTTCAACCAATAAGCAGCAGGACCTGCTCCTGATTGGGGGAGAGCAGCGTACTCGGCGTGTGGGTAGCAGAGTTGGGATTGGCGGAGGAGGACTATAAAGGAGGAGAGAGACGGCATGCACCAGGAACATCTAAGGGAACATCTATCTGAAGGAACACCTGAGCAGCCCCCGAGAGAGCCGGCCGGCGGTGTGCCGCTCCCCCGCGGAAGTGGGGAAAGTGGCAGGGGGAACCGCCCTTCCACGGAGGTGGGAGGGACGGTAGCCAACCCGGGGAGGGCCGAGCAGACAAAAGAATAGCGCAGGGTCCTGTGTCGTTCCTCCACGAAAACGGGGAGCGACACAAAGGACACAGGGTGAGGGGCCGGGAGGGGTGCAGCTCACAGGTGTGGGGGGGAGCTGGGAGAGCGAGGCCCTCTGCTGCAGGGGGGAAGCTGGAGCTGGTGGGGGGAAACGCGGGTGCTCGCGCCAAAGGCGCCATGGCGTGAGGCTGGGCATGTGTCGGCCCCGGGGCCGAGCTGTGGAAGACCTCGAAGGTCAAGGTCAAGGGCACGGCCGCCCCAGTTCCAGAGGAATGGAAACGAAAGACACAAGCGAGCGTGCTCTGCTCACTGGCTCTGCTCTTCAGGCTGGGGTTGGAAAGGAGGCCGCAGGGAGGCCGCACCTTGCGGAGGGCCTGGGCGCCATGTCCAGTGGTGGCCGGTGGTTCCAGGGTGCCGTGTCCAGTGGTGGCCGGTGGTTCCAGGGTGCTGTGTCCAGTGGTGGCCAGCAGTTCCAGGGTGCCGTGTCCAGTGGTGGCCGGTGGTTCCAGGGTGCTGTGTCCAGTGGTGGCCGGTGGTTCCAGGGTGCTGTGTCCAGTGGTGGCCGGTGGTTCCAGGGTGCCGTGTCCAGTGGTGGCCGGTGGTTCCAGGGTGCCATGTCCAGTGGTGGCCGGTGGTTCCAGGGTGCTGTGTCCAGTGGTGGCCGGTGGTTCCAGGATGCTGTGTCCAGTGGTGGCCGGTGGTTCCAGGGTGCCATGTCCAGTGGTGGCCGGTGGTTCCAGGGTGCTGTGTCCAGTGGTGGCCGGTGGTTCCAGGGTGCTGTGTCCAGTGGTGGCTGGTGGGGCCTGGGCGCCGTGTCCAGCAGTAGGGGGGGCCTGGGTGCCGTGTCCACTGGTGGCGGGGGGGCCTGGGCACCGTGTCCAGCGGTAGCCAGTGGCTCCAGGGCACCATGTCCAGTGGTGGCAGGGGGCCTGGGCACCATGTCCAGTGGTGGCGGGGGGGCCTGGGCACCATGTCCAGTGGTGGCGGGGGGCCTGGGCAGGGACAGGAGAGTCCCCAGCCCTTCTGCTTCCCGCTCCTCACAATCTAAGCCCCGTCCTTCTCCTGTCGCCTGGCACTGGGGACAGTCCCTGTGCCTTCTGCTGGCCGCTGGCCTGGGACTCAGACAAGCAAGCCTTTGGGGTTTGTGGGCCAGACGAGGGAGGCGTCGTCTGTTTGCCCTGCTCTCTCCTGCCCCCTTTCATGGGAGCCCGACCGGAGGCTGCTCCAGGTTGGATTTCAGGCCGGGGCCGGCTCCGGTGTGGCTCAGTCTGTTTTGGGTCACTCTGAAACAGGAGAGCACTCGGAGCCCCGGCGTGCCAGCCGAGGCTGCTCCAGGTCCAGCCCCGGCCTCGCGTGCCCGAGTGGAAAAGTCCAGCCCCGAGAGCGCCCGCTGCGGGCACCACCCTTGGCTTATCCGGGGAGCGCAGTGGATCTTGCAAACCCCTCCGGTTCTCTGGGAGGTCACTTCTGTCCTGTGGGGGGCAGCGCTCTGGCTGGAGGCTGCAAACACAGAAAGCGACAGCGGCACCGGGTTCCTGATGGGCTGCGACACACGAGGAAGCCGGGGCACGGCGTGGGGAGGGCGTGGGCAGCGGGAGCCCAGGGCCTGGGACGCCCAGGCACAGGATCGTCCCCCACCCCAAGCCGGGCTATGCAGACGCTCACACCGGATGCTGCCGACCTGCACCCTGCACTGTGGCGCAAATGCCTTCGTCCCGACCCCTCGCTCATTCCCGCACCCGCGGTCACCCCAGGCTCCTGTCGGAGGTGGCCGCAGCCGGGGATGGCCGTTCGCTGTGGCGTCCTCAGTTGTTGGCTTTGTACGAGGGTGCTTCAAAAAGCTTGTGGGACAAAAATAGAATTAAAAGATAAGCTTATTATTTTAATTTCTAAAGATTTATTTGACAATAGAGGGAGAGACAGAAAGAGGTTCACTCCCCAAATAACCACAGAGGCTGGGCTGGACCGACCAGGAACCAAACTGGGGGGCCACCTTTTCATTAGGGCAAACGTCAAACATAATCATTTTATATTTCACTTATTTAAAAAAATTACTAGGAGGCAGGGAGAGAGACACAGAACCCCCTGTCTTCTGGTTTGCTCCCTACATGCCTGCAACAGCTGGGACTGAGGCCAGGAGCCAGGAACTCCTCCTGGGTCTCCCACATGGGACCGGCACCCACGGGCTTGAGCCCTCGCTTGGCTGTTCCCAGACTTAGCAGGAAGCTAGAACCGGGCGCGGAGCTGGAATCGAGCCCAGGCACTCTGGGGCGGGATGTGGGCGTCCCCAGCAGCGTTGTAACTGCGATGCCCGCCCCGGGTAACTACTTTAGAGGGGCATGCACAGTCACA
Source organism: Oryctolagus cuniculus (assembly GCF_964237555.1). Taxonomy (NCBI): domain Eukaryota; kingdom Metazoa; phylum Chordata; class Mammalia; order Lagomorpha; family Leporidae; genus Oryctolagus; species Oryctolagus cuniculus. Next base: position 5,511,205 of record NC_091452.1, on the reverse strand, counting down.
GCCCCGCACAGCGCCGCCTCCGTCCGTGCCATCACCCCAGCGTCAGCCCCGAACGTTGACTCCGGGTGCATTTCTTTTTGTTTCCTGCTTTAATGTAGCTACTATTGTATGCCAAGACTGCACGGTCATTTCGTGACTTAGCTTTTAAAACGTTTACTTGATTCCAACATTGTGGTATCATTGACATACGCGAGAACTTCAGGAACTCCGTGGAATTTGGAGATGTGTTGACTTTGTTGCGCAAATTTTTCTGCGATCTTTCTGTGACACACAATTTCCGTGAACGTTTTGAAGAACCTCGCGTGCGTGGGTTGCAGCCGGCTTCCCTCAGTTCCCAGAGCCCGGGGCCCTGGAGTCTCAGTTGCTCCATAAATCATCAGAAGCTGCCAGTGACGTGAGGCAGGCGTGGAAGGTGTGGGTGAGGCCACCGAAAACGTGGGCAAGATCTGGAAAACAAGTTTTTTTTAAGGATTTATTTATTTATTTGAAAGCAGAGTTACTGAGAGGCAGAGAGAATGAGAGAGAGAGAGAGAGAGAGAGAGAGAGAGAGAGAGAGAGAGGTCTTCTATCCGCTGGTTCACTCCCCAGTTGGCCACAATGGCCGGAGCTGTGCTGATCCGAAGCCAGGAGCCAGGAGCTCCTTCCAGGTCTCCCACGTGGGTGCAGGGGCCCAAGCACTTGGGCCATCTTCTACTGCTTTCCCAGGACATAGCAGAGAGTGGAGCAGCCAGGACTTGAACCGGCGCCCATATGGGATGCCAACACTGCAGGCGGCGGCTTTGCCCTCTACACCACAGCGCCGGCCCCAAGAGCCACTCTGTCTGTCTTTTGATTTGGTCAGAGCCTGAGCAGTGGCCTTGTGATTCCTGGAGCCCCTTTCCCTCTTGACGAGGGGGTCAGAGTCACCTTGTTTCTTCTAGAAAATCGCTTAATGAATCCCTGCAAATTGAGCTCACGTTCCCCATCCACCGGGCACACACTGACCCACGTCCTTCTCCTGCGGTTTAGTAAAAGCTTTCTCCTGCGCATTAACAATGCAAGCTGTCTAGCCAAGGGCAAGCTCCAGAAAGGCACCCACAGGCGCAGGGCTGGTTTCTGCAGGTTTTCTTGTGACAGCTGCCCGGGGCCATGAATATGTAAATCCGCTTGGCTGGGAAGGTCGCGTTGGGTCACGAAGGACCTCCTTCCTCCCCACAATCTCTGTAGCTGCCTAGACAATGGAAAAAGTAGCACCGAGGAAGAGAATGGTTTAAAAACCGCTGGAGCCAAGTCCTCCGCAAGAATACTCGCATTGCACGGTGAGCAAAGTGAGATGCCGGGGATCCCTGTGGAGAGCCGGCCTGGAACAGCTAGAGGCGCTCCCGGAGCAGCTTCCGGGTTAGCGCTTCCGGGTGTGGACAGCGTTTTAGTGTCTTGGAAAGGTACTGAGACTGTTTTTCTGGGACCTTGTTCCCTGGCTCACAAGACCCCCGAGACACGCCCCCTAGCGCTGCCGTCCCAATCAATGTCTTCTGAGAAAATGGGTCCTTCAGCGTCCTAGTTCCGAAAAAATCTTTTCCAAATTTCTGTTTTAACTCTTTAACAGCCTTCACTGGTTGTCCATTGCTTTGGGAATCAAAACCCCAGAATTAAAAAAAACGATTACTTATTTTATTTGAAGGGCAGGGAGACAGAGGTCTTCCATCTCCTGGTTCACCCCCCAAATGCCTGCCACAGCCAGAGGTTGGCCAGGCCTAAGCCAGGAGTCAGGAATCCAACCCAGGTCTCCACGTGGGGGCTGGAACCTCCCAGGGTGCACGTTAGCAGGAAGCTGGAATCCGGAGCGGAGCTGGGACTGGGACTCAGGCGTCCCCTGCAGCCCCGCCGCCCAGTGCCCCTCCTGGGAGCCCCAGAAGCTTCGACATGGCGGCTAGGGCCCCCCCAGGCGTGACCCCAGTCCCGTTTCTTCCTGGTTCCCCTTGGCCCTCGCCCCTCTGTCCAAGCCCGACTCTGTATAATATTTTTGCTGTATTCTTCGGAGATCAGCGTCCCCTCCCTCTGTTTATTTTATTTTTATTTATTTATTTATTTATTTATTTATTTTTGACAGGCAGAGTGGACAGTGAGAGAGAGACAGAGAGAAAGGTCTTCCTTTGCCGTTGGTTCACCCTCCAATGGCCGCTGCGGCCGGCGCACCACGCTGATCCGGTGGCAGCAGCCAGGTACTTCTCCTGGTCTCCCATGGGGTGCAGGGCCCAAGCACTTGGGCCATCCTCCACTGCACTCCCGGGCCACAGCAGAGAGCTGGCCTGGAAGAGGGGCAGCCGGGACAGAATCCGGCGCCCCGACCGGGACTAGAACCTGGTGTGCCGGCGCCGCAAGGCGGAGGATTAGCCTAGTGAGCCGCGGCGCCGGCCCCTCTGTTTATTTTAAATAAAGCTTTATCGGCTCACGGCCTGTGCATTTGTCTCCGCACTGCCTGTGGCTGCTGTCTCGCCACAGCGGGCAGAGCTGATGCGGCTCGGGGAGGCTCTGCGGCCCCTTGCAGGACAGCCTGCTGACCTCGGCGCCAGAGCCTGGTCCCGGCTTGCGCGGCATCGGCTCCTCCTCCCTGGAGCGAAACACCTGCGGCCGTCGCCTTCCTTCGGCCCAGGATCCCGGAGATTCCCAGCCGGTCAGGCCGACTCCGGGGCCAGCAGAGCCCCAGGGTGTACTGAGCTGTTGTCGAATAAGCAGAAAGACGGATGGGAAAAAAGAATGAGTGAAAGAAAGGGCGAGGAAGGGGCAGGACCCGCGGTCGGCGTGCGCAGCTTTCGGATGCGCTGTCTGGACCAGCGTTCTGACTTCCTTCTGAGCTGACCCAAACCGTCCTCAGGACGGGCCGAGGCCAGAGCGCGGATTGAGCACAGCAGATGGGCCCTGCCCTGGACACTGGACAACCACTGCCGTCCTGGGTGGGTTTCTTCTTGAGAACTAACCTGCCCACCAGAGAGTTTTCCGGGAAGTCCTCCCACCATGTCCTTCTTCCGTCTGGGACGGTAGAAGATGATTCAAAACCACAGAACTGGGCCGGCGCCGTGGTTCACTAAGCTAATCCTCCGCCTAGCGGCGCCAGCACACCGGGTTCTAGTCCCGGTCGGGGCGCCGGATTCTGTCCCGGTTGCCCCTCTTCCAGGCCAGCCCTCTGCTGTGGCCAGGGAGTGCAGTGGAGGATGGCCCAGGTGCTTGGGCCCTGCACCCCATGGGAGACCAGGAAAAGCACCTGGCTCCTGGCTCCTGCCATCGGATCAGCGCGGTGCACCGGCCGCAGCACGCCGGCCGCGGCGGCCATTGGAGGGTGAACCAACGGCAAAAGGAAGACCTTTCTCTCTGTCTCTCTCTCTCTCACTGTCCACTCTGCCTGTCAAAAAAAATAATAATAAAAAAAATAAAAATAAAAAATAAAAAAAAACACAGAACCACAGCCCACTCGGGCCAACAGAACATGGTTAACACTGTGCAGTAGCTTTAGATCCAGAGATTCTTCTACCCTCCTGCTGTTGAGAGCTGGGACTTTGTCCTCGTCCCCAACACCTGGGTGGTGGTGACTCCATGTGACTGCAAAAGCCCTGAAGCATCCGCTTGTGCTTGGAGCCTTGCACTGCCACGTAGGAAAATGGACTATCCCAAGCCTGCCACGTGTGGCAGTGGCCACATGTGACCCTCGTATGGATGAGTCACCTGGGACCAGCCTTCCAACCATCCCCTCAAATGCCAGGCAGACAAATGGACCCATCCTGGGGTTCCTGGGCCAGCCCGTCTGTTGGCAGGGCACCACAGAGCCATCTCTGTGGATACCACGTGGAGCAGAAGAGCCACCCAGCCAAGCCCTGAACTCCTGACGCCCAGGACACGGTGAGATGGCTCTGGCTTCCAGGCTGCAGGTTCTGCACTTGCTGTGTAGCATGGCTCACAGCGACCACGCTCTGGCTGGTGGTCGCAGGGAGGTAGCCTGCCAAGGTTAGCAATGCATTGGGAGCTACTGAAATGTCCTCTTCGCAGTCCGGCCGCTTTTCACGTGTGCCTCATTTTGTCATCACTTTAACCAATGTGGCGAGGGGTGCAAGGGGCAGAAACCCAGCTGGTGGAGAGACGCTGTGCGTTTGGAGGGCAGAGGGGTTGAGTCTTGCTCCATAGCCCTCTGCCTCTCTCTTCCTCTCTCTCCCTCCCTCTCCCTCTCCCTTCCTCCCTGCAGGCTGGGGAGCCTGTGGCCTTCCACGATTTCAGTAGAACCCTGAGAACATTTGACAGGCAGTCTGCCGTGGAAGGGACTATGCCCCTGGCAGGGGGCTGCCAGGCGTTCCTGGGTGGACGAAGGTGAGCTTGACTAAGACCAAGACACTGCCCGAGGGTCAGGGTCCGAGGTCTTCTCCAGAAAGCAGCCCTGGTTAGAGTGCAGGTTCCACCCACACTGTCCCCGGCCTGTAGAGACCCTCTTCCCGTGTTATATTCATACGTAATAAGGGAACGACTGGATTCCAGAGATTGTCAGGCGGGAAATGAGGCTTCTATCCGGGGATGACCTCAGGTTCCTGGGACGGCAGATCGCACCAATCCGATGTGACGGCCCGGGCTGGGCCAGGCTGAAGCCGGGAGTCAGGAGCCGGGCCCAGGTCTTCCACGTGGCTGGCAGGAAACCGTCCACTTGAACCAACAGTGCAGCTTCGTAGGGTGTGCATGAGCAGGTACCCCGATGTGGACCACAGACGTCCTAACCACCAGGCTAGCCATCTGCCCCTTAGGAGTAGTTGTTTTTAAATATTTACTTTATTTATTTGAAAGGCAGAGTTACAGAGAGAGAGAGAAAGAGGTCTTCCATTCACTGGCTCACTCCCCAAATGGCTGCAACGGCCAGGGCTGGGCGGACCCCAGAAGCCAGGAGCTTCCCCCCGGGTCTCCCACATGGGTGCACTTGGGCCACCTTCCACGGCTCTCCCAGGAGCAGTAGCAGGGAGCTGCATTGGAAGTGGAGCAGCTGGGACTCGACCCAGCACCCACCCGGGATGCCGGCGTCACAGGGGACAGCTTTACTTGCTACACCACAGCGCCGGCCCCACAAATAACAGCTTCACCCAGGCTTTGTTAATTTTCTTGACAAACCGGTTTATGAGTGGCAGAAACCCCCAGTGGAATAATCCCTGCGGAATCTGTCGTCTTGTTTGCTGGACATTGCAGGCTTTGGGCACTGTTGGATACGGGGGTGGGCTGGGGGGGGCCCGACAGTGTCATCAGGGTGTTTCGGGCCCCATCTTCTCCATGTGGAGTCTGCCTGGGGCTTTTCCACGCACACCCTGAGGGTCATGGGATGGGGGCGCCGCCTGCGGCAATGTGACGAGAAGAGCCGGCCAGAGCTGGCCGCCACCGCGCCGTCTGCAGTCGCCACTCTGCGGGGGCTCCCGGAGTCCCCTGCCCATCCCTGACCCGTCCAGCAGCCCTGGCTCCCTGCAGCCAGGATGCAGACCTGCGTCCCCAGGGGGGTTGGGGCAGAACCCAGCAAAACCCCGTGGTGATGCAGGAGGGCTGAGCAGGCTTCCAAATCCTCCTGACCCCGGGGCCGCCCCAGGTGCTGATCAGCACCCTGGTTTCGGGGTTCATGGTCCACCCCGTGTCTCCGCGTCCTTTGAAACTCACAGACGCTTTTCACGGCCAGGACAGAAGGGAGGGGGAAAGCAGTCTTGTTTAATTAGATCCACCCACCCTAAAGCCCACCCTAAAGCCTTGTTGTACGGCACAGCACGGGCGTCCACGGGTGTCCATGCAGGGCGCAAGGCTGAAGAGGACCCGGCTTTTGTGTGAATCAAAACAATGCGCAATTCCTTAGCAATCCCAGCAGAAAAAAAAAAAAAAAAACCCACCCCTCTTAGTTCCAAATCATTACCAGTGGAATTTTAAAAATTATTCCCGCACTTAGCTGGGAGTCCCGTGGTACCTGGCGGGCTTGGCAGGGCGGCCTGCGGCGCTAATTGGAAGCAGAGGCGGCCGTGCGTGGGAGGCGCTGCCTCGCTCCTGCAGTGTGGATGTTCCGTGAACTCCACGAGGGATGAGCCTTCAGGCGGCCCGGCCTTGTGCAGTGATGCACCGGGACACCAGGCGTCCCTCGGCCCAGGTCCGTGGTCTCTGGGGTTAGGTGGAACCTGTGCAGGGAGCGTGCGTTGGTCACTGTCTCCCGAAACTGCACACTACAGTTTGCTTCTCAACACCAGGAGGACTCTGTCCCCTGCCCGCCGATGTGCCGGGTCCCAGGGCGACCAAGAGCGGGTCGCCAGGGTGGGGGTGGGGCAGCAGGGGAGGGGCTGCCATTGAATGGTTGGGGGTACGAAGGTCCTTCAAAAAGTTCATGGAAAAGTGGAAACGAAAGGTTCATTCTGGTGTAAAAAAAAAAGTAATGCAGGCAGCAAGAGGTCTTGAAAAAGTTCATGGAAAGCGCGTATTGGAGTTGCCATTGAGAAGCGTTTGCAAGGGCTCTGTGGGCGGGGGGGGGGCACCGTGCTCCCTCCTGGCGTCAGGAGTGGGGGCACTGTGCTCCCTCCTGGCTTCACGAGTGCTCCCGAGGCTGCCAGGCTCCTGCCCATCACGGCTTCCCCGCGGCCCCGCCCGCACCGGGAAGCTCTGGTTGCTACAATGGCCCCCTTGGTCCTCGCCTGGCAGCTGCGGGCGATGAGTGCCAAATACCCCAGCACCCAGGCTCCCCACACGGCCTACTTCTCCTTGCCAAAGCAGCTTTGATTTTGATTTTGAAATGCTTTTAGATTTGCCAAAAAAAAAAAAAAAAAAAAAAAAAAAAGCTGAGAGTTCCCATGTGTCTGCCCCCCCCCCCCCCCCCCCGTCTCCGTGTTGAAATTCTGCACAAAAGCCAGCGCCGCGGCTCACTAGACTAATCCTCCACCTTGTGGCGCCGGCACACCGGGTTCTAGTCCCGGTCGGGGCGCCAGATTCTGTCCCGGTTGCCCCTCTTCCAGGCCAGCTCTCTGCTGTGGCCTGGGAGGGCAGTGGAGGATGGCCCAAGTGCTTGGGCCCTGCACCCCATGGGAGACCAGGAGAAGCACCTGGCTCCTGCCATCGGATCAGCACGGACCTTTCTCTCTGTCTCTCTCTCTCACTGTCCACTCTGCCTGTCAAAAAAAAAAAAAAAAAAAAAATTCTGCACAAGCCAGAGCGAGGCTCGGCTAGGAAACAGCGCGGCTGTGACGCCTGAGCTGGCTGCAGGGCTCCTGAGGTCATCCGGGGACCCTGCTCGCGCTCCGGCCCTGTCCCCGGCTCCCACCCAGCTCCCCGAGCCTTTGGTGGCTGCCAGCGTTAGTGTCCTCCAGGCAGGCCGGGATGCTTTCTCAGCCTTGAGGGCCCCTGTGGGTCGGGGACGCTGCTGTGGCCGCTCTCCCGGATCCACACGAGGGGCCGTGCACTGGCTAGGCAGCTGATGTCCAAGAGCTTCCTGGGGGGATGCTGAGCCCGGCCCCGTGGTTGGGGTGCCCCTGCCCATGCCCTGTGTGCACCCCTGTGTAACACTGGCTTTCCTGGGGATGCGGCGTCCCCCCAACCCCACCTCTCCTCGGTCTCAGCTGCTGACTGCAGCGAGCGCTGGCGATTGCTGGCGAGGCATTTGCCTGAAGGCAGTCCCTGGTCGGCTTAGTTGGGATACATTTTTGCATCGCTTCATTGTATCTATTGCCACATAAACTGATGGACGCGAGCATTTGTGGGTGTTGTATGTATTAATCAGAGCGCTGTCCAAGGCAGTGCTCTCCGTCCAGCTGGGGTAACTCAGGTGTCGCCTTGCACCATGGCCCCGGGGCCCCTTGTGGGGCTGAGCCCCAGGCCCAGGCGGCGCTGGCGGGCAGGAAGACCCTTGCGTTCTCCTCCTTCCCCCGTCACCTCCTTTGCTCACTCCCTGGCGGTTTAGCCGGCAACCTCCAAACAACACTGCTACGCTCAGTCCTGATCAGACTGCTTCCAGGGGGGCCTTCACCAGAGACCAGGCTAGCCCAGGCAGAGACTAGGATAGCCCAGGGAGAGACCAGGATAGCCCAGGGAGAGACCAGGCTGGCCCAGGCAGAGACCAGGCTAGCCCAGGTAGAGACCAGGCTGACCCAGGTAGAGACCAGGCTGGCCCAGGGAGAGACCAGGCTGGCCCAGGGAGAGACCAGGCTAGCCCAGGTAGAGACTAGGCTACCCCAGGCAGAGACCAGGCCACCCCAGGCATAGACCAGGTTACCCCAGGCAGAGACCAGCCCACCCAGGGAGTTAGGATAGGGGCCTCTTCAGTGGGGAGGGTGGTTATTTTGCTCCCCACAGTGCTAAGCCCTAAGGTGAGGTAAGGGAGGCCCAGGAGCAGAAACGGAAGCCGTGAGAGGGAGGAGACTAACACGGGGCAAATAAAGCCAATCCTGGCGACGGCTAACAGTGGGAGGCTCACTCGGCTCCACAAAGTTGATGCTACTGGTATGCCCATTTTACAGAGGAGGCAAATGAGAGTTTTTTAAGAAAAGATTTATTTATTTTATTTGAAAGCAGAGTTGCAGAGTGAGAGAAAAGAGAGATCCTCCGTCCGCTGGTTCACTCCCCAAATGGCCACAAAGGCCAAGGGTGGGCCAGGCTGAAGCCAGGAGCAGGAGATTCTTCAGGGTCTCCCACGCCGGCGCAGGGGCCCAAGGACTTGGGCCAGCTTCCACTGCTTTCCCAGGTGCATTAGCAGGGAGCTGGATTGGACGTGGGGCAACCGGGAATCGAACTGGCGCCCATAAGGCATGCGGGTACAGCCGGCTGTGGCTTTACCAGCTGTACCACAGTGCCGGCCCCAGAAAACAAGACTCAGAGAGCTGTGCTATTCCACGCGGTAAGCCCCAGCTGCCGGTGACCGTGCAGTCTTCTTCCATGGGACCAGTGAGCGCGCCGGACTGCACGGACGCAGGCTTCCCCGTGACTCCGGGAAGCTCCGCTGGGGAGAGAGAGCCCTGTCCTCACGCGGAGACGGGGTCAGGGTTCGAGTCCGCGGCCTGGAGCCTCTGTATTGTCCGGACAGCCGTGTGCATCTCTCTACCCGGGTCTGGGAGCTCAGACATGGCGCCCGCGCTGGGGGAGACCCTGTTGCCTGCCCCCGGAGCCCTCCTCCCGCCCCTGCCCAGGAGCGCGGGGCCCTGGCGCAGAGGGCACGTGAGAACAGCACCTCCTCTTTCCTTTCCTGTTTAAGAAAGCCTGCCTCACTCCAGGAGGGTTAGAAAACAAAAACCCGCCTCTTTTATTCTCTTTATTTTATTTATTTGATATATGCACACACACATGCTTTTCTGGGCATTTTTTTCTCTTCTATTTATGTGTCTAATCTGTATTTAAAACAGTGGGTAATTTGCGTTATAAACAACGTGAAAGTCACTTCAATGCATTTACCTGTGAAACGAACCTGAGGCTGCAGGGCCAGTGCTGGCCGGGGCAGCCCTGCCGGCTCGGCTGACCACTCACGGCCCAGCCTCTGCAGCCTGGGCTCTGCCTCCTTTGTGTTGGCGCCGTCTCGGTCTGAAGCCAGGAGCTCCGAGGATGCCTGGTGCCTTGGCACATCTGGCAGGAGACAGAGGGGATTGGAAGAGGAGCAGCCGGGACTAGAACCGGCGCCCATATGGGATACCAGCCCTGCAGGCGGAGGATTAACCCACTGCGCCACGGTGCCGGCCCCTCATTATTGTTCTTTCACACAATGTCATGGCTTTTCATTTTAGATGAACTTTAGAATCGGCTTTCCAAGTTATGCTGAAAATCCTCTGAGGGGTTTTCTTGGAACTGCACCGTGAGCGTGAACTCCGCCCCGTACAGGGCGAACTTTTCTCCCGCTTGCGCAGATCTATGCGAGTTCTCCAGCCCGGTTCTGTCGTCGTCCTGACATGAGTCCTTCTAGTTTCCTGCCCCAGCATTCTCTGTGGCCCTGACCACAGCTGCGCATTTAGCATTTATCCTGTATCTGGCCACCCTCCGGAAACTGCCCATCAGCTGCAGTGGTTTTATTTATTTATTTACTTGCGATTTACATATTTACTTGAGCGGCAGAGTTACAGAGAGGGAGTGGTCTTCCATCCCTCTTCGTTCAACTCCAAGAAGGGTTCTCCTGGCATCGCTTTGGGAAGACAGGCGCCAGCGTTTCCCCCGATTCATTAGATTTTTACAGAACAAACCAGGCATCATGTACTCTGCAGGAGGTGGGGTGCATGGAAGCAGCTTGCTCGTTGCAACAGATCTGGTGACGTGGAAACGTAGCGAACTCCTCATCTCCCCCGCGTCTGCGCCGCCCCGAGTCCCTCTGTGTCCACACAGACGGACCTGTTGCCAGGCTGCAGTTTCTATAAAATAAATGAGAGTTGTACAGGACGCACAGCAGGTGCACAGCGTCACGCCGAGGTGGGCCCGTGTGCGGGCTCTGCGCTGCGGCCTGCCCGCCACCCTTCCTGGCCGGCTGGCTTCACGCAGCCTCGTGGTTTTGGGGTGCAGCCACAATGGAGCAGGTGTCGGGGCGTCACGCCTTGTGACAGTGGGCTGTGTTTCATCGTGTGGCCCACGCTCGTCTGTGTTGTCGGTGGGCGGGCATTCGTGGTGCCTCTGGGCACGTGTGGACCTTTGTGTGCCTGTGTTTGTGTGAGCAGCGTGTGGTTCTTTTATTTCTTAATATGAAGAATTTAATTTTAATGCTTTCAAGTATCCACAATACATTCTGGTGAATGGTGTGTATTTTTTTAAAAAAGGATTTATTTATTTGAAAGGCAGAGTCACAGAGAGAGAAGTAGAGGCAGAGAGAGGTCTTCCATCCACTGGTTCACTCCCCCAAATGGCCACAATGGCCAGGACTGGGCCAGGCCAAACCAGGAGCCTGAAACTCTGTCCAGGTCTCCCACGTGGGTGCAGGGGCCCAAGGACTTGGGCCATCTTCTGCTGTTTTCCCAGACCATAGCAGAGCTGGGTCAGAAGTGGGGCAGCTGGGAATTGAACTGGCATCCATATGGGATCTCAGAGTCGCACGTGGCAACATAACCCACTGTGCCACAACACTGGCCCCTAGCATGGTTCTTGAGACCATGGGGGCCAAGAGGACCCCCAAGGAGAGGTCCCTGTGCTCCATTCCTGCCTGGGTCTTCACACTCTGTGCCATTTCCCTGCAGAGCTATGCCCTCGACGATGGTGGTGATGGTGGTGGTGGTGGTGATGGTGATGGTGGTGGTGATGGTGGTGATGGGGATGGGGATGGTGGTGGTGGTGGTGATGGTGGTGATGGTGGTGATGGTGATGATGGTGGTGGTGGTGATGGTGATGATGGTGGTGGTGGTGGTGGTGGTGATGGTGATGGTGGTGGTGGTGGTGGTGATGGTGGTGATGGTGATGGTGGTGGTGGTGATGGTGATAATGGTGGTGGTGATGGTGATGGTGGTGATGGTGATGGTGGTGGTGGTGATGGTGGTGATGGTGGTGGTGGTGGTGGTGGTGATGGTGGTGGTGATGGTGATGATGGTGATGGTGATGATGGTGGTGGTGATGGTGATGATGGTGGTGGTGGTGGTGGTGATGGTAGTGATGGTGATGGTGGTGATGATGATGGTGGTGATGGTGATGGTGGTGGTGATGGTGGTGATGATGATGGTGGTGATGGTGATAATGGTGGTGGTGATGGTGGTGGTGGTGATGGTGATGGTGATGGTGATGGTGGTGGTGGTGATGGTGATAATGGTGGTGGTGATGGTGGTGGTGATGGTGGTGATGGTGATGGTGATGGTGATGATGGTGGTGGTGGTGGTGGTGATGATGATAATGATGGTGGTGGTGGTGGTGGTGGTGATGGTGATGGTGATGATGATGATGATGATGGTGGTGGTGGTGATGGGGATGGTGGTGATGGTGGTGATGGTGGTGATGGTGATGGTGGTGGTGGTGGTGATGGTGATGGTGATGGTGGTGGTGGTGATGATGATGTTAGCAGCACTGTCACCCAGCCTCTCCTGGGATCGTGCTCCCTGCCACCTCCTTCCTGTCAGTAAACCCCCAGGCCCGCACGGCTGGAAGTCAGGTGCCCAGCTGCTGTTACACTGGCTCTGCCACGGCTGGCTGCTGACGGGCACTGCCATCACGGCCCCACAGGGTGAGACACAGGAGCCCCAGGAGCACGCCCGTCTATGCGCGGGGGCCGCTCTGCCGTGGGCTAGCGAGCGCAGGCTTGGTGCTGGATCTGCGCTCGCACCGAGGCTGGTGTGGGACTCTGCCGAGGGGGGCTTGTGGCCTGCGTCGCGGGCTGACCAGGGTGGTCCCGGTCGCATATGCAGGATTCTGTGAGCCGCTCTGCGTCTGCGTTCACGGGTCCTTGGGGCAGTGTTTGTACATCACTGCGTGGGAAGCTGACCGCCGTGAGGGCTCCCGCGTGCCTCCCCCTCTCTCCCCCTCCCTCTCCACCTCTCTCCCCCTCCCTCTCCACCTCTCTCCCCCTCCCTCTCCACCTCTCTCCCCTCCCTCTCTCTCTCAGCCACTTCTGCACCAGCTGAACTTTGTGTGACCTTGTGTGTTACAGGCAACACGGATCTTCCGAACACAGGCTGAGCTCAGAATCCGTTGTGGAAGCCCGGGAGGCCCTCCCGCTTTTGTTTGCAGCTCCACTTTGCTGGCGCTGGGTGAGGCGTGGCCTGGAGAGGCATCGCTGCGTTTGTCAAGGCCGAAGACCAACGAAATCGAAAAAGACGAGGTTCCGGTTTCAGTTTAGAGCCAGTGGTTTCGGGGCCTGTGAAGAACCTGGCCGTGAACTTGCAGTGTAGGGTGGGGGTTGGGGTGGGGGGATAGGAATGCGTCGCTAGGAAGGGTGCCTGCCCTCTGCCATGGTTGCTCCGCCCCTCCAGACATGGCCAGATTCTGATTGGTTGATGCAAACAGGTGGCCCCTCCCCTCTGGGTGCTTTCTGGCTTCGGCAGGCTCATGTGGCCCAATTCTGGCCAATGAACAGTGAGGAGAAGCCTGCGGGGGGCTTTTGGGAAAGGATTCTCAGCCCCCAGAGAGAGGCACGAGGAAGACAGGGCTCCCTTTTCACCTCTGGATGCTGTGTGTACCTGGAGCCGTGGCAGCCACCTCAACACCCCGAGGAGAGAGAGAAGGCAGTGAAGACAGAAGGGACTAGAGTGGCGGTGTCGTCCCCAAGCTGCAGCATCAGCCGAGCTCTGGGGGCGTCGGGAGACGGCGGAGGGCCCCCCGCGGAAGCTGTGTTTTCTGTCATGGGCCACCAGGTGCGTTCCAGCTGACTCGTGGCTGGGCGTGCCGTGGGTGCCCTGGCTGGGTAAGTCTAGGCAGAACCCGCTGCTTCCTAACCGATGGATGGCCTGGGCCCCACCGCGAGAGCTGCCCCTGCCCTTCGTCGCCGCAGCGGGGATGGCATGTGCCTCTGTGGGCGAGGCCCGGCTGCTCCACTTCCACTCCAGCTCCTGCTGAAGCTTCTGGGCAAGCAGCAGAGGACGGCCTGAGTGCTCGGGCCCCTGCACCGCCTGGGAGACCTGGAGGACGCTCCCGGCTTTGTCCTGGCCCAGCACGGGTTGTTGCGGCCATCTGGGAAGTGAACCAGCAGATGAAAGGTACCTCTGTGTCTGCCCCGTGTCTCCCTGTGACTCTTTTCAAACTTTGTTGCTTAGAAAGGCGTTGGCTGCTTCTCTTTCTGCAAGTGTGTGTGCCCCCTGCCCTCCTTGCTCACGGCCCCCCGGCCGCAGCTTCCTGCTCGCGCCGCCGATGCGGCCATGCACCGCACGCTCTCCTGTCCAGGAGGCCCGAGTCCAGCAGCGCCTCCTTACCCACGGCGAACGTGTTCTGAAACCTCCGTGGGTGTCTGCCAGCCCTGGCGGCAGCCTTCTCACGGCCACATCCCCTGGCCGCGGCTTTATCAGCACCCCGGGGACCCAGGAGTCACCACACCCAGCGGGCGTCCCCACGCAGGGCTCGTGGCCTTGCCCCTGGCCAGCGCCCCCCAGGCTGCCCCAGGCGGGGCTTCTGCACGGCTGATGCCCCCCCCACACACCCAGCTCTGACACCTCCAGCCTCATCTCCTCTGGGACTCCCGGGGCCTGGGCCGGGGAGGGGTTTCTGAGGGTGGGCTGGGGAGGTGGCGTCTGCGTTGCCAGTCGGGGGAGCCCAGGAGAAGCCGTGTGTGGGGGCAGGCGGCGGAATCTGGGCCCCAGGAGCCAATGGGCTGGGCTGTGGGGGGCAGGAATGGTGCAAGGCAGGTGGAGTGGGTTCAGCCAGGGCTGCGGTCACCCCACGGTGAAGAAGGGGTCCCCTGCCCTATGTGGGACACCCCACCCAGCACCAGACACAGGAGCCCAGTGGCCACTGTTGGCCACCTCCACCAGTGACCCAGGAGGGGGGACCCCATGTGCTGCTCAGGGCCGTGCTTGGTGGGGAACCCCAGGGGCCGGGGGCCCAGCTTTGCTGTAAGGAGCAGGTGGGTGACCCTGGCACCAGGGCAGGGTCCTTGTCGGGTGACGTGGGGGTGAGGTGCGAGTTTGCTGGTTCACCCTCAGATGGGTGCTATGGTCGGGGCCAGGTCGAAGCCGGGAGCCTGGAACCCCGTCAGGGTGTGGCACGCGCCAGTCCGCTGCCTTCCCGGCACATCAGCAGGAAGCTGGGTGGGAAGCGGAGCCCCGGGAACTTGAACCAGCGTTGAAACGAGATGCTGGCGTCGCAGGTGGCGGCTGGCCCCGCTGCACCGCAACGCTGGCCCGAGCAGGCATTCCGGACGCTGAGAGCCCAGACAAAATCCAGACTGACGCGGAGTGCTGTCCAGCAAGACAGGACACAGCCCCGCCTGCGATCAGGACTGAACGCGGTGCTTCGGCATTGGGGTCCCGGCAGTGGGGGGTGGGGGGGAGTGAGCCTCCTTCCGGGGCAGGGAAGTCACGTCCTCCACGCCCAGCTGACCGCCGCTGTCCACCCGAGGTCTGTGGGTGGCCTGTGAGTAGCAGCAGGCTGGGGCGGCTGTGGGCTGGATCTTCATCTCTCCAGTGCACAAGTCCTCACCCCATGCTGGATGCCGCCCGGGGCTGGGCACAGTGGGAGACCCACGGGTGGACAGCAACGTGATCAGGGCCGTGGGCCCCGGTAAGGGGCTTCTGCTGCTGCTCCGGCGTGCTCTGGCATTGCCTGTGGGGAGGGAGACAGGGAGATGGGGAGGGAGGGAGGGAGACAGGGAGATGGGGAGGGAGACAGGGAGACAGGGAGACGGGGAGGGAGACAGGGAGACAGGGAGATGGGGAGGGAGACAGGGAGACGGGGATGGCACTACATCTGGGTCTTGGGAGACTTAGGAAGCTGAGCTGCAAGGGACGGAGGCCACGCAGCCCCCAGGCTTGTCTGGAGGAAGAGGCAGGGCTGAGAGAGGGGCTGTGGGGGCAGCGGGCCCTGGAAGGGACAGATCGGGGGTCCACACAGGCAGGACGGTGGTCACCCAGGGAGCCGGGCATCTTGGGTCGCAGAGCGGGGCAGCCATGGGCTCAGGCAGGTGGCAGTCCAATGGACTGGAGGAGGCCCTCGGTGTCAGGGGCATCA
Source organism: Oryctolagus cuniculus (assembly GCF_964237555.1). Lineage (NCBI taxonomy): Eukaryota > Metazoa > Chordata > Mammalia > Lagomorpha > Leporidae > Oryctolagus > Oryctolagus cuniculus. Next base: position 5,495,647 of record NC_091452.1, on the reverse strand, counting down.
GGGGAGGTGACCGGGAGCTCTGGGAGCTGTGGGGGTGCACTTGGAGTGCTGGGGCGGGGCGGGGCCAGGTCACGCCTGCTGTGTAGCAAGCATGAGGTCACTGTGGCCTCTGGGCTCGCGTGGGACGACTTCCCTGCGTGGCTCTGTCCCTGGCTGCCTCTGCCGGCCCCTGCCCCTGGCCTGGGCACACCTGTCTCTCCCCGCCTGCTCCACTTCTTGTTCCCATTGCGATGTGTCGCTCGCTGGAATTTAACACCATTGATTTACTGGGTGGTGGCTTAGCTCCCTGCTCCAGGTTCAGTGGGTTCCATGAGAACGGGCTGGGGTGGGGGTTGTCTGGTTCGTTCTGCCATAGATCCCAAAGCCTGCACCCGGGCAGCGTTCGGCAAGCCTGGGGTGGGTGCACGAAGGGGTGGCTCCCCGGGGCCTCAGTCTAGCTGTCAGGGGCCCTGAGCAGGACTGTAGCCATCACTGACAGCCGCCGTGGCATGCCAGTTCCCTACCGTCCCGTCCCCTTCCGTTTAAGGACTTGCTGGGGGACACTGGCGACCGCCTGGGCATTGTTTGCTGGAACGCAAGCAGCACAAGACCAGGGAGCGCCGCTCCTTGTCCGACACCAAGTCTCTAAAATGGCAGAGCCCAGCACGCGGCAGATATTTTCTGGAAGTTTCCACGGGGCGCCTTGCACTATCAGCCTGCTTCCCGATGAAAGCGGGCGCTGTGGTCTCAGCCACACCTCATAAAGGAGCTGTGTGCGCGGCCCTCCGTCAATATTTGCTGAATCCCTGGCATTTCCCGTCGCCTGCCTGCAGATAGGGCGCTGGCTGGGAGGCTCGAAAACCCTCCGCCCGCGCCGCCCGCCGATCAAAGGGGCTGGGCGCCCGGGCCCCTCCCGCGCTGCCGCCTGCACGGCTGCCTTCCTGCGTCGGGCCCACAGTGGGGCCTTGTTCCCTGCAGCCTCCACGTGAACCCGGCCGGCAGCTACAGCCTCCCCGGGGCCTGGCGGACGTGTGCCGTGGGGGTGCAGTGGCACGGCCACGCCCTCCGCCCTGAGAGTGAGCCGTGTTCCCCCAGGCCTGCAGGCCCTGCCAGGTGCCCCGAAGTCTGCCCCGTCCCCCTTCCATTCCCGGGGGTCTCAGGGCATCAGAGGAGCCTGGGGTCAGCTGGGTGGTCAGCTGCTCCCCCCATTCTGAGTCCTGCTCCCCGCCTGCCGCCCCCAGGGCTCCCTCCACCCCTCACAGAACACGACCAGACTTGGCGGGAGGGCCCGGTGAGCGTGGCTTCTCTCTGCCCCGCGGTGTCTGGGCGGCAGCCGGGAAGACCGGTGAGCGCTCCGGCCAAGAGTAACAGGAGGCACCCTTGCCCCAACGTCTGAGTCGGGCCGCGATGGGCTGGGGGCTCGGCGGGGCTGGACTTGCGCTGGGCCTGTCCCCTGGGCGTCTGCACAGCACGGCAGCTGGTGGCCAAGGACAGCCTCCAAGAGGAGCCGGGTGCGAGCCAGCTTCAGGGGGGGCTGCTGGCTCCCGGCTGGGACGCCGCCCTTCCCCACGGCCTTGCAGTGGGCGTGCCGAGTGCTTCAGGCCTGGCCACCGGGAGCCAGGCGCAATTACCCGCAGCTTTTGGAAGGTGTCTTTACGGGAACAGGTCACTCTACTCTTTGTCCCTCCTTCTTGCTGGCTGGAATGAAGGTTCCATGGCTGGAGCTCAGGCAGTCATTTGGACCTTGAGGAAGAAGCCCAGTGCAGAGTGGCAGATCCTCGGCCGCTGGCATCCAGGGTGCCGTGCAACCCCGGATCTCCTGGCTGCAGGAGAGAAGTGCACGCTCAGCCATCGGAGCCTTGTTCCCTGCACTTCTGTGCCATGATGCGATCCAGCGCACCAGGGCCAACTGGGCTACAGAAAGCCCAGCATCGCGCTCAGTGACGCCACTGCTCTGAGACCATTAGTGCCCCTGGGTGTCCAGCGTCTGGGGAGCCCACCCGGCAGATTGGGGGGCCCTGGTCTCAGGCCAGAGGCGGGAGCCCAAGTCCCCTGGGCTGTGCCCAACCAGCTTGAGTGGCAGTGTCTGCCCCTGTAGATCATGGCAAGTCCCCGGCTGTGAGATGGCCAAGACCCAGCACGCACGCTGCCCAGCCGAGCCCCTCTCCAGGCCAGCCAGGGCTGTCCCCAGCCAGTCTAACGCACACATATGACAATACACACACATGGTGGGGCACACGTGTGATGATACACATGGTGATACACACATGGTGCACATGTGGGATGATACAGTTGTGTTATCTGCACACATGGTGGTGCATGTGATGCACATGCAATGACACACGGTGCACATGTGATGCATACATGACACACGCGTGTAATGGTGCACACGTGGTAGCACACGTGACAATGCACATGTGATGGTGCGTGCGATGGTGCGCATGTGAGATGACGTGTGTGATATGCACACATGGTGACACACATGATACACATGAAATGGCACACGTGATGGCACACATGACGCACATGTTTGGTGATGCACATGTGATGATACATATGACAGTACACTTGTGATGACACAGAGTGATGGCATGCATGACACACACGTGTGATGGTGCACTTGTGACACATGACGGTGCACACATGTGGTGACACACACGTGTGGTGACACACATGTGAGAACGCAGTGGGGCCCGCATCCTCGTCCCCAGCCAGACCTGACACGTGGGCTCAGAAATCCTGCGAGAATCCCAAGACAGCCTGGCCCAGCGGCCCAGCAGCAGGCACCCGTGAAAAACAGCGGAGAAAACCCTTCACGGCCTCATCGTGTGCGGGCTGGGGCGATGAGCCGGGCGGCAAGGGGCGGCGTCCCAGCACGGGCGCGAGCGTCTGGTCTCTGTGGAGTCAGGCCGCCCCGGCCGTGCGGTCACGGTGACGAGAAGCCGGTCAGGGAAGACGGGAGCTGCTTGCGCGAGGTCTGTGGGTGCAGAACCCCCGCGCCCAGGCAGGGAGGGTGCTGTGGCCAGGGGGCGTGGCCTCCTGCTCTGGGAGGAGTCAGGGAAGCAGACGCCCTCCTGGCCCCCTGCTGCCCCCCACTCCCTGCCCCACCGTCCAGGCACCTCTCCCCGCAACAGCCAAAGTCACCTTGAACAGACATCAGTCTGCCCCCGGCTGGCTCCGAGCCTGTGACAGTTCCCCGTCCCCCTTACCATCAAACCCGGAGCTTTGGCCACGGCTGGAGGCCCGGCTGGCTCCGGCCCCTCCAGCTCCTCCTGGGCTCCCTCGGCCCCTCTGAACTCCGACCTCCGCTGACACCGGCTGCTGGGGCTGTTCTGCCGTTGGCCGGAGCGCCCCTTCCCGTCTCTGCTCGGGGGTCCCTGGAGCTGCCGGGCGGGTGCAGCAGCCCCAGCCTGCTCACCAGGTTTCGAGAGTGAGGCCCGGCCACGCCCTGGCACCCGGCCGGCCCCCATCACGTGGCTTCTCCCTGCACCTGCGCGGCCTCCCCCCACCCCCAGGCGTGCACCCGACTCTGCGTCTCGTCTCTTCTCATGACTGCAGCCACCCAGGGACCTGCTCTCAGCCTCGCCCCCTCCCGTGTCCCTTCCTCCATAGCACGCCCCGGCCCCGCCCCCATCAGCCGTGTCCTTCCTGCTCGAGTCACGTGTGCTCTGTGGGTCACAGGCGGAGGTTGAACACACGGCCACCCAGTCTGGGCCTTCTTCCCCTTGGCCCCCTCCCCCGCCCTCAGCCCCAGCTCTGGAAACACCCAGTGACCCCTGTAGTAGCGGGCAGGAGCTGTGCTGCCATTCCCAGGAGTTCGGTCACCCTCATGGAGGTGTGGGGCCGTCGGAGGTGGCTGGCCGAGGCGTGGGGCCCCTCGTGGCTTCTGTCCCCGCCACATCTCCGTCCAGGCACCTCCCTGGAGGTGGCGTCAGGAATAACGTGGGCTTGTCTGGGCCATGAGCAGCACAGATGTCGGGCAGGGAGACAGACGGCTGTTCCAGGAGACGTGTGTGTTTTCCTTTCTGACCCAGAGCTCGCTGTGAGAACTCAAAGTCGTGTTTGCTTTCCCTGGCGGTGTTTGCATTTGCAGTCCCGGGCCTCGGGGAACTGGGTCAGCTCCACGCACACAGCTCACACCTGCCCTGAGGACTACGTTCATCCGCCTGCCCTCTCCTCTCCAGCACAAAATTGGTTTTTGGAGACAGCTTACGACAAGAGTATCTTTACACAACACAGTAAAAAGGATTCATGCCCCAGAAACAGCAGCTCCAGTGCAACCGTGAGAGTGAGCAGTGTCCACCACGGAGCGTCTGATTCGGCCCCGAGCTTCCGAGGAGCCAGGCCATAAAGGGAAACCCCGCGAGTGCCATCTCCCCCACGACAGGAAGTGGGAAACAGCCGCCCTCCGTTCATCCTGAGCCCGTGTTTAATGCAAACTTCTTACGCTGGGTTTTCATAAAGCAGTGGATTCCAACGTGCTGCAGTGTGGGTCTCCCACGACAGGCTCTTTTTTTTGAAGATGTATTTTTATTTATTTTAAAGACAGAGTTACAGAGAGAAGTAGAGACAGAGAGAGAGAGGGCTTCCATCTGATGGTTCACTCCCCAGATGGCTGCAACAGCTGGAGCTGCGCCAATCCAAAACCAGGAGCCAGGAGCTTCTTCTGGGTCTCCCATGTGGGTGCAGGGGCCCAAGGACTTGGGCCATCTTCTTCTGCTTTCCCAGGCCATAGCAGAGAGCTGGATTGGAAGAGGAGCAGTTGGGACTAGAACTGGCGCCCATATGGGACGCCAGCGCTTCAGGCCAGGGCCTTAACCCACTGCGCCACAGCGCTGGCCCCTCACGTCAGGCTCTTGAAATCACCATGGGTAAAAGAGAATCCAGGGGTGATGGCTCCTTAAAGAGCTACCCCGGGGCTGGCGCTGTGGCACAGCAGGTAAAGCCGCTGTCCGCAGCACTGGCATTCCACATGGGCACCAGTTCGAGTCCTGGCTGCTCCACTTCTGATCCAGCTCTCTGCTGCGGCCTGGGAAAGCATTGGAAGATGGGGCGGGTGGCGGCGTGACCAGGGCCTGGAGGGCCCAGCTCCCTCTCTCCATGTGGCATCAGCCAGGGCAGCGCCGGCTCAGGCCACATGGACAGACACTGCCCGGGGAGCGGCAGAAGCCGAGGGACGAAGGCTACGGGTCTAATGCCGGCCCTGCCCTCTTCCCCGATGGCCACAGCAAGGCACGTGGCCAGGACAGATGCTGCCCTGGGTGCTGTTCAGGTACACGGGGGACGGGGACTGGAGCCACAGCCATGGCATCGCTGGCGCGCCCAAGCGGCCCAGCCGGCGGGAACACTGGGGACAGGGCGCACGGTAGGCAAAGGTCCTCCTCCACCTGATCAAAGACAGCATCGACCATCGAGGACAAGGACGTCCACACGGCCGCCTGTCTCTGGCCCGGACCCCGGCGGGCTCCACCCCCCAGCGGAGGGCGCGGCAGCAATGATGAGCTCGGCCGAAGCAGGTTTGGGAGAGACTGGTTCGGGAGTCCGTGCCCGTCTCTCCGAATGCCTCGTGGGGCCGCCGACCCGGAGGTGGGCGCCCGTGCCGGCCGGGCCCTCACCCGCGAGGCCTGGCCCCGGCCCTTGCGGAAGTGGCGGCGGCGTCTGCTGGAAATGGGGCGCAGTCGGCACTCTGGTCCGTGGGGTCCCCTCTGCTCTCCAGGGGCGGCGGGCAGGGGCAGGGCTGCACATAATGAGACCTGTGTCTGCCCGGGCGCCTCCCGCCACACTGGGCCCTTGTGCTCGAGACTTGGAGCAAAGCGGAGAGGCAGGGTTCGAGGCCGGGGGGGGGGGGGGGGGGCCAGGCCAGCGCCCGGAGTCCTCACACTCTTGTTCAAACAGCGGGGCTGGGCAGCATCCAAAGTCCGTTTTTCCAAGTTCTGCTTTTTTCCCCTCGATTTAACCCAACATGTAGCTCCATGGAAATGGAATCTTGCTGTGGGCCTGGATGCCTGTGTGTGCATGTGTGCTTGTGTGTGTGCACACTGGAGTGTGCATTGTGTGTGCTATGTGTTTATGGTGTGTGCACACGTGCAGTGTGCGTGCATGTGTGTGCTCTGTGTTTTTGTGTGTGCATGCATGTATGCTCTGTATTGTGTGTGCACCCGTGCTTGTGTGTGTATGTGTGCACTCTGTAATTATTGTGTGCATGCGTGTACGTGTGCTTGTGCACATGCATGCATGTGCTCTGTGTTTACTGTGTGTGCATATGCACAGTGTGCATGTATGTGTGTGTGCTCTGTGTTGTGTGTGCACGTGTGCATATGTGCAGTGTGTGCATGTGTGTGCTCTGTGTGTATTGTGTGTGCACACGTGCAGTGTGCATGCGTGTGTACTGTGTGTGCACATGTGCAGTGTGTGCATGTGTGTATTGGGTGTGCATGTGTGTGCTCTGTGTGTGTAGTGTGTGCACACGTGCAGTGTGCCTGTGTGTGTGTTTGCACGGGCACCTTGGGGAACATCACAGAGGATGAGAACTGGGGCCTGGGCACCTGTACTGAAGGATGAACTCATTTCAATCTCTGTGGCCGCTGGGAGCCAGCAGGGAGCAGCCGGGAGGGTTTCGAGTTGAAACTGCGTGTTCTGTAGCGAAGGGTGACGGCCAGTGTGCCTCCCCCCATCATACGTCGTTCCTGTGTTGCTGCTGTGTTGAAGTCTAAACCCCGACACCCCAGCCTGTGACCCCGACGAGAACATTTCGTTGCAGATAACACCAGAGGGGAGCAGGGAAGCCCCCAGCCGAACATGACAGTGTCACGGTGCACGGGAGAAACTGGAATAGGCAGCCATACACAGACGCCTAAACACATGTGCACATGTATACACACGATGCACACGCATACACACATGTTCACATGCACACCAACACATGCACATATATCACACACATGCACGCTCATGTGCACACAGGTAAACACATGGACATGCATATGTGTACACGCATGCACGCTCATGTGCACACACATTTACATGCACGGACAAGTGCAGCCACATATACATACATGCATTTCAGTATAAAATACAGAGAGTGGATTGGCAATATCTCTCTAGCTATAAAAAGCACAAAGCACAATTCCACTTCTCAGAATTCGTTCTGGGTTTACCAGAGCAGGAGTGAGATGCGTACAGGAGACTTTACTGTTCCACTGTTTGTAACAAAAGCCCGCAAACAACCTGAATGTACATCAAATCCGGAAGCGTGCGCTCTCCCTCTCCCCCTCCACCGCCTTTCAAATTAAAAAAATCTTAAAAAAATAAAAAGCACGACTCACCCTGGGGGGCAGGTCCCAGTGCTCTCCCAGCTCCCGCGCCTCTGCCTGGTCTGTAATTATTCCCTGGCTCTGGCTTCCCGCATGGCGGGATCCCACCTCATCCCGTCACCAGGAGTGGAACCGTGAGCCACGCTCGGCCACTCAGCGTGTTCCTAGCCCATGGCCAGGTCACCACACGGGAGTGTGACCGAAGCCAAGGGCGCGAGAGCCCTCGCCGAGACTCTGGTTGGCAGTTTGGGCAAAACATGTGGACTGCTGGCCCCCGAGGGAGCACAGGCTAAGCCGGGGGCATCTGGCCGTCCAGGAAGGACGCCAGCGTGGGGCGAAGCAGCACCCAGAGGCGGAGTAGGGTCAGCCCTGGGAGTGCGGGGGGCCGCAGCCACCTGCTCGACGGCCCCCAGCTGCGGAGGCAGCAGCGTCCTCTGCTTCGCTCCGTTCGGGCTAGCTTTCTGTCACTTAGGCTTGAAGGGTCCACGCCCAGGGCGTCCCCAGAGCCCCAGGCATGTCCGCTCATCTACAGCGATGACCTGGAGGTGCGAGGGGGGAGACTGTGTTCGTATCTGTGTTCTTTTCAAGATTTATTTTGCGTATTTGAAAGGCAAAGCTCTCGGAGGGCCAGGTTTACCCCTCACGCATCGAAGCTGCATAAAGAATCGATCCATCGGCCGGCGCCGCGGCTCACTAGGCTAATCCTCCGCCTTGCGGCGCCGGCACACCGGGTTCTAGTCCCAGTCGGGGCGCCGGATTCTGTCCCGGTTGCCCCTCTTCCAGGCCAGCTCTCTGCTGTGGCCCGGGAGTGCAGTGGAGGATGGCCCAAGTGCTTGGGCCCTGCACCCCATGGGAGACCAGGAGAAGTACCTGGCTCCTGCCTTCGGATAGGCGTGGTGTGCCGGCCGCAGCGTGCCGGCCGCAGCGGCCATTGGAGGGTGAACCAATGGCAAAAGGAGGACCTTTCTATCTCTCTCTCTCTCACTATCCACTGTGCCTGTCAAAATAAATAAATAAATAAATAAATAAATAAATAAATAAAAGAATCAATCGATCGATCGATCGAAACGCACTCCTTACAGAAGCTCCCGATATCCGGATCTCGATGGGACCCCCGCCCCATCCCGGGCCCCCCCGGGAAGCAGGCTCTTGATTTTCAATCCTCTGTGATTCTCCATAAAATCTGGTGCTCACCCCACCCCGCCCCGCTCACTGTGGGCGCCGTAACTCTCATCGCCGTGGGACAATCCTGGGACGAAACCCTGGAAGAACCCTTGGCAGCAACCAGAAAGCTCACCCCGTGTACCTGGAGCCCCAGGGCCCCGCCCCGGATGCATTCCCTGGGGGAGCGTTGCTCAGACGTCCCAGGTCGTGACCCACGGCGAGGAGCCACCGGCACCTCCTGGCGTCGGCACCCACGGCTCAGGAGTGGACCTGGCTCCAGCCGTGTGAACCGTGTGTGACACACTCTGCAGCTCTTCATGACTTGTGCGTCAGTGCTTGGGGGTGGTCAGGACCTTAGAGGAACAAGGGGACGGGGACAATGGCACCGATTCCCGCAGCACTGGACTCACCGCCAGCACCCACCAAGGGGAGCTCCAGCTGCTAAGCGGCAGGGCCTCCGTGCCGGGGGCAGAGCGCACGCAGCAAGCACAGGAGGCCCCATGTCGCCGGCATCAGCGTGATGGGCTCGGGGAGGGCGGCACTGGGTGAAGAGCAGGTACAGGACCATACGACGGAAACGCAGCTTAAAAAGGCAGCGCGTGGAGCTGGCACGGTGGGTCGTGGGCTAAGCCTCCGCCTGTGGTGCCGGCATCCCCTATGGATGCCGGTTCCAGTCCCGGCTGCTCCTCTTCCCATCCAGCTCTCTGCTGTGGCCTGGGACAGCAGGAGAGGATGGTCGAAGCCCTTGGGCCCCTGCACCCACATGGAAGACCCGGAAGAAGCTCCTGACTCCTGGCTTCTGATTGGTCCAGCTCTGGCTGTTTTGGCCTTTTTCATCTTCCAGATGAAAAACCTCCCCTCCCCCCTCCGTAACTTGGCCTCTCAAATAAATAAGCACGACACGTGGCGTGGATGGAGATTCTCACACGTGTGTAGACGTCTTCAGATAAACGTGTTGGGATTGTTCACACCAAAAGCAGGGTACTGGCCACGCTGGTGGGACCCAGGCTCCCCTGTGGCCTGGGGACGTGGTCTTCCCTTCCCAGCGAAGGATGGGGGCTTGCCATTGCAATCCTCTCGAAATCCCTCTGATACGTGCAGATGCTTAATTTAAAAAGAAATTCCACCGGAAGAGGACAGGATGGACGGGAAGCCACACCCGCTCTGCCTTCCGGGGCTCCGCCGCCCAAGTGCCCTTTGCCTGTGGGTTCAGTCGCTCCTGGCACACTCCAGCACTGTTCACCGAGCGTCTGTACCAGCCCTTGAGACAATCTTGATTCCCCGGCCCGCCTCCCGCTGCGCGTCTCGGCACGTCCAGTTACGAGGAGAGTCTGGCTCCTTAGCACTGTCCTGTCCCACGGCCCCGCCCCCTCCTTTCCCTCTGAGGGAAGGAGAGCGGCGCCCAGGCCGCGTGGAAAATCCACACTCGCAAGCTGGTCTTCCGGTGTGAGGTCCTCAGAAGTCCCCGCTCTTTTTTTTTTTTTTTTAAAGCTTTATTTATTTACTTATTTGAAAGGGAGAGAGAGATAGAGATAGAGATAGAGAGAAAGAATCTTCCATCCACTGGGTCATTCCCCAAATGTCCACAACAGCCGGGACTGAGCCGGGCCAAAGCCAGGAGTCAGGAGCCAGGAGCCAGGAGCCAGGAGTCAGGAATTCTGGGTCTCCCACGTGGTGCAGGGGCCTGAGAACTCAGGCCATCCTCTGCTGCCTCCCAGGCCATTAGCAGGGAGCTGGATTGGAAGTGGAGCAGCCAGGATTCGAACCAGAGCCCATGTGGGATGCTGGTGTAGCTGGCAGCGGCTTAACCCAGGGCGCTGGCCCCGGGGGTCTCCATTCTTGAGGGCCCCGTCCTCATCGGCACAGGAGCCAAGAAACAGGCTCTCGGGAGCAGCACAAACTTCCCAGCAGGCCGGGACTGGCACGTGGCGGGCCCCACGGTGCTGGGGTGGACAGAATCCTCCCGGCCAGACCTGCGGCCCGGCCAGCCTGGAGGACCGCCCAGGGTTGGCCTCAGGGTCCCCAGAGCCGTTGCTGAGGCCAGGGCGGCACTTCTCCACGCGCGTGGGAGACACGGGCTCGGCCAGGTCATTGGCCCCTGTGTCCAGCCCGCCTCAAAACGCTGTGGACACTGCACCCATGTGGAGGGGCCCTGGGGACATCGTATCGGGTAGCAGGCACCTGGCACGCAAGGCCACGTACCGTGCGGAAGACCCAGCACGGAGAAAGCCAGAGAAGCAAAATGGACGGCCGAAGGCTGAGGGCGCGGGCGGAGGAAGCGGCAGTGCCGGCTCGCCGAGGGGTGGCCCTGCCTGGCACGGAGCGGGGGAGGGTGCTTAGTGCCACTGCGTTGTGCACGCAAGTGCTGGGTTTCGCACTACGTGGATTCCGCCTCCGTGTTTGAGAACACTCGGACAACCACGCGGGGACGGATCTGACCCCGGCCTTTGCCCCCACCCCCGGAGCTGGGACCAGCGGATTCCGGGGACCCTGTTGCACACGTGGGCCCTGGGATGGATCTCCCCCTCCCCCCTTCCTCCTGCCAAGCCCAGGGTAGAATCCAGAGCCCACGGAGGGTGAGGCCCATGGGGCGCAAAAGGGGGCCCAGCTGCAGCCCAGCGTCTCTGGGGCCGGGGCTTGGACTGGGGTTCTGGGATGGGGCCCAGCCTCCGAGCTCAGGTGGGCACAGGGGGCCCAGGTGGGAGCTGGGACCGGGCAGGGGGTCAGGCAGCTGGCCACAGTCCGGTCTCCCAGGCGGGTCTCCCAGTGAGAAAGCCACGGTGAACATGCACTGTGATGCCGTTGAGCCTGGCTGAACACGGGGGGCCCAGCCAGGTGGTGAGCTCGGCCACCTGGCGCCTGCTCAGCCTGCCCCGCCCCGTGGGGAGGGGAAGGCACCCCCTCGCAATCACAGTGTGGAGGTGGGAGGAGCCAAACCCCTCTCATCATCGAAAGCCACAGTGGGGACCACGCGCTCACCATGGGAGCAAGCCACACTAGGGAGGGGGGGGCTCGCCCGGAACCCGGGGCTGCCGCGGCCGCTCAGAGCAGGGTGAGCGTTCGCGCAGGCGCAGACGCACACAGCAGGCGGACGGCGGGGAGCGGCGGACACCCGGGCCTGTATCTCAGTAACCGCAGAAGACACAGCTGCCAACGAAAACAACGCCAGACGCTACTATTGCTGGAGCATCCGGGTGGGTTAAAAATAGAAATAATGTCCTCAAAATCCCGGCGCGTCCACGCGCAGAGCTGGGAACCGGCAGCTGAGGGCGGGGAGGCGGCTGTGTCCCCGGCCTGGACGGTGCCAGGGATGTGAATGCTCTCCCCCGAAGGCTCGCGTTAGTGCCACCAAAACCACTGGGCGTCACGCGTGTCCCCAGCAGACGCAGACGGACAGCGGCCACCTGGGCTGAACACCGCCCCCCGCCGCGGCCGGGAGAGCTGCAGCCCCGCGTGATGGGTTATGAAACTCGGGGACCCGGCACAGACTGGCACTGGCTCGGCGACGCCCCCGAGGACCCGCCCCGTGGGAGGGACAGGCCTGGGGCTGCTGCCTCGGCCGCTTGCATCCGGCATCCGGTTCCCGTCCTGGCTCCGCTCTGCATCCCAGCTTCCCGCTGGTGTGCACCGGGAGGCAGCAGCGAGGGCTCCAGTGTGTGGGCCCCTGCAGGAGACCCGGATGGAGATCCCGGCTCCTGGCTTCAGCCTGGCCCAGCCTCAGCCATTGTGGGCATTTTGGGGGGTGAAGGAGCGGATGGAACAGCTCCCTCTCTCCCTCTCAGCCTCTCTCCATTTCAAATCAATAAAATAATCCACCAGACAGAAAGAAGGGCCGCACAGAGGGGCAGAGCTGCAGGTCCAACGGACGCAGCAGGGGCAGCAGGGCGAGCCCGTGGTGCCCGGCGCGGTGGGGTCACGGGGTTCTTGGGAGGCTGGGGAGGTTGGGGGAAAGCCGCCAGCCGTCACCGCGTGCTCCCTGCACCCCCAGCACCAGGAGCGCAGCCGGGGCGCTGTCTCCGCCCCCACCCCCGGCTCGGGGCCGAGTGCGTGGCTCTCACCGTGAGCTTCCTGTGTCCCAAGTCTTCAGCAGAAACCCTCCCGGGCACTGGGGGTGCAGGGCAGAACCCCCGGGGGCAGCGCCGGCCCCGCACTCGCCTGCGTGCTCGGTGGCGCCCTGGGACTGGGAACGCTCAGTGGACAGGATTCGGTCACAGCAGTGGCCTCCTGTCCCGGAGCCACAGTGGAAATGACTGACGTGGCTCCTGGGGCATGGACAGGTAAGCCAGGTGCCCTCTCCCTCCCATGGGCCCTGGCTCAGCCATGGGCGGAGCCACCGAGCCGGACGTGGGACACACAATGCACGGCTGAGCATAGGAGAGGCACCAGACAGGTAAACCCTGGGGGACAGAGGTAACGGAGGCCCCCGGGGTGGGGCGGAGGGGAGCAGGCGTCACTGCCAGTGGGCGCAGAGCTCCTGTTGGTGATGAGTGCTGGTGGCTGCACAGCGCGGTGGATGCTGCCCATGCCGCGTCCCCGCCGCCACGGAGCGACACCCTACGCTGTGTGTGTTGGCTGCACGTTTGTTCTAAATGGAGCGGAAGAAGGAAGGTGGCCTTTTTTTTTTTTAAGATTTTTTTTTATTTATTTGAGAGGTAGAGTTACAGTGAGAGGTGAGAGACAGGGAGAGAGGTCTTCTGTCCACTGGTTCACTCCCCAGTTGGCCACAACAGCCAGAGCTGTGCTGATCCGAAGCCAGGAGCCAGGAGCCTCTTCCAAGTCTCCCACGCCGGTGCAGGGACCCAAGGACCTGGGCTGTCTTCCACTGCTTTCCCAGGCCACAGCCGAGAGCTGGATTGGAAGAGAAGCAGCAGAGAGTAGAACTGGCGCCCATATGGGATGCCAGCACCGCAGGCAGGCAGAGGATTAACCTACTGCGCCACGGGGCTGGCCCCGGAAGGTGGCCTTATACTCACAGCACAAGGAGGCCCCGCTCCAGGGCCAGGACTGGGACTGCATCCGGGTCATGAATCTGCTGGGGTCCAGTGAGCCGATCTCGGCTTTTTGGTAGGGTCTGGTGATATCGGTCCTCTATGGGGACCTCTGGCTTCACACTCCAGGGCCACCTGCCTGGCTTGAAGTACACTGTGGCCTCCTGTCTGCATGGATTCACGCCATGGCTGCCCGTCCATGTGCATGGACACTGAGGCTACCTGTCCACACAGACGCACAGCGAGGCCGCCCATCTGTGTGGATGCATAGCGAGGCCGCCCGTCACGTGGACGCACACCTCGGCCGCCCGTCACGTGAACGCACACCACAGCCGCCTGTCACGTGGACGCACACCACGGCTGCCCGTCACGTGGACGCACACCACAGCCGCCTGTCACGTGGACGCACACCTCGGCCACCCGTCACGTGGACGCACACCTCAGCCGCCTGTTACGTGGACGCACACCTCGGCCGCCCGTCACGTGGATGCACACCATGGCCACCCGTCATGTGGACGCACACCTCGGCCACCCGTCATGTGGACGCACACCTTGGCCACCCGTCACGTGGACGCACACCTCGGCCACCCGTCACGTGGACGTACACCACAGCCACCCATCACATGGACGCACACCTCGGCCGCCCGTCACGTGGACGGCCATTTATCAGGAGGGCCCCCGACGCATCGCTTCCCTGAGGCTGCTGTAGCCAGTCCTGCCCATCGGGTTCTTGCAGCAGCAGCAGCTTCTGCCCACGGCCCTGGACGCTGGTGCGGGCAGCTCCGAGCCGACGCGCCCCCAGTTCTTGGTGGCCCTCTCTCCTGGTCGCCCCCACTTCCCAAGCAGAAGTTAGCCGGCTTGTGGCCCACCCTCACGGCTGCCCCTTATCCACACCTGCACAGCCCTGGGCAGGTGAGGTGGGGCACGGCTGCAGGCTGGGGACGTGGCTGTGTCTCTGGGGCACAGGGGCCGGCCCGTGACACACGCTTGCTGGGGAGTGCGTGGCTCCTGCTCAGCTTACACGGGGCTGTCCCTCCACATCCCTCGTCCTCAACGGCACACGCCGGCGTCCCCTGGCTGCTCCCCTGGATCCGCCAGGAGCTGAGCCGGCCCAGGCGTTTCCCTCCCCGTCTCTGACCCCCTCCACTTCCCCACCCCCCCAGGAGGGGCCCACACTGGCCACGCGGGCTCCTCAGCCCTGGGCGAAGCCGTGGTGACCGCCCGTGGGGGCCCGGATCTTGCCTCCGAGGCCTTGCCTGCTCCCTCCACTGGCCACCATGTGGACGTGGCCCTTCCAGAACCTTCCCTCTCTTGGCTTTTGTGGCTCGTGTCCCCCTCCTCTGCCCTCTCCGCTTGCTCCTCTCGCAATTTCCGCTGTTTCCAGGGCTTCACGCTGCGGGCGTCCGGATGGGAAGGTCGCAAAGGTGAAGCCCTTCCTCCTAGAAACCTCCTTCCCCTCCCCTCCCTGGTGCAACCAGACAGAGGCGCTCACATGTGACTGAGCGCCCAGATCCTGCGTGATGCCGTGGGCCAGGCGGGCCTGGGAACCTGCATTTGAGGCATCGGTGGGGGCGGGTGCTGATGCCGCTGCTCGGGGAAGCGGTCTTGAGAAGCGTGGCCCAGAGCCCGTCCCCTCGGTCCTCGGTGTCCGTGACACCAAGCTTGGCCCACTGAGTATCACTGCTCTCCCGGCCACCCCCAGATCCCAGGCTCCATCCCTTGAGGTGCTAAGTCTGCCGGCCTTGCGGGGGAGGGCCTGGGCTTTTACCTGCACTTGGGCAACTCTTGGCGTCAGGCAAGTCGGGACACGGCCCAGAGCTGTCACCAGGTGCCGTGTGGGCCCCTCCTCCTCCTGGAAGGCTTCCAGTCCTTAAGCTTGGGGCTTCCGCAGCAAACTCGTGCTTTTGTTTCTCAAAGACTTGCTTCACTCCTCTGCCCGTGCCCGCCCTGCGTTCGCCCGGTTCCAGGCTGCGGAGCTCCCCTCCCCTGGGTCCGTGCCGGCACCTGCCGCCTGCTTCCTCCCGCGGCCTGCTCTCCCAGGTTGGTTCAGACCTGGCTACGGCGGGGACCGGCGCCCCCGCCTCCGTCTTAACAGATTCCCCCCGTCTCAGGGGTCAGCCACTTCCCCCACCAGAATCCAGGGTGCAGCAGAGCGGGCCCACCCCCACCCCACCCAAGTCCCAGAGCTTTCTGGAACTTTCTGAAGGACGAGGAGGGACGGGGTGGCCCTCTGCTGCAGAGCCCTCTCACCCTCTGAGGTTCCCATGCCCACAACGGCTGCAGGTGCAGGGCGGCCTCGGGTGTGCGTGCGCGAGCACCGTGCGTGCTGTGCCCTGGGGGAAGAACAGGGCAAGGGGTCTCGGGCATCACTGGCGATCTGGCTGCTGTTCTTTCCGGCAAAGGCCAGTGTTCTGGTGGCCTCGGGGCTGCCCGGGGTGCAGGGCCGCCCTGACTCCAAGCCTTACTGTGTCTACCCCGCCCCACAGGCCCGCCAGAGACATAGGTGAGCCGGGGCCGGGGCCAGCGTGCGGCACAGCAGTTATGAGTGCCCTGGACACTTGCATCCCATATCTGAGCGCCCGGGTTCGAGTCCCAGCTCTGCTCTTGATTCTAGATTCCTGCTAATGCATGCTGGGGGCAGCAGCAATGGCTCAGCACTTGGGTCCCTGTCGCTCACATGGGAGACCCGGATGGACTTCCCAGCTCCTGGTTCTGACCTGGCCCAGCCCTGGCTGTTGAGGGCCTTTGGGAGGTGAACCAGCATTGGGTGATCTCTGTCTCTGTCTATCTCTCTGCCTTTCAAATGAGATGAAAAGGGGTCAGCGCTGTGGCGTAGTGGGTAAGGCCACCTCTGCAATGCTGACATCCCATATGGGCGCCGGTTCGAGTCCCAGCTGCTCCACTTCCGATCCAGCTCTGCTATGGCCTGGGACAGCAGTGGAAGATGGCTCGAATGCTTGGACCCCTGCACCCACGTGGGAGACCCGGAAGAAGCTCCTGGCTTCAGATCAGTGCAGCCACTGATCTGGCGGTTGCGGCCAGTTGGGGAGTGAACCAGCAGATGGAAGATCTCTCTCTCTCTCTCTCTCTCTCTCTCTGCCTCTCTGTTTCTCGCCCACCCATGTACAATCGTCCCCCTCCCACAGCGCATGGGTGGTGGTGATGTCACAAACCCTTGATCCAGGCCTTGCTCACAGAGGCCTGGAGCCCAGACCCCAGACCCTGGAACCCAGAGCCCGGAACCCAGAGCCCAGAGCCTGGAGCCTAGATCCTGCCTTCCCAAGGCCCAGAGCCCAGAGCCCAGAGCCCGGAACCCAGAGCCTGGAGCCCAGATCCTGCCTTCCCAAGGCCCAGAGCCCAGAGCCCGGAGCCCGGAGCCTGGAGCCCAGATCCTGCCTTCCCAAGGCCCAGAGCCCAGAGCCCGGAGCCCGGAGCCTGGAGCCCAGATCCTGCCTTCCCAAGGCCCAGAGCCCGGAGCCCGGAGCCCGGAGCCTGGAGCCTGGAGCCCGGAGCCCGCCTTCCCAAGGCCGAGAGCCACGCACACGTGGCCTGCGCTCCTTTCCTTCCTAGGGACCACTGAGCCACATGCCGGGGGTCCCTGGTCTCTCGGCCGCTCCAGGGGTCTCCCCTAACCCACCAGCTGCCACAGGAGTGGAATCGGGCACGGGATGGGGGTCAGGATCAGTGCCTGTATGACAGGGCTGTCTCTGGAGGCGAGGGAGGGGCCTGGGAGCCGGGGCAGGGGAACGGCGGCTGGAGCTGCAGCACGGCCTGCGGAGTGGGGTGGGTTTCCCGGGGCTGCTCCCACTGGAGGCACGGACCCCCCACGTACAAGCCCGGGACCAGGGCCGGCTGTAGACATAAGCGACCGGTGCTTGGGTCCAAGGCGGATTTAGGGGCGACAACCATGATGTCCATCGGCTTAAGACCGCGTGAGCAAACCGCAGCGCCTGTGGTTGCCCGGAACACTTGACGACAGAGGAAGGGCTGCAGGCGCCCCGCGAGCGAGATGAGAGGGAGAAGCCAGCACAGCCACTCCCAGCGGGGTGCCCCTCGTCCCCATCGGAGGCGTCTTGACGCAGGGGCTGGCCGGCGCCTGCTCTGGGGTCCCCGGAGGCCATGGCTGCATCCTGCCTTGTGACGTGGGCTGTGGGACTCCTCTCGCCTGTGTCCCCTCCTGCTCCTCCTCACCCTGTCCCCACCTGCTGCTTCTGCTGGGTCCTCGGGATCCCTAGCACATCTGTCCCTCCAGCCAGGACCGCTGAGCAGAGCGGTGAGCCACAGAGGCTGCCACGGCGCGAGGCCGTGGTGACGCCACGGTGGGTGACTCCTGGAGTCCAGGGGCTGCCTTTGCCCGTGCATCCAGACCTCGTGGGCTTGGCTTGAACCAGGTGGGCATGGGAGGGCGTGGCCAGCTTGGGGCTGCTCTCGGGGCTCATGCTGGAGCAGGTTCATAAGAACTCTCTGGAAGGCACGCCCAGCGTCCCCCTCCACCCACCCTGGAGCCAGGCACCAAGAGCGAGGTGCCCGCGTGCAGCTGTTGGGCCGACTTTGAAGTGGAGCTGTTTAGAAATCCGGCTCCTGGGTTCCCAGTGCAGCCTTGGGGTGTGGAATGTGTCACCGAGGCCGCCGGGTCTCCCGCACAATGCGGCCTTGCAGAGCGAGTGCCTGTGTGTGCACGCGTGTGCACACACCTGGGACAGTGTGTTTGCAGACTGTGCCAGCGGGCGGGCTCCGTACATCTGGAAAGTGTCAGGTTTACTGCCCCAAGCCACGGGCCCCGGGCAGCTCTCAGCCCACGTCTGTTCCCCCGCGCAGCTGCGAACCCCGCTGCCCGGCCTCGCTGGGCTCGGTCAAGTTCCCTTAAGCACACTGGCCCCTTTGTCAGACTCCATTCCGATCCCCGGTTCAAAGTCGCTGGCGGCCGCGGGGCCGCCACAAACAGCTGCGGGGCAGCGTCTGTCTGAGGCTGCATTCATCCAGCCTGCAGAAGGAAAACACGCACTGCGGGGCGGCCACAGCCCCCACGCGCCCCCGCCCTGCTCAGGCCTGGCTCGGCCAAATACGCAATGTGGGGCAGCCACAGCCCTCCACGTGTCCCCGCCCTGCTCAGGCCCGGCTCCGCCAACTCTGCACCCCCAGCCCCCCAATGCACGCCCACCCTGCTCAGGCCCCATCTCCACCAACTGCACCCCCAGCCCCCCAACGCACGCCCACCCTGCTCAGGCCCCATCTCCACCAACTGCACCCCCAGCCCCCCACGCGCCCCCACCCTGATCAGGCCCGGCTCTGCCGACTCTGCACCCCCAGCCCCCCACGCGCCCCCACCCTGATCAGGCCCGGCTCCGCCGACTCTGCACCCTCAGCCCCCCGTGCGCCCCCGCCCTGCTCAGGCCCGGCTCCGCCGACTGCACGCCCAGCCCGGCCAGGGCACTGCGGCCTGTGTGCCCTCCTCGGGAGCCTCAGCACGCTGCTCACTGGCGAGTCCTCTCCCTGTGTATGTGGTTTGGTTTGTGTTCGGAGGCAGACTGGGACACAGCCGTGAGTGCATGCGTGTGTGTTCACGAGTGTGCATGTGCACGTGTGTGCGTGTGCGTGTGTGTGCACACGGGAGATGGGTGCAGCCTGGGCATCAGTGGGAGGAAGCCAGAGCCAGCCTGGGCGTCCCCCAAAAGCGGAGCTTGAGACGAAGGCCTGGAGGCCGGCTCTGTGCTGGGGGTGTGGCCCCAGGAGCCGCAGTGAGGGACCGGGAGGGAGGGGCTTCTGGGGATCCTGGAACCCAACCCTGGAAGCAGGAACGTTGGCACCTGACCCCCACTGGCTCCAGCGGCCCGTGGAGGCCAACTCCACAAGCCTGGGGTCCCATGCCCAGTCCCAGCAGGGCCTGCAGCTGGACACACCCCGCAGCCTTGGGGAGGCCCCCCCGGGGGGAGGCGGTCTAAGGTGTGCACCGGGGAAGGAGCGCCCCAATGCACCTGCGTGGAGCCGTGCACACCTGGGTGGACCGGCATCCTTGAGGCTCCGAGAGGCTGGTGCCGGGCCTGAGCCCACCTGTCCCACTCCATCCTGGAACTTCGCTGCTCCCACCCGGCCGCCCCACAGAGCAGCCTGGGAAGGGGCCGGGCGCTGGTCCCTCGTCATCCCGGGGGCTCTGGAAACTTGCAGGCAGAGCCCTGCACCCCGAGACTGAAGACCTGAAGACGCTAAGCAGGGACGGTCCCCCAGAGCCCCCACGGCACAGTAAGGGGCTCGGTGCCGCCCATGCAGCTGCCTGGGTGGTCACTCTCGGTGTTGCGGCTTAAAGCTGCAGCGGGGTGCGTGGTGGCTTCCTGCACTGCCCAGGTCACAGCTGCCACAAACCCGTGTGACGATGGCGACGACGGCTCTCGCTGTGGAAGCTTCCAGAATGTGGGACCACCTCCGAAACCTGCTCCCCGGTGCAGCTGCATTGAGAGGCGGGGCTTTGGGAGGCCACAGGCCACAAGGGCTCCACCCCAGCAGTGCACAAATGCATGCTGGGAGGGGTGGGTTTTCGGGGTAGCTGGGGGCGTGGCCTCTCCAGCACACCTAGTCTCCTGCCACGCCGGGCCTCCCAGGACCGGGAGGGAGGTGGTTACCAGTTGTCCCGCCTGCTCGGGCCGCGGAGAAGCCGCAGTCCCCCAGCTCGGCTTCCTTCACTCGGACACTTCCCCCATGGCTGTCCCCGGGTTCCTGGCGGGAGGGCGTTTCTGTAAAGGCCAGGTCAGAACCGGGCAGGACCTGGGCAGAGGTGAGGGGGAGGCGCAGGAGTGGCCGGGCTGGGCTTTGGTGGTGGCTCCTGCCTCCCGGCACTTCCTGTGTGCCCAGCCCAAGCTCACAGCAAACTGCAGGAGTGGACTAAGAGCATCGGGATTTTACACGCGAGGGCCAGAGGCCAAGCAGTGTCGGAGGACCCAGAGGGACCCAGCGGGAGGCGCGGATCGCTAGCGGCCTGCGGGAAGCGCAGGCCCGGGGACCGTGACCCAGCGGTGCCAGGATTCACGGGGCGCTCGGCACGCACGCGGCGGCAGCTCGGCAGCTCGGCCTCCGGGTGCTCCTGGCCGTGACCTTGGCCACTGCACGCCGAGGAATCTCCTGCAGGAAAGCCCAGCCCACGAGGACAGGCCCGGCAGGCAGGCTGCGGGCCTCCTGGGCCGCCACGCTGCTTCGCTGGCATCTCAGTGTGTGTGGGGACTTGCTGGCCTTCAGCAAATGCTCACGGAGCGCCTACCCTGCGTGCGACACTCCGGGGTCTCAGGATTGGTCGGTGAGGGAGGCAAGTGCAGGGCGTCCACCACCAAGGCGCCTGCTGCACGCAGGGTGAACCCCATACTTGCAGGTGCAGGTGTTCTGCAGAGCTGCTAAGAGACTCAGAGGAACACAGGGTGACGGGGTGCTGGGGAGGGAGGCGCAGCCAGGAGCAGGTCAGGGAGGGCATCCCGGAGGCGGCAGTAAGCTCGCTGGCCCTGAATGGTGAGAAGAATCCAGCCTTTGGGGCTGGCGCTGTAGCATAGCAGGTAAAGCCACTGCCTGTGACACCGGCATCCCACATGGGCACTGGTTCAAGTCCCAGCGGCTCCACTTCCAAATCCTGCTCTCTGCTAACAAGCCTGGGAAAGCAGTGGGAGATGGTCCAACTGCTTGGGCCCCTGCACCACGTGGGAGACCCGGATGAAGCTCCTGGCTCCTGGCTTCGGCCTGGCCCAGCCCTGGCCATGTGGCCATCTGGGGAGTGAACCAGTGGATGGAAAATCATTCTCTCCCTCTCTCTGTAACTCTGCCTTTCAAATAAATAAACCTTTAAAAAAAAAAAAAAAGCGCCTGGCCTTTGGTTCCCAGAAAGGCCTCTCCTCGCCTCCACCTCCCCACCAGGAAGCAGCCCGGGCACGGAGAGCGGCCACGAGAGAATGACCTCCGGGGCCAGTGAGAGAGGCCAGCGGAAGCTTGCAGACACCCCGGGCCCGTCCGGCCGACGTCGAAGCAGAGGCCCAGCGTCTGGACGCACGGAGGCCGGCACACACAGAGAGCAAGTCTGGCGAAGGGGCTTCCCCTCGCTCGGCTAATTTTTGTGGCTGCCGACTGGCTTGCCTGGTGTGCTACGCAGACCCGGGGCGATTTGCTTAGCGAGAGCGTTCGGGAATCTTCAACGGCCGCCCTTCTCAAATCCTTGTTTCCTTCTGCTCTGTTTTTCTTCTCTTTGTTTGGAATTTGAGCAAAAACTTCCTGCCCACTGTGCTATTCCCCCGCAGGTCTCTAAGCTAAGTAGGCTGGAAAAACAGTAGTAGGAAGAGTGTGGCTGGCCAAGAGTCAAGCAAGGAAGCGGCGTCCGCTCCTCCGACCTTGGCTCCGGGCAGCACGTCCTCCAGAGCCAAGCTGCCCTGGGAGCGCAGCCCCTGCAGACGCTGCTTCCCTAAGACCCCCAGGGGCGGGGTGGGCAACTCACATCCTGGAGGGGATGCAGGTGGGGACCGGCCCCCCTGTGAGTGAGCTGGTCACTGGCACCCTTCTGGGAGCTCGCCCAGCCAGGAAAACCTGGCGTGGGTCTGATGAGGATCTGAACTTCCAAGGATTCCAAGGAGCCCGGGGATGTGGTGATTAAGCCCTTGAACTTGAACTTCATAAAGGTCATCTCTGAACCAAACAGCTGCAAGAAAGGTCAAATGTGCAGGGCAGACTCAGCGTGCCTTGGACAGGTCTGCAGGGAAGGAAGAGAAAGAGAAAACAAAAGCTAAAGCAAGAAAACCACTCTGTGATCTGCTCTAAGAATCAGGGCCCTCAGGGGCCGGCGCTGTGGCATAGCCGGTAAAGCCACTGCCTGCAGTGCCAGCATCCCATCTGGGCGCTGGTTCAAGTCCCGGCTGTTCCTCTTCCGATCCAGCTCTCTGCTGTGGCCTGGGAAAGCAGTAGAAGATGGCCCAAGCCCCTGGGCCCCTGCACCTGCGTGGGAAACTTGAAGGAAGCTCCTGGCTCCTGGCTTCGGATCAGCACAGCTCCGGCCTCACCTTCCTTGTCTCGCCGACAGGGGTCAGCACATCTGTCCATCCATGTATCCATTCACCCACCCACTCATCCACTGACCCACGCACCCACCCATCCATCCGAGCCATCATCCATGCGCCTGGGCTCTCACCTGGTCGCAGCGTCTCCAGTGTGCACAGGTGTCCCGCCTGCCCGTGTGCAGACCCGTGGCACAGCTCCTGATCTCCCACTGACGGTGCCCAAGCCGCCGCGGGCCTTCTTGGAGGACTCCAGGCGTGTTTGCTACGACGCCTTTTCATTTCGCACGTGCTACCTCGACAGGTGGCACACGGGCCTTGTGCTGCCCGGTGGGGAAGCCAGCAGGGAAACCATGCGACATATATGTGGATGCTGTGTCCCACGGGGAGGACCCGGAGCTGCCTCGGGCTTGTGTCGGCACCTGCCAGTTGCAACTATGTCTCGGGGGGTGAGGGGCAGCCCCTTGTTCTACAGGGGCCCCCAAATGATGACCAATAAGGACCCCCGCTGAGCATTCCCGCACCGGACCCGGCTGTGGGTTTAGGAAAAGCACTTGCCCTCTCTGTGCCGCTGTCCTCCCCACAGCCTGCCAATCTTTCCAGTGCAGCAGGACCAATGACGGGAGTCAGCCAGAGCACCCCTCCCTCGGGACTGCTTGGGGGTGGGGTAAGTACAGGTGCAGGCCTTGGAGGAGTGGGGTGTGCACACGGCACCCCAGGAAACAGGCGTGGCCTCGGGACCCTGTGGCAGCGCGGGCGAGAGTGAGTGGCCATCTTTGCATGGCCGCTGTGCGCCGTGTCACATGGCAGGAGTGCGGCCTCCGGCCTGGCCTGCACACCGGGGTCTTGGGCACGTTTGCATCGGAGCCTTCTCTGCAAGTCGCCAGCCCCGGGGACAGCGGGCAGAGCCTCCCCCGCCCACCCCAGCAGCCTGCAGTCTGGCCTCAGACGGGGTCGGGCCAGACGACCCCTGGCAGGCTGACCTGCTCTCCCGGCTCTCCCTAACCAGGCCCTGGAAGTAGTGGGAATTAGGCCATTCCGAAAACTCCCGCCCAGCCGCCGCAGAGTGCCCCCGGGCCGGCCACCACGGTGCACGGCAGCCGGGCCTTCAGACCCCTCTCCGGACTTGCAGGCTCA